>NW_026555344.1:38981539-40365541 GCF_029017545.1 Prosopis cineraria | reverse complement strand
AAACCGAAACCCCAAACCCCAAACCCCAAACCCCAAACCCCAAACCCGAAACCCCAAACCCCAAACCCCAAACCCCAAACCCTAACGATCTTTGGTACAGAATTTTGAACGAACAATCTGTTCAAGGTATGATTTTTTGCAAGCTAAAAAGGGTGAGTGTGATTCTTGGTATTGGTCCAGCCTCCTTGAAAGATTATATTTGTTAATGAAGGAGATATATTGGAAGGTTGGGATTAGTTTGGTCTTGCTTCTTTCACAAGCTTCCAAATGAAAAGGTGTTTCACAGGGAGACTTAATTACCATAACTTATTCCACAGGATGGATATATTATTGTTGCCACAATGCAAGGCTTTTCTTCATAGGAGCTTGTATCCAGATTTTTTTTAAATATTGCCCATTATTACTGCCCTTCCCAATGAGTTTGTCACTAAAGCCAGTGAACAAGATAGAGTTAAAAACTCTTCAACTATAAAAGTGTTCTATAAAGAATGTCTCATGGGTTAGAAGTAGTAAGTAAATCTGAGACCTCATACACATTCCTTGAACTCAACGCATGAGAATATGTAGATCTTCCTTGTGTAATCCAAAAGAAAAACTACTAATAGGAACATTGTGACCTATTCCAATGACCTAATGCAATTTGGATGAGATAATGTAAGCCTGATTGAAGATCTCTTTACATATCTAAGAAGTGTTGTGAGACGTCTTGGTTGCTATTGGGGAGGTGAGGTCAACATACCTTCTTTTTAGGGTAGTTCCTATTAGGCAACATTGTCACAAATGATAAACCTCCAAATTTGCTTAGCTAAGAGGGTTTGATTAACTAGATGCATTTTCCTTAAGCCTAATACACCCTATTTTTTCAATACAAAAAGCTTGTCACCCTTAAGTAAGTGCATTCGCTTTTTTCCCATCAGCTGTTTCCTAAAAAAAAAAATCAATGCATCAATCTTCCCACATAGGTTTTTAGGTAGTTTGATGCAGGATAATTAATAAATGTTTGCAGCAGAGAGCACAGATTCAATAAGAGCAAGTCTTAAAGCTTGTGAAAGAGTTGGAATGTTCCAAGCACGCAAATCTCTTATTAATGGCTTCCATAATCAAAGTATACAGAGTAGATTTGTCTCACCATAAATCAGCCTAAGTTCTTAAGTATTTCTCCAATTTATCAAAAATACTTACCCCAAGAAAGTCATCCCATTCATCTTTAAGTTCTGGAAGAGCATTTGGGCTAATAATGAGTGAAGATTTAATCCGATTCACCTCATATCCAGACATGTAACAGTATTCCTCCATAACTCATTTAACAGCTTTGAGATTACCTCTAGAACACCCAAAGAACAAGAGTAAATCATTAACGTAAAGAAGGTAAGCAATTGGATTAGTTATAGGAAAAATTTTGATACCCTTCCAATTTCCTTTTTGTTCGTGATCCTAAATGAGGCATCTTAAGACATTAGCTACAAGAATATATGAGTAAGGTAAGAGACAGTTACTTTAAAATTCTTAATTAATACTTTAAGTTAAAATGCTTAATTAATATTTTAATTTATTTTTTAGATTAAGATGCAATTTGGATCTTGAACTATAGATCTAAGAGTGATTGAAACCCTAAACTTTTATTTGATACATTCTAAATTCTAAATAATTAAACTTAATGTAATTTTACCCCATCATTAAATTAAAACATACATTCGTTATTTTTTTAAAAAATGGGACCTAATGCGTGATTTTTACTAAATTTCACTCTCCCTCTCTCCCCTACCCTCCTTTAAAGAAAGTTGTACATTAGGCTCCATTTTCTTAAAAAAGAAAATAATGAATTTTTGCTTTAATTTAATAATGGAGGTAAAATTACATCAACTTTAATTGTTTAGAGTTTAAAATATACCAAATAAAACTTCAAAATTTAAATTTTTTCTGAATTTATAATTCAGGTCCAAATTACATATTAACTATTTAGTTTTTAACACCATTAAAAATATTTTATTTCAGATTTTAAAATGCTTAATTATACTGATTAAAATTATGTAAAAATTTTAAAATTATTAATTTTCCTTCACTTGACAATCTAATTGTTTTCTCTCTCCTTCCGTTTTAAAAAATTTTATCGTTATATTTGCATAATTATTTTACAAAATATTAAAATTAATGAACATATATTATATTAAAATAAATAAATAAAAATTATATTAAATAATTTATATTTTATTATATTAAAGTTTTAATTCATTGTTTTTTGGGCAAGAAATTTCTTAATTCATTAAACTTATATTTATGTATGATTCAACTTTTGTATATATTTAAAATTTATAAAATTTAAAAAATATTATATAAATAAGTTTATATAACTATAAATTTAAAATAAGATTAAAAATTTAAAATACATGCATTGTAATTATCATTTAAAAAATAAATGACATTTATATTAAAAAATAATATTTTAGTTCCAAATATATGATTTTACAATTAATTAATAATCAAACGGATAAAAATAAAATTTTAAAAATAGAAGACATGAATGTATTTTTGTAAATTTTGATTCTAATAAAAGTTTATATAAATTTTAAACAGAAAAAAAAAAGATTTATGACTAAAAATATAAGGAATGTTGGAGTATTTTACTCTCTCTCTCTATATAAAGACTAAAGGAATGGCAAACTAGCTAAAGATTTAAAATTTGACCTTATTTGATAAAGAATTTATAATTGATGTTACAACTTTTAATATGAAAAATAATAAAAATATTTAAATAAATGATACTCTTTTTATTTAAAAATATAAGATATTTTTAATTGAATATCACTCCTCAATAAAGTAGCTACCTATTTTCCAACTAATCCTATCTTTTTATATTTATCTCTATTAAAAATTTTATAATAAATATAAAATCATTATCAATAAAGGCACTTTAAAAAAATAATAATTAAAAATACCTTACATTTTGAACATTTAACTTATTAAAAAATATTTTATATTTTTTATCGAAAAGAGTATACATTGTTGTATATTATTTACAACTTATCTTCTGTAATAATTTATTACTACATGTATAATAAAATTAAATTTTAAAATTTTAACACAAATCACTCTAAAAAAAAACGTTGATTAACTGCAAATTAATGGATCTATTTTTTTTATTATGATACTAGCATGTGCAACGCATGGGTCAGAAAATATAAAGGGGTGAAAGGAAAGAGATTCTGTCCTCGATGCTGCCAACCCTAGTTTCTCTCTCCTTAGCCCGACTTTCCTCAAACACAAACTTGGCACCTCCTCTGTATTTCGGTATTTCCCTCCTTTTCTATCAGTTTCCCTAGACACAAGAGCGCGAACCGGCGCGGGCAACAACCTTTTCAGCTTTTATGTCCATTCTTACACACTAGGTGAATCATTGTGCTCGAAGGAGAACGTGAATTGGCAAAATGGGGAAGTACATGAAGAAATCCAAAATTGCTGGTGATATTGCAGTTATGGAGGTTTCGCCTCAGTCCTCTTTGGGCGTTCGTACCAGAGCTAAAACTCTCGCATTACAGAAGCTTCAGAAGTCATCATCCTTGTCGACACCGGACCCAGATGCTTCCCCCTCCTATCTGCAACTCCGAAGCCGCCGCCTCCAGAAGATTGCCGCCGGCTCCGAGACCCACCCTCCGCCGCCACAAAAAAAGTCTTGCCGAGAAAGCCCTATATGCGATATGATTGTAAATTCCAGATTTGATGAAAAGGAGGGGTTTTTTTCTACCGTACTTGGCAAGGAAACTCAGGCAGGGGAGTTGGAGAACAATGATGGGGGTATTGAGGGTTCTTATGGGGAAAATTTCCTGGAGGTTGAAGGCAGAGATCGGTATATAATTTTATTTTATCATGTTACCTGAGATTTTTTTTTTTTCAATCTATCTTTTTTTCTGATTTGAGTATTGAACCTCGTACATGAGTAATTTATCTGCTGGTGTTTACATTTCTCTGCCTTTCTGTGATTTTGTGATTGTGGAATTATTGTTACATTATTTGTGTGCATAGCTTTTTCTGCTGGTTATTGTTTTTGAAATGCAGTAACTTCATGCGTCTCTTGAAATTCTCGACTTAAAACAACCAGAAAGAAGGTACCATGAAGTTTTCTGAGAGTTATGGATTTTTTGTTTCTTGCATGAAATAATTTCGTTGGTTTGGAAGAAGGTTTTCTCTCCTCTCCCACGTCCTGTTTGGCCCATTCACCCTTCCTTCTAATTATCTTCATCTTGCTCTTTATTTATCAAGAGAATCAGAGAAACTTGTTTACATTTTTGTTAGCAGTGAGTGCTTTCTGTTGTCTACTTTTAAAAAAGTACTTTTACTTCCATATGTGATTTCATTGCATAAAATTAATTTCTGAAACCGTGCCCAAAACTGACGTTTGTAGTTCTTAAGATAAATTTGGATCTTCACAGTTCTTAACCGTCAATATTATGAGTTATGGATTCTTAAATGCTATTTTCGGTGTATTTATTTAACTTGAAGACATGGATTTATTAATGTATTTATTAACAATGTCTCTGCTGAGCTGGATACTGTAGATTAATAAGGCTACTTTCCTAACATTGGAGTCGCCACTTTGTAGTTTGTGCACCTGCATATAGGGATTCATTTGAACATAAACTTGGGTCTTGACAGATTTATTACTGGAGATGCACTCAGCTAGGACCATAATACATTCGTTTTGTTTTTTTCCTCAATTTTTATGTTATTGAACAGATTTGAATGCACCTGGTAGTTGCAGGAGCTCTGCCCTTGACTTGAGGAGATTTAGACTCAAACTAGATGGAGGAGATCATTAAATGTAATAAATAATAATAAAGAAATGTTCCGTAGTGACTGCATCATGTTTATGTATGACCTCGATTGTCCTTGCGGTCCATTTATTTGCAATTTGCAAGTTGCCTGGCTAAAGTCTTAGGCCTCTATAATAGTTAATATGAAAGTTCTTGACTTCTAGTCATGCCTATAGCAGCAACTCTTGTGACTCGTGCAAGCAACAACGATGTATCATAAGTTCATAATCATATACTTGGGGCCTTATTACAGGCTGAGATGCGTTCGTGGAATCTCTGTTTGGGTTTGCCGTCAGTGAGAAATATTTCGTCTGTCTCTTGCTTTGTATTTTTCTATCGGTAACTGAGGCCACCATGTCAGAATCTGTGCCATTACTGCCAGCTACTTTTTTAAGAGTAGCTATTTGTCTTTAGTTCCATACTGAAGAGATCTTGTAGGGGAAATAAACGTTCTTTTTTATTTCTCAAACTTAGAAATCACATGTTATGCGATGCCAGTTCTGTTGCAGAACCCTGTCAGGGTTTTTATTTGATTTAAAAATAACACACTCGTTCGCATCTTTTATTTTTGGGGTCAAATACAAGGATTGTAGAAGGACTGACTTGTAACGAGCTTATTAATTTTTAGGATTAACTTGTACAGTTATTAATTTTTGAAGATTAAAACTAACTAGGCCTATTAAGATGTATGTTTATTCTTTCTATTAGTTGCAAGATTTGTGTTCATACCATCACCCTGTACTTAATCAGGCTTTTTTTTGTGCTAAGCATATTTTGGTTACACCTTGTTGGTTAAACAGGAGCACAAGGGAAAGCACTCCTTGTAGTTTAATTAGGGACTCGAATGCCGTTAGCACCCCTGGTTCAACCACAAGGCAAAGGGCACCCAGCATCACTAACCAGATCATTTGCGAACACATACAGAGAAATATTCCTACAGCTTACGAGATGGATGAGTTCTTCGCATTTGCAGAGAAGCAGCAGCAAATTATATTTATGGGCAAGTATGTTATCTTTATCACCAATGCCTTCTTTGTTTCATGTGGTGATTTACCCAATTGGTTGAGTGAAAAAAACTATATTAATTGTTTAGTGTTTTTATCAGCTTTATATACTTCGAGAACTTGACCGAAATCTTGTGCTGACACGCATTGCTTTTATTTTGCAGATATAACTTCGACATTGTCAATGATGTACCTTTGCCAGGTCGATATGAATGGGTGCAGGGACTTCAGTAGGCGGAGGTTGCTTAGTTGAGGTCTAGGGTACTCTGCTACTATGTTGATTTCAAGCTGAGCTATTAACATTTGTCGATTTTACAACTAACATACAAAACCAATTAGATTGCTAGAAGCACTTGCTCAACTAGAGGAGGGATCGCATCTGTTGAGAGGAGAATTGTCTTAAATTTCCAGTTTAGCCTTTCAAGTTTTTTCAGCTTTGCTTTGTAATCTGCTGTGGTCTTTTCTCCTTTTTTCCCTCCCTTTACCTCCTTATTGTCCATATGTAGGTATGGTGAACCGTGATTAATAATAATGTTAGAGTAGCTATTCTTCCACCTGTTAAATTTGATTTTTTTTAAAAAAAATGACTGTGTTCTTATTAAGTTTTGGAGTTAATGTCTTAAGTGTGTCTTTGGATAAAAAATTTGCCACTGAAGTTAGGTTAGCAAATTGAAGTTAGAAAAAAAGTATATGATTTTAATGTGATTTATGTTTGGATATTTTTTTTTTTTATAAATCAGTTGAACAAATTGAAAATTATTTGGATGATTTGATTCAAAAGTTAGTTAAGATATATAATGACAAAAATAGGTATAAATTTTGTTGTCTATATTTTTGTGATCAATTTGATATTTTTAGGAAAAAAAATCATAAACTTTAGATTGCATTTAAAAAGTTGGACTTAAAATATATAAAATAAATTAATTATTTAAAAATCAAAATTTTTAAAAAGAGCATGAATGAAATGATAAATTATAGTTTATATATAATTAAAATTTAATAAATTGTGTAATTTGATCTTTTTTAAAAAAATCAAACTTTAAATTTAAATTTAGAAAAACAATATATATAAAATGAGGTGTTAAGCATTAACTATTAACTATTATTTATAATATTGGATTACTTTTGTAGAAGCACCAGTAGTTCGGTCTCAACCTCCCAAATGCTATATTTCACCAATGCCACCTTCTTTGATCTCATCTACAACATTTTCACGGACATTACCTTTATCGTTGACAACACATTCCTTCTCTTCTTTACTAACCTTGTCTTCTCCATGCAGGTTGGCTTTGCCATGCTCTAGGCTGTCTCCTTTCGTGCCAAAAACACCATGAGTACTGGTTCAATTGAAGGAAGATCGAATGGCAACAACAATGGTGAGCATAATATCTAGTCAGATTTGCGGCGAGAGATCAGATGGTGGCGAGCACACTTGTGAAAGTAGAGACTTGTGAAGGCAGAGGAGAAGAAATGATGCCACTCGTAAATGAAGAGAGAAAAGACAGCATTGTGAATCAGTGCGAGCAACACAATGCACACACAGTGGAGATTGGGTCTCAACGGCAGTGGTAGTTGTGGCTGTGATCTCTCATCAAATCCAACAAGCTTGGGAGAGTGAAGGGCGAGCCAGAGCAGCCATAGGAGCAGCAATGACGACGATCTGGGCAGAGAGCAAGCAACTGAAGTGAGAGAATAAAAAATTTAAAAAGCATTTAATGCTCCAATGTTCATATATTTGGACGCCCAATGCTGATGGAAAAGTTGGGTGGTTGAGCTTTGGCAAAAACGTTGGTTTGGACCCTAACTAAGGTTGATTATTTTTTTGCTATCCAAACATGATAAATGAAGCTTTTAAGATCCCAACTTAGGTTTGGTCCCTCCTAACTTAAGTTAAGATTCAATCCAAACATGCTCTAAAAATGAGTTTAGAATTTAAATTATTGCTAGATGCACGGTTCCACCTGTCTCAAATTTCACTCTTGCTTTTGGTCTTAGAAATTGGTTTTCCTCAACAACACCATCGTCGATGCTTTGCCTGCTTTATGAATGGACATCTCTTTCCACACGCCTTTGCCCGTGCTTTGCTTGTTCGTCACTTGAACGACATTATTGTTGCAGCTCTTGGGGATCCTAACTACTGACTTGGTGAGAGAGACGCTGAGTGAGTGGGGCGAGAAGGGGGTGGGGGGAGAGGGGAGGGAAAGGAGGAATTTGTTAGGAAACAAAATAAACATTTATCGAAGGTCTAGTTAATCAAGTTTGCATGTAGGTTATGTCATGGAGTAACATGAGCATATTGGATGATCATAAATAAGAGAATTCACTAAAGAGGGTAGGGTGATAAGGAAATCAACATGGTACTTACCAGTATCGTGAGGCTTGGTGTTTTAGTTCTTTACTATCATCCTAGATTGAGTATTACTCTGGATTTGGTATTGCCTTGGACTTTGTAGAATGACATTGAGTTTAGAATGGGAAAATTCATGGTCTAAGTGTAAGGCTTTAGCTAGGTCATTTCTCACAATTGGAGAGCAAATCTAATTTGGTCACATAGGTTGGTCCTATATGATTTTATAGCTCATGAATTTAGTCAAAAGATGTAAAGAGAGAAATAAAGATTGAATACCTAATTTATTATCATTGCATTATATGCCTTTTCGTTAATGATTAATAGTTTTATAATACATGTTGAATATGGAAAGATTGTTGAAACAACTCCAATTTAAAATTCACACTTAACCACATCCTAACATGGTAGTATAAGATTTACCTACCATGATAGAAAAGGAACAACCTAATTATCATGGTAAAAAAAGAACTACCCTTGCTTCTACCATGACATTTAGAGTAAGCCTAATTAACTAACATAAACCCTTACTATGGTAGAAAATATTTCCACATAATATTCAAGGCAACCATAACAAAAAAGGCTAAAATTATTGATTCCATAATAACTTTATAATTAGATAATTATTCACATCTATTATGATAGGAAAGGAACAAACTCCTTGTGCAACCTACTAGCAGTAAAGGAATAATCCTACATAATTATAATTCGGATAATTGAAATAGGAAATGATAAATAGAAATAAAACGTAAATAAAAATATACACTAATGCCTCCAGTCAAATCCCCTCAACTTGTGGCTCGGAGGCTAAAAGAATAATGCAGTCCAATATAAAAAGAAATATCAATTAAATAAATAAAATGTCTGAGTTATGTGGTCATAAGTGTGGTAACAAGCTTCTTCCTCCAAGGCCATACTTCTTACAAAATTGGCAATCTTTGAGCCTATTCCATTCCCTAGGCTCCGCTATTAATTCCTATAACAATTAAGAAGAAAGTGAGACGATGTCTCAATAACCTCTTAGAGGTTATAGTATATCCATATCCAGTAGATGACTTGATCTATTGGGTTTTCACAAACATTTCACTTCCCACTAATAATTATCATAAAGAAATTTCAAATATATCTAAATTCAATGCAACAATCACTATTAGCTATTATGCTTGAAAATGTTTTATCTAATATATGACTATTTCACAGGTAACAAAAGCACATTAGAAAAGTTTCATTCATATAACACAAGAATTTAGACAAAAGACACGAGAATCCATTAACTTTATCCAATAATTCAAGTATATACTGTCCAAAGGACATCAATGATATCAAATCAATATTACATTCAAAAAGCATAAACCATTTGAAATACAATATTAATAGATGAAAAGTTAATTTTATTTTGCATTAAGTTCCTCCTTATCTCCTCTTTATTTTCACTGGCTAAAGCCTTAGGCAAAAGTTGGTGCTTAGCCAAAAGCCCATTACTCCATATCAAACCTTAACTTCCCCCTTTGACCAAAAGGGTATCCCAGAAGGTATCGAGCTTATCCTAACCCTAGTCAAAGAAATTACACAGCTCAGGCACTGAGTAAAGCCACTCTGTGTGCAACACACGAGGACAAATGCATAGTCATGGTTCAACCTTATTTTCTCTGCTTTATCCCACAACCTACAACCACCTCATGTACAGAACAATTCCAATATATTTCAAAGTTAATCACATTTTCATTTATCACATGATTATTCAATAATGTTCAATGACAATAAACTATCATCCAAAGCAATTATATTTGAGTCATCACATCAGAATCAAATTTTACACTATACATTGTATTTACAACGTCATCACAATTAAATTATACAATCAATTAAGATCAATTAGCATTTATCGAATTCTAAATTTTCATACAAGCAATATAGCATTTCTAAGTGTTTCGCTATGGAATATAAATTCTCTCAATTTCTTTTTACTCTTCACTAGACTAAATTTTGCAAAATATTATAATATACATGCTTTATTTGATTCAATTTCATATAAGTATTGTTAAACTTATAATTACCTACCAACACATGTACACAACGTAATCTAAAAAAAGTTATCAAAACTCGAGTTCACTTAAAAAAAAACTAACATTTTTTTTTAAGAGATCCTCCATCTAACTCAAAATGTCAAAGTAAAATTAAGGAGTCTCTTAAGAAACTCCTAACACCTCTACAAACAATAATTTAAAGATTTAAAGTCATATTAAATTTATGTTTAATTATTTATTACTCTCTAGTTATCTCAAAATACTCATGGAAGATATATTTAAGTTACAAAATTTATGTAATTAACATTAAATTTTTATAATCTCTTAATAAAAAAATATACAATTTCTTAATTTTACTTTTTGAAAGAAAAAATTTAATAATTTTAACAATTAGGGATTAATATGATTAATTGATTAAATTATAAAAGCTTAATTAAAACAAAATAAATTCCAGGAATCTATTTCAAAACTTGAATCCATTATTTAATATAAAAAAAGACAAGCTAGCATTCTTGATCCAAATTTTCTCAAACTTATTCTAGCATTTCAAATAAATCCAAAAAAATAAACAGAAAAAATGATAATTAAGTCCCAATAAAATTAATTTATTCCACTAGATGCCAACAAATTCCAAAAAGGAAAGTCCCTCTAGTCCTTAGGTGGCCTTATGATCCACATTAAAAAAGACTCAAATACTTCTAATGACAAAAATTTTGACTATAAAAATTTGCAATTTTGGTTTGCAGCTTTATTTTCTAATTTTATTTAGAAACACAATATTTTAACATTAAATTTTAAAATTATTTATAACTTATTTTCTCATATTTGCAACTCCATTTAGTTAGATTTGCATCTCCATATACAAGTTTTATTAATGTACATCTCAACATTAATTTTAACATTGTTCTTTTGTCCGCACGAACCCTAACACTCAAATCACTATTTCCAAAATCATTGACTCATTCATGGTTCAAAAAATCTATCCCTAAGAGGGCAGTGATGAAAGAGACAATGGAATTAATTTGGATTGCAAAAAATCAAAGCGACAAGTGATATCAAAGCGGTGAGTTGTGTGACAATGATAAAGTGGGGGTGAGTTGAAGCAAGGACATAAAAGAAGAAAGAATGGTAACTTCAAGAATATTAGACATGAGAGAATAAGCTTAAGCTTTTGGAAGCTCCCAAAGGAGACGGGGATAGGACCTGATAAATTATTTTCGATCAAGCTGAGATATCTGAAATTGGGAAGTAGGGACAAAGTGTGTAGGAGTTCAACAGTAAGGAAGTTTTGAGAGAGTTCAACGTGAATAGGGGGCAACAAGAAAAGATTTTCGAAGTGGAATTCAATTTGGATTCATGACAATAAGGTATTGAGCTGCATGATATCAAAGCTTAAAGAGGTGAAAAAGGTAGTGAGGTTGCGGAAGGGGAAGATGGCGATTGTGATAGTTATATGCCATGATGTCACGGTTTTTGGTGGTGGAGGTGAAGAAGGACAACGATGATACCTTGGAGTACATGTTAGAATTTAGTATCTCAATTCATATAAATAAGAAAAGTAAAGAATATATGCATACCTGAAAAATCTATGAGCGCTTGAGAAATCTCGATTATCTCGAGTGTAGACAGGTGCACATCTTACAAGTCTCCAGAGTTTTCAGAGAGTTCAGAGATAATAGAGCAGAAGAAAATGAGCCGTGTATTTACAGTTATCAACTGATCGACTTATATGGATCAGATCGTTGATCGCCTTATTAAATAATTAAATAATTATATATTTATTATCTCTGACTTAGTCAGTTAAGAGATAGGGAATAACTGACGGCTACTGGGTTGTGGGTTGGGCCTCTACCCATTGGGCTTAGTTGTGTGGTCCTCCTATCATGATCCACACAAGATTATAAAGACCAATCTGTTTGGGCTTATTAATTAATGTTAATCCATAAATAAATAAATAAATATTCTAACAATCTCCCACTTATATTGCATTAATTAAGCAAGTAGTATAAATAAGCCATAAACAAAATTCAAAAAATGAAACTCCACAAAATCACTGGATCCTATAGGGAAACAACTGATATGATATCTCATAATCTGAATAAAACACAAAATTTTATTTTAAACACGGCTCAATAAGATAACAACATAAATCACTAATTCCTATGGGGAAGCAAGTGACATGCATAGTATGCCACAACAGAATTATTGAATCCTATGGGGATACAAATGATATAGACGCATTTAACTGAACTAAATGTAACTCACAGAAGAAAACAAAAGTCTAAAGAGAAATTACAACACAAAAGATTCTTAAACTCCCACTAAAACAGGGCATCAAAGGAATTCACAATACCCGTACAAGTTATATGATTTTGAAAAAAAAAACTTCTACAAGTAAGCCCTTGATCAATGAATCTACAAGCATCTGCATGCCAGGAATGTGTACCACACAGGTTTGAGACTCAGTAATTTTCTCTTTTACAAACATAAGTTCGATATCAAAATGATTTGTATGACTGAAATTTCTGTGATTATTAACATAGTATACTACAGATTTATTATCACAGTAAATGGTTAAAGGACGTGATATTGACTCAACTAGGCGCATACTAGATATCAACTTTCTCAGCCATATAGCGTGGCGTGTAGTCTTAAAACAAGCAATATATTCAGCTTCCATGGATGAAACTGCTATAACTGTCTGTTTCACACTTTTTCAAGAGACAGCTCCTCCAGACAACATGAAAATGTGGCCGGTTGTGGATTTATGATCATCCCAACAAGAGGCAAAATCTGAATCTAAAAAGCTAACAATTTCAAGATCTTCTGATCCCTTAAAGTCATAATCAAAATACCCAACAACCTTAAGAGAATTTGACCTTCTGTAAGGTAACATATAATTCTTTGTACCCTGAAGATTCCTCATAAGTTTCTTAGTAGCCTTCCAATGATCTGGACCTAGATTATTTAAGTATTGGCCTAGCACTTTAATGGCAAAGGCTATATCTGGTCGAGTACACACTTGAAGATACATAAGGTTACCGACAGCGGAAGCGTATGGTATCTTTCTCATTTCAGCCGTCTTCTTATCATCCTTGGGACATTGTAACTTTGATAACAGCTTACCTTTTTGTACAGGAGCAGGTGAGGGAAAACATGAATCCATTTTGAATCTCTTGAATACCTGCTCAATATAAGTAGTCTGTAATAAACTAAGAATACCACGATCTATCAGGATGAATCTGTATCCCAAGAACGAAAGAGGCTTCACCCATGTCTTTCATGTCAAAATGGCAAGACAATAGGTGCTTTATCTCATTGAGAAAATTTATTGAATTCTTAGCTAATAAGATATCATCAACATAGAGAACAAGAATGAAAAAATTATTCCCATCAAACTTCTGATAGATACACTGATCTGAGACATTCTTAATAAAACTGAGTGAGGTGACAACTTCATCAAACTTTAGATACTATTGCCTAGAAGCCTGTTTTAGCCCATAGATAGATCTCTTCAATCTACACACTAGATGTTCTTTACCAACTTTCAACAAAACCATCAAGTTGTGTCATGTAGACTTCTTCATACAAATCGCCATTCAAGAACGCAATCTTGACATCCATCTGGTGAAAATCAAGATCAAACTGTGCAACTAAAGCCATTACCACTCTAAAGGCATCTTTGGTGGATACCGAAGAGAAGTTCTCTGTGTAATCAATACCTTCTTTCTGGTTGTAGTCCTTAGCTACAAGTCTGACTTTGTATATATCAATTTCACCTCTAACTTCTCATTTTGTTTTAAAGACCCACTTGCAACCAACTATTTTAAAACCCTTTGGTAGCTCTACAAGCTCCCATACGTGATTGCAATATATAGAGGTGATTTCTTTACTCATAGCCTCCAACCATTCAGAAGAATGCGAGCTAGAAATAGCCTCTTGGTAAGATATCAAGTCTAAACTATCAATAGCATCTGAATCAAATTCCTATAGATACACCATGTAATCATCTAGAATAGCAGACCTGCGAACCCTTTGGGACCATCTTGGTTCAACAACCAGATCTCCATCACCCTCTAAAGGTGGTTCATCTTCAGCTTCATCCTGATCCACATCATTATTTCTGTCAACATGAGGGGTTGTCAAGATAGGCATAAGCAAAGTACTGCTTTCATCATGTAAAGTAATATGCTTAGGCCCAGAGCTCCCACTGTCTAAGGCATCTTCAAAGAAATAAGCTCGGTCAGATTCAATTACCTTAATAATGTGATTTGGACAATAGAATTTGTACCTGCGAGATCTGATGCAATAACCAATAAAGAAACCATCAATAGTTTTAGCATCAAGCCTCATCTGTTGTGGATTGTAAGGTTTTACTTGTGCTTTACAACCCTAAACTTGCATATGCTTCAACGCAGGAGTCCTTCCAAAATTCAACTCGTATGTAGTCTTTGGAACTGACTTGCTAGGAACTTAATTCAAAATATAGACAGTAGTTTTAAGTGTATCACCCTATAAGAATTTCGATAGTGAGGAGTGACTGATCATATTTCTAACCATATCCATGAGAGTACGATTTCTCCTTTTTGCAAACCCATTCTACTGGAGGGTGCCAGGCATAGTATACTGAACTTCAATGCCATGCTCTTGAAGGTATAAAGCGAATGGCCCATAATTTCTACTAGTTTCAATATATCTCCCATAAAATTCTTCTCCTTTGTCAGATCTCACACATTTGATCAACTTGTTAGATTTCAATTCGACTGCTGCCTTAAAGGTCTTGAATGCATTAAGAGACTTGCCCTTCTCATATAAGATTTCAATCCATCCATAATAAGAGTAATCATCTGTGAAGGTGATGAAATATCTGAAACCACCCATAGTCGGAGGTGTGATAGGTCTAAAGTATTTTCAGACCTCTTTTTCCCTTTGGTTTTAGCTCAAGTAGGGAATTTTCCCTCTATGTAATCAATACAAGTCTCAAAATCTGAGAAATCAAGGTCTTGCAAGACACCTTGTTTGGCCATGCGTTCCAATCTCTCTCTAGAGATATGACCCAAACAACGATGCCATAATATGAAGGAATTATCACTGGGCCTTTGACGTTTATACCCAATGGCAGCATTGATATAGAAATTAGGAAGTTTAAGTGACCAATTAGTCAATCGATATAAACCATATATCAAGGAAGCGAAACCAACATTAATGGAATCAAAACAAATGTCAATTTTCCTATTTCCTTGGAAGAAAGAATAGCCATAAATATTCAATACAGAAATTAAAATTAAATTCCTCTTCGCAGAAGGTACATAAATGACATTGTTCAAATGTAAAACATGACTAAAATTTAAATACAAAGTAATAGTCCCAATGCATTCAACTAATGCCTTGCTCCCTGCTATGCCAAAGACTGACTTCTGTGCCTCACTTGGAATCTTCTGGTTTCTTAGCCTCTGTAGAGAATTCACAACATATACAGTGGCACCAGAATCCAACCACCATGAGTCAAAGAAAGTTTCAATGGTGTTAGATTTAAAACAAACTAGAGCTAGAGGGGTAGTTTGAAGATTTACACCTTCACTTTCTTGTTTGTTCTTCAGTTTGAAGCAATTAGCTTTAATATTAAAATATTAATATTAATTATGAAATATTAATGGATATACCCTATAGGTGTGATATTATTAATGTGATTTTGATGGTTGATTTTAAGGATAGGCTAATAACACTCCTTTAATGTGTTAAATATTTATTGTACCCTATAGGTATGGAAATGTTTAATGCATTATCTTGTATGGACTTTTGTATGAGCTAAATTTTAATGGTATATGAGCATTCTTAGTGCATGATTATAGTTGCATTATTGATAATTGCTTGTTGGGGAATTCTATTTCATAATTATGTTGTGTACACATAATTAATATTTCCCATTTTCCGTTTTGTGATTTCAGTTTCTGCTTTTGCACAACTATCCTTTGTGAAGGCTCTCAATGGGACTAACTATGATGACTGGAAAGAGTCCTTGAATATGTATCTAACCATTTTTGAGAAAGATTTAGGTTTGAGAGAGCCCAAGCTTGCGGATCTCTTTTCTGAGTCCAGTGCTTCTGAAATGGTCTTCCATAATACATTCGTTTTGTTTTTTTTCCTCAATTTTTATGTTATTGAACAGATTTGAATGCACCTGGTAGTTGCAGGAGCTCTGCCCTTGACTTGAGGAGATTTAGACTCAAACTAGATGGAGGAGATCATTAAATGTAATAAATAATAATAAAGAAATGTTCCGTAGTGACTGCATCATGTTTATGTATGACCTCGATTGTCCTTGCGGTCCATTTATTTGCAATTTGCAAGTTGCCTGGCTAAAGTCTTAGGCCTCTATAATAGTTAATATGAAAGTTCTTGACTTCTAGTCATGCCTATAGCAGCAACTCTTGTGACTCGTGCAAGCAACAACGATGTATCATAAGTTCATAATCATATACTTGGGGCCTTATTACAGGCTGAGATGCGTTCGTGGAATCTCTGTTTGGGTTTGCCGTCAGTGAGAAATATTTCGTCTGTCTCTTGCTTTGTATTTTTCTATCGGTAACTGAGGCCACCATGTCAGAATCTGTGCCATTACTGCCAGCTACTTTTTTAAGAGTAGCTATTTGTCTTTAGTTCCATACTGAAGAGATCTTGTAGGGGAAATAAACGTTCTTTTTTATTTCTCAAACTTAGAAATCACATGTTATGCGATGCCAGTTCTGTTGCAGAACCCTGTCAGGGTTTTTATTTGATTTAAAAATAACACACTCGTTCGCATCTTTTATTTTTGGGGTCAAATACAAGGATTGTAGAAGGACTGACTTGTAACGAGCTTATTAATTTTTAGGATTAACTTGTACAGTTATTAATTTTTGAAGATTAAAACTAACTAGGCCTATTAAGATGTATGTTTATTCTTTCTATTAGTTGCAAGATTTGTGTTCATACCATCACCCTGTACTTAATCAGGCTTTTTTTTGTGCTAAGCATATTTTGGTTACACCTTGTTGGTTAAACAGGAGCACAAGGGAAAGCACTCCTTGTAGTTTAATTAGGGACTCGAATGCCGTTAGCACCCCTGGTTCAACCACAAGGCAAAGGGCACCCAGCATCACTAACCAGATCATTTGCGAACACATACAGAGAAATATTCCTACAGCTTACGAGATGGATGAGTTCTTCGCATTTGCAGAGAAGCAGCAGCAAATTATATTTATGGGCAAGTATGTTATCTTTATCACCAATGCCTTCTTTGTTTCATGTGGTGATTTACCCAATTGGTTGAGTGAAAAAAACTATATTAATTGTTTAGTGTTTTTATCAGCTTTATATACTTCGAGAACTTGACCGAAATCTTGTGCTGACACGCATTGCTTTTATTTTGCAGATATAACTTCGACATTGTCAATGATGTACCTTTGCCAGGTCGATATGAATGGGTGCAGGGACTTCAGTAGGCGGAGGTTGCTTAGTTGAGGTCTAGGGTACTCTGCTACTATGTTGATTTCAAGCTGAGCTATTAACATTTGTCGATTTTACAACTAACATACAAAACCAATTAGATTGCTAGAAGCACTTGCTCAACTAGAGGAGGGATCGCATCTGTTGAGAGGAGAATTGTCTTAAATTTCCAGTTTAGCCTTTCAAGTTTTTTCAGCTTTGCTTTGTAATCTGCTGTGGTCTTTTCTCCTTTTTTCCCTCCCTTTACCTCCTTATTGTCCATATGTAGGTATGGTGAACCGTGATTAATAATAATGTTAGAGTAGCTATTCTTCCACCTGTTAAATTTGATTTTTTTTAAAAAAAAATGACTGTGTTCTTATTAAGTTTTGGAGTTAATGTCTTAAGTGTGTCTTTGGATAAAAAATTTGCCACTGAAGTTAGGTTAGCAAATTGAAGTTAGAAAAAAAGTATATGATTTTAATGTGATTTATGTTTGGATATTTTTTTTTTTTTATAAATCAGTTGAACAAATTGAAAATTATTTGGATGATTTGATTCAAAAGTTAGTTAAGATATATAATGACAAAAATAGGTATAAATTTTGTTGTCTATATTTTTGTGATCAATTTGATATTTTTAGGAAAAAAAATCATAAACTTTAGATTGCATTTAAAAAGTTGGACTTAAAATATATAAAATAAATTAATTATTTAAAAATCAAAATTTTTAAAAAGAGCATGAATGAAATGATAAATTATAGTTTATATATAATTAAAATTTAATAAATTGTGTAATTTGATCTTTTTTAAAAAAATCAAACTTTAAATTTAAATTTAGAAAAACAATATATATAAAATGAGGTGTTAAGCATTAACTATTAACTATTATTTATAATATTGGATTACTTTTGTAGAAGCACCAGTAGTTCGGTCTCAACCTCCCAAATGCTATATTTCACCAATGCCACCTTCTTTGATCTCATCTACAACATTTTCACGGACATTACCTTTATCGTTGACAACACATTCCTTCTCTTCTTTACTAACCTTGTCTTCTCCATGCAGGTTGGCTTTGCCATGCTCTAGGCTGTCTCCTTTCGTGCCAAAAACACCATGAGTACTGGTTCAATTGAAGGAAGATCGAATGGCAACAACAATGGTGAGCATAATATCTAGTCAGATTTGCGGCGAGAGATCAGATGGTGGCGAGCACACTTGTGAAAGTAGAGACTTGTGAAGGCAGAGGAGAAGAAATGATGCCACTCGTAAATGAAGAGAGAAAAGACAGCATTGTGAATCAGTGCGAGCAACACAATGCACACACAGTGGAGATTGGGTCTCAACGGCAGTGGTAGTTGTGGCTGTGATCTCTCATCAAATCCAACAAGCTTGGGAGAGTGAAGGGCGAGCCAGAGCAGCCATAGGAGCAGCAATGACGACGATCTGGGCAGAGAGCAAGCAACTGAAGTGAGAGAATAAAAAATTTAAAAAGCATTTAATGCTCCAATGTTCATATATTTGGACGCCCAATGCTGATGGAAAAGTTGGGTGGTTGAGCTTTGGCAAAAACGTTGGTTTGGACCCTAACTAAGGTTGATTATTTTTTTGCTATCCAAACATGATAAATGAAGCTTTTAAGATCCCAACTTAGGTTTGGTCCCTCCTAACTTAAGTTAAGATTCAATCCAAACATGCTCTAAAAATGAGTTTAGAATTTAAATTATTGCTAGATGCACGGTTCCACCTGTCTCAAATTTCACTCTTGCTTTTGGTCTTAGAAATTGGTTTTCCTCAACAACACCATCGTCGATGCTTTGCCTGCTTTATGAATGGACATCTCTTTCCACACGCCTTTGCCCGTGCTTTGCTTGTTCGTCACTTGAACGACATTATTGTTGCAGCTCTTGGGGATCCTAACTACTGACTTGGTGAGAGAGACGCTGAGTGAGTGGGGCGAGAAGGGGGTGGGGGAGAGGGGAGGGAAAGGAGGAATTTGTTAGGAAACAAAATAAACATTTATCGAAGGTCTAGTTAATCAAGTTTGCATGTAGGTTATGTCATGGAGTAACATGAGCATATTGGATGATCATAAATAAGAGAATTCACTAAAGAGGGTAGGGTGATAAGGAAATCAACATGGTACTTACCAGTATCGTGAGGCTTGGTGTTTTAGTTCTTTACTATCATCCTAGATTGAGTATTACTCTGGATTTGGTATTGCCTTGGACTTTGTAGAATGACATTGAGTTTAGAATGGGAAAATTCATGGTCTAAGTGTAAGGCTTTAGCTAGGTCATTTCTCACAATTGGAGAGCAAATCTAATTTGGTCACATAGGTTGGTCCTATATGATTTTATAGCTCAT
The DNA here is from genome assembly GCF_029017545.1 of Prosopis cineraria. NCBI lineage: Eukaryota > Viridiplantae > Streptophyta > Magnoliopsida > Fabales > Fabaceae > Prosopis > Prosopis cineraria. Next base: position 40,345,522 of record NW_026555344.1, on the reverse strand, counting down.
GAATTTAGTCAAAAGATGTAAAGAGAGAAATAAAGATTGAATACCTAATTTATTATCATTGCATTATATGCCTTTTCGTTAATGATTAATAGTTTTATAATACATGTTGAATATGGAAAGATTGTTGAAACAACTCCAATTTAAAATTCACACTTAACCACATCCTAACATGGTAGTATAAGATTTACCTACCATGATAGAAAAGGAACAACCTAATTATCATGGTAAAAAAAGAACTACCCTTGCTTCTACCATGACATTTAGAGTAAGCCTAATTAACTAACATAAACCCTTACTATGGTAGAAAATATTTCCACATAATATTCAAGGCAACCATAACAAAAAAGGCTAAAATTATTGATTCCATAATAACTTTATAATTAGATAATTATTCACATCTATTATGATAGGAAAGGAACAAACTCCTTGTGCAACCTACTAGCAGTAAAGGAATAATCCTACATAATTATAATTCGGATAATTGAAATAGGAAATGATAAATAGAAATAAAACGTAAATAAAAATATACACTAATGCCTCCAGTCAAATCCCCTCAACTTGTGGCTCGGAGGCTAAAAGAATAATGCAGTCCAATATAAAAAGAAATATCAATTAAATAAATAAAATGTCTGAGTTATGTGGTCATAAGTGTGGTAACAAGCTTCTTCCTCCAAGGCCATACTTCTTACAAAATTGGCAATCTTTGAGCCTATTCCATTCCCTAGGCTCCGCTATTAATTCCTATAACAATTAAGAAGAAAGTGAGACGATGTCTCAATAACCTCTTAGAGGTTATAGTATATCCATATCCAGTAGATGACTTGATCTATTGGGTTTTCACAAACATTTCACTTCCCACTAATAATTATCATAAAGAAATTTCAAATATATCTAAATTCAATGCAACAATCACTATTAGCTATTATGCTTGAAAATGTTTTATCTAATATATGACTATTTCACAGGTAACAAAAGCACATTAGAAAAGTTTCATTCATATAACACAAGAATTTAGACAAAAGACACGAGAATCCATTAACTTTATCCAATAATTCAAGTATATACTGTCCAAAGGACATCAATGATATCAAATCAATATTACATTCAAAAAGCATAAACCATTTGAAATACAATATTAATAGATGAAAAGTTAATTTTATTTTGCATTAAGTTCCTCCTTATCTCCTCTTTATTTTCACTGGCTAAAGCCTTAGGCAAAAGTTGGTGCTTAGCCAAAAGCCCATTACTCCATATCAAACCTTAACTTCCCCCTTTGACCAAAAGGGTATCCCAGAAGGTATCGAGCTTATCCTAACCCTAGTCAAAGAAATTACACAGCTCAGGCACTGAGTAAAGCCACTCTGTGTGCAACACACGAGGACAAATGCATAGTCATGGTTCAACCTTATTTTCTCTGCTTTATCCCACAACCTACAACCACCTCATGTACAGAACAATTCCAATATATTTCAAAGTTAATCACATTTTCATTTATCACATGATTATTCAATAATGTTCAATGACAATAAACTATCATCCAAAGCAATTATATTTGAGTCATCACATCAGAATCAAATTTTACACTATACATTGTATTTACAACGTCATCACAATTAAATTATACAATCAATTAAGATCAATTAGCATTTATCGAATTCTAAATTTTCATACAAGCAATATAGCATTTCTAAGTGTTTCGCTATGGAATATAAATTCTCTCAATTTCTTTTTACTCTTCACTAGACTAAATTTTGCAAAATATTATAATATACATGCTTTATTTGATTCAATTTCATATAAGTATTGTTAAACTTATAATTACCTACCAACACATGTACACAACGTAATCTAAAAAAAGTTATCAAAACTCGAGTTCACTTAAAAAAAAACTAACATTTTTTTTTAAGAGATCCTCCATCTAACTCAAAATGTCAAAGTAAAATTAAGGAGTCTCTTAAGAAACTCCTAACACCTCTACAAACAATAATTTAAAGATTTAAAGTCATATTAAATTTATGTTTAATTATTTATTACTCTCTAGTTATCTCAAAATACTCATGGAAGATATATTTAAGTTACAAAATTTATGTAATTAACATTAAATTTTTATAATCTCTTAATAAAAAAATATACAATTTCTTAATTTTACTTTTTGAAAGAAAAAATTTAATAATTTTAACAATTAGGGATTAATATGATTAATTGATTAAATTATAAAAGCTTAATTAAAACAAAATAAATTCCAGGAATCTATTTCAAAACTTGAATCCATTATTTAATATAAAAAAAGACAAGCTAGCATTCTTGATCCAAATTTTCTCAAACTTATTCTAGCATTTCAAATAAATCCAAAAAAATAAACAGAAAAAATGATAATTAAGTCCCAATAAAATTAATTTATTCCACTAGATGCCAACAAATTCCAAAAAGGAAAGTCCCTCTAGTCCTTAGGTGGCCTTATGATCCACATTAAAAAAGACTCAAATACTTCTAATGACAAAAATTTTGACTATAAAAATTTGCAATTTTGGTTTGCAGCTTTATTTTCTAATTTTATTTAGAAACACAATATTTTAACATTAAATTTTAAAATTATTTATAACTTATTTTCTCATATTTGCAACTCCATTTAGTTAGATTTGCATCTCCATATACAAGTTTTATTAATGTACATCTCAACATTAATTTTAACATTGTTCTTTTGTCCGCACGAACCCTAACACTCAAATCACTATTTCCAAAATCATTGACTCATTCATGGTTCAAAAAATCTATCCCTAAGAGGGCAGTGATGAAAGAGACAATGGAATTAATTTGGATTGCAAAAAATCAAAGCGACAAGTGATATCAAAGCGGTGAGTTGTGTGACAATGATAAAGTGGGGGTGAGTTGAAGCAAGGACATAAAAGAAGAAAGAATGGTAACTTCAAGAATATTAGACATGAGAGAATAAGCTTAAGCTTTTGGAAGCTCCCAAAGGAGACGGGGATAGGACCTGATAAATTATTTTCGATCAAGCTGAGATATCTGAAATTGGGAAGTAGGGACAAAGTGTGTAGGAGTTCAACAGTAAGGAAGTTTTGAGAGAGTTCAACGTGAATAGGGGGCAACAAGAAAAGATTTTCGAAGTGGAATTCAATTTGGATTCATGACAATAAGGTATTGAGCTGCATGATATCAAAGCTTAAAGAGGTGAAAAAGGTAGTGAGGTTGCGGAAGGGGAAGATGGCGATTGTGATAGTTATATGCCATGATGTCACGGTTTTTGGTGGTGGAGGTGAAGAAGGACAACGATGATACCTTGGAGTACATGTTAGAATTTAGTATCTCAATTCATATAAATAAGAAAAGTAAAGAATATATGCATACCTGAAAAATCTATGAGCGCTTGAGAAATCTCGATTATCTCGAGTGTAGACAGGTGCACATCTTACAAGTCTCCAGAGTTTTCAGAGAGTTCAGAGATAATAGAGCAGAAGAAAATGAGCCGTGTATTTACAGTTATCAACTGATCGACTTATATGGATCAGATCGTTGATCGCCTTATTAAATAATTAAATAATTATATATTTATTATCTCTGACTTAGTCAGTTAAGAGATAGGGAATAACTGACGGCTACTGGGTTGTGGGTTGGGCCTCTACCCATTGGGCTTAGTTGTGTGGTCCTCCTATCATGATCCACACAAGATTATAAAGACCAATCTGTTTGGGCTTATTAATTAATGTTAATCCATAAATAAATAAATAAATATTCTAACAATCTCCCACTTATATTGCATTAATTAAGCAAGTAGTATAAATAAGCCATAAACAAAATTCAAAAAATGAAACTCCACAAAATCACTGGATCCTATAGGGAAACAACTGATATGATATCTCATAATCTGAATAAAACACAAAATTTTATTTTAAACACGGCTCAATAAGATAACAACATAAATCACTAATTCCTATGGGGAAGCAAGTGACATGCATAGTATGCCACAACAGAATTATTGAATCCTATGGGGATACAAATGATATAGACGCATTTAACTGAACTAAATGTAACTCACAGAAGAAAACAAAAGTCTAAAGAGAAATTACAACACAAAAGATTCTTAAACTCCCACTAAAACAGGGCATCAAAGGAATTCACAATACCCGTACAAGTTATATGATTTTGAAAAAAAAAACTTCTACAAGTAAGCCCTTGATCAATGAATCTACAAGCATCTGCATGCCAGGAATGTGTACCACACAGGTTTGAGACTCAGTAATTTTCTCTTTTACAAACATAAGTTCGATATCAAAATGATTTGTATGACTGAAATTTCTGTGATTATTAACATAGTATACTACAGATTTATTATCACAGTAAATGGTTAAAGGACGTGATATTGACTCAACTAGGCGCATACTAGATATCAACTTTCTCAGCCATATAGCGTGGCGTGTAGTCTTAAAACAAGCAATATATTCAGCTTCCATGGATGAAACTGCTATAACTGTCTGTTTCACACTTTTTCAAGAGACAGCTCCTCCAGACAACATGAAAATGTGGCCGGTTGTGGATTTATGATCATCCCAACAAGAGGCAAAATCTGAATCTAAAAAGCTAACAATTTCAAGATCTTCTGATCCCTTAAAGTCATAATCAAAATACCCAACAACCTTAAGAGAATTTGACCTTCTGTAAGGTAACATATAATTCTTTGTACCCTGAAGATTCCTCATAAGTTTCTTAGTAGCCTTCCAATGATCTGGACCTAGATTATTTAAGTATTGGCCTAGCACTTTAATGGCAAAGGCTATATCTGGTCGAGTACACACTTGAAGATACATAAGGTTACCGACAGCGGAAGCGTATGGTATCTTTCTCATTTCAGCCGTCTTCTTATCATCCTTGGGACATTGTAACTTTGATAACAGCTTACCTTTTTGTACAGGAGCAGGTGAGGGAAAACATGAATCCATTTTGAATCTCTTGAATACCTGCTCAATATAAGTAGTCTGTAATAAACTAAGAATACCACGATCTATCAGGATGAATCTGTATCCCAAGAACGAAAGAGGCTTCACCCATGTCTTTCATGTCAAAATGGCAAGACAATAGGTGCTTTATCTCATTGAGAAAATTTATTGAATTCTTAGCTAATAAGATATCATCAACATAGAGAACAAGAATGAAAAAATTATTCCCATCAAACTTCTGATAGATACACTGATCTGAGACATTCTTAATAAAACTGAGTGAGGTGACAACTTCATCAAACTTTAGATACTATTGCCTAGAAGCCTGTTTTAGCCCATAGATAGATCTCTTCAATCTACACACTAGATGTTCTTTACCAACTTTCAACAAAACCATCAAGTTGTGTCATGTAGACTTCTTCATACAAATCGCCATTCAAGAACGCAATCTTGACATCCATCTGGTGAAAATCAAGATCAAACTGTGCAACTAAAGCCATTACCACTCTAAAGGCATCTTTGGTGGATACCGAAGAGAAGTTCTCTGTGTAATCAATACCTTCTTTCTGGTTGTAGTCCTTAGCTACAAGTCTGACTTTGTATATATCAATTTCACCTCTAACTTCTCATTTTGTTTTAAAGACCCACTTGCAACCAACTATTTTAAAACCCTTTGGTAGCTCTACAAGCTCCCATACGTGATTGCAATATATAGAGGTGATTTCTTTACTCATAGCCTCCAACCATTCAGAAGAATGCGAGCTAGAAATAGCCTCTTGGTAAGATATCAAGTCTAAACTATCAATAGCATCTGAATCAAATTCCTATAGATACACCATGTAATCATCTAGAATAGCAGACCTGCGAACCCTTTGGGACCATCTTGGTTCAACAACCAGATCTCCATCACCCTCTAAAGGTGGTTCATCTTCAGCTTCATCCTGATCCACATCATTATTTCTGTCAACATGAGGGGTTGTCAAGATAGGCATAAGCAAAGTACTGCTTTCATCATGTAAAGTAATATGCTTAGGCCCAGAGCTCCCACTGTCTAAGGCATCTTCAAAGAAATAAGCTCGGTCAGATTCAATTACCTTAATAATGTGATTTGGACAATAGAATTTGTACCTGCGAGATCTGATGCAATAACCAATAAAGAAACCATCAATAGTTTTAGCATCAAGCCTCATCTGTTGTGGATTGTAAGGTTTTACTTGTGCTTTACAACCCTAAACTTGCATATGCTTCAACGCAGGAGTCCTTCCAAAATTCAACTCGTATGTAGTCTTTGGAACTGACTTGCTAGGAACTTAATTCAAAATATAGACAGTAGTTTTAAGTGTATCACCCTATAAGAATTTCGATAGTGAGGAGTGACTGATCATATTTCTAACCATATCCATGAGAGTACGATTTCTCCTTTTTGCAAACCCATTCTACTGGAGGGTGCCAGGCATAGTATACTGAACTTCAATGCCATGCTCTTGAAGGTATAAAGCGAATGGCCCATAATTTCTACTAGTTTCAATATATCTCCCATAAAATTCTTCTCCTTTGTCAGATCTCACACATTTGATCAACTTGTTAGATTTCAATTCGACTGCTGCCTTAAAGGTCTTGAATGCATTAAGAGACTTGCCCTTCTCATATAAGATTTCAATCCATCCATAATAAGAGTAATCATCTGTGAAGGTGATGAAATATCTGAAACCACCCATAGTCGGAGGTGTGATAGGTCTAAAGTATTTTCAGACCTCTTTTTCCCTTTGGTTTTAGCTCAAGTAGGGAATTTTCCCTCTATGTAATCAATACAAGTCTCAAAATCTGAGAAATCAAGGTCTTGCAAGACACCTTGTTTGGCCATGCGTTCCAATCTCTCTCTAGAGATATGACCCAAACAACGATGCCATAATATGAAGGAATTATCACTGGGCCTTTGACGTTTATACCCAATGGCAGCATTGATATAGAAATTAGGAAGTTTAAGTGACCAATTAGTCAATCGATATAAACCATATATCAAGGAAGCGAAACCAACATTAATGGAATCAAAACAAATGTCAATTTTCCTATTTCCTTGGAAGAAAGAATAGCCATAAATATTCAATACAGAAATTAAAATTAAATTCCTCTTCGCAGAAGGTACATAAATGACATTGTTCAAATGTAAAACATGACTAAAATTTAAATACAAAGTAATAGTCCCAATGCATTCAACTAATGCCTTGCTCCCTGCTATGCCAAAGACTGACTTCTGTGCCTCACTTGGAATCTTCTGGTTTCTTAGCCTCTGTAGAGAATTCACAACATATACAGTGGCACCAGAATCCAACCACCATGAGTCAAAGAAAGTTTCAATGGTGTTAGATTTAAAACAAACTAGAGCTAGAGGGGTAGTTTGAAGATTTACACCTTCACTTTCTTGTTTGTTCTTCAGTTTGAAGCAATTAGCTTTAATATTAAAATATTAATATTAATTATGAAATATTAATGGATATACCCTATAGGTGTGATATTATTAATGTGATTTTGATGGTTGATTTTAAGGATAGGCTAATAACACTCCTTTAATGTGTTAAATATTTATTGTACCCTATAGGTATGGAAATGTTTAATGCATTATCTTGTATGGACTTTTGTATGAGCTAAATTTTAATGGTATATGAGCATTCTTAGTGCATGATTATAGTTGCATTATTGATAATTGCTTGTTGGGGAATTCTATTTCATAATTATGTTGTGTACACATAATTAATATTTCCCATTTTCCGTTTTGTGATTTCAGTTTCTGCTTTTGCACAACTATCCTTTGTGAAGGCTCTCAATGGGACTAACTATGATGACTGGAAAGAGTCCTTGAATATGTATCTAACCATTTTTGAGAAAGATTTAGGTTTGAGAGAGCCCAAGCTTGCGGATCTCTTTTCTGAGTCCAGTGCTTCTGAAATGGTCTTCCATAAACAATAGAGTGAGTCCAACCGGATCCGTCTTACGATTATCAAGTACACAATTGAAAAGAAAATTAGGGACAACATTCCTAAAAAGGATACTGCAGTGGAATACTTGAAAGCTATTGGTAACAAATACAAGAAGCTTGACAAGACTCAAAAGAACTACTAGTTGTCACTTCTTGACAATACTCGATATGATGGAGTTTCTAATGTCAGGAAGCACATTCTGAAGCTTGTTCATTACTATAACAAGCTTAAATTATATGAAATTGACTTGGGTAAAAATACCTTAGTTTACCATGTTCTTCAATCACTGCCATCAGAGTATGCATTCTTGAGGACTTCATATAACTCACAGGAAGCTATAAAGAAGAACTCCTCTTACTCAATAAAATATGTTTCACATGGTTCTAGCAGCAAATCTGGAAGGTTATATAAGAAAAAGGAAAAAAAGCATAATGCCTCAAAGCTTAATAATTTAACTTTTAAGAAGGATGGTGATAAGAGTAAGAATTCAAGGAAGAAACCCTTTAACAATATCCTAAACATAATCAATAATTCATAAAGTCACAAATTTTATGACCTTAAGACAAAACAAAATAATTTGAAAAGTCCTTAGGATCTTTTAGGAATTAGGACAAATTTAAGACCTAAGTAAAATTTTGAAAGGTGTCCAGGGGTGGATAGGTCACAGAGGTACAACCTTACTTGAACAGGATCTGTTTTATAAGCTTGTACCTCTGTGTCCTTGAGTTTCAAGGAGACAAGAACCACAGCTTGGTGGATGACTTATGACCAGGTGATCAGAGCGTGATTATTGGTGTTGGTTGCCCAATCTTGTGCTCAACCTGGCTCTGATACCACGTGTTAAAATTTAGTATCTTAATTCATGTAAATAAGAAAGTAAAGAATATATGCGTACTTGAAAAATCTATGAGCGTTTGAAAAATCTCGATTACCTCAAGTGTAGACAAGTGCACAATCCACAGGTCTCCAAAGTCTTCAAAGAGTTTAGAGATAATGGAGCAGAAGAAAATGAGTCGTGTATTTGCGGTTATCGACTGATCGACTTATATGGATCAGATCGGTAACTGCCTTATTAAATAATTAAATAATTATATATTTTATTATCTCTAACTCAGTCAGTTAAAAGATAGGGAATAACTGATGGCTACTGGGTTGTGGGTTGGGCCTCTATCTATTGGATTCACTTGTATGATCCTCCTATCACGATGCACACAAGATCATAAAGATCAATCTGTTTGGGCTTATTAATTAATATTAATTCATAAATAAATACATATTCTAACAATACAACTTATTATGCGACAAAGATCTCTGTTCTCTATTCGTCTTCGACGCTCTGCTCCAGCATCCCTCCCACTATTGTTGAAGAATCGTGTGCCTATAAATGAAGTGAGAGATCATGTGTTGAACAGTAAAATTGGTACTAGGAATTGCAAATTTATTTTTTTAAAAAAATATCAGTTGCAGATAATCTCAAAATTTAATGTTAAAATATTGCGTTTCAAATAGAGTTGCAAATCAAAATCAATAGAGTTGCAAGTCTGGAAGCATAAGTCGCAAATTTGTATAGTCAAAATTTCTATTATAGTCATTAAAAATATGAGTTCCCCCCGCCCCCCATTGAGTGTATGTCGTAAGGCTACCTAAGAATATAAGGACTTCTATTTAATTTTGGAATTCACTGGAATTTTACTGGAATAACAATTTATAGAACGTGAAACATGAACGACATCACGCGGTTGGTGACGTCAGTTCTGGCAACGGCGTCATCCTAACCGTTCCCACGCAAACCGTAAACGACGATTACGCATTTGGAAACTTGAACACGTGGCATCCAACTATTGGAGCGTAGGTTCTAGAAGGTCGTAGATGATGGATGATGGAGAGTGGAAACCCGAAGGAAAAAGTGGCGGTCGTAGTCAATCTGGATCTCCAAAATTGATCCCTTTCTTTAAAAGGGGAGGTCTGCTCTCCCATATTCCTGTTGCAATTAGTGGACGACCCGGGAGAGGAGAACCCAGAAGCCGCCGGTCACCCTACCCTAGTTCTTTAGGTATTTTTCCCTCGCATTTATTTATGTAGGGATTAGGGATTCTGGTAAGTATATACATTTCTGTTGAGGGAGTCGTTGAATTTGGCATTTCCAGTTTTGATTTGGATCTTTGATATTCGGAAGTTTTAATTTTGGGAATTGGGTTTCATCTTGGGTTGGGGAATGGGTGCATGTTTATTGTTAAGTTTCAATGTAATTTCGTAAAATGTGAGGATTGAATTAGGCATGAGAGGGCGACATTATCCTTCGGTTGTAATTTATGTTACTCTCTGTCCTCGCTTCACCTTGGTCTCAGATTTGGATTAGTTGCAATGGAGTTTTCTAATGATGCGGCTTTTATTTCCTGCATTACGCCCAGCAGAAACTCCTTATATGAAGTAAACCCTGGTGATTTTTAGGGGTGGAAGGAATTGACATGCTTTGACAGATACATTTCTCATGTCTTTTCACATGTGAAGTCTGATGGAGTTTTCAAATAATTGTCATTCATTTTTGTTAGGTCCTTGTCAATTTCATTCAAAGGTTTACGACTTTTTAGTGATACCAAGCTGCTGAGTAACTTTCTATTGAACTGCAGCGGATGGCTGAGGTATGTGAAACTAAATATTGTTTCAATTATTCTTTTGCCATTTGGCTTTCTCCAAAGCAATTAACAATTGCTAGCGTGCTTATCACAGTAGCCTATATTGATTGTAGGAGGGTCACAGGGTTACTCTTAATGTTTATGATCTAAGTCAAGGACTTGCTCGACAGCTTTCATCAACATTTTTGGGGAAATCCATTGAGGCTGTTTGGTGAGTTCTTTGCTATGCTGGTCCAGAATTGATTACCATAACAGACTTAGATGGCTTTGTGTTTTGCTAGATTGAAAAATGATTTCATACATGATAGTTGACATATGTTCTGATGATAAGATCTCTTGATGACGATGCCTTTGTGGTTGCTTGTCGATGCTGTGGATGTGTAATAGTACTCGGACTTGAAAATCTATTTAATAGTAGAATGGATGTCATTCTTGGAAGCATGCTGCTTGTTTTTTTGGCTTTTGTCCCGTTACTTTTCGTTCCTTTGTTAAGAAAGGTGGTTGGCCTTGGTGATGCTGAGCATGTAAAACGTGACTTCTTTTATTTTGTGCTTGGATTAATGAGTATTTGAACTTGAATTCGAACCAAATCTCCCATTTACATACATAAAAGTTTATGGATGTGGATTTTATCCAAATCTAAATTCATTTTTTATTATAATTTTGTGATTTCAAATTATTTTTATACTTAGTTATTTGAAATTTCAGTCATTCCTCTTCACATTTTCACTATAAGACACTCTTTTCTCTTTTCTTGTTCTTGTCATTCCTATTCTTTTGTTCTTATTTCTAATCTCTGCTTGTCTCTCTTTTTTTCTTTGAAATTTTTTACACTATCTAAATAAAAGGATTTTAATTTTTAAATAAATGGATTTTAAATGTGAGATTTAAAATCCAAAATCTAAATCCAAATTCTACCTTAGTATGCAATTATTTGTTGGAAGATTGGAATTCTTATGACTCTGCATGCTGTGTTGTACCTCAGGCACACAGGAATAGTGGTTTATGGTAATGAGTATTACTTTGGTGGGGGTATACAATATTCTCCCGCTGGATCAACTCCGTATGGTACGCCCCTTAGAGTTGTAGAATTGGGTGTAACACACGTGCCTAAGGATGTATTTGAAACTTATTTAGATGAAATCAGTCCACGCTACACAGCGGAAACTTATAATTTACTTACACACAATTGCAACAACTTCAGCAATGAAATTGCCCAGTTTTTGATCGGCACAAGCATTCCTGACTATATTCTACAGCTTCCTAATGAAGTTATGAGCAGCCCGATGGGACATCTTATATGTAAGTTGTTGAAATTTACCCTTTTCTTACCTTCCCATGTTATTCCTTTTATGGACCTCTTTCAATGCGTTTTTTGATGTTTTCTTTAAAAAATGATGAATCTAAGGAATTCATAGGTTTCTTATTTTTTCATAGGGGATGCTCTTGACAAATCCTTATAGGGCATTTCATCTGCGTGTAGAACCTCTTGGGTTGTAGCTCTTTATGCTAATTATTGAAAGCATTTCTGCATCAATGTATTTTCCTTGACTGATCATCCTACAGAGCGTGATATTTAGCAGTGTTTTCCTAGGTTCATTTACTGATGTTTTGAACAAGTTTCCCCTATCATAAGTTGAACTGGCTTTTGAATTTCAGCCTTTTTGTTACAGTGTATGTGAATTTTAAGGAATGATGCTTGTTGAGAAATCGTTCTATTTACAAATATCGATGGGTGCTTGTGGAGGCATGAATTGCTGATATCGGACACTATGATATTTCATTTTTCAGTGCCTATGATACAGAATTTAGAGACGACATTGAGATCTGGTGCGGTTCCCCAAGTTCCCCAATTTAAACCTTCAATGGTGCCGCCTCGGGATCCTGCCTCATTAAGTACTGCGAGAACATTAGGCAGCCCTAAGTTTTCTTCTGAGAAAAGTTCTTCCGGAGTGGTGCATGTTGAAACGAAAGACAAGGTGGAGGGCCCAAAGGCAACGGGAAACGTGGTGCGACCTGCTGGGGGGAGAGAGAAATCAGTCCCTAACGTAGTTGCGGGAGATCCTCTTGGGGAAGCCCGCAGCAAGGTGCAAGAGGAGATTGTCAGAGAGTTTGCAGCAATAATGGCAACTGGTACGATGCGTGCTAGTGAGGCTGCAGCTCTAGCAACCAAGAGAGTGATGCAGAGATATGGGCAGACGGCTGTGTCACAGAGCTAGCATCATGCAACTCTCGTCTCTTTGCTCTAGCTGGGGGATAAACTGATTCCCTATGAATGTCGACATGGTGTTATCATTGTTCCTTGATTTATGTTACTTCAAGATGAATTAATTAAGCCCCAGAAGATGAAAAAAACAAAATTGATATCTTCCCAATATAATTCGGATAATGTCCTCGTTAATATGTTGGAAATGATTTTGATGGAAATAGGCATGGAGGTGGAGTTGAATATGAAAATGGAAATAAGTATGGTGTTAAAAATTATACTTGGTATGTTTATAATTTTTATGAAAAATATTTATTCAGTGTTTAGTGACTCGAATGCCATTGCTTTTAAAAAACCTTAGACTACCAAGCCATCATCCTCCATTGGAGACACCAATCATCAACGGCAACACCATCCATCAACACGACAAACCAAAGAGCCTTTCAGAATAATAACAGCAATCAACAAAACAAAATCAATTGAAGGTGAAGAGGGTAGAATAAAGCATCTGACAATGAATAAAATCGCCATTAGAAGAGCAGAAGTCATGAATTAGAATCACAGGGGGCCATTGGTGAGATCACAAGTTTGGGAGAGGAACCTCTCTATTTCTTTCTCTTTATTTCTCTTCACTTCTTCCATCTCAATTGATTGAGATGGAAATTGAGATGGAAGAAGTGGAGGGAAATGAAGAGAAAGAAATGAAGAGACCCTTCACCCCACTAGTCATAGGTTTGTCCTATCCAGTCTCACCATTTCCTCTTATTCATCCTCATCATTGCAAGTCGAATAGGTCAAGATTCAAGAAACCCTTCACATTGACTTCTTTGTTGAATCACCTTTGTGAGGCTAGTTGTTGTTGTTGTTGTTTAGCTTCATTTTTGTTGTCTTCTCTAGTTTGTGTCTAATGAACACTAATTAAGGTTAGAGAAGCTATAATGGGGTTGATGGTTTGTCAAAAGGATGAGGAAAATAATGAGGTAAAAGATGCCAAAGTCTCACTTTCTTAGAATTGTTTAGATTTTCATGAGTGAGAGGATGGAAGTCAATTCAGCCATTTTCTGTAGAATCAGATTCCACATGGAATTATCATTTGACATACTAGGTAGGTTAAAATTTTATTTCCATAATCAATTCCATTTCTATGTTCCTGAATTTTATCATACCAAACAGGACATAATTTATTATATAGCAATTACTGACTTGAATTTTTTTTAATTTTTTGTATCAATTTAAATATAACATTAGACATAAAATCTATGATCTCTAAAGGGAGTGATAAAGGTCCTTTTTAAACTTTAGATTTTTTTGGTCAAAATCACTCATTTTTATTTTTTTAAAAATCAATTTTGTGAAATTTGACCATGTTTGATTAAACTTTTAAAAATAATTAGGATATGAAAATAGTTGACCAATTACGTGGTAGATAAGGGACAATACAACATAAAAAATAGGGACAATATCATTTAAGGAATCTTGGAGAGTTTTTATATAAAAAAAAGGACCTTAAAAATCTTAAATTTCATTGCACTCCTTAGGCACCTATGTGAAAATAAGATTTTATTAGAAAAGACCTAATAATCCTTAAAGTTTAATAATTTAATGGGTTGTTAATTACATATGGCTAGTTATCAAAACCTGAATGAATACTTATTTATGCAAGACTAAAACTTGTACAATTTGTCAATTATAATAATTTGTTAATTACGAATGTATTGTTGTTAATTATATATGGTTACTTGTCAAAAATTGAACAAATGCTTTATACAAGATCAACACATATACAATTAAACATGTGCTGTTAGTTATAGTTGTAATATCCTAGAAAATTAACCCTTGGTTAGTTAAGTTAAATGAAGTTAATCAAGTAAATTAATGTAGTGTGTGGTTACAAAGAGCTAATGAATATGTTGGGTTATAGTTTCAATCCTAGGATTGAATTTAGAGTGGAGTTAGGGCGCTTGAACTTCAAAAAGGTAGAAAAACTAGAAGTAGCTTAATGCCATATACCACAACGTGTGCATTGGTGGTATGTGCCATTGTGTGTGGTCAATTTTTGGCAAAAATAAGAGCATGGATCTATTTCAAGAATAGAAGGAAACCAAAGGGAAAACGAAGAAGGTGTGTGGAACTCTGTTATACTTTAAAGGTCTGGAAGTAATTTGGAGTTAGATAACACCTAAGGTAAGTGTACCAAGCTTTCTCCTTCCTTTTTCTTCCATTTTTCTCAAGTGTTTGAGTTGAGAAAGTGATTTTCGATCCATAATGGTCATGAGTCCAAACCTATTAACTTAAATAGAGCTATTGAGAGTTGTTTATGTTATTTAAACCTAATATCTATCTCTTGATGGTTTTGGTGGTTGGAGGATAATTAACACCCAAAAATTGCACTTAATGAGGCTGTTGGAGGTATTAGATAGTCATTAATGAAGTTTTGGTTGTTCATTGGAACCAATGTGAACTAAAAAAAGCCAATAAACTCTATAGGTAGGCTTATATGTCAAGAATTGGAGTTTTGGGAATATTGAGTTAGATGTTGGGAATCATACTAATGAGGATATTAATAATTATTGATGTGATTAATTGTATATTAATCACAAATTGGCACCATTCAAGTTTTTGAGAAGCTTTGGAAGAAATTGTATTGATGGGCAAACATTTGACCTCTTAAAGATTTAAGAAAATTGAGAGAAATTTAGCTTTGTGTAATTGTTTGTTTAATTGATTATATGTGTTTAAGAACTTGTTTGGAAACCATATGATGCATATAAGCTTATTTTGATGTAATTATTGCAATTTGAGAAAGATTTTATGATATTTGTGAATGAGATGTTGATTGTGATAGTGAGTATGATCATGGAACATGTAAGGGAATGGTAATAAAGATAATGTTTCAAAAAGAAAATGTATAGAGCCTGATGCTTGTATGAGTTAGTGAAAGACATGTGTAAATGCTATAAGATACCTTATGTGTGAGATAATGTAAAATGTATTAAGTATGGTGATTGAGAAATCGTATGCTATGTATATGCTATTGCAAACTCACATGCAAGTAACATGTTTGAAAATGTACATGCTTTATAATTGGGCATGAGTTTCATTGCCTAATCATTTAAGGTAGGAGTTCGCCTATAGAAAAAGAAATAGACATTAGAAATTCACATGGTAAGAGCAACATTGAAACTCAATGGTTTGCCTCTATTATTTATTGTTTTACTTATTCTTAAAGAGACTATCCTCTATGTTCATTGAGAGACTTGAACTTAATTAGTATTCATTAGTTCATGAGAAGGCTAGCTTAGGAGTATGACACCCCATGATTGTTAGTATTGAGAGAAACTATGACTCACAAGTGAGTGTAGAAGCTCTGACTGAACAACTCCTTACAAGTGAAATTCTTGGAGTCTAATTATACAAACAAATCCCACTAAATAGCCAATAATTTTGTATTAAAGGTATCAGGATGGTATAAGAGTAACATTGATTATACATATCATATTATAGCTATATGATTGTTATTTTTGTGATCTTGTATATCATATTATAGCTACATTGTTGTTATTTTTGTGACCTTGCATCTTGTATAAAAGACGTATGCTTATTGGTATTGTAACCGTTGTGAACACTATATTTTATCCGGACATATTTTACATTTAATAAAAATAATAATAAATGCAACCAAAAAAAATAAAAATAAAAAAAATAAAATTTAATCCTTTTTAGGATTATATTTTCAAAATTAAAAAATATTTAATTAATAAGTTTATTTTATTTTAACCTGGATAATCTTTATTAGTTAGGATCTTATTTCTTTTAGTTCATTAAAAAAATAACCAAAAAATATAAAATATAAAAATACAATTTAATCCTTTTTAGGGTTATATTTTAAAAATAATAATAATTTAAAAAAATCAAAAAATCCTGCTTAATTTTTTTAAAATTTTTCCCAAATTATCTCAACCATTTAAAGATATTGGGAATCAATTTTTTGAGACTCAACTATTTTTAAAATTCTCTCCTTGAATCTTTTTATTTTTCATTTAAATATATATATATATATATATTTTAAAATTATATTTTTCTTTCCCTCCCTTAATCTAATTAATAAAAAAGCATTAAAAAGAATGGCTGGAAAAAAATGCTGATAGGCGCAGAAAAGAAAGGGGGGCCAGAGACGCAAACACTAGACATGCACGTGTGAAGAAAAACAAAAATGCAGAGAGCAAGCATCACAGCAAAAACAAGAATAACAGAAGTAGAGAGCAGAGCAGTCTTACACATATACGGAACACACATGAACACAGCAACACAGAGAGAGAGAGAGAGAGAGCAGACTCAGTCATAGGCGCAAAGAAGAACTAGATGTAGAGAGAGGAACAAAGAGTAGAACATGCACACGCATACACTTTCGGCCAGCGGAAGAAAAGAAATAGAACCAGAGATGCATGCATGCACGCAGTAGTCAAAGCAGAGCAGCATATGCATAACAGAAGACCAGAGGTACATGCTAAAGAAAACACAAAGATGCACGATGCAGAAAAAAGAAAAATTAGAGCACAGACACAGCACACAGAACAGATGAAAAATAGAGAAAGGAGTAAGCAAAAGCAAAAGAGAAAAGCCAGATGTGCACGAAAGAGAAAAAGATGGTGGCTTCAGTGATAAACAGAGTTGAATGAAAGAAAAAGAGGAGGACTTGATTTTTGCTCCTGGAGACGAGAACGAACGAGAAAGAGACGGAGCAGAAGTTGGAGAAAGATGGAGCGTTTGAGCGAGAGAGAAGAGGGAGTTGAGGACTTGAAGGGAAGGAGAAATGAGAGACAGAGAGATCAGAAGTGGGGAACGGACGAGAGAAAAATAGAGCATGGAAGTTGCAGTAGAAAAAAATAACAAGAGAGCAACAGCAGAGACTTCTTTAGAACGGGAGAGAGAGACGGAGAGTGAGAGAGGAGGAGCAGCTCGAACAGGGAACGAACAGAGACAAAATAAAGAGACACACAGGAGAGAGAGTAAAGAGGAAGAGATTGAGAGTAGGGGAGAGAGAGAAAACAAGAAGAAGAAAGGCTCTGGTGTAGTGGCGGTGTTCGATACAAAAGTTGAGCCCAGGACCAGACGAGGATCCGGACTGAATGCTTCGAACCTGTGAAGGTCAAAGAATTAATGCTGAGGAAAAAGACCTCCAAACTTGGACCAGAGCACTTGATGCTGCTAGTAGAAAAATTTCTTCTGAGGCAGGGCCAGCAGCTGCAATTCAGATGCCAATGCTTCGGTGGAACTCCTGAGGGAAGGCAGCTATGTTAGGCAATATTGGTTCTAATTCTTCCTGGTGGAGAGCCAAGAGCTTGGAGGAAGAGCTGATCAAAAACACCATCCTTATTAAAAGATTGCAGGTAACGGCTATGGCTTGAATAATATTGTTCTCCTTTTTCCTTCTCTTTCTAAGATTTTATAGTAGGCATAAGTTTGCATGAGTCCTTGACTAGCTATTTATAAAATATCCTTTGTAATTTGCGTCTCTTAATGGTTCAAGAGTGTAGTTCTATTTAAGTTTTGAGATTCTTGACACTTGGGAATTACTCACTAAGGTTGCCTACTAATTTCAAAAATTTGACAAGTTCTTCATCTTATGATGTTTGTGTTTGCAAAATGGACTTGTGATGGTTTATATTATAAGATATCCAACGTGTCTAATTTAAGTACATTTAGTTTTGCATGGTTGATTCCCAAATTGCCTTTCAATCTTTTTAATTACTATGTTTTAGAAAATGCAACGTATGGTGGCATGGTTTGATCCTTATATTAATCTTTGTTTATTTGTGATAGTTTATCCATGCGTACTGATAATTGTGGCTAATATCATACATATACCTTATGGTGCTTTCTATTTCCATTTGTTGTCATGATTTCCTTATAAAAGGATAAAGTATAAAAAGAAAAAGAGAGAGATATACATATACATATGTATGTATGTATGTATGGATGTATGTATGTATTTATTTATTTATTTATAGTTTATTTGTAGTATGAGATTTCAAGAGTTTCAGCAAGCATTTGAATTTAAAATGATCTCATACCGTGTAAATGAATAAGATTTTATAGGTATGAGGATCAATCTTGTATGTATTTATATAGGTTTCAAAGACCCATTATTAAAATTAATTCTCTTTTATAATAAATATTTAAGTCTCATGTGAGATTTTAAGAATCATCATAGAGTCTTAAATTAATCACATCATTGTATGGGATAATATATCCTCACAGATATCGTGATTTTCATTTATATGGTAAATAAATAAATAAATTTTTGTAAATGAAATAATAAATATTTTTATAATATTAATTAATTAAATTAATAAATTTAAATTATAATTATATTGTCTAATTGGATCTTTTGGTCACGTAAAATTTTTGAATCTCTATAGACCTTTAAGATAATCGTATTATCATATGAGTCAAAAAGACTCTGCAGATATAACGATTAAGTTTTTAAAAATATATGTACAAATTATATTAAATTAATTAAATTAAAAATGTACTTAAGTATATATTATTTAATCCTTTATTGTGTGAGATTTTGAAATCTCCACAGATATTTAAGATAATTGTATTACCGTATAAGTCAATAAAGCTTTGCAAGTATGATGATTAAGAGTTTTTTTTTTAAATATAAATAGGTATACACACAATTAAAATATATTATTAATACTTAAAAATTTAAGTTAAGTTGTTTAATTCTTCTATCGTGTGAGATTTTAGAATCTCCACAGATATTTAGGATAATCATATTATCGTATAAGTCAATAAGGCTTTGCAGGTATGACGATTAAGATTCTTTAAATATATATATATATATATATATGTTTAAAAAAATATATTAAGTTGCTAAATTCTTTTATCATATAAGATTTCAGAAGCTTCGTAGATATTTAGAATAATTGCATTACCGTATGAACCAATAAGGTTCTGCAGGTATAGTAGTTAAATTCTTAATCATAAAATATAAAAAATAATTATAAATTATTTTCTTTTCTTATTTTAGAATTTCAAAATTGAAAAAATAATTAAAATTAAATTACTTTTTTGCAATTTAAAACACCAATATCAAATTTTAGAAAATTATTTTATCTATAAAGTGGTGAATTAGTTTTAATTAATTTCTCTTTAAAAAATATTTTCACCCACAAATTTTAAGCTCGAAATACGTAAACTTTGATTCCTATCATAGGGTATGTAGGCCTCAAAGTCAGATTATCCTTCCTCATAAATAAATAAATATTCTTCCGGTATTATTATCATTTTTTAAAACACGTGAATAAGAAAGAGATAACTAAAATAACTTTAAAACTATATTAACTTAGCACAACAAACTTCAGGTAACCATTCTCACGAATGAATATTGTGGAGTGCCTAACACCTTCCCTACACTCAATCGACTCTCGAACCTATTTTTTATTTTCACTAACCATCTTTATCCCCTTTAATTGGTTATCCGAGATTTACCTCAAAGTTTTGGTGGCGACTCTTGTTTCATCTGGTTCCCACCCTGAAGGCCAAAACTTCCACTCGCTCTCCGTCCGCGTTGCATTTTCGAGTGTGACAACCTTCATATGTTACAATGTTCTTGTCACATATTTGTTAGTTTGTGACTAAATAGACTGCACTATTTTTAGTATGTGAACATCTATTAGTTGAAAACGCCACTTGCATCATCATATTTGATTGACATGTATTTGTATGAGTTAAATTAATCTTAATTACTAAGTTGTTGTACTCACCCCTCTCTCTTCAATATTATATGTGCTAGCTCATTAGGTTAAAATAGAGAGAAACTACTTAAGGCTTAGGACTTCTTGTCTTAACTTCTAGGCTTCATTTTTTTTGAGTAATTATGTGTACTATCTTAGTGATGTTGCTAACTAGGAGTTGCATTGTTTTATGAGTACTTGCCCTGTATGTTGATTTGAATTAAGTAATATATTTCAGGCCTTAGGTTATATATATGATTAATTTGATATCTAGATAAGGCCAAAATACTAGTATAAGTTTGATATTGATGATAACATTGACTGTGAAGGAGTATTTTTATATTTCAGAGAAAATTGATTCCCCCTTCTATTTTTATGACCAAGGGGTTGAGAGTTAAAATTATGATGTTTGAATTATTAGGATGTTGTGGTGTGTTGCACAGGTTATTTTTAGTCTATTGAGTGTGATCTAGAGGTATTTGTGAGTTTATGACACTAAGTTATGATTTTGGGTACCCAAGTTGTTTTTTAAGGGTTAAAAGGTGTGAGTTTGCAAATGGGTATCCATCTTTTGAATGAGAAATAATTTATAAGTGAGACCAATACTATTAGCTAATGTTCTAAAAGAGCTTTCTATAAATACCTACATCACTTCAATCAAACGTCAGATGGAGAAATAGGTGTGTTGGAAGTTTGCCACAAATGTTGTGCTGTCAAAATATATGTAATGTGCCACAACATATGGCAATTGCACTATAGTGTATCAGTGAGGATGATTTGAAGCATGTTAATGTTATGCGATGATGCATCTCTGTGTATTGTTATAAAATGCCATTTTTTCAACTTTAATGTAAATGCTTTGATATAATTTGGTATTTCATACTTCCGTATACATATTTCACTCTGATTTTTTTGTTTATGATAATACATATATATATAAAGGTGCTTTAAAAGTTTGAAAACTCAAGATTCCATTTATGTGATTTTATAAATTTGATAATCATCTTCGGTTAATCTCATGATTACTTTGGTTTCAGAGTTATGTGTGGATTAGTAAAGACAACCTTACAATAGTTACTTGTTAATTATGAATGAGTTGTTAATAATATAAGGTTAATTGTCAAAACATGAATCGATGCTTATTTATGTAAGGTCAAAACTTGTACAATTATATCTACGCTATTAGTTTTACAACTTGTTCATTTTCGCATGGGTTGTCGTTAACTACATATGATTATCATCAAACACTACCACAGAAAATACCTATACTTGACGTTTATTTTTCCCAATACTTGATGGTTTTTAACTATCAAGTATTAATCTTATACTTGACGGTTATTTGAAAACAACCGTCAAATATATGAAGTAAATATGCACTTCCCAGCATAAATACTTGACGCTTGTTTCAAATACTTGACGCTTGTTTTGAAACGCGTCAAGTATTTTGATACTTGACGGTTATTTTGAAATAACCGTCAAGTATTAATGACATAATTTTTTTATATGGTAGCTGCTTTTAAAGCAGCCCCCTGCATAAAGATACAGATAAAGATAAAAAACAGCCAGCCAGCAATGAAAATAATGCAATATAATGAATGTTTGTAATAGTATCTCCTATCTAATTAACATAAAAATTCCTATACATTTAACCTTAAAATCTAAACTTATTTGCAAACTAATGTTTCAAAATTAAGTGGCCTATCCCATAAAAATTGGCCCAAAAATGTGTATATAAATGTAACTAACTATTGTACCGGCCTAACTACTGTTGCTACCCACATATTGAAAACACATTGGGCCACCTCTTCAAGGACCTCTTCTACATGTGCAGTCGTATAACGAACGCAATAGACGTCCTCGAAGTACTGTAAGCAAATAGTTACAACAATTTCAAGTTAATAGGTAGCTAATTAAAATTGTTTAAAATTTATAATTGAAGTGTAATTAAATTTTATATATATACCTTGTTAGATAATGTGGTAGGGGCATGAGTGATAATGTCCTTCATGAACTTCATCAAGCAATAACCACAGTCATTGCTCTGATCTGGCTGGAATGGACACTATAAAAAAACACATATCAATGAAATTGCAAAATATAATGAGACAATTTCTTGATTAAAAACTTGACCAATTAAATGAATACCTTAACAGTGACCCATTTCTCTGAAGATTCGAATGCCCTCATCTTAGGGGACACAGTCATGTCGGTCGCAGTGCGATACAACACCACAGCTCTAAGAAGGAATTATGGAATGAATGTGAGAAATATATATGAATGAAAACTAAAATTAAAAAGAAATAACAAGTAAAAAAATCTAACTTACTCATTAAAAAGTACCACCATATCTTCCCTGTTGCTTGGCTCTCCATTAAGGGGATCGAGATACCATATTTTTGGAGCAACGGGATTAACCACAATAAGCATCCAGTGTCCCCTAACAAGAAACAGCACATGTTACCAAACAAATAAATATAAAAAAATATTTACTCGTAACAAATATTAACAACTCACCCTTGGCAGTAAGGAGCGAGAAATAAAGTATCCTTCGCTGCTCCCCTTTCTCGAAATTGATCCGAAAGCATTCTTGCTTGATTTTCAAGGGCTTCCTTTGTAATATTATTGTGGGGAGAGACATCATGAGGATTAACCAGCTTGATCTTTGACTCGAGGCCACCAGGAACCACGAATGAGGTATAAAGGTGACTTGGGTGAAAAAATATACAAGTTAATATGCTTGCATACTCACACACATAAATAATTCAAGAAATTAACTAATAAATGTTGAAGAATTACCTCATGTAGAAAGTCATCAAACTAGTGCTCGCCATATCGTGCTTGAGGATTTCATTCAAAATTTCATCCCGAACGACTTCAAATGATGCTCTACCAAATAGCCCATCGTCAAAATTAATGATATCCCCTATCGGCTCTTGACGAATCATCCTCGTAGCCGAAGCATAGGTCTCAAGAGAGTCACGGAATTTGTTTTCTACAACAGGCATAGGCACTGCATGTTGCAAACCGTGACTGACTCTTTAGTATGGCCCGACACCTTATCCTTCAATTTGCTTTTCCCCCTTGGCTATACAATGAAAAAGTTAGACATATATATATATATATATTAAAGATTTTAAATAATTATATAAATCATATATACCTTTTTCTTTGGTGGCAAGGGGTCCTTTGGCGGCTTTGGGTCCTTTGTCGGCTTTGGTGTACCAACCATAACAAGGTGGCTGGGCCATGCAACGAAGCTCCCCAACGCATCTCCTACCGTCTGCATCTCATCGGTAGGATAAGGTAATGGATACTTGGGGTCGATTGCAACAAGCAAGGAAACCCTAATGCAATCGGGCGGGAGGGGAAGGTTATGGATTGTGTCCCCGGCAATGTTATACACGCGTCCCGTTGCAACTACTTTGCGTGACGGATTGTCTGCTAAACAGTTGCAGTCATTCTCGCCCTAAATAAATGAAGAATGTTAGTTGTTTAGATAAAAAATTAGTTGAGCAAATTTAAAAGAGAAAATGCATTACCTCGGGTATTTTGTCTGAAGGGACTGTGCAGCTATCTTTTCCGCTGGGGCTAACGTCACCCAAAAGCCTCCCAGGGATCTGGCCCTTCAATAGCATGTCAATTAACTTTGCTTGGGCTTCTAGCTGTTGCTTCATAACAGCTTGCTCTTCTCTCAACTCTTGGACCTCGATGAAGAAGCCGATGTTCGCTTCTTAATCTTGCCAAAGTATTGCTTCTTTGTGACACCGAAGCCAACACCCCTAACACGACCAGGGTGGTCAGGGGTCCCCAACGCTCTAGCTAAGATATCCTCATGCTCAGGAAGCTTGCCCTGTGATACTTCTTGAGAGAGGGAATCCTGTGAAAAGTAGAGCTAATTAGTATGCCTTTTAATAATCATTTATTAATTGATAGATAAGAATAACACTTACAATTTTTTCAGCAACCTCTTTCACACGAGGGTTGTCAATCACTCCATCTTTATTTGTTCGTGCCAATGCCCAGAGTCTTTGGCGGGATATAGTAACATCCGATCCCTCGGCCTCAACTTCTTTTGCTCCACGCCTGCATACCCTAACCTCCCTGCTCTGTAAGGGTATTCATTCTTGGCCACTCTCTTCTTATTTTGGGCGCTCAGTTCCTTTAATCAATAACAAAAATATCCTGTTAGTACACATAGATATATTCAATAAAAGGCACTAAAATTTAAATTTTAGAAACATAAATACCTTAAATTCCTTCTCGCGCCGAGAGACAACAAAAGCATCCCAATCTTCTTGCTTTACTAAAGGCTGTAATAGGGGAGGAACTTGGGCTACAAATTCAGCATCAGGGTCTTTCAAATATTTTTGTGTAATAAAATGTCTGAAAGACCGTAATGCCCTCCCAGCCTTTTGAAGGACAAAATCCTTCTTGCTCTCGTCTATTTCAAATCCTGACTGTAAAATAAAATAAATATGTTAGGTGCATCAATTTATAATATTATAATAGAATATAACTTAGTCAAATGCAACTTACAGATACAGTCTCCCAAACAATGTCCTTCGTGGCTTGATCAACTTTGCGCCAAGATTTCTGCGTGATAGGTACAGTTGTCTTTGCCACAACCCCAATATAACTTATAAACTTTACAGATTTGATGGCTTGGCCTTTCTTGTTCCACTGCACTGATATTTTTTTCCCTGCTGCTCTTGTTTTTGTGACTTCTTCCATTATTGTTAGGCCTCGCTGGATATTGTAATATTCCTGTTCCAATTTTTTTTGTGACAACGGAGCATCAGTACAAGTTGTAGCGGGATCTGATGGAGGGATTTCAGTGGACTCAGAATCTGAAGCCATTTACCTGTAACACAATAAAATTCCAAAATTAATCAACCATGATTAATTCAAATATAATCGACTATATTAATTCAAACATGAAACAAAAATGGCATAATTAATTCAAAGGTTACATGTTCAAGTTGCTCTTTTTCGTTTCCTTGACTTGGGTTTTTTACTTCCCCCTCCTTGAAATATTTTCTTCTTATGCTGAAATAATTTACCCCTCTTTGAAATCCAAATGCCTTCATTGTGATCATTTCTCATGTATAGAGCTTCATCAACAGTGTCGTTACTTTGATTTGATGTCCCTTCGAATGGGTCATCTTCAATTGCTACATTTTCATTTATTTTTTCATGTAACATAAGAATAGACCACCCCTTATTAGCAGGGTCAGGGACATAAAACACTTGTTTGGCTTGTTGCGCTAAAATAAAAGGCTCATCCTTATACCCTTCCTTGTTTAAATTGACTTGTACAAAGCCAAATTGGTAATCAAATTTCAAGCCATTTTTTCGATCAATCCACTTACCCAAAGACTGGAACTCGAAAGGATATGTAATCTAAATCCCATATATGCTCAATTACACCAAAGTATGACATGTTTGCATAGATAGGATTTTTATCCTTAGTGCTGGAAATATGCATGGAATGAGCTACAAGAGTTACACCACTATTTTGCATTGTGCTCCTATCATCTTGCTCCCTTGTATAAAATGTGTATCCGTTGACAAGGTAAGCAGTGTAAGAAATGGCCTGTCTGCTTGGACCGTTAGCTAACCATCTCAATTTGTTAGAAACTGAATTGGAATCAACATTTAACTTTTGAAGAATGTGCTCCTTAAACCATCTTGTAAAAGTTTTGTTGTGTTCCCTAGCATACCAAATTTCTGATTTATTGAGATTGTCCCTCCTAAGTTCAGCCATATGCTTGTCTACATACTCTTCAACCTCTTCAGTGTTGTGCAACACATATAAGTGGGCTTGCTCCCACTGTACACTTGACATAGTAATGACTTTATTTCCCATGATCCCTTCTCCACTTATTCTACCCATATGTCGAGACTTTGGAAGCCCAACATAGCTAATATGACTCAGGTACTCAGTACAAAAGTCAACAGCCTCTTCACAAATATACCGTTCAACAATACAACCTTCCGGTCGACTTCGATTTTTCACATAGCCTTTCAAAATCTTCATATAGCGCTCAATAGGATACATCCATCTTAAATAAGCAGGCCCACACATTTGAACCTCCCTAACCAAGTGAACAGTTAGGTGGATCATAATATCAAAGAATGCCGGTGGAAAATACATCTCAAGCTCACACAGTGTTAATACAATTCGAGCTTGCAACCTTGGCAACTTATGTGGGTTAATCACTTTACTGCAAATGGACTTAAAAAACAAACATAACTTAGTGATCGTCCCTCATACTTTAAGGGGTAAAATTGCACGTATAGCAACTGGAATGAAATCCTCCATTAAAACATGGCAATCGTGAGACTTTAAGCCCTTCAACTTCAAATCTTTCATTGATACAATATTTTTTATATTTGAAGAGTAACCCTCAGGAACTTTAACTACATTAAGGAACTCACAAAATGCAGTTTTCTCTTTCTTAGATAGCGTATAAGCTGCCGGAGGGAGAAAGGTACGGTTCCCCTTATCTTGGGGTGCTAATTTTTCTCTTATTCCTAAAGAGACCATGTCCAACCTTGCTTTTATGCCATCTTTTGTTTTTCCTGACACTTGGAGTAAAGTCCCAATAAGACTCTCACAGACATTTTTTTCAATATGCATGACATCAAGAAAATGCCGAACATCCAAGGTGGTCCAATAAGGGAGTTCAAAGAAAATAGATCTCTTCTTCCATCCGGTTGTCCCAAGGTGCCTTGCAAATGGTTTGCCAAATTCAATATCCAAATCCTTAATCTTCTCAAACAACTCATCACCAGTTAACGGCAAAGGTGTCTTACCTTCTTCTGGATTTCCATTGAACGCTTTTCTCAACCGCCGATAATGATGTTCTTGGTGTAAAAACCTACGGTGGCCGAGGTAAACATTCTTCATCCCATGTTGAAGCCTTATAGAATGTGTTCCCTCTTCACAAATAGGGCATCCAAGTTGCCCTTTAATGCTATACCCTGACAGATTGCCATAAGCAGGAAAGTCATTGATTGTACCGAAGAGCATAGCTCTTAAATTAAATCTTTCTTCTCTATACCCATCATATACCTCTATACCTGACTCCCACATGATCTTCAAGTCATCAATTAGAGGAGCCAAATATATGTCTATGTCATTCCCAGGTTGCTTGGGTCCTGCAATTAGCATGGACAACATCATATACTTGCGCTTCATGCAAAGCCATGGAGGAAGGTTATAAATCACTAAAATGACTGGCCAAGTGCTGTGGCTACTACTTTGAATCCCATGAGGATTCATCCCATCGGTAGACAATGCAAGGCATAGATTCCTACTCTCTTCCCCAAATTCAGGGTACTCATAATCAATCTTTCTCTATTGTGGAGAATCAGCAGGATGACGAAGCATGCCATCTTTTATCCTTTCATCCGCATGCCATGTTAAGTTTTTCACAATTTCTGCACTGCTATACATGCGTCTAAATCTACGCACGATTGGAAAATACCATAGTGCCTTCATGGGACTTGATCCGTTCTGCTTGTAACGTGAGGCATTACACTTCGAACACTCGGTTAACGACGCATATTCATTTCGAAATAAAAGGCAATCATTAGGGCACGAGTGTATCTTTTCATAACTCATGCCAATTGATCGCAATACTTGTTTTGCGTTATATGTTCGACAAGGAAGCTCATTTTCCTTAGGAAGTAATTCTACTTTCAAATACCCAAGCAACTCAGTAAAGCTTGCATCACTCCATCCATGTTTTGCCTTCATGTTGTACAATTTTAACACTGCTGACAACTTTGATGCACTACAACCAGCATACAACGGTGTCTCTGCATCACTTTTCAACTTCTCAAACATTTTCGGATAATCCTTGAGGTCCTCTTCAACTGCTTTGGCCATCTGTTCAAGACAATCTTCCTCAAGTGTGCATGTGTCAAAATCATCAGGAGATGATGCACAGCTTTCACTATGCTTCTGGCTGCAACCAATATCATCTCTTGTCTCTCCATGCATTGTCCAACACTTGTAACTTTGATCCATCCCATTAATCACGAGGTGTTCTTCACAAGTATCTGGACTAACCCGCTTCACAAGACCACACTTTAAACATGGGCAAACAATCCTAGTAGGATCCTCCGCATGTTTAACTGCAAGCTTAACAAAATTTGCCACCCCATTCCAATATTCCTTGGATAGACGATTGACAGACATCCATTCCTTATCCATAATTCCTAGAAAGATTAAGAGGGAAATATGATTAGTGACTTTGACTACTCCTAGATAGTGGGAGAATTAGATACAAAGATCAATTAGTCAATAAGTCACTAACCACATGTTTGCACATTCCTCTTTAATCTTGTTTAAAACTAATAATTATATTTTAATGCTAGCCATTGAAATAATTTTGACAGCATAACAACTTAAAAAAGAGAGTTTCCTGAGCCTTATCCCCTCTTCCTATTAATCTAAATGACAACAACAACATCATCTACAACAACAAACACATAAAGTTATATTCAAGAATAATTTAAAAAAAATTGATAGTATATATAACGGCTTAAAATGAGTATTACCAGGTCTTTATGCCTTTAAAAAAATCAAGTTATCTATAATGAGACTATATATGATCCAACAACAATAATAACAACATTAATAAGAAACTCAATTTTAATTAAAATCATATTAAACCACATCAAACACTATATAAATATCAATTTAAAATATCAAAAATATTAAAAACAAGGTAATTAGGTGGTATACATTTTCATATCCTTAATGAATCTCCTCATATCAACAAAAAAATTGAATGATCCCTTAATTCAATAATTAAGTACCCAAAAACTCAAAACTTCAAACACTCACTGAGAAGAACAACAATGCAGATCAAAATAAATAACACAAAAATTATTTATTATGTATGAAAATCAAAATCAACAACCCATACATTCAAAATGAAGATTAATGATTGGGAAAGCAAGAACCTACCTCAACAAGAAGAGGGAACACCGACTGTGCAGAAAAACAGAGACGAGAGTCTGATGCAGAGTGATAGAGACCGAGAATCCCAACGAACGAGTGCCCACGAGACTTATGGAGGTCGAGAATCAAAAACCCCTCAAGAATCGAGACTGAAAATGTGTTTTTTGGCAGTTAGAGTGACGAAAAATGGGTTTCGGTGGCTCTGGGTTTGTTTCTGAAGACGAAGGATTTGCAGAAATGAAGAGCAAAAAAGAAATCTGGAGGGAATTTAAATGACAATACTTGATGGTTATTTCATAATAACCGTCAAGTATTACATATTTGACGCTTTTTTTAAAACAATCGTCAAGTATATGGCAGACAAACTTGACGGTTATTTCAAAACAAGCGTCAAGTATGTGAAAAAATTTAATTTTTTTTTCTAATATTAATTTGACGTTTGTTTATTGAAGACCGATGTTAAATTTTTGCTTTATATGACGGTTATTTATAAAAAATGTCAAATATATATACTTGATGGTTATCTTTAAATAATCGTCAAGTATTTACTTAAATATTTGACGCTTGTTTCGTAAAAACCGTCAAGTATTCTCCGCCTTTTTTATTTGTCGTTTTTTTTAAATAAACGTCAATTATACATCTTTCTATAGTAGTGAAAATTCAAATAGATACTTATTTACACATTCATAAAATCTTAAGGATAATTAGGTCTTTTCTCATAAAACCTTATTTTCATATAGATACTTAGAGGTGCAATGAAATTTCAAATTTTTAAGGTCTTTCTTCGATATAAAAACTTTCTAGTGGTCCTTAGATGATATTTTTCCTAAAAATATTATAATGTTAATAGCATTATAAATAATATAGATTGAGAAAAGAAGAGGAGAGAAGTTTAGAAAAGTGGAGTAAGAGAGTTAGAGAATGGAAAGCTTTTTAATTTTAGCATATAGAATATAATTAAAACGTCTTTTGTTTATGACAAAGTGCACAACTCAAATATGATAAAGAATAAACAAATTGTGAATTCCTTACACTAAGGTTGTGAATGTCATATTGACAATTAACATGTTACAATCGATAATTTCAAGATAGAAGATTGAGAACTTGTGTATAGGAGATTGATTATTAATGTTTTGAAACACGCAATGTTTTGCATATATTTGATAAAGGGAGAGTGACAGATAAGTCTCTCTAAAATAAAGAAATAACAATTTGGTTTCGCATAATGTGATAATGACAGTGAGATTTTGAAGGATTTATTTGAAATTAAATTTTTGTGTAAAATTACTTTGGTAACCCTATACAATTAATTTTATATGGTTTGCAAATTTGGTATAAGTATTCACAAGTTTGGTTCTACTAATGACTAAAACAATTTAAAAAATCATAGCTTTCTATTAGCAATTTTCTTCAATCAATAAAGTTTAACTAATTTTTTATGGTTCACAAGTTTGGTATAGGTATTTGCAAGTGTGGTTTCATTAATAACTAAAATAATTTAGAAAATCACAACTTTCTAAATCACATACGGTATTAAAGTAATTTGACACAAAAATTTAATATTAAAGAAGTCCCTTGTGACCTTATTGTCATTATCACATTTAGTGGGATCAAATTATTAATGAGTGGGTTCAATGGTCCTGTGGTTATATAATGCTTTTTGAAAGGATTAATTTGCAATTTGAACCTTAAACTATTGATCTGTGAGCGATTTGAATCCTAAACTTTTAAATGATATATTCTGAAACCTAAAAGTTAAAGTTGGGACAATTTCTGTCACACCCTAAAAATTAGAGGGTGACCAGCATAGGTGTGAACTACTCACACATTCCCATAAACCTCAAAATGAAAATTCACTCCATTTTTCCAAAAGAAAAGAAAGAAAATTTATCAAATTACATGAGAATTAAATAATACCTTTAAACTCATTATCATAAGAAAGTGTCAACGTTTTTGTAGAAATTTCGGCAAAACCTTCCCTGTAACTAGGATCTCCCGAAAATTCTACGACAAAATTTTTATAGATAACAGTAGAAATTAGGAGCGTAGCTCCTTCTAGCCAGCAACCAATATACAGACTAAAAATAAGGTTTATTAACAACCTATGTGAAGCATATACTTTTTCTTTCAAATCAAAAAGATATACAAATTATATATTTACATTCAAGCAATAATACCAATTAAAATGTCCAGCCACTGTAGCTAGTTGCCTTTTTGAGGTCGATGGTGGGATCGGCGTCAGCTAATAAATTTGAGATCAAAATAATTTTTCTAGTGAATAGCATTTTCATGGTAAAATTCTTAGAATTTTAATCAACAATCTTTATTAATGGTGTCAGCTAGTTAAAAGTAATTCCACCAAAAATTTATAAACATGTAAGTCATAACCATATTTATAAAATAAGAGTAAATTGAAAACAATCTATGTTATCATGCTTAAAGAAAACAATTTGCTCACATATAACTCAAGAACTACAAATTACTAGCTAAAATCATATAAATTTCAAAAACACATATTAATCAATATTTAAGATTTTGAGAACTCAACAGAACAGATTACAAATATGGATACACAATCTACGAGGATAAATAACCAAACGCGGCTTATGCCATAAAAACAAACGTAGACATACCAGTCCACGAAGGTAAATAACCAAACGCAACCGAAGCCACAAAACAAACATGGACACTCAGTCCACGAGGGTAAGTAACCAAATGTGGCTCAAGCCACAGAATCAAATGCGGGTACAAAGCCCACGAATACCAAACGTGAGAATAAAGCTCACAAAAAAAACTAGCTAGTGTTTAATCATAGCACGCTATGGGCTAATAGAACTGCCGTTAGCAGTAGTGTTCTGTTTTGAGTTCTCTTTAAATCACACTTCAAACTTGCGAGAAAAATAATTATTATTGAAATAAATTATCATTCTTACTGCCAAACACGCATGAATTGTTTCAAATCTCAACATTTGTCAAAATCATAAATTTGTAATAATTGAGTATCCAATAAATTTCAAAGTTTAACAACCATACAAGAATGCTTTCATCAAACTTGGAAATATATTTGTAAGAATCAATAAATGCACATATCATAACTTGTTTGTCTTTCATTGATATTTCATAATTATCAAAATTAATATAATTCATAAGAATAAAATATTTCAAGAAGAGGTTATTAAAAATAAAAATATATTAAATGGGATGCTATTCACTTACTCGTCAGAGCTTTAAATTTTTAAAGATATCCTTTCTTTCAATTTTGGTCAGGGTCCCTTTCTTCTTCACACCCTATTAGAATATAAATAATAAAATTTGTTCTAGGTATTTTACCAAACAACATACATGCATAATTGCTTGAGTTAATGTTGATATTTTCCTTCCTAAATTTTTAGTTTCATTGAGACCTTGCAATATCACCAATTCCATCATTTCCAAATAGAATCTCAATTTACAATATCATCTTACTTCCTTGCACAACCACAATATTCATTTAAATAGAAATTCCTCCTCTCTTCTTTTTTTTTTCTCTTGTTTTTTTATGCATGTACGCACAGTCACAAAAGGGATAAATTTTGAAACCCCAATCCTTAACTCACATATATCATATATTATTACCAATTTAGATGAATTTCTAGCTCAAATTTTAGTCTTCTTCTCCCTACGTAATAGCATGAGCAATAATAGAACAATGTGAGATTGCCATGATTACACATATCGAATAGTAACAGTAGCATGCAGAAACTCTACTTTCTGCATTTCACGTATACACACAGCACTCATGTCCTTATCTCTTACTCTCACGGCACAGCAGATTAACAATAGGAAAGTTCAAAATTTCTCACCTCCTCAACCCAAATGGCAATGGACAAGAAAGGAAAGAGAAGAAGAAAAATGAAGCTTGCAGCATAATAGGGAAGTAAAAAACTGGACACTACTCGCAAGGAAACACAACAAACGAATCAGCAACAATAATCCAAACTCATTACAGCACTGCCGCAGCTCTGGCAACTTGGTTTCTCGTCCCAGCTATGACTCGAAGGTGACGACACAGATAGAACCAGAGCATAAAATGAAGAGGAAAAATAGAGGCAAAGAACATGAAAGACAGCTGGAGTAATCAGTACAGCATAAGTCTCCAACTCTCTCCAACAATAATCACTAGTACTAGTAAAAGGGAAGGAAGATCTAAATACTCACATATGCACCTGGATAAAGAAGGGAGAAGAAGCTCGATAATCTAAAATAAATAAAGAAAAATGGAGTGCAAAGATCACGAGTTGACTAACTAATGAAAAATGGATTAGAAGCAAGCATACCAGCGACAATAACAGCTGAAACTAAAAAGAAGCAGTAATGATTCAAGGAGGAAGAAGGAGAAGGTTTAGCGTGCTCTTTTATAGCACCAAGAACAGAGGAGAAAGCAAGTTGCAACTCAAGCCCGCATGCACACCAGACAACATCACGGCAGGGAAGAAGGAAGCCACATACTTACAAACTCAACCAACTAGCAATGGCGGACGGAACCTTTGTAGTCACCAACGCCAGTGATTGCTGTATATAGGGAAAGTAAAATTTCTAGACCTAAGATCCCTCTTACTCTCTCCACCGACTCTCTTTCTCTCTTTGCTCCAGAATCCTCATCGAAGAATGAAGGAAGAGTTTAAAAAGATCTGATTATAATACGGGTAGTTTGGTAATTTTACAAGGAAAATCAGCAAAGGGAAAAAAATTCCATAGGCTCACTATGGTTCGAACTTAGGACCAAATGGAAGTAATCCAACCCAACTGCCACTGCATCAGCTTTCTTTATTGGCATAATTGTCTAAGGATTTAATATAAACACACATAAACAAATTATCATATATATATATATATATTAATTTATTTTATAAGGGTTATCACAATTTTTTCCTCATTGTTAAATTGAAAAAACATTCCTTAGTTTTTTTAAAAAATTAGGCTTAATGTATGATTTTTCTCAAATGAGGGTAGAAAAGAGAGGAATAGTGAAATTTGATAAAAATTACACATTAGACCCTAATTTTAAAAAAAATTGATGGACGTTTGTTCAAATTTAATGATAGGAGTTAAATTGCCCCAACTTTAATTATTTAAAGTTCAAAATATATTTTTTAAAAGTTTATAGTTTAAATTACTTTTAGACCTATAGTTCAGGGTTCAAATTACATATTAATCTTTTTTTTAATTTAATAGATTATATTCTCATATCTTACCATAACCAACGCTACAATAATTGGTTGTGAACCTAAAATCATGGTTATCTCATAAATTACTATTATTTTTTAATTTAACTTTTCAAAATTTATCCAAAAACCATATAAATTCTATTTTATAAATCTGGATTTTGGTGTTATGAATATTTAAAATATTATGTGGATGTTCATGTCTTTCATTTACCCCAATATCTTTTGGTTATTTCAATATCTTTCAGTTGTATTTTATTTTCACTAGAATGAATTCTTTTTTTTGCCAAAAAAATTTATTCTAGTTAGTTACATTTATGCCAATAAATACAAGATACCTTAGTTCTATTTAACACATTGAAATGATAATTATCTCTTTTCTTACTTTCTAAATATTCTCTCCTCCTAATATTTCTCTTCTTTTCTTCCATATCTTTATTTATTTTATAACATATTATCATTATGATTGTTCTACTCATAACATCATTAGAATGGTTGTTATTTATGCTGTCAACATCAATACTAATTATGTGGATGGTGCTATGACACATGCAATTCTCAATTATATAAGACATTTTTTAAATATAGTAAGGAAAGAAGCTTATATTATTGGGAAAATTGGTAAAAAGGATCTTATTGGAAAAGAAATTGGTCCTAAGGACCAAATGCAATTAGAGGATCAAAATTAATATTTTATTTGTTAAATAATTTGAATAAATGATCAGAATGTCCCTATGTGTTAATTAACTTTTTTTTTTTAAAAAGGAAAAAACTAGTTCGCTGGAGCTTCACTAGTTAGAGCTCTAGCCACCGGAGGTTAGGTCACCAGAGCTCTTGCAACTGACAATGCACCTATCAGAGCTTCGACCAACAAGTTGTCGAAAAATGTTATCAAAAAGTTTCAACATCTCTTGATTATATGTAAATATCAAAGATTACATGTAAACATAATAACTAAAGGATGCAAGGATCTTGACTTAAGGTGCAAGGGTTCTGGCTTAGATGCAAGTGATTTAGCTTAAGTGAAAGGCTGTTGGCTTAACGTACAAAGGTTATGCCTTGAGTGCAAGGCTTTTGGCTTGAGGTGTAAGGTTCTAGCTTGGGGCACAAGTGCTTTTGACTTGGACGCAAGCAATCTAGCTTAAGGTATAAGGGATTTGGCTTAAGGTGCAAGTGTTCTAGCTTAGGATGCAAGGTTATGGCTTATAAATCAAATACATAAAAAGCACACCTTTATCAATCCCTCATAATTACATGAAAATGGCTATGCATTACATGTAAATCAATATGGAAAAAAATTTGTGAGCATGCCTAAGGAATAATTTATATGCAATTTCTAGCAGATTACATGTAAATCAATCATACAGAGATGATTCCCCTGTTACTGCCTCATATTTACATGTAAACTACTATTGATTACATGTAATCTCTGGAAGATTATATATAAATCAAACACATAGAGAATACATGTAATACATGTATGTGAAAATGACTATGGAACACATGTAAATCAATATGTGAAAAAAACTCATGAGTATGACTAAGAAATAATTCACATGTAATATCTAGTGGATTACATATAAATCAAACATATAAACCGTACCATTATTAGTGCCCTTAAATTACATGAAAACGATTATGAATTACATGAAAATGATTAAGCCATAAGCTTTATACCCTAAATCAGATCCCTTGTACCCAAGCCATACTCCTTACACCTAAGCCAGAATCCTTGCACCTTAAGTCAGAAACCTTGCACCCTCTAATTCTGGTACCCTAAATTAAAAAGCATATTATAGGGGGTAAGAAAAACATCATGCCCATGTTAAATCACATCATACCCTATATAAAAAATGAATAAGAGAACACTCACAATAAGTTCTCTCTTTTTTAAGTATTATACATCATATAGGAAGCCATATTAACCTGTAAAAGATATGTATTTAATAATATAACATTGAGAACAATTGAATTATCTCTAGAAAATAAGTAAATGTGAAAGGCGAGACTGAACAACAATAATTTCAATGAAAGAATATTAATTCCATTAGGTTTAGTTTATCTTTCTATCAAGTACAATCAAAATAATAAACAAAGACCATAAGGCACCCCATATCAAAAGATATATTATGAGGGTAAGACAAATATCATACCCATATTAAACTACATCATGTCCTATATAAAAAACAAATAAGGGGGAAGGCCATAAATATACTTCAAAATACAATCACATTTTTGTTTAATCTTTTTGGAGAATTCCTTGATCAACATTTTCTTATAGCTCATTTGAGTTATGAGATGCATGTAAGAGCTTCTTGACTTGAACTTATTTTTTTCCTCTTCAGACAAAACCTTATACTTTAGTGCATCTAAAACATTATGCCTAAAATAAAAATTAGTAGCTACCACAAGTGAGTTATTCAAGCATTAATACATGATATCTACAAAATTATCACTAGCTTATTAGGCAATAGAAGTTCAATACTTTGTTATGGCTTTTTTAAAGAGTTTGTAAAAATTCAGTTCCTCAATAAAAGAATGGATGCTATACAGGAATTTTTTTAGCTCATATTAACATATATTTATAACAGAGTAAAGTATGAACTTTAACCATATCAGAGAATTAACCATGAATTTGTAACATAATACAGGCCAAGACTATAATCTTTAATGGCAAAAGACTTAAAAGAATGGTCCAATAAAAAAGCAAGTGAAACACATAGTTAGTCAAACAGATTTGAATACTTACATGATTTCACAATAATGTTAGGAATGATTTAGTCAAGTAGATCATAGTCAAGTATTTCGTTTACATTTACATTATATCTATTACATAATAAAGTGATTCTAGACAAAATGATTGCATTTTATATGCATATGACAATATGGAAAGCTCACATATATTTCAAATTAAGCCATCTGAAATATAGCACAAATTTATTTGAGTAAACAAGATCACCAGAAAAATAAGTACTGTACTTTTATAGTTCTTATAATTCTTCCATTCTAGTAGCAATATTAGAAAGTAGAGATCTTGCTTCTGCTTCTTTCTTGATTCTCAATAAAAGTTATACAAAAATATAAGAAACATTCAACAGTAAAATAACTTTTAGGATTTGATATAAAAACTATGCTAGAAAATAAGAGTATTATAAGAACTAAAATTTTACATAAACTATGCCTTAAAGTATTAAATTCAGTAAATGGCTATATTTAATAATCAGACCATTCTTCCAATCTTTACACTATATATCAAAAGATTTTCTAGTTTCTAAACCATTACCTTGAACTTCATATTGTAAAGCAACCTTCATTGTGTAATTTTCTTTTGGTTTTGCTCCAGACAATAAAATCATGCGGCAATTGTATCAGAAATAGATGATTTATAATTATATTGAAAATAAATGGTTTACAATTATATCATGATTGTTGAACTAATTAAGAACCAGAATCAAAACTATAGGAAGACTAAGCAACAAAGAATAATGTTATAAAAAAGTAGCCAATAATTGCACAATGATATTTATGAAATTGTGAAACTATAAAGCAAGATAGTTATATCAAGATCCCAAAAATAGATGACCAAAAAAAAAATGAGCTGAAGCAAGGAGAACTAGAAAACACTTGCCAAATGTCCTTCACATAACCAAGAAAAGGACAATTGCTGTAAAGCCTCAATAAATGGCATAGATTCAGTGTCACTTGTAAAAATAAAAAATATCATCCCATGTAATGAATTGACTAAAATAACATGGATGAAGAAGAAGCATCTCTACTTCATAAAAATTCTTACCCATAATGCCTCTAAGCTCAATCATACGAACATTTATCGGTCCCTCCTTCCCATCCACATGAATTATAGCAACTAATTAAATTCAATCTTTTATGGCATATGTGATATGTGGTACCACCTGTATTAACATCCCAAAAACTCAATAAACTACTCCTCATCCATATAATACAAGTATGCAAGCAAACATAATAGCAATACCTTTTAACGATGTTCTCAATTTTGATGAAAATGGCTTATTTTGGGATTAAACATTTATTTAGTGGGACATTTACAACTAATTATATGGGAACAATAAATCACAAACATATTGAATTCCATCTCATGAAACATATTGGTATATTTATGACTCATAAGTTTTAGTGTTGCTTCCTTGTGCCCAAACTCATTTCGATTATAGTTCTTACTCCTAGTTAGATTCTTCTAGAAAACCTTGGCATCAAAATTGGAGTCTATGAAATCGAAATGAGATAAAGAATCAACAAAGCATTAGAGAGAAGTTTCCAACTTTGAAAAGAACCTATCCTACAAAAGCTCAACAATAAATGAAGGTTAGTGATGAAGAAGAGATGTTGAATTGGTAGAAAACACGATCAATGGTAGTCAAAAGAAGAATATAGTGAAATAGAATGGGGAAAGCACTAGCCTATCTGAGATAAAGCACCGTCACTGTATCGGCTTTTGTTTTCATTACATTCTCCACGTGGATTAATTTGAAGGGAGATTGAGAATTTAGATCTGGATTACTAAACGTGAAGATTTCTGATGACTCAGTGGTAATATGGTCAACAACGACATTACTCTCGATGGGAAATCCGTTAGAGAAGCTAGAGTAGCCACTGTTGTAGCCAGAGTAGAAGTCATCTTTGTGGTGATCGTTGAAGGGATGAGTGGAAGAAGAGTTGACATTCAACTCCTCATCGTCGATGATGAAGGTATCAAAGGAAGACATCTTTACTAACTTTTCTCTTTTAAGAATGTTGAATGGGTAAGGGGCATTTTAGTCCATTCATTGCATCCTTTTTTTAATATTATAATAAGTTTGGTCCTTAACTTTCATGTGGTCCTTGAGCACAATTTCCTTCCTAACCTGGTTCTTTTTACTAATTCTCCCTATATTATTACTAGATTTGGTAGTACAAAATTAATTGAAGGCTTTGGAAAAGCTAGTATAGTATTACCAAGAGGAACAAATTTACATATTGAAAATGCATTATATTCCTTTAAGTCTCAAGAATTTATTAAGCTTTAAAGATATTCCAAAAAAAAAGGATATCAAATTAAGACAATGAATGATAAGGATGTTGAATATCTTTACATCATTCTCATTAATGAAAAATGTATATTAGGAAGACCACTTGCATTTTGTTTTGGATTGTACTACATATATATTAGTACAATTGAAATCACATGCTATTGTAAACCAAAATTTTACAAATCACATGTTTCTTGTTTGGTATGACTAGTTGGGCCATCTCAAATCAATCATGATGTGAAAAGTAATAGAAAACACGTGTGGACATAACCTGAAGAGCCATAACATTCTTCAATCGAATTATTTGACCATCACAACCAAAATTAGGAGTGAATTGGTAAACTTTTTAAAGTACATATAAAGCGATATTTGTGGGCGAATTCACTCACCACGTGGACCATTTAGATACTTTATAGTTTTGATCAATGCATAAACCAAATGGTCAAATGTTTGCTTACTATCAACTCGCAACCAAGCATTTGTAAGATTGCTAGCTCAATTAATTTGACTAAGAGCTCATTTTCTTGATTATTCAGTTAAGAAAATACGCCTTCATAATGTTGGTAAGGTTATATCTCAAGCTTTTAATGACTATTGTATGTCCATTGGAATTGAAATCGAGCATCTTGTAACACATGTTCATACACAAAATGAACTTGCAAAATCATTTATTAAATGTAATGATTTTCGTCATTAATCCAAATTAAACTCATTCAACTAATAACCCTTAAAGATAAGGATCAACCATGGCTTTAACTATAATAATAAAGATCAATCTTGAAAATGGGATCCCAAAAATATTTGAAATTCATATAAAGCATTTCTTTAAAACATTAGACTGTAAAAGTTATTGAAAATATAAAAAATGGAATATCATTGAGAAAAATAATCACACAATAGTAAAACAGTCATTTAAGGCAAGTCTATGCACATCCATCATGGCTGGGAGTCCATCCACTGCGGTCTCATGCACGAAGGCAAACCATTGTGGCTAAACAACTTTTTGCCACTACCAACCAAAATTGACTCATCCACTGCAACTAAACACCTATCCGTTGTAGCAAAACCTCTTATATCAACACAATAGACAACATATGGAATTCAAATTTCAACCACACATAATTAATCACTTAGACCTTTGATTTAGGTGATCCAAGTGTCCACACGTAGATAATTAGGAGATTAATAGATGGTACCATTTACAACTTAATGTGATACAAAATGAAGATCCTAAAACACTAAGTGTCGATGTTAGCAATTAAGCCCCATGCACTTATATGAGT
Organism: Prosopis cineraria; assembly: GCF_029017545.1. Lineage (NCBI taxonomy): Eukaryota > Viridiplantae > Streptophyta > Magnoliopsida > Fabales > Fabaceae > Prosopis > Prosopis cineraria. Next base: position 40,304,496 of record NW_026555344.1, on the reverse strand, counting down.
GTCTCCCCTCTCATGTCAACTTGAAATGTTGAATCAATTACAAGGACAATTATGCATACACTTTCATTATATAAATATGCCAAGGTATAAGCAAACATTAACCATAGTTATCTACAAATTTACATAATAAGCCTTTCCTCAAAATGTAGGCTACTCACTAGAATTGTTGAGTCTACAATTAGGGCTTACATGAAAATGATTTATAATTCAACACATACATATATAAATGAATACAATAGTCCTAGTGTTGGCAAAACATAGTTCCAATTACATATAATTAGGAACTAAAGACTCTACAAGTGAAGCTCTAGTTCTTTGGCATCGATGCCTCCCTTTTTCCCTTAACCCTATTGTCTCTAGAAATATTAAGTAACAAGAGTGAGATTAACCAATTTAAGTAACTAAGAATATAATCAAAACATATTTAAGTGTGGTAGTGATAATCATAAAGATATTTGATAACCTATAACTCAATTTATTATACAACCAAACATATTCAAATATTAATGCAACTACCTTATATCTCTCATTATATCCTCTGACCAAACCCATAAGCTACTAACTCATAATTATAATTAATGTGACTGAACTAGCCTCACTCTTCAATTGTGAGGGGGCTCCTACACTCACTCCTTGATCATAAGTTCCCCTTACTCGAATTTTAAGGTGTTAGAAGTGCTCAACCCACACCATTCAATCCAGGATTGGTGACATTGAGCATCGTGCTTAACCTATACCACACCCTTAGGTTATTGGTAATACTAAGCATATTAGTAATGACTTATGCTAACCATCGTACACAAACTCAATAAAGGCCACACTACGTGAATTTTACTAATATAGCCTTATGCTCATGCAAGTTCAATTCAACATATGCAATTCTATTGTAGTTGCAATGCACCATCCATCACGGCAAATTGCCCAAAACAAACAGGATCACATAAGCCCATAATTCTAGGCCCAACTCTGCCCAATAGCCTTTAAAATCCTATTCTAAACCCATTAAAGGGTCTAATAGGCCTAAATGGCTATCTAAACCTTTGTAATAACTCCTAATTGCACCAATTACTTAATTAAACCACTTAATTAACTAATTTAACCTTTAAATTAATTTCAAGATGTTACATTAAATATTTAAAATTGATTGCAAGACCATTGCTGTTGCGATCAAAACTCTTAATATCTACTTGAGGGCATGCAATCACGCATGTTGCACATTAATTCTCATTAGGTCAATAGGATATCAATATCCTTCCCCTTTGCAAATGATTTTCGATTGAGAGCCTAACACTTCCCATCTTAAAGTTTTTGGTAGTGTGATTTATGTTCCAGTTGCTCCAACACAATGCACAAAGATGAGACCTCAAATAAGGTTAGGAAAATATGTTGAATGTGAATCTCTACCAATAATAAGATATCTCAAACAATTAACCATAGATTTATTTATAGCGCATTTTGCTGATTGTCATTTTGATAAATCATTTTTTCCAACATTGGGGGAGAGAAAAATTGCAGTTGGAATGAATTATCATTATCTTCTTTAGATCCTTGTACAAAACAATATGAACAAGAAGTTCAACAGATAATCAATTACAAAGTTTAGCAAATCAATCATCAAACACATTTGCTAACCCAAAAAGTCTGAAAAAGAGTGACTAAATCATATATTCCAACTGCTAATGCTTCGATCAAGATTGACATCCCTGTAGGACAATCAATCACTATGAATGGGTCCAAGGCCTGCTTGAAGTATGGTAGACCCATTGGTATTATGTAGATATCCATATCTTTCAATTACTCCAATATATTTAGGTTATTACAATATCTTTTAGTTATTAGTATTTTATGTATTTTATTTATTGTAGTTGGTTGCATCTATACCTATAAATAGGAGATATCTCAGTTGCATTTAACACACTAAAATAAGAATTATCTCTTCTTTCACTCTCTAAATTTTCTCTACCTCTAATGTTTCTCTTCTCTTCTTCTATATCTTTCTTTAGTTTATAATAAGTTCATAATTAATTTTAACATATATAAAGATGGATACTTGAATATTTTTTAAGTAATCATGATTTTGAGTTTATAATTGATTTAAACATATATAATAGGCATTTGAATATTTTTAAGAAAATTATAATTTTGATTCATAACTAATTTTGATATGTAATAAAAATATTAGGATATATTTTCACAAAATCATGATTTTTCACTTTTAAAATTGATTAATTTTGTCATCCAAACATGCACCAAGTAATCCATGCAAACCGGTGAAAAGAACCAACAATCAATGCCCAATGGCGCGATCTTCTGTTAAGCAAGTTAACAGAATTTCACATTCTGCCTTTTAAAATGTCAATTGCTGGCCAAAAAATAAAATAAAAAGAAAAATATCAATTTAATCCTTGAAATAGTATATCAATTTGGATTTAATTCGCAAAATAAGTAAATGCACCCATTCCTCTTTGATCATAAATTCATATTAAACTCATTACAACAAGTCAAATTCACGTCATTATTTCAGTAAGTAATTCATGTATTTATTTATTTATTTTTGGATTGAAGTTGAATAAGTGGCCTAGTATTTCAACTTTTCAAGGATGAAAATGCCAATTTTACTTTTATCTGCCGGTGCAAACCTGAAGTCCTTTTTTAAACTTTCATGTTCTTGTTTGAATACGATACAGATACAGTAACACGTTTAAGTTACTGCAGTTGATGTGGAACAGTCGCAAAAATACGCCCTCCGACGGACGCGGTAAATAAAATGAACCGTACCCGTAGTAACCAGTACAACGTAAAAGCCGCTATGACATGGCGACTGAATTTTGGTTGTTGGCTAGAGCAGTGGAATTCACGCTATCGTTTTCCAACTCAACGCTCGCTTCTCTTGAGCTTTTGAAAGCATCAGAGGGAATATTGATTCCGGCAAAGCCAATCATCACAGCTACTGCTCCGAGGCAATCCAGCTGGCCAGGTGCATGGCCAGTCAAACTGTCCACGATGGCTGCTAACGGCACCTGAATCGTAAGTCCAGCAGTAGCCACTGTCGTTGATGTTAGAAGAACAGCCTTGGCCCACAAGTAATCACTCAGTACGTTATCCAGCAATCCTACAAAGATAAATCACTCATAAATTATGTAATGTACAAATCATATAAAATAGGATGACTGGATGGGAACAATTCCCTTAAAACAGGCTCCATCTTTCACAAATTAAGTTTTCAAGATTAACAGCAGTTTATAATGCCCTCCAGGTGCCAATGCACCTAAAATTTTCACAAGAGATAGGTTATGAATTTTCCTAAATACATTTACAGAAGCTGTGATAAACATAGAATTCGTTAAAATTAGGCATAAAATTAACTGAGATAATGGCTCAGTCAATCAACAATCAAGTGTTTGCTATAAATTATAGTGCAAAATCCTTCAAGAAAGTTGAAATTCTAACAAAGATCAACACTAGCGTTGACCGCAACATGCAATCTAAAATCAGACTTTCTCAACGGGAATGAAAAATCATAACCACCAGCTTGCTTCCTAGACTTCACTCCTTTCACTACAGAATTGCAGTTACACACCCAGCAAGGGGGAAAAACTCATCAATTATCGACAATAAAGATCCGTGCAAAATAATACTCATAAACGAGATGCTCAGAAGGTAACAATGAAGTTGGCTTCCTAGCTTTCCCTCTCCTTTGAATGTCAAAGGCAAAGTAATGCATGGTTCTGCACTTTTCCTTTTTGGTAAGGACAGGCACATGGTTCTGCATTTTAAGTTCACCAATTTCACTCATGGTTATGGGCCGAGTTCTGCACAATATTCTACTAACTCATTGTCATTGTTACAGTTCATTCAAACTTCCCATCCACAATTCTACAATATCTCGGACAAAAATGAAAAGCTCTTTTTTTTTTTTTTTGGTTACACTGATGCTGAAAAGGATTGCAATAATGCGCACAGAACAGAACAGGTTGCTGATTTGTTTTTATCTTGCCACTGTTTCTGAACTTCACAGAATTCTGAAATTTTTATCACCAGTTGACATGAATTAAGTTCCAACAAAATTTAAAAGAAACCATTCTCCCTAAATTGAATATATTTTAGGTTTACTGGAAAAACCAAAAAATATTAAACCATTTTTCCCATGATAGGCACTTGACAACAAAAAATGTTTCAAAATCCAAGTTGTCATCAGCGTATTTCCAACCAATGAAAGGCTGTAAAATTAATTTGGTTTCTCTAAATGAAATTAATTCAGTTCTAAAAGCTAAAAAGCAAGATAGAATTTACCAGAAATCATTCTTCCCACGTTTTAGTGGCAAGATCAATCATATCAAACCATTCTTCCCATAAGAGTCACTTGAGAGCCAAAACTGCGTTTCAATTCAAGTTTCATTAGAATATTTCCAACCAATTAAGGCTGTAATTAAGTTGATTGCTCAAGTATGTTTTGTAAGATAATTAATGATTTCTAGTAATATTGTCTTAGGCCTTAATTCTAATTCTAACCACAACCTTTGTTCTTAAGCCTCAGCAACTGAAACAAAAGGGAAAGAATCTAGTTTAATTATCAAATCCCTTCAGACTGAACTTATAAAGTATGATATTATAAAATGGATGGTGATTCTATTCCTTCATTCATGGTGGCGTTTTAATTTTTGTTTGCTGTTTTGTTTTGTTTGTTTCATTTTTATCCACAAAAAAAAAAAAAAAGGATGAAGCACCTAACAATTAAGCTGCAGTTAGCAAAGTTGAGTGGTATGCCTGAAAGCAAACACTGACGAAAAGGTAGGTCTAAGCATATAGTAACAAAAGTCAAAGAGAAAAAAAAAAATCAGTTTGAGCTGAAACAAGATTTAATTATACGATCTCCATTATGTCGCATCACCACTTATAGTCTTGATGACATTAAACAATACAGACACCTAGGCTGGAAGTAGCAATAAGTTCTATGGATCACCCGTGAACATTTGTTAACACCTTTTCATTGATTCATTCAATTGTTCTTTTTCAAGTTCTATAGCCATCAAAAGACCTATAAACTCTTAAGACTCAAGAATGCAGCCTGGACTATTTTTCTGGCATTAGCAACATGAAAGTAAACAACAACAACAGCAACATGAAACTAAGTGTGTTTGAAATTCCAAAATTTTGTAAACCAAAGAATCCATCCAGAAAAGGAGTTGCATTAATATCAGCACCTGTTATTCCATTCAAACACGATTTATAAAATTACATATAGTGTATCAATTATCACAGCTCTCTGCTATATTTGTTTGTATATTACAAATGGCAGTGAATTCCTAGGATACAATTTTTTGTTATCTGGCCCGTTGAAAGATTCAATTCTTCAATAGTTTGTCTCAAAGTCATTTTCTCATGCCATTGACAATAATTGCCCCATCACACTGATTCCTTTCTGAACTTAGCAAATACTGAGAATAACAAAGTATCAGTTTATACATTTATTTCCCTTCAAAAGTCAAACACGCAGAGCAGAAGTACAGCATCTCATTGGCGCAATCCAAAACTGTCAATGTATGTCTTCTTTTTCATATAATAGACGTAGAAATGAGTACATCACAAAAAAAGGCAAAAAGAAAAGAGTACTCATTCTAAGAGAGGTAAAAGATATATATAAATATATATATATATATATAAGAACATATATTCTTAGTTAGAAAATAACAAGTAACCAATTGAACCTTTTTGTTTTTTGGAGAGTAACCAATTGAACTTTAGAAACAAAACTCTGATACAGAAATTAGCCACATTTCAAAGTAAAAAACATAATAGCAGCAGCAATAAATACAGACCTTTGCCAATAATCAGGCCGAGGTGCTTCCAGGTGAGTGAATGAAATGGTTCCACCTCGGTGAAATTTAATACGAGGGCAACAGGAAGAAAAATAAAAAGATTGAAAAACCCGACATATCCAAGAAACTCAGCCATGCTGGCACGGCCGTTCATTCCATCATCATCAGGCATTTTCTTGCGAATAAGGGTGATATAAACAGCATATAAAGCTGCTGAAACAAGGGCAAGAATGTCTCCAAGAAAAGGATTTGAAGCAATTGTGCTTAAACCACTTTGTGAATCACCAAGACTTACAATTATTGTTCCTCCCATGCAAAGAAGAACACTAAAGAGCTTTATCCAAGTGAATTTCTCATCCAAAAATGCTAGAGAGACCAAGAATGTGAAGAGACTGGATGCACTGCTTAGGATAGTATTTGACTGCATAAAGGAAGTTAAGCCAGACAATTAAATGAAGGAGAATTTTGAAGCTAAAGACAAGATGTGAAATCCCTGATTTAGAGATACTTACTGTAACTGTAGTATACTTCAGCGAGAGGTTAAAAGTGAGTTGGGCAAGGAACCAAAATGGGCATATCAATAGGCTGACTTTAGCCATCCTGTATCGAGTCCAACGCCCTTTTGCATCCGATTGATTTTTAAGTTCCTCAGTCAAACTACCTTTATAGGGTGATGTCTCTTCACCACTAATCCTCTTCTGACTGACAAGCTCTTCATCGGGCAAGGACGAACGAGCTTCGTTACTTGCCTCATTGTCTTCGAGAAGAATAGCCTGCTCTGATTCCCCTATCACTTCCAAATCGCTACTTTCCTCCTCTCTCCTCCAAAAACATAAACTCCCATAAGAATCCTCCAAATATCGTCCAATTTCAACAATCGGAATGTACAGCACAAACAATGAATTGCAAATGTATGTGATAAGGAAGGGTGATATCCCTGCGTCTACGACAGACTGAACTACGAAGCTAGCAGCAATCCAAATTGCTGCCACAGATACTATATATACCAATCCTATAGCCCAATTCCAAGATTTATCATTCATATCTTTTCAACCTATAGATATTCCCAAAGTTTGCGAAACACTGGAAACTGTTAAGGAATATAGTAAAAACAAAGAACCTCCTTTATGGGGGACAAAACGACGGAGAGAACGGATTCGGAAGTTGGAATTCAAGCCAAATCTCACCTAAAAGTAAAAAACCAGAAAATTCGATCAGCGATTGGGAAGGCAGTAAGAGAAGTAAGCAATTATGATTGGAGAAGGTCACAAATTTACAAGTTTATGGAAAATTTGATTTGATTTGATTGTACCAGGATGAGAATTTCTCTGGCCAAAGAAAAAACAAAAACAAAGAATAGAAGGCGAAGTAAAATGAAACACATGAAACATATGACCTGCTTGTAGGTGGAAGGGTTTTTAATGAAATTAAAATTGAAATAAAGATCAAAATTAAAATTAAATTTTAAAAATATATAAATGAAATTTTGATTTAATTTTAATAGATATTCAAATATTTATAAAATATAAAAATATCAAAATATTTTTTTAAAAAAATCATCTCTCTCATGTTCATCTCTCACATGGCCATAATCACCATATTTAACTTTCAAAAATATGGGTTGAATCAGCAAAAATTGGTGAGAGCTTTTTGGAGCATGATTGATAGCCACAAAATCCCCATGAGAGCGCGGTCCAACTTGATGCCATGGGCAACCTCCACGCTATCATCCCACCGGGCTTGTCTTTTGTTGTTTTTTGCTTTCTCGTTTTCTTTTTTTTTTTTTTCGTAAATCACATGTCCTTTGGCTGGTTCATCACAGCAACAAAAGCAGCAATGATGATTGGAGTTTAACAATGAAGTTGAAGGCGGGTAGTTGGAGGTGGATGAGGATGGAACAAATGTTGATCGATGAGGGTGGAGGATACTGACTGTGATGAAGGTAAAAGTATCTTTAAATTTGAATTCCAAAGTATTGAATAAATTTCATGGAATATGAAATGGAATTAAATTCTGTGTATTATGTTGGAATTGAGATTTAGAGGAATCCAAAATTTATAATATCAAACAAACTTATATCAAGAACTTTGATTTTATTTTCACACTTAAAATTTTATTATATCAAGCAAGGCCATAATTACCACAAATTTGTGTTTTCCTTGCACTCAAGAATATTTTTTCTGTGCTTTCCAGCACCAATCATTGGTCAGTGTCATTGAATCTGAAAGGAAAAATATCAATAAAAATTTCTTAACTAGACTTATTTTAAATCAAAACCCTTAAATTTTTAAATACAACTGTAGTCCAAAAGTTTTAATTTGATATTAAATTTTTGAGATAAATGACAAAATTGTTCCATGTTTAAATTAATATTAATTTTATTATATTTCACTTGTTCATTTATTTATAAAATATTAATTACATAAGTAAATGAATAGCATAAGATATATGAACAAACAAGTTACGTTAAGATAACTTAAATACTTGAAATAAAATCAAATAAAAGTAGAAGTAAGGCAATAAACAAAGTCTATAAGTAAATAAACAATATACAATATAAAAATTAATAAATTGTATCACAGCTTGTTTGGATTAAAAATATAATCGATCTTTGGTGCCAAATAATTGATTTTGGAAAAAAATTATCCAAACAACTAAAAGATTTGATAAATTAATTATTGAGCCAAAATAATGTTTTAAAAAAAGCTCTAAGAAGTTGCTTATAGATTCAATTTTAGTGTTAAATATTAACAAATTTAATAATATTAAATATAACTTTATCAATAATTTAATTTTAAAAAATAATATCCTTTATGATAATTTGTACAGATAAAATTAATTTCAAAAAATCACTATACAAACAAATTATCTTATAACATAATTAATTATAATTAAAATCAATCATATTAATTAATTATACTCAATTGAAATTCAAATGGGCCATTAATATGACTTAAATGCCTGGAATAAAATCATGTGAAGTAAGACAATTAATAATATTTTGTAAATAAATAAATAAGTGAAGTAAAGCAATTTTGATATTAATTTAAATAAGAGATAATTTTATTATTTTTTTAAAAAATTTAATATCAAATCAATACCCTGAATTGCAATGATATTTTAAAAAATTAGAGGCTTTGGTTCAAAATAGGTATTGATCAAGGTCTTTGATTCAAGAAGTATTAATAAAGGATTTGTAAAATGATTTAATTTTATACAAGAACTTATAACAAGTAAACATTAATAATTGATAAGTAAAAGTTCAAATTTTAATAAGTATTTGATATGTTCAAATTCTTGTCTAATATTAAATCATTTTACTGGGCCTTATTTTTTCAAATAAGATTTAAGAGAAAAAAAATACCTAATTATCCTTATTCTGTGAATGGAAAACAATGTCAATGACACAAGTTTCTCATTCTCACCGTTACATCAACATTTTCTGTATTTACTGCACTATTTTTTCTATGAGAAAAATGAAAGATGGGGATGCATTCCTTTTTATTTATGATTTTTCTATTTTATATAGTTGATTTTTCAAGTGATTTTATTTATTTTTAAAAAAATATGTATTTTTATTTTTAAATATAAAAATAAAAAACTTTACCAAATCATTTGATTTTAAAAAATATAAATATAAAAATATAAATTTTACCAATCTTAAGATATGTTAATATTTTTCCCCTTCAATTTATTTTTATCTCGCTATAATTATATAAAAACATAATATATTCTGAAGTCTATCCTTTCAATTTATTTTTTATATATAATTGAGTATAAAACCAGATTTTGAACCGTGAGCTAGAGCAGACATTGAACAACCAGATCAGTTTTGAACACATGCACATTTTGTATTTTTTTCACACAAAAAAGGTTCAGGTGATTTTGATTCTAGGACTCACCACCTTCAAGACATGTCTACAGGCTCAAAGAATACTTATAAAGGTATTTACATATTATCCACTAAGGTTTTCACATTAATAATGAGTTTGATTCTTCGACCTTATGAGTTATAGGTTAAATCTTTTCTAATTGAAACAACTTTTTTATGTACATTTTGAAGTTTGCACTTGATCCACACAAAATCTTTCACCATAAATGTACAGCTTAATATGCAATAAATCAATGTGTCAATGTTGCTCTCATGAGAAATTAAGCAAAATAGTAATGAGGCAATAAAAATTCCATTTTTGTTTAAGTTAAGCAAAAAAAATTGGAATTAACCTAATTGACTCTCTTCTTAGTGAGAGCCTTAGATTCTCTTCGTATAGTGTACGTAAGAGCTAAGGGTTTTGGTGAGTGAGTGCATGGTGATTGGATGTATAGTGATATGGTGCTCGGAGGTGCAAAGTGATGAGAGGAGAAGAGACTGAAAAGGATTTAAGTAATGTACTCAATGATCTGATAGTCTATAAGGATGATAGACATAATGTTCTAGTTGGAAAATTACTTTCAGAAATGGAAATTAATAAGCCTACCTTTAAGCAAATGGTAAGGAAGGCTTGGAACCTCCAGGAAGGTCTTGTAATTTCTAGATTATAGCACAATGCATTTGTGTTTACATTTACAGAGGAAGAGGAGTATTACTGCATCTTAAGTGGATGATCGTGGTCAATTAAAGATCAATTATTTATATTCAGGAATGGTCTATCTCTAAGGCTATTGAAGATCTAGACTTCAATTCTTGTTCAATTTGAATCCATATTCATAATATTCTAGATGGATTTGACTAATGCTATTTAAATTTGTGGTCGTGTGGGGGAAGTTGTTATGGCAGAGGATTTGTGGTGCAATGAGATTGATTTGTGTATTCTTGTGTGTTAGAGTTATTTTGAATTTGAGGAAGCCTTTAGTAGCTAGTTTTTGGCTTCCAAAACTAAATAAGGATAAGATGTGGATCTCAATGAAATATGCAGAGTTTTTGTTACCAATGTGGAAAAAGTGGTCATGATTTAAGAGGTTGTAGATTGGAGAGATGGATATCTGTAGCGAATCCATCTATTCCTCAATATGGTACTTAGCTAGTGGTAAATCATGTTCGATATTGGGATGAGGTTATGGTAGTGTTAAGAGAGGGATGGCCAAAAGTAGGACAAAGGAGGAAGCGAAGCTTTAGTCAAAAGCAGAAGAATGGAGATAGAGCTTGTATAAAAAAAGTCAAGTAAAAAGACATATGACCTGTTTCCTAAAAAATATATTTAAAGAGATGAAAAGCTAATGATTAGTAATCAGAAGCAGGTTGTCAATCCTTATAACATCATTATCAGATGAGAATAAGAGAGTAATAATGTGAACAATTTAAAGGGCTTTATGTCAAGTGTAGATAAGGCATCTTAAGCTGTTATTCCTATTTCTAGGTAGAATTTGTTGGAAGTTGCTGAGAGTATAGAATGAATGGGCTTAAAAAGCGATACTAATGAGGAGATTAAGCCCTTAAACAGTAAAAAGAAATAGTTGCCAACAATTTGGTAAGTAGTGATGCTTTATTTTTTAACTTTGTTAATAGCCTGCATTCAATGAAAGAGCAATTTAGAAGTGGATCAAATGGTGGTAAAGGTAAGGGTAGAGGTTGAAAGAAGAAACCAAATGATAAGATCTTACTTGATGCTAATAAGAATGACATGATCATGGCTCAAGGTGATGGTGGTTGGCCTTTAACAGCCACCCAAGGGCCATGAGTCTACTATCTCGAAACTATCAAGGTTTGGGGGTTGCCTTCATAGTTAAAAAACTGAAAGAGGAATGCATAATTAATAAACCCTCCATGGTATTTCTAATGGAAACAAGAATAGATAGTAAGAGGTTGCAAAAATTGAGAAAAAAGTGTTGTTTTCAAGATAATTTTATATTAAACTAAGGGGTACTAGAGGTGGTTTGGTTCTGTGGTGGAATGAGAAGATAATAGTCAATATCTGGAATAGCTTTTTTAATGTAATGCCCTCACTGATATTACCATACGCTCCACTATCAAAAATCACTAATTACTTCAAGTATTGAGTTAAAAATGATAAAAACATTGGGATCCTAATAAAATATTTTTAGAAAATATTTTTTTAATCATTTGGGTTATTCAACCCTATATACAATTACATACACAGCGGAAGCATTTAGACTTAGTACATTAAAGGTCAAGAAAACATATGCATCACTTAAAAATTTAGTAAAAATTTACACCGTGCGCCGCGGCTTATGCCACATGTGCTGTGGCATGTGGCACAAAAGCCACAATTGCCCACTCTGTGCCGTGTGCCGAGGTATGCAAATACATGCACCACGGCCCATATACCTGAATTTGTTGTCAAATGAAAATTTCTGATATGAAATTAAGATGCGCACCATTTGCACATATAAAGTTCGATTGAGATGATTCAAGCGCTTACACGAAGCTTGTTTTGAAATCTAACTAATGACACTGGTTTCATCCTAATCTGATATTTTTGTCAAAAATTAGACAGTAAAATGCATCATGATCATTTTTTGTCAAAATTTTATCACTTAAGTATCTCAATTCAAAACCAATTATCATTAACCATTTTTTTTGGGCCTTGACCAAGTCCAAATGGACAAAACACACCTAATTAACCATACACATGTCTAATATAATGCACATACACAAATTTGGCCTGTATATCACCCATTTCTTCCGTTAGACTAAATTCATATTTCATCTCCTTAATCTCATATATGGCCAAAACATTATAAATGATCTCTACCCATCTTAAATACACACATAATTACATCCATATACTAGCCCATTCAATTGTTTCATTATTCACACAGATATAAGGGCTAGGGAGTTCAAAATCATAAAAACATGCTATAATCATATCTAATGCACATGTACAAATCCTATAGCAACTTATATATACTTTTGGCTCATAATTACAAATTATTACACCATATCTTACAAATATTTAGGCAAGAGATGTGAGCTCAGCCTATATCCTTTTCCTTTAACCCATTAGTACTAGAACTTGAAAAATGTAAATAACCACTGGTGAAATAAAAATTTCAGTAACTAAATATAGCTCATGATATGTCTATTAACCCAAATAACCATGTCAAAGTAATTTAAAACATCATATAGCACAAATATATAACATATTAATACTAAATTATCATTTTGCATATAAATCACATTTCAAACACTTTTACATCACAGCATGATCAACTATCCACCAATTCTCCAAAGCTCCCTGACACGAAACCATAGGCTCTTCTAAATCAATCACTTGTTAACCTAAGCTCACTTTTAATGGTAGAAACACCCGGCTAGAGGTAATATAACCCACCTACAAACTATGGTTTCCTTCTTCACACACTATTGATAGAGGTGTCGTTGACTCCTAACTACACCCTAACGGGCATTAAAGAGTTGCCAGATTGCCTGGATGTCCCATGGTAATAGTCTCATAATATGCTATACCGGATTACCCATGGTAACAGCCTGTAAAATGCTGTATCGGATGTCCCATGGTGCCAACTCAACCATATGGATTTTTTACTCACAAATCTCCACACACACAATCCCACATACCCTAGGTGAACTCTCACCCTCATGATCATACTCTTTCACAACTTTTATTACTTTTACACCTTTCCACAACATATATATATATACATACTTTCCATAAAAATCAATAACTTTTCAAATTCATTTCAGAAATGCAAAGTTCATGCTAAAAACTCATAAATTCACAATTTAACATTTGACATTTACTTCTACATAGTTATAATAGTTAATAAACATAATAAACTATATGATTACTTCAACCCTTCTGTTTATTAGAAAGGGTTACCCATGTAACTTCAATACTATTCAAGCTCCTCTCTTATAATTTGTGCATCACACACTAGAATCTATATAGAATTGGCATTCAGAGTCAATTTCTCTATTGACCAAATGTGCCAATTATCGTAATTAAACACTTAATTGCTATCAAATACACATTTCACACTTGATTATACACATTACTATTGATCGCTCTTCATTCTAAGATTTAACATTTTCTACTAATTTTCTCTCACTACTCTCTCTCTAAATTAGGGCAATTCTTACTTACAGCTTCAAAACTTTATCGTTTCGACTTAAACTAATTACAAAGTACTAGACTAACTCCAGACAACCTTTTTATTATAATTGGGCAAGACATCAACTCCTTAAAACTCCTAAATTCACTTTCTCATTGATTTAAAACTAAGAGAAAATAGGGTAGATTCGGAGGTTTAGGCAGCACGTGACTTATCGGATAAGTAATGAGTCGAAAACACCATCCTTACTTTTGATTTAACTTGCCCTAGCATAGCCTTACCAGACCTCTCCTCCCATATTTCTCCCTTTTATTTTTCATGTTGGACACGTCCTTATCATCTGATTTCTGCTCCATGCACCCGGTGCATCTATTACTCGCCGCGATGTTTGACATAGTGAGGAAAATTCTCACTATGCTCACACGCTCTACTTCAGGATCCTGCTTTTCTATTCATATCTGTTTATGTAATATTCCAATGAGTCAAAATATCACTTCACTACTCAAAACTCTAATCCCTCTATTAGATCACTAATTCACCCTAAATCAATCATTAACACAGGATTAGAAATTTGAGATGTTACACTTAACATTATTCATGTTAGTTCTAACATGTTGACTGTGCCTCGTTATGCTACTTTTTTGTATATTTCACTTAGAGTAGAGGATAAGATGATGGTTTGAGGGAGGATGAGAAGTATTTCTATTGGAATTAATGGTTTATCAGTTTGTTTAGATGATTTTAATGATATTTTGTCTAACATTAAGAAGCTTGCTTTGTATCCTATAGGATCTAAGGAAGGTGTTGAACTTTCAAAGCATGCTGGCTAATTATGGCCTTATGTAGGGGTGAAACCACATTATGATTGGAGAGGGCCCTCACTACAATAGATCTAGTCATAAAGGATAGTTGTTTTTTCTAATAGAGGATAGTTGTCAACTGTCCTTTATTACTTAAACTATATAAGATAGTTAACCATCCTATATTAAGGATAATAGAGGATGGCTACTAAAAAATATCCTATATGACTATCTACATTTTAACCAAACCTAGAACTACAAAGGCTTTTATAGGACAATTATGACCATAATGGTTAACCATTCTATATGGCCATGTAAGATGGTTATGGCCATAATCATTCTATAAGGCCATTTTTTTAAAATAGGGGGACTACTTTTCCAACAACCCTCTTATAATACAAAAATAGATATACTCAAAAATATTTCAGAATAGCTTAGAAATCAGATCTACACTATTAAATTCAAAATTATAATGTTTATAATTTAATTACATCAAAATTACTCTAGTTGAAATTCAATGTTATAAATCAATCAATTTGAACTAAAATATCTAAATTATATATTGATAACTAAGCTAATCTATTCCTAAACTAACTATATATTAACATCTTGTATTAGATGTGACCTATTTTTGATATGCATATTCGCTCTAGTCTTTGAAGATTTCATTAATATGGGTATCTTCAAAAGGAGGTGTAGAACAATCTGAATAGTACTACAATATAGATGACAATGAAGTTAGTTGATAACAATTAATATTCATTATAATATAAAAAAATAATTTATACAAAATGATAGATACCGTAAGAGGGATTGTAGGCTAGCCATGAGTAATGATGTCTGTAGTATACTTTATCACACAGTAGCCATAATCATGACTGTTGTCAATTTGTCTAGGCACTACATGAAAAAAATGGTAAATATATATGTTATTAATATAAACAAAATTAATACAATTAACTAATTGGTGAGAATTTAAATATACATGTATTACATTCTATTTAGTGGCAACCTTGTATTCCTTGAACAACCTCTTGTTTGAAAAATTTGCATCGATGCAATATAGCACAACATATCTAATATATGGAAAACAAAATGTTAGAGAGGTAGAATTTTGAAAAAAAATAAAATATTAGTTACTAAATGTACTCACATATTGAATAGCTCCATCATATCCAATTAGTTAGTTAGATCCCTATTATAAGGAGCTGAATCCAAATAGTACACCTTTAGAGCTTTAGGATTTGCTGGCTTAATCACAGTAAGCATCTAGTGTCCCCTAGTAGAATTTGGATGATGTGTGTTATAATTGGAATTTGAAAAAGATAATAAGTTGGAATCAAGGCATTAGAAATCCAAGTAACTCACCTATTCAGATAAGAAATCAAAAATAGCATTCCCTTTAAAGTTGGTCATTCCTTGAAGTACGTAGTTAGTGTTTCAGATTGCTATAGTAAATGCTTGTCCTTCTGACTGCCTTTAAAACTTGGGAACTCATGGGGGTTGACAAACACCAACCTCGATACTAGGTTACTAGGAATAATAAAGGTATCGTACAAGTACCTAAATTAAGAAATTGACAGAAGTAAATATGAATAAAAACAACATCTAGAAATGTGACTGAGATGAGTAATTAAATACCTTATATAAATGTCAAATGGGCTATGAATGACCTCATTGCACATCAAGACGGTATTGACGATGTCAAAGTTAATGATCTTATTAACATCTTTTTAATACATGTCATCATTCAGCAATACAAACTATGCCATTGTGTTCTTGGCCAATTGCACATACTTTGCTAGCATGTGTTAATTTGTCTTTAGCAAAGGATGAGGAGCATCTACTAGTACTAACTTGAAGGTCAGTTATTTTTTTGTCTTTGATAGCTAACTCAATTATTTAAGGACTAATTTCCCTTGGACTAGACGCTAATTAACATCAATTATTAGAATTTTAATTTGAATTGATTGTAATTTGACTTAAGATAGTGTAAATTAATGGCATACCTATAGTAGAGTTTCTTTTGCTCCTAACTAAATGAGATGCTTGGGCCATATAGTACAAGAGCCAATTGTGTTTGCTATAATTTTTTACTTATAGTTTTATTTAAGCAGCTTGTAATTGGCATCATTGGGCTTAATAATTAGCCCTTTTTCACCCACCACTCAAAAAGGGGCTCATAGTGAACTTGTTGCCTCAAGATATTATACATTTTTCTCGTGGAAACTCTATGTCTACCTTGGCTATCTACCTTGAACGTATACTCAATCTAGCCCTATACATAAAGAAGTATAAGTTAATAAGGAAATAATAAATTGTGAATTGTAATCAAGAAAGTAAGATAATTCAAATACCTCAAGGAGGGGATGAGGAGAAGGCTGAAACACGAAACACGATACAAGTATCTTTTTAAGTATTGACAATCTTTAGGGTTGACTTTCCAAGTCCGTGGGTCTTCATTATTATTGCTATGGATTCTTCTTGCTATACTATTCATGCTTTCAATACCTCAATCTTAGCAATGACGTCTTTTTTAGAGCCTTCTTTTTACCCATAATTTGCTTTCTAGTGATACCCATGCCAACACCCCTAACACGACTAAGGTGATCCTTATTAACTAATACCTTTTCCAAGATATCTTCATTCTCTAGAATCTCACCCCTAGAGACTTCCTCTAAGAAGGCACTCTGTAAAAGAGATATAGGTTATTTAAGTAAGGAAATATTAAATTAAAATTTTTAACTTATTTAAAGGTTGTACTTACAACTTTTTCAACAAGTTCCCAAACATGTGAAGAAGTGATCATGCCCTTTTTATTTATCCAAGCTGGAATGAAAAGCATAGCATGTGACATGAAAGTCTCTTTTGTGCCCAATCTCATGAGCTATGTAATGAATTAATGAATCATGCCTTTTTTTAGCTTAATGCTTAGAACTCATTGCTTAGACGGTTGGCAACAAATGCATCCCACTGATCTTGTCTAATAATTACTCTTACTGGTTTGAGAATCTTACTACTAATTCTTTTAACCAATATGATATATTTCATTCCCATATAGTATTGGAATTATCAATGTGCTTTAACTACTGAATGAAAGATATATTTCTTTTATATAGCATCAATATAAAATGCCACCTGTTTAATAACAAAATCAAGGCATAAATCATATGAAATGCCACCTATTCAACAACATAATCAATTAACTAAAAATTTTAATTTTACCCTAATCAGTTCTTATATCGGCTCCCTCATCACTTTATCAACATCACGCCAATTATTAACTAATAAACCAAGCTGTGATCGAGTCACTGCACCACTGTAACTATTAAATTTATGCTTGTTCTCCTTTATTGGTGTAATGTCTAGAAAAATTAAGCATGATTAATTAATCTAATGAGTATGATTAGTGAATTAATGAGGTGTGTGGCTAGAGAGGCCTAATTGGTGTAATTAATTATGATTTCAACCTTAGAAGTGGGTCTAGATCAATGATAGGCCACTTAAGCAAGGAAAAAGGAAGAAAAGTGAAAGAATGACCCCTGTGTCACATACCACGACATGTGGTCAATCCACTATGGTGCACCGAGGCAAATTTAAATGTAATAGGCCTTTCTATGCCATATGTCGTGGTGGAGGGCAGTGTGTGCTGCGGCTCATGGTCAAAATCTTAATTAAATCTATTCATCTTTGTGTGCAAAATTAAAAGAAGAGGAAAGGAGAAAATGAAAGGCACATCTGAGGCTCTACTAAAGCACATTATTAGATCACATTGGTAATAGTTTGAAGCTCTCAAACACCCAAGGTAAGTAATTTATGTTTTCATCTTCCCTTCTTTACCACATTTATGAAGGTTTGAGTTAAGGCTAATCATTAATGGTGATTTTTGATTCATAAGAGTTATGGGTCCAAACCTATTAATTAAAATGGATATAATGGGTGTTTTTTGAGGTAGTTAAGCCCTATTGATAATTTTAGTTGGGGTGAGTTAATTTTATGTGAAAATTGTCATTAATATGGTTGTTGGGAGAGTTAAGGCTCATTAATGGTGGTTTTAAAAACTCAATGGTAATGTGAGTTAATGGAACTTAGTGAATCCATTGAGTATGGATGTGTAGAGATTATAGGATTGGTAGAATAGAGGAATGTGGAATTGATGCTGATAAATCCTTAAAAATAGGATTATGATGATATTCTTAATTATGATTGTAGTGTGAATCATTGTAGCACCATTCAAGCTTTTGAGAAACTTTGAAAGTATTTTGTGTGAGGGGTAAACCTTTGACCTCTCAAAGATTTGAGCTAACTGAACGAAGCCTAATTTATATAGTTGAATATTAATTATTTATTTATTGAAATGGATGAATTGAGATGTGATTTATATTTTTAAATTTTGATGCAAATTTGGCATGTTTGAAATTGTGATGAATTGATGAATTGGTAAGAAACGGTTTTAAAGAAATGGAGAACCTTATATAGGTTTGCATTTAGTAAGCAACGATTTTGATTAATGGTTTGTCAATTGCAAAATTGATGATAATATGATATTTAGCACAGGGAATGAGTGAGTTTGTGATTATAAATAAGTAAATCTTTATTATGTGGTTGATGATTAAATTGCATGAATACATGTTATACATGCATCGCATGATCATTGGCAGGAATTCGCCTAAGGAGAGGAGTAGATAATTAAATTTACATCATATTAGCAATGACTGTTGGAATCGAGAACTTGCCTTGGCACTGACCATTAGAATCATGAGGTAGCCCGTGTCTTATAGTTGTTTCAAAATTGTCTCACTTGTTCTATGACGAACTCAAACCTTACTAGTCTCTACCGGTTCATGAGAAGGCTAGATTAGGGGTACAACACCCCATAGTTGCTAGTATTAGAGGAAATCAAATTACATAAGTGAGTAAGTTAACCCTAGTCGGGTAGCTCCTCACAAGTGGATTGCTAGATTAGTTCATGAAGGATGTAGCCACGTGATAGCCTATGATTTCATGTCACAGGTAACAGGAGGGTATAAGCTTAGCATATGATCATACATTTAAATTCAGCCACATGGTTGTTAGTATTATAGTTCGGTATGTGTTAGATGTGCATGGTTGGTAATATTGTGACCTTATATTGTGCACTGTGATTTAAAATGGATATATATGCTTTTGGTCCCAATCACATAGTTGTTAGTATTGTGAATCGTGGCCAAGTTCATATATGTTATATTTGTGTTTTTGCTTATTTGCATTTGTTTAAAATTGATATGTAATTGTATCGATTAGGTGAAACTTGGTTACTCAGTGGTTGTACTCACTCTTTAATTCTCAATATTTTTAGGGCCTAGCTCATGAAATCTAGTTCGGGGAAAACGTTTTGAGGCATAGGATTACGGTGAAAATCCTAGCTTCATGCCTCTTTACTCTTATTTATGTGTATAAATGTTGTAAAATTACCAACTAGATTGCATGCCATCATTTTTGTACTACTTGCATTATTATATCATACATCTTGTGTATTTTGTGCCTTGAGTTAGTGAGTTTTAGTTTTAAATTTATAGATAGGGAAAAAATACTTGTGCAAGTAGGAACATATATATTTTGAATAATTTGAAATAAAAATGATGGTTTTGTGCAAAGTTTTCTTCCCCTGGTATTTTATAAAATTTAGGGTTAAGCAATGATTTTGAGATTTATGTGTTTTTAGTTGTGTATAGAGCATTGCAGGGGTCCATTAAAGTCTATTAAGTGTGGTCGGAGGGTCAGTGTAGGCTTATGGTTGAGTTTGGACACCATTGTTATGGGATTTTGTTGAAAAAGTAGTAAAATGGGTTTTGGTATCTAACTTTTTGTAAAAAAATGAGTTTGAGTGTGAAACTTGTGCTATTAGCTAAACCTAGAGGAAAGCTCCGTGTAGACACCGAAACCACCTCAATTGGACGTCAGACGGAGATTTAAGATGCTTTTGAAGTTTGCTCCTACTGTTGTCAAATGACATTAGCTGTTGCTATTAAATTCATGCAATTCGCCATAGCACATAGCACAGAGGTGAGTGAGCCATAACGCATATATCTTTAGCCATGGTGCATGCTACATTTTTTGCACAAAATATAGTTTTGAGTTTCAAAACTCAATGTTTTAGGTCCCGAACGATTTTCAAGATTTTACATTATTTTAAAACTCTGATTTGAGAGCATTTAGCATTTGTTAGAGATTGAAAATGTTGAAATTTGGGATCCCATTGCAAATGATTTGAGAATTGTTTTCATTTATGTAATTTTTACAAACTTGGTAATCCCTTGAGGGTTTTATCCCCTGATTACCTTAATTTTAGAGTTAGTTGTGGTTTAGTAAGGGAAACCTTACAATTGGTTGACCTTTGGGATTCCATTCAAGAGAATATTTAAGTCCAACCAACCTCTTCCTAGACACTATCTCTACCATCACTAAAACTTTCTTAATTGTTTTAAACATTTGAATCTCCTCTTTCTCATTTATGCCAATAGGAATAATAGAAGGACCTTTATTGTCAGGACTGGGAGTGGCACTGGGAAGATTGTTTAATACATACAATTACACCACTATTTTTGCATTATGCTTACTTCATCATACTCTTTAATGTAAAATGTGAAGCCATTGATTAGATAATTAGTACAAGAAAGGACTTATGTGTTTGGACCCTTAGACAAGCATCTAACATTTTTTGGTACCAAATTTTTATTGGCATTATACTTGGTAGCAATGTGCGCCGTCAACTAATATCCATAGTGCCTGTTATAAATTTTTACAATTGTAATTTCATTTCTTCTTGTGTTATCCTTCCTAAGTTTAGCATTGTGCTTATTAACATACTCAAGAATCTCATCTAAATTATATAATACAAAGAGGTGTGCTTCCTCCTAATGGTTTCCTATCTTCCCTTCCCACATGCCTATCCATTAGAAGCCCAACATTTTTTTCATCTTTTAAGTACTCCTAATAAAATTCAATTACCTCTTCATTTATGTACCTTTCAACAATACAACCTTTAAGATGACTTCAATTTTTCACATACCCTTCTAAAACTTTCATATTACACTCAATAGGGTACATCCACCTTAAATAAATTGGACCATACTTTTCAACCTCCCTAACTAAGTGAGCAAAAAATACATCTCAAGCTTACATAATGTCCTCACAGTTCAGCGTTTTCCTAACCTTGTAGGGTTGACCACTTTATAATAAATTTACTTCAAGAAGAAGTATAGTTTAGTGATTGTAGCTCGTACCCCATCCAATAAAATTAAGCATATGCCTACTGGAATAAAAGTCTCCATTAACACATGGTAATCATGTGTTTTTAAGCCGTTTAGCTTCAAGTCCTTCATAAACATAATATCTCTAATATCAAAAGATTAACCTTTTGGAAACTTTAACCCCAGCAAAAAAACTCACAGAAAAACTATTTTTCTCTTTTAGAAAGAGTGTGGGTAGCTAGCCGAAGGTACATATAGCTTTCCCTCTCTATAATAGCACAAAGCTACCCGTTAGGCCTCGACTCGATGCTGGGCTTACCTCCCTCACGGGACGATCGTCAGCTTTCCCATTAGTAGTAGAGGTTGAGGGTTTGAGTTTGGGGAGGTTTCAAAATATCCCCATGAGAGTGGGGTGAGGAATAACTACTGTACCATCAGTAAGAAAGCTGGCGACCGTCTCGTGAGGGGAGGCAAGCCCAGCATCGAGTTAAGGCCCAAGGGGTAGATCCGTGCTGTTACACTGTCCTCTAATACTAAGTCTTCCATTATTCTTATAGCCATCATGTCCATCTTGCATTAATGCCATCTTGACATGTGTTTTCTAACACAAGCATACAATATTGTCCCCACATCACTTCTCAACCTTTCAAGCATTTAAGGACAATCATTAAGTTTCACTTTAACTACTTTTGCCATCTCTTCAACATGATCTACCTTATCTATACTTGTGTCAAAGTCATATTACATATAGTTACGCCTTGTTCTAGTCATGTCCCTTACCTCTCCATGCTTATACTAACACTTATAATTTTGATCACTTCTATTAACTACTAAATAGTCTTCCAATTCTTGGGCAGTGAGCTACTTATAAGTCTACATCTTAGATAAGGGCACACAATGCTTTTAGTACATCCCTCATGTTCAAGGCCAACCTTAATAAAGTGGCTTACTCCTATAAAATATTCCCTCAATCATCGATCCTCAGACATCCATTCTTTATCTATAATCCCTATCTATCACAAATTGTTAAGGAAATGCAATGAGTGGCTCAACCATCATAAGTGTAATATAATAAATAAATTAACTATTAATTAAATTAATGCCTTATCCTTGAGCTACTTGATTAAAAAAAATAGGGATCCCTAATAAAAAATCCCTATTATTAAAAATAAATTTAATTATAGTTTGATTCCAAGCTCTTTAAATTGACTAATGAGCTATAATATTCATTTAAGAGTACCCTTAAATAAAAATTTAGCAGCATAATGACTTAACATTGAGACTTTTCTAAGCACTTAGCCCTCTCTTTGTACTTAAATTCATCCCTGTACATACACTTACACTTGTTTTCTATTATTGCTAATCATATCAAGTTTTCAAATATAAATCTAAAACAATTTCATGCTTGCATTCAAAACTTAGTAGTTAACTCAAATAACAAACTAATACTACTTAAGAAAAACAATCAAGGTTTAATATAAAATACCTCTAAATTATAAGTTGCTACCTTCTTTTTAGTTGATGCACTCACATATATAAAGCATATTAAAGAAGGAAATGCTTCAATTTTCTTCAAAAGGACAAATAAGGATAAAAAAAATTTGTAAGTTTAAAAAAAGTGAGGAAATTGAAAATTAATTGATATGTTATGGCTGAGCAACTTTAAACTAAATGAGGTTGATGTTAGTGAGCACACTAACAATGAGGTTTGATGGAATTAACCTTAGAGAGCAAAATATAGTATGTTTGAAAAAACAAGAACAAGTGCTTCTTGATTTAAAAATAAATAAAATTTAAAATGTATAAATTAAAACTCTCTTCTTGAACAAAAACAAGTGCTTCTTGAATTAACTTTCATGATAATGCACTCATATGTTTGAAAGTATAATTATGTAATCCTATACCATTTTTAATATATATTTCGTTGCCATATAATAATATGTTTGCAAGTTCTTCCTTTCAAACACTCTATCAAACACCTTACATGTTAATTATATATCTCAATTCATGTATCAAATGATAATAAAGAAAGATTTGTATGCGTACCTAAAGAATACATGATCGCTTGCTAGAGACACCTCTATTACCTTAAGTATTGATAGACGCACAACCTATTGGACCTCGATAGTCTTCAGAGAGTGTAGAGATAATAGAGTAGATGAAACTATTGACTGATCGACTTATAAGAATTAGATAAATAACCACTTTATTAAATAATTAGTGGTTATCGACTGATCGACTTATAAGTATAAGATAAGTAATCACTTTATTAAATAATTATATTCTATTATCTCTGACTTAGTTAGTTAAGAGATAAAAAATAACTAATAGCTATTGGATTGTGGTTGGGCTTCTACCTATTAGGCTTACTTATATGATCCACCTATTATGGTCTACACAAGATTATAAAAATTAATCTATTTGGGCTTATTAATTAATATAAATCCATATATATAAATATTTCAACAATCTCCTACTTGAATTGCATTAATTAAGCAAGTTGTATAAACAAGCCATAAACAAAATTCAGAAAATGAAACTTCATAAAATTACTAGATCCTATGGGGAAACAAGTGATACAATATCTCATAATCTGAATTGAATAAAATGTGAAATTTTATTCCAACATAGCTCAGTAAGATAACAACATAAATTACTAATTCTTATGAGGGAACAAGTGACATGCATAGCATATCACAATAAAATCATTAAATCTTATGAGGATATAAATGATCTAAATGCATCTAACTGAATTGAACATAACTCAAAAGAAAAACAAAGCCTAAAGAAAAATTGCAATATAAAAGATTCTTAAACTCCCACTAAACCAGAGAATCAAAAAGAATTCACAATACCCATACAAGTTACATGATTTTGAAAAACTTCTACAAGTAAGCCTTTGGTCAACAGATCTGCGTGTTAGGAATGTGTACCACACAAGTCTAAGACTCAGCAATTTTGATATCAAAATGCTTTGTACAACTAGAATTTTTGTGGTTATTAACATAGTATACTGAAATTTATTATCATAGTAAATGATTAAAGGACGTGATATTGACTCAACTAAGTATATCCCAGATATCAACTTCCTCAGCTATATAGCTTGACATGTAGTCTCAAAACAAGCAATATACTTAGCTTCCATAGATGAAACTACTGTAAGTTTCTGTTTCACACTTTCTAAGAAATAGCTCCTTAAAATAATATGAAAATATAGCCGATCATAAACTTACAATTATCCAAATAGGAGGCAAAATATGAATATGAAAAGCCAACAATTTCAAGATCTTCTGATCCTTTAAAGTCATAATCAAAATACCCAACAACCTCAAGAGAGTCTGACCTTCTGTAGGTCAACATATAATTCTTTATACCTTAAAGATACCTCATAACTTTCTTAGCAGCCTTTCAATGATTGGGGCCTGAATCATTTAAGTATCGACCTAGCACTCTAATGGCAAAGGCTATATCTGGCCAAGTATATACTTGAACATACATAAGTCTACCAAAAGCAAAAGCATATGGTATCTTTCTCATTTCAGCCCTCTTCTTATCATACTTAGCACATTGTAATTCTGACAATAGTTCACTTTTTTGAATAGGAGAAAATGAGGAAGAACATGAATTCATTCTGAATTTCTTAAGTAACCACTCAATATAAGTGGTCTGTAATAAACTAAGAACACTATGAGATCTATCATGATGAATCTATATCCCAAGAATAAAGGAGGCTTCACTCATGTCTTTCATATCAAAATGGTTAGACAATAGGTGTTTTATCTTATTAAAGAAATCCATTAAATTGCTGGCTAATAAGATATCATCAACATAAAGAACAAGAATGGAAAAACTGTTCCCATCAAACTTTTGATAGATACACTGACTTGAGACATTCTCAATAAAACTGAGCGAGGTGATAACTTCATCAAACTTCAAGTACCATTGCCTATAGGCTTGTTTTAGCTTATCAATGAATCTTTTCAATCTGCACACTAGATATTTTTTACCAGATTCAACAAAACCATCAGATTGTGTCATGTAGACTTCTTTATACAAATTTCCATTCAAGACATAGTCTTGACATCCATCTGGTAAAGATCAAGATCACTCTAAAAGCATCTTTAGTAGATACTGAAGAGAAGGTCTCCGTGTAATCAATACCTTCTTTTTGATTATAACCCTTAGTTGCAAGTCTGAATTTGTATCTATCAATTTCACCTGTAACTTCTCGTTTTGTTTTAAAAATGTACTTCCAACCCACCGGTTTAAAACCTTTTAGTAGCTCTACAAGCTCCTACATATGATTGCGGTGTATAAAGGTGATTTCTTCACTCATAGCCTCTAACCATTCAGAAGAATGCGAGCTAAAAATAACCTCTTGATAAGATATTGGGTCTAAACAATTAATAGCATTTGAATTAAATTCCTACAAATACACTATGTAATCATCTAAAATAGTAGACCTGTGAACCGTTTGGGACCATCTTGGTTCAACAATTAGATCCTTATTACCCTTTAAAAGTAGTTCAAGTTCAACTTCATCTTGATCCATGACATTATCTCTTTCAACATGAGGGGTTGCCATAATAGGCATACGCAAAATATTGCTTTCTTCACATAAAATGATATGCCAAGGCACAGAGCTCCCACAGTCTAAGACATCTTTAAAGAAATAAGCTCAATTAGATTCAATAAACCTGGTAGTGTGATTTAGACAATAGAATCTATATCTACGAGATTCGATGCAATATCCAATAAAGAAATCATTAACAGTTTCAGCATCAAGCTTCATCTGTTATGGATTGTAAGGTTTTACCTGTACTTTACAATCCCAAACTCGCATATACTTCAACACAAGAGTCCTTTCAAAATACAACTCTTATGGAGTCTTTAAAACTGACTTGCTAAGAACTTGATTCAAAATATAAATAGCAATTTTAAGCGCATCACCCCACTAGAATTATGGCAGTGAGGAGTAACTGATCATGCTTCTAACCATATCTATGAGAGAACGATTTTGCCTCTCTATGACCCCATTTTACGGCAGGGTGTTATGCATAGTATACTGAACTTCAATGCCATGCCTAGGGTTCTTTCCAATCTCAATATATCTCCCATAAATTCTCCTCCTCTATCAAATCTCACATATTTGATCAACTTGCTAGATTTCAATTTGACTGTTGTCTTAAAGGTCTTGAATGCATTAAGAGACTCATCCTTTTCATGCAAGAGTTCAATCCATCCATAACAAGAGTAATCATTTGTGAAGGTGATGAAATATCTAAAACCACTCATAGCTGAAGATGTAATAGGTCCACAAATATTAGTATGCATTATGCTTAAAGTGTTTTCAGACCTCTTTGCCCCTTTGATTCTAGCTCTAGCAAGAAAGTTTCCCTTTATAAAATTAACATAAGTCTCAAAATATGAGAAATTAAGGTCTTGTAAGACATCTTGTTTGGCTATATGTTCTAATCTCTCTCTAGAGATATGACCCAAATGACGATGCCATAACATGAAGGAATTATCATTGGGCCTTTGACGTTTATGCCCAATAGCAGCATTGATTTGGAGATTATGAAATTCAAGTAACCAATCATTCAATCGATATAAACCATATATTAAGGAAGTATGACTAACATTAATGGAATCAAAAAGAATATCAATTTTCTCATTTCCTTCAAAGAATGAATAACCACAAATATCCAATACAGAAGTTAAAATTAAATTCCTCTTCATAAAAGGTACATAAATAACATTGTTTAAATTTAAAACATGACCAGAATTTAAAGATAAAGAAATAGTTCCAATACATTCTAATGATGCCTTGCTCCCTGCTATGCAAAAGGCTGACCTCTGAGACTCACTTAGAACTTTCTGGTTTCTTAGCCCCTATAGAGAATTCACAACATGTATAATGGCACTAGAATCCACCCACCATAAGTCAAAGAAAGTTTTAATGGTGTTAGATTCAAAACAAACTAGAGCTAGAGGGGCGGTTTAAAGATTTGTACCTTCACTTTCTTGTTTGTTCTTTGGTTGAAAGCAATTAGCTTTAATATGATTGGGTTTCTTAGAATAGTTGTATAACCCCTTAAAGGGTTTCTTTCTCGGCTTCTTACTCTTATCACCATCCTTTTTAAAAGTTAGATTATTAGGTTTTAGGGCCTTTAGGGCCTCAGGCTTCTTTCCCTTTTTTTTCTTATATGACCTTCCAGATTTGCTATTAGAGCCATAAGAAACATAGTTTATTGAATGAAAGAATTTGTTCTTTAGAGTTTCCTCTTCTTGAGTCACTATTGATAGCATTTAGTCAACAGATCATTCAGTTTTTTGTGAGTTGTATGAAGTCTCAATAATGCATACTCCAGTGGCAATGATTGAAGAATATGGTAAACTAAGGTACTTTCATCCAAGTCAATCCCATATAACTTAAGCTTGTTGTAATAAAAAACAAACTTTAGAATATGCTCTCTAACACCAGATACTCTGTCATATCAAGTATTGTTAAGAAGTGAAAAATAGTAGTTCTTATCAATCTTATCAAGCTTTATGTATTTGTTACTAACAGCTTTCAAGTATTTCACTACAGTATTCTTTTCAGGAATGTTGTCTTTAATTCCCTTTTCAATTGTGTACTTGATGATTGCTAGACAAATCCGATTAAACTCACTCCATTGTTTATGGAAGGCCATTTCAGAAGCACTGGACTCAAAAGAGAGATCCATAGGCTTGGGTTCTCTCAAAGTTAAATCTTTATTTAAAATGGTAAGATACATATTTAGGGACTCTTTTCAGTCATCATATTTAGTCCTATTAAGAACCTTCACAAAGAATAGTTGTGCAAAAGCAAAAATTAAAATCACAAAACAAAAAAATAGGAAATATTAATTATGCATGCATAACATAATTAAAAAACAGAATTTCTCAACAAGCGATTATCAATTATGCAACTATAATCATACACCAAGAAGGCTCAAATACCATAAAGACTTAGCTCATACAAAAGTCCATACAAAATAATGCATTAAATATTTCTATACTTATGGGATACAATAAATATTTAGCACATTAAAAAAGTTCTATTTGCCTATCCTCAAAACCAACCATTAAAATTACATTAATAATGTCACACTTATAGGGTATATCCATTACCAATGCTACAAGATCCTAAGCATCACTAATAATTTATAAAGTCACAAATTTTATGACCTTAGGATAAAACAAAATAATTTTAAAAGTCCTTAGGGTCTTTTTGGAATTAGAAAACTAATTTGGGACTAAAGTAGAATTTTAAAAGTTTTCTAGGGGTAAATAGGTAATTCTAGAAGAAATTTGGGTGCAAGATATAATTCTAGAAGTTAAGGGACTAAATTATAATTTTTACAAATATCCTGGGATCACGGTGTAAATCTCAAAAATTATGGGCCAAAGGAGGTAAGTTAAACTGGGGTCGAAACACAATTAACAAAAACAATAATTTTTTAATACTACTGGGCTAAGATTAAGGCCCAGTATGTTTAACTAAAACATTTGCTTCGCTTCTAGCCTAGTTTCCTCCTTGTTTTTTAGTTTAACAAAGATCTAGGCCCATATGAAAATTGGGCCCAAGACCTGTAGAACTAGATCCCTAGGACCCAATTCTTGACCCTATTTTGGGTCTCCTTCAGTAGTGAGCCAGAAACACTAGGGATGTTAACACCGTGCAATGGAAATGGGAGACGACACTACTACCAACCACAACGTTGATGGCATGAACCTGCAACCCAATGACTAAGCTGTTCATCCAGAAAGGAGTGATGCTGTGATAGTGCTGTGAACTAAGGGCAAAATGCTATTGTGAACTAAGGAAGCCAAGGGGAAAGCATTGATGGCATGAATCTAAGGAGAAGATGCTGGCGACAAGGAGCAGAGGTAAAGCAATAATCCTAGTGTAGCTGAAAGCTTGAAACCTTCATGATATAAAGTTCTTTCCAATGGCAACCTTAGCATGCAGTTGCATAAAGAAGAAGAGGAATGATGAAAGAGATACACATACATATGGCTAAATGATCTGAAGATCATGCTAATAGTTTCATCACAAACATAACAAGATTTAAACCAAAAAAATTCTCAAATTCAAATTCACGCTCATATGTCATGTTTTATCAATATATCATCATACACATAAAAGAATTAAGATATATAAATTAATACTTGTAACCTTGGCTTTGATACCACATGTTAATTATATATCTTAATACACATAAAAGAATTCATGATCACTTACTAGAGATACTTCAATTACCTCAAGTATTGATAGACGCATAACCTATTAGACCTCAGTAGTCTTTAGAGAGTACAAAAATAATTGAGTAGATGAAACTATCATATGTTTAGTGATTATTGAATGATCGACTTGTAAGGATTAGATAAATAACTGCTTTATTAAATACTCAAATAATTATATTCTATTATCTCTAACACAGTTAGTTAAAAGATAAGGAATAACTGATGGCTACTGGGTTGTAGATTAGGCCTTTTTTCATTGGGTTCAGTTGTGTGGTTCACCTATCATGATCCGCACAAGATTATAAAGGCCAATTTGTTTAGATTTATTAATTAATGTAAATCCATATATATAAATATTCTAACATTACATGCATAACAACCAAACATTAAATCTAATCTCTAGTTGATGTAATACTACAATGCACAGTGAAAAATGCGAAGCAAAATGATAGAAAAATCCGTACTCAAGACAAGAAAAAGCTTACAATGGTTTAATCATCTAAATACCCAAGCTAATGCACAAATCCAAAGATAAGAACAACTTGAAGATGCGAATGGTTAAGGGTTTCAAGTACTGGGGTTTTGGGTTTTGGATGATTGATGGGGTTTTAAGTATTGGACGAGTAAAATTGAATGGGGGACCTAAAGTTCTTCACTCTCTAGTTTGCTCTCTAGTTCTAGGTTTATAAGGAAGAAGACGAGCATGTGGGTTCTATAATGTTTGAAAACTGAAAGGGAGGGTTTATAATTTAAAGAGTCTATAGGACAGTTCTAAAAAAACCATCATGTATGTTTAACTAACAGAGGACGATTCACCTTTAAAACCATCCTCTATGTGTTTATTTATTTAAAAAAAAATAAAATTTTTAAATTAAATATAAGAATATAAGACCATTGATCAAGGAACCGTCCTATATTTATACACATATAGGACGGTTCCTTTTGCAATCATCCTATATATCCTTTAAAGTTTACCTTGTCCTGGCTCTGCCTCCTCATATAGGACGGTTTTACTATCAACCATCCTATATAAGGCATCCTTTATTTGCATTTTTGTAGTAGTGCCTGGCCCCCCAAGGTTCTGCCCACTTCATATAAATTTATTGATATATAGCTTCTTTTCTGCTGAGCTATTCTTTTTTGGTTGGGGGAAGTATGATTGGTGGTAGATTTTTGAAGTCATTTTGCAAGTAAAGCTATATGATAAAAAGCTTGCTGTTTTTGTTGAACTTTATACTTAGCTTACCTTTCAGTATTTTAGATGCCTTGGAAAATTAAGGGCATTCATGGCTTTTCTTTCTTTGTAGCTAATGGATGTCAAGCAAATATATCTAGATATATTTGCAGGTTGGAGCATGAATGACATTGTATGAGGAAGAAGGGCTTGATGTGTTTTTATTTGTGTGTAGTGAGTATAATCATTATTTATTACTATTATGATATATATATATATGTATTTATATATATAATAAACATATAAATTTTATAAAATTACATTTATATACAGTAATATATGAAATTGTATTTGAAATTTAAACTTTTTATATGTTATTTATAATTTTTTATGATTAATATAATAGATATTTTCACTTTTAAAATTTTCCATATAATTTATCCTTCAATGTAATTCATTTTCTAAGGGGTTTTGAAGTCATAAAATTATATAAAAATAATAATAATTTTAGATATTAAAAAATAAATAATTGTATGCATGTCCACCCCTAGTCTCATGGACTTAGAATTTAAAGATAACCCTTTTACTTGGTGTAATGCAAGGAGTGGCTCAGCTCATGTTAAAGAAAGGATTGATAGGGCTATGGGGAATGTTGATTTTAGAGAGAATTCCCCAAATGCTATGGTAATTCATATTGAACCAGTGGCATTTGATGATCACTTGATTCTACTTCGTTCTGAGTTGAAATTGAGTAAAGTTACAAGACTGTTTAAATTTGAAGCAGTTTGGGCTAAACATCGTGACTTTCTACAAGTTGTAAGGAGGAGCCGGAGAGTTGGTGTTATGGTGATTGATGATAAGGTCGTAGAATTGGTTTCGAGACTTAATAATTGTAGACAGTTTCTGTCTAGATGGGCGAGAGAGACTTTTCCTAATGCAAGGAAGGAGGTTGAATAGCTTACTTTGCAGTTGGAGGAGGGTAGAAAGGTTACTTGGTCATCTGCTAGCAAAAAGGAAACTAAGTCTTTAATATTGAGAATTGAGGAGGCTTGGGACAGGGAGGAGAAATATTGGTGGAAAAAATCTAGAGTCAATTGGATACAATATAGTGCCAAATTTACAGGACTTTTTTCCACTCAAGTACTATTAGAAGAAGAGTGAGAAATAAAGTGGTCAAATTGAAAGATGGAGATGGATGGTGGATGGTAGAAGAAGACAAGATTAATGAAGCATCCACAAATTTTTAGAAAAACTAAACTAGTTCCTGTATGTTGTACAGGTTGAATTTAAGGAATTTGAAATAAATATCATGGATACCATTGATGTTAACACATATAAGATCGTTAAATTTTCAAGAGTTCATCTATTCAATCATTTTCCTTCTTCTTAGATATTTTGTTTGTACATATCTTGTCTTTGTTTCTTGAGCTTATAGTAAATTATAGACCAAGCTTGAAAAAGATCAAATTTTTAATGATTTCATCATACATGATTGAGACGTGAAAACTTCTGGATAGGTATCATTTCATTTAAAAACAAACATGCAAAAAATGTGAATTATGTACTTTTTTTGGTATTTGAAATATATACAACAAAATTATATTTGTTATTTCAATTTCATATTTTTAGCACATTGTTAGAAAAATTATCATATAGATGTGTTTTCATTGCAATTGTATATAATTATATGTCTAACAACTTAAACGTGAGAGAATTAATTTGTGTAAATTACTAAGGTTTAATATAAGAAAATTATAAGTAATAATATAGATATAGACAAGTAATATAAACATATACTCGTTAGCAATATGAAAAAGTTCTATAAATTGATACATTTTTATTTCATTTTGTGGTAATAGAGTGCAAAATAATTTTCTATCATCCAGTACAAGCGATAACAAATATGCTAGTCAAGAGGCACAACAAACTTCCTTAGATGCTCAAACCCATTCTATTGACACTCCATCAGAACAAAACAAAATAAAATCCCAAGACTCAAAAATCATAAGACACCTTCAAGAACTCTCCTCTACCATCACTAAAAAGTGAAGAAACTAATTATATCCCCAAGTAATAACATAAGATTCCATCCTTTATTATTGTGTTAATTCAAGCCCCAAATAAATTGAACAAGATATACATATTTAATAATCGATGTAAGTAATAATTCTTCATAACTATTGCAATACTATATGAAGGGCTTCATCTCATTTATTCAATTAAAAAGATGCATTAATTGTTCTATTTGAACAATCAATCATTAAAGCATATCAAGAACTTACAGAATTACTGAAGTATTAGAATTAGGCTTTGTTCCAATTGTTGCAAAAAAAAAAAAAAATCAATGGCAGGGGATTGCCTAAAACCAACAACAGTTATAAAAGCCACGTGATCATGAAGATACTAAACTTCTAACTGCAATTAAAGGCACAATTGTAATTTATCAGGCAATGATATATCTCAGTCAAAATTTGCATCTCAATGATATAATAGTACCATGCTTAAGCTGTAATCAGTTAGTTACTCCCTCCATCCCAAATTATAAGATATTTTTAGACAAAATCTTACATGCCAATAAAGCTCATTAAATACACCTTATAACCTTACTTTTTCAAGACAAAAATATAAATTTTTAAAAATACTCTTTATTTAATACTCCATTGATGAAAGAATATTGAAGAGAGAGAATATATGAAAAGGATAATATTGAAAAATTATCATTAATGTAACCTTATTTTTATCAAAGTATCTTATACTTTGGAATGCTGAATCTTCTCTAAAAGTGACTAATGATTTGGGTCGAAGGGAGTATCATCTATATGCATTAAAAGAACGATTGCTCTATACCAATTGTAGTTATAATTCCCAATATGATAAACACTGATTAATGATTAGAACATTCAAGCTCAGCACAATTTATCCATACAGCTGATATATGGGTTTTCATTAAATGCTCACATTACTAAAGAAGGTTGCTCTTTCCAAGATGAAAATAACGAATGTGGATAGTGGATGCCTTAGCATCATTATCAATATCTTTGGAAATATCTGCTGCAGTGAATAATTGTTTCCTCAATACTGAATTTTAATATAAGAACTTAATGATGATGATTTAAACTACCATCAATAGATGATTCTTTTAAATAAAAATTAAAACATTTGCTGCATTTGAAAAAGGGTTCTGCATTTTTTTTTTTTTACAGATTTATTGGGCAATTGTTGTGAGTAATGAGAATTTCAATGGATTGAGAGGGAACACTTCAACGAAGAAAATTCATTAAAAAATTACAGAGACATTGCAAAGAATATGGACATAATTGAAGGAGATCTTGACGCATGTCTCTGTTTAAAATACTCATAATGCAGAAACATATTAAATAATTGAAGGAGTTCCCACACATCTCACCCTGCTTAAAAACACTGCCTATAAATGAAAACATAGATCATAAACTTGTTCATTATCAATTCTACCTTTCTCTACTTCTCCTTGATGACTCTAGGATCCTTGGATGTGCTGAAAGGTGGTGTACACATTTCACCCATTCCAGGTGACTCTCTGCTAGACTCATTGACAATCACAGAACTCCTGTTATTGTTATTCATTTCAGTAGCAGCAAATGTCTCAGGTGTAGCGAATTCATGGTCATCAAAAATCCTGGTGATTTTCCAAATTGATCTTGGAACTGGAAGGCTCACTTGGAGTGGACATGAACTGATCATTGTCAGAGAAAGCAAGAGCAACAGCCTAAAATTGGAATCATTACTTTCAATAATCAGCAAACCAGTGATTGCTAATAGAGATAGTGGAAAAAAGGATGTTTTCTAACTAATATACATTTAAATGAACATACACTTGTAGTTTGATCTCAGTGGGGACAGTATCCTGTGAAACATATTTGAATAACAATATAGAACCAAGATGATGAAAAAATCACTGTTGATTGACATAATAGAGGATTATATATTATACAAACCAAATTATTGGCAAAATCCCTCATAGTAACACAAATAGAAGAAATTGTCCGTGACCTTCAAGACAATTAGACTGACAATCGACTTCTAAAAATTGCCATGTGATCAAAACAAAACAAATGCATATCTTCAAGGTTAGCTTCACACATGATCAAACTAACAATCAATGCAAAAAAAAAAAAAAAATGAAGTAGTTAAGCTGTCAAAAGATAATCAGCATATGATCAATAAAGGGTGGTCATACATTTTTCAGGAACACTCAACCGGATACATATAGATCTCCTAACCAGATGATGTAGCCACAACCCTCTCTGCTGATATCTGAGTTAGCATTAGTACGTGAACAATTTTCCAAGCATTTGCATTATTGTCATCTATATATGAAGAAGGCACATGGGTAATACCGATAAAAATAGGAGTATATTGTTATAAACACATTTCTAGGGCAAAGCATAGCCAACTCCTTAGAAATAAATCCAGTTCCATCTGTATGAATCTGTGCTTTCCCATTGTGATAAACAATTTCACCATTTTCATCCTAAACGAAATGAAAACAAAAATCATGATTTTCTCATATACAAAAAAGGGGTGAAAAAGTCCATTTGCAGGTGACAAAATAATGAATCATACCTGAAAAAGCACAACTTCAATTGTTTGAACATCCACATATCCCATGTCAATATCAACTGTTACGGTTTTGGACAAAATACTTGATGTCAATATCAACTGTTAAAGAAAATAAATAAACAAAAATTATATGAAAATCTCGGTCTTGTCATGTAAAAAAGAATGATGCTCAAAGAATCCTGACCTTAAGGAGCAAGCTGTTGAACTTTGGAGGCAAATAATGGACTTTTCCACCACGTATTAAGGCTGTTCCTTCAAAATGAAGATTTTAAGGAACATCAACCCGAGCATTGATTAATGCAAGTCAATTGTACAGGCTCTTCACAAAAATCTCATCCCATCTTCTTCTACGAAGATAATCCGGGATACTGATGAATCATAAAATAAATTGATGGAACAAATCCAGAGTCATCCCCATTCCCTGGAACAGAAAGAAACTGAAGAAGAAACAGGGTGAGAGTAAAATCTGCATTTATGGCAAAATGCTTGGCTTTATTAGAGGCTTTTGCTGATAAAAGACCTGTTCAATGATGGTAAGGTCTTATTTGAGGCTGACTATCAAGATTCTAATAGGAGAATGTTAAATAGAGATTCTAAGGGATGTGAATGGTTTTTCTCTGATGTTTTACTGAAGTGCTTTGAGATTTGTGATGCTGATGAGAATTGCTGCATGACTCTTGCTGCCCGTGGAAGAAATGGTGCTGCAGATTGGCTTGCAGTTGGGATTATGAGGGACATGGTACCGCAAGGATGGCTCATTGAGCCACCATCTCCTTTGGTTAATGTGATAGCAAGGGATCTTCATGGTAGGAGAACTGAAGCAAAGTTGAAGGAAGGTATTGGCTAATTGTATTGGTTTTGGTTGCTGATTCTTTTTCTTTCATTTGTTGTTTTTCTGATTTTTATAGGTTGTATCTTAGGTTTTAGGATTAAGGTCCAATTTTGCTTTAGTACTTATTTTTTAGAAACGTTAGCCATCCTGTACTTTTTAAGTAGGGCAATTTTTTTCCTAAAGTAATTTTTTGAAGTCCAAAAATGCCCTTCTGTTAAAAGACCATTAACTTTTCTCTTTTTGCTGACATGGCATATACGTGAAGCCCATGCACAATTACAAGTAAGACTCTGACCATATCTTTTGATACTAATTTGCCCCTAAACTCTTTTCCCAATAGCATTAGGTACCCCCTAAAGTTTTTTTCATGAGCACTGGGTATCATTAAGTTTTATTAAAATAAAATTTAATAAATATTTTCAAAATATTAATATTTTCATATTTAATAATTTAAACATTATTATTTATAAATATTCATTCAAAATTTATAAATTACTTTTAAAATTAACAACTCAAACTAACATTTTATAAATTTATAAATGACTTCTTATTTTTTATATATCAATCTTTGATCTTTTCTCCGAAACAACGCTGAAATCATTATGCCTTTTGTATGTGTCAAAACTTATATTTTTAATATTAGTTAAATTCCTTAAATTTTTAGGTTATTTTTTGTATTTTTTTTAGTCAACTAATGATTTTTTTCAAAATATTACACTACTCAAATTTAATACTCTCTAATCTCTATACGTTACAATGTTAGGAATAAAAGCAAAAGCATGACAA
Organism: Prosopis cineraria; assembly: GCF_029017545.1. Lineage (NCBI taxonomy): Eukaryota > Viridiplantae > Streptophyta > Magnoliopsida > Fabales > Fabaceae > Prosopis > Prosopis cineraria. The sequence continues at coordinate 40,266,952 of NW_026555344.1, read as the reverse complement.
ATTAGGATCAACAATATGCAAAAAAAAATATTTATTTTAAAGACATCACTTATTTCATTAATGTGCTACAAAAAAAAAAAGTTACTTAAAAAGAGAAAAATGGAGAGATAAGAAGAAAAAATCCATTCATTAATTTTAAGATTCATTCCCTTTGTTTATAATAAAAAATTAAAAAATATCAAATATATTAAATTATTAAATTTGGTGATGTAATATTTTTAATAATAATATTTAAATTATTAAATATTAAAATATTTAATATTTTAACAATATTTATTAAATTTTATTTTAACAAGACTTGAGAGTATTTAATGCTTTTAGAAAAAAAAAATAGAGACAAATTAGCACTAAAAGACATGATTAAAGTTTTATTTGTCACTGTGTGTGGGCCCCATACCCATGTTATGTCAGTAGAAAATGAAAAAAAAATTAATAGTTGACTAGCAGAAGGGATTTTTTGCTCCTCAAAAAAATAATTTAAGGGTAAAATTACCCCACTTAAGAGTATAAAGTGTTCAATGCTATTAAAAATAAATATAGGGCAAAATTAAACTTTAACCCTAGGTTTTATTGCTTTGATTTACTTTTATAGGATATATCTTGCTTATTTTTTCTTTAGAGAGGATTAATGAGTGTAATTTGTTTTGATGATATTAACAAAATGGTCTATTTTGGTCCAAAAAAAAAGCAAAACTAATTAGAATTGATTGATTAACCCAAATTAGAAATTGAATTTAATAAAATACAATTAGATTCTTAATCTGAATATCACTTATATCGAAGAAATCTAGAGTTATTAATCCCTTGCTAACTTTATAAACTTTACTATTACTCAATTAAAAAAATTAATGCTAATTTTGTTAATATAAAGTATTGATAGTTATGAGTACCTTTATAAGTGCCTTTCAAACCTTCTATAGCTCTCTTCCAAGTTAATTAAATTATTTCTAACAAAATTATACAAGAGGCAAATTCAATTTTAACTCATTCTAATTAGATTATATAGGGCATTAAGGTCCCGTTTGATTATTGAAATGAAATTGATTGAAAAAATCAATATAAAAATGACCTAAATCACCATTCTCTTTAATGGTAAGTATGATCAAACTTATTAATATATACTATAAAGGTGGGAATCATCACCTTCAAAAATTTCATAAATTATGATTTTCAATCTCATGAATCAAATTACCTCTCTTCTTTATAAATGTGGTTCACCATTTCTTTTACTTAGCTCATTTTTACCTTTATTTGTTCAATCCATTCCTTTTTAGTAATCAAACGGGACCTTAGATATATTTATACTGTATAAATTACTCCAAATTCATATTTTTCACCGTGTAAAACCCAACATGTATATCTGAACCTCCTCTAAAACATTCCATTAATTGTTTAAAATTACACTTAAGAAAAGGACAAATTATTTTACCCACAACACCACTATTAGCAAAAGTAAAATTTAAAAATTCTTTTAGACCATTCATATATTATCTCATGTTGCTTTAGATATTCAAGATTCATTCATTTTATGTATAAAATAAAAGAATATTTACAACTTATTATATTTAAGCATAATATTTAAACATACTTTTTATTCTTTAAATAAATAAAAACAATGTAAAAACAAAAATCTCAACATTTACAGCATAAATTTAAGTAGAGCCAAAAAAAATTTAAACATCAATTTCACATTTAAATTATTCTCTATATAGAATAAAAATACATAATAAAAAATTACAACTAATAAAATACTAATGCATAAATTCATATCATATTTCATAGTAAATGATCAAATATTTAACTAATAATTTATCCACATGCATCAAATGCATATTAAAAAACAAACTAAATGCTATACATGATATACTATATAATCAAACATTTAAGTATAACATTAAATAAGACAATAAATTACCTCAAGTGTCCAATGAAATGCCAAATATTTGTAGCAAATTAGAGAATTTTTTAAGTGCTTGAAAAAATATGAAAACATACAATAAAAATATTAAATATAAAAAGAAAACTTAAAAAAAAGTAGCAAAAAAAGAGAAGACATGGAGCATGCACCTGCAAAGAGAGAACGCGCCAAAATGAAAATTGAAATGAAGGGGGGCAAGGCTTTTATAGAAGGCTGGTGCCACAATTTTGACAGAAACCGTGGCTCAATTTCTGACAAAACCGTGTTTGCGAAACCATGGCTTTTTTAATTGCTTTCAGGGAATTTTTTTTTTATAGTGACAGTTTTTTTTTTTTTGAAAAAAAATGGGATTTCCCACGATTTAAGAAAACTGTGGCAAGCTTCCGTCGCTATCACAGTATTTTTTTTTGTAGCGTAAATTGCAAATTAAAAAACAATTCAATCTCATATTACTTAATTTAATAGTCCAAATGAGATTCTCATATATTAAGGAAAAAATCCCAACATCCATATTTATATTAAATGATGGCCGAACATCAAATAGATAATCAAATACAAGATTGAGCAATCAAAACTAACATTACATAACTAATGGGTAAAAATAAACTTGAATCAACCAACATGTTCAAAGTTGCCCTGGGTCAGAAAGTTTTAGCCACTAATAGCCATAAATCCAACAATACTCAACAAAATATACATCAAATGTAGAGAAAAGGAAGAAAAAATCTTAATAGGGATGATTTCTTTCACAAATCACAAGATTTAAGTGTGTTTTGACAGAAATTGGTCTATTGTTACAACTCCTACTTAATGTTGGAGCAACTTTGTCCAGACTTTAATTTATCGTGGGCTTTCAATCTTTAAGCTTTGGACCTATAAATCAAACCTCTCTATATAAATAAAACCTACTTCCTCTATTCAAAAATATAAGGTATTTTTTAAGGAATTGAATGTTTAAAAATATAAGACATTTTTAATCTTTTGAGGTGTAATCATTACTTTTAAAAAAAAAATGTCCCTATTAATAGTGACTTTATATTTATTCTAGAGCGTTTAATAGGGATAAATATAAAATGATAGAGTTAGTTTGAAAGTAAATAACTACTTTATTAGAGGTAAAATTCAGTTAAAAATGTTTTATATTTTTTAACAGAGGGAGTATATTTAATACCATAATTAATCTAAGGATTAAGAATTATTTTTGTCCCTGAGCTATACACAAAAAATTACAAATGCCCTTAAACTCAACTATGGGTCAATTTTATTTCTTAATTTTAAAGATTCCCCTTGTTATCACCGTAATATTAAAAATATCTAACGTATGTTAGTTATCAGTGAATCATACTTTTTTTAAATATTTTTATTAGATTAAGGGTCATTTTTTGCCTCTCAACTTCTATTTAAAGAGTCATTTTTGCCCTTCAAGTCAAATATTTTATAATAAAAAATTTTAAAAAATAAAATGTGAAACCCACTAATGATTAACTAATTGTGAGAACATGACAAGGTGATGATGAAGGAAATATTTAAAGTTGAAATATAAAATTAACTCACAATTGAGTTAAAGGACATTTGTAATCTTTTATATACTGTTTAAAAATAAAAACAATCCTTAACCTTTAATCCAATAACTTATAATCATATTGCCATATCTATTCTCACATAAAACATATTCACTTAATCATATTTTTGTTAATAAATTTAATTAGATAACTTTCAATTATAATAAAAATTTTAATAAATTAATTAAAATATTGAAATTCATCAATACTATGATGGTGGGAGGTAGCTAAGAACCTGCAGCCATTTAAAAAATGTTCAGTAATAATATGATTTGTTAAAAAAAAAAATGTTGCAAGGCGGAGGTAGCTAAGGGCCGGCAACCATTTAAAAAATGTTCAATAGTAAAAAAAATTATTTGTACTTAAATATAATATGTGAAATTTTTGAAATAAATTTGGATCATCTCAAATTTGAAAGAAATAAAAAATTATAAGAAATTTAGAAAAATAATTAAATAAAAATAAAAGAATACTTTACATTCATTAATAGGAAAGTAAAAGGAAAAATTACATAAACACAAGTCTCGTAGATTTACAAAAATACATTTAAATTCTTCAGGACTTGGTTATAATTTGTCGTGAGTGTAAAATAAAATTAAAAAACCACACTGTACCAATTCCAAACTTATATCAAATTGCATATTACGAAATTTTAGTTGTAAATTAAATTACGATATTTTAATTGTAAATTTGTGAAAAACAATTATAAACATGAGAGAAGAATGACATTTTTGTAATCTTATATTTATAGGTCCTCATGAATTTACAGTAAAAAAAAACTTAATTTATAATTGAAATTTCGTAATACCCAACAAGTTTGAAGTTCGGGCACTCTCATTTTTTTCATACCAATGACAAGCGACAACTAGGTTAGAGAATTGGTTGTAATTTTACATATTTGTGAGACTTTTTTATAAATAAATTCTAAATAATGTACTTATTTGTAATTTTCTCAAAGCAAAAGCATCAATTCTGCGTTATCCTTTTAATAGCCGTCAAATAGATAGAGAGCTTTTAGCGTCGTGGAAGCTAATTCCACCGCATTATTTTTTTAATATAAAAAAATTAAGCACAAATGAAAGAAGAACGGCGGTTAAGTAACACATATCAATTCAAATAATTATAAATTTAAAAAATTTAATTATAAATATAATATTTATAACATAATCCTATTTATAACTATTTAAATTGATATTTATAATTTATTTTATAAAATATTTTATCAGAAACTAAACTATCATTAATTCATTCTTTTAGGATTTTGTTGTCAGTCTCTCCAATAAAACCCATTTTCAGTGAAATACAAATACATCTTTATTCACTTATATGTGATTTAATATTCATTGTATTATATGCGATTTTATAATAATATACTTAGTAGTTAATATGACTGATTTTTATAGAAACATTTTAAGATTCTTTTAATCGTTAAATTTTATTTGATTGGGAATCTAATTTATGCATATACTTAGTAGTCAATTTGCAAATGTAAGCATCCCTCGAGACAGGGGGCTTTTAATTTTGTTCTCAGTAAAATAAAAGGATTATAAATTTTTTGCCCCACCAAAATATATGTGTGTGTATTTTTCTCAATATAACCCCACAGCTAGCAACCATGAGATGATTCCTTTTAGGAATCTAAGTATCATTTAATGAGTTGTCTTCTTTCAAATAATGTTTTTTCATATATTCATCCAAGAATCGAATCCTGAAATGATGTCTAAGGGACATATTTGTGAGTGTTTTTTAAATTAAACATAAGATCTCCTTTCTTTTTAATAAATATAAACTAATCTATAAAAAGCTGAAAAAAAATTAATGTATAATGTAATATGTTTCTCTTTATATATAAATATCAATATAATACAATGTAATACTAGGTAAGTTTTTTCATTCGCGTTGAGGAATATATGTCATATGGTATGCTGCATTTGAGAATTCGATCACTCCAAGAAACCAATCTAGGAGTTGAAAGTTAAGAAAGAAACTCAGACATGAGAAACCTTCAATCTGCATGAGCCAAACATGTGTGAGTGAAATGAATCTTTCGTCAAGATTTGTCAAATAATTTGGGAAATAGTATCTAATTTTAATTATTTTCTTTTGAATGGAACTAGATGTGCAGATGCATGCACGCACCGACCACGCACAAATATAATATATTCAAAGTTTCGATCACGCATAGTTATTGGATGCATACACGGTATTGCATCATGTGTATACAAATTGGAGTTTAACATATACCATTTTACAAAGAGGAAGCATTTGCACCTGCATTTGCTCTATGGACAGCATTATTCCTTGAAGCCGAACCCCATTTTATAGCCTCAGCAACGGCTTGTTGACGTTCGACAATGGTGTCATTATCAAGAAGGTTAAAATGTTGTTGCGGTGGTGACGGGGGAATAATGTCGGTGGCAGGGGGAGGGTGGTCGGCTTCGTAGTCTGTGCCGAGAAAAGTAAGGGCGGTGACGACGTCGCTGATCAATGGCCGGGCAGAGGGTTCCTCGTTAAGGCACATGGCGGCCACTGCCACTGCCTGGTTGAAAGCTCTGACGGGGAAGTTTCTTTGGAGAAGGGGATCGGCCAGCTCAAGGTATCTATTAGGATCCTTGAATATTGGTCTTGCCTGCAGATGAATGAAGTAATGATTAAGTTAACCAGCAGGAATATGTTTAATATTCCACTTGATTAATTTGATCGATGGATCAGGAACTGACCCAAGAAACAAGATTTTGCTCGCGGGTGGGTCTGGTGTTGTCAATGACTCGCTTTCCCGTGAGGAGTTCGAGTAAAACCACACCAAAGCTGTAGACATCAGATTTGACGGTGAGCTGGCCAGTTCTTTGATACTCTGGGGCACAATAGCCATAGGTTCCCATAACCCGGGAGGAGACATGAGACTTGTCTCCTGTGGGTCCTAGCTTGGCCAGTCCAAAATCCGACAGCTTTGCATGAAACCCCTTGTCCAGCAATATATTTGAGGCCTTCAAGTCTCGGTATATCACTGGAGGATTCGCCTTATCGTGCAAATATTCTAGACCTTTGGATGCTTCCAATGCTATTTTCATTCTCACAGACCAATCTAACGGCCTCTCGTGAGGTTCTAGATCTGTATCACACAATATAATTAATTCATTAATTATACTTATCTTCCTTTAACCTGGTCTCAATAATTAAGTTGAACAATAAGGAGGGATCGAATCTTTCCAAGAAGATGGTCTTCTACAGAACCCAAAGGCATGTACTCATACACCAATAATCTTTGATCTCCGTCCGCACAATATCCAATAAGATTCACCAGATTTCCATGGTGTAAGAGGCTTAACATCAACACTTCAACAAGGAACTCTCTATTTCCCTGCAATCCATTTCTGTCCAGCTGCTTCACAGCTATAATCTGAAAGTTAAAAATCACCAAAATCTAACTGCCATTCTCTCCAAATTCGAACGTAATACAAGTCTATGCCTTCATTATCTCAAAATCATTACAGTTGTTTTTTATTTAGAGATTAGGCTTGTATGTGAAGTTAAGAATTATTGTCTTCCTTTTTTGTTTTATAGCTGAATTTTGTAGGAATTATATTACAATAAAATGTTTCAAAAAGATCTAATATATATAATTAAAGTATTCGAAAATTTTTGTTATCCTTAACTTTCGTCTTTTGGCTGTCTGGCATATATGTAATTCCATATCTTCTTCTAATGCATTGATTTGTGTACCTTAAATAACCACTGGTTTGATTGTACAAGAAGTTAAATGATAAAATAATCTTCCCTCCACCCTTTGCAATTGAGATAGTAATTTGGCTGAGCCCAAAAATGTGACTAGAGGAATGGAGGAGAGAGAACGCAAGATAGGAGAGAGGGGAGAGGAAGAAGACGAGAACCTAGGTGTAATTTTTTATTATAAAAATATAATTTAAAGCATTCAAAGATAAAAAAAATTCAAAATTAAATTCAGGGTACTTGCAGACTCAAAAAAGTTTAAAAATAAAAATGACCCTTAACTCTTATAAAAATATTAAAAAATATAAATGGTAGAACTCACATAACAACTATTATTAAGTGCACTAACATTAGATGATGATGCAAAAGATTTCAAATATTTAAGGACAAAAATGACTAACAATCCAGTTCAAGGTACTGTGCGGACGCTGAAAGAAAAGTTAAAACAGAAATAATTCTTAACTCTTTTTTTAAGGTCCCATTGCAAAACTAAAACTAAGGAGGGGAACAAGTAAAGGGTGAAAACCAACACAGAAAAGCGCCTATTTAGCAAGAAAATTAGCAGCTTCATTAGCTTTTCTTGATATTAGCTGAAATAGAAAAATGGGACGAAGATTTCCTAGTTTCTCTTTCCCCTCAAAAGACTCCCTACTTCTTTAATCTTAAAATTCCTACTGCGTTGTTCTTTCATCTGTGGGTTATAAGTTCTAATAACTCGTGCAATTATTGTGTTGAGTCTAATCTAAGAAGTTAAGAGTCTGTTTTATTTTGACACCTATATAGGCAGAATAATCGTTTAGGACAACGTCTATGACATTACTCAATTTTTGACAACTACATTATTTTCTGTCAACAAATTTTTAGGTGGCCCCAACGTTTAAAATAAAAGTAAATTATTGCTGTAATTTATTCCTACCCAAACATGATCGACTATCTTGTCACTTTGTTCGTTAATATGTTCTTTCTTAACTTTGGTCATCAATGTCCTTCTCGTCTCAGCTTCGAAGACTTGGACCGGGAAATTAAATGAAAAAGAAAATCCATGTCTAGGAAGAAAAAAGTACACCTTAGGAGATCAAATTGAAATGATAATAATTTCTGCGAAGCTCTACCAAACACATTTATTGTGTCATAATATCAATTCTTAACAGTGAAAAACCAGAGAACGAGAAAACCAGAGGTATAAAAACCATGGCAAGTGAGAGAAAAGGGAACTTTGACATGAAACAGTGAGGGTCATTAATTGAGAAATACAATACCTGGTTGGTTTTGTCGAGTTTTCCTTTATAAACTCTTCCAAAACCACCTTCACCAATGAGGCATTCTCGCCGAAAGTTCCTTGTGGCGGCGGCCAATTCCCTGAAGGTGAAAGTTTCCGCAGCGATGTTATTGCTGCCGCCGTCTTTGTTGACATTACTATAATTATTTGGTCTTCCCTCGTTTGGCTTTGAAGAATAATTATTCTCTGGACGCAACATTGATGCATCAGATGCAAATTTATATCAGCACACGCAGAAACTTATATCAGTTGGCTTTGAAAATATTTGACACGTTTACTTTCGGATGTGTTCTGGCATAATTAAAATAGCTCTCTTAACATGATTTTTTTATAATTATTAGAATTGAACTCTCAAACTTACTCCCTCCTCCGGTCCTTGTTATAAAACGCCAAGCTAAGAAACATCATTATTATATATACAATAAGAAAATATGATCCAAAAGAAACGTATATCATATCAAATGTACCGTTTAAATATCGGATCCAATTTACTACGAATAAATGTAAGATAATAAATTTTTTCTCACCTTGATTATTATTTCATAAATCTATTAATTAGAAACTTGAGATAAAAAAGAAAATGAAGGTGGAAAACGACCAGTTTAATTACCAGGGTGGGCCCGAGGAAGTAGGGCTTCCTTTTGAGGTTGACATGGCTGCATTTGCGCCCTAATTCCTTGTTTGGGCTTCTTCGGTGCTGCTTTCTTGTCGTTGCATGAAAAACAAGGAAAGCAACTCATCTCTCCGAGATTGTAATTTCGATAAGCCGACCGAATTGAACACCTCAATATTTCTGACAAAAATCCAAATATTTAGTTTTGAGCTTTATGGAAACCCCATCTGGCCATCTCCTTCTTAAAATCTAATAACAATTTCGCTCACAAAATCACACTGATTGCAAGAAAAATTTCGCATAATGTATATACACCGTGAAAGGCTTCAATGATCACCAAGGAGGAAAGAGAAAGAGAAAGAGAAAAGGGATGAAATCACTTCATTGTTGAAACTAAAAAAAAATGGAAATACGAGAAAGAAAACTAATGGGGTTTCAGATCATCCCGATTGATGAAACGAATTCGATCGATCGCTAAGTAAATAACAAAAAAGTGGTAGAGAATCACTCAATTCCTGAAACGAAAAAAAAAAGGGAAAAATTACCAAAACTCAACAAGATTGAAGATACAGTATATTGAATGGCCAAGTTTTTTTTTTTTTTAAGGGAAAAAAGAAAGGGTGGAGGAGGAGGAGGAACCACTCAATACATGAAGCCAATGAAAATGAAAATTTGAAAATCAGTAGGGTTTGGAAACTAGATTGAAGATATAAATTGGATTGCCAGATAAAAAAATTAAAAAAAAGAAGCAACTCAATCTCAAAACAAACGAAAATAGAAAAATGAAAATAATATATATATATATATATATATGAATGAGGTTTAATTTCAAAAACTGAAGCAGAATTAATGAAGACGAAAATTGTATTGAGTAAACACGATAAAAGAAATTGATTAGGTGAAGTTGGAAAGGGGAATTAATTAAGGAAGGAATATTGGGAGAAGCGGTCCTGTGGTTGCCGTGAAAAATGGAGTGGAAAAGGATATTTGGAAGTTGTCTTGTCTGTAAAACGACCGAAAGAGAGGGAACCAAATCAGACCAATTTGTGGAGTATATGTCATCCCTTTAACATAATGGTCTAAAATAAGATGACCCCTACGCCAAAAATAGATCAAGGGAATCCTCTTTTATTTCATTATTTATTTTTTGCCAAGCATTTTATTATTGAGTTATTACAGTAAAGGGGTATAAAAGTAAAACCATAGCTACTCATAAAATATCCTACAAAGATTTACGTGCACGCCTTTTAAATAAATTATAAGATTATGGTGTAATTTTGTCTTTAAACTATTCTTGGAGAAACAATATTGTCCTTAAACTATTCCTTATAGTAACGTTGCCACTAAACTAATTAAATTAGAGCAATGTTGTCCTTGCTAGTAAAACGTTCGTTATTGTAGCTAGTAGGACCCCCTTTTCATGAGTTGAAGTATAATTTTGTTCCTAAACTATTCTCAAAGAAGCAGTATTATCCTCACAGTTTAAAAATCATAAAATTAAATAAAAATAATATTAAATATACATATAAAAATAAAATTATAATAATATTAAATAAAAATAATATTAAGTGTATATATAAAATAATTATAAGAAAAAAATTATAGTATGTTAATAAAATGTCAAAAATTAATAATATTATAAATTATAATTTTATAACTTATCAAATATAAGTAAATCTTGATTAAATTAAATATGAGTAGACTCAAAAACATCTACACTTGCACTTATAACTATCAAGCGAAGTTGTCATTAATGTCTCGATTTGGACCAAAAATTATTTTCATAATTAAGCTTGATTGGATAAGAGTTAAGCCGCTATTAAGCTAAAAATTAAAGTTAAAGTAGGAACCCGAATGATTTTTAGAAGACCGGATAGTTTTAAATATAATATTAAAAAATTTTAAAAAAATTTAAAAATTAGATTCTACTAAAAGCCAACTTTATTTTTAAACAATTCACACATATAAAATAAGATTTAAAACTATTTTTTATAAAGATGGTGATAGTTACAGGCGCAAATGTAAATAATTTTGAGTCTACTTATATTTAATTTAATCAAAATTCACTTATATCTAACAAGTTATAAAATTATAAGTTATATTTTTTCTTATATTTATTATATATATATATATATATAATTTTATTTTCATTTAATATTATTATAATTTTATTTTTATTTAATTTTATGATTTTTAAACTATGAGGACAACATTGCTCCTCTAAAAATAATTTAAGGGCAAAATTGTATCTTAACTCATGAAAAGTATGTCTCACTAGCTAAAGTGACAAACGTTTTAACATTAAGGGTAACATTATTTTAATTTAATTAGTTTAGAGATAACAAAACTACGATGAATAATTTAAGAATAATATTACTCCTTCAAAAATAGTTTAAGGATAAAATTATACCTTAATTCTAAATTATACTATGGCGTGTCAACTTTGCTCTTGTGGATGCCTATCATCTTCTTCTTGGATGACCTTTTGCCAACACCTATTCCTTTATGCCTACTGAATACAACAAAGGCAAGAAGGAATTCAAGCCACTTGTGTCGGTAGTTTGTCAAGAAACAATTAAAGATAATGAAGATGAAAGCCCTGCCAAGTTTGCTTGCAACATGCATGTTGGTCGTTATCTACCTCTGATGGATTAGGCTTAATATAACCCATGAGAGACTTTATCAGAAAATGGAGAAATATGGGTTCTTAAGTGTAGTAAAATTAGGCACTTGAGTGTAATATTCCCTTGATCCTTTTGAATTGTAAGAGGGAACAGTTACTACGTACACGTCTAAAACAATTCCATGCGTGGGAGTTATAAAAGATTGGGGTAGTGCATGAAGCCAAACATTCCCAGCACTCTACCGAGCCAATAACTTCTCTCCCTAACTCTCTTCTTCTTTGTGTGACATTTGCTGTAAGCCCGAACCGAATTCCCATGGTAATTCCGCTCCCACAGAGATTCAACCAGTGCAATTAATAGATGTGTTTTCGGTCTCTATAATCTTACACAAAAACTTAGTCAATCAAGGTCTGGGAAAGTGTGCATTCAAAGTAGTTTATGGCACTCATCCATTAAGTCCTTTGAATTTGAACCCTTTGATTGACAAGCAGCATTACAGTGTCAATGCGGACCAAAGGAAAAGGAAATAAAAAAGTTGCAGTAACAAATTAAAGCCGATTCAGATATTGAACTTGAAATCCAAAGCTCGATATGACAAGCACGGAAGGCAACAAACTTAATTTCAAAGTTGGAAACTTGGTAAAGATACACCTATGGAAGGAAAGATTTCCAAAACAACCAATTGCAAAGCTAAGTTATCACCTAGAATTGATGGTCAGTTCATAATTGTGCAGAACATAACCAATCAAGCTTGCAAGGTAGAGCTTCCAAGCTCCTATATGGAGTCTCTACTACAGTACTACTTTTAATGTTGTTGACCTTTTACCATGCAAATTTGAAGGCAATGACTCAAGGGAAAATTCAATCTTCTACCCTAGGAAGGATGAAACAAACCCATGAATGCAAAACCAAAACCAATGAGTGGTAATGACCTTATAGCCTAGTAGCATGCGTGCTTGCAAATGGGAGGTCGTGAGTTCAATTTTACATAACCTCAGCATTAGCCTACCCTTCTAATTCCAAAAACAAACAAATAGAACTCCCTTGTATCTCCCATACCCATAAACTCTAATTATAAGTACTCATAACCCCATCACTTCTATCAATTTAGCCTTTGTAATCCCTGTAACCCTCTTTGAGATTAAGTTATTGTCTGCTTAAAACTAGTATAAATATTTCCTACTCCATTGTGGTGAGGCACCAAGGAATATCTCATCGGCCTTGTAAGTGCCTAAGATTAATGTAGTTATAAATCTAAGAGATTCCAAGAGTTGAACCAAAAGAAAAATGGTGATATTTAATTTGGTTATTTAAGAAAACAAATAAGACTTTTGAAAAGAGATTTGAATTAAATAATTATATATTGCAAATAAATAAGAAAATGACAAAGGTGATGACCACGATGAACTAACAAATCAAACGAATGCCAAGAATAAGGGTTCACCTATGAAGATGGATTATTCTAATTCAATTAATTATCTTCCTTTCTTTTATAGTGACAATCATTTCTAAGATGTCCTAATTGCTTTTTAGTATATTAGGTTTAATTAGAATTAAATTTAACTCTCACTAAATTATACTCTCTAGTTAGCTAACTAAATCATGAAGTTATGATCTAATTTACCACAAGCTCCTAAATTATTTCTTCATTATCTGTGTATATATCTCTACATCTAAGTAACTTTTTCACTTTTCAGTTCATCAAACTATCCACAAACAATCTATATAGCAGCAATCTATGTGAAGAATAATTAAAACAAGAGAGATAAATAAAAAAGCAAACATAAATTCTCATAGACAAAAATTAATATTCATCAAGAAAAATAAAATAACCAAATAAAAGAGCAAATCCATCACAATTAGCCTACTTCCTACCTTGAATAAGAGTTTAGCAAAAATTCATAGAGTTAATGTAATGTCCTTCTCCTTCTAACCATGATTAACTCCAAATCTCAAGTAATAAAGAGATTGGATTAAGATAATTAACATAATACCAAATTATCAATAAGTGAAAAAGTTGAGATCCCAAGTTTATAAAACTAAAACCATCTTTCAAGGTCTTCCAAATAGACAAATTAGAATTTCACAAATATGAGAAAGTATGGGATCATTTTAAATATAAGTGCATTTGCTAAAGGTTTTAAAACAAATAAATTCTGCAAACTTTTTGGGGCATGTGCTACAACTCATCGAATAAGTGCCGCAATGTGTTCGCCTCTACATCATGCACCGCATCGCAATTGCATGATTTTTGATAATAAATTTTGCTATCAATTTGACAACTTTTAAGGCAACTTTTGACGTGTCCTAATTCTTCGTCCAACATACGATTGACGCGAACTAAATGTTTACGAAAAGCTCTTTTTGAGATCTAACTAATGGCTTTAGTTTCATAATCAAATTAGTACTCAATCAAAATTTGAGTACTCTTTCAAAAATTATACTTTTGCAATAATTTTCGCAAAACCAAGTACCCAATCCATTTATCGAAAGCCGATAGCCATTGACACCAATTTGAACATATGCAAAGCACCAAACCTAACTCGTATAATGCACCATATCACATTAAACACTCATAGATCACAATTTCACTACTCAACCCCTTAATCTCAAAAACATACAAGGGAGAGTTTAAGTATATTTTTATTAAATAATCTATAATCAGCACATAATATGCTCAACTCTTACTTGCATTAATATTTTGGCTCTATCATAAATATCACATTTTATAAGCTCATTCCCTATGGCCCAAAATACTTATAATTCACAAAACACATAATACAAGTAAGGATTAAATGAACTATCCCTAGTTGGCAATTGAAATTATCAAATATATAATGGCTCCAAAAATAAGAGGCATAATAAAAGGATCGCAGTCCTAAGCCTCCGGGTGCTTTCATCTTTTCGATTCTCTCAAGCTATTACCTGAAATATTGAAGATAGTAGGGTGAATACAACCACACAATAACTAAGGTTCAACTAACTCATATTAATGCATGTCAATTAGTTTAAAATGCAAGTGGCAATAAAATTAATTCTTCAAACCATGTAAAGTGTTGGAGAGCAATTTCACATTTCCAAGAATAATAGCATATATTAAAGATATAATGCTTTTAATAATTTTCATATCAAAGAGAGTTGGTCACATGATTCATTGACATATACTCGAAAGTAATTAAGACTCAACTCATGATTATCATCATTAGAGTCACAATACAGATAAAGATGTACTTATTCACTATATGCATGATCATACCTCCCTTATATCCTCCTTATTCTTTTGATATAAAACTATAGGTTATAACATAATGGGATAGTCTATAATCTATGACTTCCCTAGCCTAAACACTTGTGAGAGAATTACCCGACTAAGGCTTACCCAACTCATTTATGAGGCACAGTTTCCCCCATTTTCTCATACTATAGGGTATCATACTCCCTAAACTAACTTCCTTATTGAACCAGTGGATAGTTAGCTAGGTTTGAGTCTCTTGTTGAACTAGTGAGATAGTCCCTCATTGAACAAGTAAGACAATATGAATATAATTAACCTAGGCAAGTCATCATTCATATGGAAGCCTTACTACATGGATTTTATTTTCTACTCCTCTTCTTATGTGAACTCCCACCTCTCAGATCATGTAATGCGCATTCATACAAAAGTTCACGTTTAACATAATTCATAGCATTTTGCATAACCAATTTCATTAAACTCTACCATTTTATAAATCATTGAACTCCTTAAACATATTTTCATTAAACTCCAAATCAAATAAATCATTGAACTCCAAATTTCAAAATCATTATACCTCATAAATTTACAATCATTGAACTCTATAGATTTTAAAATTATTGAACTCCTAGCAACTCAAATCATTGAAATCTCGATTACACAAATCATTGTACTCCAAGTTTCATAATAGTTGTATCTCACTTATTGAAAATCATTGGACTATATTAAATCACCACTTTAATAGTAAGCTTTCAAACAAAACAAGTCACATTTGCATTTTAATCAATTTTACACGATTCAATCATCAAATATTATTCAACAAATTAATTAACACACAAAAGTATAAGATAGAATTCCTCCGGTTATCTCAAACATTTGAGAGATCAGATGTTTCACCCCTTAAATACTCACTCCTAAGGCTTCCAAAAAGTTTAAATGGTGCCAATGATAGTCGCTCTATAAGCATTCACAATACAAATCATCAATATTTATATTTGAGCTAATTTTCATTAATACTTCAACACTTCTTAATGCTCAAAATTCATTCTTACCTCAAATAAAATACCCATAGAGTTTTTTAGCTTTCTATAATCCTCATTAATATCATTAAGCTTTTTAATGGTTATTAATGAAGCCACGTTGTTCCCAACCACCACATTTATGAAAATTTTTAGACATTTAATGTCCTTCAACCACCAATCAATATATAATCATAAATATCAAGTTTTCTTAGCTTAATCTACTCCCATTAACTCTATTTAAGTCAATGGGTTTAGACTTGTAGCCTTTATGGACCAAGAAACAATGTTATCAATTAAACCCTAACTTCTACCATTAAGAAAATGGAAGAAGAGGGAAATATTTAAGTGTAGGAAGCTTATTCTTGGTGTTTAAAAGCTCCAAATTACTCCTACTAGTCAATTTCTTCAATCTCTAGCATAGCTCTTTGAACTCCCTCTCAAATTTCCTTGTTTCTCCTCAATTTTTTTGCTTCATTTCATGACTTATCATAGCAAAAATGTGACCATGCACTGTGGGATGCATAATGCACCGTGGCGCATGGTATATAGAGCCTCTCTCTAAGCGTGTTGTCATACATGCGGCGTAACTGCTTATGTACGAGCCGCGATGCATGGCACAAAATCTTCCTATCTAAAATTTCTTCCTCTTTCATTATCAAATGACCCAATTCTCTTTTAAACCTACGTTTAAGGTTAAAATTGAGATCAATCATGCTCGTTAGGCCTCTCTAGCCATACACCTCGCTAACATAATTAATTAATCTAATTAGGCTTAATTAATCTGGTTTTAAAAATCAAGGATGTTACACTTAAAACTACAATGCCAAATAAAAAACAAAATGAATTTAAAGAAGAAGAGAAGAAAGAAAGCTCCCAACTTAGAAGACTCATCCAAAATTCATAATATGTCTCTTAACATTTAGATGTGAGATTATTCCATTATATAAATTATAATATGATAGAAAATCATGTCCAAATGCAAGATCTTCTCCTCTTGAAAATTTAGTCCGGAATGCATGCCTACTTGTTGATATTATCTTCTCTAAATCTCTTACCAAATAATTGATATATATATATATATATACACACACACATATTTCTTTTCATTCTTGTCCTTTAACTTACTTTATTGTTTTCCTACAAAATATAAAAACAAAAAGATATAAGTAAATTTTGACATTTTGTAGCAAAGATTTCCCTTTATCATATAATTAAGTGATGAAAGAAAAAAATATGAATCAAATAGATATGAAAAAGATTAATAAATTTAATCAAATATAAACCAAAATAAATACCTATTTAACTATAAAATATGCACTTACCAATATCAAGTCATGTTCTCTCAAATTGAATGTTTACTCTTAAACTATTGCAGAAAAAACTTTTTACATAAGTTATTGTGGAATTTTTATATATGTTATTAGGGAAAAGTTAAAAAAAAAAGATGTTAAAAGTCATCTTTCCATATCAATTATTTAACATATGGGAAAGACTTTCAACATTGGTTATATAAATAACTAACATGCAAAGTTGACTTTTCACATTAGTTTTTTTTATAGAAAATTGATGTTCATAGGTTTTTAATACTGATTTTCTCAATAACCATGTTGTAAATTTTTTTAAAAAATTGTTTGTTTTCCTATATATCCATAACTTAAATCTATAAACTATACAGAAAATACAACAAGTAAAAATAGCTAGTCAACAAAATTAATGACTATATAACAAATTACAATTATACTATATATATATATATACATATATTTCTTAAATGAACTAGGATGATATTTCTCCATAAATACAACCTTAATTTTTCAATTCATCTAACTTATTAGGGTCAATGACCCTGTTAGTAATGGAGACCCGCCAAACAATAGAGAATGTTGAAGAAGAAGAAGAAGAACCAAAACCCAAAATAGCACCCACCTACAATGGAAAAATAGAGAAGAAAGGGAGAAAACCCTTAAATAGAGAAGAAGAAATGAAGAACCTATTGAAATGGAGAAGAAAATGAGTTAACCCACAAATGAATGAATAGCAAGTCAAGAGATGACGAATGGTGTGAACTCAATGGATGGAGGACTTGATGAAAAAAACTCGACAAACAACAATGGAGATTTGATGGATGGCAACTTTGACGACAAAGGTTGAGGATTTTCAATTATGGGAGGGAGTTTGAAAGAACAGGCCGAGAGAGAGAGAGAGAGTGTGTGTGTGTGTGTGTGTGTGCGCGCGCGCGCGCGCTTGATAACTGACGTTTAGGGGAAATGATTGGTGAGAGGAATTTAAACAGCTTTTCAAAGGAAAGCTAGGTCAATTTTTTAAAAAAATCATTGTGGTTTTCTCATTCCATGTCAGTTCAAGGATGAACTAACATGGAATGTATAAATTTTTTTTTCTTATTTTTGGATATTCCATGTTAGTTTTCATCGTGACTAACATAGAATGTAGTTTTAACGTCAGTTTTCATGAAAACCAATATTAAAATTATTTTACTTATTCACAACTTAGTCACCACCTTTTTTTAACATTGGTTTTCTACATAATCGATGTGAAAAGACAACGTGAAATTGTTTTCTATAGTAGTGTTAGCTTCTGAGCCAAGGTGTGATTACTTTGACATCTTAATTTTTATTGAGATTTTAATGAGGGGATTATGCTAATTTGAGGTTTATTAAGGTTAATAAATAACTAGGAATCTAAATATGTTGTTTGCTTGGTACTTAGAGTGGTTAAATTGAAGTTTGATGATGAATTGGGAAATATGTGGTGACTTTGTTTATTGCTGTCCATAATCAAGCCTCGCTGTTTAATGCAATGACCTCTATTCAAGACCATCTACAGTTGAACCCAGCATACGGCTTCAACTATCCATAGTTGAACCTAATACATGGCTTCAACCATTAGCTATTATGAAATACACAAGCCACGATTTGCCGTTATTGAAAATGTAGATAAAATACCTTATTTTGAAAATTAGATCAAAATGTGTGAAAGGAGTGGGAGAAAATAGAGGAGTAATTTTCACTCTATTAGGGAACGATATCTTAGAGCTTTAGAAGGGCTTAGAGCTTGAAGATCACTTGCAGTAAGCTTCTGGCCTCCCACTCTACCATTTTACCTATTTTTCTTTGAGTTTGGAGATTATTTTTATATTAGGGTTTTCCTATATGGTAGATAATTCGAAGCTATGATGATTTATTATTTTTTTTTTTTGAGGTTTTTAGGAGAATAATAAATATTAAGAAACATTTCTTTAAGGTTGGATTTCAAAATTAGAGATTTTTCATTAAACTTTAAACTTTTGACTTTGAATCTGAGGCTAAATCTGCAATTTTAAGATGTTTTCTAATGATTAAATGTTTATTTGAGTAGAGATAAATGTTTTTAAGGTTTTGGAATGGTGATTTAATCTTTCATGACATTTTTGGGCGAATTTAGGAATATCAATTGATGAAATTGTGGTTTTATGAGTTATTTGTGACTTAATTATAATTTATGAGTGTATATATGGGAATTTTAGAGAGAAGTATGGAATGGCTAAAATGGATGATAATCTTAATTTAATGCTAATTGTGGGTTAGGCCTAGACTTTCTAACTTTATAATTATAGTTATTTATTGATTTCAAATGAGAAATCAATATTACATGTTATGAAATACTTGTGTAAATTGTATTGATCAAGAGTGTGCTAAAAGTAGTGTTTTGAAAGGGAACTTGTTGACCAAACCACAAGGTAACCATTATTAATATGTGATTTTGCATGCTTGTGATTGATTATGTGTGATTTTATTATGTTTGGAAAATCATTTTATGTTTGGAAAATCATTTTATGTTTGGGAGGAATATATTTTCTTGGAAATTAATGAATTGCCAAGTAGGATGAACTATATATATATATATGTATATCAATACTATGTTTAGTACAATTATTGTTTGGAAGCATAAATTTGTTTGATTGTGTTTTTGTTTCACTACAATATTTTTGTTCTATGGCAACAGTCAGAAACTATTTCCACAAGATGAAAAACTATTAACTATATGCATAAGCAATAGGTTATAAGTGTACCCCTACTACCTATAGTCTAAGTGTAACAGTCCTCACCCCACTTTATCAGGGGTCTTTTAAACTGGGCCAACTCACATCACTACAGCAGAAGCCAACTTTTTCTAAGGTGGTACTTAGGTTATTTCTCAATCAATAATATCAGACTTAGCCTCAACTTCATTAAGGTAATAAAGGTTGGAGGTTTGAGTTTGGAAAGATTTCAAAAGACCTCTTCGGTGGGGTGAAAAATAACTCAAACACCACATTAGAAAAAGCTGGCTTCCACTATAGTGATATGAGTTGGCTCAATCTAAAGGTAAGGACTGTTACAATTTTGTTTGTCCCTCATGGCTTTTGATTAACTCAGCATGCCTTATCATGAGGACTTTATCTATTCCTCATGGTCTTGATTGTTCACTTGAAATGTTGATAGATCAATTTTGTTGGAATCTTGATTAGTTAGTTATGACTACACAATTATGTTAGGTGATTGTAACCCAACTTTAGCTTTGCTTTTCCTTTTATTTTGGTTATGTTTGCTAGATGATGTCAAATGTGGATCTGTTGTAGTCAAATGTACACTTTAGAGTGGACTTTGGTTGAATCATGGTATTAAGATGTGAAAAGCATTGTTCAGACCCATTTTGGATATTGAAGATTACCTTATGTTTGGAGAGTGTGGTCATCCAACTAGAGTTTGGTGTATTTGTTATAGTTGTATACTTGAGTCACTTGATGGCTGTGAAAATTTATGAAAATTATGAAAATTATTTGTATACTTGGATCATGGTTTTTTTTTTTTTTTGTTACCATCATAAACTTTACGAAAATTATTTTAATTCTTAATCATATGGTAGTCATTTTTTCTACCATGATAAGGTTTAAAAATTAATATATAAGGTTTTTTCTATCACAATAAATCATTATTTATTATAGTAATGTTTTGAAAATTGGTTTGCTTTTTTATTATCATAGTAAACACTTTTCTATCATAATAAATGTTTAAATAGTTAAGGTTTGAACACCAAATCATATTTCAGTGAAAGATTGGTATGAGATTTTAAAGTAGCAAAGTTATAATTTTGATGGAACAGTCGAGGGAGAGTTCGAAGGGTCCTTCGATCATGATTGGTCAAGAAGGCCGGTCATGAGCTTGGTGTTCTGGAACTCAAAGGGTGCGTTCTTGTTCACCATCATGAGGAGTCACCGGATCGATATGCTAAAGGTTGCTTGATTTTGGGCTTCAATTAAGAAGCTTACTACATGCAGCTCACTTTAGCACCTGAAGGAGATCTGGGTCAGCAAATTTTCTTTGGTCATTAACAAGAGTTTCCGTGGCAAATAATAGTTTGAGTCATGCTGCGCAGTGACGAATCCAAAAACAAGTATTTTGGGGGAGGGGGGGATATTTAAAACTACTTAAAATATGAGGGGCTAATACTAATGTTTATGATTTTTACATGCAAAATTTAAAAAAAAAAAATTCAAAGAGGTGGTGAAATTGTGGGGGGTCAGCACCACCCCCCCCGGTGGTGAAATTGTGGGGGGTCAGCACCACCCCCCCCCCCCCCCGGCCCTCCCTTGCATTCATCCCTGATGTTGCGCTGAAAAAAAAATGGGAGAGATCATGAAAGTAATCGAAAAATTTGATGGCCGCTCCAATCAAGTTTTCAAGAGAGGATGAGAAATCATATATTTTTAAAATTTGATTAATAATTAATTTAGCAGAACTTTTATTAGTTTTTTAGGTGTTTGGTCATAAAAAAAAAATCAGTTGGTTCAAGTACTTTCAAGTATTAGTACTTAGAAGTAAATATATATAAGAAATAAAGACCATTTTTCTATCTTTTAACTATTCACTCACAGGTTATCCTAAATTTTTATATGTTGTAATTTTTTAAAAATTTTTAAAATAATGCATTAAGCATCTTACCATTAAAAAAGTTATTTTAACCATTAGTTGACTGAAAAATTATAAAAATAGACCTAAAAATTATAAAAATGACACATAAAATTGCAAATTAATACCTTATAAAAAAATTAATATTGACTAAATTTTTAAAATAATAGTTGGTCAAAATTGTATTTTGGCTTATAAGAAATAACATTTATATAATGTTATTTATATATAATTTAGGAGACTCAATTAATATTAATTTTTTATAGGGTACT
The DNA here is from genome assembly GCF_029017545.1 of Prosopis cineraria. NCBI lineage: Eukaryota > Viridiplantae > Streptophyta > Magnoliopsida > Fabales > Fabaceae > Prosopis > Prosopis cineraria. The sequence continues at coordinate 40,244,753 of NW_026555344.1, read as the reverse complement.
TATGTATAATTTTATTAATCCTTTTTTTTATAATTTTTATGTCTTTTCTTATAATTTTAAAGCCCGCTAATAGTCAAAGTTAGTTTTTTAACGACATGGTGTTCAATATATCAATTTCAAAAGTTGAAGAGACGAATTGCACCATATAAAAATTTAAAATACCATTACTCTTGTGCCAATAGTTTTGGGACAAAATTGCCCTTTAACCTTATATATAATAATAAGAACAACAACACAAAAATATCATAGCATAAACATATTAATTCACTGATAATCATTTCCTAGACATTGAAGTTAGATGTTTCTTGATATTATACTCCCTTTGTTTTAAAATATATGCCACTTTCTCTAGCTAACACTGTTTCAAAATAAAAGAGGTTACAAACTTTATTTCATTTTGACTTTCGCACATGACATCCCCCATTAAAAAATTATTGACAAAAATAGTCTCTTTCTAATTTAACTCATGTGACAATTGAGCCTAAGGGTAAAGACGGAAATCTGTAGATATAACTAAGGGAAATTCACATATGAAGCCCACCTAAGGAACATAATTATTCTCCATGCCCAATGAATATTCTGCAAGCCAAAGGCCTCAAGTACAATTATTTTTCAAGATGCAAAGATTGAGGTACCATTAATGAGTAAAAATACACATGCTCAAAGGAAATTAATAATAGAAGGTTCATAAATAATAAAAAAAAGGTTTAATTATTTACAACTAGAAATCCATTTATTCACAAGAAATTAATATATCTTTATACTTGTACTTGAAAAATACAAGTTAACCAAATAAAATTAAGAACAAAAATTCTATAAATAATAAAAAAATATAATTATTTATAATAAAAATTCTAATTATTCACAAGAGCCCGTGAGAATTTATTCTTTTACTTGAAAAAATTTATAAGTTAATCAAATAAAATTAATAACATAACGGAAGGCCCATAAATAATAAGAAAAGTCTAATTATTTACAACAAAAAATCTTTTTATTCACAAGAATCCGCATAGAATTACATTTGTATTTGAGAAAATTAACAACACAAAGTTAATAAAATATCAAGAAAATTTCAATTATTCACAACAAAAAAATCTGTTTATTTGTAAGAAGTCATGTGAGCTTACACTTGTATTTAAAGAGAAGAAAATTTACATGTTAACTAAAGAAAATTAATAATAGAAGGTTCATAAATAAGAAAAATTAAATTTAATTATTTACAAAAAAAAATCTATTTGTTTATAAGAGTCCATGTGGGTTTACATTTAAGACCTTTTCATTCATAAAGGCTATCAAGTTATTTCAAAGAGCAAAGTAATTGCACTTAAAGCTTCTGGACATCCCATTAGAATTCATTAAGCCTCCACAATAATTATGTTCCTTGAGTGGATCTTATATGCTATTCTCCCTATAACTAAATTTCATGTGTAAGCGGATTTATAGTTAAAAGTTGTTTATAATCAAATTTTGTTAACATAAATAAGTTTAAGCAAAGAGCTATACGTTTCATCCAAAGCAAAGCTCTCATGATTGGTCTTATTTGTTTTCTTCTTTTTTCTTACTCTCGGCCAGAGTCCAGGGTGTTTTAATTTAACGTGTGAACATGAATGTAGTAGTGGATTTATGCCAAAATTTTGTTCCGGCCTCACAACTTCGACATCAAACGTTGAAAACACTACACATAAAGGTTAATTTTCTATTTCCTACCTAATGGATTGCCGAATCCAAGTGCCTCTCCCCCTACCTATACTTTTCCAAAACGAGTTAACTATAATATTCCTTTTGACCAGCACTCCTCTAGTTTTTTGTATTTAAGGCTTTAACCAGCTCTCCCACGCAGATCTGCAGCAGAGATGGCGGTAGTAGCGAAAGCTGATATTGTGTCCCAAAACACCATAAAGCCGTCATCTCCAACCCCATCTCACCTTCAACACTTCAAACTCTCTCTACTCGATCAGTTAGCCCCTCCCTTTTACGTTCCCATTGTCCTCTTCTATTCTCCCCCTGATCATGATTTCAGCAAAATATCTGATAAGTTGAAGGCTTCTTTATCACAAGTTCTCACTCTTTATTACCCATTTTGTGGAAGATCCAAAGGAAATAAAAGCAATGCCTACGTGGATTGCAACGATGAAGGTGCTCTGTATCTTGAGGCTAGAACTTCACTCACGCTCTCGGATTTTCTCCAGAGTAATAATCATAATCCACAACCCAGTGAGATTAAAATGTTCCTTCCATTAGATCCTTACAACCCACAGCTAGAGAATGAGGAATATCCTTTTATAATGGAAGTCCAGGTTACTGAGTTTAGCTGTGGAAGTGTAGCGATCGGCGTGTGTATTTCGCACAAGGTTTGTGATGGGGCAACCATAGCTTCATTCCTTCAAGCTTGGTCTGAAAAAGCAGTGGCAGATGGAAATGACTTTTGCAATTCTCCTCCTAATATGGATGCTTCATTTCTTTTCCCAGCAAGAGATATAGAGATGAACATAGCGAGTGGTATGATTAGGGAGAAGAACATTTCCACTAGAAGATTTTTGTTTAGCGGAAAAAGCTTGAGTGAACTCAAAGATAAATTAGTTTCTGGTGGATGTAACTGTGAACCTACCAGAGTTGAAGCCGTGACTGCTCTCATATGGAAATCTGCCATGAAAGTTGCAGGAGGAGCTCATCAATCCATGGTGTCACATGCAATCAATATTCGTAGCCGCATGGCACCACCGTTGCCGGAAAACTCCGTCGGTAGCTTTCACTGAATTGTTGGCTACTAGTTAATAAGGATTTCTTTCTTATAATTACTATTGAGTATTGTTGTTCTCTTGTGGTTTTGAAGGTAATCTGTGGCAACAAGCTATTTCCGCATTGGTGGGAAGGGAGGTAGAACTGAGAGATTTGGCGGAGGTGGTGAGGAAAACCATAAAGAGAATGGATAGAGAATATGTGAGGAAGCTACAAGGAGGCAGTAGTGAAGGGGTTGGTGAGATTGTTAAATCATTGAAAGAAGTGATGTATTTGGTGGGGGAAGAGGGTGTTCCTTGTTATAGCTTTAGCAGCTGGATAAGGTTTGGTCTGTATGAAACAAACTTCGGATGGGGGAAGCCAACCTGGACATGTACCATTGGAGTTCCCATAAAGAACGTCATCATTTTAATGCCCACAAAATATGGGGATGGATCAATAGAGGCATGGGTCACCTTGGATGACCTTCATATGCCTCAATTTCAGCACTGCCCAGAGCTTCTTCAGTTTGCTTCTTTTGATCTATAATTTTTTTTTTTTTTTTGGTGTGCTCATCCTGCTGAGACTACCAGCTACTATATGTTTGCTAACTAATTTGGTGTGAGGAGTGAAACCAGCATTTGAATATAAATTATATGATGTTGCTTTTGGGTTTATATGAATTGCTGGAAGTGAATGATTCAAACATAAATGGAATCTTTATAATTGTATTGATGTTATGCAGGTTGAATTGGTGGAATTTTCCGTCTCTGTGAAAATAGTTTAATTCTATTATATGTCACTGATTTCATTTTCTTTATAATTTGGGAGATCATAATACTTGTTCTAAATGTCCACGCATGCAAGAGCCAACATTCAATCTCAGTGATATGCAATCAATCTTTCATCTTAAATATGATAATGGATATATTACTTTATTTTCTAACTAGAAATTAAAAGAATTTAACGAATAAAATAGTTATGCATTTTATTATTAATAAATAAATGCAATATTGTGGCCTCAAAATAAAAATGTCAACCCTGAATTAGGAGACATGATTTAATCCATATTGACCAGGATGTTTGGCTTTCTCAATCGAACCAAAATATGAGAGCCGTGTGATATTTGTAATTAGCGAAACGTATAATTTTAATTGAAGAACCATAAAATTTTCACTAAAATCATACCCATGGCATGAGCTTTGGGGAATTTATGACAGTTTACATCTGAGCAAAGGTCCTCTCGACGAAACTATAAAAAAAAATTAAATGCCTCATCATGAAAAACTGAATTATCACCAATCATATATTTAGAGAAACCAACAATTATACAAATTGACTTACTCATTAAGTTTCAAAATATAAATTAATGTTTTGATTCTTGATGATCTACCGACAAGGTGTCAATTCCTTGTTTTGATGTAATTTTTCGTTGTAATATGGCTATTCGTGGCTTTGTATTCAAAAAAAAAAAAAGAGCTATAATCATGTTTTTTTGGAAATGGATTCCCATGATGCTATTGATTTGCTGCTCCAGATATGACCTCGTTCTAATGCCTACTCCAACCTTGTTAGGTGTATTAGGAGACTGCTGAATCAAAACTGGCAGGTGATCATCAACCATGTGTATCCAGAGACTAATAGCACAGCTGATTTCTTGCAACCTATGTGTTGAGCTTCCCTCGTAGCAGCTTCGAGCTTCATGATCCCCCCTTCCCTTGCTTAGTATCCTTGAAGATAAGAAAGATTGGGCCATCTCAGGCCTTCGTTTTGCTTAGGGAGTAATTCCCCTAGGTATCTCTTTTAAAAAAAAAAAAAATCCACACCTATGGCATTTTTTTTTTTTTAATCCAAGATATTCTCATCGCCAACAACCGTGAACTTAATCCATCGAGAAATTTGAGCACTATTTAAGGGATTATCGTCTCCCAAGCGATACTTTGACAAACACACCTCCAAAAATCGAACCCTGAAAGGATATTTAAGGGGCAACTTCTGCGATACAAGTTTTTTTCTCTTTTATATCGCTCTAGAGTTCCAACGGGGAAAGAGATATGGAAGCACGGATTATGCCACTCCGACAAATAAACATGTAATGCTAATTGCTATTACCTCTGGTAATGACCTAAAAAAATTTGCTATTACGTCGAGCTGAACTCAATTCAAATTTAGTGGAAGTGGCTTTTCAGATTTACAGAACAGTTAAAACTTAGGAAGCCTCAAACAACCAAAATAAGTTGGAACAAGATAGTACTTCTAAAATAACAAAGATATAATGGCACTGCAAAAATATGTACCATTTATCTCACTTCCACGTGAGGGACTGCCTAATGCCTGTGTAAATGAGTCCTAAAGACCTTCCGATCAAGCAAACCAAAAAGAAAGATATAGCCTCACTTACTTTATCAATAATAGCTCTTATAAGAGGCATGGCGATGTCAGAAAATTCAAGGAAAAGGCTGAAGTAATATCGCCTGCAATACATAGATCATCAGCAGCAGAAACCCATCATGCAAATAATATTGAAGAATGGAGGGAAATTAAATTTGGACAAATACGAACAGCATCTTCCCCTTCCATTTTGTAGCCATAAATAGTATTATCAACTATCAAGATATGAGACCATGAAATATGAGTATTTCTTTTGAATCAATGTTTTCTTGTTTATCAAATGTAGTTGATTAAGATATGTTTCTTTGAATATTTGAAGGAGAAAGTGCTTCCAAATAAGGGAAACAGTAACTATTATACTACTCAAATATTCTATAGGACATATCATATTACTCAATTATCCCCCCAAAGGGAAAGTCAACATCCCCATGGCTACACCCTGCGACACTTTCACCCAATTTCCTTACCCCTTAAAACCCTCCATAGATAGTCCTTTCAAGAAAGGTCAACCACCAACTTTGACAATTGATAGGCTCTTAATTGAGGAGGGAAACCCTCCAAAGAAAGTCATTGAGGTGTAAAAACCAGCTGCTTAGATACATCGAAAGCATGTCATACTTCTTAATCTAGAATTCAGGTATCACATACTAATTTAGTGTCCATCAATATGCATTTAAGCTTTTATCAAAAAAGAATATGTACATAAGTACGTATGCCACAGATGAAAAGGAATGGTAAAATGATTATTCCAAGGATTCTTAGGATTCAAATAAGGCACGTATTGAAAAAGCATGCAAGCATTGTAAATTCATTATGTCTTTGCATCTTTGTTTCATGCTTGAAAGAAAATAAGTGTGGAAGAAAAATACCATCCTGTCAGGGCTCTTAATTCCTTAGTTCGCTTTACAGCCATGGAGAAACTGCTTATGACAATGTAATGTAATTTGGATGACACAGTATTCGATTTTCTCTGTGTTAACCTCTTCCACCAGCCTTGATTTTCAGTCTGGCTATTGCATGGTAGATCAATGGGTCGACTCTCCAGAGTGCACAAATCAAAGCGATCCTCAAACATTGACACAACCGTATCCATGTTGTGGTACAACCAATGGTTCAAGGCTACCTAACGGAGAATTTGTCAAAGTCTTGTTGAAATTTCACACAAAGTTTGAAAAGAAAGATAAAATATAAGAAATTAGTATATCTTAAATAGTACATGAACCCGATTCAGTTTGCAAGCATATAACTGACTCAATTAATTCCTAATCTTAAGAATTAAAATCTTACAGATCTGACATCATTTGGGACTGAACAAAAACACAATGGACAACAGAAGTATTTTGATCACAACAGGTGTAATTTACATTTTTCATACAACACAAGGAAAATAATGTCAAAAGAAAGTTCCGCACAGATGGGAAAGACATGATGATGATGGAAGTGGATTGAATCTCGATCAAGAGGATTTTGAAAACAATAGGCATACAGAGTTAAAATATCGTCTTTCCTTACATTGATTTGTTAAAGTAATGCACAGGACAGATCCTTTGAAACGTGAATGAGAGAGGGGGGAAAAAGGCATCATGTTTATAACGAGAGGTGCATGCAAATAAAATAATCCATAACACCTTAGAAAATTGACCCAAGTCTCAAAATAGCCTGATTTACGAAGATGTCATTTTGATTGGTTAGTGCAATAACAAAAACATTATATGGCATCCAGCAATATGAATAGAATTTGTTCATAAATGACAGCTAGAGATTATAAACACCTAACCCCTCCCACCATCATAAAATATTAAGCAAAAAGGGGGAAACCAACTCAGGTCATTCAAACAAGAAGAATTTTATACAATGGTTCCAAACCATAATTTGAGACAGTAACCAAAAATAATTACAAATGAAAAACACAGCTAATGAGGAAAAAAACCACTCCAAAGGACAAAAATCTAAAACATTCAGCTAAAAGGAACTTGCATTTAATTTTTACAGGAAAAAAAGATTGGGGGAGTAATCAATACAGTTAACAACATATAGAAAAGTTTATCTTTAGATGTTGACTGATACAAGTTCTCCAGATATTCAAGTTTTTTTTTATTTTTTTTTTTGGTGATGGAGGACTAAATTAATCAAAATAATTAATTTAGAAACTAGCACAAAATAGATGATGAAAATAGTAACATGCTTTTAGAAACTAACACAATAATTAATCCCTAACCTAAGCATGAAACTTGAAAAAGTACGCTAATTAAGTACCTCATTCCGTAGTTTTTGGAGTTCTCTGGTGGAAAAAACACATAATGACAAGTCTAACCTATTCGTTTCACTTGACATGTCACTATCAACAGAAATGAACTCCAAATACAAGCTGGCAACCTCATCTGCTAATGTTATCACCAAATCCTCCAATATAGAAATCCCATGCAAAGCAAATAAAGAGGGATCAAAGCAACAATCCTCCCTGGTAAATATTAAAAAACAATTAAAAAATGATGAATGGTGAGCATCCCACATCAAAGATCAAATACAAGAGAATCAACTTTAAAGGTGACGGTAATGATTCAAAAAGGCTGGCACAACATCATAGAATACGCCCAAAACAAACATTATGGTTAATAACACTTAGCAAGGCTAAAAAGGTTATTGCTAGGCACTCAAAAATCATGTAATCGCCCCAATATCAGATATTCCACCATAAAGACAGCATTCTTAATCAGGACAAACAAGTCTTTATCAATGTCATTTCATTCTAATAAACCATATACCCCAATATAAGGAAAACTACTGTCATTGACACCTTGCTGCATTTTGTGGCTTATGATTTCATGGAAAACCACAATAGCAAGGACAGAAGTATAATGAAAAACAATGTAGATAAAAGCCCTAATGCATGACCAAATAATTTATAACAAAGCTAATTTACAAAGTTGCACGTCCATTGATTACCCATCTAAACTGATATTAAACTACTTAGGTGAAGTATTGACTATTTGCACCAGAAAAAACGTCAAGGTCAATATATCTATAAAAGTTGTAGGAAATCACATGATTGATAAGCCGTGAACAATATAGCTTATCCCAGATTCCATACAAATGCATATGCATGGGACCCACTTTAGTTAAAACTAAGATCCTAGAGACATAACAAAATGCCAAGGGGTAAGCATGTACATACCTGTGAAGCATTTCTACTTCACAGCATGTAATGAAATAACCGAAACCTAGTTCGTGAACCAGAAGCAATACAATCAAGTACAGATGAAAAATATGATGCTAGCAAAACATAGAAAATAATGATAATCTCACCTGAAAGAACCACAAGTAAGATAGCACATTAATTCTGCATACAGGTCTATCTTGCCAGATTTTTTTATGCTTTGCACAATAATGCTGTCTCCTTTAACTTTTTCAAGTACCAGAGAAGCAAATTTCTAAGAACAAGAATGAAACAAGTATAAAATCAGCGTTTTATTCCAGTGATAGCCAAAGGGATGTGATGCATTCACTTTCCAGAAATACCTTTTCAGCAGTGCTCTTTCCAAGGGAAAACTCTTTTTCCAGCCAAGCCATACATATGGAACAATAAGATCTTTGAACAACTTCAGAAAACACTCTCAACCAATCATCCACAATGACAAGTTTGACATTGCTTGAGATATTATTAACCTGGAAAACAAAAGCAGAACTGTTGATCACAGTATAGAAAAAATAATCTGAAAGAATTAGGAGTTTCATAAAAGTTAATCACAAACTAAAAGAATCGTTTTTTTTTTTAATCAAAATAAAAATGTGATGGGATGAAAAAGAAAAGCATCACTGTCATCACAAAATGCACTAATTCATTTGGATACATGAATCAATGAAGAATGAGCAAATTTTATTCATTTAATTCTTATTTTCTCATATTGAGAAGATAGGAGGAGATGCAAAATTCAAGAATCAAGGCATTGACCTTGAGGACAAAGCTCAATTAGCCAGCCAAAAACCACAAAGTTTCTAAAATGTTCACATCTGATCATAAAAAGAGCTTGTAACTATACCTAGCCTACTTTACCACAATGGCATGCATATTTAAAATCAGAAAGAAACTTCATAGGAATATTAATTAGCATTAGCATGTGTTCAAAAGCAAATTTAATTATTTCCATTTCTAGAAAGCATTAATTATCCAATATTGTACACTAACTTCTAAAATCAAATTGCAATTAACCTATGCCCAAGGAAGAAGCACATAATTTTCTTAGCACATTTTAGAAAAATATAGAGAACAGTCACTTTGCATTTCTTTTTCTTTTTAATTTCAAAAAAACTAAGTAAAGAACTATCCCAACACACTTGAAATAAATATTATTAGAGATATGTTAGGTCGGAAACACATTCGAAGCAATTATTAGAACAGAACTATTGCTCCTCTTATCATTTAAATATCTCAGACTCCAAAGTTAATATACAGATAACATTCTTAAATGTAAAACAAACAAAAATGCCTGCCTCCTCCTCAATTTGCTCAAAAGCAGCCCAAAGCAACCGTAACTTTGGACCTTCAGCAACAGCATTCAAACTCAAGGGCCGCTTTACACATTGAGTGGTGCAGTCTCCTGAATAAACCTTGTATTCTAAAGTGTTTAGAGCATTCAAAAGCTTTTCCCTCACAACATTCAAGACATAGTTTGAATTAAGTTGATAATTATTCTTCACAGCACTGCAATAGAGAGAAAGTTTCTCAAGTAACTAACCAAAGCAGACTATAATCCTGTCTTCAAATACAAATAAATTTTTCATCTATGAATATCACAAAAACTTCAACCTTGTCACCTTCGACATGCTTACCCTTACCTACCAGAATTGTCTGAAGTTTCAGCAACCATATTTTTATCAGAAATGATCTTTTGACCACTGGCGTAAGATTTCTCAACAGGAATTACTCCAGCCATATATGTGAGAAATATACTGGCCATCAAAAGCACCCGATCAACAACTGGCACCAAATCAGAGGCTGTTGCACCATCAAAATCAACTAAAGTCCCCAAGCCAATGCTCATCAAGGAGGTCGCCTGAAGATGAGGACTGATATTCAAATCTTTGGAACCATCAGCACCTAGCTTAAACATTCTCCATGAAGAGAACTGACCAAGTTTACAGCCATTTCTGGAATTCTTTCTACAACAAGCATTCACAGGCTGGGTCAACCTACCATGTTTGTAATACCATTCATGAAAAATAAATGAAGACTATCCATTTGGTATAACCACATGATAGCGACACCTCTGACAAACTTAGTATTAGAAAGCAAAAGGATAAACCAGCAAATTTGTTGATGCTAACTATATCCAGAGTACGTTATAAAAATTGAAGAATCAAGCGCTGAAAATTTACTCCTGAATTTTTTAGTGATGAAACATTGATCACTAAAATTTCGTACCGATTAGGGAAAAGAAGTCCATACTAAGCCTTAATGTTTAGATATTATCAGCTTTTATTAATATTTGAAAGGATGTACTTAAGGGAAGAACTGCTATTTAATAATTAAATAATGAAAAGGGTTGCTTCTTTATTTTATTTTTTTTCAAGTAAATTCATTTTCTATAAATATTAAACAGATGCCAACAAACCATTTTCCATGCTAAAACATTTCATGTTCAGCCCTGAATTGCATTTTCAGGGAAATTTTCATTGAAGGTAACATCCCACACACAGTCATCGAACTCTGGAGCTATGGAAAGTTCAATCTGAGAAAATTTTATTTTGTTTTAAACATTGGAGCTGCTGTAGTCCATTAACCACTTAAATATACTTCATACAGAAAGACCTGCACAATTGAGATATTCCATTTTGGCAAGAACATATTATTACAATGAACTAAGGTTTAATATTGCATTTTCAGAGTTTTCATGATTTTATAAAAATTTACCACTTTACTTTTTGGGCCTCATAAGAATTTATTATTTGTATTTTGCTAAGTCAGGATTCTCATTTACTTGTCTCCTTGGGGTTTAATGGGAAGGAGGAAGGAGATGAAAATCAGAGCTAGTGCACAAAATAGGAGGGCTCATATAATGGAGCTGAGAGAAATGAAATGCACAGAAGGAAAATGCAGAAGTAAGAAGCATAAAACCTGTGAATAGTCTCAAAATTTGCAGTCTGAAATGAAAAATCTCTCTTTCTAATAGGCCTCCTCAGCATATGCAGCTTAACACACAATGGGGAAGCCACACAATCTGCCATTGATAAGAATTCTTGCCCCACAGTCAACACATTATCATGTAGTGCCTAATAAGTATTGTTGATTACCTAAAAACACCGACGAGAAGCAAGATGAAATTGAATGGAACAAGCACACAATCCGTTAATAAATATCATAAGCAGAAGAAAATCCAATATGCTGGAAATAGTAAACAAGGAAGCATTACAGAATAATACGAGCCAAGATATTTGACACTGACAAAAGAAGGGGCTGGCATATACTTTTGACGTTGTTCAAGTAGGTTCTCCTTAAAATACAAAATGTGAAAAGCATCGCATAACATGGAATAATAGCAAGCTTCCATCTGAATCTGCACACGACTGACAGTGGGTATATAGGAATTCCAACCCTTTCAGAGACGCTTGGGAATGCTTGTCTAACTATTACTGTTTAGTGGCATATGTGACCCGTTTCAGTCTTGTTGTCAATCCAAAACTTCAAATTAGCAATACAGCAATTAACGTGCAGCACGCGTACGGAAGCAACAGAACCAATACTTGCATTTCTTCTTTTAAAAAAAAAATTAATAACTGCATAATAAGTATAACATAGCTTAAAACTGAATAACAATACGGATAAACGTTGACAATGAAACAAATTTTGAGCTTAAACATCGCATGCGTCCACAGTGAAGTACCATAGAGCATTGCATCAAGACAACATGGATCAAAATTCAGATGCAAATGCCATGAGTACTGAATGGCAAGCACTGAGTCCACGCAGTGCTTGAGTGAAAGATAGGAGGAAGATTCTTTAGATTTGTTTTGTTTATTCTTACATATATTCCTAATTTTCGTTGTAGAAAGCAAAATGAGCTAAGAACCAAGCAAAAAGGAGATTGATGAAGATTGGATTTGTGCGTACCTTATTGCTTCGTTGCCCTCCTCTCAGTAGCCCAGAGTTTGAGAAAACAAAAGTACAAAACAATTACCGAGGACTCAAGGAGCCGTTCGGATTCTCCCAGCAGCACTCACCCATTGGGTCTCCGCTGCATTGAAACGGCGCCGTTTAGTGGAGGATCGTGGAAGAGTTCAACTTTTTTCGGACAAAAAAACACAAAAATGAATAAATTTTGACTTTTGAAAGGGGGGGGTCTTGACATTTATTCCCAAAGTCCAAACTAAAAGAAACAGTGAAAATTGCTCAAACAAACCTCACCAGGATTTCATTTGCTAAAAAGGACTTCAAACAATTTCTGAAATACAATCCGTCTCTAGCATTAAATCTAAATTACACCCGCGTAATAACCATTTTGTTCTTATTGCATTTGGGAAAAAAAATGCACGTGAAGAAGCTATTCTCAAGTGCGCGATAGTTCTGCAACCTAACATTTGATCATATCCAATGAAGCTTCACGTCCGATGACTAAGTTGATGACTTGGTTAGGTTAGTTTGTTAAATTTCAATAATGACGGCCAAGTATTCTTTGTTTTTCAATTTTGTTTGGTGACAATGGAGTTTGGTTCTGAGTTTTATATTCTTGCTAAAAGAGGTCAAAAGAAGCTGAACCAAGTATTTGCTCTATCACTTGCTCCTCCCATAAAAGTATTGCCTCACATTATAGATGTTAATGTCACCTAATGTAGAATTTGATAGAATGATTATATAATTTTTTGCTGATGAATGTTTTTTTCCTTTGACATTGAAAATGCAAGTGTATATAGCATCCTTATGAAAAAGAACAGAAAGAAATATTCTGTTACTTTTACATAGGTGGAAGGATTATTATTAATGAAGGGAGAGTGCAATATATTAGTGGCTAAGTAAATGGAAGGATAGTAAGTACTTTAATGTCAATTGATGAGTTAAGAAGAAAAATATATTCATGTTTTTTTATGTGAACTTAAAGGATTGTAATTGAAGTGCAAACTACAAGAATTAGATAAAACCCTTTATGGTAGACTTGAAAGATAATGAAGGAGTTTGACAACTAGTTGAATTTAATAAAAAATCTACATTTGTTTATACTTTGAAGGTGTAAATGAGTGTGAAAATGAAGTTGCATCTATGCTGGATTCGCAAGGGTTAGATTGTATAAAAACCTTAATTGGATTATCTATTTTTTGGATCTTCATCAAGTAAGGGTAGTTAAGAGCTTCCATGTTTAATTCAAAGTGCACCTGCTCCTTTTCCTGGGTATGATGCATCCAAGTAGAAGGACTTGCTTTTAGGTACAGGGAAAACTTTCAACAATGTAAGCATATTCAAGAAATCATTGTACAAGTATAGTTTCACACACAAATTTGTGTACAAGTATATCAAGAATCATGTAAGAAGTATGATAGTGAAGTGCATAATTAATGGGTGTCCATAGAAGATAACTGCTTATGCAATAAGCTATAATTCAAAGTTCTTATATGTGCATTCCTTGAAGAATAAGTACATTCACTCAGCCTAGGATAATTTTATAATTCATAAAAAATTCACCTCTGAGTTGGCTTTATCTATCATTAAGGATAGTTTGAGGTGTTTATTAGATAAAGCATCAAATGAGATAAGGCAGGACTTGTGTTATGATCTATCATTGTCTTATGACTCAATGTGAAAAGGAAAAGAGCAATCATTGATAGATATATAAGGATCTCTTGTCGAATATTACAAGTTAATTCCATAGTTTTGACAAAGACTAATGGAAGTTGACCTAATAACTGTGGCTAAATAGGCTGCGTCAATCGACCATAAATTTTAAAGGTTGTTCATATCATATGGATGTTAAATAGAAGGATTCTTAAATGGTTATTGAAATATCTCCCTTATTGAATACAATTAATACTTAAATCTAAGGTAACTAAGGGAATAACTCAAATAATATTACCAAGTTTTGTAACTTGTAGAAATGGGATCTTAATTTTTCATCATTTAAAATAAATTAAAATCGTGTGTTAAACTTGTAACTAGAGTAAGAATATTGTTATAGAAGCATGGAATACCTCAAAGGAGTGAAAAAAATAATAAAAAATAACAAGTTCTAAAAAATAGTGTATTGTGTTGCAGCTTGTGTATATGGGTCACGACTTCCCACTTTTTGTGCCACGCGTTATGGCGTGTTACACACATTAAACAACATTTTTGCTATCATTTGCTATCATCACGACACCCGAATGAGATGATATAACTATCTACAAAAAGCTTTTTTCATAAACTAACTAATGGCACAGGTTTTACTTTCATAAGTCACACAAAGAAGTTGAACTCCCAAACATAATTTCAAACCATTTTTACAATTCTCACAAGTCAAAGGTGTCTAAAACCCACACATGTGCCAAAAGCCATTCCTAATATCCAAACCACATGCACACAATCCCAATCAAACCAATCAAACCACATGCACACAATCCCAATCAAACCAAATTTTCACCCCTCAACCCCTTTGACAACAAAATAGAAGGGGAAAATTTTAGCGTTGTATTTTACAATCAACATCCACAATTATGATCAAATCAATATATCTATACTTGCACTAATATTTTAACCCTATCAATACTTTAATAGCTTGCATATAACAATCCAAGCCCAAAACACATTTCAAGTTCTTTAACAACAATATAGTGCAAGTGTGAGTAAAATGTATCTTAATTGACAATATTTAATCTATTATACAAAATAAATGAGAATAAGAGACTTTACAGTAGGAATTCTAAATTACTAAGCCTTAGGAGCTTTTTTACTTTCTACACCAAAGCTAGAGCTTGCAAAGTATTGAAAGAGAGGGATAAGTCTAGCCACTCAATAACTAAGGTACACCTACCTTATGCAATTGTATATCAATTGATTAAACATACATAGAGGGAGTCAAATGCTCAAAATATACTATTACATGTAACATAAATTGTCATTTCTCAACTAAATTCATTTTCATAATTCTCATCTCAAATTACACAGCACATTGCCACATGACACACAAACATGTGACAATGACCTAATTCATTATCACGATTTGCCATAAATTGAACAACCATATGACACGTCAAATGAACACATATGTATGATCAAGTTCACTTATACCCTCATTATATCTTTTGACTGAAATTATGGGCTATAATATTAAATAAGGTTCTGTCCGTGTAACTAGACAACCCCAGCTCACCAATTGTAAAATGTGACCTGGCCAAATATTATAGCACTCATTCGCAAACCATAATTTTTCTCACTCTTAAATCGTTAGAATGTCATATACTCTAAGCTAATCTCCTCAATAAATTGGTGAAAATAGCTAAGTTCTAGTCCCTCAACAAACTATAGGATAGTCCCTTGACAAACATTAAGATAGGGCTAATCTTCATGCACTAAATGGCAACTATAGATATCGTATGGATTTTCTAGTTCTCTCCTTAGATGAACTCTTGCCAAATGATCCGCAACGTAAGATACTCACTTGTTTCACAATTTCATTTACTTAATAACAACACGTAACGTTCATGCTATGACGCTACCGAAGTAAGCATCAATATTATTTTCACAAACCTTCTCAACTTAAACTCACAATCTTATAACACATTTCAAATCATCATTTAGCAACACATATATCATTCACATTTCAATACAACCATATAATCATCGCACATCATGCTTATCATTTCAATTACATGTCAAAATTTAGATATTATTTTAAGTTTAACTCTATATTGTAGTCAAATCAAACATATATGCACATTCATAGTTCAATAAATCATCAAGGTTTTAGGGTATGCTTTCACATTCACAATTCAATCATATATGTAAATATGTACATTTTCACATTAAACTCAATTAACAAACAACTACTTAAAATAAGGTTCCCTCAATTACATCAAACTTTTAAGAGGTTAAAAGTTTACCCCTCAATAACTTGCTTTTAAGCTTGCTTTCCAAGCCAAACATAGTGCCTAGATAATTAATCAAGTCCAAGTCATCAACATTGTCAAATACACACTTTCAAGCTCTCACTTTCCACTTCTAAAATACTTAATACCCTTATTTCTCATATAAAGGCTTATCTATTGGTTGTATTAACTTCTATCTATTCCTAACTAACCATTATAAATCTCACATAGAGTCATTAATGCCTCAACTATCCTCATAACTCACATTTAATGAGTTATTTTTGTATATGAATGAAGCTTACCAACCAAAAACTTATAAAATCATCAATACTAGATTTAAACAACTTAAACAACACCTCTTAACTCTATATAAGTCAATAGATTCGGACTCACAGCTTATATGGACTAAAAATCACCATTCCCTTTCAAACCATAACTAAAAACTTCAAAAAAATGGACTGGGAAAGGAGAAGAAAAAGTTAGGAGATTTACTCTTAGGATTTAGTAGCTTCAAAATATCTCTAACTTTCTTAGAATTGAAGCCCTAGCAAAGCAAAAGCAAGCTCCTTCGTTCTCCCCTTCTTTCTCTTTTAATTTTTGCATCAGTCTTATTTTTGCAAAAAGTGGCACTTTGGGCTGCAGCGCATGTCCCTATACACTATGACATGTGCTACAGAGAAGGTTGTTTTATGTGTTCTGGACACACACACCACAGCATGTGGCACCAATGCCTTCTTCCTTTCTTTTTCACCTCTTTTAATTCCTAAGTGACCTCATTTCACTTTAAACCTAAATTTATGATTGGAATCACACAAAAAATGCTCATTAGCCCCCTCTGACTACACACCACATAATTCTCACTTATTTATGCTTAATTACTTAATTGTCAGGAGTTTAATTTTTCAGGATGTTATAGTTGTTGGTCTCAATTGTATATTAATGGATGTCACTTGAGTGGTCCAAGTTAGGGTACTATGTTGTCTTCTTCTACACATGATACTGATAATGAGCTTTTTCATCCTGCATATTCCATTATGAGGGTGGAGACCAATAAGGAATGGACTTGGTTTATGCAAAACATTAAAGATCTTGTAGGCAATGTAGAAGTTACAATAATATCATATAGGCACAATGCAATAACACATGCCATGAGAGCTATCTTTAGGGGTAAAAGGCATATATATTACTATAGGCATATGAAAGAGGACTTCAGTAGAGAATATGAAAAAGTTATTTGAGATGCCAAATACAATATTGCTATGAGGAAGGAGAATACATTGAAATTATTGTATGCAATTGCATATGCTACACTGGTGAGTTCGATATAGTAATGGCCAATAAGCATTCCTTTAACTCACAACTGGGCAAGTAGATTGAAGATTTATAGTGATGTTGATCGTTGGGCATTGTTACGATTTCTATTATGGAGATAAGACAATATAACCTCAAATCTTGTTGAATCCTACAATGTATGGCTTGTGACTAAGAGAAAACATGAAGTATTTAAATTATTAAATAAGCACAAAGAGAAGTTTGTTAAAAAAATGTTTGGCAACAAGTAAGCCATTAAATTATGGAGTAATAGAGTTAGTTTTAACATAGAAGCTAAATTGAAAGAGTATGTATTGCATGTAGAGAAGATGGTGGTTGTGCAATATTCAAACTATATGTTTGATATTGTCATTAGAGAAGTTCATGTCACCGTCAATCTTGCAATCAGCGAGTGCACTTACTAGGCATAACAAAGTTAGTATACTATGCCCACATAGGCACATACATGTGTAGCTATCAAATATATTAGAGGTAATGTGCACACATATGTTGAAAAGTTTTATAAAGCTAGTTCACAAGAGAAGATATATAATAGGACTATGATGTCAATTGATACTCACGACATGTTAACGCTGAGTCAATTAGAGTGGAATGATTATGACAATAAGACCTTCTTATGGCCCCCAACCATAAGTTGTCATCTTAGAAGACCATATACAACTAGAAGAGAGTCTCAATTTCAAGACAAGTAAGTATATAAATAGTTAAGGTACTATTAAGAAAGGCATGCTCGAAGAAGGTGCAGGAATCCCAATCCTAGTGACTATGCATTCTTCTAGTATATCGATTCTTTTCTTAAGCCTTAGTGTACTTGATGATGTGTTCTCTTGATGTTATTGTTATGTTATAGTATATAGTTATGCCCCTATCAGTGTTTTTTTTAGAGAATGGGGTACTAGTATAGGGCATTTTGTACATGTTGTACATGATCACCCATGTTATTTTTTGGAAGTGGGTGTCGCCATCTAATATATATTCTTTTTTGTAAAATAGTTGTTGTAACTTCCTTGAATTTCAGAACTTAGAATTTAAAGTTGTAATAAGGGTAAGTTGGTATGTTAGAATATTTATCAAACTAATGGAGTTTTTGGACTACTGATAGATTTATTGAAACTTTGGATGGCCTTAAAAGTGGACTAGGATGGAGTTTAGGTCAACTAGGCCTAAGTGATGAGCCTAGAATTTGGACAAGGCTTGTTGTGCCATTTGCAATGGTAAAGGCACAATGCACTGCGATAAACAGGATAGATTTTTCTAAGCTAGGAAAACATTCAGGTAAGCTCCCTATCCATCTCCCCTCTTCTCTAAGTGAACTTGTAACGAGTTTGGGTATAATTGGTTATTGATTTTGTCTCCCCTTGAGTTACAATTGAACCCATTATGTTCTTTGACTTTATGGGAAGTTAATTTAAGTTTTTAAACATAGGTTTGATAATTTGGTAATGATTTAGAATTTTAGACTAGGGTTCTAACAAACCCTAAGTTTAAATTAAAGGTTTGTGAGTAATATGGGTTGTAATTTAGTTATATCTAAATTTATGGATGCCTAATAGAGTTAATGAAATGTGGTAGGAATATTAGTCACGTTTAAGAGGAATTTTTGGCTTGTAAGTGGTAGGCATGTCGACAGCAAGGGAGTTGATTTAGAAGATAAGGCTTTCTAATAAGATATTTTAGGTGTGATTTTAAACTTTTCAAGACTATGTAAATGTTCTAAAAAAATTTTCTATGTCATCTATTGAAATATCTCCCTTTTTAATCCATAATTAACTCTGTAAATCCAAGATAATCAAGGATCTAATCCCAACCAAGATTACCAAGTTTGTAATTTATAGAAATGAAATCTCAAGTTTCCATAATTTATAATTATCAAAAAAATCATTTATCAAACTTCAAATTAGAGTAAAATATTATTTCAAAAATATAAAATACCTTATAGAAGTAAAAAGATTCAAAATTTGTTGAAAAACATCAAGTCATGAAAAACAGGGGGACATACCACAGGATATGCACATGCGCTATAGTTACCTCTCTTTATTCCATGTGCACAATATGCTGCACATATTAAACAGCAATTCTATTGTCATTTAACGGCAACTCAAGGCAGCTTCTAATATGCCCTATTTCTCTGTTCGACATTCAAATGGGGTGATTTAGATGTCAACAAAAAGGTCATTTTATAAACTAGCTAACAACATAGGTTTTACTTTCCAATTATGTTACACAAGGAAGATAAATATCCAAACACATTTTCTCAACTTTTCATAAGTTAAGGGTAATCAAGTCCCCACACATGTACCAAAAGAAATTCCTAACACCCAACATATACTCAAAGGACATAAGACTACCTATACAACATACCACATGTACATAATCTCAATCATATTAAATTTTCACTCCTCAACCTCTTTAATACTAAAAATAAAGGGAAAGGTTTTAGCATTAAAATTAACCATAAATATTCATAAGTGTGATCAAATTAACTTTCCTGCACTTTCATTAATATTTTATTCCTATCAACATTTACAAATCACATAATCAACAATCCAAGGCCTAAAATACATTCCAAAAATCATAAACCTCTATAAGTGCAAGTGTATGCAAAATATGACCTAATTGGCAATATCTAATATATTACACAAACTATATAAGATGAGGAGGCTTTACAGTAGTAATTCATGGAATTCCTAAGCCTCTAGAGTCCTTCCCTTTTTTGTACTAGAGCTAAAGCCTGTAAAATATCAAAAATGGTTACTGAGTCTAACTACTCAGTGACTAGGGTATGCCTATCCTGTGCAGTTACATATTAATTGAAACACACTAAATGAAGTTGAACATTTAAAATCATATAATTAAATATAACACAAGTTGTATTTTCATAGTTAAACTTATTTTCATATTAAGCATTTCAATCAACTAGGTAATTTGCCACGAGGCTCACAATTGCTTGACAATAATCCAATCTATAAGTCTGTGCCTATCGCCATAATACAGACAATCATATAGCAATGGCATATCTACTATCATAACTTGCCACAAACTTAACAATCATGTGACACATCAAATATACACATATGCATGATTAATTCTTCCATCTACCCTTTTTATTTCCTCTGATTGAAACCATGATCTATAATCACAATTAAGGCTCCGTCTGTGTGACTGGATTACCAAAGCTCACCAATTATGAGATGTAACTTGGCCAAATATCACAACACTCACTCTCAAACTAAGGCTTCTCCTACTCTCAAATATCTGGGGTGTCATATACCCTAAGCTAACCTTCTTGAAAAATAGGTGAAGATAGTTAAATTATAGTTCCTTGATAAATTATGGGACAATCTCTTAACAAATAGTGGAACAAGGCTTAGCCTTCATGCACTAGAAGGCGGCCATAAGTACTATATAGATTTTTATCTTCTCATCTCTCTAGGTGAACTCCCAATAAACGATCATGTAATGTTTTGCTAACTCATTTCACAATTTTGACTTACTTGACATCACCACATTGGGTTCACAATATTACACTACTCAAGTGAGCATTAATATTATTTTTTTACAAATATTCTCTACTTCATTTCTCAATTTTGTAAAACTCTTCAAATTCTCATTTAGCTACACATATAACATTCACATGTCAATACAACCACGTTATCATCACATCACATATCACACATTTCTTATTTCAATTATAGGTCATAATTTGAAAATCATTTTGAGTTCAACTCTACATTTTAATCAAATCAAGTTAATACACTATTATAGGGTTTATGGTATGCTTTCACATTTACAAGCACTATTATACATGTAACTAAACCCATTTTCATATCATAACACAATTAATAAATAACTACTCAAGATAAGTTTACCTCAATTACCTCAAACCTTTGAGAGATCAAAGGTTTAACCCCAATAACTTTCTTTTAAGCTTGCTTTCCAAGCCAAAATGGTGCTAGGACAATTAATCTATAATTAACTAAGTCCACAATCAATTATCACCACTATATTTACACACTTATCTCCTTTTATTAAATCTCTAAAATATACAAACCCCTTAGGTTCCACATATAGGTTTGCCCATTAGATTTAATACCTTTTATCAATTCTAACTAAAAAATTATTAAACTCGTATGAGGTCATTATTGTCACAACAACCCTAACAACTCTAACTTAATACCCCATTTTTGGATATTAATGGAGCCTACACACTAAAAACATGTAAAATCATCGATCACTTGCTTAAATAGCTCAAACAACTCCCAATAATTCCCCTTGAATTAATGGGTTCAGACCCATAACCTATATGAACCAAAAATCAACTTTATACTCTAAGCCCTAGCAAAAAAACTTAAGAAAATGAGTTGAGAAGAAGAAAATAGTTCAGAAAACTTCTCTTAGAGTTTGATAGTTTTAAAATGCCTCTAAACTTCTTGCAATCAAAGCTCTAGCAGCGCTCTAAGTCTCCTTCATTTCCTCTCATTTTCTCTTTTCTTTTTCTCTATTTTTGCATCAGTTTGTATTTTATTTCTACACAAAATGTAATATACGCCATGGCACATATCCTCATATGCTACAGCATATGGTATAAAGAGGTGAACTTTGCATTTTAGTGGCTCGTGTGTCATGACATGCAATGCATGTGCCTTAGCATGTAGCACAAAGTCATATCTCCTTGTTTTTCTCCCTTTGTCATGCTTAGGTAGCCTGATTTTACTTTAGACTCAATCTTAGGGCTAAAATCACAACCCAAAACATCCATTAACTCTCTGTAACCACACACCACATAAATTTACTTAATTACCCTTATTTACTCAGCTAATTTGTGGTTAAATTTTCTTGGATGTTACATCTATCTTTAATTTCTGATTTGGTGATGGTGAAAAATCTAGGGTTTGAAAAAGGAATGAATTTATGATGAATAAATATGATTGTTAAGATTGTTAGTAGTATAATAAATATTCTAAAGTATTAATTGTTGAACCCTAGTTTTGATGATTATAAAATAAAGAGAAGTTTTGTGCATTTTAGGTTATTTAATTGAAACGTAAGTTAATGGCTTAACATTAATCTAAACTGGCTAAGTGTAAGCTTATATGAAATAGAAGGTCTTTTATCCAAATTAGTTAAGTATTTGACTTAATTATCATCAATGTGCTTGAAGCTGTCTTGTTGTAAATTGTTTTTAAGTGTCCTTAGCACCAGTACTGGAAGCTTTAACATCGGCGCTACTTCCATTTGCTCCACTGTTCTATTGGTTTGAGTTTTATATAACACTGGTCCTACTTATTCTAACACTGGTGCTATATCTTTTAAACCTATGCAATTGATTCTCTCTATTTTAAACTTTTTTCTTTGCATTGGTACTATCTATTTAACATTGCTCTTGTTCTTTCTCTGTCTTTCTTTTTGTTAAGACAATACATGTGTTACTTCATTAGCACCTATACTAGTTTTGAACAAATATCTATAACACTAGTGTTGACTCTATAACACTAGTACCATCCCTTCTATTCTCTTGCAAAGATGTTTGATTGACCATGTTACTTCAATGTTATTTTTTTTTAACACTGGTGCTGATTTATGTTTTCAAAAATATCCTTATTCACACAAAATTGTTAAAAATCTTAGTCTTTTATGATGTTGGATTATAACGATAATATTAGAATAACACTTGTGCTTCAATCAGAGTCTGCCCATCACTATAACACTAGTGGTAGGACATTATAACACCAGTACTACAATGCATTTTCATGCTTTATTTTTCGTTTCAATTCTAAATGTCACCAAAACTCATTGACACTATTGTTGAATAGTACCAAAATTAATAAAAACTAAATTTTACAGTAAAACATAACCTAAGTCATCTCTCTAAGAGTCAATAGAGTAATTATTTGAATTATGATTATGAAAAGCAAAAAAAAATGGGGGGATTTTTTTATAATGAAATTTAAAAACTAAATTAGAAATAAATAAATAGAGAAAATTCAACTAAGAAAATTATCAAGAATAAGCAGCGCAATCAATCACAACCCAATCACCTAAATTTAATCTTCCTCATCCACAAATTAAATTAATTTTATTTGACTTTATTATTCTGGTTTTATTATATATTTCTCAAATTATCATTCAAGAATTAAACAAGAAATTAAGTTATAGATTAATTGAAATCTCCATTAACCCACAACCTAACAACTGTTCTATGTTAGCCATACCAGAAATAAAGCATGGATAATCACCCAAGCTAGACCAAATTACTCTTAAGTTACTATATCAATCGATTATAACAAGTAAAACCTCAGATAAAATTTATAACCCAAAAATTATACAATAAAGCTACTCTAATCAGCAATAACAGTTAAAGTATAAAATTCAAAGGTAGCGAGATGAAGAGCAAATTGAAATAAAGGTTAAAATAAAATTTTTTTTAATATCAAAAACTCCAATTAAAATTTAAGATCATAGTTTGTGATTGATCACATCAAGAAAATTAGCTCTCTATAGAACTAAAAATCAAATAACATAAAATGAAAATTGAGAAGCCATCACCCAAGAAATTGGAGGAAGAAAAGGTAAACCGCGATCGCTATTCTGTTTCCCTTTTCTTTTCGTTAAAATCACGGTCACTATGCTATTTTTTTTCTTCTCCTCATGATCCCCCTGTCCTCATATATATATATATATATATAAGGTAATCACCTGCGTACGGCCAAACAAAAGTTAATAATAAAATGATAAAACTACCCTAAGTAACCCTAATTAAAAATTACACTAAATAACCCAAAATAAATTCAAATAAAATTTTAAAGATTTGATTCTTGATTTAATCTCCAAGTATGCCCATATTCTTCTTATCCAATATATTCTCTATCAATATCTTCCAAATTAAATTTAGAAAATCTACACAAATAAAATAGAATTAAATAGCACCTGTGCAAAAATATTAAAGATATTATTTATATTTTAAAATCAAAGATTTAGTTAGTTAAAATTCTAAAACTGAATATTGGCTAATAAAATTAAATAATATCTAATTAAACTCAATTAGTTTCAAATAAATATTTAAAAGTCTAAATTAAAAGGATAAAAATATATAAAATTGTCATTTATCACTCATCTTTCAATCTTTCTTTTTATCCAAATTTCATTGTGTTCCCTCTATATCTTTACTAAATGATATTTAGATACAATTATTTCTTTGAAGTTGTTCAGTTTTCTTATCTTTCATTTAGTCACTGAGCTTGCTTTTTGTTATATCGAAACTTATAAGTTTTAATCACTTTTGTCAAAAGCATTTAATATTTTTAGCCATTACCTTACAAGAGAGAAAGTCTCTGCTATAAAGCATTGTTTTATTGTCTCATCTACCAAAGAACCTTAAATAAGCTGGGATATCTAAGGAAACACAAAGGAAAGAAGGAAACAGATCACAAGCAACCTCCAACGAAAAAATTTGAGTCTAACATATCATTTATGATCCTCAACTATAAATAGACTCACTTATGAAACTTAAAGACAAGCCAAAAAGAAAATTATGTGATTACTTGAGTATTAAAGTTTATCTACTTTCTATATATCATTTATTATTAAAGAGCTTTATTAATTATATATATACTTTTAGAGAGAGTTTAAAAGCAGTAGTAGTTCATTATTGAACTTACTCTATTTATTCTCATTTTACATCTTCAAAATAGAGGAATCTAAGCACAAGGAACTCAAGGAGATTTATCATTATCTTTGTAAGAGAGAGAGTTTCAAACTTGTTGAGAAGTCTGTTGATGTACTGAGACAACTAAGAGCTTGGATTAATCTTGGTAATTTAGTTGAAAATTTCAGAAGATTCTTAGGGACTGAATGTAGACTCAAGTGGTAGGAGTCAAACTAAGATAAATCACTTATGTTAAGCTCAACACTTCTAACTTTCATAATTCATGATTTTGTTCCTTCATTACTCTTATTATTACTACAAATCATTTAATTTTTTTAATTAGCCTAATTCACCCCCTCTTGGGGCATTTACATTAATTTCTTGATGGGATTTGAATTTGAGGCTTATGAGTTAAAC
Organism: Prosopis cineraria; assembly: GCF_029017545.1. Taxonomy (NCBI): domain Eukaryota; kingdom Viridiplantae; phylum Streptophyta; class Magnoliopsida; order Fabales; family Fabaceae; genus Prosopis; species Prosopis cineraria. Next base: position 40,219,204 of record NW_026555344.1, on the reverse strand, counting down.
CCTGTAACAGTCACACCCCCCGAGCCCACTGCTGTGAGTGGTGGACTGGGTTGTGCCACCTCACGACTACCCAGCCAGCTTTCCCCCCGGTAGTTCGAGGGTTATTCCCCGCACCCACTACGCTAAGGGAGCCTTCCCAGGTTCGATCCTCCAACCTCTCCTACATAGCAAAGTTGAGGTTGAACCTGGTACAATTGAGTCAAGTTGACTCATATAGCCTCAACTTGAATGGTACAAAATCCACATATAGCTGTCACTTGACTCAATGGTACCAAATTCAGCCTCAACTTCGCTATGTAGGAGAGGTTGGAGGATCGAACTTGGGAAGGCTCCCTTAACGTAGTGGGTGCGGGGAATAACCCTCGAACTACGGGGGGAAAGCTGGCTGGGTAGTCGTGAGGTGGCACGGCCCAATCCACCACTCGTAGCAGTGGGCTCGGGGGGGTGTGACTGTTATATTAGTTGTAAAAACTTGAGTGGAAAACAAGTTAGAATGAACTGTTGTTAATTTAAAATGAGTTGTTATTAAAATTTAAATGAATACCTGTTGATAAAGACTAACCCAAATCGCAAGTATCTACTTAAATTTTGATAAGTGATTCTTGATTGATATAAATTTTGATTAGTGATTCTTTATTGCTATTTCCTCCCTTTTTTTTGCCTTCCATCCTCAGTAAATATGAGCTGATATGTAATGTGAAGTAAGATTTAATTTAATTTTTTTTAAGTCTGAAAAAAAGTTAAAATCATAAAAAGTAATTAAAAAAATATGTACATGTCCAATTTATCATTTTAAGATCATATTTACCAACCCAGTCCTGTTACACGGGCTTAAACGTGTGGCCCAACGAATGGCTTTCCCGGCTTTAAGAGGGCAAGATCCTCTCCCGTCATTCATTTCAAAGGAATCTGAGCTGCACTGTTGTTCGCCTCCTTTTAAATTGATGTTGATTTTATGAACGCTATTCAAGGGAACGCACGGAATTTTGGCTGCGACTGACATAAAGAGCAATAAAGCATTTGGGACAAAATGATGAGCGGGGTTTCGCCTTCAGCATCACCCGCTCCAGTTTCTTGTTCCTTGTCCAAGCTCCAATTTCCTCTCCACCACTTGTCCTGGAATACAGTTGCGCCTTCTACTTCATCATGTCCCAAGCTCAAAGGCTTAAGATTTGCCAGCAGAAGGGGTTATCAGAACATTGGAGTTCGATTCAATAGAAGCATCGGGCCGGGTGGCCCCGGCTCTGGTAGAAAACGTTTTTTTTTTTTTAAAATAATCTCTCTCTCTCTCTCTCCCCGTACTTTTAAGGTGGTCTCTCTCTGACCTCTTAGATGCTGCTATTGTTCACCTGTACAAGGCGAACTCGTTTTTTATAAGATTGCTGGTCAGTTTACCTGTATGACAATGCTTGATCATTTATTTCACTATATGAAGAGGGTTTATCAAATGAAGTTTTAGGATGTTTCATTGATGGGTTTTGGCCTTGTAAGCACCGGATTATCGTAAGGTATTGTATTTGATACGAGTATCGTAATCATAACTTATATGGGTGAGCTCTGTTTTTGAAGTATAATGAACTGCAATTGATTGAAATTTCCTTCCTTAATGCTGTCTCGTTTTCTGCATTTGCATGATAAATGAGAATGGGTAGTCTAGTGTGCCTCATTTTTTTTATTTTACGGAAGGGTCTGGTTCAATGTGGATATTGTGGATTTTTGGCAAATTTAAAGAGCATCCATTCTTAGACCTGAGATTCAATCTGCTGCTGTGGATTCGTTATCTTAATTGGTAATGTTGCCAAAGGCATGCTCCAAGTTGTAAATGGATCTATGACAACTCAAAGTTTAAGTACCATCTTACTTTGAAAATGGATCAGTGGCAGCCTACTTTAAATGCCTTTCACTTTGATGCTCCAGGTAGGCCTTTTCCAAATAATGGCTTTCCCTCGGGGGGTCCCTGTAGGCCTGTATCCCTTTCCCAGGTGGGTACTCGGGGTGCCATTTAATTTTGACCATTTGGATGATAACCCTTTCTAAGGTTGGCTGGCTCTTAATGAAAGATTCATTCGTTATGATTCTGAACCAAGATGAAGCTAGAATGTTGATGGGAGAGCCTCAAGACTTTAAAATACCACCTTAAGGCTTCATGGTTACCCAAGGTGCAAGGAGGTAGCTTAGGGATGCAATCTGTCCAGTTCATCCATGTTTTGTCGGAAGTTCATTGAGTGTTTGATTGAACTAAACTGAAGACTTAGGGTATATTGAGTTGTTTATATTGGTTTCAAATGCACAAGCGTTGAAGGATTCGACGCCCAAGCCCAAAGCACTGTGTTTTACTTAGTTATTTTTTCTGTTTATTGTTTTTATTAATTCTTGCTTATTATTATCATTTAACTAGGTTCAGATACATTAGGAATAAATATTAATCGGATTTATCATATTATAGCAAGTAATTTTGGCAGATTATGAGGGAGCTGAGCATATAAACCCTATTATTCTGTTCTATCGAATAACACAGAGGGAATCCATCATCTGTTTTCTCATTAAAGTAATGAATCGCCCAGGCAATGGTGACAGCAGGAGCATTCTGGATGCATTTTTCTTGGGAAAAGCATTAGCTGAAGCTGTAAATGAGCGTATTGAGTCCACAGTTGGTGAGTTTTTGGGTGCTGTCGGTAGACTGCAAGCTGAACAAAGAAAACAAGTTCAGGACTTCCAGGTAAGGGCAGTTTAAGCTATCATTACAATTTTCTGCATTCCTGATCAATATCATCTACGCAGAACCATCTGCTGTCTCATGTCTCTTTGCTTGAGGATTGATCAAATAATATCATGCCCCATTTTCTTGATAGCTAATTTTAATAATTGTAAAAATAAAAATTGTTCTGATGTACACAAATTGTTACACCACAAGTGTATGGGTTAGTATGCATTATGTTGGTATGTCAAGGTCGATCCTATGAGAAATTAAGCAAAATAGCGACTAGGCAATGAAGCTCCGACTTTTGTTTAAGTTAGTCAAAGCTAATTGGAATTGATTGATTAGCCAAAATTAAAATTGAATTTATATAAATTCACTAAAATTAAAGTTCCAACAATCACAAATAATCAAGGCAACCTATGGTGGCTAATCCTTTTTTCAATTTATAGAGCATGTAATTACTCAAATTAATTTATTTAATATCAATTCATTAATCTAGAGTATTAATAGGAATAATTGTCTTTGATTAATTAGTCTCCTCTCCTAAGTTAAAAATGCTATTCCTAGCACATATATTCAAGAGGCAAAAAGCATAAATCCACTCTAATGTGATTATATAAGTCCAATAGGTATACTCCTATCTTATTGGCAAATCAAAATAAATTCTAATCCTATGTCACTTAATCTAATGGTCAAATAAATGGTTCATACATGCTCTAATTCAAAAATCAGTTCATAACTACTCTAGATTAAGAGAAAATCAGTCATCCATGGCTCTAATAATAGTAAATATCAGCAATATATACATCAAAATAAAAAGAAGAAGGAGAAGCAGCGTTTAATTAGAGCAATCTTGAGTTAAACTCTTGATTTCTCACTAAACCCAAGCTTCGTTTGGCTTCTTTTCTTCACCCTGGACGTTCTGCAATTGTTGGAGATGAAGATGAGTAAAAAGTGAGGTCCCCAAACTCTTAAAATTCGCTGAAGATCAAGTTGTATGTTATACTAAAATTTAGTGAAATGCGTTTTTGCTACAACGAACTTGACTTGTGCAGAGTTCCTTTTCAGCATTACCTTTTTGGACTTGGACTTGCATCTTGGGCTATTTTTGAAGCAAAATACACATGAATTACTGTAGAAAATTGGCCTAATACTCCTCTATATTAAACATGACCCACTTATCACCAAATTTCCTTCATCTCTTGTAAATATGCACTCAATTAATCAGTTAAAACACCTAGATGACTCCCTTTTTAATAAAATTGCTAGTGAAAATTAACAAAATAATGGAAGTCACCATGTTCAAAGATTTAATTTTTGACATTTTTGCAATGCGACTGTTTGGATGTCCGGAAAGTACACCTTGAGTTGCCAACTTCATTGCAAAAGTGTGTCCCTATCTATCATTGAACTTGGCTGTAAAGTAGCTGGTTCTAATAACTGCAGTTTGTAAGCATTCAGTATTTTAGTTACCATAAACATTTTATCATGAAATGAATTCCAACTGACCAAATTTGAAAGTCATGTGTTCCTGAACAGTTAAGAGATATAGCACCTAAAGGAGGAGAAGATGAGTAGGAGAATGATGTGTTTTAGATTAACGAGATATGCAGTAGGAAAGGATATTTGATATCTTTATGACATTAAGATACCTATTCTCACTAGAAATTCTTATTTTGGTTTGGTGGCCTAAAAATGGGCATCTAATCACTGAGAGAGATGGCCCTTTGATCATTGATCTGTCATTTTGACTTTGAATTTTGAGAATTTAGTTATTTTTCATTTTTGTTGCATCCCCCTTTCTTTTGGCATACAAAGGACAGGACCAAGCATGAAACGAGAAAAGAAAAATTGCACCAACTTGTCTGACCAATACAGGTCAATACAGCCTATTATAGGTTCATACCAAACTGTGAAATCATCTTCCCTACTTTGAGCATCCTTAGCCAGCCAATCAGCTACTCTATTAACTTCGTGATGCAAGTACAGAATTTATACGTCCCAAGCTGAGAAAATCAGGTCTCTCACTTCTGTAATATCAGATTTAAGAGGATGATTAAACCCACCTCTTGTCTTGAGTAAATGAATACTATCAAGTGAGTCCAAGTGGCATTTGATCTATGCAACATGAAGTTGTTTGCATAACTTCAATCCCATTCATAAAGCCATTAATTTTGCAGCAGATGGAGCAAGATATCTAAATCGACCTTGGAAACCTACAACCCAGTTACAATTGGCATCTCTAAGAACACCTCCACTTGTGACATGCCCGAACTGGTTTACTAATTGTAGTGTTTTTGAGTCACAAAACATGTTTTGATTTATTCACGAAGATGAGCAGCATTTAAATAGGTTGCAGGAATCATTTATAAAAGGAAATAAAATCAAATATTAGCCTTATTGATCCTATCTTATCAAATCTCAATATTTATGAAGTAAATCCCTCTAATATATGTATATATTTATTTAATTATTCTCACACTCCCCCTCAAATTAAATCATAGATACTAATTATATCCAGCTTGCTTATACAACTTTCAAAAGCAGGTTTGTGTAATCCCTTAGTCAACACATATGTTGCTTGGAGATTTGTTAGTGGGAAAGTTAGGCATATGATTCCATCTTCCACCTTCTCTCTAATGAAGTGTCTACCTATCTCCACATGCTTGGACCTCTCATGTTGGATAGAATTCAATGCCATACTTATGACAACTTTATTATCACAATATAGTTTTAGAGGTAGGTCAAGTTGAACATGGATTTCTTCCAATAGCCTCTTTAACCATAATTCTTCAATTATGCCTTGAGCAAGTGCTCTCAACTCAGATTCAATGCTACTTTTGGAGACAATCCTTTGCTTCTGACTCTTCCAAGTAACCAGATTTCCCCATACAAATGAGCAATACTTGGAAGTAAATTTCCTGTCTAGTTGATGTTCACCCCTATTTGCATATGTATACACCTCTTACCTCTATAGTCCACTGTTCATGCTTTTGAAATAGTAAACCTCGTCTAGGATTGCCCTTTAGGTACCTTAGGATTATGTATGCTACTTCTATGTGTTTTTCCTTTGGTTCACACATATACTGATTAGCTATACTCATAGCAAATACTATATCAGGTCTTGTGCATGATAGATATAGATAGGTAATTTTCCCAACAAGCCTCTGGTATCTGTCTTTATCCGTTGGCTTCTCTTTCTCTTTGTTCTCCTCTTCCTCAACATGGCCGCCTTCTTCCACTGAGCTGCCCTCTTCTTTTTTGAATTTTTGCCTTTTCTTTGGAACAACAATATGGGTTTCAACAAGTTTACACCCCAACATACCTATCTCGTACAAGAGATCAAATACATACTTTCTTTGATACACATCAATGCCTTGCTTTGATCTTGCAACTTCCATTATGAAGAAATACTTTAGATAGCCAAGGTCCTTGACCTTGAATTCTCTCCTCAAAATAGCCTTTACTCTAGCTCCTTCCTCACTGTGATCACCAATGATGATTATATCATCAACAAATACAATAAAGACAGACTTCTTACTTCCCTCTACTTTAACGAACATAGTATGATTTGATAGTCTTTGGTTGTAGCCTTGTAACTTTAGGACTTTTGAAAATCTATTGAACCACGCTTTGGAGACTATTTCTACCCATATAAGGATTTCTTTAATTTGCAATCTTGACTCTCCCTTCCTTTATCAAAGCTAGGAGGTAGAATCATATTGGCTTCTTCTTTCAACTTTCCATTTAAGAAGGCATTTTGGATGTCCAGTTGGTGTAATGGCCATTGAAGATTGGCTGCTACAGATAACAATACCCTAGTGGTATTCAGTTTTGCCACTGGTGCAAATGTTTTCTGGTAGTCAAGGCCATAGGTTTGTGTAAATCCTCTTGCCACCAATCAAGCCTTCAACTTGTTGAGATTTCCATCAGCCTTATATTTGGGGGTAAAGACTCATTTGCAACTAACCAGCTTTTTGTTCTTTGGTTTTTGCACAATCTCCCAAATTTCATTTTCTTCCAAAGCTTTCATTTCTTCCAACACAACCTCTCTCCATCCAAATGTTTTCAAGGCCTCATGGATCTCTTTAGGAATACCAACATCATCAACATTTGCAATAAAAGGTCGAGACCCAGGGTTAAGGCTTCATAAGATAGATACGTCTGAATGGGATGTTGTGTACACAATCGTTTCTTCTTGACAGCATTGGTCAACTCTAGGTCATCTTCTAAATTTTTTGAATCTTTTTCCACATCAGGATGAGGAGTTCTGCCATGTGGGTTTGTTTTGGAGTCTATCTCGGTGCTAGAACCCATGAATGAGGAGTGTCAGGCGCACAAGTTGGACTCTTGCTGGTTTCTGTCATCTTCATCTAAGTCATCGAGGTCAATGTCCAAGAGGTTTGATACCATATGGTGTTTTTAAGTTAGAAAACCTCGATGATTTATTCACAAAGATGAGCAGCATATATACAGGTTACAAGAATCATTTATAAAAGGAAATAAAATCAAATATTAACGCTATTAACCCTGTCTTATCAAATCTCAATATTTATGGAGTAAATCCCTCTAATATATGTATGCAACAACAACAAGAAGCCTTATTCCACTAAGTGGAGTTGGCTGCATGGATTATATGACGTCATTGTGCTCTATCATTTATTAAGCTTTTAGAAATATTGTTAATTAAAAGGTCTCGCTCAACAACCTCCAAAAGTGTTTTATTTGGTCTTCCTCTATCCTTCTTGATAGGGTTCAAAGTTATCTATTCCACTATTTTCACAGGTGCCTCCCGTAGTCATCTTTGTACATGTCCGAATCACCTCAAACGATTTTCTACCATTTTTCCTTCAATAGGTGCCACGTCCACTTTTTCCCATACTTTCATTTCGAATTTTGTCTTTACGTGTATATTTATACATCCATCTCAACATTCTCATTTCTGCTATTTAACTTTATGCGCTTGCTGTCCTGTCGAAGTCCAACATTCACTATCCTATAAAATTGCTGGTCTTATAACAGTTTGATAAAACTTTCCTTTAAGCTTATCAGGTGCCTTACAATTGTAGATAATTCCTTTAGCCTTTCTCTAATTAAATCACCCCGCTTATATCCTATGTGCAATATCTCCATCAATTTTCCCATTTTGTTGAATAATCGCTTCTAAATGTTTAAACTTTTTCACTTGAGGTATGGTCTAATCACCCAACTTCACTTCCAAGTTACTCTAATATATGTACATATTTATTTAATTATTCTCACACTAATCTATCAACATCCAATCTGAGATAGTCTTCAGGTGGGGAATCCATTTTCCACTTGGGTCTTGGAGCCTATGAAAGAGTTGATTGCTAAGCTGTCCATTCTCCACGTGTTCCTTGACTAGATACAGCACACTGTAGAAAATATCCTTTGCTGATTCTTTGTCCCTCAAATGCACCTTTACATCTGTTCTTCCAAAGTACCCAGCAAGTGATATTGAACACATTGGACAATTCCCAGCTGCTTACTCAAGGATACCCAAGGCATTATTAGCTTTCATTCTCAACAACACCTGTGCTGTAAGTCACAGGAGAAAAAAATGATATAGATATGGGGTTAATAAAATAAAACCAAACTGATTTGGCAACTTTGCAATCACACAAAATATGAATAACTGTTTCCTCACTATTACACTCAAAGGGGCAATCTGTGCTCTCACAAATTCCTTCCTGTTTTACATCACTGGGATTCAATATCTCAATGGAGATGTGAGAGAATGATGTAATTTAGAACAACTAGGAAATGCTAAATTTTTACTATTTTATGGTACCTATTTTCTTGAGAAATTCTTATGTTGGTTCGATTTCATAGAAATAGGCCTCTAACTATTTGGGTTTGGAGTTTAAATTTGTGGGGAGCTAGCACGGTGTTCTGCAAGCGTACGCCAGTGCCCTGTATGGAATGAACAGAACACAGGCTATCTCTTCATTGAAAATTCTTTCAATCAGTTGTATAATCATCACATCATCAAGTCTGATTTCCAAAAAAATCGCGTCAGAATTTTAGACAAAAATCCAATTTTGATCCTCTCGTTTGAAAGTACTTCCTCCAGTTCTATAAATGAACCACCTTCCAGATGAAATTGGCAGTCTTTTTCATCAGTCACTTTGCATAAAAAGAAAGACTATTAATTACTTTCTTCCATCCAATTTTACCCTTTCACAATTTACTAGGAGTAGGATATGAGATTGCATGAGAGAGAGAAATTGTTTCTAAAGATGATGCATTTAATAAGGGTAAAGTGAGTTTTTTTTCATCTGTCACTTTGCATAAAAAGATAGACAATTAACTACTTTTTTCCAATCCAATTTTACCCTTTCACAATTTACTATGAGTAGGGTATGAGATTGCATGAGAGAGAAATTATTTCTAAAGATGATGCATTTAATGAGGGTAAATAAGAAAATTTGTCTTTTTTAAAAAATATCAAGTGTTTGACTACTTTTCCTTGTTTCTGGTAAGGTAAATGACTTATATATAAGATTGGTGGGAGTATGATTTTGTTCAAATTTGGTCATTCCAGAAGTTCTCACATATTATACAATGATTTGATGATCAGAAATTCTGAGGTTGAAACTTCAAACAATTATATTATCGTGTTGGTGATCAACATAAGGAGTTTTTTTGTAAAGTTTATCATTTTGAATTCATCCTTGTACTTTCATGCATTTGGCCTTCAAGATTTAAATTCGGGAAAAGAAATGCATGTGCAGGATGAAGTGCTGGAAAGAGCCAAAAAAGCAAAAGAAAAGGCAGCACGAGAAGCCATGGAGTCGCACCGGCTGATTTCCAAGTCTTCCGCCAACACAGAAGTCGCAGACTACGCTGCTTCCAGACCTTCATACTTCGCAACGGAAACAGTTGATTCTGTCCAGCCTACCACTCCGTATGAAACAACTAATGATCCTGAGAAAGAGGAGCCACCTGCTTTAAGTTCTTCAACTAATGACTGACTTTTCATTGATGAATGTATGAGATACTGAATCCCTGCTATGCAGAGGCTATGCCTCTGCAGTCTTATTAAATTATCAAGTTGACAAGTTCTACGTGTTATTTCTTTAGTTAATTAGTTAATCCTTGTGGTTCCAAGAATTTTAAATTATGTTCATATAGTTTAAAAGTTTATGTTCAGGTTTTTATTGCTTCACAATTTACAACTATGAGTCTCCATCGTTATTGGTGTGCATGGATACGTGTGACGGAGTTGGATCTTCTACCCCTGTTTGATTCAATGGAGGGAAGGTATTTTAATAATCTCTTGTTTATTTTGAGAGGAGAAGGAATGAGGAGATTGTAATGATTTTTTGTTTGATTAATGAAGGGATGTTGAGAGAGGAGATAGTTAAGTATACCCTCTCCAATTCCAAAACTCCCCCCAATTTGAAAGGAAGGGGGAAGATGGGAGGGTAAGGGTGTTACCCTCTCTTTCCTTCCATTTTTTCATATCCAAACAATGGGAGGAGTCAAGAGAGTTGCTCCTCACTTCCCTTCTAAAACTATGCAACCAAACAAAGGCTAGGGTTTTATTTGGTGAGATTAAATGCTTTTGATAGAAATAAACGTGTTGTATTTATACATAATCTATGAAAAAATTAAAAAAATTATCGTTAAGTTCTACTAGTTTTAAAAAAATATATGCTTGAAAGATTAAGTAGTAAGATGTAATTGTTCATTTGTTCTTCACAGTAAAAAATAAGGTCAGCGCCAAATCTTTCTTCACAATTGCTTATACTTATGGTTTGTTTGGGTAACATTCCAAATGAGATTTGGGTGGCTCAAATCTCAGTTGAGACATTAAAAGCAAGTTGGGAACAAACAAACCATGTTTGGGTAGAAAATTTTCCAAAATAGCCTCAGGACCAAACATGGCGTTGGATTTGAATTTGATTTTTTATCCTTCTCACGTTAGCTGGGTGGGTGGATTGGGCATTAAATGACTTTTAATTTTGGCAATCTAATCTTAAGAAGTAGGAACTATATATGTTTTTAATTACTCTTATTTTTCTGTTCTTTTTATGTAAATATTATACTTTGACCTTTTGATAAAAAAAAACTTTATCTTAGTTTTTTTAATTTATATTTAATACTTAATTATCTATAAAATTTTTTAAATACTGTAATTTAAAGATTAATGTTTTTCTCTAAAATAATCCATTCATCTTTATATATAAAATGTTTTATAAAATTTTATTTTATCTTTAAATATAAAGGATATCGTAATATTTTTAAATAATTAGATAATTTGATCATTGTCTTGAAAAAAGGAAAGATACATTAATTGTGTGCTTTACCCATGACTATTATGATATTAATTGATATTATTAAAGGCAAAAATAAAAAATTATGGTGATTTAATGTGATTTCTACTAAATAATAAATTGATATTGATATGTGAAATTTAGTTAAAAACACTTTATATATAAGGAGGAAGGAGTATCAAATTATTCATAAAAGTATATATTATAAAATTCATGCCATTTTCTATTAAATTATCTAAATAAATTTTAATTTATCTAACTAACTTCTAAAAAAAGGTATCTAAATATAAATAATATAAAAGTCATATATTTCTATCTTAACTTCAATTTGCAAATATCAATTCATTTTAACTTCAGAGTTTTTAAAAAATACACCCTATATTTTTTTAAGGTAGTTTTTTCTACAATGTTTTGGAGATGTTTGGACAATTCTCCCCAAGGATGCATTGGTCCATGTAAGACATGGACTGGTTGGTACTGGTTGAATTAATTTTATATAATCAAACTAAACTAAACGTGATTAAGTGCCTTGCAGACAAAGCAAAGTTAAAGTGGAAGAACCGTCTTGTCAAGGTGCCCAAGAGGAAGAGATGGTTAAAAAAATAAACAATGTGACAATCAAGCAAAGCGAAAATCTTAGGCCTCTTTGATTATTTGGAAGAAAATTGATCTAAATGAATGTGGTATATATTTCAGTAACGTAATCCGCAATTCTTTCTATAGACGGTGTGAACTGTGAAGCATTCATGTTTTACTTTATTTTGTTGAAAAAAATTCCAGTAACCGTAGTCATCCTAAGAACGATAACGATAATGACAAGACAATAGATTCAAGGACTGTAATTTAAAAAAAAAACAAAAACAAAAACATGGGTTATGGGATAAAAATGATCCAGAAATTTTTTTTAAAAGGACATTCAATACTCTTACATTTTAAAAAAAATAATGTTATTTTAAAAGTGTTAAAAGTGGAGTAACGTTATCCTTTTTTAATCTCTAACCAACATTTGATCAAAAGAGGGCTTAAAACTCTCATGTGGCAAGCCACGTGACAGCAAACAATGCCCAGAAAATTGCAAGGAAAATCAAAACAAATCGAGAGAGAGAGAGAGAGAGAGTGGGAAGCGACTCATTGGAGCAATGCTCAAGAGTCTTCAGAGGTAGCAAGAACGGGGTGTTCTGGGACTCTTATGTTATCAATAGAGACGGTGAAGACCTTGGCCACGGACACGACAAAGTTGAGGTAATTGTCGTACATTGAGTTGAAGGAGGTTTCGATGACGAAGCCTCCATCATGGAAGTAGAAGAGGAGAGGAAGCTTGTGGTTGGAATTGATGATTTTGGGAGCGAAAAGCCTGGCTGAGACGGAGGTGTCCCTCGATTCCTCGAGAGATGACAATGTCGTGGGACTGGGTTTTGGTTTTTGGGTCGCGGACAGAGGAGCGAAGTCGAAGGTTGTCATCGTGCTCTCGGCCCCTCACACCTGGATGTGCTCTTAGATTTAGACTAAGAAAAGATGATTGCGATGCAATACTCTTTACTTTGGTCAAAACAATTCCCCCATTGCTTGCTCTTTCCATGGCCAAGCCATCGGTATGCTTTCTCATCTACTCGTTTCTTTCTATGATAATCCAATATTTCTCCCCCAATTTCACTTCTGATGATAATCCAATATGCCAACGATATGCAATCAAATCCCCAATTACAAATATGGTTTGCTTCAAGGGAAACTCTACAAGATTAGATTCGGCCAAATCTTTGAGATTGGACAATAGAGAGTAAATCGGAGGGAGTCAACGGCGATGGTTTTTGGTCTTGTCGTCTTTTATCTTTTGATTTGTTGTTCAACTAATTGTTGACTATCCTAAAATGAATTATGTGGATTTTTGATTTGGGAATGAGAATTTTTTGGTGTTGAGTGCTTGTCCTTTGCCAGATTCTTAAATTGTTTGTTGAGGCTGCTGGTTTCTTCTGTTCATTTTCCTCCTCGTCCATTGTGCTCGCCTATATCTCTTCATTCTGTAGTCGTTATTCATTGGTCTTCTGGACGACGAACACTAGAAGTGAAGCATACTTGCCACCTGGCCATCACACTTAGTTAACGTTCTTCAAATGTTTAAAAAGAGTAACATTGTTTTACTTTTAACACTTCCAAAATAACATTATTCCTCTTCAAAAATAAGTGTATGTGCTCCTTTGAAAAAAACTTCCAAAACATTTTTATCTTTAACCCAAAAAACATTAAAGCTATAGGGATTGGGGGTTGCATAACCCGACTTAACAAGGCATAATCCCTTTAAACAACTTTGAGCTATTTTACTCTTAGCTAACTGGTGAAAACAAAGTTGTCTTCCCATAAAAACAACAACAACAACAACAATAACAACAATAATAATAATAAAAACACAAACACACAAAGGTGTCTTGACCTAAACAAGGTAAAAGCTCAACATCAAACTTCACCAAGAGACCTAAACAAGGGAAAGCTAGTCCTTCAGGTCTGCTTCCAGCTGATCCCATACAAAGTTGTATCGACCACTGTTAAGCAGCCATGCCAACGAGGCTTTGAGAAAGGATCTGAAGACCTGGAACTTCCTGTAGTTCTGTAGCAGGAGGCAGCCATCTCATATCATCCTTAAGTCTTAGCCCAAGATGCTTCACTAGATCAGCACAACCACACCAAACAACAATCCTCCCAAACAGAATAGAATTTTCATTCTTATATGCAGAACATTCAATATGAATATGATCTAATAGGCTCCATGAGATTTAACAGCTTTAATTTCTAGCCAAACCTGGTGCAGGAAAGTAGAGAAAACCAAAACAATTCTATTCCTACTCCAGCTTTTAACCATCCGAGTTATTAATGTGAATTTTATTTTAATAATAAATCACGTGAACATTCAATATTGCATCTTGACTTGACTATATCACCATTCCGGGATCCAGATCATTTTGAAATGGAATTTCGTACTTAAAATGCCATTGTGGGGGAAAAAACCCCCACTAATTTAGAGTAGATAAAACATACATTTACATACAGAACTTCATGGTTGGACAAAAGAAATAATATCTTTTGTTTGCAAGGTTTGACATCCTTCGAATTTCTAATAAGACTAATTTGGAAATTTCATAGCAGGTTCTATTTCATTTCTATATGTATGGACTTGTTCTAGATTACTATAAGAAAATGTACATGTGAAATTTTGTTTAATCAATTTTATTGTACATAATTTAATATTGAAAAACTTCTTATTATTTAATATTTTTGTCCATAGAATTAGAATTAAAAGTGACGAAATGATTGGATGAATGACGTTAAAAAGATTTATCTTATGCATTGCATGTAAATTAAATCATCAATCAATATATATATATATAACACAAAAAGAGCTCAAAAATTATAGTAAAGGATAAAAAAATTACAGCAATGACTCAAAAAATTGCAGCAGAAAATGATCAAGAAAATTTTTTGGTCATTTTTTAATAATTTTGAAATCTTTTTTTGTCATTTTTCAATTAACAAACAATCAAAGTTAATTTATGTTAATAGCAAAGGTCAGATTACACCGTTTTTAATAGTTGAAAAAAAAATAATACACAAAAAATAAGTTAAAATTCCAGATATTTTTAAATTTATAGTTTAAAAACTAATTTGCTTATTCACCCCTAGAAAAATATTTGTAATCCTCGAATAGATTTTATCATGATTTGTACATATGCACACAAAGTATTAGTAATCTCCCCTTTACTGTATTTAGCGTTTTGTAGTACCGTCCGACTTCTTTGTCTAAGATTTTTTAGTATTTTTTAAATTATTATATAATAAATAAAAATAAAAGATTACAAGGACCCTATAATAAAAAAAAGTTGGATATGGGATCCATAGTGAAAAATAAGTGGTGAATATAGAACTAATACTAAGAAATATTATTCCCGAGCTATGATAGCAAGCATAAACGGGTAACATGACATGCTTGGTTTATATTTTTAACTCTATCAATACACAAGGCTCATGGAATAAAAAATTTTAAATTATAATATGTTGTTTCATTTTTTAATACGTACATATATGATAACAAATTATAAAATATAACAAATTATTATATACATATGTGCAGTTTAAAAATTGTAATTGTAAGTAATTTTATTTACTTACCTCCTTTGCATTATGTCTTTGAAAAATTTTAATCTTCTACTTATTTCAAAAATTGAACTTCTTAAAATCTTTTCTCCTTTCTATTCCACCTTTTTTGGGTGAAAATTGGGCAATTGCCCCTATTATTCAATCATCAAACTTTCCTTGGGTAACTAACACCCATATTGTCATTGTACAGTAAATTTTGTAAATCACAAGGAGGCTCTTCAAAATAAACAACCTCAAAATTAAAGTTAAAGAAAACTATAGTTAGCAAGCCAATCAGCGACTTAATTCCCTTCCCTATAGACATGAAGAAATTGAATGTGCTAATCACATCAATTCCTTTTGTATCATTAGCAGCAGTGTTTTACAAAAAACACCACCTTCCCACACTTCCTTCAACATACTGATAAATGAAGAAGAATCCCCTTCAATAATCAGTTTACTCGCTCCCATCTCCTTTGCCATTTTGATGCCCCACAATGCACCCCATAATTCTGCATCCAAAGCTGAATATGTTCCTAATCTCTTAACAAAGTCATGAATCCACACCCCATGTTCATTCCTTAACAATCCCCCACAACCAATCAGTGCCATCAAAATTCAATTTCCACCAACCCACTAAAGGCTTTACCCAACTAACTTCAACCATCATTCTACTCTGGTTTAAAACATCATTGCAGCTTTTCAAGTTAAACAATTCCCAGACATAATGTTTAATAACACATTCTGAATTATTGGGTAACACAATCCCTTCCTCAAATAAGATTTTATTTCTCCAACTCCACTGCCACCAACATGTAACAACAAAAATAATGCTCCATTCACAAACAGTATCTAGATTTCTTCTAAACCAATCTTTGGCACTCAAGTGAAAAAAAAAAATAGTGTCTACCTTAGGACAATTCAATGCAAGCCAAATATTCTTTGCAATTGTACAGTGCCGAACAGCATGTAAGAGAGTTTCATCCTCTTGACCACATCTACAGCATAAAGAAGAGCCCCCCATCATCCTAGCTCTCTTGCAAGAAGTCAACAATCTATCATGATTAGCAATCAAAAGGAAGACTTGAATCTTACGAGGCCCTTTCCATTTCTAGATCTTCTTCCAGAACATATTAACAAACACAGCATTTAGATTAGACGTATGTTTGTACATCTCCTCATAGATATAAAATCTAGTTAGTGTAAAATGTTTGAAAACCACTTTTGGGGTTTGGTTATTTTAAGTTTGTTTTAGAAATATCAGGATGTGCTTGGTTTAGACTTCCTTAATCCAAAAGTCCATTTGAGAAAACCAACTTTTAGTCTTGTTGTTTGGTTTGTACAATATGATTTTAAAAATGTTTTTGTCAAACATTTGAAAGTCAGCTTGCTTAAAGATACACTTAGTTTTGCTTTTGGCTTTTGAAAAATCTCTAAATTAAGGCTTGCTTGGTTTCTACTTTCAAAAACTATTCTTTTAAAAAAATAAAAAAAAATTGTTTGAATAAGTGTTTAAACTTTAATTGTTTTCAAAATTGTTATCATCTCTTATTTTTAAAAACAAAAAAAGAAAACATAAAAATAACACAACAATTACAAGACAATTTATAGAACAAAACTAGATTTATTTCCCATGCAATGCACAGTGATAATTCAATATTTAGAAGATAAAATTTTAAAAATTAAAAATTAAAAATAATAATTTATTTTACTCTACTTAGAATTTTTTATTTATTTAAATTAAGTCTAAACAACAACTTATTTTATTTAAAATTTTATTTTGCATATACATATTAAATATATAAGTAATAACTGATTTTATTTTAAATGCATTGCTCTCAGCTTTACAAAGTGAAATTTTACTTTTAGATATTAAAAATTAGTTGGATAAAATAAAAATAAAAACACATTCTGAAAGTACTTTCTAATCTAACAAAGTAAACTTTAAAAATATAATTATAAAAATTTTGAAAAATAAATTTAAAAAGTAAAATATTATTTGAATATATAATCCAAAGTTTAATTTCTTTTTTATTTAAAAAATATTTAATTTATTAAAAATATAATTATTATTTTAATAATAATAATTAGATATCAAGTTTTTAAAATTATAAATTAAATAATTAATTATGTTTATTTTTAGTGTTATTGTGTAATAAAAATTATAAATTAAAAAAGTATAAATAATTAGAGATCAAGTTTTTAACATTATAGATCAAATTTTATATTATTTAAAATTTTTATGGTATTTTTAAATATTTTAAATATATTATATTTGTATAATAAAAATTATAAATCATCATAAATTAATATTTTTTTTTATAATTATACATTTAAAAGTACATTTTACTATCATAAGTTAAACAATTTTCAGTATATCAATCTGATTTTAAAAAAAATATATCCAAACATAAATTTCATTATAATAACTGGTTTTTTACTAAACTAATTTTTATCAAATGAACTTTCACTGTGTAAATATTTAATAAACTAAAAAACTAAAAACACACTTACTCCTCTCTCCAATAGCTAAAAATGTCATTATTTTACTTTTTTTTAAAAAAAATTAACCCCTTAAGGCCAAGGGGCGGAACCAGTGTGCATATAAAGTGGGGGCCAAATTTATTAAAAAAATTAATTTATATACAGTTTTCATTTTTTTAATATTTAGAATAATTTATTTTATAAGATAATAATACCTTATAATTATACAATATTTTTAAATAAAAAAATTAAAGCAATCATATATCCTCTATTCAGTTGTTTTTTCTATTGCTCATAGGTTTTTTTTTTTTTTGAAGCAAGCTTATTTGAGGCATTCAAGTACTGAATGTAAACACATCTTTTAATGAAATTTGAACCTTGATTCGTTATATTGTAAAAGACCAATCCCTTCTGTAAGACCTCACTCTTGTTGGTTTTTTCCCGTTATATTTATAAATCACTTTTAGTATATTTTACTAAAAAAAAAAAAGAAAACCTTAACCACCTCTTTTAACCCTAACAAAGACAAAGGAATTATTTGTAATATTTTTTTCAGTATTTAATAAGGCTAGGAAAGTAAATATGAACATAAAAAATAGTAAAATGACATACAAATAGGACTAAAATTAAATTTCTCTATGTCCTATAAATAGAATTAGATAGGTATGTGCATATATAGATACATACATATAGGTACATAGAGCAATAGTGTATCAATATTAATATGTGTGAGAGTGGGTTTTGAAGGATTTCAAATAAATTGGGATTGGGAGCCCAAAATTCTCCATTTGCTATCATTTGGCTATATTACTAATATATACTAAGGGGCTAGGCAAGTTGGGGGGACCACGGCCCCCTTAAGATGAACCTAAGTTTGCCTTTGTTAGGACCCATGGCTATATGGTTGGAATGGCTAGCCCTAAACCTTACCTAACTCAAGCTTTGGGCTAGCCATACTTTGCCCAAAAAATTTTAGGCAACTTTCTCTCTCTTTTGAGCTAAGCAAAAATCCTTCAAGTGAGGTTAGGTTTTATTTGGGCTAAAATTGAAACAAAATTTATCATAATTATAGTAGAAAATGAGCTAAGTAACTAAAAAATCAAGCCTAGTAAGCAATCCAACAACAAGGTTGGTTTAGATCATAATGGAATGATTCAATTGAGTTAATTCGAGTATATAAATCTCTTAAGACTTAGGATCCTTATCTACATTGTTGCCTCACACTAGACTGTAATCTCAATAAGCCCCAAACCTCGCAATGACATGGCCATTATCAATGGATATTTCGAGGACATGGGCTAGTAGCCAACGATAGCATGTGCACATGGCAAATAAGAAGATCATGCTATGAATCTTGCTAGTCGTGCCTCCTAAATCCTCGATGCTTTACAAACAAGTTCTAGATTTTACGAGGGCAATCATTTCAGCTAAACAATTATAAAAAGAAGAGAAAGTCATAAAGAGAAAAAGAAACAACAATTAATTATAAAAGTCCATTACGCTTTTAACTTTTCTTTTCAAATAATTTTAGCGTCATCTTTAGTATTGTAATATTTACAACTTTGTAGTTTGCATATTTTATTAATCAAATACTTGTTATTTTAATTCCTTTATATCTTTTATATTTGGATAAACTATAATGAAGGAGTCTAAAGGCTCTTTATTATCATTTGAGACTTAACGTCTTTGGCATGCTTTGTATTTTTTTTATTCATGACAAACAAGTTTCTCGAGCTATCAAACAGCATGTTTAGCCTTATCACTATTCACCTACTTTTTAATTTCAGAACTATTTTTAAATTAACATAACCAAATATATTTTTATTTTGTTTTTTTGAAAAATAATTTTAAAATTATATTATAAAACAATTTTTAAAAACTATTGGGACGAGGATTTACAACTTTGATGGATCCAAGTGAGCTAAGGCCCAACTCTATTTATGTTCAATTAAATAATTACTTATTAAAATAATTATGTGGTTTAGTGGGTGGTTATGGGAGCAAATGTTGGAGCAGTTTTTTAGTTTTGAAAGTGCCCACTACTTGCTCCATCATATGTTTGTTCATCCGTATCCAAAAGCTAACTCTTGTAGAAGGGAACTAGAGTGTTCTCTGGTTAGTTTCTCTCCTTCTCTCTCAAAAAAGTTCTATTGCATTCACTGTATGTTAAACACTTGAATTTGTCATCGTGATTTCGTTACTGAGAGACAAAAACAAGGCCAGACGTTGCTATCTAAGGTATTATCATTGGAGTCGACAAATGTATGTTTCTGCATTTCATTTTCTTACAAAAAAAAAAAAAAATGAAAAAAAACCAAACAAGTCTTAACTAACCCCTATTTTTATGTAGTTTTCAATTTGGATAAGATTTAATTACTTAACCTTATATGTTTAATGTACTTGTATCCAATTAAATCAAAATAATTAGCTTTTAAAATGTTGATAATATTAATAATAAGAATTTATTAGAGAATAAATAATTTATAAAAGAAACATATGTCTTAATTTAACTAGAAACGAGTCTCTTAACTATATAAATTTTTCACGGGAAAATAACAATAAAATCATTTTGAATTATATAAATGATACTTTGATTCTTTAAAATGTCATAACTTTTATGAAGTTTATAGAGACTTTTTTTATCATTAATAAATTAATATAAATTATTAAATTATTCTTAATTTAAATTTATGAATTGCTGTTTAATTTTTATAATTTTAAGAACAAAAATTGTGAATTTTAGAATAAAAACATGTGAAAGGCAATTGAAATTTAAATTAAGAATAATTTGTTCATTTATATTAATTTCTTAATGATATAAAATTTTTAAAAATTTTAATAAAATTATGATATTTTAAAAGATTAAAATATTATTAACGTAATTTTAAAAAATTTATTATTATTTTTCTATTTTTCAATGTGCCCTGTGAAAATTTACTCCCTCGTGTTAGAATGACTGTTGCTTAAGGAATAAGTTTTGAAATTCTCCTTTGTTCTCACTCCTCGTTCAGTTTGCGGTGAGCGGATTACTGTTTCGCAGTTCTAGAATGGAGACTGGTCTTCTGACGGTCTGACCTGGTACGTTCCAAAATTTTCAAATTTGTAAAAAAATACGCAGCAACGTGGCATTTTCGTTATAATGCACCCCCACCGAGGGCATTAAAATCTTCCCGGAATCAAAACACACGCTTCTTTTATTCTCCGTAGTTGACAAACTTCTTTTAATCAAAACCTTGATCTCTGTGTGTCTTCGTTTTGAAATCTTCTCCCTGCAACGAAAGTTACGAAACCCTTCGATTTGTCCCTGAATCTGCGGTGGAATTTGTGTTCTTATGGGTCAGCAATCGTTGATCTACAGCTTCGTGGCGCGAGGCACGGTGATCCTTGCTGAGTACACCGACTTCTCCGGTAACTTCACCAACATAGCCTTGCAGTGCCTCCAGAAACTCCCTGCCTCCAACAACAAATTCACCTACAACTGCGACGGACACACCTTCAACTACCTGGCCGATAATGGATTCAGTAATTTCTATTTCGTCCTCCCTCTGATCTTGATCTTTTTGTTTGCTTCCTCTCCCTGATCTGCGTCTTGCTGGTGTTTTCTGATTACTACTCGTTGCTTGATTTAGGTAGTTGGGCCTTTTTTCCCCCCTACGTTGGGCTTCATGAAGAAGTTGGCTTGCTGTCTCATTTGTTTAAATAAATTGTACTATTATAATGGAAGTGGTCTGCCAGGGTTCAGTCTCGGGGCTAGAGTTTTTGAGAAAGAAATAGAAATGTGCTTGAGTGTAATGGATCTGCTGTAAACATTCAGTGCGGTCGTATTTTTAATGGTGAAAATACGAGGAATAAAACATTGCGTTTGAAATCATTTAGCTTTAGTCTGATGGGTCCAATGGATTTAAGTTCATAGATGAATAATCATACATATTTTAAAATACGATATGCAATAAAATAATGGTATTTCCATTAAATCCAGTTATCTTCTGCTATAATTGGGATGATCAAACAGAGGATTGATTTCAACAACTTGATTGGGTCATTAGAGATTTTGATTATGGAATCTTGATCTCATAATAATGAGAAAAACGAGATTGAGATTCAAAAGACTAGTGCGCCTAGCCTGACTTCGTAATAAGCTATCAGGAGAAATGTTGATGGTTATCAGGTTTCACGGAAGAATTTTGATAGTAACATTACATTGTTTCCCGCTTTTACCCCACCATTTTGTTGCCTTAATTTCATTTACTGGTAAGCTCAAAGATGATAGGGAAATGAAAAGTACTATTCATACGCGTTTTCAAGAAAATTTAGCAGTAATATAAAGCATAAGAATAACTTTTCTGATTTGAGGACTATATATTATGCCCTGTGGCTTTTAAAGATGCTGATTGGTGTTCTATATTTCGTATTGCATGTATGCTGTTTTCTTTTTTCTAAACATAGCCTGTTATTAGTCAGACTAACTAGATCTATTACTTTGTAGCTTATTGTGTAGTGGCAGTGGAGTCTGTTGGTCGTCAGATTCCATTAGCCTTCCTAGAACGCATTAAGGAGGATTTTTCCAAGAGATATGGTGGAGGAAAAGCTGCAACAGCTGCTGCTAAAAGCCTTAACAGAGAATTTGGGTACTTGATGTTTACTTCAATATATGTAAAACAACCTTCCTTTCTGTTGTCAATGGAATTAATGTGAACACTATATGTTGTTCATGGTGTAGACCCAAGTTGAGGGAGCATATGCAGTATTGTGTAGATCATCCGGAGGAGGTTAGCAAACTTGCAAAAGTGAAAGCTCAGGTTTCTGAAGTTAAAGAAGTTATGATGGAAAATATTGAGAAGGTATATCATTTATATGCTGCCAATATGTATTCTTTTAGGATGGATGGACTATTCGACTATCTCCTCTTTATCTCTTTAAAATTATCATATTTGAGATTTCCTCAGGTTTTATTTGGTCAGATATAACATTCAGAGTAGTAGATAGAGTATTTTCACTCCCCATCTGGTGGAGCATTCATAAGATTATCTCATATGCAGGTTCTCGATCGTGGAGAAAAAATTGAGGTTTTGGTGGATAAAACTGAGAATCTTCGCTCTCAGGTAACAAACAAGATCCTATTATGGTTCATACATAAAAAGAAAAATTATGGTAAATCGAGCTCAGACAATATAAAGGAATGTTATCCATTTTAATGTTTCCTGGTTGATTTTATGCCATGTACTGTGAAAAACATGGAAGTAATTACAAACGTGTGAATATGAAATGTTCATGTAAAGGCTTGTTTTCACCTACATGTGCAAAAATAGATTTTAAAAGGTGAGAAATTACAAACAAACAAACAAATAAATAAAAGGTGAGTGGATCCCAATTGGCTAACATGCAAGGAATGGAACCCCTTTTCCTTATTTAAAAATCAACGTATGCACTATACAAGAGATATTAATTTAAGGATATAAGATTAAGAACTGCTATTATTCAACAATAACTATTATTTTTTATTATTTTTAAATTAAGGATAGAAGAGGTATTTTTTTATCTACGAAGTCAATTTTTTCATTTTATATTTTCTGGGCACTGCGCAAGTTGTTCTCAATTGGATGTCCAAAATATTTTCTCAGTCATGAAAAGAGTTACTTTGGAAACTCGATCTCAAACTAGAGCAGTTCTAACTTGAATATTGGGCCAATTTTCCTTTCTCATCGACAGTACTCAATTGGAATGTGCATATATTTCTGTTCTACGAACACATGGAACAATAAACCTGCACCGCCTTCTATCCTGTGTAAAAACGTGTTTGGTTTGAAAATGTGTATGGATCGTAATTGACCATTTGACATCTTAACCGTTATGGATCTGCAGGCACAGGATTTCAGGACGCAGGGAACCCAGATGAGGAGAAAGATGTGGTTGCAGAACATGAAGATAAAGCTCATAGTTTTGGGTATTATAATTGCCTTGATTCTCATAATTGTTCTTTCGGTGTGTCATGGTTTCAATTGTGGTAAATGAGTCTTCTCACTCAGGATTATCATTGTGGGGCTTTTGTAATTCTAGGTATCTGCTTAATATGAACATTATAGATTTGTTCATTTAATATTCTAAAGCCTTGTGTAGAGAAAATGCCTATATGGGAAATGAATTTGTAGAAGTTTCGTGCATCGTTTTACGCTTTACATTTTTGAGACTGATTGTTTCATTTGTAGAATTCTATACATATTGAATGGTTAATTTGTTCCAAAATTTATATTATGCTTTTTCACTTCTGAGAACATCTAAATTTAAGTTCCTCTGACATCGGATATCTCGGTTGAATTGACATATTTATCTGTGGGAAGAGGGTTCCTCCCTTTCTTTTCTCTCCTTATGAATGGTGGGGATTGGGAAGGGGAGGGAAAAGGAGAGAAAATAAAAGGAGGAACCCTCACTGAGGCTGATGGAATGAAAATGTAAAATATAATTAACGTTTTTTTCCCCCTTCTAAAATACCTTTAATATAAATAACTTTATATTTATTTTTAAGTGAAATACTTCTTTTATTTTTATTTGTAAGAAAAATTATCATTTTTAATTTAATTTTTATATAAGTAAAATCACATTTCTTAGTAGGTATTTATTGTAAATTTTTTAAATTATCTCTCATAATTTTATCATTTATAATCATAAGACACAATTAATAAAGGTTTAATTAACACAATTAATAAAGGATATTTTAGTTTAATTTTTTTATTTTCTGACACAATTAATATAATTAATTGATTTTTTAAATTGTATGATATAGTTTTTTTTTTAACAAATAGAAACAAAAGAAGTATTCTATTAAATAAAAATAAATATAAAAAGATGGTGTCCATGACAATTAATTAATTTATTTAGGAGGTAAAATTTAGTTAAAAATATTTTATATTTTTCAGAAGGGAGGAGCACTTGGGAAAATAATTTTAAAGTGCATTTGGATATTTTTGTAAAAGAAAATAGAATAGAATGGGATGATTAAAAAGCTTGAATCATTGTTTGAGACTTTTTTGTAAAGAAGGATGGAGTGGCAATAAAAGGCCTTTCAAGGTATTCTTTGCCGTGTGCAATTCAATTTCTTTTGTTTTCGTGAGTTGGAGGTCAAATATGAAGTGATATAATGCAATTATTTTATCTACAAAATTATCCTATTAAAAATATTCCATTAGTTATTGATGGAACCCTCTACGCTAATAAACTTAAAACAAGCAAAAATATAGAAAAATACAATGGGACTAAACAAAATAATAGAGTTGTATTACCAGCTAAATAAGGAATTAAAAGTACAGAGTACATGAAACAACACAAAATACAACCCAGTACGACAAAAAAAAACATAAGTTACACGTGAACAAATGATGAAGAAAGATATCTTCCTCCATCCTAATGTGGCATTCGAGAGGTCAGAGCTCTCCTCACCACTCCCAATTTTCAAAATATTCCCCCCTCCCTCTGGATGAAAGAAGAGATTTAAAGACCCAAAAAGTTACAAAAGGTTGAACATAATCCTGGCTGAACCTAGTCCCTATTCATACATCACTTTGCCCCCCAATGGCCAGGAATCTTTGGGTAATTCTCTTATCCACTGAAAGATAATTCTTTAGTCTCTTTCCTACACCATGTCCCTTCGTATAGACCATGTTATCGGCCCTGAGAAATGATATATAAATCTGTTCTAATTCTTCAGCTCTATCAGTTATTTTTATTCCCCTTACCCCTCAACACTATGAAAGTTTAGAGTGAGAAGAAGAGAATAAGGATATGATCTGAAGTACAATTCTAATTGTATAATGTTTTAATTACATCTCAAGTGTATTTATAAGTTAAAACAAAGTATTAACTAAACACTTAAGCAAGTAACTCAATTATAACAAAATACAACATTCTTGACCAAAACACATGGGCTTGAATACAATAGACCTAGAGTATACGTTTTAATATCTACCCATTTACAAGGGGAAGAAAAAAAAAATGCAACCCATTACTGTGTCCGACACTTGGACTCAATCTTCAATATGAGGAAGAGATGCATAATCTTTAAGTCCAAATAAGAAAAACGCACAACAGGTAGAGCTTTTGTAAACACATCAGCAACCTCTTCAAATGAAGGGACATAATTGACATTAACAATTCCATCAATCACTTTTTCCCTTATAAAGTGAAGATCCAATTCAATGTGCTTTGACTTTGCATGAAGAACTGGATTTCTTGCCAAAGAGACAGTTCAAGAATTGTCTACCTAGAGAACAGGTGTCCCAACAATAGGAATTAGCATTTCATTCAACAAAGACTTTAGCCACATGACATCAAAAATTGCATCAGCAAGGCTTCTATATCCTACCTCTGTAGAACCTCAGGAAATCAAAGCTTATTTTCTAGAATACCAAGTAACAGGATCAGAGCCCAGAAATGTACAGAATCCACCTGTAGAACATCTATCACCTTGGTCACCTTCCCAATCAGCATCTGCAAAAGCTTGGATAGAGAACTGAGGAGCTAGTCTGATTAGCAAACCATGATTAGACGAGCAACAAAGATGTCTAAGGAGTCTTTTAACACACTCTCGGTGCTTGATGAGTGGTTCTTGCATAAACTTAGTTTGTTGACTACAAAAGATATTTCAGGTCTAGTATAGCAAACATACTGTAAAGATCCTACCACACTACGAAACAACTTAGGATCATGAAATGGCTTATTCTATTCCTTGATCTTACACTTAGCATCATCATCAGTTCTTTATCTGAGAATGGACTATCAGAAAGATGAGAGTTCCTACAACCATAGGAGTAGGCACTAAATTTGCATATAACATAGAAGTCTTCTCAAGTAGCTGAAGGATATATTTTTTGTGTCAACAACAATAAAAACTCAATTCCAAGGAAAAATGACCAGTCACCTAAATCCTTGAGTGAAAACAACTCACTCATTTTAGAAATTAAATTCTGAATTTCAATCTCATCACTCCCAGTAACTTTAAATCATCCACATATACCGCAATATAAGCCATTTGCATAAGTTTTTATTTTTAAAAGCCATACAAGGTTCCTGTCACTTGAAAGGGGAACAAGCTACCAAGTATTAAAGTTAATCAATGCATCATATTCTTTCTGCACAACAGTTTTCCACGAAGGATTTTTCAAAGCTTCATTGATATTTCTGGGATAAGAATCTTCAAGTACAGTAGCTAAAAATACATGAGGCTTAAAACTACCAGCCTTAGCTTATGTGATCATGGGATACTGAACTGTAGAAGGTACTTGAGGAGGCAAAGATGTATCAGAAGCTATAGAAGACATATAATTGATTGTATTAGTAGAAATAGAAGAAGAAGAAAACAATTCATTATTTGACTTAGATGAAGATGTAGTTGTAGATGTATATTCTATAGTAGGTGTTGATACTCTGGAAACTTATTGTGGTCGAAGACAAGCCAGAGGAAGGAACCGAATGAATCTTATTCAGTAATATGGTCAGAATATATACACGTACCATAACCTTCTATAAAAGGAAAAAACAAAAAAGGAAATAAAATCAAATATTACTCCTAATGAACCCAATCCTATCAAATCTCTATTTTTATGGGACATATCCCTCTAATTCCTGTGATTATTCTCACACTCCCCCTCAAGTTGGATCATAGATGCTAATCATGTCCAACTTGCTTATACAATTATCAAAAGCGGGTTTGTGTAACCCCTTTGTCAACACATCTGCTGCTTGGAGATTTGTCGGTAGGAAGGCTAGGCATACAATTCCATCTTCCACCTTTTCTCTAATAAAGTGCCTGTCTATCTCCACATGCTTGGACCTCTCATGTTGGATAGGATTCAATGCCATACTTATGGCAGCCTTATTATCACAATATAGTTTGAGAGGCAGATCAAGTTGGACGTGTATTTCTTTCAGAACCCTTTTTAGCCACAACTCTTCCATTATGCCTTGAGCAAGAGCTCTCAACTCAGATTCAGCACTGCTTTTGGATACAACTCTCTGCTTTTGACTCTTCCAAGAAACCAGATTTCCCCATACAAATGAGCAATACCCAGAAGTAGATCTCCTCTTCTTGGTGATGTCCACCCCAATCTGCATCTGTATACACCTCTATGTTCCTTTGTTCATGTTTTTGAAACAGTAAACCTCGCCCAGGATTTCCCTTTAGGTATCTTAGGATTCTGTATGCAGCTTCCATATGTTTTTCCTTCGGTTCACACATATACTGACTAGCAACACTCACAGCAAATGCTATGTCAGGTCGTGTGTGAGATAGATAAATAAGTTTCCCAACAAGCCTTTGGTATCTCTCTTTATCCGTTGGCCTCTCTTTCTCTTTATCTTCTTCTTTACCCTCTTCATCTAAATTGTCCTCTTCTTTCTTGGATTCTTGCCTCTTCTTTGGAACAACAATAGGGGTTTCAACAGGTTTACACCCTAGCATACCCGTCTCCTTTAAGAGATCAAGTACATACTTCCTTTGAGACACATAAATACCTTGCTTTGATCTTGCAACCTCCATTCCCAAGAAGTATTTCAGACAACCCAAGTCCTTGACCTTGAATTCTTTTCCAAGAACAGCCTTTATTCTTGCCGCTTCCTCATTATGATCACCAGTGATGATTATATCATCAACGTATACAATAAGGACACACCTCTTGCCCCCTTCTACTTTAACGAACATAGTATGATCCGATAGTGCTTGATTGTAGCCTTGTAGCTTTAGAACTTTTGAGAATCTATCAAACCATGCTCTTGGAGACTGTTTCAACCCATATAATGATTTCTTCAATTTACATACCTGATTCTCCCTTCCTTTATCAAAGCCAGGAGGTAGAGTCATATAAACTTCTTTCAATTCTCCATTTAGGAAGGCATTTTTTACGTCTAGTTGGTGTAACGGCCATTCAAGATTGGCTGCTACGGATAACAATACTCTGATGGTGTTCAATTTTGCCACTGGTGCGAATGTTTCCTGGTAGTCAATGCCATAGGTCTGTGTAAACCCTCTTGCCACCAGTCTAGCCTTCAATTTATCAAGATTTCCATCAGCCTTATATTTAGGGGTAAATACCCACTTGCAACTAACCAGCTTCTTGTTTCTTGGTTTCTGCACAACCTCCCAAGTCTCATTTTCTTCCAAGGCTTTCATTTCTTCCAAGACAGTTTCTCTCCATTCAGACGTTTTCAGGGCCTCATGAATGTCCTTAGGGATACAAACACCATCCACATTTGCAATAAAAACCCGATATCCTGGGGATAAGGCTTTATAAGATAGGAACGTCTGAATAGGATGTTGTGTACATGATCTTGGCTTCTTCCTGAGAGCAATAGGCACCTCCAAGTCATCTTCTGAACTTTTTGAACCTTCTTCCTCATCAGGATTATCATTCTCATCTTCTGTAGGACTATCTCCCATAGGATCTGTCATTGGTTCTGATTCCGGTACTGCTTCAGGTATGAGAGCTTTTGTACCATGCTTCTTCTTCCGCGTGTAAACTTTGATCTCTTTACCTTCTGCACCTGTGTTCTTATCTCCCCCTGAACTTGCATTTTCTTTTGATTCTGGAATAAAAGAGACAGGCTCAAGTAAAGTGGGATGGTCAAGAGGGTCAAGAGAATCAATAGGTTCAATGGGAGAATATTCCTGAAATTCACTCCAACTCTCCCCCTGAATTGAAGGTGATGAATAGAAAGGTTCAGATTCAGAAAAAGTAACATCATGACTGATGAGTAGGCGTTTAGAGGATGGATCAAAGCATTTATATCCCTTTTGGTGTGAGGAGTAACCAAGAAACACACACTTGACAGCTTGTGGGTCAAGCTTGGAAGAGGAATGGAGATGCACAAACGCAGAACACCCAAATAACTTTAATGGAAGAACGGTTTCAAGATGGGTGAGAGAGTGGGTCTGCCGGAGACACTCGAGGGGTGTGGTGTAGGATAGAGTTTTTGTGGGCATGCGGTTAATGAGATAGGTGGCGGTAAGAATGGCATCTCCCCAGAAATATGTTGGCACATTTGTGGTAAACATAAGGGCACGGGCAACATCCAACAGGTGTCTATTTTTGCGTTCGGCTACCCCATTTTGTTGGGGTGTATTTGTACAGGAGGTCTTATGGATAATGCCCCGAGCCTTAAGGAAGTCACTTAGGGACTTGTTGACATATTCAGTGCCATTATCTGTTTGGAGAATTTTGATGGACGTGTTAAACTGATTAAGAACCATGGTATAGAATTTGATAAAAATAGAAGGTACCTCAGATTTATTTTTCATTAAATATACCCAACATACACGGGTATGGTCATCAATAAAGGTAACGAACCACTTGGCTCTAGTTCGATTAGAGACACGAGATGGACCCCAAACATCACTATGGATAAGAGAGAAAGGCTTAGAAGGCTTATATTTAGACCATGGAAAAGAAGAGCGATGGTGTTTGGCTAATTCACAAATATCGCAATGAAAATTAGAAATTTTATTAGATGAAAAATTTGGAAACAAATGACTCAAATATTGGACATTGGGATGACTCATTCTTTTATGCCATAACAAAAGATCAGCTTGTTCAGAAGTAGTCACAAGGTTGCAGTAGATTCGGGACCATAGATTACTCACGGTTGATTCATCAAGGTAGTAGAGCCCATCACACTCCTCAGCACTGCCAATCATCCTCCCCGATGAGAGATCCTGGAAAATACAGTGAGTAGAGAAGAAGTGAGCACTACATTTGGCTTGTTTAGTTAACTTGTTAATGGATAGTAAATTCCGCACAAGATAGGGAACATGAAGGACAGACTCAAGGTGTAGAAATTTAGAAACAATGATACTACCCTTTCTTGCAATGGGAGAGGATGTACCGTTTGCTGTGTCAATCTTTTCATGGCTACTACAGGGAAAGTATGAGGTAAACAAGGTAGAGTCTGCAGTCATGTGATCTGAGGCTCCGGAGTCAACAATCCACTTTGATTTAGTGGAACATACATTAAATGCAAAATGCGAATTACCTTGCTTAGCAACGGAAGCATTATGAGATGGAGGCGACTGGTTGGATTGTAAACTATGGAGCATCTCTAGAAGCTTATTTAACTGATCCTTGTCGATGATAGGCAAGGTACCCGATTTGTCTGGAGCAGAACCAGATTTGTCTGAAGTAGAATCAGAAGTAGTTTGATAGCCACGAGATTTACCTTTACGTGGTTTCCAATCAGGTGGTTTTCCATGGAGGTCCCAACATTTATCTTTTGAATGGCCTGTCTTTCTGCAATGCCCACAAACAACCTTTCCTCTTGATTCCTTTTGGCCTTGATCCGATTGTCGGCTCACTAAAGCAGACACCTCAGATGAAGGAAGGGTTGATGAAATTCCAGGTAACATCACCTTGCGTCGAGACGCCTCACGACGAACCTCAGCAAATGCATCCCGAGTAGATGGTAGAGGAGAGCGAGCCAGTATGCGACTACGAACATCATCTAATGATTGATGAAGACCAGCCAAAAATTGGAATACTCGCTCATCTTCAATAAGCCTCTTATACCGTGCTGCATCACTTGGACAAGACCACTCGGTTTCTATGTTGAGATCAATCTCTTGCCACACTGAAACTAACTTCAACCAGAATTCCGTAAGATCACGCTCACCTTGTTTGACCTGCCAACTTTGAGTTTTGAGATCATAGATTCGAGCACCATCTTCCCCATCCGAGTAAGACTCCTTGACTGCGTCCCAGATATCCCGTGCTGTCGGGAGAAACATAAAGGACCGTCTGATTTGAGGGGTCATAGAGTTAACCAACCAAGAAGCCACCAGGGAATTGTCGGTCTCCCACTTCACCAAGGCAGCCGAGTCTGACGCGTCTGGTGGTTTGGATGTACCTGAGATAAGACCCAGCTTCCCGCGGCCTCCAACAGCCAGTCAAACACTCTGGGCCCACTCACGATAATTGGTTCCATTGAACTTTTCAGAAACCAGGACAAGGGACGCCCCCTCGGCAGAACTCAACCCGAGAGGAGTTCCGCCATTTGGAGTGATTTTCAAGTCAGCCTCAGCGCCGGAACCCATGAACGCAGAGGGTCGAGTGCGCGAGTCTGACTCTCGGTCGGCTCTGTCGTCTTCGTCTGAGTGATGGTGTTCAGCGTCTGCCAGCTCTGATACCATGTGGTCGAAGACAAGCCAGAGGAAGGAACCGAATGAATCTTATTCAGTAATATGGTCAGAATATATACATGTACCATAACCTTCTATAAAAGGAAAAAACAAAAAAGGTAATAAAATCAAATATTACTCCTAACGAACCCAATCCTATCAAATCTCTATTTTTATGGGACATATCCCTCTAATTCCTGTAATTATTCTCACACTTATGGATTTAGAGGAACTTGAGATACTAGTGGATTCAAACACTTGTAGCCTTTGTGCTGTGTACTGTATCGAAAATCAAGCTTGTGAGTATTTATTTGTCTAAGGCATGGGAAACATTCACACCCAAAAAACCGTATTAGAGAATAATCTGGTTGCTATTTATGCAGCCTGTAATATGGAGTATCACCTTGAAGAGCAGTTGTAGGCAACCTCTTAATAAGAAAATCTGCAGTAGTAAATGCATCAGACCAGTAGTATTGGGACAGGGAAGACTATACAAGTAAAACAAGACCAACTTCAACTATTTGCCTATGTCTTCTTTCAATCAAAGCATTTTGTTCAAATGTATAAGGACTGGAATGCTAAAAACTCCCCACCAAAATCAGTTTGAAGCATCTTAATTTTTGTGTTAAAACAATTTTTAACTTTTGCCTCAAAGGTTTAAAAACTGTTAATGCATCAAATTTCTTTTGCAGTGGATATAACCACAAAAAATGATTATAGGCATCGAACAAAAGAAATATAATAGCAAAAGCCACAAGAAATCTGAGGTGCATGACCCTGTAAATTAGTTACAATGAGTTCCGGAGGACAATCATATTGAGTGAGAGTTAAAAAAAGGGAGGTTGTGACTCTTTCCAAACTAACAAACCTGACAAACGTCAAAAGGAAACTTTGAAGAAACTGGAATTTTATTCATATTCAACACTTGTTGAGTTACAAATCTAGATGGGTGTCCTAGTCTGCAGTGCCAGATCATGGCTACATTATCATGAAGTAAAACACGAAAACATTTTTCAAAATGTGACTTCATCTAACCATCTTGATGAGCTATATCTTTTCTAATTGATTCATGAAGCTAGTACATGCTAGCTGTCTCATGACCATAGATCGGCAATTTTCTGGTCTACATCTCCCTGACAAAACAACTATGAGGCTAAAACTTCACAAAAACACCATTTTCTTTATAGGCTTGTGAAATAGACATTAAATTTTTTATGATAGCAGGAACATATAAGACTTTATTCATCTTCAAAACAGATTGAGAAGTAGGTACATAAGAGTTACAAACTGCTGATACATGCAAGAGATTACCATTACCAACATCAATGGGACCAGCAGTCTGTGATGAGTCAATTTCTTGAATCTTAGATGCATCTTTTGCTATATGTTGAGTAGCACCTAAATCCAGGTAAGCTTTGTCATTGACAGTAGTTGGAGTTGCTATTAAAACCTGAGATTGTGATGTAGATGGATGTTGTGTTAGAGCAAAAGCACTGACAGGTGAACTCTCAGGAGTAACATAAGAATCAACATAGGAAACTGCCTCTGGATAATAAGAAGAATACTAACCCTCAGCAATAGAAATTCCAACAAAATTAGATTCATCAGCATCGGAAGTTATTAAATGAGCCTAAGAAACATTATTTAAAGAAGCAACGTGAGGAACATAGTTGTAGTCAAACTTGTAATAACATCTCCTTGTATGTCTAATTTCGAAACAAATTCGATAAACAGGGGTGCGAGGGGGCATAAAACAACCATCTCCACGACCTGGTACAAATTGAGGCTTTGGAGTTTTACCACCACCATTTGGACTAAATGGCATTAGAGAAAGATGTTACATCATTCGAGGAGAAGGATTAGTCTGAGTAGATAACATCGTTGTATTTGATACCAAAGGACAAGGAACTGGTGTGGCAAAATTAACAATAATAGTTTGTTGAAGATAGTTTTTTCTATATGGCTTCTAAATCTAGAAGCATAGTTGTCACAGTGCTAATGTCAAATTGACACTTTACAGCATTGATGATTGCAATAACAGGTTCATACTCTAGAGTTAAGCCATTTAGGATGTAGGAAATTTGAGAAGAAACAAAAACTCTCTGTCCTAACACAGCCAGAATGTCACAAATCGATTTGATGTTGATTAAGTATTCCTTTATAGACATATCACCTTTCTTCTGAGTACTAAGAAGATTTTGACAGTGAAGCACCTTTGATTTTTATTTAGTTGAGTAAAGATCACACAATCGATGACAGATCTGAGATGCTGTGTTGAACCCAACTAAATCGGGATGGATGGATCGACTGACGGTAGAGATTAACCATAATGCTAAGGCAGTATTGTTTTGCTTATAGACTTCAAAAGCTAGATTCAAAACTTCTTGACCATCATCATTTCGGATGAAATGCACAGGGATCGGAGCCATACCTTCGAGAATAAAGTGTAGGTGATGTTGCTTGACCATTAAAACCACCTACTGTTTCCAGTTGAGAAAGTTGTTGTCATCAAGAACAACGTTGATTTTCTTGTTTGAGAAAAGACTTGGAAGATGTAGTTTTTGCCATTAGAGGAATTGTAGCAAGAACAAGAACGTGAGCCATAACAAAGTAGAACGGAAGCTGCAGGGGCAGAACTAAGAACCAGGAAAAGAAGGGCCCATATTTTTTTAATATACATATATTGATTTGTTTTTTAGGTAATCATCCACACATATTGTAGGGTTTTTCCAATGTTCATGATTAGTTTTTCAAAACATTGTTGTAACTTAAAAATTATTTGAGAATAAATTATATTAAATATAAAATTTTTAAACTTTCACATCTTGTATATATTGATTTTCTATAGTCATACACATAATGTATTGAAAAATCAAATCTTTATATATTTTTTATTATATAAGTGATTTATGAAAATGTCACTTTTTTTAAAAAAAAATAGTCTCAAATTTCATAAAAATTAAAGGACTTTTGCAAAATAGTCCATGACATAGAATCAAATTAAATAAATAATTTAATATTTATTATATTTCATATTATGGTCAATTCATTATATTTGCTGGTGATATACAGTTGTATATGAATGATAAATCTTATATAAATTTTTAAATTTTAATGATAAATTTTTTATATATCAATGTAAACTGATTATATTTTTAAATTTTTAAAAATTTGATCCTTATTTTTAGGGCACAAGATTTTTTTTTTGACTAATGGGCAAATTTATCTAAAAATTAATTGTATATGTTCTTCTAAATATTTGATTTGAAATGGAATTGAGATTGTAAAATTAAATGTCCTTCTGTTTTAGGAGGGAGTGAGTGAATGAATGAATGAATGAATGAATGAATGAATGAATAATAATAATAATAATGATGATGATGATGAAATAAATAAATAAATATTCCCTCTAATCCTCTATATATATTACCTTCTAGAATAAATTGATAATTTTTATAAGGTACTGATATACCATTAATTACCTTTTTTCCTCCCTAATTTTACTCTTTTATGATTTTCTAGAGTAAAAGGCTACATATAAGAGATATAATATTTTTAAAATGATGCATTTGATTAGGATAAACTGAAAAGCTTATTTAAAAAAAATATCAATAATTTAACTATTTCTTTTTCATTCTGATGAAATAATTAAAAGTGACTTGTACACATAAGATTAGAAGCAAAATGCAAATGAACAAAAAAAATAAATAAATACATAATCTAATTGTGAGAGATGGAGAGAGAGAGAGAGAGAGTTCATGTGTGGGTTTATAACATTCCAACCCGGGGGGACATAAAAGGTGAAAATAAGTTAGGTCAAAAGAGGCTTTAATTAAATAAACTTAAGCTTATACGATACGTCAAAGACTTGAGCCTAGTCTGAAGTTTATATAAAGCTTTTCTCACAACTCAAATCTAAAACTATTTAAAGCCCGACTTAATCTAAAAGTCTATTTAAAAACCTACTTAAAAGTAAATTTTTTAAATAAATTTTCATTTTAGTTTTAAATATCTCAAATATACTTTAGGACTATTAGTATAAATATATAACCTGATTTATCAATTAAAATATATAATAATTAAAATGATTTATCAACAATAATCTAGTACAATAATAAAGTAATAACATTAAAATAAATATCTAAGTCCAATATAATTGAAAGCATAACTAGAAATACAAAATAATATATTGATTAAAAAATTAAATGGTGAAACTAATGTGTGCGTGATATATTACATAATATGTGTGTGTAAATAGGCTGGTCTGTTGGGTTCATAAGCTAGGTCTTAAAAAAAATAGGCTTGGCATATTTAATTAAATAAGCTTAATTAAATCTCTGAACTTGGCTTGAGCTTATTTAATAAATAAGCTTGGCTAAACTTGTAGTAGGCCAAGACGTAGGCCCCTATCATATTCTCACCCTAGAGTACATACATATGTGAAAGGGTGTAGGAAGTTGAGTGAGCAGACTTGGAAGAGATGGTAGAAGTTGTTGGGTGGTGGCCATAACCCCCCTTGGACATAAGGTATTTTTGCCACTAGGAAGCTAAATGAGATCACTTCAAACAAGCGATGAGGTCACCAAAGTGGTAACTCTGATACCATATGAAGTTTAGAGTAAGAATAAGAGAGAAGAATATATATGATTTGAAGTACAATTCTGATTGTATAATCTTCTGATTACATCTCAAGTGTATTTATAAGCTAAAACATGCTACTAACTAAACTCTTAAGTAACTGCCTCAGTTTTCTTTTTGATACAACCAAGACCCAAACTAGAGGTCATTGGCATGAGGCAGATCCTTATTTAATAAGCATAAAAGACTGTTAGAGGGGTATCCGATAGTGACATATCTAGGTTCCATGTCTAAAGCTTGTTGAGCCAAATGATGTGCTGCTATGTTCTCATCACGAGGAAGGTGTACAAGTTGAATTTGAATCTCTAACACTAAACTTTTTACGTTGGAAGTAACGTTGGTAAATTTTATGGATTTACCATCTATATCAATAATTAACATCTTCAACCATTTCCTACTTCACACACATGATACAATAACATATAGTTAGCCATGTGTAAAAATAAATATTAATAAGTATAGCATAACACTAAGTATGCTTTGACTTTGGCTTTTATTTATGGTTATAGTAATAGACAATAAAACATGAAATTGTCATCTGCGAAGGATAGATGAAAGTTGAGAGTCAAATTATGCACTTGTTTGTATAAGATTTTAAAAACAAATAATTTTTAAATAGTTCAGAGATTTTATTAAAAAAAGATTAATTTTTTAGGTATTTTAAAAAGCGGATCATTTTATGTTTGGTTAATATTATAAAAAAGTGATTATTAATTAGTAATTTTTAAAATTTTATAATATCTTCATTAATTTTTATTTTATAAAAATAATTTATTATTTACTTATTTTAAAATGTTATGATATCTTTGTATATCCTGCATTTTAAATGGCATTTTTTTCAAATTCTGGTAATTTTCAAAAGCTTAAACAAATATGATAAAAACTTTTAAATTCTTTTCTTTTTCTTTACTAAATGAAATTCATGTAATTATAAAAATAAAATATAATTCAGAGATATATTAGAGTGGGGTAAATTAGTAAATAAAATTTGTTTCCACATAAATTATAATTAAAAAATAATTTTTTTAGTCAATTTTCGGATTTATTAGAGTGAGCGGTAAGTTAGATAAAATTTGTTTTAATATGAATTTTAATAAAAATTTACCAGAATATTGCAATTTATTGACAAAATACAATTAATATAACAATTTTTAATAGATATTTTTCAATTTACTCATTAAATTTAAATGAATTAAAATTTAAATTTAGTTATAATCTTATTAAAATTTATTTCAAAAATTGACATAATTGAAAATGAGTTTAAAACTTTAATGAAAATTTTTAAAAAATTTAAAAATACAGAACAGGGAAAAATAATATATTCATGTACCAATAATTATTTAAATCCGAAAAATAATATATTCATGTACCAATAATTATTTAAATCCAATTTAAGGGAATTTATTTCCAATCACTTCGACGTAATTTAAAATCAAATAATACATTCATTATTGATTGACTACGTAAATTTTTTGCAAATTTGGATTAGCTACATAATGAATGTATTTAAATTCAAAATTAGAATTTAAATTTAAAAAGGAAAAATAATATGTTTGCAATTACATAATTTTGTGTGATACTATTGATACAATTGATTTCCAATAGCTTTTGTGCATGTTTGGATACTGATTTAGAATCAAGTGTTTAGATCTAAATCATGGTTTTGGTTTTAAAAAAATCCAAACACCTCCATTTTCTTGTAATTAATTATTTGAAGCAAACCTTCATTTTGTCTTACCCTCCACTTGAATGGGAAGGAAAGTACAGAGAAAAGAAAATAAAAAAAATAAAAAAATTATCTTTCATTATGTTTGGATGAATAAAAGAAAGTAGAAAGGAAAGAAAATAAAAAAAATATTATAATAACTATAATGTCCTTATATCAAAATATTTTATATTTCATATAATTCTTGACACAAATAAATAATTATATGAAATAATTCCATCAAACTAATTTAAAATCATATTATTTATAAAAAGATATATTTTCATGTTATCATATTTAAAAACCAATAATTTACTAAAAATATATTATTTTTTTATTTTAAAAATTATTTGGCATTGACATTAAAATAATTTATTTACCAGTTAAAACAAAAGAATTATAAACTATTTCATCGATTTGGAATTCAACAGCAAAAGGATCTAGAAAAGGAAAACAAAATAAATATTGCACACCAATTTAGCTTTGACGTTGCTCTACTCGATTGTTATCATGAAATTGAAAAAGAACTGAAGTTGAAGAAGAAGAGTGCATGATGATGTCATTGAAGCTACCTAGGTTGAGAAAGAACACACCTAGATGGAATATGATGCCACTGCTTAGGTTGAAGATGATGAGTCTCGAGCACAGAGGTGAAAGTGATGGATAATAAGGGAGAAAAGAGGGACAAAGGATGGAATAAACATTTTACTCTCAAAATCTCTTTATTTATAGAGAGAAAATATGATAGGTGATACATCTCATTTTCTTCTATATATTTCTTTCCTCACTGTTCTCTCCTCATTCCAAACTGAAAAAACTTATTTTCTTCCCATATTTCCTTTCTTCTTATGTTTTACTCCTATCCAAACAGGGCATTAATCAATTCAACTTTTTTGGTTGACCCCCTTTACAAGGTGTCAAATTTTTTAC
The DNA here is from genome assembly GCF_029017545.1 of Prosopis cineraria. Lineage (NCBI taxonomy): Eukaryota > Viridiplantae > Streptophyta > Magnoliopsida > Fabales > Fabaceae > Prosopis > Prosopis cineraria. The sequence goes on along the minus strand of NW_026555344.1, from coordinate 40,180,169 downwards.
TTGCCAATCATACCACTGTACTTGTATGTCTGGCTTAACATGACACTAAGCTGATGACTTACTTATAATAAAGTTTTATCTTTTAATCATAATTAAGATGGAGTTAAAATATTCCATTTCCATTTAATATGTACTTATTACCTTCATCAAATGATGTTTAATATATGTACTCATTATTTTCACAAAGTTTATAATATAAAAAATATATACTGATACAATGGATTTGTTTATTATTATAATAGATGCTATAATTAATTTATTTGAATTTTGATTTGAAATGTCATCTTTCAATTAGATATGATTTTTGAATCTAAAAAAATTTCCCTTTGCCATTATTAATTATAATTAATAGTTATTGGTATCGATTAAAGAAGAGTCAAATCATTGTTTTTGCCTTTTGGAAATAAGAGAGACAAAATTGAGAAATTCTAATAAATGTATAAATAGGCAATTTATTTAGTCACATGGCTTAACTTGAGATATTCATGAATCTTATGTGTAAACATAATATTTCAGCAATTTATGTAACATCCTAATTTAAATTTTAATAGTTAATTTGGGTTAATAGAAATAAAAAAATAATATTTAGAGGTAAGAAAATTAGTAAGAGATGATTATTAAATCTAACTTAGGATATAATTCTAAAAAAATTAAATTAAAAAAAATTTTAAAAAAAATAATAAAAAAATAAAAAAATATTAAATTATTATTATAATAAAAAAAAGGAAAAGGTTTGTAAAAAAAAAAAAGAAGAAAACGTGAATGCTTTCGTCCGCCGCCTCAATAGTAACAATAGTAAAATAAAATAATAAAAAAAGAAAAGAAGAAGAAAGAAGAGAGAGAAAAGAATAAAAAAATGTGTGGACCCACTGAATTTTTATAAAAACTCACCCGTTTCCTTTCGTTTCTTCATTCTTCGTGTGCGTGAGCTGAGACTGAAAGAGCCTCTAGTTTCACCGGTGCGGGAGATCTGAGTTTTTAAGGTAAGAGTTTTTAATAGGATACTTAGGATGTGACTTAAGCTTTTTAAGACTAAGTAAATGTTCTAAAATTTTTTCTTAGTCATCCTTCTTCTTTAGTTTCTGAGTTTGTAGTGGTAGAAAATTTAAGATCTGGAAGAGGGATGAATTTATGTTGAATAAATATGATTTTTGAGGTTGTCAGTAGTATAATAAATGTTCTAAGTATAAATTTATTGATGATCTTTGAATGGCTTATGGATCAAATTCTAAACTAGATCTGAAAATATATGTTGATTTATTGAGGTTTAGATGATTATTTGGGATGAGAAATGAATTATTATGGTTATAGGATTATGATTCTAAGCTAGAGACTTAATTTTTAATTTTTGGATATTTTAGGTATGAATTTATAAAATAAAAAAAATTTGATAATAGAAATTAGTTTAAAATTTGATTTTTAGATTATTAATGTTTATTGATAATTAAAAGAGGAGTTAAAAATTTTACTTAATAGTATTAACTATAGATTTGTATTAAGATTGAGATTAGGAATTATGTTATATTTTTAATTCTATTATTAGAATTATTTTATTAGTTTCAAAAATTGAAACTAATATTTATAAATAATATGTTATTTGTAGATTGTATTACTGGTGAAGATTGTGGTGAGAGAGAAATTTTAAGGAATAATTTATTGAAAAAGCTACAAGGTAACTATGCTTTTAATTTGTGATTAGTGTTACTTCATGTTAATTGGGTGATTATTGAGAAAATTATGAATTTTGTAATATTGTATAATTGTGCAATATTATTATGAATTTGTTTGATTATTGTGGGAGGTGTTGGGAGACTTGCTATTATTGTTGTATTTATGTGCCACGTGGTACGCCCCTATTGGAGCTCAATAGGTGGCTTGTAAGGGCTCGGGCTAATCTACCTTTGGCCGGGTAATTTAGCACCGAGTGAGGGCTACGGCTCGAGGTTAATGGAAGGATATAAGGATGGTTGTTTGTGTTTATTATAATATTTCTTATATTTGTTGGAATTATATTATTTTTAATTCTCACTTAGTAAGCACACACTTAACTGTTTGTATACACTATCATAAATTGGCTTTGGTTACTGGGACTTTTGAGTCTCATTATGTGGTTAACAATTTTCAGGAGAAGAGCCACGAGTGACACGTGGAGGAGTCCCAGAGGCTTAGTGGTATAGATCCACTGTCTCTTTTGGGTATTTAATTTATGATTTATAATGTGTTATATTGCCAAAATTAGGGCTTTTTGTTTATTGTCAATTATATGAATATATAAATGTAATCATGCTTTTCAAACTATTTCTATTTTTGGTACAATTTAGATGACTGTAATTTTAATATTTGGTTTACTTTGGATTGGTTAAAATGGCATGATTATAAGACCAAATAACTGGCTTGTGTTAAAAATTGACTAAATTGCTTATTTTACGTGTTGGGAGTATAAGGATGGACAAATGTGATTTAGTTTACTTGTTGGGAGTATAAGGATGGACAAATGTAATTTAGCCTAATGGCATGTGGGAGGTAAAAATTTATCTGAAATGTTATAGTGTGTGAGTTGAAGCCAATTATAAAATATTTTATATCAAAATTATTGATATAAAAATGTGTTGGGTGGCTGTAACTCAATTATGGTTGAGTTAAATTATTTAAAAAAAATTTGGTGTGTTACAATTTATACACCCTTGCAATGCATGGGATGTTCTTAATTTTAATATAAATTAATATTAAATAGATATTAATATACTGTATAATATTTTAATATATGTGTAATTATTAAATAGTAATTTGTACAAATATATTGTATAAATGGGATATTAAAATTTTTCAATTACCATTATGTAATATATTTATAATACCATATATAAATACATTAATAAAACTTATCTACCATGGCTTTTTTTTTAAATTAAAGGCCAAGGTTAGTTATAATATCTACTTCATATAAGTAATGATGTGAATGATAGAAGTGTTCACAAAACAATACAAGGACAACACTATTCCATGTCCCATCGTGGAAAAAGTATTAGGATTGAATTTTCATCTTACATCTTATTCTATCTCCTTAGGGATCGAGTTAGAACCGAAAAATCCCATAAAAATTATCATGCTTAGCTTTGAAGACACAATAAAAACACTTTAGGCATCATCAAATTGTTCTATTGTGTAAATTTTGTCCCCTAAATTTGACCTTAAAAAATTTCTTGCTAATATATTTTTCAATTTATCATGAACGAAATTAGCTATTAATGTACTTAATTTTATATATTATATATTAGTTGATGATTGAAAAGGTGATTTTATAAGGGACCAATTTAAGAATATTTGTTTTTATGGTAGTGCTAAGAAGTTCAATTAAAAAGAAAATAATGAGAGATAAAACAAATATCTCATACTTATAAAGATGAAAATGGAGATTTTTTTTACCGTGAAAAGTGAAGATTTAACCTTTATTATATGCCTTGAGCCATTTATAATTAATTTAAAAATAAGTAAATGGGACTAGGTATTGTCATTGCATTAAACTCATCATAAATATTTATTATATGAAACTATAGGCAGTCCTCAAACATTTTCAAAAGCATCCACATAAAATATATAGATTATTCTTCTTATCTTTTCAAGGACCAACAATAATATAATAATCACTGATGAAAAATGATTGCTTGAAGTAATGTGTCATTAACAAAGATAAATCAACCCTAGGTTGATCTATTCATATCATAAGCCAAGATGCAAGTTGCATTTGCTAGAACACTTCGAGCTATTGTAGGACCAAAGCTCTTGTACAAACCTTTTATATAGATTCTAAAGCTAGAATGTTTGTAAAAGCATCAATGGAACCAAAAACCTTGCAGTTTTTGTAATCATCAACTTGAACTACACCCTTAACCATGTTGTTGGGTAAACCATTAACTACATCAAAGTTCCAACCAAACCTTCAACAACAATCAAGGAGCTTCTACTTAGCCCAAATGTATTAGAACCCCTGCTAGCAACTATTGAACCTTGGTTTTGATGATTAAAAAAAATTTAATTTTGTAGAGATTTTAATTTGTGTTTAATAGTAATTAAGGGTAATTGGTCTATATGCTTAATCTTTGACTTCCTATTCTTTTTTGTCATCTTACCCGAAGCTTAAATTTATTATTAGGAGTATTTGATTTATCTCAAATCTTTTCTCAAATCTATCTTAGGTTTTGAAAAGATTTTTAGCTTGAGTTTGATTATGTTATTAACGTTTATATTTTAAATTAAGAATTTTGAAGATATTTAGTTTTAATCTTTAATTAGTATTTTCTCTATATCTCTTGATATACAAATCCAATTGGTGCGAAACCTTTTTCATTTGAAAATAGACTTGTATAGATTTTCAAAGAACTTAATTTCATTCTAAATAAATTTTATATAAAATAAATATGATTTTTCAAAGTTAGCTATTGAAACTTCCAAACCTGAAGAAAAATGTTATTGACCTTTGCTCATCATTTTGATTATATCTCTCAAAATACTTCAAATATTCACCTAGTTGTATTGCGTTTGAAACTAGACATTTAGAGATTTCCAAATACATGCCATTTTCCTGATTTGAATTTTAAATGAAAGAGTTATACATGTTAGAAATTGACCCATATTGTCTAGAATGCTTATTCCAGTACAAAGCTTCCTTATACCTAAACAAAACTTCCTTATACTAGCATAGTAATTCTTATTTAGTATAAATAGGAAGAAATGCGCTCTGTTCTTTGTATTTTGATTTCATAATCTTCAAAACTCATTCAATATCAATTCCTTTCATTTTCTATAAGTTGTGTTAACCTTATAATCTTCCTAGAATCTTTTTTAACACAACTTCGAGTTGAATTAAACACTTATCAATACTTACAAATCTTTTATACCTGTATAGTAACTTAGCACTTCTTCACATATGAGTTTTAACTTATACTAACACAAGTAGCTTATACAAGTACAACTAAGGAGATTTGTGCTTTGTTTTTTGATGTTAGTTTTGCATAATTTAAAGCTCACTTGTTATTCATCTCTTTCATATGTGCTCTCATATTCATGTATTTAGAAGCTTTCTAAACATATTTTTGGGTCAGATTAAACTCTTATTCAATCCTTGAATTTTCTTTATACTCGAATAGCATTCGCTCTTTCGGTATTCATCTCAATATTAATTTTTTCAGAGCATTAAATGCATATGGCCATTACTTTCTTTAAGTTGCTGAAAACGTGCAATTCTACTATAAAGAAATATTTTATTAGCATGACGTTGCTTTTGCAAGCACTCAAAACATTCTAATTAGTACTTTATTAACTACAGTTAGCATTTTAATACATGTAGATCATGGTAGAAACACCAAAAAAGGTGAAGGTGTTCTTATGTAGGGAGCTTTAATTGCAAGAAAATAAGGTAACCACTATTAATGTGTGATTGTGTGTATATTGTGACTTGTTGTGTGTATGTTTGTTTTTGTTTAGAAATCAATATAGAGAAAGTATGTTTTGTGATTGGAAATAATTGTCAAGTGGAATGATTATTTTATATAAATGAATGCATGTTTTTGTTTGGATATAAATATGGTTTGGAATTGTGTGTGGATTAAATTGCTCGATTGTATTTTTGTCCTCTTGTTGACAAGCATGACATGTCAGGATTGTTTTGGAAAATGTATTGTCAAGTTATTTTTTTTTTGGAATTGTTATTCTACCATGTGGTAAGACCAACCCCCCTTTGGCTAGGTGTTTTGGTTTTAAGCATGGAGTTAGGAGGGATATAAGGTGTTGTCATGCTAAAAATATAAATTATTTGACTTTTGTTCTAATATCCATTATTGGGAATTATTTTGTATACCTCTTAGCAATCGTATGATAGGTTGCATTGCATGCATAGTTGTATATTAATTTTGGTTACTGAGGCTTTTAAGTCTCACTCCTTATAGTTAATGTTTTTACAAGGAATAGTTAGCCAGGAAAGCATCAAAAGCATAGCTGGTTTGAGTTGAAACCAATAGGCTAGGTCGGCCTCTTTTTGGTTTAGTGTATATATATTTGCCATCTTTAGGGCATTTTATGTAATCATGAGCATGTAACTCTCAAATGATATTTAATGTATAACTAATTACCATGAGGTTGATTGTTGGTGATATTCATGGCTTTTATTTGAGAACAATAAATATTAAGTTTTAGAATGGAAGATATCTTGAATTGCTAATGTTGTTGCATTTTGTAACATCCCAAGTTTTAATCCCCTGATTAATTAAATTTAATTAGGGTAATTAAGTAAATTGAAGTGGTGTGTGGCCAAAATGGTCTAATAATCTTGTTTGATGCTATTTCAACCTTAGTTGTGGGTGTGATATCGAAGCGGGCTACCCGAGCATCGAAAGGAGAAGAAAAAGAAGAGTTGAAATTGTTGTGCCACATACCACGGTGTGTAGATCATCCATCACAGTGCATAGCTATCTCTGAGCGAGGGAGGACCTTTTTGTGCCATACGCCATAGCGTGTTGTGCATCTGCCACAACGCATGGCCATTTTTTGTACTTTATTAGACGTGAATTGAGATAGAAAAAGAAAGAAGAGAAAAGAGAGAAATAAGAGGCACATTTAAGCTCCGCTAGGATTTACTTAAGGATCACTTTGAGAGTATTTTAAAGGCTACAAACACCTAATATAAGTATCATACTCATTGATCTCCCCTTTTCTTCCACATTTATGAGTTTACAGTTAGGGTTTGATAATTAAAGTGAAATTTCGATCCATATAGGTTATGGGTCTGAATTTATTAACTCAAATGGAGTTAATGGGGGTAGATTAGAGTATTAAAGCCTAGGTATGATGAGTTTTGATGTTTTATGTTGTTGGGCACCATAAATACCCGAAAATCCTATTTATTATGGGTGGTTGGAAGTTTGTGATGCCATTAATAGGAATTTAATTGCTCATTAATGCTATTGAGAGTTAAAGGTAACTATTAAACCTAATGGTTAAGCTCCATCTCTTGTAAAGTAAAGGTTGGGCAAATTAGAAGTAGAGATTGAGGGTTTAACTATTTGAGTTTGGGTTGTTGATGGAATTCAAATTGATTGTTTGTAGCTTTGGCTCTTGATCACCTTTTTGGAGTGGAAATTCAAGCTTGGAGGCTAGTTAATTGAGGGGTAAACCTTTAACCTCTTAAAGGTTTGAGGTAACTAGAAGAAAACTTTACTTTGAGTAGTTGTATGTTAATTTATGGCTAATTGGTTGTTGAGTGTGATATTATGAATGTTACATGCATGAAATTGATTGTTAAAATAAGAACTATATATTAGCTTTATTGAGTGCATGAAAAAGCTATTTTTAGGCTTGAAAATGCAAATGCAAAGTCGAGGGAATTTTGACTATGAACATGCTATTGTTTATGAAAAACGAATATTTGTTAATGAGAAATGAATTTTGAGAAAAGATGAGAATATACACTTGAGTAGCACAAGGTCGTGAGCCTAATGTGATTGTTGTATTAATGAGTTTATGAAAGTGAAAAGTGAGAACGAGTATGGTTTATGGCATGATCAGTGGCGGGAGTTCACCTAGGGATTGGGAGTAGAGAAAATTCATATGGTAATTAGGTTGTCCTCCGATGCACAGGGGCTATAGCCTTGTCTACTATTTATTGAGGGACTGTCCCATAGTTTGTCAAGGGACTAGAACCTAGCTATCTCTACCGATTTAATGAGAAAAATATCCTAGGGTATAAGACATTCCAGGGATTCGAGAATGGGGGAAGCTGTAGTCCGAGAGTGAGTTCTATGATCTTTGGCCAGGTCACACCTCACAATTGGTGAGCTTGGATAGTCTAGTCACACGAACAGAGCTCTAATCTATATTATAGCCCACGGTTTCAGTCTGAGAAAATAAGGAGGATATAAGGTTGGTTGATTATTGCCTAAGTAATTATATAACATGCTACACGTGCTAAGTGGTGGCAGGCCACCAAAGTATGGGTCTTGTCACATATCTGAGAATATGGCGACAATGTACCCAGTTATGTAAGTAAAGAAGCTATAGAGAGATCAATGATAAAATGTGATATGTGGGAAAATATTTTATAATTTTGATCTTATGGTGCATGTATTGGTTTTATAATTGATATATAATTGCATAGGGTAGGTTTAACTTTGGTTACTGAGTGGCTAGACTCACCCCTCTTATTTAATACTTTTCAGGCTCTAGCTCTAGTGTTGAAAGGGAGAAGACTAAAGAGGCAGGAAATTAGTACATTCCTTCTTGTATGCCTCTAATTTTGATGCATTTGTGTAATAGCATATAAATTGCTAATTCTAGGATGCTTATTCCCATACTTGCATTATTTTGGTTTAGAAATATTAAAAAATTATATTTTGAGCCCTTAGCTTATGTTTATGTGAAAATATATGTGTTTATAGGGCCAAAATACTAGTGCAAGTATAGAAAATAAGATTTGAACATGTTTTGAATGGTTGAGTGCAATGCAATGGTAATTTACCTCCCCCTTTGTTTTTGTTAAATTGGAGTTGCGGAGTAAATTTTTGTTATAATGATATTTTGATGTTGGTGATGTGTTGCACTGATAGTCCTAGGTCCATTGGACATGGTCCAAGTGTTAGAAGGGGCTTTTGCCACTTGTTAACGATTTTGGACACCCACTTTGTGCAAAAGTATTAAAAAGTAGTTAAAATTTATTTGGGTGTCCAACTTTTTAGTGTGACTTGTTTTGAAAGTAAAACCCATGCCATTAGTTAGTACAAGAAAAGAGCTTTTTGTAGATACTTAGATCACGTCATTCAGACATTAGACGGAGAGTCGAGGCAGCCCGAAAGTTCCCTGATTCTGCTGTTAAATTGATAACAGAACCAGTGGATTTTCGTGCAACATGCCGCGGTGCATGGCACCTGAGTCATGGTGCGTGGCATAGAGAGCAACACGTCACGGTGCAGAGTGTACCCGCCACGGCGCATTGCTCTGTATTTTAGCATATAATTTATTTTTAACTATTTTTGACTTCTTTCACTTCTCTGAGGTATCCCATACTTTTGAAACTTATTTTTACTTTGATATGAAAGATTTTATTGATGTTAACTTGTTTCTATTTAAAAAACTTGGGATCCCTTATTTTTGAATTAGAAACTTGGTAATCACTCTTCAAAGACAATCCCTTGATTACACTGAGCTTTATTTGTTAAATGTGTTTAGTGTAGTGAGATGTTACAACTTGGTATTACAACTTGGTATGGTATTACACATTTCATGTATGTAACTATGTTGGGTAGTTGTAACCCAATTGAGAATTTCATATGCATGTGTCAAGTTGTAATTGTAAAATTGTTGTTTGAAGTATATTTAAGATGGTCAAGGGTCCAACATGGTGGTTATGGCTTTAATTATTTGATTAATAAAGTATTTGGCTGTTTGGAATATTTTTGCCCAAAATGGGATTTAGTAGATAAAATCCTCATTTAGAGGAATTTTTGTACAAAACCAAAGCCATTAGTTAGATTTTTAAGCAAGTTTTATGTAGACTCTTGAATTATTTGAATTAGAGTTGTGTGCTAAAAGTTATAGGCATTGGAATTTTTAATTTTTTTGCAATCTCTGCAATGTGCTAGTACAGGCCACAGCACATTCCTTATGAGCCACGACAAATATAATAGAGAAGGGAATGCATCAACTGTGTCATGTTCCGTAGTGCATGACATGCATGCCATAGTGCATAGCCTAATTTTTTTAGAAATCTCTATTTCAAAAAATTAATTTTCAAAATGGCCTCGTTTGACCCTTTTATAACTTAGTTTTGAAGAAATTAACCTCTTGGGAATCATACTTTACTTATGATTCATTTTTAAAATGTTCTATTGCTAATTTATCACTTTTTTCAATAGGATCCCATTAGGTACACATGTTTTAAGTTTTTAGATACTTAATTTATCTTATTATACTTAGTTTTCCTCTAAATTACCATAGTAATTCTTTGTTTTAGCAAGTCTAACATCATGTTTGCTTACTAGAATGCAATGAAATGGAATTGATTGAAAAATAAAAACAAAAAATGAACTAAATTACTCTTCTCCCATGGTAAACATGATAAAACTTATTAATATATACTATAAATGTGAGAATTATCACATCCTCTAAAAATTTGATGAATTATAATTCCTAACCCTATGAACTGAATCCCCTTTCTTCCTTATGAATGTACTCATATATTCCCTTTGATTATTTTATTTGTATCTTTATTTTTTCTATTCACTCCATTCTATTCTAGTAAGCAAATGTGATCTAAATCTTTTACCATGGTAGATCTTTTTCTACCATGATAGTGTTCTGAAAAGCAAGGTTTACTTTTCATTACTATGGTAGATTTTTTTTTTCTACCATGATATATATGTAATGGGCAAGTAAGTTGTGAAATTTTATAATTGTCAAAAAAATTGATTTAAAAATTTAGAGGGTTACATGAGTATAGGTTTAAACTTGATCTTGTCAGTTAAAAGTGTTAGAGGATAGTAAATGTGAATTGGTTGCAAAGAAATATAGAGTGGAACCTAAAGCGTATTAACTTCTATCTCTAACAGCAAGTAGTTATTGAATGTAGAAGCAAAAAGATTTGTTCATATTTTACAATCTTCTATCTTTAAAAACATTAGATTTGATTGTAATAACTTCCTTTTTTTCCCTCACCTTTTCACCATATCCTCCCTCCCTTCCTCTGTGTGTGTGTGTGTGTTTTTTTTTTTTTGAGATAGAAAGAGGCTCGTGCCTTGCCATGGTTGTTGCTTAAGTTGAAGATGTACTAGTATCTTCTGCTAAAGTTCTCCATGAGACATTGTCTTTATCCACCTTTTTCTACTGTGATCTTAGCTCCTCAGATAATGGAGATGGAGGTCACCTGAGAAAGGTGGGGTCAAGCTAAACGTAATGGTGTAAATAGATGATAACCAAGCTTATTAGAGTTCATAATTTCTTGTGAAGATGTTTGATATGTGAAAACCTAGTTCTTACTATAATTTCTTTTAAGAAGAGTGCATGTGCATTAGGTTGATTGCTTGAAGATCATAATTTTGATGCAATCAAAATAATAGTTACTCATATGCCTTGAGCTTGGTATTTAGGATAGCCATTAAAGAGAGTCGAGAAGAAATCAATGCGATAGACAAAAGAAAGTGAACTAAAAAGTTGGAGTTCAAAAGTTGGTAAATGACGAAACTAAAATACCCACCATCATTAGACAAAAACACAAGGAGTATATATTTATGGGGTAGAGATATAACACAGCAACAAACTATAAAGAAAGGAAATCAATACAAAGTGTGGGATAGAGTTGTGCAACCATATTTTGATAGATAGAAAGTGATCCATGACCTAGAAAAAAGATAGTGAATGAACTTGAAAGTAACAAAATGAAATATTTAATAGGAACAGAAGTGTGTAGTAAGGAGTGACAAACTGAACCAACTGCAAAAGTGTAACTCTAATTATTCACATTACAACAAAAGGAGAATGAGTTGCAGAAGCAACCAAGGACCATTTTGATTTGTGAATGAGTAATTGAATAGGGATCCAAGAGTATTATAAGGAGTGCTTTTAAATTCAAAAAAAGGAGGGAAGCAACTGAAGTGAAATTGAGGGAATAAAAAAGAGTGCTTTTGAATTTGAAAAAGGAGGGAAGGAGGAAAAGTTAATCAATGAAATGGCAGAGTCAAAAGCGAGCTATCACCATTTGTTTGAGCTAGGATTATTAATCTCATAGGTCATGTTTGGTAGCATTGAATTGGCAAGGTGGAAATGAAATCAAAGATGGAATTCTAATTTAAGCATGATTGATATGCAAGAATTATAATTCTTAAAAATTCTAATTCTACAAAAAATGTTAGAATCTAATTCCATTATATTGATCATGGAATTGCTTCAATTCCCTTGAATTCAATTTGTGAACCCCACTATCCTCATCTTTTTTGTCCATTTACAACAAGGTAGGTCTTTTTAATTTTGAAAAAAAGGTAATTTGGTCTTTTCTTATTTTAAGTACATATACAAATTAATATTATATTAGAATTCCATCTTCATACCAAACACATGTTTAAAACTCAATTTTATTTCGATTCTGATTTTGATTTCAATTCTGATTCCAATTCCATTAAAAACTCTTCCATCATACCAAACGAAGCCATAGTGAATTGTGCGAGGAGTCATGGAGGAAGACCGGCTTGGCTCAACAACAAATGAATAAAGATATTGAAGTTGTCAAGTTTTTATATTTGATTGGCTATAGAGGGTGAAAAATCGTGCAATTAACTTAATCTTTTGAAGATTTGGTAAAACTATTAATTGTCATTTTCATAATGTCTTAGGAGCTATGATTGAAATAAATAATGAACATTTGAGACAACCTACTAGTGAAGAAGTTGCTCTTGAAATACTTAATAAAAATAACATTTTCCCATATTTTAAGGTGAATTTTATTTTCATTTCAAATAAAATTAGTAAATTAATTCTTGATTTAAGAAAATGATTTTTAACAATATTGTGGTGGAGCAATAGATGAAACCCATGTACGACTAAAAGTCCCAATACATGATGCCTCCAGAATTCGTGAGAGGAAAGATTATCCCATGCAAAACATTTTAACAGCTTGTTCTATTGACATAAGTTTCACCCATGTGTTGGCTGCTTGGCCGAGTGAGAAGGAACAGCATCTTATTCTAGAATTCTATAAGATGCATCAAGATGCCAAACTTCTCAGGTTAAGTGTCTTGACCCTAATGGTGATGAAGATATGCTTTGATGGAGGCATTAGATCAATTGATGGCAAATTTTCAACCAAATTTGCTCACAAAGTCATTGAAGATTATAAGAGAGATGTTAATTTTGAAATATGATTAAAAAAAATCTGAAAATCAAATGCCCAACATTTAAAAAGATTAAATATTTTTTTGGGGGAAGTCGCAAGCACCTTACTAAATTCACTAAAGTTGACGGTGCCGCCATTTGTCACAGATTTTGCCCCCTCCAATTGCAATTTCCTTTCATACCTCAATCCATATTCTTAGGAATTGCCATAAAGAAAAACGGGTTTGGATTAATATTTTATTTGCTCTTCTTGTAGAGTTGGATTTTATGGAATGTAAAGAATAAAACAAGGAGCTCAAAATCAAGAAGCAACTCTTTGGCAAAGACTACTTGTTTGACTTTGCTAGAACATATGAAAAGATGGGTGTAGAAGCTTGTACATGGATTAAGAAGGACGTGATTATGACATTGCTTTCAAAAGCGCTCAAAACATAATAAATGACTTCAACTTAAAAGGTCACATGAACATATTAATTACCAGGAAGAGAGATATTTTTTTTGTTTTTAAATATAAAAGAAAATAATTAATTCACATAATTTAAATTAGTTAAGTATAATAATTGTGTCTCAAATTAAAAAATTTAGACTAAATTATCCCTATAATTAATGAAACAAAAATTTATATTGTACAAATAAATATTGACTTTATGAGGGATAATTTGGAGAAAATGTAATAAATGTTCTTTAAAATTTGTAGTTTTGTTTATAAATAAAAACAAAGAAAAACATGATAGTTTATTTTATATTAAAAAGCTGAGGAAGTATATAATCTAAGTGGAACCACCCAATTCAAGATGGGAGACCTTGTAGATTCAAATAAATCTATTATTTTGTTGTTACTTTACAAAGGTATCATTCAACACCCTCAAGGAAATTAGCTAAGGGGTTTCACAAAATTACTGGCCTTCTGGGTTACTATGCAAACATTGCTACTAAATTTTTGTGAGTTCTAGAATGGGTTTAACCTTTGTTGAAAAGCAAGTTACTCCCATGTCAAAGTTTACTGCAGCTCTAATAAATCAATTCATCTCATACAAAGCAAATATGGCTAGAATGAATAGAATCAAAAGTCTTTTTGTGTGTGACTGACAAGTTTTTATTAATCATATTTTTAAAGAAGTAAATCATTGTACCAATTGGCTTGCTAATAAGTGAACATTGATAATTTAATATCAAAATATTAGCTAGTGAATTGTACTTGTGCACATTGAATTATTAAACCTTCTTCACATTTTCCTTGATAAATTGACATGTGAATTTTATTAAAATGATAAGTTTACTCAAGCTTTTAATTAACAAGCAAACACCATATTATAACGACACCTGCATTATAAACTTTGTAAATAAGTTCACTTTAATAAATTGACGAGAAAACATTAAGGAAATAAAAAGTTCAATTAAAGATTTAACAAGTAAACAATTTAAAAATTAAATTAATAACATATATGAAATTTTCCACCATATAACTAAAAAGCAAGTGTGGCTTGGAAGCCCTGTATTTTTTTTTTTTTAAATAATGAGCAAGGAGTCTGGTGTGGCTTAGAAGCCCTTTAAATTTTTTTTGTTTTTAAATTAATGAGCAAGGAGTCAGGATTCATACCCCGTTACCACTTTGAAGATTTTTTTCGTCCTTGAATGCGACTTTCCAAAAATCAATATAATGAAGTCAGGGAATTAATTTTTTTTTTTAAATATAAAGGCAAGCAGTACGGCACGGCATTGAATTTTCCGTTAATTTTATAGACTTAAATTAAAAGGGCATCATACCAAACAAAATTCTCGCTTTTCTTTGTACGTGAAGGCGAAAACAACCTTCTTCCCACCCTTTGTTCTGTCCTTCCTTCTCACTTTCTCTCTCTAAAACAAGCAAGCATTCCTCTTATTCATTCCCTTCTTTCCTCAAGAAATCTCATAGTGTTTGGGTTACTATTGTGTTCCAATGGGACAGCAATCGTTGATCTACAGCTTCGCGGCGCGCGGCACCGTGATCCTCGCCGAGTACACTGAGTTCTCCGGCAACTTCACCGGCATTGCATCTCAATGTCTCCAGAAACTCCCCTCCTCCAGCAACAAATTCACCTACAACTGCGACGGGCACACATTCAACTACCTTGTCGACAATGGATTCAGTAATTCTCACGTTGTCTTCTTTTCTTCTTATGCTGATCTGCAACTCTTTTTTTATTTTTTTGCTTTTCTTTATTTCCCGTCCTTTTCCCTTTAAGGCCTTTATGAAAATTCGTTGTTCTTTGTTCTTCTGTTCATTTCTTGGTGGAAATGTAATTAGTTCCACGCGTGATACCGGTGCTGATTTTAATTGGGTTTAGACATTTCGATGATCCACTTGATGTCATCGAGTTTCTTAATGATCATCGGTCTCCCATTGTTGATGTTGGCTGGAGTTGTATGCACTTGGTTGTTTTTACTGCTAGAATGTGAAAAAGGAGAAGGAGCAGGGGTAATAAATTCAACTGAACATTGAGTCGTTATTTTTGGTGGATGGAATTGTTATTAACTTAATATTTTTTTTATAAAAACAATTAAATCAATTTTTCTTTATGGTTCTATCTTTAATTTTCTGCCATTGAATCTGCTGTAGTTGGTTCGTTAATTAGCTTAGGAACTAGAAATGAAATCGAGGAGGTAATTCAACCTATATATTTGCACATGCGCATCAACCACAAATTTCTCAAGGTGAAAATCTCAGTGGCCTGAAAGTGTAAAGGTATAAAGTGGATTCATTAAGGTTTTTATTAGTTTGGCATAATCATATGCTTATGTTACTTAACTTCAGTTTCCATGTTTGTTTCAATCTTCTCTTGTATTGAAGAGGTAAGATTTTATATGATGCTTTGTTAAAAAGTGGAGCCCAAGTTAAAAGTTGATGCTCCTTAGGTATAATTTTATAACTGAATCTTAGTGTGCGAATTATTATACTTCTGATCATTATAATTTATATGTGGCATTAAATCATTACTTCTGATTGTTTAAAATGTTTTACCCTAGAGATGTGTGAGATATTCTGCATGAATATCTTAATATTGATAACTTTTCTAAGAGTTCAAACAACTTTGAGGATACTGCAATTCATGATCTGATAGAGTTCGTGAAATAAGAGGAAATCAAGGAAGGCAATTAGGTTAGAAGATAACATTGTTGTTGGTTCAGATGTTTGGCCTTTGGATCCTGGTTATAAGGAAAAGCAATTGATGGCCTAGTGATGTGTTAGAGTCTGCCTAGTGTTGTGTTAAAAGTCTAGGGGGTTTGGGCTGCATTAGAGTCACCTTTTGGGATCTCTAAATCTTCCCATTTGCCTAGAGAGAGGTGTGGAGTATTTTGCAAAAATTGTGGTCAAGTGAGAAGAGTTCTAGCCTCTCGAATGTTAGATTGGGGGTGGAGAAGATCATCTTTCTTCATCATTTATCTTCTACTTAGTGTGTGTTCGTGAGTGAGTGACTTATATTTTGTGTTGTTGTTTGGTGTGTGTATTTTATGCTGTTTCTGTCTGCACTTTGTAAGTTTCAATTCCTTATTTTGCTTGTAATCCAAATTTGTTATTCAGCAATAGTAATTTTCAGTCCCCATTTGTGCTGTTTTTTCTGGTTTATGCTTGTTTAAAGCTTATTAGAATAGAGGGTTCTATTGTTATCCAAATAAAGGTAATGAGATCCATTTGATAATTTTCTGTATCATAGTACAATTTGATTAAATCATCAATTTCTTCCTTATATAACCATTTTACCTGATCATTTGGCATTACTCTAAATCAAGAGACGTACAAGATGTGATACAAATCACAGATATGCTAACCAAATTTATGGACGCATACACATGTTGCAGTATTTTAAAGAAACTCCTCATTTAACACATAGCTGCACATTAAAGAACAATGCAATATAATACTAATAATCATCTTCCAAAATTTTAAAAATCAAATTGGAAGAATGCAACCTGATTTTATGGGGGGCTTTCCCTCCTTGGTAGATTTTTTTTTTCTTAATTCTTTATCAGCTTAATTCATTTCACAAAGCTGACCAACTTTTGTGATACAATGTTCCATGTGACTACGTTCTGTGCAGTGGGGTGCCAAAAGATTCACATTGCTGGCCAGAAAAATTAATATGCCTTCAACTTTTTGTCATCTTCAATGGATGTGAACTTTCTCGGCCTTCTATGTGATCATACCACTCCTAGTTGTTCTATGGGAAACTTCCATTTTGAATTGGGAGGTTTTGGATAAAGCAACTTGATTATCAAACAGGAAATTGGGAAACGTTTTCCTCTGGCTGTTGAAGATTTTTCTGCATTTGAGCTCTAAACTTGGCTGTTGAAGATTTTTTGAGTTGAATGCTTAGCTTCTACCAGGCTTTGATTTCCTGTCAAATATTCTCAAATGAAAATAAAATGTCTAGTAAGTCTTATTTGTAATTAAGGTGTACAACACTGAGACTTTTGGATCGACATTATATATTTCGCTTTTCATATATGAGGAATCTGCTATACATTGTTGTGCACTTGTGTCAATTCACTTTATTAATTATCAAAGAATGATTGAGAGCTAATTTAATTTCCTTTATTAGCTTTTGGTTTTGCAACATACTCTCAATCCAATTATCTCAGTGAAAATCTGAATCAAGCAATTCTGCTTTGCTTGTTAATAATTTCATGTATATTAAAATTGTGGTGCTTTTTGTTCTTCAGGTATTGATTTACTTTTTCTTCTGAAATTACACTCATCATTAGTGGGAACTAATTCAATCTGTAGCACTGCATGATGTAGCTTACTGTGTGGTTGCCATTGAATCTGTTGGTAGACAGATTCCATTTGCTTTCCTTGAACGTATCAAGGAGGAATTCTCCAAGAAATATGCTGGAGGAAAAGCTGCAACAGTGGCTGCTCGTAGCCTCAACAAAGAGTTCGGGTATTCCCATAAGATGTGTGTGTGTGTGCATGCACGCACGTATTTCTTTCATGAAATCCTTGGTTATTAATATTTGTTGTTTATGGATTCAGATCCAAGTTGAAGGAGCAGATGCAGTACTGCATTGATCATCCGGAGGAGATCAACAAGCTTGCCAAAGTGAAAGCTCAGGTTTCTGAAGTCAAGGGAGTTATGATGGAAAATATTGAGAAGGTAAAAGGGCCTATCGTCTTTACAACTTCAAGGGTAACTACGGTCAAAAGTTACATTTGTCTTTTGATGGATGGGTAGCAAGCTGAAAGTCATGTAATAAAATCCCTTCAATTGAATTCATGGTTGGATGTTTTACTCAAAAAAATTATGGTTTTTTTTTTTTACCAGATAAAAAAATTATGGTTGGATGTAACATTTATAATTATGTATGTTCAGGTTCTTGACCGTGGAGAGAAGATTGAACTTTTGGTAGACAAAACTGAAAACCTTCGTTCTCAGGTTTGTTATCATTACTTATTGAGTAACTCAGCAATTTTGTCAAATTCTTAGAGGATAATCTAAAAAGAAATGGATTTCTTATATACATTTATTATTAAATTTCTATTTGGTGTTGTTAGTTCTCAATTGTAAAAGATTTATAATTATTGTAAATATTAATAATGAGATTAAATAAAACCAAAATATGTTGAACTGTAGAACAATGAAATTGTGCAAGATTTTTCATTGTGCTTATACGCTTATTAGTTCAATGATGGTTGTCTCAACATTTTTAATATAATTGAAGATGTATATGATCCAGAAAACCAGTGAGCAGCGCATCGAAGTTTCCCTTGGTTATGTTATTCCAAGTAGAAATCTAGGTTACAGAATATATAGGCTTATATAGCAAGTCTTATTTGATAATTCTAATCCACTAAACCAGGAAAAATATTAACTAATATAATCTGAGACAATAACAGAATTATGTAATATGAAGCCTAGTCTGTGACACTCACCATAAAGTTGGTGAATGGATGTTTAGCATTCCCATCTTGCTTCTTAATTAGCCTTCAAACTTCACCCACATTAGGGCTTCAGTTAAAATATCTGTAACTTGGCTCTGAGTATACATGTAGCTGAAATTGGTGAACCCTAATTCAAGTTTTTCGTTTGTGAATTTCCTATCCAGCTCCACATGGTTTGTCCTGTCATATGATGGACTGGGTTGTTAACAATGCTGATAGTAGCCATGCTGTCAAATTTAGTTTCATAGAATTGTGCTTCTTTAATTTGTCGAGGAGTCCTTTTAATCACAATCCCTCAAAAAACCCCACGGACAATGCTCTGTACTTTGCTTCAACACTATTTCTTGCTACTAGAGATTGGATCTTGCTCATCCAGTCGACAAGATTACCTTACATATATGTGTGTGCAGTTTTATCACTGTCATCACTCTTTTTGAAAAAAATATAACAAATATCATTTCAGGGATCTTCATATATCTCAATACTCTGTATACAAACTTCAGTGGGTTTCTTCAACAATCAACACACATTCTCTTCTTCACCAAACTGCCTTTATATTTGGTTTTCATGGTAGGATCTGTTAGATTGCAACCTGGCATCCATCTCTACTTCAATAAATCAATTGTGTAATTTTTCTTTTTTTTTTTTTTGTGAAACTACAATTCCCTTTTTGAACGTTGCAACCTCCCCTCTTAGAAAAGGCCACAGTTCACCATGAACATTAATTTCAAATTCTCTTAAGAGTAAGGACTTCAGTTGTTTAGTTTTCTCTTTGTCATTACCACTGATTACTATGTCATCAACATAGACAATTAGAATAGCTCTTGACCTAGATGTGGAGATCTTGGTGAATGGGGTGAGATCTAACTTGATCGTGACAAATATCCATACCCTCTAATGACCTATAAAATTCTGTCAAACCATGCACTAGGCAATCACTTGAGACCATAAAGTGATTTCTTCAGCTTTCACACTTTATTGGTTCTAAACTGCATGGTTACTTGCCTCTTCTAAGTAGTGGTGGAGCCAAGATCCTAAGCCAGAGGGTGCAAGATAATTTAATTTAAAATTGATAATTTTTAAAATAATAATTTAATGATTAAAAATAAGGGAGAATCACATTCAGGGTCCCTATATGAGAAAAAATGGTAGTGAGGGCATAGAACAATAGAAGGCTCAGTGATGCACAAGACAAAGTGCATCGATTCAGTTGTGCATGCTGAGCTTTTTATTGTTATGGGCCCTCTCTACCATTTTTTCTCATCTGGGTGTCCTGAATGCGGTTCTTCCTAAAAATAATAACCATACTATGATTAAAACTGTAATAACATGAGTAGATTAATAATCATTTTTCTTTTTGGAAAATTATATTGAATTGGTTGATATGATCTTTTATGTAAATATGTTCATATCTTATTTCAATCATTAAAATATTACATATTTAATAAGCTTTTAAGATTAAATATTTTTTATTTAGCCCAAAGAGTGCAAAATATAAAGAGTAGGGGGTGTAAAGTTGCAAATTTTACATGCCCTACTTGTAATTTTTTCCCAATGCAAACCCTCACTGTAATGTGGCTTTGCCAATGCTTCTAAGTCCCCACTTAAAAATGCATTCTTCAAATCAAACTGATGAAGTAGCCAATCAATGTTGGAAACAAGGGAGAACGAGACCTTGATAGTATTGAACTTGGTGACGGGCAAGGAGTCTTTTGATTGTCAATTCTTTAGATTTGTCTAAACCTTTTCTGAGACTAGCCTTGCTTTTTGCCAATTTATTGTGAAAACTCACTTGCAGCCCTCAAGTTTCTTTCATCCTAGTAGATCACAAACCGCCCATATTCCGTTATGGTCTAGGGCATTTAGCTTATCCTGAATTGTCATTCCCTATTCTGGTTGGGCTATAGACAACCAATATTCTGGGGAATCTTCTCATTGCTAAGGTTTGCAACAAAGGACTTGTATGTCGACAATACAACAACAAGAAGTCTTATCCCACAATGTAGGCATGCTACTATTGGGCGAAGTGTGGCAGGATCTTGCCCCTTTTCTTAAGGTAATGAGAGCACCTATCACTATTGTGCCCTCCTTATTGATGTTGGCACTTGGACCAGGATCAAAGGCATGCATCATGGGAGCTGGCTCTTGCACATTCTTCCTCCTTGAATAGGTCTGCCATCTGAAGTCCCCTTTTTTCACATTATCCACGTTATCCTAATGTTTAGTTTTAGTTTGATTATTAGTTTCAGGTCTGGCAAGTTCTTCTGGAGCTGTGATAAGAGGTTCTGAACTTGGTGATTGTATAATGACTGGGATAGTGGTTGAGATGTCATTATTTTCAGCGTTAAATTCCCATTCTTGTACTCTCTCCCAAATGGGCAATATGGGGAAGTGGGGCTGAAGCTGAGTTTCAAAGAATGTAGCGCCTATGGTAGTGTAAGGCTGCTTTGCAACTGATGAGTAACACTTAGATGCGTTTAAGAGCTTGTTGATCAAGTTGGGATGGCATCTATCACTTTTGTCTTACTGATGTTGGGACTTGGACTGGGATCGAAGGCATGCATCATGGGAGCTGCCTCTTGCACATTCTTCCTCCTTGAATATGTCTGCCATCTGAAGTTCCCTTTTTTCACATCATCCACGTTATCCTCAGTTCTAGGTTTGGCTTGATTATTAGTTTCAGGTCTGGCAAGTTCTTCTGGAGTTGTAATAACAGGTTCAGAACTTGGTGATTGTATAATGACTGGGATAGTGGTTAATATGTCATTATTTTCAGCGTCAAATTCCCATTCTTGTACTCTCCCCCTGAATGGGCAATATGTGGAAGTAGGGCTGACCGGCCGAGTTTCAAAGAATGTAGCGTCCGCGGTAGCGTAGGGCTGCTTTGCAACTGATGAGTAACACTTGGATGCGTTTAAGAGCTTGTTGGTCAAGTTGGGATGGTCCAGTATAAAATGCCACAACCCACACCAACTTTGGAGGGCATACAATATTTACGATAACACGAAGAGTCCGCGACATGGACTGTGTTTACGAGGCCTAGGCTGTGATGGCAAATCACTAATAAGCCTAGCCTCTTTATTTAATATTTTCATTGTGTTGAGTTTGGTAAGGTGGTGTCTAACGCTTGGATTTAAGAGTTGTCTAAAGTCAGCTTCTAATTGGTGATATTCGTCTTGAAGTATACTTCAGTGATGTGGATGCCTTCGTCTGGTTGCGTTTTTTTGTTTTTGGCCTTAAAAGAAATTATGTGCGATTCATATTAATCATGCTGTCGCATGGTTTGATCTTGATTTGTTGTTTTGCAGGCTCAAGATTTTAGGCAGCAGGGAACCAAGATTAGGAGAAAGATGTGGTTCCAGAATATGAAGATAAAATTAATAGTTCTTGCCATCATAGTTCTACTGATTCTCGTTATCGTTTTTTCTATATGCGGTGGCTTCAAGTGTGGTAAATGAGTCTTATTTTTTTTTCATAAGGTTGTCACTCGCAGATTGGTTTTTCCCTACATAATCAATGTTTTCCCCCCTTATTTTTAACTTTAATTTTTTTTAATACTTTCCTTTAACTCGTATGATATGTTGATCTCTTTGCAAGACATTGCTTGTATAGTGTGCAATATCCTCCCTTCTCTCCCTTCGTCTTCTTTATTAAGGATCTCTTTTTCCTATTTGCTTCACCGACTTTGCCTTCATGTAGTGTAGGCGTAATGGCGCATTGGAGGAAAAATAAGTGCGCTTTTATTTTCAAACTACTAAATGCAGGCGGTTTGAATTCCTTCCCCCCCCCCCCCCCCCCCTCCTCTGGGAGGCAAAGCTAGAAGAACGAAAGAACGAGTTAAAGCTAAGTTATCGAGTATTAATTCAAGAAAAAATGCATGACACTTTCAACTTCCTAAACTGCAAATCAAAAACACCCCCCCTTCTTCTTTTTTATTTATAAATTGAAGCTGAAATCTATTAAAAATTAACGTATACAACATTTCAATATGTCCTTAACCTATTACCAATTGCCTGGGTTATTCTTGTTTCCGATATATACTAACAAGGTCCACAACATCTTACTATGAACAAAATGGCAATTTAAAAATTGTTACATCTATGGTTACGATCCCACAACCATCGTTGTTCTTCTATTCAATTCAATAATAAAGAATGTCCAACACTTTTCTCAATCCACGTGAACTCGTAAATATAAGTGTTAAAGTGCATCTTTCTTCCAGTATTTTCTTTTGATCCTTTCGAAAGGAATACTGAATACTCCTGTTTTTATATATAAAAAAAATTATATCACAATTTAAAAAAATTAGTTAATCATAATAATTATATTTAAAAATAAAAAAATTAGATTAAAATGCTCTATTAATCAACATAAGTATACATTAATTATTTTTTGTTAATGTAAATTATAAAGGATGATATAGAAAATATATAATAAATGCTTATTGAAATAGGTAATTTTAATTATATAAAAAAATAAGAAAAAATGGCAGTTTTTCCTACAAAAAGAAATGGAGGAATACCTTCTACAAATAAGTTAAATACTTTTTTCCTAAATCATTTTTCTGGGCAAAAATCTCCCTTCACTAATAATCCATTAACTTTGTCATTTTCTATTAATGTGAAATATTCTTCAGTGTTAGTTTGTGTGTAAACTCTTTTTATATGAACACCAAGCACCTTAAGGTTTTGTTAAAATAAAATTTATTAAATATTATTTTAATATTTAATTTTAAATATTATTATTTATAAATATTCAACAAAAAATTATAAATTATTTTTTTAAATATTAATAGCTCGAACAAATGTTTCAAAAATTTAATGAAGATTTGAAAATTGTGTGTGAGGATTTACAAATAGCAACAAGGACAACAACAATATTTTCAAATGAATTATAGAAAATGACTTTATTAAAAAATTAAAGCTAAATTACACACAACTCTCCTAAACTTTGAATCATATATAAATAACTCTCTTAACTTTTAAAACTTAATAATAAATATTCTTGAGCTTCCAAGTTTTTACAAGTAACCCCTAATCATTCTTTTAAATTTTAATTTCGTATGCATTTAAGCCTCTAAACTTTAATTAATCTACAGATAACCTTCCAAACTTTAAATTATGTATAGACAATTAATGCATAAAATTAATCAAATAGAATTATATCTATAAATATATAAATCAAAGGGGCTTCATTGTAAAATTTTAAAGGTTAAGAAGATTATGTGTACATGGTTTAAAGTTCAAAGGAGTAATATATAATTTAGCCAAAAATTAATAATGATTTAAGTCTTTTATATATAATGCATCCAAAGGTGACCACACAACCTGCGTTACCTGCAAATGTAACTGGAACTAGAAGAGAGGCAAGTAGTATTTCTCAGGGGTTCACGAAACATGTGAATGTTTTTTAGTTTTTTATAATTCACCATGAGTTCATGACATTATCGACTCCTTACAAAATGTACATCTGCATGTCATAATTCTAAAATCCAAGGACGGACGAAAAGCAGAAAACGCTGGGGTTTGAACAAGCGAATTACAAGTCGATTTCCATATTGTCTATAAGCCTGACTTTCCCAAACCATGCAGCAACGCAGAAGACAACAGGAGCCTCAATCGATTCCACGGCCTCCAAACTCTGTTGATCTACAATCTGCACGCAGAAACATATAATTGGCATTGAGGTAAAAAGCTTTCAATGATCACAGATCAAATTATAAATTGCTCTGGCTCCATTTGCAGTGGCGATTTGCATATATACCAATGCCTGTGGAGCGCTTCCATCACCGGCAATATCAATTTGGCATTCCAAGTGTGTCAATGCACCTTTGGCAGAAGATTATATTTTGCGGTCCAACCAGAATAGTTAAAATGTGACAAACCACTGGCATTTTGAATAGTCTAAATCCTTGCAGTTCTTGTTAAATTATGATGAGACCATTGGTTAGTGGCAGAAAATGATCTATGGTACTAACATCCAACCTCAGTTTTTTTATAAAATGCATGTAGGTGATTATTATGATTATCACATCAGTATTTAAATCTAAAAACAGTAAGAGGGACAGTAATGTTTCCTCGCCAATTATACAGGCAACAGGTCTTTAGTAATCATCATCTGGTATTGTTTGCACAGACCTCTTGTTTCTAAAAATAATTTGGAAATCACAGTTTAGGATTGAGTAAATTATAATTTTACAAAATATCTAGCAGCACCTGCAGTGCAACGGAAATATATGTACAAGTTTAATGACACAATCACCCAAAGGGTAGTGGACATCACCAAAACACACCAAAAGAGAGAGAGAGAGAAACTCATGTAAGCCAGATCAATATAGAAGTTACCATTAAGGCATCCATTTTCGTAATTGATAATATTTAATCATCTATCGTAAGATCTCAATAGATTTCGAGAGAAAGAAGTAAGGACACAGTCTAGATAAATTACCAGCCTGCCACAGAACTATATGCTCCAGAGGAATACATAAATGCTTAAATTAGTAACTGCACTTATAATTTCGACCATTCCAAAATAAATAGAGAAAGGTTAAACAGACTTTAACATCTTACCTCGGCATAGTCAATCCTTCCTCCAGCTTCAGTTATGGCTTGGATGACCAAGTTTCTCAGCTTATTACAATCCATTTGGCCATTTGCTGCAGCTGATTTAGCTCCTAGTAATGATTTGTTTATAGATAGTGCCTGGGAAAGATTGAAGGACGGGACACAAATTTTAAGTGCGAATTGAAGATAGATGGACAAAAAAAAAAAAATTACTGCAGCTGACTCCAAGATATGGAGAGATTAGTAATGAATAATGAGCCAGAAGTTTTTGATCATTTTTTCCCCTGTGGTAGAAGCTTAATTTGCAATATCAGGTTATTTATCTCAAGAAATTAAAAAATATATATTTAATGAAAGATACCTTCTCCCTCTCTTCAGGTGAAAGACGCACATTGCGGGAACTCATGGCCAGGCCATCACTGTCACGTATTATTGCAGAACCTATCACTTCTATGGAAAAATCAAGATCCCTAACCTACAGCAAATCATCCACTCTATCCATCTTTAGCAAGAAAACAGCATAAAAAGCCTTTGCAACCAATATAATATAACCAATTCAGTAGGAAAATGAATCGAGCATAATGACCACTGTAACACTAAAGGATAATTGCCAAAGAATGCGATAATTTCACTCTTATCAGACATGATCCCAGTTCTTTGCTTCTTTGCCAAGTCCATGACTCCATATTTCCAAATAAACAATGAAGTAGCTCCAACCAGATAAAAACTTCACATGCATAAACAAGTATAACTATAAAAATCTGTCTTCCCACTCATTTGAACAGCATGGGAGATACGGAAGTGAATGAGTCAAAGAGTACTATCAAGTGCCCCTCGAATGAAAATCTGGTACCTATTTGTCACTTCCATTGGCTAATTGTATTAGAATACAAGGAGCAATTGTTGTAAGCACTATTTGTTTCGGGAGAGAAGGGGCAGAGATTGAATGCTGGCATGAGACCACATAGGCTCCACAGGTAGGGATGCAACCGTAGCATCTGCAAGCACAGACCTTACAGTGCCAGGTAGAAATTTTGAATGCAAGATTTATACTGAAATAGTTCATTTCAAGTGTTTATTCCAAACAAAATAATATAATGTCATCGACCTTTAGGTTCTAGATTCAAAGCATAGTAGGTAAACGGCATAAATAAAGCTACAGGGTAAGGACATGATAAGAGTTAAAAGTTATCCTTTATTTTCTTCCACTTTCCAAAAAGTAAAAAGGCCACTAATGATTCCCAACATTCTTACCATTCTCTGAATTATTCGCCACTGCTGATAATCTTTTTTTCCAAACACAGCAACATCAGGCTCCACTATATTAAACAACTTGGTGACGACTGTAGCAACTCCTCTGAAAAAAATAGGCCTGCTCTTTCCACAAAGACCCTTTTCCAAATTCTCAACCCTGACCCAAGTCTCGTGCCCTATACCCTTTTGCTCAATGCAAGACAAAACCGCAACATTATTAATCACACTTGCAGATTTCTTGTTGGTGTCAGTTCCCCCATAGTTGTAGAGATTATGGGGGTGGAATACAACATCAACACCACCAGGAACAGCCATCAGCTTTCGCACATCGCCATCAAAATCAGATGGATAAGTAGATAGGTCTTCGGATGGGGAAAACTGACCTGGGTTTACGTAGATTGAGACGGCGACCACGTCGGCGTGACGGTGAACTTCCCTGACGAGAGAAATGTGGCCTTCGTGAAGGAAGCCCATGGTGGGCACCAAGCCTATTGTTTTGCCTTGGGATTTCATCGTGCTCGACCATTTCCTCATCTGATTCTTATCGGATATTATCAATGGCTGCTTTGCCGCCATTGGAAATGATGCAGGGTTGAAGGCCTGAAGCTGAGATCATAAACGTTTCTTTCCTTTTCTGCACAAAGATGCTGTAGCTTGCAAAATTCACGTGCACTGTACATTTTGTTTTTTCCCCTCTAATAGGACTGAACATCCTCTACTACTAGGTGAACATTTTTCGTCTTAAACCATTATTAAAGGAGGGAAATTTTTATTTGCCTGAAAAATAATTTAGACAGAAAAATGTCATACTTAATTACTTATTAATACTGGATGTCGGTACTTCTAAAAAAAAAAAAAGTGCAAAACTCGGAAGGGATGAGGAATAGTAATGACCATCAGGACAGGGTCGTATTCTTTTCAAAACTCTTATTTATATCCGCTCCATTCCGGCCCCAAAATATCTCCTCAATTCAACATACAAATTCCCATGCGCGCCACACGGGAAAGCTTTGATGCCAATCATCATATAGTTAAGGTGGCACCACGGTCCACGTAGAAGCATACGTAGAAATATGCTGGCCCAATAAATGACTTTCTTTTTTATTTTTATTTTTCTTTTTATTTTTTTTTTTTTTGCGTGAGATTCAATATTATTCTTAATTTTTAACCTAAACTGATTCGGAAGATAGCTATCAAAGGGCACACCTTCTATCAAAAATTTAATTAAGATTATTCACTAAACTCAAATAACCCCTATCAATCCATTCAACTACTTAGCGGTATGGGTGGAAATAGGTTAAGTTGAGTTAGATTTTGATTAAATAAGCTTGAACTTATATAGTAAATTAGAAGCCTAAAGTCTGTATAAGGTTTTTTTTCACAATTCAAACCTGAACCTATCTAAAGCCTAGCACAGCCTAAAAACCTACTTAAAAGTAAGTCATTTTAATTAGGTTCACATTTTTATTTTAAACTCCTCAAGTATATTTTAGGACTATTATAGTATACAATATGTAACTTGATTTGTCAATTATAATATATAATAAGTGAAAAGACTTACAAATTACAATGTAATATAACAATATGAGAAGTCCAATACGATTGAAAACATAACTAAAAATGAAAAAAAAAAAAAGAACTCAAATGGTGAAACCGATGTTTGTGTTATATTACATAATATTTGTTTGTGTGTAAATAGGTCAGCCTGTTGGGCTCGTAGGTTTCTTGAATAAATAGGCCTATCCTATTTAACTACATAGATCTAATTAAGAGCCTAAATGTAACATTTTGAATTTTTAATCCTATATTAATGGTTGATTACAGAATGGATTAGCGATTTAATATGAAATTAGAATTTTGGATAGTGAAGTGTTGAATTGACTTGTTGGGATGTTATATGAGTAGATGTGAGAGGAAGAACAGCAGCCCGAAGTAGAGCGTGTGAGTATAGTGAAGATTTTTCTCATTATGCCATACGCCACGGCACATGGTGCAAAACTTTGATAAGTGAAAACGTGTACAGCTTGTAAAAATAGAAGGACAAGTAAAGAGGAGAGGGTCAGGCATGGAGAAGAGACGGAGGCTCTACTAGGGTAATGATTTTTGAGGGAAAGGATAACTTCTAACATATTACTTATCAAATAAGTCTCTTAATGCCTTAATCTCTAATTCTACCATATTTTCTTAGTTTAAACTATTAAAAAATTAAATTCAAAAGTTTTAAGGAGATGATTTCTTACCCTATAATAATCAAAAGGTCCTTTGGAATTAAACCAATACTTTGTGACTGATTTGAGTCAGAACAATAAAATTTTGAAGATATAAGCACAATTTGACATAATTTAGAGGGAGAGTAATGGGAAAAAAATTGATAATGGGTGTATTAGTGCCTAAATTGAATGGTAATTAGGAGCAAAGAATGGAAATAAGGCATGAATAAAGGGAATAGTAGTGATTAGATGTTTAATTGTAATAATTGGCACTTTTTATCAATGATGAAATTAACTTTAGTTGCCAATTTTATGTAGATTCTAGCATGTGACGCGTAAGTAACAAAAGCAAAATCGAATAAGGTTGTGCAACATGAGTAATCCTTTCTATTGAAAAGAAGAATTGAGATAACCATATAGTTTGTTATGTTTGTTAACTCATATAAATGCATTATTGTTCTGAGAGTTTTTATGCATGAATTTATATTGTAAACAATTTTAGCATGAAGTTGATTTGTAAAATGAAAGTTTAATGACTTCTGGTTTGGATTGATCTATATGGTTATGGAAATTATGGAAAGAGAGCATTGAAATGTGTGTGAAAAACATGATCATAGGGGGTGGGAGTTCACCCAAGGTATGTGTGGATGTGTGTGTATGGAGAGGTGAGTGAACAAATTCCATATAGTCAGGCTAGCATTATGGGACATCAGGTGCAGCATATTATGGGCTGATACCATGGGTAATCTGATACAACGTTATATTGACACTATTATCATGGGACATTCAGGTAGTCTAGCAACTCTCTAATTCCCATTAAAGTGCTGTTAGGTGTCAACGACACCTCTATCACAAGTGTGTGAGAGGACAGAAATCATAATCTGTGGATGAGAAAGATTGCCTTTAGTTGGGTGTTTCTACTACTAAAAGTATGTTGGGTTATGAGTGATTAATCTAGTAGAGCCTATGGTTTCATGTTAGGAAGTTTAGAGGTTTGATGAATAGATGATCATACTAGTACGTGAAAATAATTTATATGAGAAAAGGTTATGAGTAAAGCCATGTTATGATAAATATATATATGCTACACTTTGATTTAACTACTTTGGCATTGTTATTTGTGCTAATAAACATTAAATGAATTATACTAGTTATTGAAATTTTAATATCACTTGTGATTATTTACATTTTTCAAATTCTGATATTAGTGGTGCGAAGGGAAAGGAGTTGGGCCAAGGATAAAGAATCCTACTAAGCCCATTGTAAGATGGTGTAGTGAATTTGAGTAAATAGTAGTAGTTATGTATATAAGTTTCCATACAAAATAATACTTTTGCATAAATATGTGATTGTGAATGTATGTGTGATTTTGAAATTCTAGCCCATTGAACTATGTATATATGTGTATATGATAGAAGAATAGTATGGGCTAGTAGATAGATGATAGGTGTGTGGAATTGACCATGTGAATGAACGAGATAAAAGAAACGTGATTTTTGCCTAAAAAGTGTGTTGGGGGTAGTTTACAGGCCAATTGTGTGTATATGTTATATTATATATATATATATATATATATATAATAATTAATCAATTAGGTGTATATTATCCATTTGGACGTAGTTAAGGCTCAAAAAGTAGCTAATGACTTATGGTTTTGATTGGTAATGCTCAAGCGATAAATTTTGACTTAAAATGGTCAAAATGCACTTAGATGTTTAATTTTTAAATAAGATATCGAATTGAAATGAAATCAGTTTCATTAGTTAGATTTTAAAACAAGCTTCATGTGAAAACTTGAATCACCCCAATTTGACATCAGATGCAAAAACAACGCACTTCTAAAATTTGTATCAGAATCTAAAAATTTGACAGCGGATTCCAATACGTACACCACAGTGCATGTGACAATGAAGGGCAATATGCCGCGGCGTATGGCACAAAGAGTAACATTGAGATCTCCGTGCCACATGCTACGGCGTATATGGCATGAGCCACGGCACATGGCCCCTGTTTTGACTCAATTAGGTTGAAAATGCACATGTTTTCTTATTCTTTGATGTACTTTTACATATTGTTTCCACTGTGTAGTGTTTTCTAATTTGAGTAATTTGTGAAATGGTTTTAAAAATTTTACTTGGGATCCCAAATTTTCAAAATAAATAATTCTAAATTGTTTAGTAGATTGTGTGGATGATTGTATGGTAATGTCATTGAGGGCATTACACTAAACCTAACCTGATTGTATTTAGTAAATAGGATATGTTGGGTTTGAAGTAAGCCAGACTGTAGGCCTTTGTTAAAAACTTGGCCTATTTCCATCCTTACTTAGCGATCAATAAATGAATTTTTATATTTAATTTTTTTGCATAATAAATTTTCTAAATAATTCATGCCATTTTCACACCATCCACCATCAATTCATCAGTTACACAACTAATCCTTATTGTTTGAGCAAGTCACATGTCCAACCGTTACCAGTTTAATCTTCTTGTACTCACTTCATTTTTATTTATAAAAGAAAAAAACTATATCACACAATTTAAAAAAATCAATTAACTATATTATGTTTGAAAATAAAAGAATTAAACTAGAATATCATTTATTAATTATGTTGATCAAGCCTTCATTAATTGTTTCTTATAACTATGAATGATAAAATTATGCAGGGTAATATAGAAAGTTTTCAACAAATGCCTATTAGAAAATGTGATTTTGCTTATATTAAAAAAGCAAACTAAAAGTGATAGTTTTTCTTATAAATTAAAACGCAAGGAGTATCTTGCACTGTGACTATCCTTCAAGCTGTGATAGCATCAAGCTAACTTACGTGTTACATTAATCATTGCTAGGGTTGTGCAAAAATTCTTTGGCCTTATTTGGTTCAATCCAACTCGAGATAATCCAGTCTAGTTTGATCTGGATAAAACCAGGTCTTTCAAGACCAAAAAGACCAAACTTTTTCTTTGAATTAGATTGGACATGAGACTGAGCATTTGGACTAGTCCAATCCTATAAACTTATTTAATATAATTATAGTTAATTTATTAATTATTATTACAATAAGTTAATTTATAATAATAATTAGTAATTTTTTATATTTTATATTTGTAAAGTCTGAATATTGAGCAAAATTTCAGCATTGACCAATCTGATCTTCTCCTTTTATTAGTGAAATTTATTGTTAACTTGGTGTAATGGACTTTAGACATGTTAATGTTGTGTAAGGTTGCTTAATTTGAATCCTTTTATGTTGTAATTGAAATACTTGTTGTTGCTGTTGGAAATTATTGTGGATTTATAATTGTTGTTGTTGTGATAAATTTTATATGACTATCAATAATTTTATCATGTTGAAATAAATTGTTGCCTCTCGTAAATGAAAATGAAAAAAAAAAATTAAAGTGAGACACTGGATATGACTAAGACCAATCTCCTAATCTTACTATACCAATTTAGTCATGTTCAGCTTTGAGTTATAAAGGACCAAACTAGACTACAGGTTGTCTAATTCAATTCTTTTTATAAAAAAAATTAAATTTTGGATTAAGTTGATGTCTTGTCAAGTCAATCCTTTATACAACCCTAATCGCTGCAATCCTAGTGTCTAGTGGAAAGTGTGCTAGGGGCAAACATTCTACATTATTTTAATTGATCACGGATCCCATCCATTAATGTTTGTTTCTTACTAGCTGGTACCGATTAAGAACAACATATTTTTTATGTAGTACAGGTGATTAAGATTTGAAACACCCTATCCAATCATGGCTAGTGTACATGTCACCTTTGTTGAAGTTTTTAAATAAAAAATACAGAAGTTAATTGAAAAGATAAATCATGTCACAAAGTAGTTAGATTGACTACATTGAGAGAACATTATTTATGGCCGGTTTCATATAATTTATCTGTTGAATTTTACAACAATAGGTTTATTGCACATTGCTTTGACCCATTGAGATGGGGAAAGGAAAGGAAAATAGTTCCGAACAAATCTAAAGGAAAAATAATCAGAAAGCGCCTACGATACTACATATATTATACACAGGGTATCAGTATGGGGGGATCAGCACGCAAGCTGATCTCTAAACGAAGAAATCTCCTCAAAAATTGGGAGCCTCTTGGATCTAATTAGGCCCCATTCACTCATCAGCCTCTCCAGTCCTTTGATAAAATCATCATCCAGCCCAAATATATCTGACAACTGTGGGCCCGGTAGATTGGTCCTCAATTCTACTAGCAGATCTTTGGCCCGTTTCCTCGACTTGCTATCTTCTGACCCTGGAACTTTGCCTGCAATTACTTCGTCCAGAATCATTTGAGCCTGTCCGTATCGAGCCTGCCGCATGAGACATAGGCCCAAGTTACAAGCCTTGTTGCAATCTGGATCAATCATCTGGGCTTTTCTGTATACAACCTCGGCCATCATGTAGTTCCTTTTCTGCATGTAGGCCCAACCCAAATTTCCCTGTTTAATACCATATCCTTTGGTCAATTTTTGCAAAATTACCAAAAAAGGAGCCATTCAGTCTCATAAGAAACGGGTCCTCTATAAGAACGACTTTATCATGATTAATACGTTTCTAATCATGAATTAGACTATGAACCTATGATTGCACAAATTTAAAATAAACCACACTGTTTAAGGCCTATGACCTATAATTTGTTGTGAGTTCGGACTCAGATTATTAAACAGCGATAACCTGATTGGATATGGAAAGTTGATAACCATTTTAAAAAATAAAATTGTCAAGTGCTCGAGGGAACTAAAAATTGCAATGAATCATGCTTTAAATGACGAAGAATATAAGGCAGGAATTGAAGAATGAATACCAGTAATCTAGAAGTTTCTTGCTTGATGGAAACTTGGAACTTCTTGCCATGAGATCGTGCTGTCTTTGTGGGTTTACCATTGAAGGCCTCGCCTTGGTATATCATTTTCAGCTTCCTCTTCAGTAGCTCTATTTGCTCGTCAACTTTTCCACATTTCTACCATTAAACAACAATTTTGCAATCAGATATTTTTGTGTGTGAACTGTGTAAGTGTATATACTTCATGAACTTCCGCAGAAATTCTCAATTACTCTACCTCGCTAAAATATGAGCCATCCAAATATAATTTTATACGACGCCAGCCTTTCAGGGAGCCAATATAAGTTATAAGTGCATGTAATATATCAATTATTCGATCGTAATAAGGAGCCTCTTAAAATCTTATCGGTATATGCTTCGGAAGCAACGATTGTAATTCAATCAATACATTCTCCTTGTTGGTGAAAATTTAGATTGCATATTTCCTTCCAAACCTCCTGCCTTCAAATTGTGAAGTCCACAGATGCATTTAATGTATATTAACGAGTTTTCGTCTACCCATTACCTCCACCGACTATGCATGGACTGCTTTTTATTTAAGAATTATTTTTTTTAAAAAAAATCACTGTTATTTATACTCATAACTAATTGAATCAACCAATGTTTTTGGACATCAAATGCGTTTTAAGAACTTTTCTTCAACTTGTTGGTAGTCACTGGAAATTAGGAAGAAAAAATTGATAGAATAGGAGAGAAGAGAATGAAATTTAAAATGTAGTAGCATCTTACCTTGTAGAGATCGATGAGTACGTTATCAAGTGATTCTTGGGATTGTTTGGAACAAAGGCTTCTAAAAGACTTGATGGCTTCGATGGCTTCTTCTGCTCTATTCAGTTGCTTCATCACCACAGCCATGTCCTTCAATGCGCTGTCCACCCTGTCCCTCGCATTTACTGCCTTCCAAAACAATATTATTGCTCCTTCCGGGTCCTTATCCACTAACTGCGCATCCCTCGTCATGTTTTTGTTCATGCCAATTATTACTATTTGTCAAATTAAATAATATATCTCTCTGGAAGTTCTTAATGCACGGAAACAAAATCTAGTGAACTCATTCAACGACATTAATTACCTAATTTGATTGATAGGCCTCTACCTGCATATATAGATCGATGGAAGAATTCAAGAACCACTCGATAATTTACCTCTTGTTTTCCTAATTACAGCAAAGCAGATAGTAAAAGTAATGCAACAAAGTTCAACTAAATTTTCGCTCTTTTTAACTCATAAAATATATATGTTGAGGGGGCAAAAGATCGGATGGAAGAATCGATTAACCGTTATTGATTTTTTATTTTCTGTTTGCTTTCGAAAAAAGGAAAGCAGAAGTAAAAGAAAACGGGAACCAGTTTCAGCTAAATTTTCAGCAATTTCGAAGGTAAAAAAAAGAAAGAAAAGAAAAAAAAGTCAATAATATTCAACAAAATTGTCACGTAAACGAAGAAGTTGATTTATGGTGGCAGGATTAACTATGGCTTAGTGATATGGTGAACTTAAATTTTAGAACACGGGTCACTGATTCATCCATGGATGTACAGTGCAACAGACAAACCGAATTAATCAGCCAACGAGGAGGAGGAGGAGAAGGGAATGGAGTGAAGGAAGATTAGGAGGGGAAGATCAGAGGAAGAAAGTGCGGGAAAGGGAGAGAACCTGAGCATGCTTGGCTCTGACATAAGGGCTATCACCGCAAGGGACTTTATGGAGAACGTGGTAAAGATGATCCTTCTTCCCTTTTGAGACGGTGCTCTTGGTATCGCACACACTTTCTTCCATTTCCATTCGCTCCGCCCCACGTCTCTATTTCCCTGAAACTGGAGAAGGGGCTGTGCAGAAGAAGAAGATGCAAAGTCGACGAATTGGAGTCCAAGTCCAAGTGGTGAATGCAGGGTGAGGCTTAGAGAGAGATAGAGAGAGAGAGAGAGAGAAGGCAATGGTGATCATGAGGATTTTGGGGATCCCATGGACTCTGAACCTGGCCGACTTTGCGTCCACCTTCGTTCTCACAGATTAAAAACCCAATCGAGGAATCCATATTCCGCGGGCGGACACGTGTCCATCTCTGATTGTACCCTCCGACAGTCTGCCTTTGGACCAAATTACAGAATTACCCTCACCAACACGGGACGAAGCCTGAGAGTAAATTGTGCAATTTACTGTGTTCAAAATCGATGCCAACTGATAGCACCTAATCAAACCGAATTAGATCGACATAAACTGATCAAATTAACTATAAATAAGGTTTAATTTTTTAAAAAAAATGATTGATTTGATTTGATTTAAATTTTATTTCTTAGATTTTAAATTAAACCAAATCAAGTATTATTATATTTATTTTATATATTCTTATAAATTTATCTAATTTTTTTCTAAATTTAGTTATCTAAAAATTGATGGTTAAAAATATGTTCTAATTAGTTAAATATTATCTATAATTTTTATGATATTTTTAAGGGCACCTGTCTATAATTAGTTAAATATTGTTTACAATTAGAAAAAATGGTATTATATATATTTGACAATGAAAAGTTATTGCTATTGGTATTTTTCTGCAAATTAAAGAAACATTTTTTTTTTGCAAAAACTAACGCTCAAATTTCATGATAAATTCATTATAAACATAGTTTGATCGAGTGTAAGTGAATTAAAATTATATAATTCAAAAGATGCTTACAGTTTTATTAATTTTTAATAATTAATGATCTAAAGAAGCATATATATGATTATTTTGTTATGAGTTTAAAATATTTAGAAAAAAATAAAAAAAATTCTGTAAACTAACAAGTGGCTGTAAAAATGCATTCTATAAGAAAAAATGACGCACCCATACTAAGCGTAAGTTATAAGAAAAAAAAATTTAAATAAATGAATTAAAACTTAATTTAAATTTTAACCAACTTGAACCAAACTAAATCAATTTCTCAAAAAACAATCAAGTCTCAATCATGAGTGAACCAAGTGATTTTAATTTCGTCTGATTTTTGCTTAAAACTGAACTAAAGTGAGCACATGAACACCCCCTATATTAATATTAATGAGAAAATCACAATCAAAAACCCTTGAAAAACATATTGACAGTTGAGGACTAATGAATACTGATTTAACATTGCAATTCCTATGGTCTTAATTGTAATTGATTGTGATTGTAAAAATACATAGTTGCCCTTGACCAAGTGTGTTCATTTAATGAACAAATCACTATTTATAAAATAACAACACTCCATTTTATTTTAACAAAAAATAATTTGCATAGTGATAAGTTCAAAATAAAATAATTTTCATCAATAGAACCAAATATATTCATGTGGTGAATAAATCACCATTTACAAAATAGCAATACTTTATTCTATTTTAACAAGAAATATTTTTCATAATGACAAGTCCAAAATAAAACTATTTTTATTAACAAAATCAAGTGTATTCATGTAGTGAATAAGTTATCATTCATAAAATAATAATACTATTCCATTAATTTAACAAGAAATAATTATCATAGCTAAAAGTTCATAATAAAGACATTTTCAATGATAAAACCAAGTGTGTAAATATAGTAAACAAATCACCATTGGTAAAATTATAACACTCCATCACATTTTAATAAAAAATAATATCCTTATAATTTATCCAAAATACAGTTAGAGATAATTATGTATTTTCACAATCACAATTAATTATCATTAGGATTTCAGGGACTGTATTGTTAAATTAAAATTCATTGGTTTTCAACTGTAAGTATGTTTCTTCAGGAATTCTTGGCTGTGATTTGCCCGATATTAATTCATGGAAGCAACTCAAGCGAGGGTAATGCCTCATAAGGCCCCTGTTCTGTCTTTCCCAAGGTGTTCGTCTCATCCATACAACAGTAACATTCACAAATTCTATCCCTTCAATTGCTTCGCTTTTCAAAATAACCAGCCATACACCTCGCAAGTCGCAATGATGCCTTTCGTACTTTATTTAGCTAGACAATTTCCCATATACTACTAGGGTTGAATTTAAAAAATTTAAAATAATTATTATGAATATTATTAATACCAATGCATTTGAGATCATTAAACTTTTAATAATTTCTCTATTCGATTATTTTCTTTGTTTTTGAATATTTTATTTACATACATTTTCTCTTTGTTTGTTGAACCTATAATGTGTTATAGAGAGAGTTTGAAAAAGTTAAATATTTGATGATTTCATCATATATGGCTGAATTACGAAAACTTTTAAATATATATCCTAATCTGAATTGAATTGTTTCTGGTTAAATAATCTCTTTTTAATTGCTCTGAAACAATTAAGAGTTTCTCTAAAAAAAATCGAGCTTCTGTTTGTGGCAGCAACATGCTATGGATTGGTGGTCTTACTTATAAGATGAAATCAATTACAAATAAAATGCCATATATGAATAAAATTTTATCAAAAAATTAATTATATCTCTTTGAAAATAAGAAGTTAGAAGGCCAAAAGCATAAAGTGGTAGGTTTTTCCTTTAACTATATTCTTCTTTGTTTGTTGCCATCATTCACTCCATGAGTAAGTTAGAAAAAAACCTTATTATTTTGATATTTGTAAAATGAATTACTTGATGGAAACTACAGTTCATTAAACGCTTTTTTGTCAACCACCTGCAAACACAACTTTTTAGGAAATTAATCTTGAATACATTCAGTTTCTAAAAAAACATTATAATGGAAGACTTTTGGTTGGAAAATCAATTATGATAGTAGAAGTGGTTGGAAGGATTGAAATGAAAACATATGTCAATTCAATAGTAGAATATTAGAAAAATAGTTTTGTGGATTTCAATGAAATAATTAAGAAGTTGAATATTTAAAATTTAATCTTTCCCAATATTTGAAGTGATTGGAATTTAATTTTTACTATCAAACATTGAAATTGGTATTAAAAAAATGGTTATGCAAGTTCCAATAAGATAAATAAGAATTTGAATATTTAGAATTTAGAAATTAATTTTTTTTAATATTCAAAGTGACTGTGATTCAATTTTTACTACCAAACATTGAGACTGATATTAGGAAAATAGTTTTACAGGTTCCAATGAGATAACTGAGAATTTAGATATTCAAAATTTAATTTTTCTCAATATTCAAAGTGATTGGGGTTTAATTTTTATTGTCAAGAATTGAAATTGATATTTTACATATTTTACACACTTGACCATAAATGTTCATTAATGGAGTGATGGGAGAATGTGTGAATGGAATATGGAATAATTAACCTTAATTGGTTAGTTATAATGATTTTTTTTGCAAGAAACAGAATGAGTAATAATATAAACAAAGACAAATCTAACAGAGTTATAGTGAGAATATGGTTTTTCAAGTTTTAACTTTTGGTAATTGAATATTATTAGGTGGTTTTCATATTCATATTTTAATGGATGATTTTAAATTTAAAATGAAAGAAGCAACATAAAAAAGAAATTTGAAAGGTCGCGATTTTTTCAATCCGTGCAAGTTGAGCCAAAAAAAACTACTAAAACAAAAATCATGCCTTCTATTTTACAATTGGGTTCTTATAATCTTCATCTAATGTAGTAAAATCGATCAATTATAACTTCCAATAAGATTCCATAGTTCTTTGACTTGATTCAATTATTTTCTAAACTAGTCAAACAAAACTCACTCAATGATGACAAAACCAACCAAATAATTTTTAAAATAAAACATATGTGGAAAATAGAATGTTGATGGGTAAAGAATCAATGATGGTTTAAATAAAATATCTGTGCTGATAAGGCAAACATGAACAGCATCGGACACCTCCTTAATGTTGTGCTTAGGTTCTCACAGATTTGGATTTGGATTTGAATTTGGATTTGGGCCAAATCCCTTATTTGGGCATTTAAAAATATGTAGATTTGGATTTGACTCAAATCTAAATCTAAATCCCATCTTAATTCCTTCAGAATTTAAAATACTCTCTCACACCCTATTATTTCAAATCTCTCACCCCTCGTCTCACATCGTGATTGGTTTTTATTTGGGTTATCTCATAAAGTCATCTTGTTTTCTACTCCAATCGCGTCTCTCCCACTCAGGTACCATTCTCGTCTCTTTTGCTCAGGTGAGTCCCAATCTCTCACCCCTCGTCTCACATCACGATTGGTTTTCATCTAGGTTATCTCATAAAGTCATCCCGTTTGCTTCGCCAATCTAGTCTCTCTCACTCAGGTGAGTCCTAATTATTTTCCTAATCTCTTAAAGCTTCTTTATGTTTCATCCATATGCACATCATCACTGTCCTCTTTGTCTCTTCTTCATTTCCTCTTCTCTTACCTTATTTCTCTTAATTCCCCAAGTATGTTTTAGACTGAGCAAATCTATATATGCTGGGTGAAATGGATTTGAGATTTTACATTTTATTTGAGATTTCTCTCTTTGTTGTTTTTTATTGTTTGATCCTTAGATGAATTTCTGTTTTCTATTCTAATATTCAATGAGCTTGCTCTTGCTTTTGGATTAATCAAGACGAGTCCAGATTCTGAAATCTGGATTGTGAAAAATCTAAGATCTAGTGGGTACTGTCATAAATTTATGAAATTAGTCTCTAGGGTATACTAAAGAGATATCATAATAAGAGAAAGGATACGTTTCCATCATTTCAAAAATGGTGACTGCTCTTGCAAGAATTATTAGTAGCATGAAGATTGTTATTAGATATTGACAAGTAATTTGCTTTGAGATATTCAGAATCATACAAGACACAAGAACTACTAGCTTTGAGACATAATTTGGCAATTGAGAACTGTAGATATTAGAAATGTTCACATCCAATGTCGACTACAAAAAGGAAACTCTTCATTTTTTTATGTATCTTGTTTATTACTTTCTTTTATTTAGTGGGGAAAAAATCATTGAAGTATTTATTATTGTTGAGACTTGATATTTATATAATTAATCTAAATAGTCACAGGAACCATGATATAAGAAATGTGACTTTATGGTTGAACAATGATATAGGAATGCATCAAAATCTGCCATCTTTTTTCAATTGAAAATTAGACTGAGCTAACGTTTCTACAGTCTTGCATGTTCCTTAAGACATGTGACAGAATGAGATTGATGATATTATTGCAAGGATGAAAGATGTAACATAATTGGATAAGGCTTCTGTTTGATATTGTTATTGTTGTTTAAAGATGTAACCAGAGCACCCAAAAAGTCAGAAACTCTCTTTTAAAGTTAATATCCTTAAAAATTTCTAATGAGCCGTGCTATGTAACATTATACAGTTAGTATTTATCTTTACTGTTTTATAATGCAAACATGGGAAATTGATTAGAGATTAGTTCTTAAATTCTTCAAAAGCAAGGTGCATGTTTTGACAGAAAATTTTTACATCAGGGTTTACATTAGTTACCTTGTTTTGATGAAAAGTGACATGACCATGTCTCATGTTTATGGTTAGTTAATAAACAAATATGGACTGTGTTGTGCCTCACTGAATTATTAGAAATATTAATATAGATGGTCAAGGTTTGTGATGAATAGTTTGTTTATTGGGATTAACTTGATTTTTTTCTGCATAACTGCAATGGGATAGAGAAATAAAAATCGTTTCTTTTACATACAAAATAAATTTTGTTTCTAAAATGAGTTGAACTCGCATAAGTAAATATGAGATTACTTTTGGGTGGTGCATCATGCATGCTAAACACATGCTCTTTTGCCTCCCTGTGGGGACTCTCTTTCTTTTTGTTTTTTTTCCTTCCCTTTATATATATATATATATATATTGATATGTCCAACAAAAATTGATTCCACACGCTCCCATTATATATATTCAACTTTTGCTTTCACTAATTAATCTTCTCTATGTTTCATCACTCTCCAATATCTCTGCTATATATTCTTATCCTAGGTGATTGATGAATTTTGATATGTTTTGAGTATTATTGCTTGCTCATAGCAAGAACTGTTATTATTAAAACAAAGAAAATATTGTGTAATGGATTGAGATCAAATATTAGGATATTCATTCATTCACGGAGAGATACACTGCTAAGAGGGCTATGAATAGAGATATATAATGATTCTGTTTGTTTTTTGCATGTGGGCAAGACTTGACCTTAACCTGTGCCGGAGCATTAGCTATAGTTTTAATCCTGATTCTGTCTCTGAATTATAGCAGTTTAGAGATCAATTTGGTGCTCATCACTTGTAGTAAGAACTCTGAAATCTTATTATAATCTAGTCAGTGTTTTATTATGTATTTTGAACCATATATCAGCTGGTAGTTGCCTAATCATTATTCTTGATCCTAGATTTTCTTATCATTATTTCAACATGTCTTGGTCATTGTTTATTTACAAGACGCCAATACATATTAGAGATTATTTTTATTATTGCCTACTACTATCTCCCCTTGTCACACACTTTTAGGTCTTTAAGTTACATGTCTTGATTGGAGCAAAATGAGATGAGTCAATTTTTTAAGTTTTGGTAAGTCAAAATCAATTAACTAAATAAATGATGTTATTGAGGGAAGGAGAAAAAATAGCACAGCAATTGGGGGTTCCTTGTGATGTGTATTGACTTGAAAAGTCTCTTACAAACAAAGACTATTTTTCTTTATTAAACTTGAGCCCTATATTAACCAAAGAACTCAATTGTAAATATGAGAATTTATTAACTCAATTGTATAAAACCAACACTGTTTGTTTGGCATTTCTTATGGTGTTTTTCCTTGTTATTTCGATGGTGTTTTTGATGCCAAAGTACTTTTATGTAATTGGTAGTTTGTTCAATTTGGATCATAATCAACAAAATTTGCAAAATGGGAGAAAGCGTACCAAAGATGAAAAGAGTATGATTGAGGAGGAAGAAGAATTAGAAGATTTTTTATTTATAGTAAGTTTTATTGCAATGGTTATTAGAGTATCACAGAACTATAAGTATAGATTACGAGAAATTTCATGGGATGAAAGTGAACATGCTCACTGTAGATCTCTTTGAATGAAAATTCTAGAATGTGTAGCTACATTCAAGAAACTGTATGGCATTTTGCAATCTAAAGGAGGGTTGGCGGCTTCAAGAAATGTTACAATTAAAGAAATTGTATCATTGTTTGTGCATATTCTTGCTCATGAAATAAAGTATAGATGGATTAAGGTAGGTTTTGCACATTTTAGAGAAACGATTAGCAGATAATTTCATATGGTTCTCAAGGCTATTATGAAAATGGGCAAAATACTATATCAAAGACATCAATTCAGATGCAAATTATCAAGATAATGACAAGTGGAAATTCTTTGAGGTAATAAAAGTTTGTAATTCAATTCATATAATTGTTAATTGTTTGACAATGATATTTTTTTAGGGTGTGCTTGGTGCACTCGATGGTACCCATATTCAAATTACCGTTCCAATTGAAGATCGGGCAAGGTATCAAAATAGGAAATGTGAGTT
Source organism: Prosopis cineraria (assembly GCF_029017545.1). Taxonomy (NCBI): domain Eukaryota; kingdom Viridiplantae; phylum Streptophyta; class Magnoliopsida; order Fabales; family Fabaceae; genus Prosopis; species Prosopis cineraria. Next base: position 40,137,061 of record NW_026555344.1, on the reverse strand, counting down.
GAGTACTAATGTTCTTGCAGTTTGTGATCCTAAGATGATATTCTCATACGTGCCACCTGGTTGGGAAGGATCTGCATCTAATTCTCGAATTTTAGGAGATGCTCTTCATAGGCATCATGGTTTAAAGATTCCAGCTAGTAAGATTTCACTAATGTTAAATAATCACTTTAAGACTGAGAAATTTGTGTCCAATACAAACTAATTATTTCAAATACTTTTGTAGATAGGTATTATCTAGTAGATATTGGGTATGCAAATAGTCCAGGCTTTTTAGCACCATATCAAGGAATAAGGTATCATCTTAATTTATGGAGAGGAAACATGCCAACAAATTATAAAGAGTTATTTAATCTTTGATACTCATCAACAAGAAATATCATTGAAAGGGCTTTTGGATTATTGAAGAAGCGATGGGCTATTTTACAAATTGCTAGCTTTTTTGATAAGCAAACTCAAGTCAAAATCATAAATATATGTTTTATTCTTCACAACTTTATAAGAGAAAAGATGTTTGAAGATGACTTACTCAGAGAAGTGGATGAAGACTTTGAAAATTCTTTGGGGGTTGAGAATGAAATTGAAGACGAGGAGAATATTAGGAGTATTCAAGCAAAACGTGAATGGACAAAATATAAAGATACTTTAACTATGCAAATGTGGAATGAATATCAAGTTGATAAAATAATATAAGTTTTTCTTATATTGGAACTGAATTGTAGTCGAAGATTTTATTTATTTATTTATTTATTTTTGTCAATTTTTGTTTTCCTTCTTTTGAATAATTACTTCTTTTTGTCTAAAATATGGGATACTTTTAATTATCTTCATAGGTATTAAGAAAAGTAGTTAAAATGATTTGTAATTTGTATAATTAAATAAGTAAAAATTATCAATATTTTTTCAAGATTAACCCTTCAATTAAAATTATCTATCTTAATTATCTTTATTTTTTATATAATATCTTTCTGCAATATAATTAATAATGACATTTGTGGAAAAAATCAATGCATCTGACCTTTTACAAAGCATCTTCAATTTTAGACCAATATTAGTTGATAAAAAATGTCATATTCCCCCATTTTTTAATATACTAGAAATTACTATGTGTATCTTTTTAATTTATAAGCAAGACTATAAATTTCAAGAAGTATTTATTATAGTTTTTTAAATTATCCCTCATAAAATTAATATTTTTTTACTAAATAAAATTGTTTCCTTAATTATAGGATAATTTAGTCTAATTTTTTTAATTTCAAACATAATTAGTGTCCTTAATTAATTAACTTTTTTAAATTGTGTGAATTGATATTTTTTCCTATATTTAAAATCACAAGGAGTATATTTTAGACTAGATAGAATAGTTAAAAGTTTAGATTCACATTATGATGGTATGAATATCATATACAAATTTTTCTTATATCGGAACTAATTTGTTATCAAAGAGGTTTGTTTTCCCCCCTTCCATACAAGCTTTTTTACATTTTGCTTTACTTGGTATTGAGAATATTTCATTTTGTCACTCGAATATTTTAATGAAGTTCTTAATATTTTGTTTTATTGTTGAATGATTAAATTTTTGAATTAATGTTGGAATTTGAAATTATTTACGCATCCAAACAAGGGATTTGAAATATATGAATTTGAAATGTGGGATTTGAAATCCAAATTTTAAATCTAAATCTCCAAATCCAAACACTACCTAAAGGCTTTTAAGGGGAGTAAATCAAAAAAATAGAGGGGACCAAATGGAGGATTATTGGAAGAACCACTGGGAATAGGGCATAGCATAAATGAAGTTAGAGAGATGGTTAAAATAAATCCTCTTGTTTTAATTGAGAATTGGCAGGAGGATTGATGAAAATAGGAAAGATAGGAGAAATGGCACAAAAATAAGTTGAATAAACCAATTGTGTAAGAGAATTAAATTAAAACCAAAGTTAATTGATTAATAGAATTGAATAAGAGTTAATCAATTGGAATCCTCCTATAAGATTTGTTAATATATATATATATATATATAAAATAAATATATTGATGATATGGACATAAAATCAGCACCTACATATCAAGAACCCATTTTTTCACATTGTAGTTAGGTTAGCTAGTTATTTCTACCCTATAAATGTAAAACCAAAGTTAATCAATTAATAGAATTGAATAAGAGTTAATCAATTAGAATCCTCCTACAAGATTTGTTAATATATATATATATATATATATAAAATAAATATATTGATGATATTGACATAAAATCAGCACCTACATATCAAGAACACCCATTTTTCCACATTTCATTTAGGTTAGCTAGTTCTTTCTACCTTATAAACTAGACACAGTCCCATGCGTTGCATGGGTTGACAAATTCAATAAAATGTAAATTCAAGTAATGATATTAGAGTTCAAAAAAAAAAAACTTGATAAGGAAGTTGAGCATTTGTTAACAAAGTTTGCTATATATGTAGCTAAAAAAAAAGTAAAAAAAAAATTAACCATTTGCAGGTTTTGCATAGAAAAAATGAAATGCCAACTTAAATTTAAAGTTGTGTAAAAGATGAATATTATTCATACAATCGTGTTGTACAAGTTGGCTAATCCTTAACATATACTCTCTTTGCCTTAAATTATAAGACATTTTTAGATAAAATCTCACGTATCAATAGAGCTTATTAAATACACTTTACAACCTTATTTTTTTAAGATAAAAATATAAATTTTTAAAAATGCCCTTCATTTAATACTCCATTAATAAAAGAATATTGAAGAAAGAGAATATATGGTAAGGATAACATTGAAAAAGTGTTATTAATAATATCTTATTTTTATCAAAGTGTCTTATATTTGAAAATGTTAAACCTTCTCTAAAAATGTCTTATAATTTGGAATGAAGTAAGTAATATATATCACCATGTGCCATGGGTTGGCTAAACACACATATGTCTATATTATAATATTACTTTATTATGACACACACATATAGTTATACTATAATACTACTAACTACAGGTTGATCTTTTGACTCTCATGATATTATATGATACACACATATAAATTTAAATAATGATAGTATATAGTCTAGACAATTACACCATAATAGGTAACACATGGTTAAGAAAATAAATGAAGTATTACCTAGATAAAGCTATTGTATTTGGCCAAAAAATGTTTAATAAGGATGTCATTCTTCACTATGTAGTTAACTCAAAAACAATTACAAAAAATCATACATTCGTACCTTAAAAGTTTTAAAAAAAATTGTAAGGTTAGAGGTAATGAGAGATTTCTTTGTGCATTATATTAATAGTATTTGACATCTAAATGAGTAAAATTAAACTAAATAGCTAATTATTAATTTATATTTCAAACAATTTCATTCCCGCATAAACTTCTAGTACGAATAACATGCATAATGCACAATATAACTTTGCCACCAATATAATCTTACCTAACTTGGCCCATAAATAAAAGTAATAAAATAATATATAGGTAGAGGCAAGGGGGTTCTTGCCCAACGCTTCCATCCAAGAAAATAAGTATATCATACATATGGAAGTGAATTTGGCTCAAGGAAAAATACATGTACAAAACCATTGTCCATAGAATAAAATTATTCTCCAAAGATAAACAACTAAATTGTAGAATCTAGAATACTGTAAAACAACTCTGTAAAGGCTTTTGACTAACTCATCCTAGAAACTTGCTCAAGCTAATTTATTTATAGGAATAAAAAAATATTAATGTAACAGAGAATAGCATAGCCACCACACTCACACAGCATCCTTTTAGTCTTTCTCATTTTTTATTTAATGGCTTACAAAAAGAAACTTGCCTATTTCTATCACCAAACAAAGCTGAAGAGGAACTTTTGTGTCACGAGTCATGATGCCAATCAAAACAATAGATAAATATTGGAAAGAACAAACTGAGAAGAAAACAAATCCAGCAATGCATCAATGGAATCGAGGTAGGAACATGCAAGAATATCAGTGTAATTTGAAGCATGTCCTGGTCAAAATAGGCAAGAGAACATGTGAGATCAGCCCATCCATTGATACAATGTAATGAGTTAAGTCCTATGTATCAAATACGAACCATGAAAGAGGGCAAAACAAGCTGATGGGACCTTTTTTAAAAAGCAAACAGAAAAATATTACTGTGCAATAGAAACTAACTGATGGATAAACTATGTAACCTTAATATATTGCATGCTATCATATTATTTATGATATAGGAAAAGCAAAAAAATCAATGCGTAGGTTACATATTTCATTGCACAATGCTCAAGGTGTCCTTCCATATCGCCATCCTTTAAAAAGACATCCTATCAATGGATATATATATATATATATATATTGCCAGTTGTAAGCATACATTAGTTTCAATTTAAATAATGACAGAAGGCAGCTCGAAATCTACTGGTGAGATGCCCCTGCTAGTACATTGCACTTCTCTGCATAAAAACAAAAACATGTTCAAAAACAATAACTTAAAAAAACAATCAAGATATAAGGGAGAAAATTCAACATAATAAACATAAATGTTAGATGGTAATACTCTAACTTACTTTGGCTGGACTCTAGTTGAATAACAAATCCCTTAAGTACAAAAAGATCTGAGCTCTTTATGGAAAGATCATCTGAACCCTCCTACAATTGATGGACACAATGAAATATACAGATAGAATAAGGAACCACACATTATGATTTATAAAACTCAACTGTTTTAATAAGGGCAGGAAACCATAAATTAACTACAAACATTCTTTCTCTTCATCTTTAACTTCGTTCAGTCTACTGCTTCCAAAGATTGTGGATATCCAGCACTAATCTCAACCTGAAAGGGAGAGAAATCATTTATAAGAAGCCATCTGATGCTCCATACAACAAATCAAGTGTTAAACTAATAAAAAGAAGTTAGAAATCAGAATAAAAAAATGAAGAGAAGAAAGGACAAGGACAATTCAGGCAAAGCTAATAAAATAGAGCTGTGATATTTGAGGGTGAAGACAAGATTCTAATGATGCCATTGTGGCTACTCAATTTGAAATTCAAATTCAAACTATTACTAATGAATTGGTCACGTGTCAGAAGGAAAGTACTATTATGAGGATGTGTGCAATGAGAGTGTCAGTGGAAGTAAGTAATAGACACAACGATAGTTTTTTAGGAGCCAAAAGGAAAATACTATTGTGTAATAGAAAATAACTTATAGATCAAGTATAAAACCTTAATGTCTTATATTCCATCAGATTATATATGATATAGGGACTAATAAAAAACAGCAAGCACATTTCATACTTCAGTGCACAATGCTCAAAGTGTCCTTTCATACTCTATATCCTAACAACCATGTCCTATCATACTTAATAAATATGAAACCTTTATCAATAGATTGAGTAGCCATAGGTGTAAAGCTAATCCTGTAAACTTATATCGATCAATCAAAAGATTATTCAAAATCTATAAATAACAAAATCACAAAAGTAATCCTGTAGACTTATATGCTTTTTAAGTACATTTGAAATCCATGTTCTAGTTTCTTCCCCCCCACACAGAGTAGCTACCACACAAATAAATAGATGATTGAAAAAGAAAAAACAGGGTAAATAACTAATGATTAAGCCTAAAAAAAGTTAAAAGAGAAAGAAAAAGAAAATAAAAGAATCCTTTGAACATGTTCTTGCTCCATGTGGTGTTAGTTATACTTAAGAAAATATAATTAAGAAAATAGCAGACAATGGTTTAATGGTAAAAGAACATATTATACAAGTTTAAATGCTTAGGATAATTAGCTCAGTGTTAGTTCAGTTGTTATTCTTCTTCTTCATCACCGCCGTGCTTGTGGGTTTACAGGGAGTCGATGCTTTAAACATATTAAGCACCACCAATCCCATCTTCATTAGTTCTAGGTCGCTGTTGTTGAGCTTAATTATTCCTTTTGCATTATTGAGCTCATGGAGAGGATTGGTGATAAAGATAAAGAAACATAACAGACAATTAAAATGATGGGTCAATTTCTCAACTATTTTAATTACGTAGAGGTAAACCTTTTTAATTATTTAGGAAAGAGGATGGTGATTTGGCTTCATATTTATCCTAAGCAAAGTCAATATATGTCATGACAAATTTAAATCCTCAATTATTCTATTACTTATATTTAAGAAAATAGCAGACAATGGTTTGATAGTAAAAGAACATTTTATAAAAGTTTAAATGATACATTTTAAACCATTGGCAGGTAAAGTGATTAGCATATAATTCAAAATAAAGGAAAATCCTCAATCTACCTACCAATCCTTTCAACATAAAATACTGTCAAAATCTTATTAGGACATAAAAATGGCTAATGACATCGATACTTGAGCATAAATACAATAAAAGGGAGTGAAGAGAGATCGAGATGACCTCTTTGGTTCCTTGCTCTAGCAATGCCAATGGAAGCAACTCCCATAGTTTGAGGTTGATTATTCTGTCTCTTTCTTCTAAAAGAATACGTATCATTTCTCCTTCTCTTCACCATAATTCAACATCAATCCTTGATCCCTACAGAATAATGTAAAAATGACATTTTGATAGTTAGAAAGCCAGACGCAGGGAATATAATAAATGGTTAAGATTTGATATCTTGGTGGCTAGATGATGAAGTTCACAAGCTGTTCCATAGATTCAAACAATCAAGATGACACCTTTCAGCTCTTTAAGATAATATATATCTTTAAAATACATAAAGCATGTATATTGGCTGAAAGTGTAGAAAAATCGAAGCAGCCCAGGAAGAAAATGGGAGAGATTAAGGATTTTCCTCATGAGTGACGACCGTTTTTTGAAACACAAAAGGCAAGAAAAAATAGACAATCATTTTCTGGCTTGTCTATGGTGTAACTAAATTTCTACTGCCGACTTCAATTTCCCGTCATGTCCACAGTAGAGTAATGGGATGAGATGTAGAAGGAAAGATGAGATTAGGTAGATAGAGAAAAGGTAGCCTATACCTACAGTAAAGGAAGAGGTGGTCAGAGGAATCAGAGGATCTGTGGCTTGGCAGAAGCAGTGGTTGGAGGCGGAAGAATTAGAGAACCTTTCCTCAAATGTGAGTTGAGTGATTGAGCTTACAGGAGAAGTGAGGATGCCGAGACAAAGCGAATGGGTAGGAAAACAAATGAGTCTGGTTTTGTGTGGTTGAGCGATTAGGCTTGTAGGAGAAGTCAAAAGCCGAGTACTATTGCCCTCTGAAAAATGATGATAATGCCGTACAAAATAGGCAAGGAAGTCTTGTAAAAAATCTTCTCCCAGATGCATGTATTAATTAAACCTCCCTTCAGCCATGTGTTGATGGTGTGAAGCTGACACTGTAGCTAAAGCTAGGTACTGTTCATAGAGCTGATGAACAGTGTTTAGTGTCTGGAGCCGTGTTTTAGGAGTGGCTTGCCTGGAATAGATTTGTTATTAAGATTGATGTGGAAAAATGGGTGTTCTTGATATGTAGGTGCTGATTTTATGTCAATATCATCAATATATTTATTTTGTGTGTGCGCGCATGCGTTTAATATGCTATTTAATGAAACAAAAACTCTTGAGATTTTATTACAACTCCCATCACCTCTCTTTGTGAATTTGTTTGAACTTATGAGGTCGATAACTTTTTTTTTTTTGAATTACAAGGTCATAGTAAAACCATACAAAAGACTAAGGTCTAGTCATATATAAAACCATGATGTTTCTACAATCATGCGGTGGCTCATCAAAAATTATAATATTAAAGATATCATATAGAGGCTGGTGAGCTAAGAGATTAGCATATCGATTAGCTTCTTTATGGACATAGTCAAAGGGGAATATCCAGTCTCTCATAACAAGATCTCTGATCTTTCTAATAATGTCATAATATGGGTGACTCTCAGAGTAGGTACGGTTAATGAGTAACAACGCCTCCATCGAATCAGAGTAAATATTGATTCTTGATACTTTCGTATTCCAGCAAAGTTTAAGTCCCTCAAATATTCTCATGAGTTCAGCTGCTGTACTAGGTTAATATCCAAAGAACTTAGAAAAACCTTTAATCCAATTGTCCTTATCATCTCTGATGATGCCTCCATAAGCTGTAGCACCATTAATGGTAATAGAACCATTTGTGTCCAGTTTAACCCATCTGAGTTTAGGTGGGCTCCATTTTCCTTCATCTGTAGAGTTGCTTTTACCCAAGCAGTTAATCTTGGATAGAAGCTTCAAGTCATTATTTATCTATTGAGTGCTGGAGAAGGCAATATTGCTATTAGGAATGTTATCTATCAAGTATAATTTTTTACATCTAGCTTTCCAAATATTCCAGCAAGCTTGTATAAAAAGCTTCTGCCAAGGCATTCCTCCTGTTTTTAAACTACTTGCTTCATTCTTTGCATTCCAGATTATCCAGTCCTGCACATTAAAGGAGAAGAAAGTGTTAAGTCTTGTAGGTTTAACTAATTTTTGCCAGACTTCTTTGGCTTCTTCACAACCTCGTAAAATATGAATTGAGGAATCAGGGGGGTTACAATCAAATGGACAGAGACGTTGATGGGGAGCATTCCTAGATATTTGCATGTGATTGGACTAAAGATGATTTGAGGCAGCTTTCCATGAAAAGTGTTTTATTTTTTTTCATATGTAGGCCACTTCCAAATTTTAGTTCATATATCAGAGTGGTGCTGATCTTTTTGGAAATCCATGGCTTTGTAAGCAGATTTAATGGAGATGTTTTCATCAGATGAGGGTCTCCAAATGAGAACATCTTCTTCACGTCGTAGGTTAGGAGATTGCACAAGTAATATTTGTTTAATTACATCAGAGTGGAGGTAATGATTTATAAGATCAACTTTGAGCTGAAATTAAAGAGTAAAAATAATTAAAAGAAGTATTCAAATACTCCCTCCGTCCTTATATAGAAGAAATCTTTTAAAAAAATTTTTATCCTTAAATATAAAGAGTTGTTAGCATATTTTTTAATGAATAAACCATTATACCCTTACTAAATTAAAAAAAAAGATAAGTATTCTCATTAATTTATTTTAAAAAAATATTTATTTTTATTTACAATAAAATGGAAATGTTGTTGCGCACTTTTAATTAGACAACTAATTTTTATTAGTTTGCATGATTTGATTAAAAATATCTGAATGGAGAGAGTAATAAAAAAGTAACATTACATCATTAATGAGTGGTAAAGAATTATAAAGGCATGAAATCCAATGGAACTCAAATGACTGGGATCTATTGATTATTGGAAGCCAGTAACCAGAAAACGGTACAAATATGGTAAGACTGTAATATTTGTTTCTGGTATATATTATTAATTAAATACAAGTGGGCCACCATTTTATGTTGCCAAGATAAAAAGGATTAGGAACAGGATAATTGATCTGTGAGAGGAGTGATCTGTTCAAAGATTGGAAGCCTTCTGGATCTATTGTACCCCCAAACCGGGAGTAATTGGTCAATTCCTTTCACAAGAGCATCATGAGGCCCCAGCCGTGCATGTGACGCTGTAAGTTTCAATTCCGACATCATGTCCTGCGCTCTTTTAACCACCTTGCCCTTGTCCGAGCCCGCGATTACTTGCTCGAGAACCCACCGGGCCTCCTCAAATCGGGCCTGCCGCATCAGACACTGCCCCACATTGCAGGCCTTGTTGGAGTCCGGCTCTATCATCTGGGCCTTTTTAAACACCACCTCCGCCATCATGTAGTTCCCCTTCTGCATGTACGCCCACCCCAAGTTTCCCTGCACCCCTCTAATTCATTAATTCGTCATCATCTTTGATTTTATTCTGATGAATAGCAAGTAGGAATGATGATGGAGTACCAGTAATCTGGCAGTTTCTTGCTTGATAGAAACTTGGAATTTCTTGCCATGAGAGCGAGCAATTTTTGTGGGCTTTCCGCTGAAGGCTTCCCCTTGGTAGATTGATCTTAATTTCCTCTTGAGCAATTCTATCTGCTCCTCTACTCTTCCGGATTTCTGTCATTCACGAGTGAATAAGCGAAGCCATTCGTGTGCTACGCATAGTAGTATAGATGGATGGAATAGCGGGATGATACCTTGTAGAGGTCAATGAGGAGGTTGTCGAGCGAGTGCTGGGAGTGCTTGGAACAAAGGGATCTGAAGGACTTGATGGCGTCGATGGCTTCTCCGGCTCTGTCCAATTGCTTCATCACCACCGCCATGTCCTTGAGAGCACTCTCCAGCTTGTCCCCCGCTTTTATCGCCTCCCAAAACAATGCTACGGCAGCTTCCGGGTCTTTCTCCACTAGCTGCATTCCACGCATATGCTCAATTCAGTGTTATTAACTTCAATTCCCATCAAGGCTTCATGAATGGAATTGAAAAGGTTTTGGGAGCGACCATGCATACCTGAGCGTGCTTGGCTCTGACATAAGGAGTATCTCCGTAAGGTACCTTGTGAATGACATGGAAGAGGTCGTCTTTTTTCCCTTTGGGGCCCTTCTTCCTGCTCTCGCTTGCTTCCTCCATGTGAGAGAGTCTGCAAGCACTGAATTCCACACCTCAGAGCCTTGCAAGCATTTATACCCCACAATCTGGATGTATGTTGTCGCAAACCCTGTCCATATTCCTTCCCCTTCCAATCGCACTCATCCTGCCGTCTGCCTCCTGTCGTGCCACATGCGGCACGATCTGATCATTTGTGTACATATGACTCGGTGCGTTTTTGTGTTCCGGATTAATCACACTGCCTCTCCCTTCATATGCTTATGCCTCTTGTCTTGCCATCGCATCTCATCTAGCAACTGCACACCCGGCATAATTTTACTTATATTTATTTATGTTGTTTTCTCAAAAAAAGTTCCGGTAATTAAATAGGATTCTAAAAACTTATTATGGTTAGGCGCGCATTCTAAAATACAAGTCAAAAAAAAATTTTATATACCAATAAAATCTTTAACTCTTTATTTTCATAAAAATATACTTTCTTCATTTCAAATTATAAGATAATTTAAGATAAAATTATGCATACCAACAAAGCTCAATAATAATGCTTTATAAACTTATTTTTTCAAAAACTAAACTTAAAAATATCTTTTATTTAATATAACTTTAAATCTTTAGGCCAAAAAAAATATAACTTTAAGTCTATAATTATTTTAATTCTCTCTCTACGTAAAGGGTAATATTGAAAAAAGTATTAATGAAATTTTATTTTTATTAAATTATCTTATGGTCCTTTCATTCCTCATTTCAAATTATAAGATAATTTGATATAAAATTGCACAAACCAATAAAATACAATAATGACATTTTACTAACTTACTTTTTCTAAACAAAACTATATAATCTTTTTAAAATATCCCTATATATTTAATCATTAAGATACAGTATTATTTTAATTTTCTCTCCATTTGAAGGGTAATATTAAAAAATTATGATTAATGAAACAATTATTTTTTCCAAATTTTTTTATAATTTAATATGAAGGGGATATATTGTTTTACCTTTTTACCTTTAGTCACATTTATCAATGTACTTCTTGATAAGTGAGAAAAAAATTTACACAAAAATTTAGGTTAATTACAATAAGTAAAAAAGAAAAAAATTTACATGTATTAAGTTGCTCATGATTTAAATAAGATTAATTGAGGAAAATGTTAATATTTTGGACTCAAGTCGCTTTTTTATTCCTAGTTGAATCAATTTTTGTTAGTTACACTGCATTACTTTATGATTATAATTGCACTCTATTGGTGATCTGATCATGTGCAGTGACTTTGAAGTGGGTAATCATAAACATACATTTTATTCAATGTTGGAGGAGAGAGATATGCATAAAAGACTTCTCGTATGTAAAGCACACAATTATATTTATCAAAATGTAATTTTTTATTTTATATTTATTCAAATAAAAAAATTATAATAATTTTTAATAAATTTATTAATCACTAATTTAAATAATACAAATTTAATTTAAACAGTTAAATTAAATATTTTTTATTTTTATAAATTAATTATCTAGATATATTCTTGAAAGTTCAGATATAATATTAAAATTTTTAGATAATTATTAAAAAAAATTATTTGATAAATACAATATAAAAAATAAAGATAATATCCTGGCATTCTTATAAAAAAATATTTTTATGAAAAAATTACAAGTTAAAAATTTAAAATTGGAACCGTTCAGAGCAAATTTGAATAGTTACTTTATAAAAATTATTAAAATTTTAATATTAAATTTAAACAATATAAATTAAATATAAACTGTTCATACTAATAATAAAAACAGGTTTATTAAAAATATAAAATATAATTGTGTGTTTTACAAATAAAAGGTCTTTTTATGCACCACTCTTTTCACTCATAAAACGCATGATAATGATTACCTACTAACAAGCGACTTCACGTTATCAGAATCCCTCTACTATTGGTGGATTTGCGCACCCTATTTCGCTATTTCTGTACGGGAAAGAGAAGTTACAACAAAATCTGAGGGACGTTATATAATTTTTCATTATCGCTGATCAAGGGACCTTCACTAAACTTTTCTCTATAATTAAATTGACACTCCATATCGAAGTCAAAGTGTCATTCCCCCATCTTTTTTGGATAATGAATCCTTCGATTGAATTCCAGGCCATTATTTTCTTTTTCCTATGTATATGTGCTTTTATTCAGCTATGCTGCTTGAATTTTTTTTGAATTTTGAAGAACACATACAAAATTTTATTTGAATTTGTGATGAAAATGATAAAATTATTCTCATTTAAATAAAAATATAAATAATTTATTCATTTTCATGTTGTTTGTTGTTCATTTAGTTACAGAATATTATTCATTTCCTACTTTATTTATTTATAGTCATGCTTTCACTTAATTTTATTTTAGGGCCATAAATAAATAAAGTAAAAAAATAAATAACATTCAATAATTAAATAACAATATATAGTATAAAATAAACAAATCGTCTTATCGTGAAACCAACATTTGGAATAAAATATAGTGAAATTAGAGCTATAAATAAGTGAAGTAAGAAAAGAAATAACATTTCGTAAATAAATAAATAATATATAATATAGAAACAAATAAGTTATTTATGTTATTTTTTTAAATGAGGACAATTTTGTCATTTCTCTCACAAATTTGATAGAAATTTCGCACGAGTCTTTCAATAAAATTTTAGAAATTCAGGGGTTCTCTTTTTCATTATCTTTGATCAAGGATCCCTCACTGAAATTTTCCCTTAATTATAAGCTTGAAAAATCAATTGGAGATTATAATAAGATTATAATATAGCAGTAAATTGTACTTTTCTGTCTCAAATTATGAGATAATTTTAAATAAATCTTATATACTAATAAATTTTATTAAATACACTTAAAAATTTTATTTTTTCAGAACAAAAATATAAAATTTTAAAATTATCCTTTATTTAATATATTAAAAAGAGAGGGAAACAAAAATTAAATAAAGAGAGAAATAATAATATTGAAATAAACCTACTTAATGAAACATTAACCTTTTTAAAGTGTCTTATATATTAAGATGATGAATCTTTTTTAAAAATATTTTATAATTTGAGATGGATGGAGTAGAAGATAAATGTTAAATTTCTGAAAATTTGTATTAATTGATTTTTAAAAAAAACCTTTAAAATCTTATTAATGTGAAAATTCTGCAACTCAGATTTCAAGTAATGATTGAGGACTTTGAGTATTTTATTAAAATTTTGAAATATTTTTATTCTGAGCTATAATTAAATTAATTTACATATAATAAAAAAAATCATGGCGAATGAAAGCGACGTGAGATAGTTGTGGGGACAAACAGAAGTGAACCTGGTACAGAATCCGGGTTAGATTCGCTAGGATGCCTTGTCCGCACGAATGAACCTGCCGTGGGGAAGCATCATTCTTTCTTTCCTTTTAAATTTGCACCTTTATAAAATTTAAAAAAAAAATAAAGGTGCCGAAATGTATAAAGGAGGATGACGATGAAATTTTAAAACTGAAGATTTATAATAGTTAAATTCTGATAAAATTTGCATAAAAAATAAGTTATAAATATTAATTCAAATAGTTAGAAATAAAAATTCTAACTGCAAATTAAAAGTTATATTTAAAATTTAAATTTTCTTATTTGTATTTAGAACTTTTAAATTTATGACTTCTGAATTAATATTTATAACTAATTTTTTTAAAAAAAATTATCAGAATCTAACTATCATAAATTCATTATTTTGGCACCTTAATGTAAATATAATTGAGCTTTTGCTCATTTGAAAAAAATCAAGTGTTAAATATCTTGCATTTCAAAATTTGCTGGAATGGCTCAATTGTACATGCATGAAGACATTACTTTTCTACGGACATTGGAAAACTTCAACTTCAATTGGAATATAGAAGATTATATTTTTTTTTTTACAGGAACAGTTTGCTTCTCATACAACCTCTGTTCTACCATAGGATTTTGCTTATTCAAATATTTCCATGTTAGGCTTGTAGCTGGACTTTCGAAAACACCATGGTTTTTGCAGCCTTTGCAAAGAGACATTGGTGTCTTATTAACATCCTTTGGTGTTTTAATTTTTGTTATTTAATTTCAAGTTGCCCTTTACCAGAAAGAAAAGAAAATCTATTATTTTAATCACATTATAAAAATATTTATAAATACACAAAAATTTAGTTGAAATTTGAATAGTTTTAAATTAACTTGTGTTTATTATATTAAGTGCCAAAATATAACTAAGGGTTAAAGTATATACCTTTAATCTTTTAACTTTACATAATATTTCATTTTTATATTTTAATTTTATAACGTGTTTTTTTAGTTCTTTAACATCAACCCCATTAGTTTCATGCCAAAAAAAAAAAAATTATGTTAAACTTTTAAATTCTAGCAAAATATTCTCAAATATTAACATATTAAGTTTATTTATTAAAAAACAACAATGATTAACACAAAAAATAATTATATGAAACTAATAGTGTTATGTTAAGGGATTGAAAAAAATGCTTTATAAAATTAAGGGACCAAATTAAAATATTATATAAAGTTATATGACTAAAAAGAATATTTTAACCTATAATTAAAAATATCTACTTAGTGCTTAGTATGAAAGTTATGGTTTCAATGGACATTAATTTATTGCTTTAAATATTTTTGGTTAAAATCTCCTAACTCCTCGAAACTGAGTTAAATGCATATAACACCGTAACATTCAAAACTTGATTATTAACAGAACAGTTAATTCACACCAACTAAACTTTCTCACTTCCTTTCTGTATCCTCCTCCGGCATCACCTTCCGCTGCAGAGAGAGAGAGTTGTTTGTACATAATAGGAATCCAAAGGCCATTTTGGCGGCTGAGGGTTTGGTAAAGCATTTTAAATGGTTATAAAATAACAAATCCCGTCAAAAGAGGAACAAAATTGAAGGCCTATTTCATCTGGAGCATCCATTTATCCTCTAAATTAAATCTCATATACGTGGGCAATGATTGTCACCCATTTAACGCTTCTGTTAGGAAAATGAATCTTTATGCGTAAAAAATTGAAGATTAGCGAGGCTATCAATCAAGTATTAAATGTTCAGAGTGTCATGCGCATTTGAAAAATCAAACTCACAATAAACTACAATTCAACGAACTTTATGACAAATTGAGGTGTTAACATGATATGTATCTGATTATCTGCATGATAATAGTTATATTGATTGGGTAGCGGTAACATCTTTTTCTTGGATCAATAGTTACTTTGCTTTGTGTTTGTGTTTTACGCTTTTTTATTTCAGGATGGACAGTCATATAAGCACTTAACATCATTGCCCTTGAAACAATAGTTTGTGGCGTTGCATTCACCACTAGGTCGTGTCCTAGGTTCAATTTTTTGCAACATCCAAACCCAAAATACAGCCAAATCATTACACAATTGCAGTCTTTGCATTGGTCTCTCTTCATATGGCATCAAAATAAATTGCACCCGAGCCGTGTAGCATATACGGCTCAGATTTGCCATCATGAAAGGGTAGACATTGTGGTACATGGTAGAAAAGATCATATATAGAAACTTAAGATAAATACAAATATGGTGTAGGAAACCATAAAGTTGAAATGAATTGCAGCAAACATCAGAACTAGATGCTTTCCAGCTAAAAAAACAGATGCGCAAAACCTTGCCCATATCAACTTAATCACTAGGAAACATAAACTACTGCTTAATACTGCAGGATCATGAGCCAAATCACACTATCAACAAGGTATTCTCATAACAATTCATGTACTGGGCAAGAATTTAGAAGGAACGGAATGAAAATTCAACATCATGCCTGGTTGCCACCACTCCTTGAAGAACGTCCTCCCATCCGCCCCCGACCACGGCTATAACCCCTACCTCCACCTCTGCCTCTTTCGTAACCAGCACCTGTGAAAACCTCATGTGTATCATCGCTAATAAGACAGAACAAACATATATACATATTGATCCCTCAAATGCAGTTTTCCATATTTTTTTGCTGGGGGGTGGGAGGGGGGTTTCTTCGGGACTGATAGAGGGGTGACTTAGTTAACTAAAAACAAATGCAGGGAATTAAGAAAGCATACCCTAGTCAAACACTTTCTGTGTGTGTGTGTGTGTATTTTTTTTTTTTTTGGGGGGGGGGTGTGCCAGACCAAGAGAAAGCAGGTTCCTTTCCACGGAACGTCAATGCTCTGAATTTAGAAATATAGGATATTTGGTCAAGATAAGCTTACCACGATAACTCCCCCAACCTCTTCCTCTCCCACCACCACGGCCCCGATTTGAATACCCACCATTATCTGCCAAGAAATGACATGAAAACCAAGATATATAACAGGCAACAAAACAAATAGGAACGAAATTTCATGTCGCATTCCATACCTTGATAATTTCCATATCCACCCTGGTAATACCCATACCCGCCCTGATAATTTCCGTAACTACCTTGATAATTCCCACCTTGATAGCCATATCCACCCCTCCCCCATCCTCTTCCTCTCCCTCTTCCCCGACCCCGGCCTCGACCAAATGAGTCTGAAGAAAAGGATGCAAGATGTGTTTTTAAGACATTACCGGTACAAGAAAATTTAATGCTCAACTATTTTAGCAATTCTAATAGGTCACCTTCATTTATAGCATTATATGGACCACGTGATGGTTTTGGTTGCTGCTGCTGATAATTGAATTGTGGCTTTGATTGTTCCACATTATACGGAGCCTGATACCTGTGGAGAAAGCCAGAGTCAACATCATAACAATGTCAAATCCATGTATCCATAAGCTTATAAGGCAAGCTTGAAAATTAGACCCAGCAGCCCATTATAGCAGGAAATGTGTTGCAATTTCAAGAGACATGAATTTGGTGACTATTACTCTACATAACCTTTCATAAAAATTCCTTAATTAATAAGGACATAACACCTTACTTTATAAAACGACTTTTTAAAAGGACGTGACTTTCAAAAAAAAAAAATCTCTTCATTTTGAAAATATTCCAACAAAATGCATATACTATCTCTTCTTTGTGATAATATAGCAGCAAATTCTGAGTGAAAAGGAGCATAATTGGGTATATTATATAACAAGTCCTTGAACTACCTACCCTGGAGAGTTTTTGTTTAACTCTCTAGTTGACAAGGTGATTGAGATCATAGAGACATGGCGAGTCATCTCCACACTGCATCAAACACTAAAATTTAACAACCACTAATATAAAATTAAGGGAAAAAATTGCATTCACTCTGATGTCTAAAGCTTTAAACTCAACATCAATAATTATATCTTACGGTACAAGACCCTCTTCAATGGGTTCCCACACATCTGTTATGCTCACTGAGCTGATTGCAGTATCTTGATGCAGCCGGGGAATCCTCTTCTGTTTTAAGAGAGAAATATGACCAGTGTAAGAACAATATGAATCCTAAATTATCCAGTATTTTGAGGATTTTGACATGTTTTATTTTCTAACAACAATTTGGGTTGGTGGCCTGGCAACTTCCCATACATTTGCTCATTACTGCATGCCTGCCACAAGATATAGACACCCATGCCGTTCCATGTATTTTTCTTAATACAACATCTACTATCTGATTCCACCAGATCAAATTGAAGAATTTCGGACTCAATTAGGATAAACGCTCCCAACATGATTTTTACCGTTCAATGTGACTTTTGCATGCTTTTACATGCTCTACCCTCTTATTTGGCCACACACGCTTTTCTCTCTTGAATGGAGATAATATGAGAAGGAAGGGGAAAGACGAGGGAATCTTAAGAAGAATTCAAACCTTTAAAATCTCAGCAATGGCAACTGTCTTGCTGATTGCCTGTCCCATTGCCTTCAAAACAATCTCCCTCACATGTTTTTCCTGGGGTGCAAGATTCAATAATAACAAGTAGGCAATTACTAACAACTAGGTAGACTACAAAAGCCATATCACATCACTCCAAAAAAATAAAACACAAAAAAATATATCATTAGAAACAAGGCTTTTTTTTTTTGAGAATGAAATAAGCTTATTTCAATCTAATGCATAATTGACAGTCAATGAAAACTTCCATCGATTAAAATCAATTAATACCAAGCTACATTCCAAAGAAATGTCATCAGCATATTATGAATGATATCATGCGAAACCAAGAAATTTTTTTTCCAAAGGTACAAGCACATATGAACATGAACCCAAAAACAAAACTGTTGTCCCTCTAAAATAAAGCTGCTTCAATTCTGTTGATAGTTCACTTAGTAAAAATTTAACTGCAATTAAAAAGAAGATACTAGCAGTTCTAAAAAAAATTGTTAACCAATGAAAAAACAAAATATCCCCCCCTTTCTTCTTTTGGAGGAGGGGAGGCGCAAAAGCAGAGGAGTTAAAAGTCAAGACCATTTACTATTTACGAAATTGCCTACTTGTTGTAAGCATTATCGCATCATGACTAGATAAGACAGAACATGCTGCTCTAAGAGCCTGTTCCATTTATTCCCCCTTGGTTCCTTACCCCCTGCATAGGCCTTTTCTCAAGATAAGTAAAGAAAAAGCAACAGTCCTCACCAATTCAAACACATGCATAAACAATAAGGCACATGTGGAACATAATGTTTTTTTTTCACATGATATCTTCTCTTTCTCTCATTATGTAATCATCGCATGGATTTCCAATGATATTCCCATGAAAAGATCCAACTAGATTAATTGGTTTGGAAGATAGCCTGCGATGACTAATAGATGTTCATTCTCTACAAATATAAACACAAGTTGAATACTATAGGCAAAGAACAGCTGCTGTAAAGAGAAATATCGTTCATTTCCATGATCCTAA
Organism: Prosopis cineraria; assembly: GCF_029017545.1. Classification (NCBI taxonomy): domain Eukaryota; kingdom Viridiplantae; phylum Streptophyta; class Magnoliopsida; order Fabales; family Fabaceae; genus Prosopis; species Prosopis cineraria. The sequence continues at coordinate 40,117,746 of NW_026555344.1, read as the reverse complement.
AGTTTCTCAGTCAGTTAGGGCTTAGGGGCTGGAAGAATAAATAAAAACTAAAATGCAAAACTTGAGTGTCATATAGCATGCGTCTCACATACTTCTCAAGCAGGATTGCCAAACCTGATTACATAAGAGCTCCGATCTATTACTACCAAATTAAAATGCTCCAATGTTAGGAAAATTAGAATAAGGCATTGGTTAACAAGATATCCAAAGATTCAATTGTTGACAGAGAACAATGATATTGCACAATCTATGTAGCCAACCTCATTTAGGGGGATAAGCCTTAGGAAAATTAGAATGTTCCAATACCCATGCATCACTTTCCTTCTGTTGATAAGATTTTGAATTGTACATCAAACTCTTTTAACCAATTTTGAAATTTCCATCTACTCCATTCCTTATTTATCTCCGGCATTCACTTATTCAATAGTTCACATAATTCAATTGTTCAAACATCTGCTAATTTACTTAATCCCATAATTAGATATTTTATACTGGGGTTTCCTTCTCCTTTTTCTTTCTTCTCCTTTGTAGCAGGATAAAAAAAAGGATGGCATGATGGCAAATCTAGCTCCTTGTACCCCACAAGAAGCATGTAGTTTACGCGTAAGAAGTGTATGCTACACTAAAGTTGCTTCACCTCGGTATTGCTGGATACAGTTCAGGTGCTAGTCACTCCAACTTGCATCTTAGGCACTCAACTATGCTGCAAGGATTTCATATAGCTATTGAAACTTAAAAGCACTTTGCACATTTTGACATGATGCAATACCTTTCCATGAAAGAACGACAGCCAGGAATGTCTCATCACAGATTGGGAAAGGAATTGCTTTGGATCTTAATTGAGATCGTGAAGGTAAGAAGTAGGATGGTCCCCATGAATCAGGCATTTTGCTGCAAAAGGTTGCCTAACTTTGAAAAAATGAGAATGCACAGGCAGGTAGTCAGATGGGAATAAAAACCGCATCTACAAATCTACAAGTCTCAGGTACCAGGTTTGACGGTTTCCAAATGTTTTATTAATTGGGAAGAAAGGTAAGAAGTCAATCATGTATAGATTCAATCAGTCCATTGATTAGAATTCACTCAGATGAATTTCATCGGCACATTGGTCAAAACCAATAGACAAGTCTGCTAGCGATGTAAGCCGGAAAAAAAAAATCTTAAACACGAGTGGAAAAGGTACTGCCCAAAAATAAAAAGAATCACAGGAAGTAATCACGAAAGTAGGATTGGAAGCTTATATCAATTCACTAGTCAAGAAAGCCACTGGAATGTAGATTGATTGAATCAACATACAATCCAAAAAAGGAAGGAAATGAAATCCAAAAGCACATAGAAAAGCAAAAGAGATTAACCTAAAGCAAAAGGAAAGGAAAAAGAGTAAATGATACCTGGAGAAGAGAGGTGGCATAGCTGATGTAGTTTCTGATAGCGCCTTGGGTGGTGATTCGGATCTCGTTCTCGTTTATCGGCGATTCGGGTTTTGGTTTCTCGACCTTCTGGTACCTATCCATGGCTTCCGGAATCGGAAGAGAGAGAGAGAGGTGAAAACCCTAACCTTAAAACCCTAGTCGATGGCAAAGTAGAGGGCTCTAAAACCTCTCCGCGCTTTGTATAGTTTGTCAAGAGCCTTTGATGGGAACCAATTTTTAAAATGGCACATCTGAATCTGTGAATTAGAATTTGTTGTTGCAGCGCGTGCAGTTCACCAATCGCTCAGATGTGGCTGCCTGCATGATTCTTATCTGCATAAACAGATACTCCCTCCCTGCCTATTTTTAATTTAATTACGTAAATCAATAAAAATTAATTATTTAATTAAAAATACAATAATATTTTAATTTTTTTAATTATTATAAATAAAAATAAATTTTTTAAATAAATTAATGAAAGTACTTATTTTTTTTCTTTTCAATTTAATAAGAATATAATTATTCATTCATAAAAAAATATATTAATAATATCTTATATTTAAAGATAAAATAAGATTCTAGTTTTATATATAGTGACAGAGTCTTTTCAATTTAATAAGAATATAATTATTCATTCATAAAAAAATATATTAATAATATCTTATATTTAAAGATAAAATAAAATTTTAGTTTTATATATAGTGACGGAGAGAATAGATACTATCTAGTTAAGAATATTAATTTACATGAATTTAATTTTCTGAGTCAGCCTCCCCCTCCCCACACGTCTTTGTTTTAAAATATTGTTTCAATTAATATTGTTTCAATTTTTTTTACCAACGTTTCAATTTTTTTAAAAAATAATAGTTGTAAAACTCTCATATTCTTTTTTTTTTATTTTACTCAATTTTCAATGCCATGTTCTCCATTTTCACCTTTGGAAAACTACCTCTCTTGATTATATAAGGTCATCCTTACTAATTCATCATTAATTCTAAAAGTAAAGTAATCATAGGATTAATCCAAATGAATTACCAAGTCAATAAAATTTACATACATGAGATCTTAAGTTTTTCAAATCTTTACAACACTTACACATACTTTCATGAATCATAAATTAGAGTAAAAGATTGAAAAATAGCTTCATTATATATATATATATATATATATATAAGTAAGTTTAATGGCTGAGATGTCACATGTTTATTTTTATGTTTGCTGTAATTCTATATTTTAGGTTGCCTTTCATGTGGTTCTGTACTCCAGAGTTGGGTATGGAGTTAAATTTAGAATGATTTATTGTTTTTTAAGAAATATAAAATATATTGTTTAGGTTTGAAATTAGATGTGGAATAAATTATTAATTTTTAGATTAAATAAAAATTTATTTTTACCTATCTGAAATTTAAATCTGATTATATTTAAATTCAAATTAATATCTATTTATTTAATAATCTTATCCAACTTAAATATATGACAAAAATCTAGGTTCATAATTTCAAGTATATATATAGAGATATATATTGGGATATAAATCATGAAAATAAATATTTAATATATATCATCTTATTTTTTTAAAAAATCACATCTTAATTTTCCCTCTCAAATTAGCCTTATTCAACTATAAATTATTAGGTTAAGCTAATAGCACATTTTATATCTTCATGTTCGACTCACTCCTCTAATTAATCGCATTAAGTTCATTTTCCTTTCAACTATTATTCATACTATCCATAGTTTCTACATATGAGATACATGCCATTCATGCCATCAACACAATAAAAAAGGAGTGGCGCATTGTAGTTAGGGTGATTGATGTTTTGATATTTGATAGGTAGAAGTACATTCGAAGAATCTAATGGTGTTAAATTGGACTTTTAGGATGTAGGATTAAGTATTTATGTATTTTATATTTTTTTTATAATTTGGATCTCATTAATTACGTATAATATATAATACTTATCCTAGCTATGAAACAACATTGCTATAAGGTGATTGAATCTCTGCAGTTATTTGAAAATTTTTTATGAAATGTTTTGGAGATAAGTTGCATCCCTTTAAAATATATGAAATTTCAAAATTTGAGGTCTCCTTGTGCTCTAGATTGTAACAAACAATGGATCATCCTTATAAAATTAGCTTCATGTTCTCTACTATTATAAAGTTATATCCTGAGATAGGTTTTATCCATCATTTTGAATTCAATTTTATTAATATTTCATACATTATCAATAGGGAGACAACGAATGACAATTACTTAGTTGGTATGTATTTAATTTTTTTCTTAATTTATTTTTTGAAAACTCTATTTAACATATTTAAGATAATACCCTATCTTAGTTTTTTCTTATCTTTTTGAAAATTTTAACTATGAATTGTCTAATATTATTTAATATATAAAGATTGTTGTACATATATTAAATAATCTTATTTTATATAACGAGTTCTCGAATATCTTATTTAATATACGAAATTAGTTTAAGATAATTAGAAAATAAAGTGATGATAATTTTATTTAGTATGACAGGTTTTTGAAAATAATAAAGTGTTTATTTAATATGTATGACTCACCTATCAAATATAATAAAGTAATTAGCTATTTAATTAGAAAATTCTATTTAATAATTACTTTAATAATTAGAGTAATTATTGAATATAACGAGTTAAAATAATCTATTCTTATTTATCTCAATCTTAAATTGTCTACTTTTTTTTTTACAGATGTAATTTGAAGGTTATCTGAAATTGGAGAGTTGGAGGAGCCTATTAAAAGGATGAAAAAAAGCAAAAATAAATAGAAATAAGCCTAGAAGATACAAAATAATATGGCACAAATTTCATCAATTAATATTTTTGAAATCTTATTTTTTTACGTTTCAATTTTCAATATCTATGACCAAACTTAATTTGATATTATTCTTATCATCATAAGAAGAATAAGATGAGTTGTACTCTATGGGAGCCTTTGCAAATGATATACTAAACTTGACAACACTAAAAAAATGTACTCTAGATATTTTGTTTTGATTTATTGTAATTACTTAAAATCAATATATTACTAAAAATTATTCCACTAAAATACCCCTTATGAACAGTAATGGCTCTATTTTGGGCTCCACAACTCACATGTTGGCTAGATTCTCTATTCCATGACTCGGCTTGAAAGGTACAGGAGAGGCATTCTTTTTAAATAAAGCTTGTCTTAAAAAAATATGATTTTAAAAAAAAATTGATAACAGTGACAGATGCTACCCCCTTTCTCCTTCTCCTAAAAAAATCCCTAACCCTTCTGCTATCCAATTCCTTTTTCTTCATTCTTTCTTCGTTCCTTTGCCATCCCTCAGCTCATTCCTCCCCTACTCGTCTTCCCTTTCTCTATATTTTTTCCTATGCCTCCCATGCTCTTGATTTTTCCCTTCATATTCTCACCTATGTCTGGATCTACAGCTTCTTCTTAAGGTATAATTTTTATTTATTTATTTGTCTTTTTGCTGTTCAAATTAAATTCTACTTCTGTTTTGAGTAGGAAGATTTGTTGGTTAAGGTGGCTCAACTATCCTAACCCAACGTCAAACATGGTTGTTTCTCTAAAGAGAAAGATGATCTCATCATTCAACTTCATAATCTATTTGGCTACGGGTTCAGTTCACTTCACTTCTTATTCTTCTTACAAAATTTGTTCAATTAGATTTAGATGATTGATAGACATATGGCATTTATTTTTGTGTAATTTAAGTTCTTTCTTATACAGTTGTTGCATTCAATATAGCTATGAAGGTTGATTTCATTTTGCAGATCAATAGAAAAATGAGGAGGAAGGGGTAATAAAAACTTTGGATAAACTAATTCATTATTACCAAATTGTTGTTGCTAGTCATGCAGCCTCCCATTTTTGCAAACAACCTTTTGTTTCATTGGGTTCTATTGTGTGATGCCCAAAATGGTGGTAGAAATGTTGCCTAATTTGCATAGTAAGTTTGTGTGGTTAGGATGTCCTCTTTTCCTAAAGGCTTTGGTTTGATTAATTTGTTTCTGATATGGCCCTTTAACTTTTTAATTTCTGAATTCTAAATTATGATCAAACCTTCTTATATGATTAATACTTTTATAATATGATGAGAAATATCCAAACTCTGCTTGATCATCTAAATGGTTTGTGTATGTGTTCAATTGTGGTTTTATCATATTTCATATTAATATAATATCTGAAGAATCTTTCCTATTGGTAACTAATGAAATTGATTATCAATGACATAGATATTATAATCAAATTTTAAATTCTATGGATAATGAATAATAAAATGTTCCTTGAAATATTTTTCTCGGTTTGATAATAGTATAATAGAAATTGGGTAGGTAAAAATGTCATGGCATACAATGGTCAATCATATAATCGTTTCTTTACACTTATAACTATGCTTTATTATAACTCATGTTGTATACAAAGTGATGAAATATGAGAATAACATATTTTTAAGAAACCTAGACTAGTAGCTTATTATTATTGTATGTAGCTTGTAAGAAACCTATCTAGGAAGAAGTAAGTTACTTTTATGTTATTTTAATACTTTTACAAAGAAGGAAATCCAAACATTAGCTTTATCTAGCCAAGTTATTAAGGTTTCCTTAATAGGTAAGAAGGTTTAGTTTAAATAGATTAGGCTTTGCTCTTATAAGAAGATTTTTGATGAATGAATGAGTATTATGTGTAAAATCTAATAGCTCTCTCTCTCTCTCTCTCTCTCTACGTATGTCTTCCTCTATTGCTCCCCCACTATTATGTTCTTCATTTTCTTCATTTCTCCCTCCTTATTTCTGATTTCTCTCTACTCTTCCTTTATCCAGCACCGTGCAGGTATGTGTAAGTGTGTTACATCAGTTTGGCATTAAAGCTTGTGTTTCTACCATCCTTGGTTGTTTTCATTGCTTGAAAGCCTCTAAAATCCCGTTTCACACTGTCTACCTAGAAACCTCCATTTCCCAACATTATATTGTAAAAATATCACCACCATCATGTTCAAGAGGAGGAATTTAGTTAGAACCCAAATTTTCACCTCCATCCTCCATCACACACTCCTTCATGTACTAGTAAAGTGATCTGCGTGTGGTCGTCACATGCCCTATGTGCTGGTGCCAGTCCTTGTGTGTGACTTCACGTGTCAACATGTACAGTGCCTAAAATCTAATTTTTTTTTGCATTTTGGGTGTATTCGAGGAGTTTTCTACAGTTTTGATTCAAGTTGAGTGTAACATCCTAAAAATTTTAAGACTCAAATTTATTTAAAAAAAATAAATAAAAATAAAATAAAATATCTATAATTAAATTAAAATTTAGAATAATTTAATAGAGGCCCAGAATTTGAATTTTACTAAGCAAAAGTTTGGTTTTATTTGATTTTTAACTATGGGAAAAATTACCAAAGTTGACCCGGGGTTTTGTGCAATAATAAAAAATGTTGGGCCCTTTCTTGTAATTTTCCCCAAAATTTTTGACCAGCATTTTAAGGAGCAAACAGATGCAGAAAACGCAGAAAATGAACAAGGGAAGCAAACGCACAAACGGGAGAGAGAGAGAGAGGAAGAAGAGAAGAGAAAGGGAGGGAGTTAGGCTTGGATCTAGGAGTCTTTGCGACCGTTGCGAGCTCGGCTACACGATAGGTAAACTCCCTACTTCAATCCTCTTCTCTTTCTCTTGATTTTCTTCAATTTTTGGAAGAGAAAATTTTTGGATTTTGATCCCAAAGGCTTTATTCTTGTAAGCTTTTATTTCTTTGGATCCTAGGGAGCATGTTTTGAGTTTCTATATAGTGATATAATATTTTGAGTGGATAATTGGATGAAAAGAGGTGTTTTGGGCACAAAATAAATCCTGAGAAATTGGGTTTTTGCTCTTCAATGGTTTAAGCTTATTGATTTAGTTATAATTTTGCTATTTGAGCCCAATAAGATTTAAATTAAGGTTTGGTTTTCATTATAAGGGCTAATGGTGAAAGTTGGTGACACTAAGTGAAAGTTTTTAATTGATTAAAAAAATTATATAAATTGAAAATTAGCCTAGTGATGGCTAATAAATGGTTTTGGTGGTTAAGTGATACTATGTGAATGGTTGGTTTAATATATGGACCATTAGGGTGGATTATGACTCATTGACCTAAGTTGTGTGGTATAAGTTATAGTCTTCATTAATGCTATTTATCATGATAAGTGATGTGGATCACTTATATGTTGTAGAAAATTGTTGGTGGAACTTATTGAGAAGTAAGGAACAAGCCGAGCCCTATTTTGTACAAGGGGAACCCTTTTAGTACCAAAGGGTTGAGGTAACAGGGGAATTTATATTTCTTATTACTTTGTTTTAGCTATTTTTGAATAAATATTACTAGTTATCATGCATTACATGTTTTAAAAGATTAAATGTGCTTTATAAGGGGTTATGGGGTACTACTTTGATTATAGTGCAAATATGTTTTCTAATTGTTTAATAACAATGTTTTTATGGAAATGAGATTTATAAATATTATACTACTTTAGAGTGTTGAATGGTCAATACTCAGGAAAGGTAGACAAGAGTAAAAGGCATGATCTCGGTGGGAGTTCACCAATGAGAAGGTGTGGATTTTTGATATTCTATGGCACACTGTCAGTACTCAGTGTTGTCTTACGTATTGTGGGCTCAGTGCACTAAAGTGGTTAGTGTATTGAGTGTTCGACACCTCTCAGTGGGGGAGGGAATCCGACATATGAAGTGTGAGGTTGAGTGCCTAGGCCAAGATAGCCCTCACATGGAGAGTAAGTCGGGCTGGCTCTGGGAGGGAGTTAGCTTTGACTGCTCAGGATTCACGTCGAAGGGGCATAGGCGGTTCGGTGGATTAGATCATACCTTAGATTATGTTTTGTGCCTGTGGAGGTACAAGTAGGTATAAGGTTTACCTGCGAGTTAAAGAGTGCCAGGGGGCATTCTGTTGGTCATGAAAGGCCATATCGGCCTAGGTCATGCATTCATGCATTTTAAATGGTTAAATTATATACTATGTTGAATTTATTATTCGTTTATTTGATTATGGCTTACTTTGTAATAATCAATGTAAATTTCGCTGTTACTGAGACTGTGGTTGTCTCACCCCTTTCTTTTCAATATTCTAGGTCCAGACGAAGGATCCAGTGGTGGACGGGGAAAGGAGCAAAGCTAGGGGTTTGCTTGTGATTTGTAAAGAACTGCAACCCCTTTCTTTTGAGCAAATATATTGTAATGTATTTAAGATTAGGGTGCCAGTAAGATATGATTATGTGTGTGTGTGTGAATATGTGTGGATTGTGTGCTTGTGTATGAATTTTTGTCTGTTTGCAGACTTGTGGCTAGGAAACTTGGTTATGGTGTGTGGTTTTGATGGATTTACTTAGTAGACCAAGTTTCTATTACAAGCAGATCTTTATTTTGATATATATGTGATTTTATAAGCAAATGCAAAGTGGTTGCATTGCAAATGGTGTGCTATGGGCAAACATACAGCTTGGATAGAGAGAGTGGGTGCGTGGGCCCCACAAGGAGCTCTGAGCCAAGTGAAAATGTTTAGCATATGTATTTATATAAATACATGGTATTTGGATTGATTTGTGACCACTCTTGTATGATTCGTGCATTTTGGGGGTTTAGGGTCCATTTTGGGAAATGGCATCCGGGTGGTCAAATTTTGATGTATGGGGGTTTTCCATCATTTGAATGTTCTATCAAGTGTTTTTAATCTTATTTGATGTGTCCAAAGTGTTTCTACAGGTTTGTGACCATTAGGATGGGATTTGGACAATTTTGAAAATGGTTTTTACCAAAAAGCTACACTTTTGCATCCGGGTGTCCAAATCTTAATCCGACCGTTGGATTTCTCTAAAATTTGGGTCACAAGTAAAACCTTTTATAAGCTTCATGTGGATTTTGGAATCACTCCGATCGGAGGTCAGATGATGAAATGGTGCACTCCGGAAGTTGATCCGGAAGTGCTGTCATAACAGCTTTTTAGCTGTCATGACAGCAAAAATAATCAAATTTTTAACATGTCTAATTTTAAATCTGACCGTTGGATCTTTTTGAAATTTGGTATACTTATAGTACCCTTTGAATGTGACGTGTGAGCTTTAAAATCACTTTGATCGGAGGTCGGATGGCGGAACGACGCCTCCTAGAAGTTGACTCGGGAGGGTTGTCATGACAGCAATTTAAATGCTGTCATGACAGTATCTTTTTATTTCTCTTTCGTCTAACTTGCTTCCATGCGCTATAGTTAGAACCTATAATTTTTTTTAAGGTTTTAAATGTTTACTTTGCAATCGTATATTTGCTTAGTGATTTAAATGGTTTGTTTCCTAAGTTGGTTTTAGGATTAACTCCTTAACCACACTTAGTTTATTTAAATTGTGTGATTTTTGGATAACACTCGGGGCAAGTGTTACATTGAGAGTCCCAAATCATCATTCACAGTAATTTAGGGTAAAAGTACAACTTTTAGGCTTTTAAAACCTCATTAGTAAGGCCGTTGACCTCTTATTTGTCTGACTTATATGGATTTTTAGGAAAAGGTAGTTCTTCCTTTTATATTTGGTCTGAAATCTTTTGTTTGATCCTTTAGAGCATGCAATTTAATTTTTAAAGTGTCTTTAATTTAATATTCTTAAAAAAGTTAAAAAAATTTAAAAAATATTGATCATTATTATTGTTAATTTGTAACTCTTAGCAGCATTGTTCCCAACTTAGGACATACTTACCTCACAAACAATTCGACACTATACCCATCTTAAGAAATTAGCCACCAATTAAATAATATATTTGAAGAAACCTAGGCTAGTAGCTTATTATCATTATATATTACTTGTAAGAAACTTACCTAGGAAGAAGTAAGTTACTTTTGTGTTATTTTAATATCTTTAGAAAGGTTAAGGTGCATTTTTACAATTATAGTATTTTCTAAGAAGCACCCAACACCCTGATATTTTTGTTAGAGCAATTTTGTCCTTAAAGTTAATAAAATAGAGCATTTTTGCTCTTTCTATCAAATTTTCAACCTTGACCTCAAACATTGACTGTTAGAAAATTTGATGAAAAGGGTAAAAATGCTCTTGTTTAATAACTTTAAGGGAAAAATTGCTCTAACAAAAATGTTACCGTGTTGGGTGCTCCTCGAAAAATACTTCAGGAAAAAAAAAGTACCTTTACCCCTTTTATAAAGAAGGAAATCTAAACATTAGCTTTATCTAGCTAAGTTATTAAAGTTTCCTTAATAAGTAGGAAAGTTTAGTTTAAATAGATTAGGCTTTATTCTTGTAAGAACACACTTGATGAATGAAAAATTGTGAATGAATATTCAAATAACTTCCTCATCTCTCTATGTCTTTCTCACTGTCTCTCCCTTTCTTCTTCTTTCCCTATCTGCTCTTTCCCTCTATTTAGATTTGTGCAAGTATGTTTGAGTATGTGTTATATCAGTTTTGTATCGGAGCTTGTATTCCTATAATCCTTGGGTATTTCCATCACTAGAAAACGCTAAAACTTGTAAGAAAAAAAATCTCTAAAAACCCTAACTCACGCTGCCTTGCCTAGAAGTAAACTTTTTGACATTAGATCCTAAAACCACAACCATCACTGTACTCGAAAAGAAGAATTCGATCAGAGCCCAAAATCTCACCTGCATCGTCAGCCGCACGTGCCTCCATGTGCCGTGGAATTTTACATGTGGTATTCACGTGCCCATATGCCAGTAACAGTCCTTGCGCGTGACTTCACACACCATCCTTCTAGAAGCCTCTTGAACATGTTTTTCTACACTTTATGAGGTGTTTAACAAGGTTTTCTTTATTCTGATCAATTTGGTTGAGATAAATGATCATTTAAAGCTTAGTTTGGGGAAAAAAGTTTCATATTTAAGGCTCAAAAGCTATATTGGTAAGCAGATGATCCTCTCAAAACCTATTAGTTCATTGTTTTTTCTATTTTTTTTACATGGTTCGTTTTGTTCAGACCTATCTTATGTGGAATACATCATTTGTGAGAGTTTAGTTTGTGTTTATTATGTCTCAAATCACTACTAGTTTCCATAAGGAATCTTGTAAGGCTGGTAAGGAAGATGGGAAAAGAAAAAAAATCAAAAGTTCAAGGAATACATGGATAGAAAGGTTGATGAAATCTTAAGAGCTTTTAAGTATGTAAGTGAACCACGTGCTATGGGAAAAACTTTGTGAAGACCTAGAAGGGATTGTTCTTTTGTGGCATTAGAAAATACTGTCCTTATAAAAAAGGCTTCACTTATGTTAGTTACACAAAAAAAGGATGCTAACAACACTAGTGGTCTCGAAATTGGAAGCTTAGTTATGGAAGAAGTCAAGGCAATAATTGAGGCTAGCACAGTTATTATTAAGAAACAAGAGAATGATGCTGATTTAGAAGAAAAATCGATGAAATATGAAAACATAAGTCTTGAATTGAAGCAAGGTTTGAAATTAGTGGCCAAAGATCTTGAATCACAAGCCTTAGTGGTTTATCAAGTTAGGGATCTTGACAAGAGGAGTATTCAACTTTGTCAAATTCCTACTTCCAATCATCCATGTGCTACACCATTTACTGGAAAAGAAGTTGTGGTTATCAAAGATTATATTGTTTTCCTATTTGATAACAACCTTACAACTACCTTGTTCATCGAGAATGTTTTCCAAATCACTATGATCACATTGCTTACTCTCCATATAGTCTCATTTTCTACTATCTTGTATGTTAGAAAGGGTCTCCAGATTAGTTGCTACTAGGAAGAATTCCCTTTATCATGCTCTAGTGGAGTTACATCAACTTTTTTTTACTGCTCCAAAGGAGGGTTCTATCAAGCAAGGGAGAATGATGAAATATGAGAATAACATATTTGAAGAAACCTAGGCTAGTAGCTTATTATCATTGTATGTTGCTTGTAAGAAACCTATCTAGGAAGAAGTAAGTTACTTTTATGTCATTTTAATACTTTTACAAAGAAGGAAATCTAAACATTAGCTTTATCTAGCCAAGTTATTAATGTTTCCTTAATAGGTAGGAAGGTTTAGTTTAAATAGATTAGGATTTGCTTTTGTAAGAAGATTTTTGATGAATGAATGAGTATTATGTGTAAAATCTAATAGCTCTCTCTCTCTCTCTACGTCTATCTCCCTCCATTACTCCCCCCACTATTATGTTCTTCATTTTCTTCATTTCTCCTTTTGTATTTCTAATTTCTCTCTACTCTTTCCCTCTGTTCAGCACCATGCAAGTGTGTGTGAGTATGTGTTACATCATAAAGTATACTAAGTTGTTCACCTGCAGCTCCTACTTTATTCCAGCCACTTTTTTTTAACTCATTTGTCAAAATCCCATATGCATTAAAGATGACCATGAATGTGCTAAAGTTTAGATCAAATTTGTATCCATATAATAATAAGTATGATTTAACTAAATTTTTTTATCACACAACCCAATGCAACTTTACTGAAAATGTTCTTTATTATCAATGCGAGGTCCAATTGTCCAAGTCAATTTTAATGTATATTTAGGCCTTTACAAGGACATGAGTCGAATTTCATAATTAAATTTCTTATATAAAATTAGGGACGATGACAGTGCATCTAAATTTGAATTTCATTTACTGTTTTAGTCTTAATTTGGAGTCATTAGTTAATTATGTTATGTCAAGCCATTTTTCTTATGGCACCTTTATATATATATATATATATATATATGCTTAATATACTTCTAACATGGATTTCCTGATCTGCTCAGACAGGTTCTGCAACACTTACTAATTGTCTAAATCTTTAGAGGTTTTTGTTCTTTATGGATCATATACTCAAAAATTATATATGCAATGGTCAAATGGGAAGAAATGGCTTTTTTTAATGAGGTGTTCAATCATAGCAACTATGATAAGATTTCTATAACGTAAACTCTTTGTCTTTTTTAAACATATTTTGGTTCTTTCTAGGTGGATTTTACTGATTAGATTATTTCAATTAATGATAGGATTGCTGCTAGAGTTAATGAAGGAAACTTTAGACATTAAGATCCTAAATGATTTGTTACTAGATGATTTAAATAATCCAATAAAGTCTATTATTGATTTGAATTTCTTAAATTTCCTTAGTAATGTCTATAATTATTCATATTTCAGAGATAGGGCTATTTTAACCCTTTTGTTAATTGTGATTGAAGAAGTAAATAAGTACATGTTGTCCATGATCCTCAAAAAGGATGTTTTATACTTGAGTTTTGATAGTATTGTGAAAGATGATAGGGACATGAATTCATTTGATGACTTACACTCTATAGATTTTCTAAATTTAATTATAATGTTAGGCCTCCTAAATCATGAAATAACGCTGAAAGTTAGTGCCTTAATTATTTTAATGCAGAATATTGACAAGTCTATAGGGCTGTGCAATGGTATATGTCTCATAGTTACACAATTAGAAAACATGTTATTGAGGCTCAAGAAATATTTGAGTCAACTATAAAGACAAAAGTATATATACCACACATTGTTATGTATTGAATCGATTCCAAGTTTCCATTTGCTATAAGAAGGATGCAATTTTCCATTATATTAGCCTTTACAATGACCTTTAATATGAGCTAGGGCTAGAGCTTATGTAATGTTAGTTTGTACTTGTCTCATCCTATTTTCAAGCATAGCCAGTTATATGTTGTTGTTTCTTGTGTTCGAAGCTTGAAGATTTTAAAAGTATTAGTTCTTGATAAGGATGATCGATCCACAGACCACAGATAGAACTTCTAATATTGTTTATAAGGAAATCTTTGATAATTTAATCTAATTAATTATGAATTTTTATTAATTTGCTTTTCATTGTATCCATTCACACCATATTCATTTATCTTTTACATTTATTTAACTCTAATATGTGTAAAATAATATTAGAAAAGGAAAAATTAAAATGATATTTTCATAAAAATAATCTAACTTTAAATATAATGTACTCAAAATTTAAAACATTTTCAACTTGAGTGAAATATAAAAAACCTAAAATTTTTTTGAACTCGAATATTTTTTAATTTAGATTTAGTGGGTTCAAAACTATTAGGATAATGCAGGCAAATTTTTAAATTTTTCACATCTTCCTTGTAATTTTTCCTAAGTTGAGTAGGGACACTTGCCCCCCCTCAACTATGCCTAGGTCTGCCACTGGGTACTTTACTAGTTTCAAAATAATATAATAGAGGTTTGCTGTGACATGTCACTTGTGCGCCATGGCACATCATTCTCTATATCATACACTATGACGCATTACACAAATCATGACAGCACAAGTGCTATCAAATGACAATTTTGGAGTAAATTTTCGATGTGCCCCATTTCTTCCTTTGAAGTTCAATTAAGATGATCTAAATGTCTATAAAAAGCTCTTTCAAAGTACTAGCTAATGGTAGTATATTCACTCACATCTCATTAAAAAGTATGACGCTCATTTACAAATTTACTCTTTTCAAAGTCAAAAACAAATTTAGGGTGTCTAATTTCATTACTAAGCACCAAAGCTATCATGAATCCCTTAAATTATACTTAAATAACTAAAAAGGACCATTGTAATATGCAACAACAATTCAACATCCTATATCACAATTTTAATGCTCAACCCTTTAATCACAAAAATATAAGGGAAAGCTAATTCATAATAAAATATTATAATTCTCCTTTACAATCATCTACATCATAAATATCATACTTGTATTGGTATTTTAGTCCTGTTTAAACATTAGAATTTAACATACAAACAATATAGGGCCTAAAATTCTCAAATTAACTCACATCATCAAATAGTGCAAGTAATTAAAACAATACAACTCCTAGTTGGCAATTTCAATAAAATCATACACATAAATCTCAAAATAATTGAGGCTTACAAGTTAGGATAGTAGAATCCTATACCTCAAGCTATTTCCCTATGTCTTGACTAGATGATCTAACACCTGTAATATTAAAAAGAGTAGAGTAAGTATAATCACTCAATAATTAAGATTAATCTAGCCATACAAATGCTTGTAAATCAATTATAGTAATGCAAATGACATTAACATATTATCACATATCCACAAATTTATCACAACAATAATCATTTCATCAATCTTAGTCATAATACATATAACTATGTGACTTGATAATAAGAATATGAGAGGGTCACAATACTAACAACCATGTGCCCTCAATATAAAATGTAAGATCACAATAATACCAATCATGGTTAATATAATATGCATGATCAATGCCATCTTTGTACCCTATTAATACCTTCGACATGAAACCGTTGGGTAATTTATGGATTTTATCCTTATAATCAGACTATTCAAGCCTCTCACTTGTAAGGAGCCACCCAACTAAGGCTACTATACTTACTTATGAGTCACAATTTCCCCTAACACTAATAACTATGGATGTTGTGCCCTTAAACTAGCCTCCTCATGAATTGGTGAAAACTAGTTAGGTTCAAGTCCCTCGATAAACAAGTGATACAAATAAAATAAGATGCAAGCTATTGAGCTCTAAATGGCGGCCTTATGACGTGGATTTTTCCAATATCTACTCGTCTCCTTATAGACAAACTCCTGCCTCATATGGTATTGCAATGTAATCCATGCTTATTTTAGCACATACATATACTCAACAAGTTCTTTGCAATCTATTTATCAAATATTAAACTCATAGCATGCTTAATCAAACTCATCAAATCCATTCAAGACATGTACATAGCATACTCATTCCTTATACTTATACACTCCCCATCATATTCCAACAAAGCATCAAACCTAATCTCACACCATCAAATTCATTTTTACAATAAACACTTGAACATTTATTCTATGCCATAATTGCATCTTTTAATATGTTAAAAGATGTATACTTACCTTCACATCAATTTATACATGTCTATAATCAATTAATAAGGAAATGTATAAACTAAATTTCCTCTTATTACCTCAAATCTTTGAGAGGTCAAAGGTTTATCTCTTAATAACTAATACTTCCAATGATTCAAGTAGCTCAATTGGTGGCAAGAAATGATTAATTTATAATTAATCATATCAATTGTCATTAATATCCCTACTAGGATAATTTTCACTATTTACTTAACACTTTTACAACTATTAAAATTCCAATTACTTATATACAAGTATACTCATAAGGTTTATTGTCTCCTTTTAGCTCACATTAGTATCATTAAGCTCTCAAACCATCATTAATACCATTCTCAACTCATCCAACAACCTTAATAAATGCTATTTTTGGCTATTAAGGGCTTCCACTAACCAAATACTCCTAAAGCCATTAGTGTTAAGTTTAAATAATCAAAACAATTTTCATTAACTCTATTTAAGTTAACAAGTTCAAATCCATAATCATTATGGATCAAAAATCACCATCCTAATACAAACCCTAGCTCCAATCTTCAAGAAAATAGAAGGGGAAAAGAAGGAAGGAGTTTAGGAATCTTACTATTAACCTCTAAAATTTCATATTATTTTATCACATTTTCCTTATATTCTAATCTATTTTGGCTCAATTATATATGTTTTTATTGCCCAAATTAGGAAAATATGCATTTCGTTTTGGGTTTGTATTCTTGGCTTTGATTTGATATTTTTGACCTAATTTCATGTCATTTTGGTTGAAGTTCTAATTAGAAGCATTTCTGGAGCTTTGTAGATGTTTTTGGAAGGCTTTTGGATGAAGAAATCAAGCACCAAATAAATAATTTTTGTTAGCTATAAAAACAGTGCAAAACTACCAAAGTCATCCCAAAGTCGTGACTTTCATACACGACTTTCACCACTGTTAGAAAAATGATGCATTTCATTTATTAGAAATTAGTTGGCTAGGACATATATATGCTAAGAGCCTGACTTAGAACACATTCTTCAGACTTTTAGACACATTTAGAGCTTAGGTATGCTAGGGTTTGGGCATTGAAAATGCTTAAAGCAAGAGAATGGAGTTTGAAAACATTTGGAGCTCTTTTTCTTTGGTTTTTCTATTCCTCTTCCCTTTCCTATCTTGTATTCTAAAATGAGTCCAATTATTTTGTATATTTGTAGCTTGTGAATGATTATGAGTAGCTAAACTTTTTATTCTAGGATTATTTAGAACCCTTCTATGGATTAACATTATGTTCCTCATCTCTTTTTATGATTAATGATATATATGTGTTTATTTTACCCTTTTTTTTAATGCTTCTAAGTAATTGGCCACCATTTAGATGTTGGGTTTACTAAATTGATATTTGAGAGGGCTAGGTTGAGTGTAGAACTTGGATAATATTGTGTAAAAACTTGATATTTGCATGTTGAATGGATGGTTTTTCTAGTAAGATATAGATATACTTGCTAGCCTTACATAACCACATTAAGGTTGATATTTAAAATTGAGTTTTATTAATTGTAACAAGAGATTGAACAATTAATTTAACTAAATACTTATGCATGACTTGAGAAAGTTTGTCCAAGTATTTTTAGAACCTTAGGTTAATACTTATTTTTATTAAAAGCATTTGAGAGGAGGTAATTTTGGTGTTATGAAATATAAGGGGGATAAATAATCTTATGTCTCAATTTATGTTTCAAGTTTGTGAATCAATTACTTTTCCTTATTTTCTAGTGTTAGTTTTATTTACAAAATCATTTTCACCTAACTATGTATGGCTTAACTTGATTAAATTTACTTACTTTTCTGTTTGATCATTATTTTTGAATAAATCCTCAAGGGAACAATACTTACTTTCATTGTATTACTTACTACGACCCGTACACTTACGGTGAGCAACACTTACCTTTAATGTTTGATGGCTTAGAAATGCTCCTAAATCTTTAATTGTGCAAGCTGTAGTAGAGAAAATCCCTACCTCTTTATTTCTTTCTCCTTTCTGAATTCTAACGCAATCTTATGATTGTAAAATTTCAATCATACATCATGGCTCATGGCACGAAGAGACTCTTCTTCATTAGTTGCCACATGTGTGTCGCAGCTGGTGCATGTCGTAGCATGTGGCACAGACTCATACTCCTATGATTTTCTCCCCTTTTTAAGGTCCAGGAAACTTAGATTCAAACCTAAATCTAAGGCTAAAACCACAATCCAAGACATTTTTAGACCTCTTTGGCCTCTTACCATATTAATTTACTAAATTACCCTAATTTAGCTTAGTTAATTAGGCTTAGATTTTTTAGGATGTTACAAATAATGCTTCTACTCTTTTTTTTCTATTTAACCAAAGTATACATAGTTTTCTAGAAATTTCATTAGGAAAATTACTTTAAGGTTATACTCAAGACAATTAATTACTCCCAAGTCCAGACTGAACCCAGGAGTAATTAACTGTCTTCTATGGGACATGTGTGATTAGACCTAAAATTAATTAATTATCTTGAATGCAACTTGTATGTCATTCTCCTAATTTCATTTCATTCAGAATATAGAATCTTGAGTACTCCTTTTAGTTTTTTATTATAAGATACTTTTAAGTTTTAACTACTTTACTAGAGTAAAAAAAATAATAGTTAATTAAGGAGACTAGCTTAGAATTTATGACACCCCAAGGATTCGAGAATAGGAGAAGCCATGATTTAGAATGAGATTGGTGATCTTTGGCCGGGTTACGCCTCATGATTGGTAAGGTTGGGTAGTCAATTCACACAAACAAGGCTCTATTTGAATTGTAGCCCACTATTTCAATTGAAAGATATCAAGAGGATATAAGGGTGGTTCAATCATATAAATTATCCGATGTGTCACATAATTGTTAAGATTGTGGCAAGTGTGATTATTGAATTGCCATTTCTACATGGTTGTTATTATTGTGGTAATGAGCACTATGATGTGATTGTAAAATGTATGGTGATTTTACATGTATGCAATATGAATTATGCTTATGTAATTGTAATTCTTGTGTATTTATGTTTAGTGTCAATTAATATGCAATTGCATGAGATAAACATACTTTGGTATTAAGTGGTCGTACTCACCCCTCTCTCTTAACATTTTATAGGCTTTAGCTCGAGTATGGATAAGGGAAAAGTTTCAAAGGCTTAGGAATTTGATGTTCCCACTGTAAAGCCTCCCAACTTAATTTATTTTTGTGTAATTGTAAGATATTGCCAGATAAAAATGCATTTTAAGTACACTTGCACTATAGAGATTTTTATAATTTGATTGTTGTATTTTAGGCTTGAAATGTTGTATGTAAATTTGATTACTTCTAATAGGGAAAAATATTAATGAAAGTGCAGGGGAAGTTGTGATATTTTTAAAGCTGAATCAATTTGAAATTATGCCATGATGAAAAAAAATGAGATATTATTATCATTATGTGCATGTGGTAAGTTGAACATGTTATCCTAAGTTCAATAAATATGGTCTAGCTGTTAGATGTAGTTTTTGGCACATATGCTAAGTTTTTGGATACCCTTATGATGTGAAGAGCATGAAAATTGTAGAAAATGCATTTGGGATCCAACACTTATGTGTGTGAAATTATTTAGAAGTAAAATGCATGCCGTTAACTAGTTTATATAAAATGCTTTTTGTAAATACCTAAATTATCTCAATTGGACATTAAAGGAAGAAATACGATGCACCAAAAGTTGCCCCCAATGTTATTATATGACAGCACAATATTGTCAAATTCTATGCAGCGTGCCGAGGCGCATGGCTCCTATGCTATGCCACACGACACAAAGAAGAACAAGCTACAGTGCGTTCTTTTGTTTTTATTCCCATTTGATGTTTTTCAACTAGTTTCAAGTTTTTTTGACTACCAAATGATATCTCATGCTTCTGTATTCATTTATAATTAGTTTTTGACTTAATAAGTCATTTTCAATTGTTTTTAGTAAAATTTATACTTGGGAACCCAATTATTGAAAGAAACACTTTTAGTTTTTGAATTACTTTTAAATGGTTAATTATGGTCAGGTAATCCTCTTAGGTTGATACCAATGATTACTGGTGATGTGTTTGATTTAAAAGTAAATTAATAAGGGTGACCTTATAATTTGCATGATGACCATAAAGGTTTATTTTCAAAAAATTATGTAAATGCCTCCCTCAATTACTTTTGAATTAAGGAGTTGACGGTTGAAATTCGTGATATGTGTGATTTTGGTATGTTATGGTGTGTTGCATTAGTTGTCTAGAGTCTATTTATTGTGGTATGGGTGTTAGGTTGAGCTTTTGGCACTTAAGTTGGCATTTGGACACCCGGGTTGTGTTAAGTGTGAAAATGTAAATGGTTGGCATTTAGGTGTTCAGCCTTTTGATATAAAATAATTTGGAAATGAGGTCAATACTATTAGTTAGTTCTTGAATGAGCTTTCTATAGTTAACTATATCACCTCAGTTGGACAGCTTCTGCTGTCATTTTCTCCATTTTCGTCCCTACGTTGATAAGGGTCGTCATCCTTGGAAGCTGTTCTTGCTTCAGTTGACCTGACAGATGTTGCTTTGGTCCAAACTCTCTTGTCTGTCGCTAGCGAGCTCGTCTATTACTTCTCGAGGCGTTCGTAGGAAGTATTTTTATTTTATTTTATGTCTAGATCAGATTTATATTTGTTTGGATTTCAAACATGGAGTTCTAAGAAAATCTATATAACTTGATCCGAGATCGACGAGTAAACCAAGTGAAGCGAGTCTGATTTAAACTTGATCTTGTCAGCTGAATATGTGAGCGGATAGTAAATGTGAATTAGAATTGCGAAGAAATATAAAGTGGAACCTAGAGTGTAGTAACTCTTTATCTCTAATAGCAAATAGCTATTGGAGGCTTGTTATTGGAGATAGAAGCATGAGGATTTGTTTATACTCTACAATCTTCCATTTTTAACAGCATTAGATTTGATTGTGGTGACTTCTTCAGTTTTTCCTTACCTTTTCACATTATCCTCCCTCCCTTTCCTTCTCTCGTGTGTGTGTGTGTGTTTGAGGTAGAAAGAGGCTCATGCCCAGCCATGGTTATCGCTGAAGTTGAAGATGCACTTGGTCTTCTTCTTCCACGTTCTTCCACTATGATGTCAACTCCTAAGATGATGGAGAAGGGAAAGGGTGGGTCAAACTAAACGTAGAGGGTGCAAATAGGGAAAATCCAAGCTTATTGGAGACCATAATTTCTTTTAAAGATGTTTGATATATGAAAACCCAGTTCTTACCATAATTTCATTTGAGAAGAAAGCATACGTGTCAGGCCGATTGCTTAAAGGCCATAATTTTGATGTAATCAAAATAGTAGTTACTCATATGCCTTCAACCTGATATGCAGGATCCAATGCGATGCACTCAAGAAGTGAACTAAAAAGTTAAGGTTCAAGAGTTGGCGAATGATGAGACTGAGATACCCACCATCACCAGAGAACAAGCACAAGGAATGGATACATGGGGTTGAGATAGAACACAACAGAGACAGTAAAGAAAGGAAATCATCATGAAGCGTGGAGTAGAGTTGGGCAACCATATTCTGATAGATAGAAAGTAATCCATGACCTATAGAAAAGACAATGGATTGAGATATTAGAAGTTCCATATTTGCATAACTTGAAAGTAACAAAATGAAACATGTAATGGGATAGGAAGTGTGTAGTAAGGAGTGACAAACCAAGGGCAATGGAAGGAAGGAAGGAACGGACTGCAGAAGACTGCAGGATATTAAATGCAACAGAGGAGGAGATGCGGAAGCAACCAGAGACCATTTTCATTTGTGAATGAGTGATTGAATGGGGGATCAAGGGGTATTAAAAAGATTCCTTTTGAATTCAAAAAAAAGGAGAGAAGCTGCTGAAGTGAAATTGAGAGAATGAAAAAGAGTGGTTCTGATTTTGAAGAAGAGGAGGGAAGGAGGAAAAATTAATCAACCGATGTCATGGAGCTCAGAGCGAGCTGTTACTATTAATCTAAGCTGGTACTATTCATCTCACAGTGAAATGTGAGAAGAGCCATTTAGAAAGACCAGCTAGTGGCGGTGGTGGTGGTGGTACTGATGATGATTAATATTAATGAATTTTTGTTAAAAATTAACTTTATCCTTAAAAATAACTAACAAGAGAGGGTTGGAGATATGGTTCCCAGACTAACGAACATAAATGCCGAAATGTTACGAGTCAAAAAGAAATTACAACATTCGGAGATCCGAATAACGAACCTTTCACTTAGATGAACAGATCTCCAGCCTTGGAAAAAAAAACAAAAAAAACCCGGGGGGGGGTGGTCCTGAATAAATTCAACCAACCCATTACTGATTGGACCATAAAAGCGAGCTATGGGTGTTTGTAACCTGTTCTGTGATTAATAAAACTGTCTTGTTTCGGCCATGCCAAGATATCCTTGATGAACTC
Organism: Prosopis cineraria; assembly: GCF_029017545.1. Classification (NCBI taxonomy): domain Eukaryota; kingdom Viridiplantae; phylum Streptophyta; class Magnoliopsida; order Fabales; family Fabaceae; genus Prosopis; species Prosopis cineraria. The sequence goes on along the minus strand of NW_026555344.1, from coordinate 40,094,949 downwards.
AGAAAACTGATCGGAAGGGTTTGCCATATTGCTTTTAATTTCACGCATGGCGAATTTATTAGCCGTGCTGATGCCTTGGCAAAATTAGCTCAAATTAGGAATAATCATTCTTGGACATTTGATCAATCACCACTTTCCTATAGAAGAGTCGGTGAAAAATGAAAATAATGTTTTGCTGAATCTTGTATAATTCTATTTTGGATGTTAGTTATCATTTCCACTCGGATCGATGATTGAGATTATATCGTAACAAGAAAAGTAAGGAACCCTCCAATGAGCGTTCATAGCAATACAATCTGCACGAGGCCCATCCCAGTGAGAGTGACATTTCTTAAGTCTTGAAAGAGCAGCCACAGGAAGGCGGATGTCTCGTATGATCGGCCAAAATAAAATTCATTCTCAACGCAAGAAAGGGTAGAAAAGAATCAACAAACTTAAAACTTCTAAACAAGGTAACAAGGTCACACACCCAATGCAAACGACAAACCTGTTAAGAGGTACATATTTCAAGTATCACTGACACTAAGTTGAGTTTTAACTTTTTAAGTATATTACTGAGATAAATTCTCTAAATGGGATTAAGTTTATTGTTCTTGCATTAACATAAAGATAAGTGGCCCCTGATCCTGCACGAGGCTACGACCTTCCCTATGGTGATTGGCAGCGATGTTCTTTTTATTACTCAATGGCTAATTTGTTTTGGTCCAAACAAGGTCCCTCACTCGGACAAAGTGGTCCATTAATCTGCCAGAACCCATGCGCGCTTCAATTCACCGGATCATACGTTCGATTGCATCTTCAATTTATGAAGCGAAGAATCCATACACAGAACAGAACGTCTAATTTTATCATATAAAAGAGCTGAGCGGCCCCGTCATACATCAATTTGCTTGATACGAAAAACGTGAGGATACACAATGTTTCTACATACAATGAAGAGATTCACAACATTACAAGAGTTCAAAGCAGAACCCTCACCTAGCTAAACTTGCCGAGTTGCTTGGAAAGAAAGAAAAGAACCGGTAATACTGTAACATAATAGTACAACATAGTAATATACAAATAATATAATTCACTTGTCACAGTCAAATTACATTTACATACTATTTATTTGCCACACAGACCAGGCAACGCGCCTGCTGTTTCATCCACTATTATTGTTGAAAGAGAGCTTCTGGTCATGTGAGAAGAGAATGATGAATTTGAACAAGGTTGGTATAGCAGCCATATAAATATATTCTTGAACAAATGGTTATCCCAACCCATGCTTTAGCGTTTACGCAAGGAATCGCTTCATATTTTTTATCTGCTGAATGCACTGAAATCAAAAGTTAATTACGAATCAACAATAGAAAGGTAAGACTCTTCAATCAATTATACAATTTACAGAAAAGTAGAAAACAGAAGATAGAGAAAACACACTTCATGTCTCTAGCCTTCTAATAGAAGAACAAAGATTCAACAGCTACAACACTGGAACCAATATGAAGACATGAATCATGTCTCTGACTCCTCAGGCTCTCTATCAACGGCAGCAATTCCTATGACTTCCAGTATTAAAGAGATACCAACATTTTCAAGATGATTGTTTAGTTAATAATTTAATTTTAATTACAGGGGCGAGAAAGAAAGTTAGATGCAGACACAACTATAGAACCTTGCAGTTAATTATAAACTTTAGACTACTCTGTAAATACATAGCAATCATAAGTGCACAGATGCCAAACATAAACATGCACTCCTTTAGATATTTTATCAAAGATGCCTGTGCTGCCAAATATACTTAACATGGATTTAGTGGCATCAATATTGTTGACACACAACCAGCAAAACATGATGAAAGATGAAATAGATAACATGTTGCCTAAGATTAAAACTTTTTTGCCCCAATAGTGTCCCATGTTTTCTGAGCATTATTTTCTCATGGGGAAAAAAATGCACAGGCATATTCTGTGTAAAATGAAAATACACACACACACACGCAGACAAAACTTAATTGTGCGGGCAACAAAAAACTGCTTAAATTTCATATGCTATCAATTGTTACAAATGTCAACATGGACCTCAAAACATATGTTTTCCTCCAAAAGAACTCATGAAAGTACATAGATTATTTAATTACCAATATGGGACTGACACAATATAATATTTTACAAAAAATTCAATTTGAAAAGGACCTTAAATCTCATTCCACAAGTGAAACAAGTCCATTAGCAATGTGCCGTCTCTTGATGAAAGTTTTGCCAAGAAAGCAATATCTTCAGAAATCCTACTTCTGGTTGCACCGGTCCAACCAATAACATCCTTCTAGAACACTACTAGTCCCATAAGAAAACATAAACTTGACAATATCTTCTACAGCTAACATCAACAATGACTCTCATCCGACTAAGTGAAATATCTTCTTTGACTAGTGACAATAATTTTTCCCTCCACCTATGACACATCAACCTCTATTTAAAGAGGAAGCCAGATAAGTTTCTTATATCTATTTGATTAGCTGAAACACTTAGCTTTATCTCTTAAGTTGCAGTATGTGATATTAACATAAAATATGATACGCACAAGACCCATGAGGTACCCATCACTTAAGATAGTACGATTAGAAGAGCAGAGTAGTTCATCATCACAATAAACACAAAGCTTAAACTAATCTAAATAAAAAAAAATAGATTCAGATTAAACAACTAATTCAGATAAAAAAGAGAGATGAAATAATCTTCACAAAATACATAATGATAGTGATACTATAGGTGGGATTGTTAACATACGGTGGTCCCTGGTAGGGAATGAACAATCAGGCAGACTGTAGAAGGGCAGGATGTCCTCGTTCACCCAAGATACTATGCAGTGAAACAGTTGAACAAAAGCTAGTGACCTTGTGGAACTTGTTCACAGGTAGTGGCAAATGGGGCACTCTTCTCCAACTGCACCTGACCGACTTACTATCAATCTCACAAAGACAAGCTGGATATACCCTGTGATAATCTTCATTGAAAACATATACAAAATCCCCCAACCCCACGCATTTCAGACTTGCAAAATTGTCGTCCTCATCACTATCAAACAAGCTGTAAAGTAAATTATGGGGCATCACTGAAATCTCACTTAACTCCATCGTCTTCGTATCAACCTTCCACAAATGAAAGGACGGTCCAAGAGGTGCGTTACGAATACCAGCCAAAACAAGCACTTCCCTGCACGCAATTAAGAACGAGAAAACAACCCCAGGCGGCCTAAGCGTCTGAACCTCGCTCCAAACACGTTCACGCAAATGAAATGAGGAAATAAAGCACGAAGATATCCCAAGCACGTAAAATCGGCCTCCAAACAACGCCGATGACAACGACGACGACGAATTGCCAGATCTAAAATCCGCCGGCAAAGGAGGACCAAGCTCCCAAGAGTCCGAACGAGGATCGTAAATTTCCAAATCCAATCGCTCCTCAATATCAACCAAATTCCCGATAAACTTCACCCCGCCGACGACAATAAACTTAGGGGAGGAATCACTGCCATCACTGAAAACACCCAAAAGAGGGTTAGTCCGGGGAAAATGGAGCGGAGGAGTGGCACGCCAATGAGGATTAAGGGTTCGAGAATAGCAGAATTTGGGAGCAGTAAGGAAGAAAAAGCCATTAGTTCCCATGAAGGAAGTGATGGATGGTTGTTGGGGTTGGAGGGAGGAGAAGGCGGGAAGGCGAAGCCAGCGATTGGAGACGGGATCGAAGGCAAAGGACTGATTGTTCTTGGAGGAGATGTTGTGGAAACCGTAGAGGAAGAACCAGGGTTGGTTATGGTGCGAGCGAGAGTGGGTGACGGAGGAAAAAGTAGGGGAGGAGATAATGGAGTACCAGAGCTTGCAGACAGTAGAGGCGCGAATGAGAGTGGGGATAGGAAGAAAGGAGAGGATGAGCTCGATGAGGTCTGAGCTCAGGTGAGTGAACTCTGTCATCCGAGTGATGAGAGGAGAGAGAGAGAGAGATTTTTTCGTTGGGAAGATGATGGAATTAGGCGTGAACGGAAGATTAGGTCGATAGATGAGGGAGAGCACAGAACCGGAAGAGAGAGAGAGAGAGCGATGGCCTGGCTTCATTTATTTATGAGGCACCAGGGATCATTGACATGGCATGTAGTAGCTGGCAAGACAGGATTCAGATCCACATCTCCATGATCTTTCTCAAATACTTTGTCTAAAATTACTAAATTATCCAAAACCCCTCTCCTCATCCCTCCACCTAAACTTCCCGGGGATGGTTTCTTTCTACTGCCTTTTTCTTTCCCTACTTAGTCACTATAAATTTAAATCATTTAAATTAAATATATATTTTTAAAAATTATTAAATTTGAATTATCAAAATCAACTTAAGATTTCAAATCTATAGTGATCCTTCTTTTGCTCTCCTTTTCAAAGTTGGAAAATTAATTTTAAACTTTTATGGCTCGTTTGGTATAGTAGAATTAGGAGGAGAGAAGTGAAAATGGAAATAAAATCCTATGAATAAGATGTTTGGCATGCTAGATCCCATTTCTTTAAGGAAATTATTTCCATAAAAAATAATGGAACTCAAATCCTTTCCCATGCCCCATGGAATTGGGTTCCTCCTCTCACTTCCTTCCTTGTTTGCCATTTTTTTCCCTTTAAGTTTCTCCTCTCACTTGCAATGGTGCTTCAATCTCCTACAAATCCCTTGCTAGTGAAAGACTTTGATGGAGGCAACAGTGACACCTCTGCCATCAAAGTTGATGCCCATCGACTATGGAACAAGCTCATTGCCTAAATCATACTCATCTATCTCATTCTCAATGTCATCAAAATGACAATTAGCATAGCGATTGACATTATCAAGTTGGTCCTTTAGTTTTGGGCCATTGAAAATGAGGAAGGTGATAACAATTGTTGTTAATTGAGCCTGTATTAGGAGAAATAGACCAAGAAATCAAAGAAACCCACAAACCCAATCTCTTTTGAAGAACCTATCTTTCTTTTATTGCTGCTTGTTCCAATGAGTTGCTTCTCGACCATTTGACTTTCTCTTGCCATAGCTTCCCTTTTGGTCTCTTATCTTTCTGGACTTGATTTACTTCTTCTTCAAATCTCTTTCTCCTTCATCTTCTTTGATTTGCTTCAATTCTTTTGTGGCTTTTTGGTCTTTGATTTTTTGTCTGGAATAATGCAATTTTCTTTAGGATTAATTGTTATCGAGTTTTGGATTGATAATTTTCTGGAATGGTAGTTGTTAGATGAAGCTTCTTGGATTTTTTTTAAATTTTAGGGGTATTTTAGTCTTTTTTAAAATATAAAAAATAATATTAAATAAAATTTTTATCACATTTTCATCTACGTAACAAATATACTTTTAAACCTTACTTCCACCTCCTTTTCTGCTTTTACTTTCATTTTCATTTTCACTTTTCTTTTTACCAAAATCATTTCTCCATACTAAATAGGGCATTAGGAGTTGACTTCTCACCTTTGAGTCTTCCCTCCACTACCCCTCTTTTGCACCACATGGCAAGATTTGGATGGTTCAAATTAAGCATGGAAGCTCCAATTTTTTATATTTTTAAAAATAAAATTTTATAATAATTATAAAATTTTTAATAATTTTATTCATCACCAATTTGGACAATACATATTTAATTTGGCCATTCTAATCTAATACTCCCTCCATCCCAAATTATAAAACACTTTTAGATAAAATTTCACATACAAATGAACCCCATTGAATACACTTAACAACCTTATCTTTTCAAAATAAAAATATAAATTTTTTAAAATACCCATCATTTAATATAATGAAAAAAGAAGTGATGGAAATTAATTATAGAGAGAGAAAGGGTAATATTGAAATTGGAGCATTTAATGAAACCTCAATCTATTCAAAGTGTTTTATAATTTAGGATGGAGAAATTTTTTCAAAAGTACCTTATAATTTTAGACAAAGGGAGTATTAAATTTGAATTATCCCCATTAAATTTGAATTGCCAAATTGGTGATCCAGCAAAATTATTAAATTTTTAATAATTTTTAATGTAATAAATATATATATATATATATAGTAAAATAAAAAGGATTAAAAAGTAAAAAAAACTCATGAACTTTTTCTATAGGTGTTCCTAATATCCTTAAGTGAATGATGTTGCAAGAATGCCTATAATGTCGATGAAGTGGGTGCAATTGTGCAAAAGTACCTAAAGTCATTAAATTTGACTAACTTTTGTTAACATTGACCGTTAAAAAGAAGAAGCAAATATGAGATGAAAAATACTCATAAACTTTTCATCTATAAGTTCTTGGTATTTTTAAGTCAATAATGGTGCATGAATACCCATTAACTTTATAAAAGATATCATATAACTAAGTTTGGTCCTAACAATTTGGGTTTTTGGGCTTATTCCAGCTAACTCTAATACTTGAATTCTAAAATACTATTTTATTTTACTTTATTTAGTCAATTTCAATTTTATATTAAATAATGAATATTTTTCAATTTCTAATCTAATTTTAGTTTTATTTTATTAATAATAAAAAAAATCAAGTATTCGAGCCAAACCCATTCTGATTTGAGTTTGGCCCAGATTTTTTTAAGCATATTCAGGCTGGCACTTTAAGCTTGACCCAAATTACTAGATGTGACCTTTCCCAATCGATTAAAATAATTTGATGTTGGCTATGAAGTTCTAATAATAGAACTTAATGGATTGGGAAATGTCATATTTTATAAAATTAATGGGTACCATGTACGATTATTAACTTTAGGATACCATAAGCTCATAGAGAAAAAGTTTATATATATTTTTACACCTTATGTTTGCTTTCTTTTTTCTCTGCATAGTTAGTAGATTGAGGTCTTGTTTGTTAACAAAATTAGCTAGACAAATCACTCCACAAACAAAGAATAGCTATACACTACCACTCATAGAATTAAGAAAAAGCTCTTAGTCTGTCAATCCTTATTTTTCCTTTTTTATTGGTCAATGTTAACGAACGTTAGTTAAATTTAACAGTTTGCGCACTCTTGCACCCACTTCATCAATATCATGAGCACTCTTGCACCATTCTTCACTTAAAGATATAGGGTGACCCTAGTGAAAAAAATTCATGCATATTTTTACTCTTTAATTTAAACAGGATTAAAAATGAATATCTATAAAAAAAAATTCATAAAGTATTAGATTAGATCTAAATAGTCTAGATCTTGCCATGTGATACAAGAAAGGGTAGTGGGGTAGTAGAAGGAAGCCTCAAAGGAGCATAATATCACAAAGTGACAGCACATTAGCTTATTTTCACATTGTCATAACACTAATAGGGACACAATACAGACAACCATGTGTCCTCTTTATCACTATACATGATTACACCTTCTTTATATCTTTCTTATGCCTTTGGCATGAAATTATGGGCTATAACACACTGGGATCATTTATAAGATGAGACTATTCTAGTCATTCACACGTGAGGGGTTACGTAATGCTCTCACTAACATTACCATTTAACATTCCACACAATCTACCAAATAATTTAAAATCATTTTCTTTGAAAGGTTGGAATCCTAATATAAAGCATTTGAAACAAAATCTTTGAAATACACATGTTATAAAACATTACACAACAGAAGCATCACATTTAAACATGTAAGAGTCCATAAGGAAACATTTCTCAAACAACAAAACTCAGCCAAAACAAGGATAGTTAGAGCCGATAATTCAGGCGGGTCGGGCTCAATTCAAGCCAGGCTTAAAGTATCCTACTTCTTATAAAAAGCCCATATAGCCAAGCCCAACCTAACACCTTTGGGCTTCAGGCTTATTTGGGCTAGCCCGAATATCCAAAACTTTTTAAAAGTATTTTTTTCTTTATTTTTTAAACCAATTTTAATTTTTAAATAATTCTATTAAGCGTAAAATATTATTTTAATTTTAAAAGAATAAAATAAAAAATAACTTATTAACTTTATACTCAGGTAACTCTGTTATTATTTTGTTATATTATGTATAATTTATTCATGAATGTTTCCTTTACTTGAAAATTAATGTCTTAATTTTTTAAATATTACTCTTATCATAGTCATATATAAATATTTTATATATTTTAATTAAATTATATTATTTTAATTATGATTAAGTTGATCTCAATTCAATCATAATTAGATTACTAACTTAAAATTATTATCTTGATTAGTTTAAAGTTTTTAATAACTTTTAGGTAAATTGTATTTTTCATTTTCATGAATATAAAAAAAATTACCATCATTATATTATATAAAAAAATTATTTAATTATGTATAAAATATTATTTTTTAAAATTATTTTTCTTTAACTTTTTATATTGTTTAACTCTTATATATAAGGGATTCTTACTCTAGTTTACTCTTAATTTTTAACCAAATCTAGTATGGACAATAACCAAGTAATTACTCAAGAATATTATTCTATTTATTATGTTTATCTAGTAGTAGAGTCGGGAATTCGTTCATGCCTAAATTTTATTTTTAAAATTATTTTTAATTTAAAATTAATTATCTTAATTTAAAAAAATATAAAATTATTTTTTTATATGCAAATGATTTATAGGACTCAAAATTTTTTTTAAAAAAAATTAGGTCTTAAAATATTAAAATCAATATTAAAATATATTTTAAATATTATTTTGAGATATTTTATTAATTAAAAATAATAAAAATATGAAATATAACTATTTTTAATTGTTTTAAAAAAATAATTACATTAAAAAACTTATATATATATATATATATATAGTATTTTGGTATAAAATGATATAAAACTTAAAAAATTAATTAATATTTATCATGTTTTATATATTTTTTAAAAATTTATTTTTTTATTCGGGTATTCGGGCTAAGTTTGAACCCAATCAGGCTTGGCCTGAATTTTCTCAGGCCTATTCGAGCAGCTCGAATAAGCCTAAACAATAAAAAATTAATATTTTTTGGGCTTGGCTCTAAATTTTTCGGGTGGGTTCGAACTGCCTCGTCGGGCTTGACCTAAATTACTGACTCTAAGGGCAGTGTACCATGAAATATGGTACAGAGGCACTGACTCACATTCTATGCCGTGCGTTGCAGCATATTAACACATGCACTGTGGCACACACATTAGATTCTGCTGTCAAATAGTTATTTTTGAAGTGAACTTTAGACGTTCGCCGTTTTGAATTCGATGTTCAATTGGGATGATTCAAGAGCTTACATAAAGCTTGTTTTGAAATCTACCAATGATACTAGTTTCGTTTAAATATGATATCTTATTCAAAAGTTAGACACCCAAGTGTATTTTGACTAATTTAAATCAAAATTCACCACTTGTGCATCAACATTTGAAACCACAAGTCATTGGCCATTTCTAAGGTTTTAACCATATCCCAATAAATAATTTACACCTAATTGAACAATTATATACACAATATCACACATATATACACCACTAGCCAATTAACTACCCATCACACACACTTGGATATATTTCACAATTTCTCACTTAAGTTCACATAGATAGCCAAAATTTGCATGTATCATACATTCAATACATATACACGTATATGTAATAAGTCACTAGTCTACACTGTCATATTCACCTCAACCACGCACATATACATGTATTGGGTTAAGATACCAAAATCAAATCCATATTTACTTTCACAATCTCATGCACTATAATGTTATTCTTATGGCAACTCATATACAATACATAACTTATATAATACTAGTTCATTACATCAATTCTCATAATGGGCTATAACGAGAAATCTCTAGTATTGGCTCAAATCCTTTCCCTTCGCACCACTATTATCAAAACTTAAAAAATATAAATAACCATAGGTAAGATCAAAATCTTAGTAACTAAAATAGATCATTTAATGAACACAAATAATCATATAAAAGTAAACAAAATTAAGGTAATAGTTTTCATCTCAATAATAAACATAATTTTCCTCTTTCTAAATATCTTCACACAATCACAATCATTAGTATGATTATCTATCCACCAATCCTCTAAAGCTCCTCGACTTAAAACCATAGACTTTAATAGATCAACCGTATATGGACTTAAGTACATTTGTAGTAATAGAATCACCCAACCAAAGATATTTTACACCACATCTAGATTATGATTTTCTTTATCACACACGCTAGTGATAGAGGTATTGTTGACTCTTAACTGTACCCTTATGGATACTAGAGAGTTGCCAGACTGTCCAGATGTCCTATGACAACAGTCCTAATATAATGTTGCATCGAATATTCTATGGTACCAGCCCCAATATAATGTTGCACTGGATGTCCCATGATGCTACCCTGACTATATGAATTTAATCACTCACATCTCCACACACACATCCATATATATCTTGGGTGAATTCTCACCCCCTATAATTATACTTTTAACACACATAAATCACTACTTTCATATTCTCCATTATATATAAATTAATTACAATTTGAAACCCAATAGTAGTTTACCAAACATTACAAAATCATATTACATGCCAAAATCGTTTGTATTGCAAAACTATGCATAGAACTCATAAATATTAAAATCATAATAAACGTATTTACATCTACATAGTTATACTACTTAATAAACATAACAAACTATATAGTTACCTTAATCTTTCTATTCTAAAGAAAGGTTACCTATGTTTCACAATCTTAATCCAAGTTCCTTCTCGCTATTCAACACGTCACACACAAAAATCTATACAAAATTAATAACCAAAGTCAATCATCTTATTGATTAAAAGTGTCAATTATAGCAATTAAATATCTAAACACTATTGCTTCCCTTACTTAAACCTATTTCTACCTTCTACTCCCACTCATCACCCAATACAACTCATTCCGAGCTTCATCTATTTTCCTTCTTCTAAATCAATCAATTTAAACCTACAACTTTAAAGTTTTATCATTCAAACTAAGTGAAAATAGGGTAGAATAGGAGGTTGAGGTAGTACAAGACTTACCCGATAAGTAATAGGTTGAAAATATCGTCCTTACTCTCGAAAATTTATGCCCTAGCATGGCTCCCTTCCTTCTCCCATGCTCGTGCTTCTTTTTCCTCTTTTTCTTTTCTATTTTATCAAAATTCTACACCATGCATCGTGGCGCATGTAGCACTAGCCTTGGCATGTGGCATGTGAGGAAACTCCTCACCATGCTCACACACTCTGATTTATGATGCAGTTCTTTCATTCCTATCTATCCATACAACATCCCAAAGAATCAAAATAACATTCTACCATCTAAAACCCTAATCCCATATTAAATTACTCATTCACCCCTTTAATAAGCATTAATATAAGAATTAGTAATTCAGGATGTTACAGGTTACCCAATCAAGTCTACCTAACTCACTTGTGGGTCACGGTTTTCTCTAAATCTCATGTTGTGGGGTGTCATCCTCCCTAAACTAGCTTTCTCATCAAACAAGTGAAAAAGCAGTTAGGTTCGAGTCCTTCATAAAACAAGTGAGACAGTTTCTCATCAAATAAGTGGGACGATAAATATAAACAAATTTAGGCAAACCATCAAGTTTTGATGGAAGCCTTACCATGTATATTTCAACTCACTACTCCTTTTCCTAGGCGAACTCTCACCTCTCATGATTATGCAATGTATAAAAATGCAATATTCCTTATATTCAATATATAGGCATGCTCAACATTATCATTATACTCACATCACATTTGATTATCATTTAGACACATAATAACACTTCATTAGATTCCATATCTTAATACATGATTGAACTCTACAAAAGCAACCTCTCACTGAACTCCACTTACAAGTATTCATTGAACTCCACATATTACATATACATTGAACTCCAAAAACATTATTTCATAAAACTCCACACAATCATATCATTGAACTCCGAAAACATTATTTCATAAAACTTCACATAAATTATATCATTGAACTCCACAATTCATAACATTTGATTTTCAAATATTTTATGCCATACTTACATTTAAATAATTTCACATATCTCAATTGTAATGTTTAAATCAATAAATCAATCAACACATAAAATTACAAGAAAGATTTCTCTTAGTTACCTTAAACCTTTGAGAGGTTTAAGATTTACCCCTCAATTACTCACTTCCACAGCTTTCACAAAGCTTGAATGGTGCCAAATGTGCTCACTTTACATTTAACCATAATATTAATCATCAATATCCCTTTATTGATAATTTTCACTATTTATCTCTACACTTCGACACTCTTAAAATTCAATCTTTTCGCATGCAAATGTACATATAAGGTTTATTAGCTTCTTCTAACTCTCATTAACTTAATTGAACTTCCAACTAGCTATTAATGGCTTCACATTACACCAACCACCCCATTAATTGTGAAATTTCATGTATTTATGGCTTCTAACTACCAAAAATGCATAGAGCCATAAATGCTAGGTTTAAATAACCTAAACAACTCTCATTCATTTTATTTAAGTCAATGGGTTCGAATCCATAACCTTTATAGACAGAAAATCATCCTTTTCAACTAAATCCTAACTTTCATATTCAAGAAAAATGGAAGAGGAAGGAAGATAAATACTTAGAAAACTTACTTCTAGTATTTAAAAGCTCCAAATGCCTCCCAAAAGGCGTCCTAATACTTTCACTAGCAGAGCTCCCCACATTTTCTTCATTTTCTCTTCCTTCTCTGTGTTTCAAAGTATGATATTCTCTTATTTTTGCAAATTTTTGATCGTGCGCCACGTCGCCTGTACCATGTGCTGCTACATGTGGTACAGAGAGACCTACTTTATGCCCTGATGACCCGTTTGATGTGGCATAAAGCCATTCCATTTTGTTTTTCCCTACTTTTTGACATTTAGGTGGCTCGACTTTGCTTTGGACCTATTCCTAAAGCTAAAATCACAATCCATAACACTTGTTAGCTCTTTGTAATCACACGTCGCATTAATTTACTTAATTAACTTGTTTATTCAACTAATTAAGGGTCAAATCCTCCAAGATGGTATAGAAGTCAACTATCCTGTCCCGGTCTTTGCCTATACTCTAGTTTCGATTGACCCTGGTAGTACTATGCCAGTCAATATCAGAGGTTAGTCCTCAAATGGTGTCAACGATTTGGTCCTGGTAAAAGTCGACCATTTGGTCCTAGTCGTTGTCGACAATATGGTCCTAGTAGAATCTGCCATTCAATCATGATAGGTGTTGGAGGTCCAGTTCAGGTAGAAGTCGGCCATTTAGACTACCGATTTTGACCAGGATAAGACCATTGACGTTGTCCAAGTTGCTTTTGAATTCAAACATAGAATTGAAAATTTGGAACTTTACTTAAAATCCAAACAAAGGATTTATATATTATAATTTGAAATTTTTTATATCTCCAAACAAAGAATTTAGAATCTATAAATTTTAAATGTGAGATTTTAAATATGAGATTTTAAATATAAATTTTCAACCCAAATTCATTCATCCAAACATAACCTTAACTTTATGTAGAGGGAAGCTAACCAATGTGCTCAATTGTTAGCTCAAGTTTCTCATAGTCTTAATCTCAATTTTTTTGACGTATCATCAATCCCCACTAATGTGTTTTAGGTGATGAATGATGGAAAAAAAAGCATATATCTTATATTTACTTCAGCTTTCGTGGTTTTTTGATTAATGAAGATTTCAGTATTATTAAAAAAATGTGCTCCTCTTTATTTATGCTTATAATATTAATACTTTATTTTAAAAAAAAAGTGGGCTAACTTTCCAACATATACATTGTTAAGCAAGTACCTTAAAAATAATGCTCATAAGTTTAGGAGATTTTCTAATCTCCCCCTAAATATATCATGCCTTTTTTTTTTTTTGGGTAATCTCTCTTTTTAGATTAGTTTGCGTGGACTGTTTTTCAATTTTTTATTAAATAAACAAATACTGCATTTTTCTATTTATTTCCATGTTAATTTAGTCAGGCTAGTCATGGGGTCAAATTATGTTGTCTGTAGTATGATTATCATTAGGTATTCGTTTAAAAATGAGGCCATGTAGAGTGATTTTGACCACATGCTATGCAATAATTCAAGGACTACATTGTAAATTACACACAGACAGAGGTACCTCTTGCTAATCAAAGAAAGGGCAAAAATTATGGAAGAATGACATGTAAGACCCTCTTAAGAGAATTTATGACAAGAAGGACTCATCAAAATTGCATTGAATATTTTTTTGTGAAAACACATATATATTGTTAAAAACTGAACCTTAATCTATTAAATTTTTAAGAAAATCTTAATAAAAAAATACAAGTTAATGTTCAGTTTTTAACAAAAATGTACATGTGTTTTCACAAAATAATATTCAATACAAAACTAATAGGCTCTTATTGTGATAAATTTTTTTGAGAGTCTTAAATGTCCTTTTGTCAAAAATTATTTTGTAGGGCGGGGAATGGCAAAAATAGATAGGCTCGATAAATTATTAAATGTTTAAATTATTAAATATTCATTAATATTTTGTTGGTGTATATTATATATATTAATAAATTTTGTTTATAAAATTTTGTATATTTAAAATTTTACCCCTCACTTAGCCTTTTTTCAAAGAAAATAAGAACACATTAATTACAAATTTTAAGAAAATAAGAAAATCACAAATTGCAAATACAAAAAATTAATTGCAAAGAAATCTTAGAAATTTAGGTTACCAAGAAGTTTTAAAAGACAGCATTATTTAAAAGTGTGTGAAAAGTCGATCATATTTTTAGAAAGACAAATAATGTGTAGGTTGATTATCTCATTAATGTCTATACCAACAATTTATATGTCTATATTTTTAATACCTTATCGCCTGGTTGTTGTAATTTTTTATACGCGAACATGACTCATCTTGTCAATTAGCACAGTTTATTCATAACCTTCAATTAAGAAAAAAGAAAAAGCGCGCCAAAAGACATCTTAATCGTTTAACTAAGGTTAACTCAACTTCAATTATTTTGATCGATTGTTGGGGTCCATTCTACTAACTATCATTGCTGGTGACGATCACGTGACTTTTTAATTAAAATAATACTATTTTAATATTTAAATATTATTTCTTTTCTTTTCTTTTTTTCGGTTTTCAGTCCTCTCTCTCTCTCTTTTTTGTCTCAGTTTCGCTCCCCTCACTCTCCTCTGACCTTTTAATAAAAGGACATCAAATCGTTACATGATCCATTTAAAATTTTTTCCCTATGTTTAAAAGTTATTTCTTGAATTTTCCCAATTCTTCCTTCACCATTTTTCAGATTTTTCAGAATCTTTTTTTCCTATGGCTTTTCCACCTATAGTTTTTTAATTTTTCTGTTATTTGATGATTTACACGTCTCTTAGCAAAATTTGTGAATCACATTGTGGAATTCACCACATACTCTTTTGATAGTTTTTAATATTCTACAATATAATCTTCAAGATTAATAATTTTTAACTTATAAGTCATACGATAAAATTATGAAAAAAAAAGTGATTGAATATAGGTTGAGATTGAACATTAATTTTTTTGTGATAATCAGTATAGCTTCATGCTGGTAGGACAGCTATAGAAGCAATTTATCTACTAAGGGCATTAATGAAAAAGTATTTAAGCAAAAATAAAGATTTACACATTGTTTTTATTAATTAAAAAAAAAGCTTATGATCATGTATCAATAGAACTACTTTGGAAAGTCTTGGAAAAAAGAAAGTACGGGTTGGATATATTAGAGCTATACAAGATATGCAAAAGGTAACAACTAGTATAAGAATATCTGGAGGTGAAACAAATGACTTTCATATAAGGATTGAACTATATCAAGGATCATCTTTGAGTCCTTATTTATTTGACCTGGTCCTATATATTGTGAGTGAGTATATTCAAAAGGAAATCTCTAATTGCATGCTTTTTGTGAATGATATAATTTTTATTGTGAAGACAATAGAAGAGATTAATTGTAAATTTGAATTATGGATGAGGATATTGGAGTCAAAAGGTTTTTGCCTAAATAGAGGTAAGATGGATATTTGCAATGTAATTTTGAAAAGAGGTCAGCCAGTAGTAATTTGAAAGTAAAATTAAGAGATCAAATTATACCTTAAGTAGAAAAGTTTAAATATTTAAAAACTATTATTTAACATGACATAGATTATACACATATGATATAAGATGAGTGGTTTAATTAAAGAAAGATTAAGTGAGTTATTTCTGATCATAATATACTTAATAAACTTAAAGAAAAATTTTATCAAACTACTATAAGAGTAGCTATGTTATATGGTAGTGAATGTTGGACATTAACGAGATAGCAAGAGTAAAAAGTTAGAATAGCAGAGATGAGAATATTGATATGAATGCACGAGCATTTACATAAAGATAAAATCTGAGATGAGCACATGCGAGAAAAAGTGACGTAGCACCTATTAAGGGGAAAATAATAGAAAATCATTTGAGATGATTTGAACAGTAAAAATAAGACCATGGGAGGCATTAGTGACGAGAGTTGAATGAATAATTTTGAGCATTGTTAAAAAAGGTAGAGGAAACTCAAAGAGAATGCTCATGGAAGTTGGTGATTGATATTTCTTAGTTAACAATATTTCTAAAAGCTTGGTAAATGATAGAGTATAATAACATCATACAATTCATGTAACTAACCCCACCTAATAGGATAAAGTTTCTTGCTGCTGCTGTTGTTCGAGAATTTTTATCTTAGAAATTACTTGCAAAATTTAAAGAGTGGTCTTGTAAGTTTGTAACATCCCAAGTTTTAATCCCTTTATTGATTAAACCTAATTAAGGTAATTAAGTAAGTTGAAGTAGTGTGTATGGCCAGAGAGGTCTAATAATCATATTTGATGGTATTTTAGTCCTAGTTATGGGTTCGGTATTAAGGCAGGTCACTCAGGCACTAAAAGGAGAAGAAACGAAAAAGTTGATGTTACTATGCCACACACCGTGGTGTAGCGATCATCCTCTATGGTGCACAGACATTCTTGAGCGAGGGAGGACCTCTTTGTACCATGCACCGTAGTGCATTATGCGTTCACCATAGCGTATGGCCATTTTTTTGTAGTTTATCAGATGCGAAATGAGATAAAAATAAAGAGAAAAAAAAAGAGAATACGGAGAGACGTGCTAATGCTCTGCTAGAGCACGGCTTAGATGAGAATTTGAGGAGGTTTGGAGCTTTAAATCATCCAAGGTAAGATTTTTAAACCCTTTACTTCCTTTTCTCTTCCATTTTCTCAAGGATTTGAGTTAGGGTTTAGATGAGAATGGTGACTTCGGTCCATATGGGGTATGGGTCTGAATTTGTTAACTCAAATGGAGTTAATGGGAGTAGATTAGAGTATCTAAACTTAGGTGTAATTAGTTTTGGTGTCTTGGGTTGTTGGCCACCATTAATATATGAAAATTTCATTTATTATGGGTGGTTGGAAGTTTGTGATACCATTAATGGGGATTTAATGGCTTATTAATGCTATTTGGGTCTAAAGGTAATTATTAAACTCAATGAACAGGCTCCAACTCATGTAGAGTAAATGTTGGGCAATTTAAAAATAGAGATTAAGAGTTCAAATGCTTGAGTTGGTTATGTTGATGAAATTCAACTTGATTGATTGTAGTTTTGGCTCTTGGTTACCTATTGGATTGGAAATTCAAGCTTGAAAGCTAGTTAATTGAGGGGTAAACCTTTGATCTCTCAAAGATTTGAGATAACTGGGGAGAACTCTATTTTGGATAGTTATATATTAATTGACTATAAATGAAATTCTATTGTGAGTATGGCATGCATGGGTTAATTTTCAATATGAAAAGCATGTGCTAGTTTCAATGAGCATATGAAAAATTGAATATGCATTCAGTTATTTTGATTTGAAACGTAAATGTCTAATTAAGATGTTTTTGAATATGAACTTACATATGTCTTTAGAAAAATGAATGTAATGATTATGTGAGATAGGAGTATGTTAATGAAAAATGAATTTTGAGAAAATGATGAGAATACATATTTGGATAGCGCATGGTCATGAACCCAACGTAATTGTTGTAATAATGAGTATATGAAAGTGAAAAAGTGAAAACGAGTGAGTATTGATTATGGCATGATCAGTGATGGGAGTTTGCCTAGGGATCAGGAGCAGAGAAAACCCATATAGTATTTAGGCTGCCCTCTGGTACATGGGGGTATAGCCTTGTCCCATAGTTTGTCGAGGGACTGTCTTATAATTTGTCGAGGGACTAAAACCTAACTATCTTCACCATTTTAATAAGGAGAAAAGCATAGGGTAGGAGACATCCTAAGGATTCGAGAATAGGGGAAGCCGTGGTCCAAGAGTAAGTCATGTAATCTTTGGCCGGGTCACACCTCATGATTGGTAAGTTTAGTTAGTCCAATCACATAAACGGAGTCTTAATCAGTGTTATAGCTCACGGTTTTAGTCTAAGGAAATAAGAAGGATATACAGTTGGTTAATTATTACCTAAGTAAATATATGACGTGTCACATGTATTAAGTGGTGGCAAGTCACATGAGTATGGATCATGTCATATATATGAGAATATGGTGACAATGAACCTAATTATGATAGTTAAAGAAGTTATTTAATGATAGATGATGAGACATGATATATGCCAGCATGTTTTATATATTTGATTTCCTCGTACATGTATTTGGTTTATAATTGATATGTAACTGCATAGCGTAGATTTAACCTTAATTACTGAGTGGCTAGACTCATCCTTTTTATTTAACATTTTTCAAGCTCTAGCTCTAATGTTGCGAGGGAGAAGGTTAAAGAGGCGAGAAATTAGCATATTCCTACTATATGCCTCTAGTTTAAATTTAATTATGTAATAGCATATGTTTGTCAATTTTATGATGCATGTCACCATACTTGCACTATTTTGTTGTTGGAAATGTTAAATTTATATTTTGGACCCTTAGTCTTTGTGTATGTTGATATATATATATATATATATAGAGCTAAAATACTAATTCAAGTGTAAAAATAATGATTTGAACACGTTTTGAACGATTTAGGCGAGATGCGATGACAAATTACCTCCCCTTCTGTTTTTGGTAAAAGGGGATTGAGGAGTGAATTTTTGTTATACTAATGTTTCAGTGCTTGTGACGTGTAGTCCTAGGTCTATGGGATATGGTCCAGGTGTTAGGAAAAACTTTTGGTAATTGTTGAGGGTTTTGAACACCTATTTTTTTGTAAAAGTATTGAAAAGTGGTCTAACTGTGTTTGGATGTCCAACTTCTTAGTGTGACTTGTTTTGAAAGTAAAACTTGTGCCATTAACTAGTTCATGTAAATAATTTTCCGTAAACACCTAATTACGTCATTCGGATATCGGATGGAGAACGAGGCGCGTCAGAAGTTCTCTCAATTTTGCCGTCAAATGACAGCAAAATCAATTAAAATTTCATGCAACACAGTAGCACGTGGCACCTGAGCATGTTGGTGTGGCGCATGTTTGTGATTATCAGGTGTTATATTGGTTAATTATATTTAGTAAAGTGAGAATGTTTCAAAATTCCCATTTAGGGACATTGCACCCCTAAAAATCCCATTTTGCCTGCAGCAAAATAGTTATTTTTACTAAAAAATATTTTATAAAAAAAATTAAATCCATATACAAGCTTGAAGACTTGTTAAAAAATATACAAAGTCAATTTTAAATTTTTAATCTGAGTCACAAATATTAAAGAAGGAATTGTAAATAATCAAAAAAATAAAAATATTTTTAGGTATAAAATGGCAAGTGTGTAGTGAAATTAAAAAAGTAACTGGTAAAACAAAAGGTGGGGCATCCAAAATTTGATTTAGTGATGTAACAAACACGCAAAATGAATGATTAAAAAAAAAATCACTGTTGAGGCTCAACATGTGAAAGATGGTTGAAACTTGGAAACTAAAAATAATTGAGAAAATTACATTAAATTCTATAGAAGAGAATTAGTTATTAACATATCTTATAAAATTTATAAAATATTTATGAATCTCAAATCTTGTACATTTATAACTTAGGTATGATTTTAGTAACAAGTTGTAAATATCCTTTGCTAAGTTATAAATGTGCAAAATTTGAAATTTGAGAGTATTTTGTGAATTTTATGAGATCTGTTGATAATTAATTCTCTTATGTGAGATTTAAGCTTAATTTTTTTAAAATAATATTTAAATGTTGCTTAAAAGAGGACAACTCTTAAATGATGCTCAAATTTTTAGAAATACTAGTCTTATGATTACTAGCTATGAAAATACATTAAAAAACCAAAAAATAATATATTAAAATGTAAAAATGATAATATTTAATATTGTCTTCAGTAGCAATGAGCCCATCAGCCTTTTGGCACCCTGAAACCTTCAAGCAATAACTAAAAGATTAAATGAACAAAATACATTCTAAAGTATTAACTCAATAGCATTTAGAAGTTAAACTCTTATATTATACAAAATATTCCTTTAATTTTTTAATTTTTAGCACCTGGCCCCTAATGTGAAGTATTAAAATGTTGACGGATAAGTGTGATGAGAGAGAAAATGGTTTGACTAAAGTTTGCCAAGCTGGCACGCTACCATTCTTGTGGCTCCTACTCACACCCACCCACCATAAGCTGTCCTGAATTTGTGTCTCCGTTTTGTCTCCTCTAGCTTCGCTTGTCCCTCACAATCATATTCATGCCCATTGCCCACTGTGTCTCCCTCCATGGCTTCCCGGATCCTCCATTAATCATTTTCCCCCAAGGCTTCTTACCATTCCCCACTGTTCATCACATTCTCTTTGTCTCCCTGCTCTCCCAAAGTTTCCACACCCTATATTAAAAGATGATCAATAGCCAAATTTATCCAATATCATCCGAACAAAGTTTTATTATCAAAAATTATACTTAGACAAGGTAACATAAATAAATACAATTCAAATGCATTGCCCCTCCCTATAATTTCGTTCTTTAATGAAGTTTACTCCTAAAAAAAAATGGGATTCAAAGGCTGCCACATTCAAAAGCAAACCATACATAAATAACCTACATGTAACATCCTAATTTTTTAGATTTTGATAATATTACAATGACACTCTATCATAATTGAAATTTATCATGTAATCATTTAAATTATAACATCCTAATTTTTTAGATTTAGACAATATTAGAATAGAACGAGATTATATGATAATGAAATTTATCATGTAGTTATTTGAGTAATTAGACTTAATCAGAATAAATTTTAAGGATTTAATTTCTAGATACATTTTTGAGGAGGGGAAACTTATAAAGCTAAGTGAGATTAAATTAAAAAAGAGAGAGAGAGAGAACCTAACTTATTTATCAAATAAAGAAATTATACTTATTTAAATATTATTTAAATTATATTGGAACAAAATAAGGTTAAGATTTAAATTATAGAGGATTTAAGGGATCTACAAGATTAAGATAAAAGATATTAGGAGAAAATAAAAATCGTCATTAAATACACACACATACATATAATGCAAAAGAAAAGAGGACAAGAAAAGGAAAAACAAATATACATACCCAAAGCCACTATTATTTAGGGTATTATTAAGGGAGAATTATATTGAAATCCCACCAAAAAAATTAATTATTATAAAATTTATTGATAATTGAATTAAATTATTAAATAGTCAAGGAGTGTTGCACGTGAACATACACTCCCTCCCATTCTCTTTTGATTGAAATTTGACAGGAAGAGGGAGTTGTGGGAGTTTTATTTGGGTGCCGTTGAATCCCAAGAATTTATCTCATTGATTTAGAGATATTTAGAAACTAAACTAGCATTTGTATTGGCGGTATCGGAATGCATATATAATTTCAACTTGAAAAAGAGGTAATAATGGTCATTCTTTTTACATTGAAAAATTATTGTTTTATATTATTATATAGATGAACTGTTCTGGTAATATTGCACTCACTGAGGACTTGTTTTATTTATTTTAGAATTGGAAATGTATGTTTTGAACTGTCTAGTATGCATATATGATATTTGAGCTTTTATATATCTTATTCCTTTCAAATATGCTAGTTTTGTTGAGTCATAACATGATAGTGAAATTGACTTTTGATGCTGGTTTAATGCTTTCAAGCATGTTTGGGTGCTTTATAAATTGAAAATAATATGGTTAAATATAATCAAGCATGTTTTTGTATTTTGGAATTGTTTTGAATGTGATGCCACATGGTTATGGGGAATGTGTTGGAGATTGTGTTGTTATTTTTGCTACATGATAAGCCATCACAAAAGATCCTGCTGTTGGCATTGTTGTCATGGTCCCTTTTTCTTGATTTGGAATTGCAGGATATAGAGCATTTCTTTTATGAAAGGGAGTCTAGCTCTTTGTAGGCAATGCACTTTTAGTTAGGTGTATTTTCAATTTAGGCTCCAACCAATTGTATAAGATGGATAGGTTTGGCTATAAGGATGGCTAAAGGGCTTGCATCACTGTTTTTTTTATATATTATTTGATTATTCAAATTAAATTGCTTACATGTGGAAAACAATATTAACATGTTTTTGAATTAGATTGTGGAATGGTTTTGAAAGTGCCCATATATGTAAATATATGGTCGAAAAATATATTCAAAAAGATTTGTTAGTGTATCTAAAATATTTATTTATTACTAAAACGTTAGATCTTATTTGTTATCTTTTACAATTTTTCAAGTGAGGGCTACACTAGGTCATAAGGAAAAGTGCCAAAGATTTGAGCCTGTGAGCTTTAGTCATTCTTCACCTTAGCTCATGTCACTTGTGAGGTTTTTTTTTTTTTTTAAATATTATGTCATGACCTAGCTAGGATGACTTGACTTGTGTATTTTGGAGTTGACATAAATATAATCTTTTTTTACATTTCTATATTTTAATTAATATTTCTGGCTTTTAAAAAGAGAAATGAGGGTGTTACACTATCTATATACTCTTTTAAATGCAAAACCTATACCCAGACATAAACACCAAAGGCCACGAAGTTGTGAAGAGAAACCATAAAGCCAACGGTGGGAAGCAAGCATATCTGTATTTTGACGGCAACAATAAGCACGAACCAAATTTGGAAGTCTGCAATTGGATTTTCTCTCTTTCAAGAACAGAGCCAGCCACTTGTACAAAGAGGATGTCAACATAGAAGATGAGGTTGGAGAGAGAGGATTGAAGAAGGGGAGGATGAAGGCGGGGGCAAAAGTGAAAAAATTGGAGAAGCAGAGTGAAAACGTCAACCACTAGACAAGGAAAAATGAGTGCCACATGTGCGTGTAACTAAAAACCAATGGCCATTTTTACTACTTAATGGTAGGGGGTCAAGTGCTAGGAATTTAAAATTTAAGAGAAAATTTTGCACAATACAAAAGTTTAGGATCTAAAATATTATTAATACAATAGTTTATAGGATATATTGCTAATTTACCCAGCTTAGATTTAGAGGACTTTCTTTTTAATTTACTTTCTTACATGGAAGAATTTGTAATATTTCCTCATATATTTTGCTTGTAATTGAATTCGTCTTTTGCGTGTTACATCTATTTTAAGTGGAGATATTTTTCTTTTAAAGAAAATGACTTCATCCAAAAATAATAAATGAAACTAGTTTTTACTAAATATACACTTATATTGCACGTCACTGATAAGAGTAGTAGGGTTTTTTTAAAAATGTGATTTAAGAAACTATAATTAATTTATGTAATTATTAAAAGGGATAATAACAAAAAGATACATATATAATAACAAAAAGACACATATGCAAATGGCAATTAAGTACCATGAAATGAGATAATTATTACTTGGCCCTAGTGACTTGTTTGACATTTCTATTTTTAACAAAATGACATATTTACTCTTAGTAATTATTATGCGTTGGTAATTGACTGCTTTAGTTGGATTATTAACTAAAATAGACTAAAAATGACTACTTTCTTCTCACAAATTTGTTTATTAGTTAAGCGCAACTACAAAAGATTAATGACAATTATATGTTGAGAGATGACTATTTGATCGTGCTATTGATTAAAAAAGAATAAAAAATAACTACTTATTTTCTACAAATTTGTAATTTATATACGAATTATTAAGTGTAACTATGTCATTTTATAAGAAATTAAAATGTTAGATGAATCTCTAAAAAATTAAATAATAATGACCACATTTAACGGTACTTAATTATCCTCTGGATATTTGGGAGTATATTTTTTTATCATATTCCCTTATTAAAAATATGCTTGCGCACTTGTCATACTAGAACGATTTGAACTCTTAATCTAAAGGCTTTTATAATAATACAAAACAAACAAATCACTTGAAAATAAAATAGTGAATGTGTCAGATTACAATGAAACCAGAGCCTAGAATTTGACCAAGACAAAATTTAAGATTATTCTTCACTTTCTTTTCTTGTAGATGCAAGACTTTGAAAATTGGGAGATAAAAGAAGAGCAAAATAAAATAAAGACAGGAACAAAATACATCAAGTTATCCTACAACTTGAGTTCAAAGAAAATACACGACGTACCATTTTATGAAAGATTCTATTTCTGGTCCCATCCGTTCTTTTTTTTTTTTTTTTTGGGGAAAAGAAAGAGACTGAATCCTTACTGGTAACTAGAACATATTTTTACTTCCAGAAGGTTGACTTTTTTCCCCCGAAATCCAACATTTAGGCATAAGAATTTACAGAATGGAAAAGTGGATCAATAACATACGCCAAACAAAGACAGCAAATCCATTAGAAAATCCAAAATCAGAAATTTTTTTATAAAATAAAGGTATATTTTTCTCATGAATTATTCTTCAAGAAGTGTCCAATATTTTAAATTATTAATTAAAGCAATTTATCTTCAAGGTAATTAAAATGAAACATTTTTATTCTCAAATTCTTAATATTGATAATAAAAATATTAACTGAGATTCCAACATTGATTGTTAGATAATTTAATAAAAATAATAAAAATATTTTATTTTAATTATTTTAAAAATAAAATTGCTTCAATTAATAATTTCGAGTGGCAGGTACTTTTTAGAGGATATTTTAAGGGCAAAAATATACCTAATTAAAAATAACTTTCAAAACCTTCGACTTCCATAATTCCATTCTATAATAATATTCCTGGAAACAGAAATTTAAATATTCAATAATATAATTTCGATTACTTAGGTATTAGTTTTTTGTTACATATAATAATCTTACAAAGCTAAAACACAATGAGGACTCCAAAGCTTGCCACAATCATGTTTCAGTCAGTGTACAGTGTAAACTAATTGATGCCCAATTATGCCATGAAGGTATTTTTAGGACAATAATTGATACAATTAACACAATATAAAAGTTGACCAATTAGTTAGTAAAACTAAAATTTCATACATGTAGGATCCCTGATACTCTCTTCATTTTTATTTACTAGAGAAACAGTCATTTTTATTTTTTTTTATAAGCAAAATTATATACTTCTTCCTTTAAAAAATGTAAAGTATTTTTAATCCAATCTCACCCCTCAATAAAATAACTACCCATTTTTCAACTAACCTTATTTTTTCATATTTACCCCTATTAAATACCTTACAATAAATATAAAATCATTATCAATAGAGACACTGTTGAAAAAAAATAATTATATATCAAAAAATTAAAAATACCTTACATTTTTTAACATTCAACTTTTTAAAAAATGTCTTACATTTATAAATAAAAAAATATCTCAATAAGCATTTACTCGATATTTCTTAAATTACTCCTCATAATTTACATACAAAAAACAATTAATATATACTTATGTTAATTAACACATGATATTTTAATCTAATTTTTATTTTCAAACATAATTATTGTAGTTAACAGATTTTATTAAATGTATAATACAATTTTTTTCCATTATATATATATATACACAGAGTGAGTATTTTTCAATGGTATGCGTTGCCAACTAGAAAAAATTACGGATGCAGCCGCATCCTATTTAAATTTCTACGAAACCATTTTTCTAATACACAAATCATTCTACGGTTCTACCTGGCTTCCTGCATCCAATATTCAAAAATGAAGATTGAGTACGCAAACCAATTCAAATAAATTGACTCTGATAACGTTTTAAATGGGGGAAAAACCCATTCAACGTCATGAGTAATTCAATATGGCCCTCCAGTCTCGACAATTGATAAACGGGACCAATTGCATTTATTGTACCTTTCATAAAGACAAAGATATAAAAACATTTGACTGGTCAGACTTAGATTGAACAAATTCTTTCCACAATACTATTGCAAGGGCGAGACTTGTAAATATATAGACACCGACATTATTACAGAAGATACTTCTTCATTCAACGGACAAGATCCTGCAAACATGCATAACCAGGTAACCATGATAGTCCTGTACCATTATCATTAAAAAAAAAATTGTTAGAACACATTAAGTTATTCCAAATTCTAGTGTAAATCTCATTACTATAAAATCCTCCCATAAAAAATAAAGAGACAAGGAATCTATACTTGCTAAAATTGAGTCGAAAACAACATCGGTCATCATCAATGAGTAATCATATGCATGCAGGATGTTGAAAAGCTGCATCACATTAGGCATTACCAAACCATCAAGTTGAGTCCTTTGGCGAAAAGACCAAGTTGAGTGCATTATATGAAATTACCGCTACTGAAGTGTAAAGACAATATTTTAGTTGCTGGAGTCAGAAGATGTGCTGGAGAGATTTCTTTTTTTTTTTTTTTCTTTTTTCTTTTTTTTTTTCATGGTTTTTGTTCGGGGGAAGAGTGGCCCTCATGGGTATTTCAGGCAAGTAAGCTTGTGAATCATCATTCTTCATATTATTTGAAGGAATGTTGCTTGATGAATATGTGGTAATGAGGATTACCAGGGACACCCTACATTTGCAACTAAATGCTCCGAAATGATGGAAACGTGTAGGAATCCATTCCATTCCCTCAAGATTCTTGGAACCAAACACGATCTTTTAGATTTGGGACTTCTATTCTCCAATCGCAATCAAGCCAAAGCAGTTTTTGTATTTGTATTTTGAGACAACTTTGTATATCCTCATTGACAGAGAATAACATCAACCATCCACTTAAAATATATTACGCAGACTACAAATCTATTGGTAGTTCACAATAGTCAATACCCATAAACTTCCAAAAGCACAGAATTTTAACATCCTAGTGGAATTTGGGGGACTTACTACACATGCCTTAAAAATATATTGCTCGTTGGGTGATCGCTCATATAAGTTTATCATCTCCCTTCACTCTCACCTCTGTATCTCAAAACATCCTCACTCCCACTTCTCCCATTACTATTTTGTCGCTTTCTTCCATTTCCCTCATTGGTCCTGCATCACTAACAGAATTATCATGCGAAAGTCCTGTTACCTAATGCTGAATCCACATATGCCTTGCCAATAAAATACAACCACTCATCCTATTTCTTAATTTTTAAAAAGCACAGATGTAGGACAAACACATAAAGAGGCAGGAGATGAACGAGATAAGGGAGAGAGAATTTTCAAGAGATAAAAGGGAAGGGGGAGCTAAGCTTAATCATAACCTCAATAACAATCCAAGCAGGAAAGTGAGGACACGAGGAAAGTAAGGTTTCATTGATTAACCCCAAATTTCTATAATCCATTTTTCCTGCACCATTCCCCATTGTGAGCCATGGCAGCAAAACTTGACCTTATTTAGGTGAGTGTGATAGCAAGATCACAGCAAAACACAGTTGTGATATTTTGTCGTGAGGCCAAACCACCTTGCATGAAAAAATTTAAAGAAAAAAATTTAAAAAGCAGATGGTTTTCTTGATTACATGAAACAGCGCTATCTTCCCTTCAAGAGGGAAAAAACACACCTTCAGCTGCAAGAATCTTCATAATATCTTTTTTTGGGCCAAAGAATCTTCATAATATCACAACTATGTTTTTTTTTTTTTTTTAACTTTGCCTTAAGCCAAGAAATAATGCCTAAGTGAAGAGACTCATCCCTAATAATCTTCTGAACTCGAATGGTGGTATGGGGCGGAAAGTTTCTTGAAATATGAAAGGAAAAATATAATATTTAGTCCATATAATTTCATCGGGTTTTGTTTTTAGTCCTGTAATCTTTTTTCAGTGTTTTCATTCGCTATAGGGACTAAAACCACTAAAAAATAAAAATTATGGGACCTAGAAAACAAATGTTACTTAATCTTTTTGATATTATAGGGACTGAAAGCATTGGAAAAAAACTACAGGAACTAAAACAAAATCAGATGAAACTATAAGGATCAAAGATCGTATTTTCCCAATATGAAAAAACATAGGCCTAGAGTGTGAGTGCATAATTACTGCACTGAAAGCATTTCCAACATGTGTGGGCAAGTGACTCCATCTCTAGGAACTCTGCACAGCGATCAGGCTAGTCTGGCAGCATTTGATGATGGCCAGGTTGAGACACCAAATTGGAGCTCTGAGTTTACGCATCCAACATGGCAGATTTGGTTATGGTGGGTGATGGCTGTAGCCACGAAATGCCTCCCTAGGTGGCTGATGTATATAATCTAATTCACAGCTATTAATGCCTTTGATAGAAGAGACACTAGATCCCATCTTACGTCCACATGTCTACCCCATAAAACAATTCATCATACGTCATGTCTTAACATATTTTAGTCCCAACATCACAGCAAGGAAAATGGTCACAAGTTGAAATCACCATGTCTTACACAAACACCAGCAACTTCTAAACTATTAAACAGAAAAGGAATACACTTCCTTAGTTCTTTGGAGCCAACTGAACACCACAATTGCCAATGCAATGAAGAAAGGGATGATTTGAAGCAAACAAAGTGACAAAGATTATTGAAACTCATGTTTAATACAAGTTACAGCAATTTAAACTTTTGGGCATGCTACTACAGATACTTCTTTATTATAATAGATTCTTGTGAAAGGTTCCTATACACTAGTTCTAAGGGTTAATGGATGTTCTGAGGAAACCCCAAATATAGAACATCATAGTCACAATGGAGGAGTAAGTATTGGTAGTAAAACAGATTTCTCACATGACAGAGTGAGGAGCAAACAGAATAAGGGCAACTATAAAGTGATAAAGTAAAAAAAAAAAAAAATCAGACAAATTAAGGACTAAGGAAGAAAACTCACTTGGTGATAGACAAGGTATATGCTCTCTCGAAAACAGAAACCAACTACAATGAGATCAGATTGAATTGCATGACCCAACCGTAAATCGTTGTGTAAAAGTTATGTACAGACCTACTCTTGATTGAGATGTAAATATAGAGTTGGACTTTTGAGGCAATTTCCTACTATTGGCAACTATTGCAATCTGGTTCATACATGTGTCAGAAGTACATCCATATGCAGATAAAGAGTTTAAGAAATTAATCCAGTTACGTTGGGCAACAATTTCCACAAGAAGAAAACAATGAGGTAATGACGGCATATGGTGATGTGTAGGATAGGGAAGAGAACAAAAAGAAACCAGAAGAAGAAAGAAGAATACAGAGGAAGAGATAGGATTTCTGAATAATACTTAGGAATTCATTAAGCAAAGGCATCGAAATACAAGAGAATCCCCTTATATAGGTGTTTATTCTAAGCCAACTAACTCTAACCCAACAGCTAATTCATTTAACTAATTACAAATTACATATCAACACCCCTCCCCCTTTTTCAAGAACCCTCGACCTCAAGGATCAGAAACTCTAAATGAAGGATGTTGCTTCTGCATCTGAAATAGATACATCCAGCTGGCTTCTTCATCTGGAAGTCCTTTCCATTGAACTAGAACTTCCATAATAATCCTTCCTTTTCATCTACCCATTCTTTTGTTTAATATCTTCTTTGGAATTAAATCTGGAAGAGCAAAAACTGGGGCTGCAACCAGTGTTTCCTTCAACTTCTTGAACATAGCAGCAGCTATTTCTGACCAATGAAAATTATTTTTCTTTAACAAGTCGGTGAGAGGTCAGGTCATGGAGCCATAACCCCTAATAAACCTCCTACAATAGCCTGCTAATCTAAAAAACGACCTTAGTTGCTTCACAGTAGTTGGTTCGGGCCATTATAGGACAGCTTTGATCTTCTTTGGGTCGGCTGAAACAACTCCTCCACTAATGAAGTGGCCCAAGTATTTCACTTGAATAGCAACAAACGTGTGCTTACTTTCCTTCACAAAATAACAGTGCTTCCTCAGAATTTCTAAACCCATGTGCAAGTTCTGTACATGAGATTCAATACAAGGACTATACACCAAGATATCATAGAAAAATACTAACACAAACTTCCTTAAATACTCTGAATATACTATTCATTGCACCCTGGAAAGTTGCAGGTGCATTAGTGAGCCCAAAAAAGCATCACTAACCACTCATAATGGCCTGAATGGGTTCAGAAGGCTGTTTTTGAGATATCCTTAGGATCCTTTCGTATTTGATGATAATCAGCCCTTAAATCCAACATAGTAAACCATCTAGCTTCCCTCAATTCATCCAGAAGTTCTTCTACAGAGGAATAGGATACTTATTCTTGACCATTGTCTTGTTAAGCTCTTGGTAGTCAATGTACATACACTAAAACCCATCTTTCTTTTTCACCAACACAATTGGTGATGCAAATGGTGAAGAACTCTCTTGAATGACCTGCGACTATAGCAATTCCTTCACCATATCTTCAACAGCATCTTTTGAACTGTAGGGTACCTATATGGCCTCAAATTTATGGGGTCTGACCCTTCATTTAAAAGAATTGAGTGATTATTCCCTTCTCTTAGAGGAGGAAGGGACTTGGGCTTCTTTAAAAACATTAAAAAATTCAGATAACAGCTCCTGAGTTGTATCAGTAGCACCATTTTCTCCCTGCACTTGGAAGCAATGCAATCCTTCATCACAAGCTTCTGGCAATTGCAGCATAAACACTTGTCCTCCAGCTTCTAAATCCCCTTCAATCTTCTTGAAATCAACAATTTTGCTTCCTATTGACTCCTGAGGCGGCAATCTACACGTTCTACCATTATACTAGAAGGTCATTGACAAATTATCATAATCCCAGTGAGCTTGATGGATAGTTTTAAGCTAGGACAAGCCAAAAACCATGCCATAGGTTCAGACTTCCATTATTGGAAAATCCCCTTCAAATTCCTCACCTTGCATTCTTCACTTAAGCCCCTTCAAAACTCCAAAAACTTTCAATTTACCACCCCCTGCAACTTCCACTTCTACAACAAGACGAGAATAGCCCTTTCAATCAATCTTTTTAGCCAGGGCATAGTCTATGTAGGCATGAGAAGCCCTATTAGCAATGAGGATTTGGATCAGTCTCCTACCCACATGCCCTTGAATAAGTATAGCAAAAGGTCCTACACTCCCTTGAAGGGCATGGAGTGAGATTTGCAAGCACTTTGATTTTCTAGGATACATTCAGCCTTTTCTAGGACCTCCAAATCTTGACCTGTGTCCTCCTCAACTTCCTCGAGACCATCCTCCTCCAATTCAATGAGCTGCAACTGCATTTTTTGCATTTGAGAGCACACATGGTGCTAAAAGGGTTGACAGCAGTAAAGACAAAGATTCTTGGCTCATAATTCTACTATTTCAACAGGACTTAATGTTGTGGAGTTTCTTGCGCCATTTCTTGAAGACCCAGCCCCTATATTTGACAAAACAGAGGAGAAAGAATTGTTTCAAGAGGAAAAATTATTAAAAGTTGAGGGTTGGACGTTTTTACCCTTATTAAAGTGGGACCCAATAGTGCCAGATGTGGTTTCACACCTCCCCATGTAGTCGAACCTGTCAACCCATTCTAAGATACATCGAGAAAACATCTCCTCATTGTTTGTGGTCTCGTGTCAACACTTCGAGAGAATTGGCTTGCTCACAATCGGGTGTCAGAATTGCATCCTCTCATGTGAGCTTTTTAGCAATTAATCTCATGCGTCCTTGCAATAGATCTTGCTTCACATAAGGAAAGCAGCTTAAACATGCGTACATGGGCTGCAAATTCTTCATCAAGCCTTGTGGTATATGTCTGGACAAGGTAACCTTCAGAAAGGCGGACCTTGCAGGCAATGGCGTCAAAGTCATCATCAAAACCATCCAGAGAGCCTGTTTGTCCAAGTTGCATGAGATCTTCCATTGGAGCTTCATACGAAGGTCCAAACCTAGACTTCAATTCTTCCACATATTCTAGCCATGTCCACCTGCCCCTTCATCTGATGACGCCAGAGCCTAATGCCATTGCCGAGCCTTCTCATCTAGATGCAAACTGGCCATGGTGACTTTCTAGTCCTTAGGTGTGTTGTATATTTAGAAATAAAATTCACATTTCAAGATCCAACCCAATATGTCATTTCTTTAAAAGCGAGGGAACTCCATCTTGGTAATATGAGTTCAAGGCTGGCATTCTTGAATATGGTCGAAGTCATCCATGGCGATTGCTATTGCTCGCACGACCTCCCTTAGGAGACATACTGTGATCAGGAACCAATTAGGTGACTTGGGCTATGAGAGCTTCAACATTACCAAGTAGGGTAGCAAGTTTGGAAAATGCATCTTCAAAAGCACAAAATACAATCATCGTTGCTATTTGCCATCACTCACTATTGTTTTTGCAAGCGTGTTTCTTGACGACTCTAATACCACTAGTGTGTAGGATAGGGAAGAGAACCAAAAGAAACTAGAAAAAGAGAGAAGAATAGAGAGGAAGAGATAGGATTTCTGAATAATACTTAGGAATTCATTAAGTATAGGCAAAATGCAATAGAATCCCTTTATATAGGTGTTTATTCTAAGCCAGCTAACTAACTAACCCAACAGTTAATTCATTTAACTAATTACAAATTACATATCATATGGCAGCGAAAAGTTCACATAAAACAACATTGAAAGCAATGTCACCATAGACCCTGTAAAATGAACTCAGAGCTTAAAGTGACATTGATTTTTGTCTCATGGAATCCACATGCAAAAATTATTGTCAACAACATTTAAAATGGAAAAATAAAGCAAGTTGTAGGTTGCAATGTGCTAAAGTTTATTACGTAGAAAACATGCAAAAAAATGGGTTAAAAATGCCAATGTGAAAAAGAAAAAATCGAAATCAAACTAGACTACAGGTAAAATGAGTTTACTATTTGGCGGTGGTAGATGCATGTTTATTGGAGGAAGATGCATAATCAGGAGGAGAGTATATCAGTGCAGCCAACATAGCTCCTGGTAGCACAGCATACTTGGACAGCACTGCAAGTTTTCTAGCCAATGGCTCTCCCTTCATAAATGCCATTTTCTTGTCACTTTCAGGTGAACTTCTCTGTCAAGTTGTGCAATAGGCTAAGATGTTAAGTTGGGGAACTTGTAAAAGCATAAAAAAATCATTATAAAAAGAAAATGGCATGCACTTGACAATATAACCTTGCTAATAAATTATTTTTCCTCAATAATGCATGATAAATACACTATTACAGAGAACAAGGAACTTTAGGAGGTAGAATCACAATTTTACCAGTCCAAGATATGTAAATACTTAATCGAAAAATCCCAAGATAACGCGCTTCCCAAATATTTTGAAGTCACTTTCTTTCAAAAGCATTGTTTCAAATACTTTTCCTTGCACAGTTCTCAATTGCCTTGTATTAAAAAAAAATCATGCATTTTCTTTGCCTGTAAGAACCAATGCCACCAGGACCACTACCAGTACCACATCTCTCCAACTCCTAAAGTCAATACTCAACTATTAGAAGTGTAAGAAGTATTTTTATTTTAGTCATTCAAAGCAATGAACAAACTGAGAGATTCACCCCAGAACAGCAAAGCAATCGGCATGCAAAATAAATAAAACAAATAGCAGTCAAGAGAATATGAATCACGAACCATGGGGAAAAACAAAAGAGCAGCACAGAGTGCAAAATCAAAGCAACTGAGGGGAAAATATATATATATATATATATATCAACAGAACCAGAGCAGCAATTTCACATAAGTAATAAAAAAATTGTAATGCGATGCAAAACGAGGTAGCATATGCTTTGATTTGATTGTGATCTAAAAATTTCAAGAATTAGGAGACGGTGAGTAAGAAAAGAAACTAAATCAAACCTGGCTCGCTTGATGTTAAGGGCTGACAATGGTTGACGGCGTCAGATGGAGTATGGGATGGTTGTTCGTCGACGGAGAGAACTGGATCCGCTGTTCACGAGAAAGGGTTTTATGAAGAATTTGGTATAGGTCCAAAATTAAACTATTCAAAGTAGCAAAAACTAATTACTCTAAATAATAAAATTCATCCTCTTTTTAAGTGGAAAGGAAAATTTCATTAATACCTCACTTGCTACATTAGAATTGGGACTGGAGAAGCAAAAGTGAAAATGGAGGTGAAATTAAAAAAAAATTAAGTCTTAAAAACAAACTTTATTACAATTTAAGCCTAAATGAATTTGATATTACTCTACAGGCTTTGGGGCCTTTATTGTCAATTTTTTTGAAATTAAAAGTACAATTTTGCCCTTTGTTTGATTTAAATTTAGAACCTGCGTGAATCCTCAAAATAATAGAATAGGTTATGCACGATACAACATCCACAATTCACAAGACGATGTCCACGCATGTTCAACAAAAAGTTCATGGATTTTAAATATTTCACTAGCCTTAGTTTTAACAAAAATGACTAGGTAGACCATGCACGATACAATATCTATCATGCACAAGACGAAGTTCATGCGTGTTCAACAAAAAATCAATGCATTTTGAATATTTCACCAGCCTAGGCTATAATAAAATGACGTTAGGCTGACCATGCATGACACAACATTCACTATACACAAGATGATGTCTACACATGTTTAATAGAAAGTCCATACATTTTCAATATTAAGAAAGACAATTACATTAGATATGAATAATTTCACGTTGGCATTAGCCTAGGTACTAAAACCAGTACTCACATGAAATTTGATATAATATTTCAAATTTGATAAATGCAAAAAGCCAGCCACTATGTCCAAAACATCTAATAGTTGCTTCTTTATATATAAACAAAAAATATCTGTGATTTTCAATTATCTAAAAAATATTACTTGAAAATGCTTTCATATATATAATTATAGTTGCTTATATACAAAAAAGAAGTATAATGTAACTACTTCTCATACTGGATTAGGATTCTTGCATGCCATGCAATTGTGTTCGGCTTCTTCACATCTTGAATAATGATAAATTTTCTTATCTTGAAGGACTCTATTCTCCTTGTTTGTTCTCTCCTAGGAGGACGACTAGTTAAAGACGGTTGTAAAAAAAGAAAGTTTGTAATATATTCTCACTTGAAAGTCCATGTGATTTCAATTTATCATTATATTAGGCTTAACAAAATATTGAAGTTAGGCAAATAATGCATAACACAATATCTACAATGTACAATATAAGGTTCATTTATTCTCAACTAAAAGTCTATATAATTCTACTTTATCAATAGGTTAAGCTTAACAAAATGTATAAGTAAGCAAATAATACACAACACAATATCCAATATACATAACATAAGGTTCATATATTCTCAACTAAAAATCCACACAACTTTACTTTATTAGTAGGCTAGGCTCAAAAAAATGCACAAGCAAGCAAATAATGCATAACATAATATCTACTATGCATAACATAAGGTTCATATATTTTCAACTAAAAGTCCATACGATTCTACTTTATCAGTAGGTTAAGCTTAACAAAATACACAAATAAGCAAATAATGTATAATATAATATCCATTATGCACAACAATAAGGTTTATATATTCTCAACTAAAAGTCCATACAATTCTACTTTATCAGCAGTAGGCTAGATTTAACAAAATGCACAAGTAGGCAAATAATGTATAATACAATATCCACTATGCACAATACAAGGTTCATATATTCTCAATTAAAAGTCCATACAATTTTACTTTATCATCTGTAGGCTAGGCTTAACAAAATGCACAAATAGGCAAACAATATATAACACAATATCTACTATGCACAATACAAGGTTCATATATTTTCAACTAAAAGTTCATATGATTTTAGATTATTAGTAGGTTAGAATTAACAAAATGCTCAAGTTAGGCAAACAATATACAACACAAAATTCACTATGCACAACACAAAGTTCATATACTCTCAACTAAAAGTCTATGCGATTTCAGTTTATCAGCAAGTTAGACATAACAAAATACTGAATTTAGGCAAACAATGTACAATACAAGGTTTATATATTCTTAACTGAAAGTCTATGCGATTCTAATTTATCATCAGGCTAGACTTAACAAAAAGCTCAACTTAGACAAACAATATACAACATAATATCTACTATGCACAACATAAGGTTCATATCTCAATTGAAAGTCATATTGTTTTGAACCATCATAAGTTTTGGGCTTTAGGTTCAAAACAAGGAGCACATTAAAGCTTTATTTCTATTGTAGGTTAATACAAAGCAAAGATTTATTATCTATTAGCACAAACTATAAGTTGAAAGAGGAAAAACTAAGTCTTAGCATTCTTTTCTGGTAATATGTGAAGTAAGGGAAAATGAGGGAAAGAACTGATGAGAATACACAATAGGGGAAGAACAAGGAAGAAGAATGAATGGAGAGGAAGATCCCGACAAGCACAGTCCTCCTCCAACGGTAGCAAGGGGCTGAATTCCAGGGGTCACAGTGATCAACAGCAATCAACAGCAACTCAATGCAAAGAAAGAGATAAAAATCATGATCTGTGGTTGAAGTATTAACAACCAAGACTTCTACACTTGTCCACGCTGTTGATGGTCAATAATGGCAGAGTGACGATTGAAGAAATGAGAAAGAAGAGATAGAATCCATTGCTTCAAGTTTTTCACATAGGTTTTTTGAATTCAAATCAAACAAAGGGTAAAATCATACTTTTAGCCTCAAAAAAATTGGCAACAAAGGCCCCAAGGCCTGTAGAGCAATATTAAAATCATTTAGGCCTAAATTATAATAAAGTCTATTTTTAAGTCCCTTAATGCCATTTCCCCTTAAAAAATGGAGTGTTTGGTACATTAGAGCTCAATTCCTTATAAAACTCACTTCCATCAAAATTGATGGAATTCACTTCCATATCATATCCCAAGGAATTAGCTTGAGTTTTTTAGAAGTGAGGTTTTTTTACTATTATATCCTTAAATATTTTATCAATTGATAAATTTTGACTTTCGAAGATATTCACCAAATCTTCCATATCACTTCGTTGTTATGACCTTTTGCCTTCCCCTCTATTGCATCCTCCTCCACCTTCTTTGATCTCAACTTCAACCTCTACTTTCTTCAATCTCAGCTTCCTCCCCCGTATTCTTCACTAAACACAACATCATTCCCCTAATCAATCAGAAGCTCCTCAATCTCGAGAAAGAAAAGCTTAGCCACTTCAAGAACAACATCATTAGCAGCCACAATCCCATCTTTGTCCTTATTGTTCCTTGACTGATAATTTCATTTTTGGAAATTTCATTCTCAGCAGCTCCTTCCATTTTCTTTGTGTTGTTGATTGTGTTTGATTCAAGGTTTTGATTATCTATGCCTATATTTATTATTTTTGATTTTCAATTTTGATTATTTAGGTTTAGATTATTGTTTTCGATTTGGGGCTTTGATTCTTGATTGATCATTCATGTGGTCGTGCCCACTAGATCATTGTTGATTCAAATGTAAATGAGCACTTTTTTTGGTTTTGGTTCATCTTGAAATGAACCATTGTTAGTTCATGTTGACATTGTAGAATGGAAGCCTGGGTTGGAAGGAAAGTATTGTCAAATAAATATTGCCTTTGATTTTTAGGTTTAACGATGGCTCATTTCCAAAGCTAAGAATAGGAAAAAAATACTTTGTTGAATGCTTTGTTGGTGATTTCATTTTTGGCTCTTTTTTGTTTGATAGTGAATGCTTTAATAGTGGCTCTTTTTAATGTTTGCATGGGATGGACATTGTTGAACGCTTTTTTGGTTGTTTTTTGTTCTCCTTCAATCTTTGGATTTGATGGTGGGTTTCAAGATGGTTGTGAACGTTTCCAATGGTGGAAGATACTTTGTTCTTGGAGGGCATTTTGCTATTTTTATATTATAAATATATATTTTAATTAAAAATCATACCTCACTTTCATGCACATGCCAAACATGTTTCAAGATCCCATTTCTATCTCACTTTCTCTTCCACTTCTACTTCCATTTCCATTTTCACTTTCATTAAAAGCTCTTTCATGCTACTAAGCAAGGTAAGTAAACTGTACAAGAACAAAATGGCAAAAACCAATTACATTACATTAGAAACTTAAAAGCTGGAAACACTTTAAGAGTGTGGTTAACTAAAATCCTAATATGTACAATAAGAGTATCCACAAAATATGGTTCATCAAGAAAAATCCCATGGTTATGTGCTTCCCATGATTTCTATCATATAATTCTGATTCCTACTTTCCAAGAAATATCCATTCTTCTAGATTGAAAATAGCCATGAATACCAAATTTATACTTAACTCTTCTATATTAAATAGTATTAAATTCTTGAATATACTAAATATATTTTTAGTTTTTTATGTTTTTATTCTCATTTTTTAAATTTTATCATACTCATTTTTTAATTTTTTTTCATATAATTAAAAAGAATGTTAACCTTTTACTATGTTGAATTAGAGGAGAGAGATGAAGTTGATTAAGAAAGATGTAAAGTTGACAAAAACATATGTTAACACATATTCTTATATTAACACAAAACATTCATGAATTATGAATATAATAATTCAAAAATATATAAAAATATGAAATGATACATTAATTATTGAGAAAATTATTCCAAAGTCCCCCACACCCTAAAGTCTCTTTAATTGATGAAATTAATTTGTAGTTTCAATGTCCTTAGATATGAATAAATTTTTAAAGAAAATGATGAATCTGCAACCTCTTCTGACTTCTTCATCTTTCTTCTCCAAATCCGAATCTCAATCACCACATGCCTCCTTCAAATCTCAATCTCCTCTTCATAAATTAGACACTATCATATCACATTTGACATCCAATAAGATCCAATCCTATGTGAAAGTCTTATGGTAGAAAAATTAAGGCTCTCAAGCCTCCATCTCGATTAAGGGTAGCGAATTTGCATATATTAAAGGGAAAATAGCATCCAAGAACTAGTGTATAAAATTTATATCCCATAAGGATCAAATGATTTGATAATAGCACTACAATCCTTTGGTCTTTTTGACATTTGATTCCATAGGCAAAAAGACTGAAA
The DNA here is from genome assembly GCF_029017545.1 of Prosopis cineraria. Taxonomy (NCBI): domain Eukaryota; kingdom Viridiplantae; phylum Streptophyta; class Magnoliopsida; order Fabales; family Fabaceae; genus Prosopis; species Prosopis cineraria. Next base: position 40,055,654 of record NW_026555344.1, on the reverse strand, counting down.
TGCTCTTCATAGTTAAAAAAAAGAAACCCCTACCTTTACCATCACCAGCCATTAGACTACCGCCAGTGGTAAAGTCGCAGGAGCCCCTACTATCAACGGAGCCACTAGTGACCAACCGTCGAAGCTCTAACACTAGTAACATTTTATTTTAAAAATAAAGTTTTTAGGTGGCCAAGGGTGGGTTTGATCTCATAACCTTTAACCACCCAAAAATCTTGGTAGCTACTAAGCCACCAAGCTCTTTAATGATATATGGCAAAAAAAAATATAAGTAGTAAATCAAGCACAAAACTACTTCCATCTAATAACCTAATGGTGTGTTGTTAATTTTTGAAGTGAACTTATTATTTTACAAATATTACTTGCTAATCTGATATGGACAATTATAAATTGGAGGCTTCAAAACTTCACTCATTTTACTTGTTAAATGTCCCAATATATTATTGTCAATCATGAATAGGTTATTGTCAAAACCAAACAAATACTTGTCAGTGAATGACTAACATGTACATTTAATTTTGACAACAATCTATTCATGTTGGAGTTTATTTTGGAAGAGGAGATTGAGATTTAGAAGCAATGTATGGTGATTGAGATTTGGATTTAATGGAAGAAGATGAAGTCAAAGGAGGCTACAAATTCAATGAGATAAGAGAAGGGCAAATAGGTCATTTTCTTGAAAAAATATTCATTATTGAGGACTTTAGAATAATTTCAACAAATAGTGAGATTTTAGGATAATTACAATTGTTGTGGGGACTTTGGAGTAATTTTCCCATAAATATTTTCTTGCAAATCTTTATATCATATATAAACATATTAAAAATTTACTAGTAATAAAATACAAATTTTGGTAAAAAAAAATTCATCTTTTATAAATACAAAAACATAATAATTATAGAAAAGAAAAAAATAATAGAAATTTTAACAAGTCACATTAATAATTTAATAAGTAGCTCTTTGTAAAATGACAAGTAACTATTAAGTTTCTAACAAGTATTGGCTTGGAAAGTACAAAGTTAATTTAATAATACATATAATGTTGTGTATTATATCTTAGTGGCTAATACTCCTTTTGGCAACCAAAGGCTTATGGGTACAAACCCCTATTGGCCACCTTGAAAAAAGGGATTTAATGGCAATATTGACTCTAAACTATAGGCCCAATGATGATTTAAATCCTGAACTTGTATTTGATATATTTTGAATCCTAAACAATTAAATTTGGGGCAATCCTACTCCTACCATAAACTTAAAAGTTTAGGTATAGTAGGCTCATTATTTTCTGCTGCATCCTAGCTTTTGTTGCTATCCCCCTAGTGTCTCACTCCCTCTCCCTCTCCTCTCCTCTCCTCTCCCCCCCCAAGGAGTTACACAAAAATGATGGCATTCTCATGCACATGTGCATGAGCTTTTCCCTCTCTCTCTTTATATTTAAATGCAAAGTCTAGGATAGGTGTTTTGCTCCTCTACATAGGTTGTAGACTGGAGGGTATCTATTTGCTACTTGTTTTCTATTGTTCCTTACAAAGTTTTATGGAGAAGCAGGGGCATAGATCACATGGATGCTTAAGGAAGAGAAGAAGATAATGGCATTAGTAAAGATCATGACCGATCATTTCCAAAGGACTATAGGAAGAGATGAAGGGTTGCTATCATTTGCAGTGGTATGTAACATTTGAATTTCTGATTTGGGATTTAACTAATATAAATGGGGTTAAATTAGTAAATTTACAAAATAATTAGGTTTATTGAGTTTCTGAGTTACTAATGTACTTAACAAATCATTTGGACAACTTTTGGATTAGGATAGGATGGTTATTAGGCAATTGGGTCTCAAGAAAGGGACCAAATCATTTGGAGCCATACTGGACCATTTGCCACAGTAGACGTCCCCTTGTGCCGTGGTGAAAAGTAAATAGCTTACAATAGAAAATAATGGAAAGAAAGAAGGGAAGGGTGACAGAGAAGAGCTTTGTCTCTGCTAAGGCTTAAGTTCCATACCACTTGGGAAGCATTTTAAGCTTGATTCAAATTATAGCTACTTAATGTTTGCTTGAGCTTAAGGAGACTTGGGGAATATTGAATTCTATGAGTAATTGTAACATCCACCTTAACATTACCAGGACACAACACACAACAACATTATAATAACCAGGATTAAATAATTCTTTATATTAGGCTACCACAGCACAAGAATTTTAAGAAAATTAAGTTTAAAAGTTGGGATTCAAAGAAAACCTTTTTTAGAAAATGTTTAAGCTCAAACGATAGTTTAAAACATTTAAAATAGAATAACAAAAGCATGAAAAACATTATCATCACATTCAAGCACCAAATAGGGCAATGTGCACCGTCTACTGTGGCGTATTGCTGCTGTCATGATAGCAATTCTGAGCCAACTTTTGTAGTGTATTGTTTCCCCATCTGACTCTAATTTAAATGATCTAAGTGTCTACACATAGCTTTTTGAGCTACTTAGTTATTGGCACTGATATTACAATTAAACTATTTATCATTTAAAAGTTAGACACTCGACACAAAATTACTCTTTTTCCTTGTAAAGCGAATCTAAAGGAGCCCAAACCAACTAACCAAGTGTTAATAGTCCTAAGACCTCTTAAACCAACTCAAATGTGTAACATTCAGGAAAATTTAACTTAAATAAAAACTCTTTAAACCTCTTCTTCTTGAGCCAAGACTAAGAATGAAGGCAAGAAGATTGAAAAAACTAACTTATTGTGGGTCTCGTAAGTCTAAAAATAAATGGCATTTGGTCTAAATTGATGGGAAGGTGCTAGATGGTCCTTTTTTTTTTTTACAGTAGAGGCTACTTAGTGTTTCTCAAAAAATAGTTCATGATTAAATTTACACCTTTATTTGCTGAGGTGAAATGCCACGTGTCAATTCAATAAAAAATTTATGGGCCCCACATAGGGAATTAATGTTTGCTAAATGAAAATTAACAGAGGTTGTTGGATATTTTGTTTTTTAAAGTTGAGGATTTATTTTGCACTACCTTATAGTATAGACTACCTAGTACTCCTAGAAAAACAGCTGAGGGTCAAATTTGCACCTTTACCCTATTCATTATAAATTTCTTGTTATACCTTTATGCGATCCCATTAACCACGCTAATTCTTCATGTTTCTTTCCTCTCTCACTGGCCTACATAACTATACATTCTCTATATCAGTATTTGGAGCATGGATTCCCATCTGGTGATGGCATCTTAGTCCTCATTCTGCCCTCACATGGTAGGGTTAAAAAAATATTTGCCTTGCCTTTATGAGGTCAGGATGAGGACCATGCCCTTTCACAAGAGAGAGTCTATGTTCCAGTATTTGCCTCTTCATTTTTTTTATCATTTTTGTATAATATTCATTTGAGAGATTCCCTACATAACTGTAAATTGATGGTTTTTTCCATTGAATACTTAACTGATAAGCCATATAACACTCATAAACATGATGTGTCATGTTTTGGTTAAAAAAAAGGATGCCAATTGCTTAATATTATTGAATTTTAAGGTACCAACTTCTCCTTCATGAATACTTTAAGGAAAAAAGTATTTTTTTTAACCCAAAATCAATTCTTGAAGTTAACTGTCAACCTGAATTAATATCCATTCATTAAGGAGCAATATTGCAACAAATTTGATGATTCAGAGGCAATCATGCTCAAATAAATAGTTTATACTTGATGTTATTTGCAAAATAATTTAGGATAAAAAATGGCCTTTTAACCCTATTATTTCCATTTTACATGTATACTAAACATTGATTTTTGTTATACCCTATAATTTTTTTTTCAAAATAATTGACTCAACCATGATAGAAAAGCGTCTATCATGGTAAACAAAATTTAACTTATCCTTTTTTTTAAATAATTATGTAATTTAAAACATTAACATTATAGAAAATGATAAAACATAACCTTATAAAATATTTCATCTTTTTAAAATAACTACCATGGTATAAAAGATTAAACTAGATAAATAAGTACTATTTTGGTAAGTAAATTTAACTCCTTAAATTGTCATTTCTAAAATTTAAAATCCCCAACATTTAAGGACAATATAAGTGTGAAAGGTCCAAAAAATTCCTTTTAAATTTAAGAACATGATAAACATAATAGAATAGAGAAAATTAGAAATAGTTATACATTTTAAAATTTCATAACCACTTCTCAATCTTTTCAGATAAAGCAAAATCATTTTTGGTATTACTAAAATACATCTACAATTATAGATGGGTTACAGCCATCCAACACAATTTATATCAATAAATCAAATATAAAAACAAGTAACAAGTGGCTTAGGTTTGCACGATACAATATTTCAAATAAATTTTTAACTTCCCACATGCCATTAGATAAAAATCACATTTTTCTAGCCTTATACTCTCAACAAGTGCAAACCATGAACCCACAATTAAGATAGATAACTTAATTAATTTTCAAAATAAGCCCATTATATAGTCCAATAATCATGCCACTTTAAACCACCCAAAATAAACTAGATATCAAGTTACAATCATCCAAAATGTATATCAAAAGCAAAAATAATTTGAAGGGCAAGATTACAACATTACATTTATATAATTATCAATGAACAAAAGGTCCTAATATTGACGATATAATACATTAAAAATCATAAATTAAAATACTCAAAAGTGATAGTGAAATATATGCCACTAAGTCTTAGGGATTCCTCCACACTCTACACGTGGCTTTTCTCCTAAAAATTATTAACCATATAATGAGACTCAAAAGTTCCAGTAACTAATGTTAATTTATGATAGATTATACAAACAGTTTAATGTGTATTAGCTAAGTGGGGAAACATCAATAATATAAGTCCATAAAAGATACAAGAAATATTGTAATGCATGAACAACAACTATCCTTATCTTCTTTCATTAATCTCGAGCCATAACCCTCACTCGGTGCTAAATTACTTGGCTAAAGGTAGATTAGCTCGAACCCTTATAAGCTACCTATTGAGCCTCCAATAGAAGCATATCATGTGGCACAAAAATATAACACTAATAAATCTCCCAACACCTTCCACAAAAACAAAACAATTTCACATCAATATTGTACAATTATACAATATTATAATCTTCACAATTTTTTATTTTCAATAATATTACATGACATCCCACTTGGCAAAAATATTTCAAAATACAAAATCACAATTTTACAATTTTTCCATAAACATAACAAAATAATTTCTCAACAACAATTCATAATTTTTTCAATAATTACCCAATTAACATGAAACAACGCTAATTACAAATTAAAAGCATAGTTATCTCGTGACTTTCTCAATAAATTATTTCTTATAATTTTTCTTTCACCACAATCTTTATGAGCAACACAATTTATAAATAATATATTATTTATAAATATTAGTTTCAATTATTAAAACTAATAAAATAGCTCTAATTATAGAATTAGAGAATATAACATAATTTTTAATTTCACTGTTGATACAAATTTAGAGTTAGGACTCATCAAGTAAAATTTCTAACTCCTCTTTTAGTCATCAATAAACACTAATAAGCTAAAATTAACCTTTAAACAAATTTCTATTATCAAAATTTTTCTTTTTATTTCATAAATTCGCATCTAAAAATACTCAAAAATTACAAATCGAGTTTCAAACCTAGAACCATCATTCTATAGCCATAATAATTTATTTCTTATCCAAAATAATTATCTAAACCTCAATAAATTAACATATATCTTTGGATTTAACAAAAATCTACTCATAGAAGTTTAGAGTTTAACTTATAAGCTTCAAATTTAAATTCCATTAATAAATTTATACCCTAAAACATTTATTATACTACTAACAATATCAACAATCATATTTATTCATCATAAATTTGTTTCTTTTTCAAACTTTAAATTTTCTACCATCACAAAATTAAAAATTAAAGAAGTTAGATGAATAAATTTTTTTTTAAATATTTATATAGTTTTAAAAAGTTTGAAACCTCAATCAAAATATTTTATTATGAAACTTGAATTAGACTTTTTCACAGTTGTTATGCACGCTTTGTTTCTTTTTTCCCGTGTGCGAGCACGGAGAGATAAGAAAAGAGGAAAAGAACAGCAAAAGAAAATAGGCAAGTGTTGTTTTAAAACAACGTGTGGGTCCCACACATTTTGCCTTCTTTTTTTTTTTTCTTTTGTTTTTTTAAGCATATACACACACCACACACACCTACGGAAATGAAAATCCGCCCCCTTCTCTTCTCTCTCTCTCTCTCTCTCTATATGTTTGTATATCTTTCATTTATCAATCTCTCTCTTTTATATTTCTTTTTTTTCTTTCTTAATAATAATGATAATAATAATTTTTTGAAAAAATATTAATTTAAAAATATATCCCAAATTAAATATAATAATTTTCTCTTACTAATCTATTTACTTTAAATATTTTTTAAAATTTTTATTAATTTAAATTAATTATTAAAATTTAAATTGAGATGTTATAATTTTCATGATTTTTTTTGCCAAACATTATTTTTCAGGATTATTTTTGAAAGATTGCCATCTCCATTTCATTAAAGTCATATATAAAGCGGGAGAAAATACAAGTGTGTTTTTTTGTCTGATTGACTCTAACTTAGATAAATTTAAGAACGAATTAACCAATGTTGATTTGATTGAATGGAATGAACTTTATGAATAAAAGAATTATTTATAGAAAGCTACCTTTATTTAGATTTATTCATTTGTAATACTTAAAAGGGAAAACATATATAATTATCGGCCCTTATAATTTATCACATTTTATTATTGATTTTTGCACCTTTTTTTTTTAATGTTTCAAGTCTCTTTAGTTTTTTCTGTCTACAATATTAATCCCTCTACTTTTAAATATGTTCAGAGGAACAATGATGTAGCATTAATAATAGTGTTAGATTATCTTATGTGTAGCCAATAATGTTAATAAGAATGTCAACATGTTTAAAACACAATAAGTTGGCAATTTGAATTAAAAGGTTAAAAAAGGAATGATTCCTTTTCAATGTAGATTGTTCTGATGATCGCAATTGTTTGCGTCGAAGAGTTATTTCCAATCATTGTGGCCTATCAAGCCTTTTATCCTATGCATCAAATGCCCTAATTTAAAGCCATTCATACTGTATCATCATCCCTTTGAGCATATTTAAAAATAGAAGGATTAATGTTGTAGATAAAAAAACTATAAGGACTTAAAATATTAAAAAAAATACAAGAACTAAAAACAAAATAAGATAAAATTTTAGGGATTAATAATTATGTTTTTCCTACTTAAAAATGAATTATACATTCGTTTGTAATAATAGCAATTAAAATAACAAGAAATCATATAAAAGTCAAACTCTATTAATCTAGTTATTGTGTGAGGGCATCTTATATTCCAAGTGTAGCATCTTATTATCTACAAGTAGCATTAATTCATGCCAGCTAACAAGCGCATGCCATCACTTCCCTTGGCATGCGTTGCATCCCAATTCTTGATCACAACCAAAACTACACGTGTATATTGGAGATAAAGACCATTTGTCTCCTTAATCTTTGTAGAAGAGTTCCTATGCCAAAGAATGGGGTAATATTCTCCTAGTTAATAAGAAAAATAGATCCCGAGCTCTTACTTAAAAAGCAGCTTGGACTCTAAACTCTTAAAATGTGTAAAATAAATTCTAAACTTTTAAATTTATAACAAATTAAAAATTACTATTATCTTTTTTTAATGCTATTACTATTCACCGTGAGCCCTAGTTGATTAGCCCCACAAACCCTAAACTATTATGAGAATAGCATATTAAATCTTAAACTTTAAAATTTCAAGCAAACTACCTCTATCATTTATGTATAGAACATTGACTATTATGTATATCAAATTAGCCTCAGTGTGGTTCGCTGCAACAAATGTATAACTGGCTATGGCAAATGACCCATAATTTTTTGAAATGACATTTTTGCCCTTTTTTTGTAATGTTTTTCAAACGATTGGTATCTCATACTTTTATATACTCTATAACTCTGACTTGGTCTTATTTTGAATTAGTTTATTTATTTCATGGTTAAAACTTGGGATCTCATTTGTTTGTTTGTTTGTTTTTGTTTATTTTATGTTTATAAGTATCATAGGATTTTACAAACGATAAATGTAAAAGCTGATGATTTTATCATTGAATTTAAAACCTAAAGTAACTGGTTAATTAAAATTCTTTTATAGTTAAACTTCTTTTCCAATAGGATTCCAAGTTTTCACCATTAAATGAAAAAACATTATTCAAAATAAGACTAAATCAAAGTTATAGAGTATACGGAGGCATAAGATACTAATCGTTTGGAAAACATTATAAAAAAAGGGCAAAAAACATCATTTCACAAAATTACGGGTTGTTCACCACAACCAACGATGCATTCACCATGGCGAACTACATTGAAACTAATTTGATTTATATAATAGTCAACGTTCTATATAGGGGTAGGGTAGTTTGCTCAAAATTTCAAGGTTCAGGGTTAGGATGCTACTCGCGTAATAATTTAAGGCCCGTGGCGCTAATTAATTAGGGCCCATGGTGAATAGTAATGACGTTAAAATAAAGATAACGGTAGAGTTTACTTTGCTACGAATTTAAAAGTTTAGAGTTTATTTTACACATTTAAAAAGTTTAGGGTCCAGGCTGCTTTTCGAGCAAGAGTTCATGATCTATTTTGCTTATTAACCCTATTCTCCTTGCCCCTTAAATAATTTTTTTTTTCTAGAGCAAAATCACCTTTTGTTAGACATTTGTCAAGTTGTCATATTTTTTGTTATCTATTGACATGTAGTAATTGCGAGGCTAACGTACAGTAACAACAAGACATTCTGACTCATTTTAATAATCTGACATGGGTCAAAGGGATTAGAAGTGACAATGGTTGTGGTAGGAACTAGGATTGATGGTTTTAGAAACAAAATGAAGGCAAAATGGGATCACAACTATTTCACATTAATAAATAATAAAAAAGATAACAGATTTCTAACGGAAGAGTGATTGTGCTCTAGAAAGAAATTATTTAGGGGAGATATTATCCCACTCTTCAATATAAGGTACATAATGCTTCTGAAAAAAGTTTAGAGAAAAAAAAATATTTTTTAGCCTTATATTTTGAATACTACTTCATGTTATTATTTTCTTTCAAAAAGTTATTATATCAAATTATGTTATTCATTACAACAAAAGCATTATATTCTAATTTCACCAAAAAGTATATAATATATGCACATGTCTTCTTCTAGATCAGCCATATAATCTGATTGATCAAACCCCTAACGAGCTTTGTCATTTCATGCACATGGAAAGATACATTTGATACCATCTACTGAATTCGGATCATGAAGGTAATGATCCTACATCTCTCATCTTCTCTCTATTTTCTAGTGGTTACGTGATCTTACTGTCTCTCTGATCTGAGAAACTGGAAATGAACAAAACCCGTTGACCACAATCACTAAGATGAAGTTGACCTCTCTTTAGAACTTTCACCGCTACTCTTGCTCGGAAAACCTTCCTTCTATGCATTTTTTTCATAGTTCCAGCACCACAACTGCTCAAAGAACACATCGCGAATAGCGTCAGCAAGGTGCTTGTTGGAGCGCCCAGCTAGTTTGAGTTTATGATATTAAAATACATATTAAGATTGGAAAACAAAATCAAGAAATTAGAAATGTAGACAATCCCCTTACAAGTGTAGCTATTTTGGGGCGAGGGGTTTAATGCTTGAGGAGTTTTTTTGTTTTTTTGGGCTCTCAGGATTGAAAAATTCAGTACTCAAAGTTGATTTTTTCTGAGAAGAAAACAATAGAGGGGCACAAGCTGGGCTTACATTCAGAATCTGTCGTGATCCAGTTCCCTTTCCTTCCATAAACGATAGAGCCAACCTCTTCATGCGGGATGGAAATCGATGAAGGTGCGGATTGGCCATTTTTTGACGAGGAAGCTTCTGAGACAACTGAGAAGGCAGAAGAAGTGGTGGAGCAGCTTTCCACTTCCCATCTGAAACTGATCTTGGGTGAGTCACTGCTTGCTTCTTCTTCATCATCCTGAACTGCTTCAAGGGTTCCCCCTCTCCTGACCCTCAGAACCTGACAAGAATTCAATGATCATTTTGTCCCTTTCGTTAGTCACTTGTCATATTTCGAGTTTTCAACAATCTCATGCACCATTGTGGCTTTCTTTCTTCCCTTTATTTTATTTCATTAATGCTGCAGCTGAAACATCATTTTTCTACTCCGCATGCATCAAGGACATCATAAATGAAAGGGTTACAACAATGAAGTACAAATGTATGAAATTTCTTCTCACCCATGATTATTTTTTGTCATTGAGAATGTAAATGTAGAGTAGCTCTCAAATTCACGGTTAAATATATAGTAATGGATCATTGATGTAAGTTAAAACATTTACCTTCCTTCCACTAAGTTCTCCTACTTTCTCTGCTTTTACAGCAGCAGCCCATCTGAGTAACTCTTTCATTCTTGAAATGGCCTTCTTCATATCGCCTTTGTTTTGATCTCGATTTCCGAGGTGCCACGTGGTTCATTTCTTTCTTCAGTTATAGGCAAAACCTTGTTTCCCACGTGAGCGACTGAATCTACCTTGTTACTGTTTTCTATTCCTCTCGCTATTTCTTCTCTCTTCATCTTCGTCTTCGGGTGCGAAAAATGCCGTCTTCTGTTATAGCCTCCTACTCTGTTTAATTTGAGAGTGCTGTAGAGGCAAGAATTAGCAATGTCGTCCTTCGTACATATAAATGCAAATATCTTCACATTCTTATTCCAGCCATGCTTTCTTCCTCTACTTGTTCGTCTGTATGCCCTTCGATGCTTTTGTAGAATTATATTTTTCCGTTGAGCATTCAGATCTAAAGAACAGCGTTTGTTAAGTTCAGATTGAAAATGCAAAATCAAAAACAGATTCGGTATTTATGGTAAACCACAGTTTTGGATGTCGTTTCACATCCAAAATGTCTGTGGTCTGTGTTTAGCATACGCTATTATATTACACTTCTTTTAACGTTACAAAGTAACTTTCATAAATTACCGTTTGCGTTCTTTTATGACAAAATGATACTAAATTTAGGCATCTTAAAAACCATGATATGCAGATATCATACAATGATAGTGGAATGTCAAACAAAAATGTAACCAATGCCAAGCACCTCCTAAGAATTGTAACTGCAGGAAAAAAAATGTAGCTTTACCTCTGATGGTTTCCCTTTTGGTGGCTGCTGGACTAAAGGTGATCTCTTTTCCTTTCTCATGTGCCCCTTTGAAGAGCCGTTGAAGGATCTGCCATTACGCACCAAAAAGAACCATCTCTATCAGGTTTGATGACAATAATGCCTTTTAGTATCTACATACTACTATCTTATCTTCACATGACAAGAGCAATACCTGCATGTTTTCTTATATAGTATTTTGGGTGTGCGGGTCTGTGTGATGACTTTGTCAGTCAAATGAACAGCACTACAGATCTAGCTGTGTGCTGTCTGGAGCCTAGGATTCCTGTCTAGTCTATGAGGACTTGGGGGGGAAGAAGACAAAAAAGTGTGATAAATCTAGGAAAGATGGGTAGACAACCAGGCAGTGAGTGAAGAATTGGTTGGCTTATGATTCGGAAGTAACATGGGAGGAATATATTATATAGGAGAGCCAAATAGTGAGTGGGGAGATGGAAAGCCTTTGATTCACTTACGAAACATGTCTCTTTAGCCTACGTGGCCTTGTTCTTTGCCGTAAAACTTGTATGCCTGTGGTGTTTTTGGACCCCAGCCCATCAAATAGAGATCTGCATCATGCACCCAGGATTACACTAGCCAGGAGTTTCAAGATTTAGATGCCCAACCTGAGAAACCTTGTGTTCTCTAACTTAGCCGGTGATTTGTAGCATGTCAATAGGGAGAGTATTCATTTAGTTTAAACAAAGGGCGAATATGGTGTAAACTAATATCTCTTTACGAGTCAGCCTTCTAGTTGAGTACCTCCCGCCCTAAGTTATGACTTACTAATATAATTCCAATTAAACATTTCATGATTATGCAATGTTAAATGGTTTAGTAATTCATAACTATAAATTAGTGTTTTAGTTGAGAAGAAAATGTCTTGATAATATGCTGGTGTGATCCAAATTTATACATGTTTATGAGTCAGGTTAGGTCAAATTAACATCGAATTAGAGACTAAAATGGAGCATATATAGATTAATTAAGGGCGACAACTTTAAATTCAGGCTTAAACTTATTTGAATTCAAAGGCCGTTATTGATTGTAAAGTCTTGAACAGAAAGTGTGAGCAAATGCATGGACCATGAAATTCAATCTTGTTGATTTAAGAAACAAAGGGAAGGAAAATTAAATTTGTCTGAGATGCATTTGCGGGAGGAGGATTCTCAAATGTACGAGTGTCATATTTTAATGCATGTTGATGTTAATTAATTGAATGTAGCAGTTGAGCATGTGGGGGCATCCCAGAAGATATTTCAGTAATGTGGACGCAAATTGGGGAGGCATCGGTGTCACGTGGCGGAGCCACTCACAAGCATTTAACAATGGTGATTGAGAAGGCACACACATTCCCTTGAAAGCTCCACTCTTTGTGACCTTCTCTTTTCTGCTTTTAGCTTCTTCTTCGATTGAATCTGATGAAGAGAAAGCCTCTGATGTGTCACTCTGTACATCACTGCTTTGTTCCGATCGTGATGTGGCTTGTTCACAGAAGGGAGAGTTACTTCTGTGTCTACCATGTCTTTTTCTTCAAGTTTATAGCTAATTTGCAAATTCGTATATTAGAGTATATTCGGATGCACGGAAGAGAAATGATGCATAAGCTATAATGTTCGCAATTTTTTTTTCCAAATCATAGTATCTTTTGTTTTTAATTTTACATTCAGATTGAGTATTCTTTTAGTTTACTCCAAAAAAAGAAACACATAATCTTTAATCCTTACAATTTTATTGAATTTTATTTTTAATCTTTATAGTTTTTTCATTGTTTTCAGACCCTATAAAGATTAAAATCACTAAAAAAATAGAAACTATAGGAATTTAAAGAATAAAAATTACTCAATCTTTTTGAAACTATAGAGATACTAAAACAAAAAAACTACAGGGATTAAAAATAAAACCTAATAAAACTATCAGGAGCAAAAATTGTGTTTTCCCCTCCAAAAAACTTAAGATTAAATCATTACTCATGTATTGCCCTCTTATTGTTCATCGATATTAGGAAGAATAACAATAAAGTCTCAAAAGGATGAATCAATAATAGTTAAGTCTTAGATAAAATTTTCTGTAAAATAAATTATAAATAATAGTTTAAACAGTTGTAAATAGAAAACCAAATTACAAATTAATTGTTGTACTCATAATTTAGATACTGTATTTACAATTGAAATTTTTAAATTTGCAACTGTGTATATTGATATTTAAAATTAATTTAAAAAAATATCAGAGATTTAACTGTCATTAATTTTTTTTAGACTAAACTGTCATTGTCCCTTGATATTATTGTAGTTATCTATAAAATTATTATCACTATCATTTTTTATTTGGTTTCGGAAAACTTTGCTAAAAGAAATGAAATATTATTTTTTTGGCCAATACAAATAAAAAATTTTGCTATAACAATAAAAACATTGTTTCGTTTGATGGTAATAGAAGAACTATTTTTCGTTTATTTCATTTTTAATGCCTATAATATTTCGGTAGAATTATTAGTATCTTTATTCGATCATGGAGACTAATCTTCTTCGGTTTGAAGATAGCAAAAGGCAAATCTTCAAATGATCTGTTTGGTTTTACTCTTATTTTTTGTTTTTAAATATTGTTTTTCAATACAGTTTTAAAAATTATTTTTCAAAAAAAATAAATATAAAATTTATTTAATTGTGTTAATTTAAAAAAGTTTTAGATTTAAAAAATTGGTTGTTAGTAATGGTCACTGGCAATTAATGATAGTAAATTATAATAATTATTGGTTATGGTAACTATAATTTTTAATAATAAAATATAATGTATTTTGAAAAAATAAAAATGAAATAAAAACAGTTTTAAGATGTTTTTATTTTGGGTTAAAGTATAATTTTGCTCTTAAACTATGTTTGAAAGAACAATGTTGCTTCTAAACTAATCAAATTAGAGCAATGTTGCTCCTGTCATTTAAACATTTGTTACTGTAACTAGTGGGATCCATTTTTTATGAGTTAAGATATAATTTTGTCCCTAAACTATTTTTAAAGGAGCAATGTTACCCTCACCATTTAAAAATTATAAAATTAAATAAAAATAAATTTATAATAATATTAAATAAAAGTAATTTTAAATGTATATATAAAAATAAATATAAGAAAAATATCAATTATAATTTTATAATTTGTCAAATATTAGTGCATTTTGGTTAAATTATATATGAGTAGATTCAAAAGCATTTGTATTTGTACATATAACTATCAATCAAATATGTTGTCAACTACTTGATTTGGACTAAAAAATTATTTTCATGATTAACCTGGATTGGACAAGAGTTAAGGTACTATTAAATTAAAAACTAATGTTGAATTGAAAATCGAAGCGGTTTTTAAAAAACTAGATGGGTTTAAATATAATATTTAAAAAGGCTTAAAAAAATTTAAAAGGTAAAAAATTCAAAAATTATATTATACTAAAAGTCAACTTTATTTTTGAACAATTTACAAGTATAAAATATGATTTGAGACCATTTTTTTAAAGATATCAATAGATATAAGTGCAAATATAAATACTTCTGAGTCTATTCATATCTAATTTAATCAAGATTCACTTATATTTGACAAGTTATAAAATTATAGTTTATATTTTTTCTTATATTTATTTTATATATACATTTAATATTATTTTTATTTAATATTATTATAATTTTATTTTTATATAAACATTTAATATTATTATAATATTATTTTTATTTAATTTCATAATTTTTAAAAAGGTAAGGGAAACATTACTCCTCTGAAAATAGTTTAGAGGTAAAATTGCACTGTAATTTATGAAAAGTGAGTCCTACTAGTTATAGTAACGGACGTTTAAACGGCGAGGGCAACATTGCTCCGATTTGATTAGTTTAGGGACAATATTGCTACAAACATTACTCCTTTAAAAGTAGTTTAAAGGTAAAATTACACTTTAATCCTTTTATTTTAATGTCATACTTAACAAAAAAAAATGATACTTGTTTTACATCTAGGTCTAAGATTGCCTATGGACAGGATTAGCCTGGCATTACTCCGACCCAATACCCAATATGTGATGTGCAGTTTAGGCCATCCTACTTCAAAGTAGTTTTGGCTTGACCTGAAAAAGAAATTTTAATTTTTTTGAAAAATATATAAAAAAATTTTCTTTGAAAAATATAATTATTATTATTTAAAATATATTTTTTATAAAAACTAATATTAGAATCAAAAGTAATTTTTTTAAGAGGAAAAAATATAATCTTTGATTCCTCTAGTTTCATCAGGTTTTTCTTTTATTCCCTGTAGCTTTTTCAGTGTTTTCAGTTCCTATAATTTTTTTAGTGTTTTTAATCCTTATATAATTTTTTTAGTGTTTTAGTCCTTATAAGGATTAAAAACACTAAAAAAACTACAAGGACTAAAATTAAAACTGGATAAAACTATAAGAACTAAATATTGTATTTTCTCTTTAAAAAATTACATATGATTAACAACTGTATACTATTTTTATATAATATTAAGTTAAAAATAAATTTTAAATTTGGAAAAAGATTTAAAAAATTGTAATGATGAGAAATTTCAAAAAAATATCATAAATAGTACATGGTAATTCTCAATAAAAAATAATACTATAAAAGAAATATCATTTACAAAAAATGGTATATGTTTGGGCTATAAGCTATGCATGATTTGACCCTTGCCTAGTCCAGTAAATTCTAGTTGATCAAGCTTTTAGAAAATGCATATAGCTATTTAAGCTCACTCAATCAAACCAAATACCTAAAAAGTTTATTTTTTAAAAAAGGCTAAACTATACTTTTAATCCCTTAACTTTACATGAGATTTCCTTTTGGTCCCTTAATTTTATAAATTATCTTTTAGTCTTTTAATTCTAACACCATTAGTTTTATTGCAAAAAATTTTTACATTAAATTTTTAAATATTGACACTTTATGATAAAATAGAAAACTTAATATCCTCTATAAAAAGAATTATTTTTGATAAAATAAAAAACTAGGTAGAATTCTCCACCCTACTAGAAAATGCTCACAACTAAAGTATAGATCTTCTTTTCCTCAATCCTTACAAGTTGTATCACATAACTAACTCTTTTACTAGAAACATCATATCCCTAATCTCTACTAAAAGACATCTACTAAAAGAAGTTGCGCCGACTTCTAAGCTTGACTAGTGTGGTCTTTCGACTACTACTGCTGAACAATATGTTACCTTTAAAATTGTCTAGTCTTTAATGAAAACTTGGATCAAGGGTATACACACCTTCATGTTAAGGCTAGTCGCCTAATTTTAACCCTTTATTAGAGAAAAGTTATTCCTATTACTGCTAGGATAGTCTTGCTAGATGTCACTTATAAGTCCTACAGTAATGCCTTGATTGGCACCTTGTTAAAAGGAAACTTGATTCTGATTATAGCTCTTAACTTCAAAATCAAACTTGTAGATCCTACTCTTTCCACTAGACTAACAGCTAATATCTAGATTTATGGAACAGAATAAGAACCTTTTGCTACTATGACTACTCTCTACAACTAGATCATTTCTAATTTCAATATCATTCACTTAATCTTAACTTCCCTAACTCAATAAGGATGCCTTATATATGGTTGTTGATAGGCTTGCTAAGTCTTCAATCATTTAGGTCTTAAGGCATCTGTCCAGAGAATCGATTGATGCTGCTAGAATGGACTAATAACTATGAAAAAAGAATTTCATGGCAACCAAAAGGATGTTTACACTATAGAATGCCCTTTTCTATACAGATTGAGAGATGAGACTATTAAATAACCATTCAAAAGACTTGGATCTCAAAATCCAGCCCAAATCTCTGGTAAGATTTTATCAATCACATCAACCTATATCTAGCATAAGAAGGATTCTTCTATTGAGTGGTTCATACATGAAACCAAGCCAACCTATGTTTCCCATATCATTGGTCATTTTATTTAGGATTATGACTTAAGTATGTGTGATTGTAATTTGAACTATAATTTTTTGGACAATTTTGATGGTGATGATGACTGGTATGGTTTCAGAAGGATTTCTAGAAAGGTCAAGAAGCCTAGATCTCCTTGCTAACATAAGCATCTTCCTAAAGATGATGATGATGATGACCATGGCCTTAAATAAACCAAAAGAAGATGGGTAGGACTTCTAAATCCTCCCACTGAAAGAAGTACTCTCTTTGAGCTTCTTAAAAAACTAGGCCATGAAGATCTTGTTCCTTTAGAGAAAATTGAGTATGTAATTCCAACCTTCTCGCTTACTTAAGCACAAGATTTGACTTGCATGAGGATAATGAGGCCTTATGAAGAAGTTCCTCTTTTAGAATGTTGGATTGATAAAAGGAGTAAGGTCACTGGCAGACAAGTTAATCATGTGAATAACCCAAAAGGATTACAGGTTTGTAAAATTTATAAGAATAGGATCCTAAGTTTTTGAAATCCAAAACACTCTCATATACTTTTATCATTCACCAGTCAGAGTACAAAATGTTCACGAGAACATGGGATATTTATTTGTAACAAAGAATTTGTATTTGGGGTTGGAAAACATTATTTTAGCACAAAAGATAAAGGTATGCTACAGCTCACTGTAAATGTGCTACAACATGTTTTCCTTTTATGCCATGTGGCGTGGCACATTGCATATTTCATCATAGAAATAGAGCTGCCACATCACAATTATAATATCCTCAATTTTAAATCCAGATTAATTAAGCTTAAAAAGATTAGTAAAGTGAATCTTTGAGGTGTGTGGCTAGAGAGGCCTCACGGGCGTGTTTGATCTCAATTTTAGTACCAAATGCAGGTCTGAAGGATAATCAAGTCATTTAGGGATAGAAGAGGAAGAATTTTTGAAGGGAGTGGTTCTGTGCCATGCACCATGGCGTAGGGTTGGTCTATCACAACGCATGCGTGCCAACATGCCTGAAGAAGCTCTCTGTGCCATGTGCCGCAGCACATTGTGCGTTTGCCGTGGTGCATGGCCAAAATTTTATAATATTAAGTCTCGAACCTAATATGAAATAGAAGAGAAAACAAAGGAGAACGAAAGAGTGGCAACAAAGATGAGCTAGGGTTTGAAGAAGATGATTGTTGGGAGTAATTTGGAGCTCATAAAAACCCAAGGTAAGCCTCCTAGCTTAAATCTTCCTCTATTCTTCCATTTTCTTGATGATAGAAGTTAGGGTTTGATTTCTAATGATGATTTTTCGGTCCATAGAGGTTATTGGGAGTAGATTGAATTCCCAATAGTCTGAAACCTATTGACTTAAATAGAGTTAATGGGGGTAGATTGAGCTAAGTAAACTTGATAATTATGATTTTATAATAATTGGTAGTTGGAGGACATTAAATGTCTAAAATTCCCATAAATTTGGTAGTTGGAAATAATGTGGCTTTATTAATTCCTATTTAAAAGCTTAATGTTATAAATAAGAGTTAAAGGAAGTTAAGAAACTTTATAGGTACTTCTACATGAGTTTAGAATAAAGCTTGAGTATTAAGAAATGATGAGAATGCCAGTTAAAAATAGCTCAAAATAGATATTGATGTTTTTCATAGTAAATGCTTGTAGTGTAATTACCATTAGCACCATTCGAGCTTCTCGGAAGCTTCAGGAGTGAATAGTTGAGGGTGAAACTTTTAACCTCTCAAAGATTTGAGGTAACCGAAGAAATTTTATCTTGTGCTTGTGTGTCTATTAGTTTATTAATTTATGAATTATTATTGAAATGTACAAACTAGAGAAAATGCAAATGTGGCTTAATTTATGAAGAAATCCACTAGATTAAATTTGGGAGTTTTATGCCTTATGATGTAAATTTTTTCTTGAAAACAAGAGTGATGAATTTTTATATTAATGTTTATTAAGAGTGCAATGATTTTTACAAATTGAGAAGTAAAATGAATCTTAGTTATGAGGAGTCCAATGATGTGTGAAAATAAAGAAGTTTAATGATTTTAAAAGTGTGAGGTACAATGATTGTGATTTGGGTGTTCAATGATTTGCTTGGTTTAGAAGTTCCATGAAATATGTTTGAGAAGTTTGATGATTTTGTAATGAAGTTTAATAATTTTAAATGTGTAGGTATAATGATTGTGATTTGGGAGTTCAATGACTTGTTGGGTTTTGAAGTTCCATGAAATATGTGTGAGAAGTCCAATGATTGTGCAATGTGATGTTTCATGAATTATACATGTGTGGGTTATGGCATGAATGTCCATTGCATGATCTTAAGAGGCAAGAGTTCGCCTAGAAGGCAGAGTAGATGAGAAATCCACGTGGTAAGGCCCTATCTATATAGTGGATTGCCTAGTTTAATTCTATCCTTATTATCCCACTACTTCAACGAGGGATTGTCCAACTGGTTCAGCGAGGGACTCAAACCTAGCTAGCTATCCACCGATTCAATAAAGAAGCTAGTTTAAGGTATATGACACCCTATAGTATGAGAAATGGGGAAAACCGTGATTCATAAGTGAGTTGGGTACGTCTTGACCAGGTAATCCCATCACAAGTGTTTAGGCTAGGAAAATCAAAGAATATAGACTATCCCGTTAAGTTATAGCCCATAGTTTCATGTCAGAGGAATAGGAAAGTGATAAGGAAGGTGTGATCATACATATAGTGAGTAAAGACACTTGTTGTCTATATTGAGTTCATAATGATGGCATTTTGAGTTGAGCATTATTTTCTGCTTTTATGCTTGTCAATAAATTGCTTGGTCAACTCTATCTCTATGAAAAGTGCTAAAAGTGATATTTTCCTAGTAGTTGCTATTATGTGAGCTAAACTGTGGATATCACGTTTTCAAATATCTCACATGGTTTAGAGTATTAATATTAATTGCCACTTGTATTTAAACTAGTTGTTATGCATTAGCATGAGTTAGTCGGACCTTAGTTACTGAGTAGTTGTACTCACCCCGTTACTTTCAATATTTTAGGAAATAGCTCAAGAAGTGTGGACAAAGGAAAACAATTTGAGGCTTAGAATCACGATCCTTTTGTAACAGGCCTCTTTAATTTGAGTAACTTGTGTGTATGACAATTTCAATTGCCAATTAGGATTCACCTTTTTGTTTCCTCACTTGTATTAAGAAAAAAGTAAATTGTAATTGACATTTTAGGCCCTAATGAGGGATTTAGTTATTATGTGTTATGTTGATAGGGCCAAAATACTAATGCAAGTGAGGGTAATGTATATATTGTGATGATTTGAGAAATCTTGATGAAATTTATGGTAAACTCTTCTTTCCTATGATTTTGAGTTAAGGGGTCGAGTAGTAAAAATTTGATCTGAATATATTTCTTTTGTTTTGGTGCTTTGTATAAATTAACTCTGTTGAGTTGAATGTGGTCATTTGGTGTCGGTGGCCATTAGTCCTTAATTTTAGGATAGGACACTTGAATTTTGCGAAAGTTAAGTTAAAGGAGTAAGTTTTGAAAAGGATGCCCAATTCTTGTTTTAAAAATAATTTGAGCCTAAAACTAATGCTATTAGTTAGAGTCCAAAAAGAGCTTTCTGTAGACTCCTAGTTCACATCATTCGGACGTTAGATGAAGAATTAGGGTGTGTTGAAAGTTGGCCTTAAAGCTGTCAAATTGATAGCAGAATTCACTGTCAAAGTTCGTGCATTTGTGCCATGGCACATGGCGTCACAAGTTGCGACGTGTGTCACAGAGGCAAATACGTCACGACACATGTACAACTAGCCGCGGCGCATGCCTTTTAAATTTTCAAAATTTTTCTTATTCCAGATTTTCACATCTATGTAACCACTCATGTGATAATTCCTTACTTCTGCATGTTTGCGAACTCTATTTTGCCTTTTTACAAGACTTGATTTTAATTAGATTTATAATCTTGGGGTCTCCCTTTTGTTAACTAATGAGAATTTTATATTTAATGAGATAAAAAGAGGAGGATATTACAACAACTCCTAAGGTGAATTTTTGACATGTCCCATTTCTCCATCTGACTTCCAATTAAGGTGATCTAGGTATCTACATAGAGCTTTTTCCCAACTCTAGTTAATGACATTAATTTCATAGTTAAATTTTTATTTAAAAGTTAGACACCTAATTCGAAATTCACTCTTCTTCACAGTAATACATAACTTAGGTGTCTCTTACACTATCTAAATGCTAAGAGCTCACGCCAATCATTATATCACTCTCAATGGACTATAACAAACTCATTTAACACACTATAGCTAATCATTCACACATCTAACACATTTTCAATACTTAAGCCCTTGATCCTAAAAACATAAGAGAGAGCCAAATTCTCATAAAACATAATCTAAATCATGATATCCATTCATTTATGATACATTCTCATTCCACTAAATATAATTAACCAATATAACACTTGATAACCAAGATAATTACCAAGGTTCAATTTAAAAGTAAGGGATCCTAAATTTTCTAAATAAAAATGAGTTTAAATCAATCAAAATCTTTCGTATCAGAGTAAAAATAAGTCACAAAAGCATGAGATATCTCAGAGGAGTGAAAGAAGTTGAAAACGGTTGAAAAACAAGATATGTGCTATGAAATAAGGCAATGACCGTGGCTTGTGCACATTGTGCCATGACATGTTGCTCTCTGTACCATGCGTCACGGCTTAGACGCCATGCACTGTGGCATATTGCATAAAATTTCAAATGATTTTGCTATCATTTGACAACAGAATCAAGGAACTTCCGACTCACCCCAATTCTTCGTTCGACGTTTGAATGATGTGATCTAGGTGTCTATAGAAAGCTCTTTACATGAACTAGCTAATGGCATGAGTTTTACTTCAAAATAAGTCACACTATAAAGTTGAACACCCAAACACATTTCAATCACTTTTCACAACTTTATCACCAAATAGTTATCCAAAACCCTTAACATGTGCTAAAGCTTTTCCTAACACCTAGACCATGTCTAATGAACCCAGGACTACCAGTACAACACATCATAAGCATTGAAACATTAGTATAACAAAAATTTACTCCTAAACCCCATTTTATTAAAAACAGAGGGGGAGGTAATTTGTCATTGCATCTTGCTCAAATTGTTCTAAACATGTTCAAATCATTATTTTTACACTTGCACTAGTATTTTAACCCTATAAGCATATATATATATATATCAACATACACAATGATTAAGGCCCAAAATACAAATCTAACATTTTTAACAATAAAATAGTACAAGTGTGATGGCATGCATCCTAGAATTTGCAATTCATATACCATTATACAATTAAATCTAAACTAGAGGCATACAGTAGGAATATACTAATTTCCTACCTCTTTAGCCTTTTTCCTCTCAACACTAGAGCTAAAGCTTGAAAAATGTTAAATGAAAGGGGTGAGTTTAGCCACTTAGTAACTAAGGTTAATCCTATCCTATGTAGTTATATATCAATTATAAACTAAATACATGCACAAGGAAATCAAGTATGTAAAACATATTGGCATATATCATATCTTATCATTTATTATTAAATAACTTCTTTAACTCTCGTAATTAGGTGTATTGTCACCATATTCTCAAATATGTGACATGACCTATACTCATGTGACTTGCCACCACTTAACACGTATGACACATCATTTATTTACTTAGGCAATGATCAACCAACCTTATTTCCTCCTTATTTTTTTAGATTGAAACTGTGGGCTATAATATTGATTAGGGCTCCGTTAGTGTGACTGAATTACCCAAACTCACCAATCGTGAGGTGTAACCCAACCAAAGATTACAGGACTCACTCTCGAACCACGGCTTCCCCCATTCTTGAATCCCTGGGATGTCTTATACCCTAGGCTATTCTCCTCATTGAACCAATAGAAATAGCTAGGTTCTAGTACCTCAACAAACTATGGGATAGTCTCTCAGCAAATTGTGGGATAAGGCTATACCCTCGTACACTAGAGGCTAGCCTAAATACTATATGGATTATTTTCTACTTCTAATCCCTAGGCGAACTCCCGCTAATCAATTACTCACTCATTTTCACTTTTTCGTTTTCATATACTCATTATTACAACAATCACATTAGGCTCACTACTATGCACTACCCAAGTATGTATTCTTATCATTTTTTTAAAGTCTATTTCTTATTAAAACACATCTATCTCATATAATCATCACATTCATTTTTCTAAAGACATATGCAAGTTCATATTCAAAAACATCTTAATTAGGCATTTGCATTTGAATTCAAAATAATTTTATGCACATTCAATTTTTCATATTCTCATCGAAACTAGTACATGCTTTTCATATTAAAAATTAACCCATGCATGCTACACTCATAATAGAAATCAATTTACAATTAATTAATATATAACTATCCAAAGTAGAGTTTCCCTTCGTTACCTCAAACCTTTAAGATGTCAAAGATTTACCCCTCAATCAACTAGCTTCCAAGCTTAGATTTCCAATCCAATAGGTGACCAAGAGCCAAAACAACTAACCAAGCTGAATTTCATTAACATTACTAACTCAAGCATTTAAACCCTCAATCTCCACTTCTAAATTACCCAACATTCACTTTACATGAGTTGGAGCCTACTTATTAGGTTTAATAATTACCTTTAGTCTCTAATAGCATTAATAAGCCATTAAATTCTCATTAATGGCATCACAAACTTCCAACTACCCATAATAAATGACATTTTTGGATATTAATGGTACCCAACAACCTAAGACACCAAAACTCATTACACCTAGGTTTAGATATTCTAATCTACTCTCATTAACTTCATTTGAATCAATAAATTTGGACCCATAACCTATATGAACTGAAATTTCACTTTTACTATTAAACCCTAACCATCAACTCATAAATATAAAGAAATTGAGAGATTAATAAGTGTAATACTTACCTTGGGTGTTTGTAGCCTTCAAAATACTTTCAATATTGTCTATAAGTAAACCCTAGCAGAGCTTAGCGTGTCTCTTTGTCTGATAAACTGTAGAAAATGGCCATGCACCATGGTGGACTCACAATGCATCATGGTGTATGGCACAGAGAGGTCCTCCCTCATTCAAAAGCGTCTGTGTACTGTGGCGGATGATCTCTACACTGTAGTATGTGGCACAGTAATATCAACTCTTCCTTTTCTTCTCCTTTTGATGCTCAGGTGGCTCGCCTTGATACCAGACCTATAATTAGGGTTGAAATACCATCAAATATGACTATTAACCTCTCTAACCACACACCCTTTCAACTTACTTAATTACCATAATTAGATTTAATTAATCAGGAGATTAAAAGTCAGGATGTTACAATTTACACATCTTCCTACTTACATTGGTATTTTAGCCCTATTTACACTTTTTAACCACATTGTAAACAATCTAGGGCATAAAATACACATTCATATCATTTAACCATTATTTCAAGTAGTTAAAATAAATTGCATGATAACCTAATTGTCAAATTATCAACAAAAATACACATATATAAGCTATGGGGCCTATAAGTAGGATTTTCACATAATTTTATGCTATTAGTCATTTTCTCAAATCTTGGTTCGATGAGCTAGCCCTTACAATATTGAAGAATGAAGGATGAGTATAACTACTCAGTAATTAAGGCTAATCTAGCAATGTAAATGCATGTCAATTAATTATAAATGTAAATGTCAATTAAATTCTTTCACAATTTATTCGCTTTCCAAAAAATTACCATGACCACAATATTAACGACCATGTAGTTGGGCATAAACACATATCCTTTCACATCATGTGTAAACAATAAAACACTTATGAGGTCATGATACTAATAACCATATACTTTTATCAAATCATACTAGACTATAATAAAAACAACCATATACCTCTATCAAAATAACACTAGACCACAATAATAACAATCATGTGGCCGAATTATGAAATGTATGATTAATGCCAACTTTGTAACCTTTTGATACCTCCGACATGAAACCCGTGGTTATTTAGTGGCTACATCTATAAACTTGAACTAACCCAGCCTTCCATTTATGAGAAGCTGCTAGCCAAGGCTACTACACTTACTTGTGAGACGTGATTTCTCTCAATACTAACAGCCATAGGGTGTCATACCCCAAATCTAGCTCTCTCAAAAATCGATGAAGACTAGTTAGGTTTGAGTTCCTTAAAGAATAAGTAAAATAGTCCCTTAATACAATAAGACAATGATTATCTCTTGATTTAACGGTTGGCAGTCTAGCTACCTCCTGATTCCAATAGTAAGTTGTCAGTACCATATGGATTTTTTCACTACTCATCTCCCTGAGCGAATTCCCACTATAAATGATCGTACCATACACATACCAATACCTAGTATGTAATTCTATTAACATTAATCATATCATATCAAGCTCATCACAATTTATGTCTATCATTTTCAACACATATATCAATTTTGCAATTAACTCTCTTGTTGCTCATTTTCATATATACATGCTTTTACTCAATAATAGCAATCATGTGAGCATACACATATTTATACTTCATTTTCATTAATTTTAACACATCACACCCACTCAATCACATGCCATATTTTGCATCAAATATTGGTTTATAAACGTCATTCAGTTTTTGAGTCATTTACTTCAACATATACTTAATCAACAAACAAATGCATAAACTAAATTTTTCTCTATCACCTCAAACATTTAAAAGGCTAAAGATTTATCCTTCAAAATACACACTTTTAAGGCTGCTCAATAAGGGGCAAAGTTACGTACTAGGAGTACTTTGGTCCAAAAATGCAATTTTTATGGAAATTTTGGCAAATGTCAAATTTAATGCGTTTTATGCCCAAGAGGATGAATATGAAATTATATTTTAAAAATTTAATTTGGTTTAAAAGATATTGATTAAAAATCATAATTTAGAGTTGTTGATTTTATTGACCTAACTAGGGTTGTTTTGTGTGTGTGTGTGTGTGTGGCTTGTTTTGCACTTTTGATAGCCCTAATTTTCACTCTATCATTTTTATCCCATCTAAATAATTAATTTCATGTGCCAAGATATGAATTATTATGTCACACACATTTATTTAATTAAATTTTGTTCATTATGTGACATAAGTGACATATGCCTTTGAACTTATATCAATTAGTCAAGGGAATGCAAGCGGACTTGGGAGACCATATATGGCATGAGAAAAGGCTGAATGGTTGAGATAGATCTGAATTTTTAAGTACAAAGTGTTAGATTGGGAGGCACAGTGGAAGATTAAAAATTTAAATCCCAATCATGATCAAACTGATTGAACTCGTTAAGTCATAGTGGATAAAAGATTTACCTTTTATTTCAAACTTCTCATGTGTTGTCTTCAAGTAGTTGATCTCAGAAGCTAACAATATAAATCTGCTCCCTCTACTAGTATCTACATGAATAGTGTGCTAGTTGTAACATCTTAGTTTGAATATAAGAATTTTAAGTATTTAAAAAGGTATATTGGTAAAAGTAAGTGAATTTTAATTGATGATATTTTGGAAGATTAATGTAGCTAATGGATCATTGGATAGCCTTAGAAGAGGGCTAGATATGAGTTCAAGTGGGCCGTAATACAAAGAGAGGTCCAATTCATGTGTAGGGCTCTTTATGCCATGCACCGTGGTGGATGCAACATGTACTACGACACATGTGCAAAATTAACATTTATCAATTCACGTATTAGACCAAAATTTAAAAGAGGGAAAGATAGAATGCGAGTGGAACAATAGAAGGAGCTCACGACTGTTAGGGCATGACTTCTAAACCAATTTGAAAGCTTTTAGGGAAACTTTATCCTTGGGTAAGCTTTCCATACCTCTCTCTCTCCCTATATTCAAATTTTCTAAAAGTTGGGGCATTTTGGGATGTGTTTTTGATTGTCTTTAGATTATGGCTGAATCCATTGCCTTAGCTAATGTTTTGAAAAATTAAATCAAGCCTGTAATCCTAGATTTATGGATTATGTGTAGATTTAGAATTTTTAGCTAAGGCTTAGACGAATCCTAGGTAGAAATTGGGAAATTTAGAGCAATATAGGTAATAGGATGGTGTTATTTATGTGTTTCAATATTAAATAAGATTAATGGAGTGTGTTAGGAGAATTGTTGGGGCTAAATTAAGGTTTTAGATATAATGGATACGTAAAATTGTGTTAAAAATGGGGAAATTAGTGTATAGATTAATAATTAAGGGTTTAATGTTGTAGATTAGCTATTAATCAAGCATTGTGGTGGTAGTGGACACATGTGGAGCTATTATTTGACCAAAATAACCCTTTTTGTAACAAAAAATTGAGATTACCAGATTGTCTAAACTCTTTATTTGTATGTTTGGATGGTTGTATATTTACTTGTAAAGCTAATGCTTTTGTTTTGTATTAGTATAGTGTTATTAAAAATGATTATGATTTAGAAACCCTATGTAAAGTAGAATGAAAAGTTGTTCTTAATGTTGTGGTATTTAAAAGCTAAATGCCATTTTAAATATAAATTACTTGCGAAATTCTATGATTTAAGTAGAAATGAATACTTTAATGGAAATCATCTGTTATGGCTATGTATTGAAAGCATTGAGCATATGTTTGGCATGATCATTGTGAGAGGGTGGAAGTTCACCTTAGTGTTTTATTGGGGATATTGTTTGAAAATTTATATAGTATATTGGCACAGTGGAGGCCTCGGTGCACATTATTATATTATTTGAAAGTCCCAGTGTCATGGTTCACTTTTGATGATTTACCTCTACATAAATGGAGGGACATACTTCATGGGTTTAGTACATGGATTGATCTACAAATGATAAGACCAGATGTGACGCTATGAGAAGTACTCCTATAATTCCTCTTAAGTATGCTAGAAACTTGAGAGAATAGTTTTAAAACTTTAGTGAATTTCAAAAGATCCAAGCAACACAACTTCTTGATACAACATCATTCCTTAGAATAATCCATAAAGAATTCTTTGGAGACTTTAATCTTATTAACTAAAGAAGCAAGCAAGAGTTATTTAAGATGAAGTGTTGTTCATTGGATAGGAAAGATCTACAGGAGCAATTCTAGTAGATGTCTGTTAAGTACTACATGCTGAATGGTGCTAATGATGTTAATCTTAGACATACATTCATTGCTTCTTTACCATATGAGTTATAGCCAAAGTTATACAGAGTTGTTGATGCATTATGAAGAGATATGTCACAAATCTCTCTCGAAAAAAATCTATTAATTAGCTCTATCTACTTTCGATAAACTTTATGAATGATAGGAATTTCTTAAGTCTATGCTTAAAGGAAAATCAAAGCTACAGTTAGCTTGTAAGAAGCCATATTTGAAGATTAAATACAAGGACTATGATCATTATTCTTGCAAAAAGAAGAATTATGTCCATAAATACATGTGTAAATCCCTTAACAAAAGGAAGAAACCTCCTCTTCATTACTTCAAAAGAAGAACCTCAATGTTGAAGAAATCATACATATGTTTCATTTGTAGATAAAAAGGGCATTTTGCAAAGAGGTGTCTTAACAAGTTAAAAAAAGCCATGAAACTATCTCAGTCCCTAGACACTGTTGTCCCTCTTGATAATGATTAAGATGTTGAATATGTTCTTGAAGAACAATATAAAAGATATGAGAAGACTCAATATGTGCTACCCATATTAGAAGAAAGATCTGATAATGAACAATATCCACCAATCTATGCCATTAGCTCTTTCATTGGACCTATGAATCCTTATAACCCATTTTCCTTTGGGTTAATAAATTCCTATAGCTAACCTACCTATAACAGAATTCCTCAACCTAATGTAAAAGTCCAAATCCTCCTAACTAAATATGATAAGCCCATTTCAGCCAATACTTTTATTGACATTGGTTCTTGCAGAAGTGTCATAAAACCCTATATCCTTCCTTATGAAGAATACTTTGCTACAATTGATGGAAAACCTTTTAGGATAGACCTTATCATTAGAAGAAAGATTAGCATAAGATTCTTCCCTAGATGTGTTGTTTGGACTAAACTCCTTAGGCATAATTTACTATCAAAAGATATTCTTGTAGGTTTTGATGTTTATAATCAGACAAAGAATCTATAGGTACTCCCTATAAGGTCAAAGTTCAAATAATTCTTTAGCAAACTTATTGATATCCTAAGCATATTAGAAATTAGTCAAGCCCTTCTAGGTTATGAACAGATTTGAGATCTACTTCTCCAATTTTACTTTGAAAGTCATGATTAGTTCCAGCATCCATTCCCTTTATGGAAAAAATTAAAATTTTTTTATAAAATTAATTTTTTTATCAAGTTACCATTTAAGAATAATAAGGATATTAATACCATAAGGGTATCACATCCTGGAATAAATCTAGAAGATCTTGCACTGATTGGAGAAGAATGTGCAGCCTTACTTAAGTAAGGGCTTATTGAACCAACAGAGTCAGACTATGCATGTCAAGCATTCTATGTCAAAAAAAGATCTAAAGACTGAAGAGGAAAAAAGAGGTTTGTAATTGATTATAAGCCTCTCAATGCCTTCTTGTAGGATGACAAGTTTTCTCTTTCAAAAATCAACACTTAGCTAGTCTATTTAGAGCTAGCCAAGATGTTTTTAAAGTTTGATCTCAAAGCGAGATTTTGGCAATTAAGAATTGATCTAATTGAATGTTACAAAACAACCTTCTGCATTCCTATTGCTTAATACTAGTGGTCAGTTATGCCCTTTGGACTTAATACTAGCCCATTATAGCCCATCACTATTTTAAAAGGCCATGATCTATATCATTGAGCTTATCGTTAATAGCACCTTAGTCTATGTTGATGATATCTTGCTATTCTTAAAAAATGACCATGAACATAAAGACCTGCTAGCCAATTCTACAAGATAATACAACAATATGGGATTATACTCTCAGCTCGTAAAGGTCATATTGGTATAGTCAGATATAATTTTTGGGAATGATTATCTAAGACAGACAGTACTAGCCCAACCTACATATTGCTTAGGAACTATTTAATTTTTCAAATGAAAACTTATCTAGAGCTTAGATTCAACAATTCTTGGGAATTGCGAACTACATAAAAGACTTTGTCCCTTAGGTGTTAAATCATACTAGCCAATTGTCTAAATTATTGTGAAAAAATCCACCGTCATGGGAAATCAATCAAATTAAAGCTGTCCAGCACTTAAAGCAGAGTGATGATTATTAGAGAGCAATACTCATTGAAGAAGATAATGGGAAAAGATACTATCGTGGTCATGCTAGTGGAGCATTCAAACTCTCTAAAAAGAATTATCATAGCCTACAAGAAAGTTCTAGTTGTGAAACGTGACATTGAAAAGTTTGGCTTTTATCTTAGCCCCTACTACTTTGTGGTAGAAATGGATAATATATTTTCCTAAAGATTCTTGATCAAAGCAAAAAGGTACTCCCTAAAGCTTAAATTCTATGATAGAAAGACTGATTTTCTCAGTTGAAGAAAACCACAACACCATTATAGACTACCTCACTAGACCTCAGGAAAAGATTAGCCTCATAACACTCTCACACAACCAACCTCTCTTTATTCTCAACATTATGCCTATACAACTAGTTTTGCCACCTCATTTTAATCCTAATATTGTTCCTAAAATCCATTTGCTAGTTAAAAGAAGTTTATTCTTTTAGCTCTACCTTTTCCCCTAGAATACCCATATTCAACCACAGCTTGAATTCTTTGATATTTAAACCCCATACCTAGCTATACCTTATATTAGAAGTTCCATACCAGATGAAGCCATGTGGTATCTTTGGTCACTCTCATCCCTCTATGTATATGTGTTAGCCTTCCTATCTTTAATTATTTATCATTACCTTTATGACTCTGTTCATGAAGATTTTAATCTCTGATACTTTCTTAAGTGGTTCTCACCATTACCTTGTTGGCATAAGAAACTCTCTTAGGTGATTGAAAATTATGGTTTATGGAAGATATTTTTGAATCAACAAAAGGCTTACTCCTTCTTTGTTGTTCATCACCTAGATAGCCATAAAAGGCTTTATCTTGCTAACCAAACTTGTCTATGAAAAACCTCAATTAACTGGCCATCACATAAAAAATTAGTCTTA
Source organism: Prosopis cineraria (assembly GCF_029017545.1). Lineage (NCBI taxonomy): Eukaryota > Viridiplantae > Streptophyta > Magnoliopsida > Fabales > Fabaceae > Prosopis > Prosopis cineraria. The sequence goes on along the minus strand of NW_026555344.1, from coordinate 40,024,282 downwards.
TCTGAGTTAAGAGATTTTTTATGTGAAAAGAATAATTTCCCAAGCATAGATCCTAATATCAGATGCACATCTCTAGGTCTTATTCCTCATCAACCTATCATTCTTGATGATGTATCCTAATTAGTACAATACCACCACCCATAATTGCTTTCTAACATTGTTGTTCAACGAGGTTACTTAACATGATGGATTCACATGTAACACCATCTTCTCAAAGTCTAACAACTCATTTAAGCCTTCCTCCTTCAGATATTCAAAACACTTAAAAGCTAAAGTCCTAGTACTGTCGATAGGTCTAAGAGACAAAAGACTTTTTTACCTTTAGGCCATTTAAAGAACAAGAGGATATGGATGAAGACTTCAATAAATAATAGGTAGAAAGCCTTTCAGCTTGATGGTTTAAAAAAGAGATCCCTCAATTTGTCTTCTAATCAAGAGTGCATACACAAGCGTATGAGGTGATTGGAATCCTATCATCAATCATAAGGGGAATATGCTTTTTCTTTAATTAAGTTTGTCTTTATGTTACGTGTGAGAATCTATCAATGTCACCTTTATTTTTAAGTCACATTTGCCAAAAGTAACTTTTACTTTTTGACAAAATTATTTACTTTAGTCAAATTAACTTTAGTAAAGTTGTTTTTATTTATACGTCTAGTCATATCTACCTTTACTTTTGAAAAAGCATGTATGCATGTCATCTTGTAATAATTAGTGTGCTGTCTTGCCTCTCCTCCCTTCACCTATAAAAGGGAGTGTCAGTTGTATTGTAAACTAGAACTCGTTTAATATCAGTTTGAAGAAATAAAATTGGTTTGTTCTTTACCATGTTTCTCTTCTAAACTCTCTCCTCTCTCCTGAAAGCTTAATTCGGCAATAACTTATTTATGTTGTACAAAGATTCAAGTATAATCTACACTTGCCTCTTTGAGGAACCTGTGTATTAGAATGAATTCAATCACAATCCATGAGTGTGAGTCCATGTTACTACACTTAAAAATCCATAGGTTGAAGTGTCAAGGGATTGAGGATTCTAAAGTGGTTCGAGTTTGCCTAAGAGAGAATGCCTTTTATAGATCAATATGCCTTGAGATGCATAAACACAAGAATCTCGGGTCTAGGCGCGCATGATAAGGTAGAGAATTATTTTTACATTAAATTATTAGTTTCAAATGTTGACATATCAAGTTTAATTTTTTTTAATATTAATGATTGGTACAAAAAATAGCCATTTGAAACTAATAATTTTAGGGTCAAGGGACTGAAAATACTTTATAAAATTAAAAGATCACATTAAAATCTTATATGAAGTTAAAAGACCAAAAGCATATTTTAGCATTGCATATTAATTATTCATTTTGAATCAAAATATAGGGTATTGATAATTAATTTCCAATTTCAAAAAATGTCAGTTTAAACTTTAATCTCTTAAATTTTTTTACATATTTTTAATTATATTCTCATTAAATATTGTATATAAGAATCTTGATAATAATAGTAATTAAAATTTAAATGTGCCATTTTTCCTAAAAAAATAATAAGTGCATAGGTATAATTGAAAAGAATAACTATAAAAATTACTCGATATCTTATATTTTGAATAAAGCAAAACTAAAAGATGCCATATTTGACAATATATATTTTGAATATAATTTTTACAAATATTTTCTTAATTTTTTTAAAATTCATATTATTATATCTACAAATTTTACAAATTTTAATTTGCAAATTATCTTAAAAAAAGTGCCCCAAAAGTATATTGCATATTTTCTCATAATAACAATATTTTTAAGGTAAAAATTAAAATTTGCTTTAAAAAAAGGATTAATGAGCAAAATAGACCCTAAAGTATTGTTTGAAAAGCGCTTTCAACCTTAAACTCTTAAAATGTGTAAAACCTAAATTTTTAAATTCATAGCAAAATAAACTCTGACCTTTAAATTTTTAAGTTAATGCTGATGTGTCATAGTGAATTAGCGCAACAAACCCTAAATTATTATGTTAGTAACGTTCTGAACCCTAAACTATTAGGTTAGTAATATTTTAAATCCTAAACTTTAAAATTTTAAGCAAATCACCTCTACTGTTTATGTATAAAATGTTGATATTATATAAATTAAATTAGCCTTAGCATGGTTCACTGCGGTGAATGCATCATTGATTATGGCAAATGAACTATAATTTTGTGAAATAATGTTTTTTGCCCCTTTCTTGTAACATTTTTCAAACGATTGGTATCTTATGCTTTCATATATTCTAGAACTCTAATTTAGTCCTATTTTGAATAATGTTTAGTTAATGGTGAAAATTTGAGATTTCATTTAAAAAGAAGTTTAAATATCATAGGATTTTACAAATAATGGATGCGAAAGCCAATGATTTCATCAATGAATTTAAAATTCAAATTAATCATTTAATTAAAATTATCTAATATTTAAACTTCTTTTCAAAATGGATTCTAAGTTTTCACCATTAAATAAATAAACATTATTCAAAATAATATTAAATTAGAGTTAGAGTATATGGTAGCATGAAATACAAATTGTTTGGAAAACAATGCAAAAAAGGGGACCCAAAAAATCGTTTCATAAAATTATTGGTCATTTGCCGTGGCCAACTATGCATTTACCGTGGCAAACTATGTTGAAATTAATTTGACCTACGTAATAGTTAACGTTCTATACATAAATGGTTGAGATAATTTGTTCAAAATTTTAAAGTTTAAAATGTAAAATGTTATTAACATAATAATTTAGGATTTACAAGGCTACTAACATAATAGTCTAGGATCTGTGGCACTAATTGATAATGACACGTTAGCATTAACTAGGACCCACAATAAACAGCAACGGTGTTGAAAAATTTAACAGTTATAGTTTATTTTATTACAAATTTAAAAATTTAAAATTTATTTTATATATTTTAAGAGTTTAAGATTTTAAACAATACTCAGGATCAATTTTGCTCATTAATTCTTAAAAAAATTGATAATTGCCAATTTAAGCTCAAAATGTCAAGATCAAGTTAAGTAATATGATTTTGTTTTTTTTTTTTTTGGGGATAAATTCAAGCTTGTCCCAACCAACTTGAATGGACTTGAGTCGAATTAAACACACTCTGAATGACCAGCCCTCCTGGTGTGAGGTAGGGTTTAGTCAGGATTAGATAGGGTAGACAATAGATTCAACTTCAATTATAAAACCATAACAATGCATAATGCCCAACCATGTTGCCGATGTGTTGTGCTCTGTTCCTCACTTGCCTCTTATAAATTTCAGCCACTTCAATTGATGTATGATATGATTCTATAACAGTAGCATCTCAAATAACTTAAAACGGTATCCAATATTAATCACATGCGTGGAAACAATGGTTCAATCGATAGAAAGATTGGCAAATATACATCGGTAGTATAAAATTAGTTGATAGATTATGATTGCTTTTTTAAAAAAAACAAAAAACAAAAAACCCCCTGGGGACAATCCAAATATGACTATAATTCACAAACCCACAAATTGCCAACAACTTTGACATCCCCCAAAGCTAAGTGCTCGGTTGGCAGAAGAGACCTTTATGAAAATCCTAGATACCAGGATGAGAAGAAACTCGCTCCTCGAACTCCCTGATTTCATTCCAGATAAGCATCATCAACACGCTCCACAAGACCAGAGCTAGCACTTGAATCATGTTCTGCACCCTGTTAAACAATTTATAGAGAAACAGCCAACTGGGTGAGCCAATGAAAGATTGGAAACATATTCTTCTAATAAATGTTTCTGTAGAGAAACTGAACCATTAATTTTACCAGAAACATTGATGGCCATCAGCAAACCTCATGAACGATCTCCATTGGACCTTGTTCGGGTCAAGCGTCGCCGTCTTCTTGGTACAGGAGATGCATCTTCACCTGCATCACTAAATATGCGCAAATCTTCACCAGCATCATGACTGTCATGAAGACCCAACAAATTCTCGCCCCACAGATAGCGTCGGTCAGAAGAACCTCCTGCTGGTCGACGATACCTCGTCCATGCTCTTGAACGAGGCCTTGGCTCCCGCCCATTTTCAATTGAACCAAGCATCTGAAACAAGAAGAGGGTTGTCCACCACGGCCCACCATTAGAATCGCCCATGCTGCCTTCTCGATCACTTGAGAACCTGCCATCTCCATTTTCAATGACATAATCACCCACAACCACAGCACCAGGCATGGCAGACCGAACAGCACTAACAATATCACCATATTCCCTCTGTCGTTCAAGATGTCGCCAGGCTCTTACCCTTGAAGGATCAACATCAGAGGGACGGGTTGTTGGGTGAACTCTCCTAGCATGCCGACGCAATTCAAGATAATTACCAACAAAAGAGCAAGATTCCCTTGAGCAACTTCTCTTCTTCAAATTGAGATAATTTCTTGCCTCTTCAACCACCTCCCAACCCAGCACTGTTCCTCGACATAAGGGACATTTCAAGCTCAATTTTGACTCGGATGAATTATCCACATCTAACTCCTCATGCTCAGCCCTGTCCTGCAAGGTCTCAGAATCAACAGTTTCTAAAATGCCTTCATTAGGTGAGTTGAAATGTCTACTTGGATCTTGAACATCACCCTGTCTTGATCCTCGAAGCAATCCAACAGACAATACAGTATTGATTTCAATTTGGTGATTTTCATTACCATCATTCAAGTCAGGTTGCATATTGAGATTAATATCAGAACTATTACCAGAGTTGTTTGTGTTTACTAAAGAACTGGAAAAATTTGAACTGTCCTTAGAATTGGCCTGCATTTTTTTAAACCGGTCCAAGCAATTTGAATGCCTATAACTTGTATCACAGATGTAAGATCTGCAGCCCTTTTCGTAAGAGCTGCAGTGAAGGACAACAGCATTATGTGGATGATCCATGCAAATAGGACATGAAACTTCATCCAATTCTTTGTGAAGAGCATGGATATCTGAATCACTATACAATCTTCGCTTAACACCAGTCATCTTCCACGCACAGTAATAACTACTAACAATATTAAACTAATCAGAACAGCAGATGATGCAGGTAACCAACCAAATATTACTTTCATTATTCAGAACGTGAAAACATGCCAGCTAAATATGAGACATTCTGACATACAAATTAATAGTTAATAAATTAAAAAAATTTAATATAAAACAGGAGAAAATCATTTAAAAACACATTTGGTTGCACAAACAAGCAGAAAAAGTATGGTTAGGAGAGTAACAAAACACAAAACTGGAAACGACTGGCTCAAGTCCCATCACATACGTTGGTCCTACTAAGGATATTTTGGGGGTGATTCAGTAGGTAGGTGAATGCACCAAATCCAACTACTAGAGATCATCTTCACCAATGAATACAACTCATCTAGGATTTTCATATGTTGGATTTCTAGAGACAATATCATCATAATTGGGGGGCAGGCAATAATCTAAGGTTCTTACATGTTAGTCTTGCAATGCCAATACTTTTCAATTATTAATCAAAATGTAGAAGTATATTTGCTTACCTTTTCTATTCCTGGACATCTTAACACAAAATCTACCATTAATTTTTTTTTTTTTTTTTGCAGGCAATAGATAAAAAGGAAAACTCTGCCTATGCTTTATAGCCAGTCCCAAACCCAGATAAAAGAGGAGGGTTGTGTTAAGCTCTCAATAATCAATGTAAAACTTTGTTGAATCACACATAGATACAGACAATAAACGTTTCTGTACTAATGCTAGGTCGCTGCTCGTAAGTAATGCGCTGCATGGCTTGAGTACAGTGATAAGTGAGTTAGAGCCGCTGCAGCTATGCCCGGATGTAATGTTAAATGAACAAGGGTTACTGCATTATCCTAGATGAGCGCGGCTAAAGAAGTTAGTTCATGTGAGCAAGATTAGACTTGGTATTTGAAATGTTGGAACCTTGACTGGTGAATCTATAAATGTGGTAGGAGTTATGATTCAAAAAAAAATTAATATTTTGCGCTTGCAGGAGACTAAATGGGCTGGTGAACAAGCTAAGGATATCTAAGGTTTCAAACTCTGGTATATTGGGAAATTAAACACATGCAATAAGGTGGGTATCATTGTTGATAAAGAGTGTAAGAAAAATGTGGTATAAGTTAACAGAATTGACGACAAAATTATTTCATTAAAATTGATCATCGCACGGGAGACTATCAATATTGTTAGCGCTTATGCACCTCAAGTTGGGACAAAAGCCAATCTTAAAGAATTATTTTGGAAAGACTTGGAGGGGTTGATCGAAAGCATACAACATAATGAAAAGATTTTTATTCGAGGAGACTTTAATAGACAAGTCGGGAGGGAGGCAGGTCATTATATGAGGGTGCATGATGGTTTTGGTTTTAGAGAACTAAATAATGAAGGACAACATATCTTTGATTTCTCTTTAACCTATGATTTCAAGATTGCTAATACTTGTTTCAAGAAGAGGGATGAGCATCTCATCACTTATAAAAGCAAAACTTCAATGTCATAGATTGATTTCTTTTTGGTAAGGAACGCAGATAGAAGACTTTGTAAAAATTGTAAGGTGATTCCTGGGAATGTTGTTACGATACAACACTGGATCCTTGTCCTTGATATATGTATTATGAGTAAAAACCAAAAGCGTCGACAAGTTATAAATCCAAGGATTAGGTGGTTGCAATTAAAAGGTGAAAAGAGAGAAATTTTCAAGAGAAATCTCTTGGTCGAAGGAATTTGAGAGTCTCGAGAAAGTGCTAATACCTTGTGGGAAGACTTGGCCATGAAGGTAAGGAAGGTTGCAAAAGAAGTTTTGACAGAATCAAGAGGTTTTGGTTTGAGAGATAAGGAGTTTTGGTGGTGAAATGATAACGTACAGGAAAAAATCAAATATAAGTAGGAGTGCTTTAAAGCAATCTGTTTGTGCAACAATGATGAAAATTGAGAAAAGTATCATATGGCTAAAAGGAAAACTAAGAGGACTGCGAGTGAACCTTGTTCTAAAGCTTTTGAAGAGTTTTATAATGGTTTTAAAAAAAAGGATGAAGAACGAAAAACTTATAAGATTGTTTAGAGTAAGGAAAGAAAATCAAGAGATTTGTAATAAGTTAGACATATAAAGGATGAAGAGGGAAATGTTTTGATCATAGATAATGATATTAAAGACAAATGGAAGACATACTTTTCAAAACTTTTCAATGATGATGGGGGGTCATCAATTAACTTGGAAGATTTAGTAACTTCTGAAAGAGAGCAAAATTTGTCATTTGTTCAAAGAATATGAGCTTGAAAAGTGAGAAAAGATCTCAAGAAAATGACAAATGGTAAAGCCAATAAACTTGATTGTATCCCTATTGAAATGTGAAAATGTTTGGGTGAAAAAGAAGTGCAGTAGTTAACTAAGTTATTTAATGAGATCTTACAGTCTAAGAGAATGCCAGATGATTGGAAGAGAAGCATCTTAGTTCTTATTTATAACAATAAAGGAGATATTCATAATTGTACTAACTACAAAGGGATTAAAATTATGAGTCATACTATAAAATTATGGGAAAGAGTGGTTGAGCATAAGTTGAGATTGGAAATTGAAATTTCGAAAAATCAATTTGGCTTCATGCCAGAGAAAGTGACTACAGAAGCAATTTATTTACTAAGGAGACTAATGAAAAAGTATCGATGTAAAAGTAAAGATTTACATATAATTTTCATTGATTTGAAAAAAAACTTACGATCGTAAACCGAAAGAAGTACTTTGGAAGGCTTTGAAAAAGAAGGTTTCCAATTGCCTATATTCGAGCTATAAAAGACATGTATGAGAGGGCAAAAACTAGCATAAAAACACTTTGTGGTGAAACAAAAAATTTTCTTATAAAGATTGGATTGCATTAAGGATCACTTTTAAGCATATTCAAGGGAAAATTTCTAAAAGCGTGTTTTTTGCAGATGATATAGTTCTTACTGCCAAGACAAAAGAAGAGATAAATTGTAAGGAAGACATTGAAGTCAAAAGGTTTCTGCCTGAATAGGAGTAAACCAGAATATTTATATTGTAATTTTGATAAGACGTCATATTTATATTGTAATTTTGATAAGACGTCAATAAGTAGTAACTTGAAAGTGAAATTGGGTGATCAGACCATACTTCAAGTGAAAAAGTTAAGATATTTAAAAGCAATTATTCAACAAAATGGAGATATTGATAGAGATATTACAAATAGGATACAATCGGAGTAGTTTAATTGAAAAAAAGCTAAAGGAGTTTTGTGATCGTAAGTTACTTGATAAGCTAAAAGGAAAGTTTTATTAAATTGTTGTAAGACCAACAATTTTATATGGTAATGAATGTTGGGCTTTGACGAGATAGCAAAAACATAAAGTTGGAATAGCAGAAATGAAAATATTGAGATGCATGTATAAATATACACGTAAAGACAAAATTTGAAATGAGCGAATACAAGAAAAAGTAGGTGTGGCACCTATTGAAGAAAAAATGGTAGAAAATCGCTTGAGATAATTCAAACATGTATAAAGAAGATCACTAGAGGCACCTGTGAAAAAAGTGAAACAGATGACTTTAAACCCTGTCAAGAAAGATAAAGGAAGACCGAAGAGAACACTTTTGAAGGTTATTAAGTGAGACCTTTAATTAATAATATTTCTAAAAACTTAATAAATGATAGAACATAATGGCGGTCATATAATCCATGTAACCGACCCCAACTAGTAGGATAAGACTTGTTGTTGATGTTGTTGTTGTTGTAATAGATAAAAAGGAAACTATATTGGCCAACTAAGCTAACTGCTGATGACCAGAAAAAAACTATTAACCAAACCTTAAGATAATGGGCGAAAAAGCTATGCTCTCCAATGTGACAAATACAGGGTTCAAAACTATAACTTGATAACAGAGGAGACAGAAACGTATTAATTCCTTGTAAAGTTTAGCAGCCAAGAACCGATGGCTTACTTGGATTCAAAATCATATCAGACACCATGTCCAATGGAATAATGGAACATATAACATCAATATAGATGGCTTTTTCGTACAAAACAATAAACGGAGTACAAAAACAAATGCAAGATAATACTTAATTCAAACAATTCAGTGCTTCCAACACAAGATACAATTCGTAAAATTCTACTATAAACATAACTTACCAAGAGAACAAGCTTTAGTTATTTCCCTACTGAAGGCTTCCGAGTCTCAAACTGTATTTACAGAATCTTACTTGACTTCACAAAAGAATCAACCCTCAAGCAATGCTCCGATGCACGTTAAATAATAATGAAGTAATGTATACTAAAAGCTTTGGCAAATATATAATTAACGAACACCTCTGCACAACAGAATCACCAACTAGCCCCAAATTCTGCAGGTTTGACACCAGAAGGGAAGAAAAAGAAAAGTTTTAGCAACACAAGATATCAATCTAGCAAATCTCAAGAAAGCAATAATAAGAAAAAAGAATCATCAATGGGCAGGATTAAACTGTTTCTTTAACTTAAAATTTCTCTTTGACTGTGCTAACTGTACAAAACTTTGCTATTTAAAAAGATCAAATGAGATTCACCACCAACCCCAAAAAATCGGTGAAAAAATAGATGTTGTAGTATATAGGGGGGCCACCAAATAATCTCATTAACTTATTTTGCATGGCACCTAAGTTATTATACTGTTTGGAAAATAATTATAAATACTTTCAAGCGACCTAGAAGATTGCAGAAATGGACGATCGCCACGGAAGGTAGGGTTAGTAAAGATGACTTCTTCCTGTCTAATCAAGTGTCCTATTACAGAACTTTAACATCTAGCAAGAATTTGTTTTGCAAATTTATAAACAGTCTCAGAAATCCTTTGAAATTCTCTGGATAAAAAAGTATTATCTGCTGTGACTATTAGAGTTATAATAAACAATCAAATGTTGAACAAGAAGATATAAGGTCTTAATTTTCTTCCTGATTGGCCAAATATAGAATATTAAGCAGAACACTCTCTCGGTCTCTCCAAAACTAGGTCGATCATAAGGAAAACAACAAATTTCGCGAGAAAAAGCAAACAATAAGATGTCACGGCAATATCAAATTTACATGGATACATCATCATCTGATATATTGATATCGATGTGGATAATCGCACGAGCTAGACACGATATAGCACCGATAACGTTTCACCTTTCAACAACCAAAGGAGGCCGTGAAGAAAATAGCAACTGTTCACCATCCGACCGCGAAACAAAAATAAAAGTGTGAAACAATGCAAAGACGATGGTAAAGCTTAAACGAAGCCGCCAGAGGCAGATGATAAGCAGAGTTCTAAAATTCATCAAGATCCTAGGAATTGTCGCATAAGGTTCCCAACCCCAGATCAATATCCAATCGCCATAAACAAGGAATGAAAACCTACCCAAACCCTTAAATATTCAAATCGCATAAAAATCAAAGAGTAAACAGCACGACAAGGGGAAAAAATCAGAGACACCAATTGAGAGTGCGATCAAACTCAATCAAGATCCGAAAACATATATTAGAAAAGACAAACAAAATTAATTATTTAGTAGAAGTGAAGTCGGGTATTTACGAAGAGGGTTTGAGAGTTTTTTTTCCTCTGGGGTTGGTCTCCGCAAAGATTGCGTGGAGGAAATGCCACAGATACAAAGAAGGCAAAAATATTTGAAATTGAAAGGCAAAGCAAAGAAAGCAGAGACGCGAAAAAAGAGGATTTATACTGTTTTGAGAAGGCGGAAGAGTGGGACCCAAGACAGAGGACTCAGCGGCCACAACCGCCTCATGGTTGAGGTCCTTGGCTAAGGTGGTTTCTTCGTGTGGAAGGCCTGGCACGGGCATTGAGTGGTTTGGTCATTTTTAATGTTATATTAATGTCCCTAATATTTTTTAAATAAAATTTATTTGCCTTAAAAAAAAAAACTCAAATCCATGTAATTTCAATTTTTAACAAAAAGCTAAATTAAATTTGAATCCAATAAAAAATGGGCGAATCACGTTTAAAATAAGAAAATGAGAATTTAATTCTATGAAGCATAATGACAACAAAATCCGAGAAATTTCTTTAATGTTAAATTTCTGTATCAAATTATTTTAGTATTCATCTACAATTTAAAAAGTTTCAATTTTTTTAAATCATTTTGATTATTAATAAAATTAAATTTGTAAATATTTATATTAATTTTATAAATCATATAAAATTGATTGGATTTGCTGAAATTGTAATTTTTTAAATTATTTTAGTTATTAATAAAATTAAATTTATGAATATTTTTGAAAAAAAATAGTCATTGGTTCTTACAATTTAATCAAATTTTATTTTTAATTTTTATAATTTTTATAATATTTTCATCCCCTGTAGTTTTAGAAGGATTAGGTGGCTTTTGTTTTTAAAGTTATTATAGTTTTAATTTTTTTAATGTTTTTAGTTCATATAAAAACTGAAAATATTAAAAAAAATTGTAAAGATTAAAAAAAAACTCAATGAAATTATAGGGATCAAAGATTATGTTTTTTTCAATATTTTTACCAAACTTATAAACTATATAAGATTAATTAGACTTTGCTAATTGAAAAAAATTGTTGATATAAAATTATAATTTCTTAAATTATTTTAATTATTGATAAAATCAAACTCACAAATACTTATATTAATTAAATTTGGTAAATAAAATTAATTGTATATAAGTTTTAAAATAATTTCACAAAGAAATTTAATCACGTTTACTGTCAAATTATCATTTTCGGGGGTTTATTTGTCATTTTGGCCTTGAACAAAATTTTCCCTGGGGAAGATTAGAAGTTTGGCTCCAATAAGGCAATAACATACATATATGCTTCCAGTGGCAGATTCGTCAATATGCGAGCCTCATCCTCCCGCCTTCTTTTCGCCCACACCTTAGACAGTGGCTGAACACCTCGGAATCTCATATACCATTACATTGATTTCGGATTCACACTCAGTTACTCGGAATCGGAAGTCAGAACAGAAGCTCATTGCTTGCTCCTTCTCTTCTTTCCACGAAAGTACGAAGTTTCTGGCCCAGAGACTTCCATGTCGATAACTTGAAAGCTGGAACGAATTTCCAAAATCACCCAAATGGCGACCATTTCCACGTGCTTCACTGTGATACCAAGCTCTAGATTCTACAGCCACTCTCATAATTTATGTAAAGCTTCGTCTTTCGCTAAGCCCCCAAACCTGTTCCCACTCGTGCAAAAACCAATCTTCTTGGGATTTCCCAAAGGGTTGGATTATAGGGTTTTAGCGCCGGTTGCGAGAGCGAGTGTTGATGTGGCCCCAGGGATTAGACCGGGAGGCGTTGTGGAAAGTGATAAATTGCCGTCTGATGTGAGAAAGCGAACGATGGATGCTGTGGATTCGTGTGGAGGGAGGGTGACTATTGGGGATGTGGCAAGCAAGGCTGGGCTCAAGTTGAATGAGGCCCAGAAGGCTCTTCAGGCTCTTGCTGCCGACACCAATGGATTCTTAGAGGTAGTTATCTGGAAGTTTGTGAGGTTACGTCCTGCGAAACGAGCTCTGAGCTCTTGTTTCATTAGGCCTATTTTAAGTTTTTGATCCGTTAGTACAATTGTTCCAAGATGGTATGTTTCAGGTTTCTGAGGAAGGTGATATTTTGTATGTGTTTCCAAAAGATTATCGGTCAAAGCTTGCAGCCAAGTCATTTAAGATTAAAGCTGAACCTTTTCTTGAAAAGGCAAAGGTGTCAGAAATTTTCTCCTTCTCTGTTGACTATTGCTGATGTCTTGCTTCGTGCTTTGGTTATTAATGTTATATAGCATTGCCTTTGACAGGCCACTGGAGAATACTTGATAAGGGTTTCTTTTGGGACAGCACTTATAGCGTCCATTGTTCTTGTTTATACTACAATAATTGCTCTGGTTTCTAGCAGAAGGTACCTGGCGACTTTATCATATGTTGAATGCTTTAAAATTTAGTTTTATTAGTCCCAATTCCTAAGCATGACACGTTTTGATATCTTTTTGTCATTTCAATGCATTAACCATGTTACTTGATTACAGTGATGAGGACAACCGTGGAAGGCGGGGAGGTAGAACATATGATTCAGGAGTCACTTTCTACTTCAATCCAGTAGACCTCTTCTGGTAAAATATTTTATTCTAAATCCTAGGAGTTTTTGAAAAACACATTGCTCAAAGAAAGGCGTGATTGGCTTATTTGATCGAACAATGTGGAGACCACCATATTAATAGTTGCATTTTGGGATGATGAGGGAGGGGTAGGTGGTTTCTCGTTTGTCTTTTAACAATTGTGTTTATAAAAATAATTTAAATAGTTTTGCTTCTTGGCGTATATGATTTTCTGCCAACTGGAATTAAAGAACAAATTTATGGCAGTTTCTCTTTGTATATATGCCTGCTAAAAGGACCCAAAGAGAAAAGGGAAAAGAAAAAGAAGTCAATAGAATAGAAGGTGGAGAAGAGGAAGATAGTGAAAAGAAATTGGTGCTTGTATTACTGTGATACAGTGCAACATAGAAAATTGAGTTCCCCTATTTACCTTTTTATTTCTGAGCTTGCTTGTCTCGTTTAAATTTTGATACCAAAGCTATACAATTTAACACGTTCACTTGTTGATTAAAGAAAACCAGTTCTACAATGTGTAGTTGTAAGTACATTCTTGTTTTTTAGCTTATCTGCTCTTAGGTCTTGTTTGGTATCATCTAGCGAAAGGCAATCCCTTTCTCTTGTACAAAAAATTGACATATTCATTGTTTATTATATCCCTATTATCGTAATGAATAGTAACTATCTTTTTTATTAATTCTTTCATTCAAGGGCACAAAGGACATTTCTCATCCACAAAATCACTTTTTCCCATTCCATTCCATTTTTCATTCCATTTCATTTTGAATACCAACCAGCCCTTAAAAGTGCATTCTAAGATAGGGATAAAGTTCTTGACTCATGATTATAGGAGAATTGATTTATTATGAGATTTTGACACTCCTTTGTGAAATTCTTGCATTTTTCCATGTCTAAGTGTGTTGGTCCTGAAGATAAGGCATGCATTTATTACAGCTGTTTTTTATTAATCCTCTCAATCCATATCATGCGTATATCTATAAATGATTTGTGTAGTTGTAATTGCATTTAACCCAAAAATGATTTTTTGAGATGAATTTTGGTGACATCTATATTTCTATATTCTTTCGAAGGTACTGGGATCCGTATTACTATAGGAGACGAAGGATACAAAATGATCAAGAAAAGATGAACTTCCTTGAATCGGTATGTGATGCAAATGAATCATATTTGTCTTTCATGTTTGTTTCTTGTTCCTCATAAAGAAAAATGTATTTTTATTTGTTTCTCTATAGGTCTTTTCGTTTGTGTTTGGCGATGGTGATCCAAATCAAGGAATTGAAGAAGAGAGGTGGAAGTTGGTAATATTTGAGGACTGAATGTGGTGGTCCGTTGCCTTTAATAAATATTTGCTACTCTAATTCTCTTTGTATATTTTTTGTCTTTTTACAATTTTTTCAAGATTATTCTGTTGTCTCTGCCCCTTATCAAAGTTATACTTCTATTTTTCTTAGAAAAAAATTCGTGGGCTATTTTGTCATCTTTAAAGTGATTAGTTTTGCATTTGAATTTTTCCTTGTTCACCATCTTATTTTAAAACTAATCTACTTGTAAATGTACATCATCATATATTTTCTTATGTGACCTTTGCATCTAACTTTGCCTGATATATGATAATTATTTTGCTGTGCTCATTTTACTTGCAGATTGGCCAATACATAGCATCTAATGGTGGTGTGGTAGCAGCTGAAGAACTTGCACCATACCTTGATGTAGAGTCTACGAAGGAGCTTAAGGTGATTTAGCTTTTCTAACAGTACTAGACACATTTTACCATGCATTGTAAAGAGTCTGAGAAATGAGTTGTACAGTTCATGGTTTATGAACAGCATGGCTTTTATAGAATTTATTTTTTATATTCATATGTTACCTTAACATAGAGTTTACTTTGGCATTATTTAGTTTGTTGTTCTGCTTATAGATTTAGACAATGTGCATTTCTCTGCTCTGGCATTATTTAGGCCATGTTTGGCTTGATGGATTGATTTTGAAATATGGAAGGGCAGATGGAGAAGGAATGAGTATTTGTTTACCGAAAAACAAAAACGAAGAAGGAATGAGTATTTTACCCTCATTTGGTACACAACCTTTGAGCTTCCTAGGAATGTCATTTTCCAATTTCCATCAAAATGATGGAGGGTTCATTCCTTAGGGGCTGCTATGGAAAATTTCAGTTCCTGGGAATGATATTTTTGAAGATTATTCCTAAATCATTTTTCAATATGGCAATTTTGGCTCAATAAATAAAAAATCTATCAGATGAGTTAGACTTCTCAAAAGCATCTTCTCTCCTGTAACAAAGTGGGATGAGCTCAAACAGGATGACGGATGAGGTGGTGACTGTTGGAGTTTTGAACGTGGCTATGAGTTCATCTTCATACTCTCCTTACCTCATCACTCTCCTCTTCTTTGGCAAGTAGCAGCAGCCTCTATGACAGCCACCACCTCTGTCACTCAAATGTGTTGACACTTGAAGCTCTTGACGATTCGGTTCCACCATTGCTCTCCTCTCATTGTCCTCTCTCTCTCTCTCTATACACACACACACACACACACACAAGCTCTCAATTATTTGAGGTGGTGGTTGCTGGCTCCTTCCTTTTCCTTTGATGGTTGCTATCATTTCTTTTCTTTTTTTTTTCCTGCATATATTGGTTTCATAATTCTTGGCTTGTTTGATTGGATTTGTATTAGACCTCTTTATCTCTTGATTATGTTTTTGGTTGGATTGCTGAATCTGATTTGCGGTAGCTGGTAGAATATTGTTGATGATGAAGAAACGTGTAAGAAAAAAGAAAGTATGGAAGAAATAGGTTAAAACCTCTCATTCCATTATTAAAATACACATACCAAACAAAAATCATCCCAAGATTCTGTTCATTTTTTCTGACGTATCAAATATACATTTAAAGCTCCATTCTGTTCTTGTGCCCATTCCTATTCCTTTTTCTATTCCCATTCCATCGAAAAAATCCTTCCTGCATACCAAATGGGCTGTAGTGAGAACTTCTAAAAAGGAGTTGAAAGCATTAAAGATCTGTGAGATTTTGTTGGTTATTATTTGACCATTTCTCTAATTTCTTTTTCCTGAATCATCAATGCATATAGAAAAAAAAAATTTCTCTATTTTTTACCCTGCTAATCTTCAAATTACATGCTTAAATTCCAAATTGTGTCCTCTTTAATTAGTGTTGATGCTATATTTATAATCTCGTTACAAGTAATCAAAGTTAAAACAAAATGTTTCTTAAGTAATGGTCAAGGTTACTTGTATGTAATTTATGAATGTTGGTGCTTTTATGCTTTTTTAGTTTATAAATTTTATTTTAATCCCATGTCCTTATTAGCGTACTTGAGGCTTTTGAACACCATGTGTTTTTTTTTCCCCCTCCTGTTAGATTTGGCTAACTTTACTCGTGAACTGCACATGGCACATTTCAACTTGATCAACTGAGCTTAGTTTGCATTGAAGGTGGCAAATGTCTCATTTAATTATATTTCATTTGGAAGATAATTTAAGGCAATGCAGAAATGGTTTAGTGTTTACTCTATTTTATTATTTCTTGCTCTGTTGTTTGTCCTGTACATTATGTTGATATTGATTCAAGAATGATAAAACATTTTTCTTTTCGTAATTTAAATTTGGTGTATTTTCTCCTTGCCCTGCTGTTTGACCGTTGATCCTTGAATGAATGCAGGAAGATGAGTCCTATATCTTACCTGTTCTTTTGCGATTTGAAGGTCAGCCTGAAATTGATGAAGAGGTATATTGGTAAAATGTAATGGTTTAAATTAAAACCTAAACTTGTTCATTTTTCTTCCTCCTTGCTTTCCTAATGATTTTTTAAAGAATGCTCCATGTGGCCTCCCTTCTCCATTTGGTATAGTTTGCTCATCTAGCGAATAAGGATATGATTAAACATTATGATTCTTAGATAATTATGTTTTTCTCTCAAGCACAGTGCCTTCTACAACCCACTAGAATATAGAACTTCAGGGAATGAATTTCGTTTTCTTTTTTGTTTTTTTTTTTTATTTACTTGCAGAATCATTGTTGTGCAGGGAAATATTCTATATAGGTTTCCATCTCTGCAACGGACTGCTTCTTCACAGCGCAGTAGGCAGAAAGAATATATGGGAAGAAAATGGGCTGAGTGGGTTGGAGGCATTGAAAAGTTTTTCAAAGAGAACAAATGGCAATTCAGGTTCTACATTGCATTTGTTGTGACCTATTGGTGTCCCACTTATATTAAATTATACAACAAGAACAACAACAAGCAGCCTTATCCCACCAGGTGGTCTTAATTATAACATGGATAAATCTTCTTTTGCAGTAAAACCAGTGCATCAGAAAGGGCAATGGTCATAGGCCTGGGTGGTCTTAATCTGTTTGGGGTTATTATTCTCGGAACCATGTTGAAGTATGCTCTTGACATGATTTATTTTTAAGTTATTTTCCTCTTGTATCAGACTTTCAGTGTCCTGACTTGGGGCTTTTCTTATGTCCAAAGAGAAATGACGGTTGCACCTAGTGGCTTCATTAAATTTGTAGCCGACATGTATCCTCTTCTTCAGGTATGACTAAAACTTTTGTTTTATACAATCAAGTTAGTTCTTGGTCAAAATACTTGGGGCTTATTCATGGCGTAAAATCATTAGTTTAATAAAATAATTACAAGAATCTATAATTGCATTATTAAAAATCACAATAATAAATTAAGTGATTAATATATATCATATATAAGTTTCTTATTCATGAAAGTATGAAATAAATATTTATGAGGCAGAACTAACTGGTACACAAGAAATGAACATTTATTAAAATTAAATTATCATTTACTTCATTTTATGAAAAAATAGAAGTTAAACTATTTGATCAAAATATTTTAATTGATAAACGAAAAGCATACTAACACTTCACAGAATAATGAATTTTAATTATTAATTGCATGTAAATTCCTTTGTATTGATTGTTAACTAAAAATCATAAACAGTAAAATAATAAATAACAAATAAAAAAAATAGGGAACACAATATCATAGTGCCACTTTTTGTGAATGGTAGTCAAGCGATAATTTGAGAAACTAAAAGGCAAAAACGAAATAGATGAAAGAGGGAGGCCTGTATAAAAAAACTTGAGAAGTCGGAGAAGCTTTTGTTTAAATGGCTTCAGTCATGGATTTGACTCTGATAAGAAAGAGATAACAAGGAACTTGTAGGAAGCTAATATCAATGATACAACCATTTACAAACAGTTTAGAATCTTGCAATTTCACCATAAATTTACAACTTTAGGCCAGTTAATTCAAGTTTAATGATTTTTGTTTTCATGTTACAAGTTAGCCAGTTATAAATATTGGCAACCATAAAACTGTCTGAGTCCAGGACTTGAAACGTGATGTTAACAACATTGGAAAAGAGGGTTGATATTTGATAGAAATTATGTGTAATTTGATTGATTAATTCTTCTCAGTTGTTCTGCTTATAGTGTGAATTCTTGTTTTTATAGTAACCAAACATGAAAAATAACTTTTCCGTAAAATGTGTATTGAATGATTAATATTTTCAGATTTATGCTGGTTCTTTCTTTGCAATTCCCCTGGTTAGATGGTTCTTTATTCACAAGTGGAATGGTGACATTGAAAAGAGAAACCAAGCTAGGCTGCAGTGTGCACGAGTACTTGAATTGCCTGACATTTCATTGAGGAGGAAGGTACCCATACTTGTGTTTATTTATGATTCCTTTTGTAGTATGGACTGCTGTCTCTAATTATACTGGCATAGTTTAATTGTTGGCACCTTTGGTTTGATGGTTCTTCATAGTTTTTGTTTTCTCTCAATTCTTCTCATCACCTGTGCTGCTTTTGTGTATCAATCTGTGTTGGGCTGTGCTAAAGTAATTCCTTTTCAGCTTCGACCGTTTGCATCAAACTGTAATTCCATAGTATAATGTCTTTCATCATTAATTTTTTTTGGCCAAGTCTTTGATAAATATTTGGATGTGTTATATATACAAAAGGAAACTTATGACCACAGTGCGCAAGGATAAAACACTCGTACTGCAGACATCCTGGAGAAAAGAGAAGAAAATTGAAATTATGTTCTTTAAGAATGAAAAGTTTATAGACAGGATGGAGGATAAGACATCCAAGGTAGTTTGTTAGTGATACTACCTGAAAAGTGCCCCAAGTACTTATTTTGATTAATCTATTTTGGAAGTGGTTTCGTTCAATGCTAATCTTTAATCATAAAGCACTAAATATTTTGAAATTTATAATGGAAAGAGATTCATCTATTTCATTAAATGCATTCCATCTGGTTTCCTTATTGTGGATTTGTTTTGTTGGGTGCTGCTTCTGATTTGAGCTCATCTGATAGGTGTATCTGTGTGGCCTGCTGGGTTATGCTATTATGTGCCTTTGCTTCCTCTTTTCGCATTAGAAATTTTAATTATAAAGACATATTACAATATAGCCAACCCTACCTAATGGGATAAGACTGCTTGTTGTGGGATATATTAAAGTAATTTAAGTTTAAAGTAAGTTCTTTTTACTTTTACTATATGGCAAACTTCATCTTGTAATTTTAATTTGGGTTGTTTATCCCTGGAGCTTAAACGTGACAAATATTACAAGCTATTTGCCAAGTCAAGGAATTTAGTTAATTTAATAGAATTAGATGTTGCCTTACGTGCAAAAGGTTATTTATGTATGGATTACTCAGTATAATCCTCCTGAGACACTCAGTCTCTCCTTGATGGCTTTCAGCTTGTCAATGCCCGGGACATGGCCCAAAAGAAAGTCATTGGACAGGATCAAATTTTGTACCGTACTGACAAAGACTTAGTTGAGCAAGAGTTTGAGGCTCGTGATTGGGACAAAAGATTTGGGGATCTGGAGAGATCTGATTGATCAGGGTCAACTTTTGTATTGGTAAACTCGTAATTTATTCCTTTATCTAAGTACTTTGAACAGCCAAATTTCATCAGATAAATGGATAGCTTTTCGTGCAATATTTTGACATCCCTTTAGGTTGGCATTGACTGTATGGACCTTGTTTATTATAAATAAGAAAAGAATTAAGAGTTAGTTAGGATTTAAATAGATTTAGGTATGAATTATGATTTAAATAGGATTTAATTGTTAGTTCGGATTTTAAATGTTAACCTCATATTAGTATGATTAGGTAGATTAGAATATCTATTAAGAATAGGATGCCTATAAATATAAGGGCAGTAATGTACCTGATTTATGATTCGGATTCTAATAAGATTGCTTATTCCAGATTCTCTCTATTATCTATCTCTCTGGTTCCTTTCTCTCTCTTTCCAATCTAAATTCTATAACAGAACTTCTCTCTATCTGTTAAAAATACACCGAATAAATCCTTATATAAAGTAATACTAAATGACATCATAACATGCTTATTTATTATATCTTGTTGCTTCAAGCATTACTTTTGATGGGTTGAGATTGAGGGTGAAGCTGTGCATATTTTCTGACTTTGAGAGTAAGTATTGTTAGTGGAGGGTGTCTTTGTTATCTGACCACAAAATTTGGCCGTTCAACTCGTTTTATTCTGACGTCAAAGTAGTTCTGTTAAGCTGAATTTTAAAAAAGGCTAAATTGTAGCAGATTTTTATAAGAGAGGTCCATATAATAAATACCAAATAGGCGTTAAAGTAGTTTGATTTTTAACACAGCTACTGCCCAATATGAATGCATTTATGTTATTTTGGTGACATTTGCGTCATAATGACTGTTGATAGCTGGATTGAGTTTCAGGCCATGAGCACACGTTTCCGCCCGCTGCCTATATATAATCGTTTGCCTAGTTTGGAAGTATTATATATGTTTCTGGGGAATTTGCAGTAGAGGCTCTACTGCTGCAACCATTTATGCCGATGGCTATTAAGATAAGGCAAAGATGCTCGCAGAATCTGTAGAATCCGATGAGAATGAACAAACGACATGAACTTTTTCCAAATTTTTTTTACGAAAATTTCTGCAGGACGGACCAATAAATATATATACCTTTGAGTAGGCGTGGCCTTTTCGTGGTATCTTGTGATCTTGCAGAGTAAGGTGTTATTAATGCTTCGAGCTTGAATACAGTCATTGTATCATCCGGCAATGAGGCGTGAAAGTTCTCATTATAAAGGTGTTTTTTTTTTTTTAAGAAAAATGGTGAAACAAACTTTGTTTTGTATGCATAGTTGCATATTTTCTTGGTATGGGATGGTTTTATCATTACTTAATGGTCTCTTAAGTTTCTGTTTGCACCTTGCTGCCTATCAAAATATAAAGTATTAGTAATTAATTCATGGTTCTCAAAAAATATTAGTTGAAAGTTCAAACCTTAGTGTTTTTTTTTTTTTTAAATTATATCTTTTCAATTTTATTTTCATTAAATATTTTATATAAGTGTTTTGATAATGATAATTAAAATTTAAATGGATTGTTTTTTTCAAAAGGAGTATTACATAATGTAGAGGTTTGGATGGAATCCAAATTATAAAAGTTATTTAATGTTCTCTATTTTAGATTAAATAAGACTTTTAAAACATATTATATATTGTAGTTAAGAAGGAATATGTTAGTAAATTTTACCTTGTGTTTATGCCGTTTGCTTTCTTTTTATTTTTAATGATGCAATTGATACTGATATAGGATTAATGATGTAATTGATTTTTTATGGTAAAAAGGAAAATATATTAATAAATAAAAAAAAGTAGTGACGATGATAATGTTAAAACAAAATTAACAAAACTGTTAGAAATAGATAAAACAAGGAAAAATAAAAATATCAAGACCTTTCTTTTGAATTATGCAGCTATTAAAATCTTGCAAGAGTCTAATGACATCCTAATTGAATAGATGATTACATGTATGATAGAATTATGTTACCTTTTTGTACCAAACACGTGAAGTTCATAAATCTGACCAATTTTGGAAGAATTTTTGAGAGAAATTTTGAATCCAAACTAAGAGAACCTGTAAATAGAAAGTCAGGAGAAGTCGAGGAAATTTGGTTTTAAACTTGCAGAAAATCATCTCAATACAATCCTCATAATCATTTAGAGACAAGTGAACAAAACAATGGCTTTTTTTCATTTCTTAAATAAGTGAAGCTTGATATTCAAAAAGGAAGATTTGGTTGAATATGAGGGCAAAGCAAGTTAGGTATTGATCTTTTCTCTTGAATTTTGTGGCACTGGGTTATTTTAGTGTTGTGAATGTTCTTCCAATTGCATGCATTGGTGAGAAAAATATATTGTCCTTAAAATTAATGAATAACTTGATTCACAAGAGTGATTTGTTGTATGTAAAGCTTGATTCTTGTGTAACCATATCAAGTAAATAAAAATATATATATATTTTTCAAGAATTGATCTCATTGATTGTGATGAAGTTCACAAGAAATATGCAAGATTTAAGAAATAAATCCCCTATTTAACAAATTTGAAGAGCGCAAAGACATAAAGCCAAACCAAATAGCTCTAGCTCTAATGTAAGGACAATCACAAAGGATGTGATTGAGAGTTTCTGGAGAATAACAAATAAAGACAAAGTGTAGATTGAAATTGAGATGATGATTTCACAAGATATTCCATGTAAGAATAGCCTTATAAACTGACTTCCAACTGAAAATGAGAGTTTTGAAAGGAAGGCAAAGTTTCCAAATGAAGCTCCAAATGCCTTCTTTAGATAGAGCATCATCCTAAGTCAAAGTTGGCATCCTTTGAAAGCCCTCCTTGATAGTGTAAATATCAGGTCCCCAAATAAGAGAGTCTTTCAAATTACTAAAAGAGATAGGAGTCTTCAAGATCAAATTTGCATCTTCCCTAGTTTAAAGTTTGTGAATGAGAGAAGAATTCCACTTAGCCATTATCTAAGAGGATGGGTTTGCAATGATTAAGTCAAAGACCTTCGAAATATGAAGCTTTCTAGCTAGATCTCAACTGCTTAGCTTCTACCAGCACTCGTGAGAGAAAGAAATAGATTTTCCACTACCAACATGCTAAAAAAGATGCTTTTTGATAAGATTAGAAGCTTTAAAAATACACTTCCAAAACCAAGAGGCATTATGAGGAATTTCAAACAAAAGCCCCTTGGAATTCTCAAAATATTTGATTTTGATTGTGTTTGTCTAGAAGAGAATGCTCCTCAGCATCAAGCACTCTCCAAATTTGCTTGGCTAAGTGTGCTGTATCATGTTTTTAATGTTCCTTAAGCCAAGACCACCTTCTTTGGTAGGTGAAAAAGGAATTTCCCTTCTGGCAAGACGAATATTTTTCTCACTATCATTGTACCCCTAAAAAAGTCATTGAGTTTTGCATCAATGATATCACAAAAATGATTAGGAAGCTTAACACAGGAGAGAGTGTAAATCTTAGATGCAGAGAGAACCGATTTGATGAGAGTTAGTCTAGATCCTTGAGAAAGAAATTTTAGTTTCTAAGAAGCAATTCTTTTTTCAATGGATTCTGTAATCTGGGAAAAGATTAAAGATTTATCTCGCTTAGCGTCAATCCAAGTACCCAGATATTTACCAAAAGAATCAACTAGTCAAATGCCGAAGAAGTCAGCAATCTCTTGCTTGAATTCCAAAGGACAGTTTGGACTGAGGAGCGAGGAAGATTTCTAAACGTTGATCGAGAGGCTTGACCAGTTGCAAAAATTACAAATGACTTCATTTATTGCTTGAATTCCATTTCTAGTAATCTCAAAGAAGATTGTTGAGTCATTTGCATACAGTAAATGAGAAATGTGATAGGAATTTTGGCAAATCTTGATTCCATGAAAGTAATCTTCTTGTTCCTTTTGAATAAGACAGGACAGCACATTAGTAGCAATAACGTAGATGTAGGGAGAAAGAGGATCTCCATGTCTAATTCCACTTGATGGGTAGATAGGATTTGAGACCCTGCCATGAAAAAATTATTTGAAAATCAACTGTTGAGATGCATTGCATAATCAAATGGATATATCCATTTGGTAGGGAAGTTCATCCTTCATAACACAGCTTCAATAAAAAAACCAAGAGAGTTTGTCAAACGCCTTAGAGAAGTCAAGTTTAAGGGCATCAAATTTTTCCCTTTTTCCTTTTGTGGTGGGAATTTGATGAACCAAATCAACGACTACCAAGATATTATCATAAATGAGCCTGCTTGGAAGATAAGTACTTTGAAGGGGAGAAATTGACCTTGGAAGGACAGTCTTGAATATGTTACTCAAAACCTTTGAAATGATTGACGTAATTGATGTTTTTATGATGAGTATGGTTTCTTGAATGAAAGAATTGAAAATTTAGATTTTAGCACGAGTCTTGCAAACAAAACGTCAAGCTAACTAACACGAATTCTACAGCTTGAAGTGGCTTTAAAAGTATTGTATGGTCATGACTTCCTTTCTGATCTTCTAATATTTACTCATAGAAGTCATAAGAGGTGTGATTCCATCTTATTCCATAATTTTCTTTTGGAAAAAAAAAAAAACCAGTTGTCTAGCTGTTTAGAAGATGTTTTTCGGTAGCTACACAATTCACGGCAAATCATTTTAGGAAATCATTTGGCTATAACACTTTTGCAGAATGCTTTTTTTTTTTTTAACGGGTTTTCCTGTTCAACCATAGATTTTAAAACCTTTCAACTTACTGATTAGCTGCTATTCTGGCCAAAAGAATCAACATATGTATCTTTTCCCTGTGCATTATAAGCTGCCACCATCTTTCTTTTAAATATCATGAGCTCCTCCTCTTTCATCTTGCATTCATCACATTCTTGAAACCCTTCAAATTCAAAATTCCATCTTCAATTGCCTTTCATAATTTTTATACTTGAAGAAAATCAAATTCTACGATGAAGAACCCAAATTCCCCAGTAAGCTACATAATGCTAGAGGAACAAGATGGTAACGGTGCAAGTTTTTTTTTAATGGTATGTGGCTGTTTCCTGATTCTACTCTGAGAAGTCACCATATAAGTCCTCTTAAGAAGAGGAGGAAAATTCAGGAGTGGCTGACTACTTACAACTGGATGTTGGGACTTTACACGTCTAGCTGGACTGGTTTCTAGTGAAGTGTTACAACGATTAATAACAGTTACATTGTTCCTCCTATGTGGTACCTTGAAGATGATATCATGGTTTGGAATGGTAATGTCTCGGGAGAGTTTTCCATTAAAAGTGCTTATTACATGATGAAGAGAATTCTAGTTCGTCACATAATGCTACTTTCAAATCTATTTAGAAATGGAATGGAGCAGAACAGATTAGATTCTTTATTTGGCTTGTGCGTTTGAAAATAAATGGCTTAAAATGTATTTTCTCTCTAAACTTTCCTTCGAGAAGCACTAAGCACCTTATACTGATAAGTGGGGTGCTCTCCCCTCCCAAAAATTATTTTCTAGAGGAGCAAAATTTCCCCTCCATAATTTAGCCATAAACTCAAATGTTATATGATGACGTGGCAATGACAACTAAGATCTAACCCCTTGTTGACCCTCCTACATGGCATCCCCATTCTCTTCCTCACTCTCTCTTACACATCATATTAAACCTTCCCCACTTCTTCCTTCCTTCATCAATGGTAGAGAAGTGTCGATTTGCCGCTACCACTGGGTCAAATGATGCTGAGGATCACTGTAACATCCCAAACTCTTACTCTCTAAGTTGATTAAATTAATAATATTTTAATAGAATTTAAGGATATTTCTATACATTGAACAATGATTTTATAATCAATTAGAGCTTGGAAGAAAACAAAAAAAAAAAAGAGTCATCTTTGTAATCAAATATTTTTCAAGGGAAATGATAATATTTTTGAGTAATTCTTTTTGTATTAGAAAGTAAATACCTCAAGCTTTTCAAAGTTCTAATTCACAATTTTTGAAGATATGTGAAATTAATTATGAATTTTTAAAGTTGCACCAGTGAAACTGTACCATTGACCGTAGCAAACAGCATGTTTTCATATTTAAATTTTATTTCATGAAACAAAACAACAAAGGTGAGTTTTTGATCGGGTTTGGATGATTTTTGAAGAGCTCTACTAGATTTTTGTGAAAGATATGTATTGAACATGTTTTTGGGCCTATAATCATCAAGGTAACCTTCCATAATCCCTTCTCTACATTATAAACCTCTCTTTAAGCTAGTTTATGTAGAGATTTTGTTTTTTAGGATGCCCAACCCTTAGGTCTGAATAATAATGCTTGTTTGAAGTTAAATAAGTATTATTTAAGTTGTTTTGATGATATTTATTATAAGAGGGTACTTAAATTCAAAACCCTAAAGTTGTTTTGAGTTAGATTAAGCTAATGATAGTTGTTTAGAGTTAACCGTAATGCTAAATAATTAAGTTTAAGCTAATGAAATTAGCTAACAGTATTTACTAAATTTAATGAAGGTTAAATAAGTTATTGAAAGTGAGTTTTTGGTTTTTTTTTTTTTTTGCTTAATCACACTTAATAAGGGTTTAAGGCATTAATTGTGTTTAAGGTTAACTAAGGACAACAAGTCATTAATATTGTCTATTAATTATTAATTATAGATTGACTACTTCAGAGCTCATTAGACTTGTTGGGAAGCTCCTTTGAAATCCACATTATACTCTTAAGGTGGTAGCTTAAGGGTGGAGATAACAAGGAGTTAAATTCTTATATATAATTATTGTTTAAAAGTTACAAGTTATATGTTATTGATTACTGAGTATTATATGATATGTGGCTATGAGCATGTTGATGATAAAATGGAATGATTGTTTTGGTTTGGGTTGTGTGGTTATTAAGCATAAGGTGTTGAGGCACTTTGACTATTAAAATCTTAATGATTATTGATTATGAGCAAGTGAATAAACATGCATAAGAGAATTTGGATATGTGATTAAGTGATTGAATGTTCAGGACATAATGCTAAAAATTGAGTATGAATAAATGACTTGATAGGGTGATATTGGCATTTATGACATGTCATTGAGTAACAAAAGCATGTTACATGATCATTGATAAGTGAGAGTTTTCCCAAGTGAATAAGGGCATTACAAAAAATTCACATGATGTGATAATTGGTATATTTTATTACTATGCGTTTATGTCTATTGTGCCTTAGGGACAACATATGTGAGCATGCTTGCTAAGATCACCAATTTTCTATAAGGGACAATGTGGGTCATGACAACTATGACACCTCAATATTTGAGAATGGGGAATCCTTGATTCAAGAGTAGGGAGTAGGTAACTTTGGCTCGACTAGGTTAGCTAAGCCCTCACTATTAGAAAGCGAGTCTGATTTGATCATATAGGTTGGTCCTATATGATTTAATAGCCCATAGATTCATACAGAAGATATTAGAAGAGGAATAAGGATGAAATACATATGATCATACATAATTATCATCATTGCATGATATGCCTTGTGATTAATGATTAATAGTCTTATGATAGATGTTGAATATTGAAAGATTGTTAATTGTAATTTCTTGCCTTACATACTCATATTTGTCATTCTTTTATGTACTTGAATTTATGAGCCTTGGTTATTAAAATTATATAATCTCATTTTTGTTATTTAATACTTTCTAGGAAACACTAAGTGCGAGTGTAAACACCATATTTTGTCTAAATTTCCAAATGTAAATTGAAAATAAAATAAAAAAGCCTAATATAATGAAATAAATAAAAAAGGAATCAAAAGGGTTTTTGTGATTTAAAAAAAATCATAATCTTCCCTTTTTACTAACCCCCAATCTCCTCAATCATGTTTCCATCAAATTTGACTTAATTAAGGGAAAATCAAAAAATTTGAAAAGTCAAATTAATTAAATTTTGATTTGATGTGATTATGGCTTGATTGAAATTTGGTTTATTTAAGGAAAAAAATTGAAAATTTGACTTAATTAAGAAAAAGTCAAATAGAAATTAAAAAGATTCCTATTTGAGAGGATTCATCTTGATAGAACCATTGATGAAAGACAATCCTAATTGAGCCTGTAAAAAAAAAAAAAAGAGAAGAGGACATAGATAGGGGGAGAAAAATTGGAGAAAAAAAAAAATTTGGAGGACGGGAAGCGGCCAGACCAGGGAAGGTGTAAGATTGATGGAGCAAGGATGAACAACAATGACGAGCCAATAGTAACCTATCAAGAATGAGAACTAGATTGTGTTTTGTCATGCTAGTAATGTAAGACTAATGATTTTGCACCTTACTGTTCATTATATGTGTGGTGGCCTTTGTTTTATATTGCAACGTCAAGGTCCTAGGTGGGAACATGAGTCAGCTTTTGTTGCATGATTTAGTCATCATAGACCACTTAGCTTTACTACGTGTACATGGCTTCAACGTGGTGCTTCCGAGTGGTTAATTGTATAATCACCAAGTTTTGTATTCTCACTTACTTTGAATGAAAGCCTCTACTATTCTTTTTCTTCTATATATGTCCTAGAAACACAAGAAGCCCATTATTTGCATATCGAATGAAGAGCCTAGCGGTAACCAATGGAAGAAAATAAAGGAGAAATTGTCATGGGTATTTGAGATTTTTATATGTGTATTATGATTTTTTTTTTTCACGTGCTCACATAGCATGGTAATAGGATTAATTTTTCACATGCACACATTCACATATATTTATCTCGTCTTTTCATATTTTTTTTTTATTTTAATTTCCTTTATTTTAGAGTCTTTTATGAGAGATAATAAATCTTCGTGAATGTACAAGGCATTGTTCAATGACCACAAGTGATACCAAATTATTGTGACTCTTTATAGTAAATTTTTTAAATAATAATAACTACATTGAAAAGGAGTGTCTAATTCTTATTAGCCTCTTTCTCATTTATTTTAAAAAATAAATAAATAAATTCGTAAACCAAATCACTGTGGGTATTTATAACATTAATTAAAATACTATGAGTGATATTAAATTACCACAATCATCAATTATGAATTCAAAATCCTCTTTCTAAATAAAAAATATTTTCCTTTGCATATTTTTATGTTACATCATGAGTGATATTAAATCATTGTAGTCCCTAAAAGTATCAAATAAGATATCAGGAATGACACTAAGTCATTGTAGGTATAAAATTTTGTATTAAAATTTGATAATTGAATTATTTTATATAGAATTCACTTTGAGAATTCTTTTAGGGTTGCTGTAAGTAATACTAAATCATTGTATGCATTTAGAGCATTAACTAGTAGACTATGAGTGATACTAAACCACCGTAGATTGTAATACTAGTTAAATTTTTATAATGATAATAATAAAAGTTGACCCAAAAAATATTCTTTTCATAAAAAAATTAAAGAATTAAAAAAAATATTAAACTAATAATACATTCAAACTACGTGGACTTTAATCCTCATCATAGGATATGTGAGCTCTAGGTTTTGATCTTAAGTCAAGTCCTCCCATGTAAATAAATAATTTTTTTCATTAATTTTCATTTATTTTTATCTTTATTTTTGCATGTTTTTAAAAGATAATTAAGATATTATTAAAAGGCCAATTAATTTTACGCAATCAACTTAGGATAACCGTTCTTATGAATGGATATCATAGGATATCTAACACTTTTTCCACATACAACCAACTATTAAACATTTTTTACAAACCATTTTTTTTTCATTATACAATTTTTCAAGGTTTTCAAAAAACTTTAGTGGTCTCACTTTCCTACATTTATCAACCTTCCCTCCCCAAGAAAGTCACGACCCGAGCACAATGGTGAGTTTAAAGGGAAAGCATCAAAGACTAAAGATGCTTAACTTCACTGGTAAAAGTGTAACACCCTTAAAAAATTTCCTAAATGATTAACTCAATTATGATAAAAAAAAGTATTTACCATAGTAAACTGAAGTCAATTAATCCCTTTTTATTTTGAAATAACTCTTTAATTTGAATTACTACCATGGTAGAAAATGGATTACCATGATAGAAAAGAATAAAATATATTTTTATAAAATATTCTACCTTTTAAAATGACTACCAAGGTAGATGGTAGAAAGAATCAAGGTAGATAAATAAATATTATCATGATTAAAAAAATAATCAAACCCATTAAAATACCATTTCTAAAAATTGGGATCCTAAGTGTTTATGAGCATTGATAAGTGTGACAAGGCCCATGATCCCATTTAAGTTAAAAACATGATAACAGAGATAGAATTGACATTTAGAAATTGTTATGCATTTCCAAAAACATGTGATATTTTGCAACATTTCCACCAATATATAAATATTACAATTATTCCTGTCATTCAAGCATATAATGAATCATAGTTGAATCCACCCAAGAGAAAATTAACATAAACTCATCTAACATTTGATTTTAATTTACACAACACAATATTTCCATAAAATTATCCTCCTACATGTTGTTTAGGTTAAAATATCATTTATTCTAACCTTATGCTCTTTACAAATTCAAACCAAAGCCCATTGGTCAAACCCAACAAGCAAGCCGAAATACATGGCCCAAAAAATCA
This sequence comes from Prosopis cineraria, assembly GCF_029017545.1. NCBI lineage: Eukaryota > Viridiplantae > Streptophyta > Magnoliopsida > Fabales > Fabaceae > Prosopis > Prosopis cineraria. The sequence continues at coordinate 39,993,673 of NW_026555344.1, read as the reverse complement.
TGCCCTTTTTTAAAAACATTTGACATTGTCAAATATCATCAATTCCTCAATAAATACAAAAATATGTTCTCTCAACAGTGCATGGTTTACAATCATTCCAAAACATACAATATGTAAAAGCTATTTAAAGAGGCATGATCACAAACATGTATCCATATGCTCAATAAATAATAAAAGCCCTAATATTGATAACAATACATTATTAAAAATCATAAATCCAAACTTAAAAAGAAAAAATGGTCCCATACCACTAAGTCTTAAGGGCTTCTCTGCATACTACACACTTGATTATTTTATTAAAAAATGATAACCACGAGGGGTGGGACTAAAAAATCTTGATAATCAATGCCAATTCATGATAATGCATGCTAATAGTTATTTGTGAACTTGCTAAGTAGGAAAAATAAAACATTTGCAATCCAATTACAAATAGATATTATATTACATGATAACAACCACCCTTATTTCTCTCAATTATCCTTAAGACGTAACCCTCACTTGGTGCTAAATCACCCAGCTAAAGGTAAACTAATTCAAGCTCTTATAAGTCACTTATAAGGCCTTTGATAGGGGCACACCAAATAGTACATCATGCAATAATAATAACAAATCTTCCAACATCTCCACCATAGGCATGCATAAACAATCATTGAACCAATCAATACAATATCAAATATTTTATAATAATTTCTCACTATATCACATTTATCATCCTACTTGGCAAAAACATTTCAAACATTATTTTCACATTTCACATTTCTAAAACATACTCATTGTACTTTTATAAAATTTTATAAACATGTTTCGCTCTTAACCTTATTAACTCTCTTTTTTCTTTCAAAAATTATGTATTGGAATTTAGACCTTACAATTTAGCTCAAATAATTACATGATAATTTCTAGTTACCATAGAATAATTCCCTCATAATGTTATTTAACTTCTAGAAATAAAAATTGGGATGTTACATAAATTCTCTAACTTTTTATCTTGTGTAATTGAATACTCATTATTACCAACATTAGAAATTTGTAAGTGTTAGGCTATATATTGCATTTGCATGAGCCAATGGTGTTAACTTAGGCTTTATGGCAAGAATTCTTATGATTTTGAAGTTGGGATTAATGATGCCTATGGGTGTATGTTATGGTTGCACAAATTTAGAGGATTGATATTTTAACTTCAACATGAGTAGCCTTCTAGTTGATAGTAAGTTCTGGGAGGGGAGATTGGAATGTTTGTAGCTCATGGACACAAGTCAATTATTATGCATGTTAGTTATGAATTTTTTTTTAATGTTTTGATGAAGTTTGTATTGATAATGACTTAAGAGGAGAGACACTTAATTTTGGTGCTTTTAACATAAATGCATGTTTTGGCACCAAGTGTTCCAAAATTCTCATTTGATTCCAAATTAGAGTTTAACCAAGGCCATTAGTTAATTTATTCAATTATCTTCATATGGATATTTAGACCACTTTAATTGGAGGTTCGAGCTATAAATTAAGCATTTTGAAAGTTAACCGTTAAGGTTGCATGATTTGTACTGGAATTGTGCACCATCTACTATGGTGGACACTATGCATGAGTTGGCCACGATGGATCCTGCAGTTGGCTGTGGTGAGTGTCCTCTATGCCACTAGTCGTGACAAACATGCTAGTTTTGCTAAAATGTTTATTTTACCTTTATTTTGACCTATTCAAAAGCTCAACATATTTTCATGTGTATGCAAACTTTTATATTTAATTTTAGATATTTTTAAGTATTTAGACTTCATTATTCTTTTTCAATTAATTTTGAGATCTCATTATTTCTAATACTTTCAAAAGCAATTATGAAAATTAAACCTAGTCAAGTTTGATACATAACTTTAATGGTTGGTTTAATTAATTGTGTTTATGATTAGTTAAGGCCGGGATGTCATTACAATCACGCCCTGGGGGATGTCCAACTCAATTTCCCCTGATAATCAGAACTCCAGCATCGGAGACTTTGGTAAGATTTCGAATATGAAATTTGGAAGGCCTGTCAATCTGAGCTTGAGCGTCCACATCAACCACTAGCAGGTGCTGCTTGATGTGGAATCAAAGTCCATACTACCTCAGGCGCAAGGTTTCTTGCAAATCCTTCGGATTACGAACCTTGGGACCTCCCTTGTTAGCTCTTTGGCTCTCCTCTATGTTTCTTTTGTGTAGGATGATTTTCTGTATGTATGTAGTATTAAACTGAATTTCATTTCTTCCTTGTCGTGCTGTTTGTTGAACGTGTGAAATGTGTGGCTCTTGCTGATTGAGAAACTTCATTTGTTGCGGGCTCTTGCGGTGTTTTCCTTGACGTGCTATACTACCAATTGCTTGAAATCAAATTATAGGTCAGTTAAGGTTTGGAGAACCTGTGCACCTTGACCCAAAAGTTGATGATTCGACCAAGGCTTGTCGCGGTTGGGGTCTAAGGACCTGCCAATGCGGTTTCGGCTTCGGCTTCGGCTTCGTGTTCAGGTTGGCTTAACTGGGTATTGAGCATTATTGTGCTGGTGTTGCGAAGAAGTGGAATCATGGTTCAAAAGGAGGTCTTGAAGAAGAGGGGTCATTGGCGGTGTCGGAGGAAGCGACGGTGACGTGGGGTGAAACTAGGGCTGATTGGGAAAGAGGAGTCTGGTGGGTGGTGGGTTTGGAAGAAATAGAAGCACAACGAGCTTCTCCGCTATTAAGGAAGGAAAATGGGGAAGGTTTAGTGTGATGTGTGAGAGAGTGAGGAAGAGAATAGGAATACCAACAAGAGGTCAGATCCCACTGCCAAATCATCAGATGACATTTGAGTTTACGACTAATTTATAAAGGCAGGATTTTGCTCCTTCAAAAAGTAATTCAAAAAAGTTTCATTTATTGATATAAAGTGCCTAGCACTTCGAGATGGAAAGTAAATTATAAATTAGCTGTGAATGGAGCTAAAGTAAATTGGAAGATTAGGATGGAATAAGATGTTTTCACTGAAAGCCTTCTAATTTCAATGCACGGGGTTAATTTCTAGTTCTAACCGATTTATGGAGGAGTAAATGATCCCACTGTTCTTCTCTCTCTGACTGGTGTCGAGCTGAAACCGAAGATGTTCTTCCGTGACTACAAAATCCTGCGGTGATTATCTTCATCATTTTTAGGGAACTACTCAACTAGTCTACCACAAAGGATAGTATTGCAACTGGATGTAGAAGGGCTTCTTACTTCTTTGATAAACGGTCCTCCCTGAACTTCATGTTGATGGTGCGATGACAGTGTCTAGTAAACGTGCTGGTTGTGGCGGGGTATTGCGAGGTTCTAGAGGGCATTGGATTAAGCTGAAGAATGGGGCATTCCCAAAGGCTTCAACTTGGCAGGGGACATGAGATTCAGGAATTTAATCTGGTGTCAGATTCGAAGCTAGTCATTGATATGCTCAAGCAAGGTGGCGTTGGGAGCTTTGGTGATAGTGTTTTTGTGGAGATCAGGCGCTTCCTTTCTTATCAATGGAATGTTAAGAGACAAGTTTGAGAAGAGCTGGGAATGTATGAAGCAAATGAGGGAGATAAAGAATGTTAACGAGAGAATAACAAAGGAATCATAATTTTATTAGGCTATGTTTGGTTAGAGAAGAGGGTTTTTAATTTATCTTTATTTGGTTTTATCAAAGAGAAGGAGAAAGGAACGGTTAATGATTTTTTTGTTTGTTTTAAGAGAAAAAAGAATGGAAGATAATAATTAATTTACTATTATATCCTTATATATTAAATTTTATTTTATTTTTATTTCTTCTCATATAAATTAATTTTATGATAGTAATTTTTATTTCCCTTTCTACCAAAAAAAAATTGCATTAAATCTCATCATTCAAAGGAGTTATTTTTTCTAAAAATAATAATAATACTATTTAAACAAAAATATAAAAAATCATATAATAAAATGTTAATTAATCATATTTAGCACGTATCAACAAAATATATCAAACAATGCAGCACCAGTATACCCACTGACTCAACTCAAAAGGCTTGCTTCGAAAACTGATACAAGAGACAAGTTTTTCTCACATCGCTGCAATACAAGAAGGAAAAACTGAATAAATCAATTTGGACGTGCTTGGGAAGGAAAGCCTCTAGCCAATGAAAAATAAATAAAATAGCTGGAATCACTCTATGATTCCTTCAAGTTCAATCCTCATTGTTGGGGAAGCTGCAGAACCAATGAACCATGCACCTTTCTAATGTCTTCGACAAGCTTGATGATGGCAGGATGGGTAGGGGATTTGGAAACACAACAGCGAGATGGGATGGACAAGATAACTCCAAGATGACTGATGAAGAGTCTAAATGTAGAATGCTTTTTTTTTTTTTTTAGCCATGAGGACAATTGTAGAATATAACAAAATGAATGAGGATAGATTAGTCAAAAATTTTGACTCCCCTCCGAAATCCCTCAATTTAGAGGGAGCCAAAATGAAGGGAGGGGAGTCATTGTAAAAAATGAGAATTAGGGTGGATATGGTCTTTAAGAATTTAGATCCTAAAGCTTAATTATCAAAAATTTAATCTCATTTTGAGCTCCGACTCTTATTTAAAGGATTCAGGGCCGTGCCCTTAAGCTATCTTTCCTTAAAAAGAAAAAATTCAAATTTTAATTTAAACAAAATATTCTAAAATTCAACATAAAATAAATTAAAATCTCACATAAAATTCTACAAAAATTTTAAATTTAAGATGAAGATTAAAATGTTTATCAATGTAAATCTAAATCCTCATTATCATCACCTAAAAATAAAATACTAGATACATATATCCATTTGTTGAAGATGGAGATGAAGATTTAATGTCAATTATATTTATAACTTCTTCTTCATCACGTACAATAAATATTAATCAAATTATGTCATTATCAATCAAATATACATATGTGTGTGTAAGATAACTAAGTTTATCAAGGCTGTTCAGGCTTGAGTCTTTTTTCACAGGGCTTATTAGGGCTAGGCCCTCAAGCCCAGCTACTTCAAAAAAAAAAAACTTAATTTTTAAAACTCAAATTTTTATTTAAACAAAATTTCTAAACTCGACCCTCTAAACTTAACTCTTATTTTTTACTCTACCATTTCCCTCTCCAACCAAATACACTCTTAATGTTGCTTATTTTTTAGAAATATCATGGAAGGCAAGTCTTACAAATTTCCGGCGGGCCTGGCTTTCCTCGTAAATCCATGGAAGCTGGGGGCTCTCGATTCAATTGATGCCATCAATAAGAGAAAATCGAGGAAAAAAGTCTCACGAGCTAGAGCAATAATGAAAAAGATTAAAATACATCATCTCCATATTTTCGTAGTTTCTTATGTTCACAATAGTCACATTTTTAGTGATTAAAGATTCAAACTCTGGTAATATTAAAAAAATCCTTACGATACAGAATTATTCAAACTATAAAAAAGTAAAAATGTTAACAATATAGTAAATTTTTGAATTTTCAATACACTAAATATGAACATCTTTTTCAGTAAAAATTCAACTCTTTGTTAAATTCAATTCCTGTTGTGTTGAAAAATTATACAATGCTCTTAGTATGGAAGCTTTGTTCTCTAATAAGTTTGACCCAAACAAAAATCTGTCATATACATAGTTAAATTTTGAGCGAAAAGTAATTCATACACCACAATCACCACATGAATTCCGAAGAATACCTGCCAAACGAAAAGCAAGCTCAAACTAAACTTGATCATTCTCGCCTTTAGTTCCATAACATGGACAAACAAGACTAAGGGAAATGGGGAAAATGGACGTGTTTCAGTAAAAATAAACGAAAATTTGAAGGATTTACAAGCTCACAGTCAAGTAAAACATGTATGTATGTCTTACAAGCAATTTTTGGATGTATATACAGTAAAGACGCCCTGCTTTTCCCCACTATCATCTGGTAGAATAATCGATCATGAAACAAGGAGAAAATTGATAGATACAGTCAACTTATACCATGATCTAAATTTCAACTTACACTAAAAGAATAAACAAATGAAGATATTGCCAACAGAAAAGAGAAACAACAGGCTAGTAATCGTGCTCACCCTTCAAGAATTCAAGCCAGCCTCAATAAACGGTGCTTCGAGATAAAGGCCAACGACTGAGGAAGGATGACCAAACAAGAGTAAAGCATCCCTTGGTTTCATGACTGAACACTGGGTGTCGTCTACCGCACCTGATTATGAGGCTTAGCTTGAAGGGCCATAGACATTGATCGGAGTCGGCTCGTTATCTCAGTAAAAGATGGTCGGCTATCAGGGTCAGGTGACCAACATTCTTCCATAAGCTTCCTCCATTCAGGGTCACAATGTGGTGGAATTGGTGGTCGGAGAGTATTCTTTACAATCCCCCCTAAAATCATATGTTGCCAAAAAGGAAGCAAATCAGTAATGCAAGCCAGAAGAGCATCAGCGTTGCTCCATTGCAACTTCGAACATTTCACTCCACCACTGCTTGAGTATGATTAACTGCAGTTGTTATATCTTTTCAACATATAAAATTCCAAACATAACATACATCACACTATATATTTCTCACCCAAAATAATATATATATATATATATATATGAATAACTTTTCCGTTCATCTATTTTGTCCTTTAAGGTTCCTACATAAGGTCGTTTCAGAGCAAAGAACAGCGATACGAAATTCCATTACAGCTATCCAAGTTACAAGACCAATTAAAAGACAGATATCTGTCAGTTATATCAAATATTGCAGAAATTTATGCAGCCACCTATAGAAGAGAAGGTTCATTTAGTGGTTCTAATAAAATTTAATCTTCTGTCTTAAAAGTTCAACCTATTTTTCATGAATTTTTTTTTTTTCGTAGCACAGTCGATTAGCTTGGATAAAACTGCAACAATAACAAGAAACAGCCTTATCCTATTGGGTGAGGTCATCTATATAGATTGTATGACACGATTGTGCTCTATCGTCAACTAAACTTTTAGGAATATTATTACCTATATATAGAGATAGAACTGCTGGGGCATAAGAATGATAATGATTGAATATATCTCACCTATAATAGCGCCACAATGCATATCTGCATAAGGTTCCTCCCCAGTCAATATCTCCCACATAGAGATGCCAAACGAGAAAACATCAACCTGTCAAAGTCATTCCACAAGCTAAATGCCCGCCAAAAAGTTCATTTAATTCCTTTGTGCTGAAAAAAATGCATTTGAATAGTTTCACAGACCTTCTCAGAAACCTGGTTGCTACTGCCATTTAACAGCTCTGGTGCTATCCAAGGAAGGGTTCCTCGCACTCCACCAGATACCAGGGTATTGCGTTTAATTCTTGATAATCCAAAATCTCCAACCTGAAATTTAATCAAGGAAAAAAGTTCCGAAAGAATAGGCATTAGTAATATTAGGTAAGATATATTTTAGGGAGTCCAAACTAAATTATAAGGTTACAACTATATTCAAATGATGAAATACCTACAGCTTAAAAATAAATACATGTCAATGACCATTTCATCCTAAAAGCTTCAGCTATTAAATAAAGGCCAATTGGATGGTTTTATCATAATCCTCAACATGTCTCCTCACTCAAAAGCCAGTGATGCTTAAGTGTGGACAAAGTACATGTCAACTATACCTTGTTAGGTAATGGGGCCAGCAAATGAAACTCTTGATCGATTGTTCATGGAGGTTTTCTGCCATGTCAAGGATCGCTTCATCCCAAATGTCTCATCTATTATTAATCTTTAACAAGTTCCATCCAATTGTATTACTATACTTTATTTGACTTAAATTTCCTGTCTCCAAATATTCTTCATCACTTTAAATCAAATACTACTGTACTTACATTCAGCAATAAAAGGAGGCACTGTCTCTTGCTTTAAACAAGATGAAACTTGATTTTTAGAATCTAGACATCTCACCTTACATATGGGTCGCAGTGGATCCCTCAGATTGACGAGTAAATTGTCACATTTCAAATCAAAATGAACAATATTCTTTGAATGCAAGTATTCCATTCCAAAAGCTGCATCCATGGCAATTATTAGCTTTCTATGACGATCAAGTAATCTGCATAAAGAGTTGGAGATTCAATACATGCATCAATAACAATTCAACATTATAAAGAGAACAAGAGTGAGGTTAGCATACCTATCCTTCTTGACAAGGACATGTCTAAGGGAACCGTTAACCATATACTCAGTCACAGTTGCCAAGGTTCCTCCAGCTCCGTCTGGTACAACCCCATAAAAAGCCACCACGTTGGGGTGGTGGAGATTTGAGAGGATTTGTGCCTCTCTCCAAAAGTCTTTTGTCTAACCAAGGAAATAAACAGTATCAGATTCAAGTGGATCTTATTTTATTTCTTATTTTGATAGAAATGTGATCTTGGTAGTTTAAAAAAGCTCTGAAATGGTATTACCTAAAACTGAAGAAATATTAGTAGAATAGCATGCAAGAAATCTCTTCATATGGGGTTTAGATTTTACGTGTTAAAGGGATTTGGATCCTTAAAAGTACACCTTGCACTTTACTCCTTAAAAGTACACCTTGCACTTTAGAGAGTAAAGTGCAAGTGAAACAGTGTTAATGATAGACCACAGGAACTGAATTTTGCACATCTGTTAGTAGTCATCAAGAACTCATGTTGCTTTTTAGAAAAGTTGAATCAAAATTTATCATCAATTCATCACTGATTACCCAAAAGCACTTCAGTCTCTAAAGTGAACATTGCATGCTAGAGAAACTCTACGCGCTGCAAGAAGCCTAATCCAATTAAAGATATTCCAATTCTAATTTGAGACATCAACAAATTCTGATTCCAATAAAAAACGGTAGTGAAATTCCATGCAGCCACTAGGTTACACCCTATTTCATTTCCATCCACTTTACTAAGAAGGGATTACACCATTAGACCTATGGATCTAGATAAATATTAGATTTAAGGGCCATTTTTTCCCCTCAACTTCACCCAAAGAGTCGTTAGACACCCTAAATTTAACTATAAGTCAATTCTGTCTCTTAAAGTTAAAAATTCCCTCCTTTGTCACCCTATCATTAACTCACCGTCTGTTCACTGTTAGTGGGCCCCACTTTCAATTTTATTATAAAATACCTTCCCTTGTCACCCTGTTGTTAACTTATTGTCTGTTCACTGTTACTGAGCCCTATATTCAATTTTTTTAATTAAAATATTTGATTTTAGGATGCCCATTGACTCTTTGGGATAAAGTTGAAAAACAAAAATGACTCTTAACCCAATATTTTATAATAAAATTGAAAGTGGGGCCCGTTAACGGTGGAAAGATGGTGAGTTAACGGCAAGGTGATAAGGGAAAGAAACTTTAATGCTGAGGGACAAAATTAATCCATAATTGAGTTTAGGGTACCCAGTAACCTTTTGGCTAAAAGTAAGGGGCAAAAATTACCCTTAACCCTAAATATTATTCAAGTTATACATTAAATATGGTGTTGAGAAGAAAATAGAATTGAAGACTAACCAATCGTTCTTGCTCAGAAGATCTTCCTAAAAAGCAGCTCTTTTTAATTCTCTTTATAGCAACATCCGTTCCCCTCCATTTTCCATGATAAACAGTTCCATAAGTACCAGATCCTAACTCCCGAAGTTCTTCGAGATCAGCATTTCGAATTATCTAAATAACATGACCTTAAAAATCAGTGATGGACAAATTATAAAGTTGACAAAGCAGGAAAGGACCAGGTAGCTCAACGGTATTTACTAGCATCCATAAACACAACAACAAAGATCCAGTAAAGAAGATACACATGTCGAGAAAAATTCTATCTTCCCCAATTTTTGCAGAGGTCAGAAACAGTGCATAATAACAGTTTAGAGCCATAAAATCCAGTGCATTATATTATATCCCAAAGAAATTAAAAGCTAGGTAAGACCATGATTTCTTAAATTCACCATACAACCATGCAGCTCTTCGTAGCATTAATTTACCAATACACATTGTAATCTGACAGTTAGGAAGATGGATACTGGTAAAATGAAATGTTGAATATTTAATTTTTGTATTGATACATGGATTAGCAGCAGCATATAACTATTTTACTACATTTACAGGGACAAATCTTTATCGTCTCATGCATAACTAGGAACACAATTTAAGGTAACTTCAAAAAAAATAAATAAATAAATAAATAAATCCAGTAAGCAAAGGGGTTGGATACAGCGTATCAACAGCCATGACAATCAATCTGGATGGTCACTTTCTACAGGCAGCCCATTTTGCAGCATCTATGAGAAGAAAGCAAATGTAAGACAAACAAGGATCTAATATTGATGTCAGCTAATAGATCCCAGTCCACTGTACTGCATACTTCTAAAAGGGGAAAGAAAATGTCATTCGACCAAAATGTCAATGACACCTTTAAGTTTTGATAGGCCTAACCTTGTTATTTTTTAATCATGTCATCAAAGTACATAAGGAATCTTTCATTTTGATGTCGGGAATCACAATTAAGTCATCCCTGCAGCTAATAATTGGCAACCTCTCTATATTTAACTACATGGTACAAAACGTACTCATGTTAATCATTTAAAGGAAACAGGAGACAGAATAACCTCTTCTTATTTTCTATTTGTTCTATAACATTGTCAACTAGGACTTAAGTGGCATGAGGTGATAAACCATTTTAAATTACTTCATTCATTTTTTCCCTCACCATGGAATTTTTACTAAAAGTCTTATTAGCATATACTAGTTACAGAGTTTAAACCAGAGAATAGAACAAAGGGTATTCTTAGTTTCAAAGCAAGAGATGAATCCTGTGTGTAAAAAATAAAAAATGTTATATGGATAGAGGATTTGACATTGTTGCTCAAGCCAGCCAAATAATATGAGGGATAAAAACATCAATGATAGACAACCTGCAAGCCGTAGATGCTGGCTTCCATTTCTGCTACCCTTGCATCGGTAAGGGATTCATTCTTGCCTTCTTCATCTTTAAAATCCTATAAAAGAAAATATTTTTGTTACAGATGCTAAACAACCCAGCAAATGCTCTTGTCTGATTGCAATATTTCTACCTCAAGTTCAGAATCTGGAATAGTGCTCTCCAAATCTGCCGCAGATGGGGATAAAACATCACTTCCAATTTCAACGACTATATGCTGGATGGGCGCCAATGAAGACTCAATGCTTGGAGGAACAACATTGGTCACATCTTCTATAGTAATAAGCGGCTCAATTTTATTTGAGTTGTCACTCTTTTCAAAAATTTTTGATTGCTCCAACATGATATCTTCAACTCTTGTTTCACAGGCAAGAGTTCCACAACTATACTGATCAACCATTTGACTAGAACTAGCTATAAGGTCATCATCAATGAGAGAAGATACTCTTTTAAACACAATATTCTTGCTTGAGTTCTGTAGTTCATTCACAGGCAAATTTGAACTAGGACCAGGGTCATCATGAAGTGCTGAAGAATACAAAAAACCTGAGCTTACTGTCGGATTTCCATAGAGATCTGTATCCTTCCGTAAAGGTTGAACTTGTGCTTGTTTATGAGAAACCAGGTCCATCGGCAGCTCGAACAAATGATTACTTTGAGAAGTGTTACCACTAGAGTTTCCTTCGCATTTTAGAGATGAAGCATTAAACCCAGATTTTCTGGTCCAAGAAAAATCAAATCCTAGCTCACCATTCAAACCTTCAGTAAAACCACATTCCCTTCCATCATTAGTCCTGTGGCTCATTGCAAGAAAATCTGATGGGGTCATCTCAATCAGATTATTTTGGGAAATTCCTGTCAAGCAAAAGGATGCAGAAACCATACCCTCAGAAGATTGCTCCAACTGATTTTGTTTATGAATCTTAGTGTTTAAATTAGATGTTGGAGAAGAGTCCAGAAGATGCAATTCATTCACATGCTCCATAGCAATGGCAGGTGATTCCCTCTCATAAAGATTGCTATCCTTACTCTGAAGAGAATTTTCATCTTCCATTCTCTTCATGATTTCTATATTCACAGTATTGTCCCCACACTGCCGCTCCATAAAGATAGATGCAGTTAAATCAGTTTGAGCTAAAGGATTCCTCTTACTGTATAAAATGCTATCCTTCTGAATAGGATCATTCACTCCTAAACATACTGTAGACGGTAAAGAAATTGGAAAATCCTGCCTTCCGTGAGACTCACCTGGCTCCACAATTGGCATCTTACTTTGTATTTGTGGATAAACGAGAAGAGGATCATGCTGGATTTCCATAGGGTCCCTTTGTGAAACACTAGAGGGTACCATAGAAGATAACTGAGCCATTGAAAGGTTCAATGAGGAAAATTGACCAATCCCTTCTTGAGAGCAGTAACCAGACTTAAATCCACTCTCATGCAACTTTGAATCAGAAAATGCATGAGGTATCCCATTTAGAGAATCAGGAATGCAATTAGATCCAGACTGTGGACTAACTGACTCACCCAGGCTGGAAAGAGGATTTCCCGATTTATGCATGGACCCTTCACCCAAAATTTCATCATTACAGCTGTCACTTTGATTAGCAAACAAAGCAGTCATAAATTCCTTCCCGGGATTATTTCTGAATAGCTTCCCACAGTACTGCTCTGGCAGACCAATATCAGTTTGTTGGCAGGGTTGATTGTCGCTTAGGAAAGTTGCAGCCATTTGTGGGGAGTATCTGCTATCAGCAGCACTTACATTGGACGTCTCAGGTGATAGTTGGGCAGTAATAAAGGATGAGCTGCTTGTAGCACTTTCCTGGCATGAGTTATTACCACGAGACTGTGTTAAAATTGTGCTCAAATTTCCTCCCTGAAATGGAGTAGAAGAAATCTGTTGATGTTGATTGGAGGTCCTCTGCAGATTCTGAGAATCATTAAAAAATCCATTTGGATATATAGCAATACCACCACCCTTGATCTCTGAAGAAGGTGCATTTGGAAATATTTTCTGGAAGTCTGGAGCAAAATTCAAATCTGTTCCTGGTGGACCAACTTCATTTGTCAAGATCTGCCCTAAACTATTTATTCTTGGACTACAGTCCCCTATGCCATTCACAGCAACAACATATTGGTAATCAGGATTACTCTGCTGATCAGTTCTTGATTCAAATGACAATTCCTTTTCAGATTCACTCAAGGGAATTAAGAAAATTCGAAGTCTTTGAGATCCCTTATGCCTTTCAGGCCCATGGTATTCTTCTATCATATTTTGAAGATCCTCATCAGAGGAGACAGATATTAGAGAATCAAGATCCTCACCTGGAAGCTGGTACTTAATTGAGTGAGGCTGAATGCAAATACCCAGGGTCTTCTTAAGAAGCCCTTGCCATGAAATATCCTTTCGGATAGATATAATGCGAGTCTCTCCCCCTACATATCTGAGTTTCCCATCCCTGGGCCTTGGTAATACTTTTCCACCAAAGCTGCACAGCAATTTGATTTTTCCAGATTGAGAATCATCTGACGCTCCTAAACCAGAAACTTCATTGGAATAGGAGGATTCTTTTCTAAGGAAGGGAGACCCAGGTGCTCCGGTATCAGCTTGGTCACCAACTGATTCACCAAGAGTCTTCCTCGCTCCTTGTGTTACATTACCATCTTCCTTTTGACTTTTGCTATTTTTATCAACGAAAGCCCCATTTTCCATCTCTTGAGTTGGCTCTCTTGTGAAGTTAAGATCAGCAATCTCAAAAGGATTCTCAGAGTCCAGTCTCTTCGATCCCAGAATATTAGTAAGATCCTCATATCTCACTTGGCCATTCTCCCCGTGAAATCCAAACCTAACTTCATGCTTTCGAAGTGAATCAGGGGCAGCAGGTTCTCTTCTATGAGCAATTCCTTCATGTCCAAACTCTGCAGAAAATTCTTTCCCCGGCTGTATTAAGACGTCATTATGTAAATCCTGACCTGTTTTTAAAACATCGCTTGCTGATTCTGCAAGTATGTATTGAGTAAACACACCTGGAGCCCTTCTAGGGTTGGCAACGAACAAAATTTCCGGCTTATTTAGTTCCATTAGAACAGTTTATCAGTTGCACAAGCTATCAAGTGTTCTCAAAGAATGTGAATCAAGTGCTAGGTGAAGAAGTACCAACAGAAAATTAGCCCATAAATTCATGTCCGGTTTTCCTCACCATCAGCATCCAAGCTCTTGTACAACATGTTGAATTTAATAACCAAGTCATCTGCAACAAAGATTCGGGAGATATATGATGAGGTACACCAAGTACAGCAAGAAATACCTGTGCACAGTTTCACAGCCAAAAAAAGGCGAAGGAAGTCCGATTAAGACAATCTAAACAAGAAGAACAGGTGACTTCCCACTGGTTTCAAGTTTATCTCACTGCATATACACACAAAAATCAATTCATATTACCCACGTGGGATAAGAGGAGCCAAGAATAACTACCACCGATTTCTGACAAAATTGGCGGGCAGAAAACCATGTGAATATGCAGATCTCTTGATCGCCAATATTCTGAAGCAACCAAATTCCATCCGACTCGTCCATCAGAATTTTAAAAATGGTGCAAGCGATTCAGAATCGACAAGCCAAAAAAGTGAGAAAAAACATTCTAGCTCTGAATGCAAGAACAAATAAAGAAAGAAAAGTGGGTATCTACAATAACTCACAATCAACATAAATTGAAGAAGTGGGAACCAAAAATGGAATTGAGAAGAGAAAAGACAGCGAAAATAACCTGATGATCAGCAGTCACTGTTTTCTTCGTTCCAGCTCACTCTTCCACCCAAAAGCTTGAGTTTCCACAAGTGGCGCAATCGGAGCAAATATAGGAAAATCAGAGCAGAATTGATATTGCAAAAGACAGGAAGTGAGGGTTGGATCGAGGAATTCAGACAAGGCGGAGGCTGTAGGGGATAAAGGGTGACGCACCTTAGGCCTACAGGTCTAATATTGGCCGTCATAGATCAACATTGCCCAGAATTAAGCAGCAAAAGGACACGGACACGATAAGTATGCCAAGGGATGTAAAATAGAATTGGATCTCTCTCACAGTCTCTGCTCAACTTATCCCCCCATACGTGGACTCTGATTCTGCAACTTTGAAATTTTTCTGGGAAAACAAGGATAGGAAGATAATAAAATGTTAACTCAAAAGCGAAAGTAATGGAAAATCCCGAAATACACTTTCATCTCATTCCAGCTGGCTGCTTCCCTCCCCTTGAACCTTTCCTCAAAATTGTTCTCGTTTTTTTTCTTTTTAACTTTCTCTCACTTGTCAAATTAAATTATTCTTGTTTATACGAATCTAGTATAACTAACATTAAAATACTGCGTTTTGTTTGGCCCCTTGGAAACTACCAAAGTGCATCCATCAAACCATGGCTGTCTTACACGTCCTCTCTTCCTGCCATGAAATAGCTTCGTGCTTCCTTCAAATTGCATTTCTTATTCATTTGGGAAAATATAAGCATTTGGTCATGAAGTTGTAGTGAGTTTTAAAATTTAGCCCCCTATACTTTATTTCTTTTTTGGGAATCCCTAAAGTTCACTAATGCAGTCGACATCCATACACCCAAAAAAAAAAAAAAAAAGCCTCACCACGCCCAACAAACTCATTAGGTAGAAATGTGACGCAGCAAGTCAGGGGTGGACCTACATTAATGCCAATGCAGGCAACTGGCCCCTTCAAGTTTTTAAAACTGCATGTGGTTGAAATATGCCCCCGCTCTTCCCTGATCTTGCACTCTCTGGACTAAGCTGTGATGATAGGTTTCTAAACAAATATAAGTGAATATTGAAAAGAAGAAAGTGGAGGAAAGGTGGGATGAGATTAGGAGAGGAGAGATACAAGGAGTGAGAGACTAGATCAGGAGATAACTAAATAAATAAATAAATAAAAGCATGAATTACATTCATTGCAACTCACCAATGCTTATCCTCTCATTAGGAAACATTTTATACTTTTTTCATCATCGCCCTTTGCTCCATAAATATTTTTCTTTTTTTATTTACCCTACCATACTGTTGAAGAAAAGTTTGAGATATATTGTCATTTTTTATGTTTATTGTTAGTGAAACATTTAGTTTAATTTGTATATTTTTAACAAAATTATTTTTACATGCATTTACTTAAATTTTAACACTTTTTTCAACTATCAGTAGTCAATGCATAATCTCAAACTCTCATCATTCTTCTTGACAAACAATCCCCAATATCATCAAGGTGAAACACTAGATCTTATGAAACATTTCTCTAATAGTTCCTCAATCTACTTCTTTGATTTGGCTAACTCCGAAGGGAACATCCAATAAGGAGTTTTAAAGATTGGCCCCATACTAGGTACCATCTCAATGGAGAACTCTACCTCACATTTCGGGGGTAAACCCAAAACTTCATCTTGGAATATGTCAAGATACTCCTTCACAATAGGAATATTCCTTACTCCTTCATCAACCTCTAGCAAATAGGAAAAAAAATCACGTATGCTTGGCATAATTTCTTGGGAAAATAGTGTCCAAGGACCACTATATAATATTTGTATTATACAACGAACAAATAATTTTATATTCTTACTATAGTCCTCTAGTCCTTCTTATATGTTATTTTCATAAGGAAAGGGACTAAAATGCCCCTTAATTTAAAACAACAAGAAAAACCCACGTGGAACCCTAACGAAAGTCACTCTGCCCCGTTTGTCAAACAAGTTGTCCCCACCATCGCCCTCACCATTGCACCTATAATGCCCCCATCACAGTAACTATCAGAAGCATTTTCTTCTCTAACTTCTGAGGATGAAATCGTTGTTCTTATATGTGCATGACATTATAAGGTTGATTCTTTGATAGTATTATTAGTGGTCGAAGGCTTGGCAGTGGGTCATTGTGAATTATTAAAGGTGGTTGTTCTCAATATTGTTGGAGATGAAGAAAGGTGATCAATAAACGGTAAGATGGATTTCATTCTTGTGGAGGTATTCATTATCATTTATCTCCATCTTAGTCGAAACATTATAGTTGATTGATTTGTTGGCGTTATTTCGGTCTGCATGCCAAGTTATGTCATTTATGTGTTTGCTGACCGTTGCTTTATATGCATGATAACAACTTCCATTGGTAAATTAACAAGCTCCCGTATTGTATTGACAAGATGAGGGTAGAAAAATAAAAGCTTAGACTCAAACAAGTCCTTTTAGAACATTCACATATAATCATGTTGAAATAACAAGAGCCTTGAGTATGATTAACAAGTCCCTTTAGTACATTAACAAGCGTATGATTTTATGACAACTTACAATTGTTAATTAACAAGTCCTTCTAGTATATTGACAAGTAGCCATGGGAAAATAAGAAGAGTCTCTAGTGTTTTGACAAAGGTATCACTAAACAATAATTTCAATTCGTGAATTAATAAGATCTGTTATATCACTAATAAGTTGAGGGTAATATATAATAGTAAATGTTCTAACAAATCCCTTTAATGTTTTGACAATTTGAATTGGTGAATTAATAAGATCCCTTAGATTATTGATAAGAGTTGGGTAGTGTGTAATGATAAATGTTTTGATAAGTCCCTTTAGTGTTTTTACAAGTTCAATTGGTGAATTAACAAGAAACCTTAGATTATTGACAAGTGATGGATCATATATAATGATAAATCTTCTAACATGTCCCTTTACTATATTAACAAGTAACCATGTGGAAATAACAGGAGCGTTTTATGTTCTGAAAGTGTATGATTGAGTGACAACTTCAATTAGTGAATCAACAAGATCCCTTAGAATATTGACAAGAGCAGGGTAGTATATAATGATGAATGTTCTGACAAGTCTCTTTAGTGTTTTACAAGTAGCCATGGCAAAATTAATAAGAGTCTTTATTATTTTGACAAGTGTATGATTGAGTAATAACTTTAATTCGAGAATTAACAAGATCTCTTAAATTATTTACAAGAGCAAGCTTCTGACAAGTCCCTTTAGTGTGTTGACAAGTTTCCATAGGGAAATTAATAAGAGTCTTTACTATTTTAACAAGTGTATGATTGAGTGACAACTTTAATTTGCAAATTAACAAGATCCTTAGATTATTTATAATAGTAGAGTATTATTATATAATGATAAATGTTCTAACAAGTCCCTTTAGTGTTTTCACAAGTTTTCATAGGAAATTAACAAGAGTTTATACTATTTTGACAAGTGTATGATTGGAAAAATGGTTGATAAAGAAGGACAAAGGAGGCAACATGTGACTGGATTTAAGCAATTTGTGAAAGAATTTCATGAGAATAGAAAAGGAAAGTACAAGTCCTTCTAAAATGTTGAGAGGTATGGAAGAAGTTGAGTGGAGAAGAAAATGAGATATACAAAGTAAAGGCCCTTAAGTTAAGAGCTGAAAGTAGGTAGAGGAAGTATACTGTACCATTCCATACTAAATGTTCACCAAGAAAGTTTAAGAAAGTTGCTCAATTTGTAAAGGACAATGACAAGTTAAGGGATAGGGTGAACAAAATTAGTTTTAGGAAATTGTTGGATATAGGTCGCAAGAGAATACCTCGAGAGCTTGTTGGAGAGGTAATATGTGCTTATGACTTACTGACAAAAAAATTACAATTAGAGGGAAGACTATTAAAATTTCTCCTTTAGATGTAGAATTTTAGATGGAGTTACCCAATGAAGGGGAAGAAGTAAAAATGGAAACAAACAAGGAGGTTATTATAGTATTGAAGAGGAAACATTCTCTGTTGTCTTTCAATGAAATAAAGGAGAAGATCTTGTCTAGAGAAGATGATGATACTTTTGAGGTTTTTTTTGTATTGTGCACACTTGGCACCTTTTTATATCCTACTGTAAGTGTTGTTATTAGTAAGAAGCTGTTGAAAGAGATGAGTTACACAAACAATACATGAGAAAAGTTTAACTAGGTAGAACTTGTGTTCAATGAGCTTACAATAGAGATTCAAGAGTACAAACAACTTTTCAGAAGGGAAAGCTCTAGAGATCAAAAAATATTAAAGGCTGCATGTTTTTCTTATTGGTATACAATTGTAATTATTATTTTATATTTTTGATGACTAATTAGAAGACATATAGATTGAAATATAAGCTACCTTTTTTTTAGATCTTTTTCCTTCAAAATTTCTTTGTAATTAAAGTTGGCCCATCCTCAAGTGATGCTTTCAAGTATTGGAATGAAGAGAGGGTGACTAAAATAGTGGATTTAGAGAAGAAAAGCTGCCATGATGTCCTTTATTTTGTAGGCACTAGTCAGGAAACCATCTCCATAAAGTTACCACCAATTACAGCATTTCATCACCAGGTTAGTATTGCAGATTTATTTTATTTCAATACTAGTGAAGTATATTTTATTATACACTATGTGTTGTGCAAGAGATAAAAGATATATATGTTAGAATGAACATTGTTATCATCAAAAAATTAAAGGAAGTGTAGATTTATGTTGTTGATGAGTTAGTCAAGCTTCAAGGGAAGATGGTTGGTATAAAAGATGTAGATGAGGATAAGGATGCTAAGGAAGAAGAGGAGGAGGCAAGGATGAAGAAAAATTTTAAGTAAGTTAATGAGGAAAAGATAAAGAAGAAGACAAAGAGGAAGTTAATGAGGAAGAGAGTAAGGAAGAAGACAAAGAAGAAGTTAAAAAGCCAAATGGAGAGGAAAGCTCAGAAGAGATTAAAGAAGATAATGAAGAGGGAAAGGGAGAGGAGGAAGAGCATAATTCAGATATAGTAGACGAAGAAAATGCAAAGCAAGATAATGAAAAATCACATAACAAATCCAGTGTTCTAATAAGAAGATCGAAAAGGGTGAAAAAACCTTGCATTGGATCTTCATGATTGGCATTTGTTAGCTGTAAAAGGAAAGTCAGCAAGAAGGAGCAACTGTATTCATTATGTTATGAATTTTGTGTAGGAGATGAAGCTCAACAATAAGTAATCTTATCCTTACGTTTTATTATCCACATCAGTCTACATTGACAAGAATAGTTTGTGTGTGCAAGGTGTTTATGCAAATGTTTGGATATCACCTTACTTAGGGTGAACTTTAATTCCTCAATCCTCGATAATGGCTCAGTAATAAAGCATGTTTAACACTATCTTAAGTGAAACTTGATTTCACACAAAAAAATTTGTAAGGTAATGGGTTTGATATGTACAAATCATGTCAATTGTAGCATTGACATTAATTGCTAAGTAAAAGGACCAATCCTCTAGGATGAAGCGACATATATTTGACTCAGAGTTTGTGGTTAGTAACAATTCATTGGTATAGAAGTGTAACTATTCTAGAGTGGTTTACTATGTTTGTTGACAATGCACTATTTTTATAGGAGACCTTGATAAGGAGTCCAAAAGCTTGGACTCTAGCCAACCACCTGAATAAAATAAATTTAGACAATATTAGTTATAATATAGGAGATTGTGATTATTTTGCACTAATTATTATAGCCAACCTTTGGTTTTACTTTGGGATGGATCGAATTGCCCTTTAATTATATGTCTTGGATTTATTGAATAAGGCTAAAACAAAGATCCAAGGACTTATGGGTAGGAAATGATGGTTGTTGCTTGTGTATGTCCCTCTTCATTTGGCAATTTTTGTAGATCATTTACTTTGAAATGTTACTTAATGGAAAAACATTCATTTATGCAAAGGACCCACTTCAATGAAATTTTAAGGCATGTTAAGCCTGACCTGGAGGCACCATCTGACCCAAATCTAAATGCAAAAATTACCTATCCTAAAGTTCAAATACAAGATAACATGTGAGTATTGTTTATGTTCAAGAATATTCACTTGCTTTATTAATTAACCACACTGTCCATATTTTTGTAGGATTGATTATGGGCTTCATGTAATCACATGATTTAAATTTTAGCCCAACATAGATGATAAGGATTAGGAACAAGTAACTATGCCTGAATATTCCAGTGAAGAATTGGCTGCTATAAGACGTGACCTATTATGATGGCTAGTGGATCATCTAAGAAATGAGGTCTCTATAGACATCCTCAAACAGGTCTTACCAAATGCATCTAAAAAAAGGCAACGTTGATTTCATTGTATATAGTTTGACCAGTGATGATAATGACAATGTCATGAAGCTGATTGTTAGGGTACTTGTAGTTTGGCCAGTGTAGTTAGCTACAATTCCATAAACTATTCGTAAATTGACAAGTTCTATTAATACACTTTTTGTTAACAACAACCCATTCATTTTTTATAAGAGAAGATTGTAAATTGACAACAAGAAATAAGCCCCTAACAAGTTCCCACTTAACTATATTAGCCAACGTAATGTATATATGTTGACGACAACCCATTCATTTTTAATAATACAACATTGTAAATTGACAAGAAGAAATAAGCCCCTAAAAGGTTTAAAGTTAGCCACATTGCCCCACATTAAGTATTTGTTAACAACAATCCATTTATTTTTGACAAGACAACATAGCATATTGACAACAAGAAATAAGCCCCCAATAGGTTCAAACTTGATTATCTAAATATCTAAATGTTATAAAACCATAACATTGGATTCAACCATTTCAAGATTTTAGGGAAAAAATCAAAGCAAATGAAATCCATTTTAATAGACTTGTCTAACCTTAGATTTATCTTAAAGATGTAAAATTTAAAGTCCCTATATCTACTTCTGGTGTTATGACTAGTGAGTAAGGAAGAAGAGAACTTTAAAATTTTACCACAAATTGAGCACACGGAATGAACTTCTTCATGAAATCTCTAGAGCCATCATTCTCTACCACGTAACTCTATCTATGACCATCAATTTCCTTAGAGCAAATCAATCTCAAGCTCAGATTCTTGAGCTCCTCGTCATCAACAACACTACCTGTTCTCCTTTGACACTCTGATCTAAAGAAATATCAAACATCATTTCAACAAGATAAGGAATTACAATAATGAGAGATTAAATGTCTATATTCAAATCTTGAGAAGAACCTAGTTCAATAACTCAATAAATTTGAGAAGAACCTAGTTAGAGGTGTTGTGTGTGAAGACTTTGACATTGGTGTGTGTCACTAAAATCAATAGTGGTGGATGTCAGAATGCTCAAATTGAGGGGGGAGAAAGAGAGGGATAGGGCGAGAAAGAAAGCAAGATCTAAAAGGTTGGTAAAAGTTACAATGCCACGTTAGAGTTTTCAGCCTATTTTGGTTAACTATTAGTCAAACATTGGTCAGAAGTTAGAAAAGGGAGACACTGCTCCACTTTTAACACTTTTGGGGCAATATTGCTCATTCTAAAATATAAGAATACTAAGTGCTCATGTGAGAAAATTTTTGGGGTATATTTTATCTTGATTGCCTGTGCATAATTTTAAGATAAAACTACACAGATGATCTTTTATTTCTTAAAAAAAACTTATATGCTGCATGCATTTGCATAAGGTTTAAAATTAGATGTGGTATCCATTATAATTTCCTTGTTTAAGGAAAAATATACTTAACAACAAATAAATATAATTTATAAAAAAATTCATGAAATTTATCAATGGTATAAAAATCACTTGCAATTTAGGTAGCACATTAGTAGGATAAAGTTTGATGTTACCACATAAAAATCATTAGCAATTTGTTTGACCCTGCTACTATTAAATAGAAATGTGAGACATCAAACTAAAACTAATGGTGTTTGGATAAGCCCCTTCTTTCAAGTACAGTGGAATTGCTTCAGTAAAGTGACAATGCCTAAGCGTAGTGAAAAAAGGGCAACATTGATTACATGTTTGGTTAAAAAAAAAGTTCTTATAAAGAAAATAAGAAATTCATCCAAAAAAATGTGATGTGTGTATTTTTTTCAAGGAAACACTTACATATATGCCAAATAGTATATAAAATGACACCAGCAATTAAAAGAAAAGAAAAGAGAGACCACACAATTCATGAAGGTGTTGGGCTTCTTCAAGCACGATACCTGCACGTATTTTTCTTTTTCCTAACTAAAAATGCACATGCTGAATGTAGAGGTTGAGCATTTTCTAATCCATTCATAGCTCAATATTAAATATTATGTATTGAGAGATGTTTGGTTCAACAAAATCAAATTAGTTTATTATTAGATCTTGAGTTCAAATTTTGAGATATATAGTTATATTAAATAAACATACTAAAGGCATATTCGATGTTCCCATAAGGTCGTTGTTGGTAATAAAATTCCCATAGAGTAAGGGTTTGAATTAGTTTGATTAGGAGGTGATAAGACCCTTTTCCAAAATACTAAGTGATGGGATAAAATATATTGGATATTACGCAATTAGAGGATGTTGAAGAGAGTGATGCATTGTCTCAACTTGAATGGATAGGTTGCTGCTTGTTGAATGCCCAATATCTAAAGGAAGATAAACAGGAACCAAATCCTTAAGGCAGTAAATATTTTTTTAAGGAAAATATATTAGCAAGTTCCTATATTTTGTTTCCAGATCATATAGGTTTTTTGTTCTTAGGCCTTTTAATTTAATTTGTCTATAATGTTAATTCTCTTAGTTTTAAAAATACACCTAAAATTCATGAGCTAGCACTGACATAATTAATTTTATTATAACTTAAATTAATTTAATATAGGTTTTGATTGTGTTTTGTTTTAGATCATATAGGTTTTTTTATTCTTAACCCTTTTAATTTAATCCATCTATTAATTCTTTTAGTTTTAAAAAGGGTTAATAAGCAAATATAATCCTAAACTCTTGCTCGAAAATCACCTTAGATCCTAAACTCTTAAAATATGTAAAATAAACCTTAAATTTTTAAATTTATAGCAAAATACACTTTGACTTTTAACTTTTTAACATCGTTACTATCCATGTAGGTACTGTTTAGAGTTTATTTTCCTACAAATTTAACTTTGACTGTTATAGTACCTGCGTGGATAGTAACATTGTTAAAATATTTTATATATTTTAAGAGTTTATGGTCTAAGACAATTTTCAAATAACAATTCAAGGTCCTATTTGTTCATTAACCCTTTTAAAAATACACCAAAAATTCATTAGTTGGAACTGACATAATCAAATTTGCTATACTTATGCAAATATAAATTCATGATAGGGCAATACATATGATATTTGTCCTACTGGGGATTCAAATATTAGTTCGTTATATTGTGAGGGACTAGCTCTTTCCACTAGACTAAACCATCATTAGTTATGTGAATCTTTATGTTAACATGGTAAAAATATGCTAACGTGAAAATAATTTAACTAGGTATGATTAAAAGTAAAAAGTAAAAGACTAACAAATGTTGGTCTAACTGGTAAGAAATTGAATTATAACTTATAGGGTTGTGAGATCAAATTTTACTATCGACATGAAGACCATATTAGTAGGTGATCTGTAAATATTTTTGTAAATGCCATTTGAGCTTAAAGACATGCCTTAGCCCTAGCGAGCCATAGATATAATATCCTGAATTTTAATCCTTAGATTAATTAAGTTTAATGATGATAATTGAGTCTTTGTAGTGGTATGTGGCTAAGGAGGTCTAATGATAATATTTGGTTTTGTTTTAGCTCTAATTATGGGTTCAATGTGAACTTAGACCATCTAAGCATCAAAAAGGAAAGAAAACAAGGAAGGAATGTCTCTATGCTACATGTCGTAGCGTGTGATACGTCCATCATGGTTCACTGACAATAACTAAATGAACAAGAGACCTCTTTATCCCACTCATTGTAGCGCATAGCCATTTTCTGCAGAATTTAAGTCACAAATTGATGTGAAAAATAGAAGAGAAAGAAAGGGAAAATAGAGGAACTCATTTTTGATCTACTAGGGCACAATTTAGGGGAAGATTGAAGAAAGTTTGAAGCTCTTAATTACTTAAGGCAAGTACCCTAAACCCCATTCTTCTCATTCTCTTTTATATTTATGAGTTTTTGGTTAGGATTTGAAAGTGAGAGATGATTTTTGGTCTATATAGGTTATGGGTCTGAATCTATTAACTCAAATAGAGTAAATAAGAGTAGATTGGCATATCTAAACCTAAAAATAATGAGTTTTAGGATTTTTGATTGGTTAACCTCATAAATATCTAATAATTTCATTAATGATGGTTGTTGGGGGAGTTGTGATGTCATAAATGGGAGTTCAATGGCTCAATAATGTTGCTGACAATCAAAAGAAGTTAATAAACTTAATGGACAAGCCCAAATGATGAAATTGATGTTGTTGGAAAAATGGAAAAGTGAAAGTGTGAATTGACAGTCTGCTTTTAACAATGTTAATGAAGATAACTTAGTTAATTATAGATTAAGTTCTTGGATATCAATTTGGCTTGGGACTTCAAGCTTAGGAACTTAGAATATTGAGGGGTAAACCTTTGATCTCTCAAAGGTTTAAGGTAACTGAAAGAACCCTATTTTGGATAATTATATGTTAATTGTATTGTGATATAAGTGTTTGGAATGACAATTGTGTTTTATGAATGTGGATAACACGTTATGAATCCATATATTTATGTAATTGCTTCAGTTTGAACTACAAATGTAAAGAGATTATGAAATGAGTTTTAAGTTCTATAATGATGGTTAATTAGGTGTTGATAATGATTGAGAATAATATTGATGAATGTGCTATCATTGAAAGTGAGAATATATGTGTTTATGTGAAATGAGACGTGATGCTTACTTGGGTAGTGTAGTGCACGATTGTGAGCCTAATGTGTTGATTGATAATAGTAAAATAATGAGGTTGTAAAAATAGTGAGTATCAAACATGGTATGATCAGTGGGCAGGAGTTTACCTAAGGATTGAGAGTAAAGAAAAATTTATATGATATGCCGCCCTCTAGTGCATGGGGGTATATCTTTATCCTATAATTTGTCGAGGGACTATCCAATATTTTGTTGAGGGACTAGAACCTCTTTTGCTCCACCAATTTATTGAGGAGAATAGCTTAAGATATACAACACCTTAGAGATTTGAGAGTGAGGGAAACTATAGTCTGAGAGTGAGTTGTGATTTTTGGCTAGGTCATATCTCACAATTAGTGAGTTTAGATAGTCCACTCATATGAATAGAGCCTTATTCAATGTTATAGCCCATGTTTCAATCAGAGAAAATAAAGAAGGCATAAAGTTAGTTGATCATTGCATATGTAATTATATGATGTGTCACATGTTTAAGTTGTGGCAAACCGTGTTGATATTGGGTCATGATCACATGTTTGAGTGTCTTGTGACAATGTACCTAATCTTTATGAGATGAACATGTGTTAACTGGAGTGATAAGTTATGTCATGTGTGCAAGCATGTGTTAATAACTTTGTTTCATATGCATGTGTTTTATTACAATTGATATATAGCTGCATAGGGTAGGTTTTACCTTAATTACTAAGTGGCTAGACTCAACTCTTTCCTTTAACATTTTATAGGCTCTAGTTCTGGTATAGAGAGGAAAAAAGCTTGGGAGGCTTATGAATTAGCACATTCTTATTGTATCCCTTTGTGTTAAGTTTATTATTTTATGTAATAGAATATCATTACCAATTTTAGGATGCATTTTTTTTGTTTACACTTGCACTATAAAGTTGTTGTATTGTCTGAAACATATTTTGGGCCCTGAGGTATGATTATGATTAATTGTATATGTTTATAGAGCCAATATACTAATGTAAAAAGTAGAAATATTATTTTAAAAGTATTATGATGTATTTTGATGCAATGTAATGCAAATTACTTCCCCCTTCTAATTTTGGTATTAAAAGGGTTGAGAAATGATTTTGTGTTATACTAGTAATTATGTACATGTGACGTGTTTTACTAGTAGTCTTATATCTAATAAATATGGTTTGGGTGTTAGGAATACCTTTTAGCACTTATTATGGGTTTTGGACATTTTTTTTATGTGTGAAGGTTATGAAAAGTGGTGAAAATGTATTTGGATGTCTAATTTTCTAGGGTGACTTGTTTTGAGAGTAAAGCCTATGCTGTTAGCTAATTCATGAAAATAGCTTTTCATAGACACTTAGATCATATTATTTGGATGTCGGACGGAGATTTAAGGCATATCGAAAGTTGCCTGATTTTGTTGTAAAAAATACGCAACACACAGCAACGTATTAGCTCCTGAGCCATAGCGTGTGGCATAGAAAGCAGCACACCATAGTGCATTGCTCTATTTTCCAGCAAATTGGATGTTTTTCAATTGTTTTTAACTTCTTTCACTCCTTTGAGGTATTCTATGTTTCCGTAGCTTACTTTTACTCTAATTTAGGAGTTTAGACATGTTTTAACTTAAGAAAACTTAGGATCCTTTGATTTGAAATTAAAATTTAGTAATCTCTATAAAAAGGTAATCCCTTAATTACCATGGATTTGAATTGTTAATGGTGTTTTAGTGTAATGTCTGCTTTGACATTACCAAAACAACACTTACACATTGTTATGATAACTAGAATTAAATAAAATTCCTTGAAGAAGTTAACACAACTTAAGGGTTTAAAGATAATTAGTTTAAAACTTTAAGATCTTAATAAAATCCTTTTAAAATATTGTTTGAGCTCAAACCATGATTAAAAATCAATAAAGAGCAAATACAGAAGCATGAAAATCAAATCACTTCAAAACGGGTTGAAATAGGCCATCTTGCCCTTATCTAGTTCGTCCGTCACGGTGCAAGCCGCACCCGCCACGATAGATGGCATAGAGAGATGAATTCCTCGAAGGCCTCTTGCGCTGCAGCACGCACCCACTGTCATGACAGCAGATTGTTGTCATGGCATCCCTTTGAATTTTCAGAGCATGCTGTTTCGCCATCTAACATTTGATTTGAGTGGTTCAAGTATCTACACAAAGTTCTTTGAGCCCTCTAGCTAATGGTACTAGTCTTACACCCAAATAACCATCCATTTAAAACATGGACACCCGAACTCAAAATGGTTTGTTTTGACAATAAAACACACATCAAGGTGTCTAACTCATAATACCAAATGCCATTAACCCTAAAGACACTTTAACTACCTTAAATGGACTACACACCACGTAACAATTCAATCATAACACACAATTAATCATTTTTATTCAAAATGACTATTGAAACCCCAATTCACAACAACATAAAAGGTTGATAAATTCTAACACACATGTCACTTGGTCATTTTGGCCTATAATTCACTTCAAGTTCATCACGTGTAATTGTAACTTGGCCCAACACACATATAATCCACACATTATCCTTGAACCAAGGTACGCATAACTATAACAAATCTATACAAATGATATCCCAATATGTTATGTTCCTAAGTGTTGGCAATATATATGTATAGACTATATTTGTTACAATACCTAAAAAGAGAAAAGGAAGAGCTATACAATGATGCTCTTCACTTTTCAAATGTCCTTTCCTTTCCCTTGCCCTTACTGGAGCCCTTAGCTTTAAAATATAACCACGGGGTGAGATAAACATCTCAGTAATCAATATAGTTCATCAAATGTTTATTACTACAAATAACCACGAAAAAGTATCAAAACTACAGTAATAAAAAGTATAACATAATTATGAGATAAGTGTATCTTTTCACCACAACACACATAGTTTCACACTAGCATGATCATCTAACCACGGAACCTCTAATACTCCTCGACATGAAACTATAGGCTCTCCTAGATTAATTACTTGTTAACTTGAGCACACTTTTGGTGGTAGAAATACTCGAAAGGTAATCTAACTCACTTACAGAATATAGTTTTTCCCTCTTCACACACTTATGATAGAGGCGTTATTGACTCCTAACCACACCCTAACGAGTACTAGGGAGTTGCCAGACTGTCCGGATGTCTCATAGTAACAGTCTCATATAATGCTGTACTGGATGTCCCATGATGTCAGCCCGACCATATAGATTTTTCACTCATATATCTCCACACAATTATCCCCACATATCTCAGGTAAACTCCTACCCTTTATGATCATGTTCTTTCACAGTTTCCATATCACAAACTTATATACATAGTATATACATATCAATTAAAATCAATAGCCTTTTAAAAACTAATTTTTCATGCTAAAATCATTTACAGTATCAAATTATGCACAAAACTCTTCAAACCACAACTTTATCATTTGTAATTACTTCTATGCAATTATAATAGTTAATAAATATAATAAACTATATAGTTATCTTAACCTTTTGTCACACAAAAAAGGGTTACCATGGCTCAACGTTAGCTTCACATGTTCTATATGCATGATAAGGCTCGAGCAATGGTCAATCCAAACAATCAAAGTGACAATTATCAATTATTACTCCAGTTAACTTTGAATTTACTAGGCCCTAAGTGATTAAAACACCCAATATCCTCTTTCTCACAACATCAACCATACCTGGACACTCTAACCATCCTATTAAACATTCCAACACACCAAATTCACTAACCAATGTCCCGTATTGTCTTAAAATCCTCAAATTATACCCAGGATTTGTCTAAACCCTCACCAAAAATTTTCAATCACCACAATACTCATAAACTTAGGGTTAGAAGCTTGATTTAACTCCCCAAGATCTTAAATAAATCAATAGGTTCAATCTAAACCTAAGGGAATTGAAATCAAAACCCTTATTGCCCCAAATGTCTATATTTTAGCATTAAAGAGGGAGAAGAGAGAATGTGAAACTTACCTAACGGTAATTCAAGCTCCAAATGCTTCCAAAATAGTCTAAGGATTATGCCCTAGCAGACTAGGAGATCCTCTCTGTCGCTCTCTCATTTTTCCTTCTTCTCTCTTCTGTTTTTAGTTTGTTTTTGTGAACTAATAAGTGTTGATTCTGCACGTGCCCCGTGGTGCATCAACACGCCCGCCGTGGCGCATAGCACAGAATATCCCACAACATTTTAAACTCCCTTTCATGTCATGGCTTGCTTGAACATCAACTTAGTCCTCTTTTAAGGCTGTCCAAGAATTCAAAAACTATATTAGTCTCCCGTAACCCTCACTAAATCAATAATTTATCTAAATTAACTAAATTACTCTTGAAAATACTGATAATTACTAATGAGAAAATTTAGAATGTTATATTTAGTAGAAGAGTTATTACAATCGAGGCCCAACTTACATAAACTTTCATGTGCCAAGGGTAAAGGGTAAGGGGGAAAGACTTAGGAGAGTAATAGATAAATCTTTCTAAAATAGAAAAAATGATAATTTAGTTTTGTGAAATGTGATAATCACAATGAGGTCTCAAGAGATTTTTTTGAGATTAAATTTATGTATGAAATTATTTTAATACTACTCTGCAATTAATTTTATATGATTCACAAGTTTGGTATAAGTATTTGTAAGTTTGATTTCGCTAATGACTAAAATGATTTAGAAAATCATAACTTTTTATAAGCATTTTCTTGAATAACTAAAGTCCAACTAATTTTATATTATTCACAAGTTTAGTATAAGTATTTATGAGTTTGGTTTCACCAATAGTTAAAATGATTTAGAAAATTATAACTTTCTGCCAATAAAATATAACTAATTTTATATTGTTTACAAACTTTGTATAAATATTTACAATTTTGGTTCTATTAATGACTAAAATGATTTAAAAAATTACAACTTTTTATATTATAGAGAATTACTAAAGTAACTTTACATATAAATTTAATTTCAAAGAAATCCTTTGAGGTCTCATTATGATTATCATATTTTGTATTACTGAATTATCATTTTTTTATTTTAAAGAGATTTATCTATCATTTTTCAAAAAAAAATATTTTATATTTAATTTAATCAAATAAAATGTGGGAGATAGGGAGAGGCTAAGTAAATAATTATGTTAATAAAAAGGTTAAAAGAGTTGAATATTCGTCCGCAAAATTAACTTTGCTGATGTTAATTTATAATCCTTATATGCATTTATAAAATTATTAAAAATAATGTTGCAAACGGATTAAACTAAAAAAAATTGTGAGCAACCAAATAAAATTGTGGCAACTAAATATAAAATGCAATTAAAGTACAAGAAATCTAGTGTTATATATATACATACATATATATATATATATATTTTAAAAAAATAATTCATAAAGCTCAAACCAACATATTCACGCAGCCAGCCCATCCATTTAATAAGCCCACCAACTAAGGCCCAATGTCAATGTTTAATTAGATCTGCAATAATAATTCCTTATTATTATATTATATTTTACAATAAAAATTGAAATTGAATCAGAAACAGTTCCAATTTGTTCAAAGTTCAAGCAATGATGGGATGATCTTCCCCGCACAGAAGACCGACACGACTATTGTATCTGCCTTCCTTTTTCATCGGGTCCAAAATCCAAATAAAAATCGAATCGAATTCGAATGCAACGATTGTGAATGCAAAGTGTGCGCTTTCTAAACATCATCTTCACACGCATTGCGTACGTGTCCCCTCCTCTTTTCTGCACTTTCCCACCCCCACTCTCTCCACCACCCACTCTCTCTTTCTCTTTCCACTGATTCCTTCTCTGAATTCTCGCTTCCTCTGCTTTCTATCCTTCGATCTGCATCGATTCCATCGGAATCGGCGGCCCTCATAATGGCCGACTTGCCGGAAAAACGCCGGAGCTCTTCTTCCTGTTACAGCGATCTCTCGGTCAGAGTCGAGCATGAAGTGCCTGATGGTGTTCAAAGTAGAAGTAGCAAAGGAATTGGAATGGATGGTAGTAGAGATGCTGCTAATGGAGCCTCACTCGATAATGGTGGCAGTAGCTCTTCAGGTTTGTAAAATCATCTTTTATTGGACTCATCTTCTCTTCCTCCTCCTCCGTTTGCTGAGTTTGTGCTTTTGTAAATTAAGAACAAAAGAAAGAAAATTGCATTTGGGTTTTGTCTCTAGGCAACCATTAGTTGATGGAGTTTGTTTACATGATATCAGATACCTTAAGATTTTTTCTGAAAATTTTATGTTATTGATTATAGTTACCTCTTCCTTGATTGCTGGAAAAGTGGACGGCTTTGGAATATTACTGACCATCACCCAAAAAAAAAAAAAAAAAACAAAAAAGTCAATACGTGGGAGACGGGATGGCTTATTTAATTCTGTTTTGTTTATCGTGCCGAGCGCACCTCTCTGGGGGCAGGTCATAAGAACCTTTGGGATTCCGTCGAATGGATAGTTTACCATTGTAATCCACTCCGGCAGTTGCACTTGCACTTATTTTAATGTTAACATTGCGGGCAATCCTGAGATTAGCTACTCATGATTGGCATGATTATACGCTAGGATATCCGACTTCCTAGGAACCAGGCAAAGGACTAATTCCTTGTCGTGTAAGTAGTCAACTTTGAATATTAAGGAAGTCAACAGGGTTGACAAATGCCACTGAGGATGTAATGCTGTTAAATTAAGGGTATCCAACTTCCTAGGAACTTAATTTGTTTCTTTAACTTTATTCAAGGTTTCATTTTGATTAAGAGGTTAAAGGGCAAAAACACCTATCAACTTTTTCTTTGTGGCACCCAATATCCTTAAGTGAATAAGGGTGCAAAAATACTCCTAAACTGGCCTTAATAGGTGCAATTTCCCTGGACCATTAAAAGGGGCAATCATCTGTTAATTTTATTGGGTGGGTCCTACAATCATGTTTCCTTCCCTTTGATGTGTTCCTTTCTTTCTCTTCTCTCTGTGGTTCCTTCCCTTTTCTTCTCTCTCTTCCTCTTGCTTTGCCCCCCATTACTCATGGGCATTCCACCATTGAGGTTGTCAATACTAATTTTGAACAACCATGTTGTCGGGGGAGCGATCTACCTTGAACTTTTGGTGAGTAGAGAGGGAGAAGGGAGACTTGCCGATAGAGTCAATGGGGTTGTGGAGAGTGAGCTCCCCAGGTCTTGTACGCGTGGCTTTAGGCTTACAATGGGAGGTGAGAATAGAGAGGAAGAGGAAGGTGGAGACGAGGGAGAAGTAGAGGGGTTGGGGTGGCAAGCTTTGGTCATGTTGGCAGTCATGGGGGGAAGTGGACGGTGAGGAGGAGCAATTGATGTTTCTTGTGCTTGTGTTTATGACTTTTCTTTCTCCTTCTACGCTTATGAGGAGGTGGTTTTTGCATGTCTTCATTAGGTGCTAGTGTCTCTGCCACCACCGCTGGGGTTAGTGTTACTGTGGCCATCAATGGTGAAGAAACATGTGATGGTATTATTGGTGCTTTCTTTTTAGGCGTTGGGGCTGGTGCTATCACTCCCTTCACAGTGGTCTTCCTTTTATCCAAATTCTCTGGTTTACTTTGATTTGACTTGAAAATGGCTGATATTGTACAATATAGATGTGGTCGATGAACTTGAGCAACGTAGACTCTTTAGTTGCTGTGAAATTGCTAAGATTGTGAATTAGCGTTGGAAATCCAAATATAGACTTAGGCGTTCAATCCTCTCAAGCGGGACTTCTTAGTCTATACTGAATACGAGGCTTAGCTTGATGTGGTCCGGAGACTCTGCAAGAAGTTGGTGGTGTTGCATGAGTCCAGGAGTCAAGGAAATGGGAAGAAGAAGAGGAAGAAGTCCAAGTCGGATTTCACTTGCGTGTTGAGGATTATGGAGATTTATGAGTTGGCTTTGAAGCAGTGCAAAGGTGATATTAATCTATGGTGGTGAGGGAAGAGAGAGAGAGAGAGAGAGAGAAAAGGGAGAGAGAGGAGAGGAGAGAGCGAAACAGAAATGTTGAGGCAAGTGAGGGATGAGAGAGAGATAGAAAAGAAGAGGAGAGGGAAGTGGAAGGCCTATGGGAATTTGACACTTGGCATGACTATGGGATGCATCCTAAAAAAATAACAGACATTTGCTCTTGTTAACAACTCGAGGAAAATTGCAGCTGCTAAGACTAGCTTATGGGTATTTTTGCACCTTTGTTTACTTAAGGATACTAAGTGCTCTTGGAAAAAAAATTAATGGGTATTTTTGCCATTTAACCCTTTAATAAAATTAAGGTGTCTTTTCAATCTTCTAACCCTAACACTGATCATTTCATTGACAAAAGATGTTAGATAAAATATTCTCAAATATTGACATATTAAGTTTAATTTTTCAAAATAATATTGATTGGCAAAAAAAAAAAATCATAAATTGGGACTAACAATATTAAGATTAGAGGACAGAAAAGATATTTTATAAAATTAGGGGGCCAAATTGAAACTTTATATAAAGTAAGAGGACCAAAAGCATACTTTTGCTGATGTCCTTTTATCTTGTCATTAGCATGTTGTAAAATGATTAAATGACTGTATAGATACTAATATCATTTTAAAAGGTGCTCTTTGTGTGTGTCATTAGCTCTTTAAAAAGTGCTATGTTATGATTTCAAAAAGATACTAATGTCATTAGTATCTTTTAATAGATACTAATACCTTTAGCATCTTGGATGCCTTATGCTAAAGGGCTGATTATTAGTGCAACTTTATGTCACTTTGCCTTGTGTGCACACGTGATTATTGGATTTTGCGTTTTCTTTTTTTTTTCTTATCTTTATCATGTCTTCTACATGCTTTTCTTGGTATATGTTCCTTCAAGGATTTTGCGGTTTCTAGACTGTCTAGTTGTGAATCAGCAATGATCTTTGTTCTTTGCAACATTAATTATGATTAACTAGATGTGGGGCTTGTGCCATGAGCACTAGGGTACTCATGTTTCCTACTCTTGCTCAGGCGTTTCTGGGAGAGGGTTGTGTAAAGTGAGCACATTACCTGTAGAAATATCACATACTGATAAATTGGAGTCAAGTTCAAGTCAGTCTAAGTTGGAAAGATCCAAAACAGAGAGACAGAGACATCTATGGCCTGAGGATGCGGCACAGATTTTTGATGAGAAAATTCCTGTCCAACAGAAGGTAATTCACTGTGATCTAGAAACTTTTGGCTTTCCCTACTCTCTTCCCTAGTTTCTGAGCATTCTTTCAACCCCCTTCCAATGGCTAATTGTAGGAGTTTTATTAGCTAGTAGCTACTTACTATTCTGCTTCAATTATTATACAACTGTTGGGTATTCTAAATTGTGGAGTTTTGACAATCTTTTTTTAAGCATAATTGGTTTTCTTGTGAGAAATGAGGAATTCTTTGGCCAATAAAAATTTCATTCATTGGAACCTTATGAACTCTTTGTGTGAAAAAAAAAAATGGTTAACGTTAGTTTTCAACACTCACGGTGTAATTTTTTCACATCATCATCATCATCTTATATTTTAAGCTTATAGGCATGAACCCTCAGTTGAATTTATAATTGTGCAGCTTAAATTGTTCAACAGAATAGCTACTGTAAAGGGTGATGGGACAGTAGAATTTGATGTCCCAGGAGACGTAGAACCTGAAGCCCTTAGGGTTCGATCCAAACATGTTGATAATGTAGTTGATGATGATTCACTTGATGCAACAGACCTTCAGTACATACCTCCATTACAGATAGTAATGCTTATTGTTGGCACACGTGGTGATGTGCAACCATTTATTGCAATAGGCAAACGATTGCAGGTATATCAAATTTTGCTTGTCCTTATATTTTTATATGATTTTTTTCACCCCCTTGTAGAAGTTGTGAGAGTCCAATTCCAATGGTTTAAAAAAAATGTTGTTCATACTTCATAGTAAGACGTTTTACTGAATAAAGAAAGCACCTTGCATCAACTGATGAAATTGGTCCCAGTAGTGATTCCTAGAAGGCTTAGCCTTGGGGTTTCAAGATGGAATGCTGACACCAAGTCCAGAGCATAAAGAAAGCGCCTCATATCAACATATTGCCACCTAACTCCTCTCAAATCTAAAAGAAAATCAGTGATAATTTTTTGAATTTGCTGGAAATGTATGCTAAAATATTGAATAGTTCTGAATATTCTAAGTTGCTTCACAATTATTAGTAGCGTTGTGAAAACTTGGTGTTCAGAAACCATTGCCTTAGGCTTTTTCTGTGATTATGGGATTCCTTGGAGCCTTTTTTGAGCTTCATTTGGATGTGGATGTGTTATATATTTTTTTAATTTCTGTTATAATTTTTGTTATCTGTTTTTGAATAACAGATTGAGAGAATTTCCTTAGTTATTGAGATTTCTCTTGATCTGATTTAATTGTAATCACTCTGTTATGAGGAAATAATATCAGGAGAATGCCTAGGGAGGGTTGATAGAGGCTTCCTGGTAGAGCAGAGAATAAGGCCAAGCCCATCAAGTTGTCTATTTAAGGGTCTATTTGGGTAATGTTCAAAAGTACACTCAAACCACATTTGGAATGTATGTTTGCCAAATCTAACAAACAGTTGTATCCTTGAAATGGATTTTTGTCGAATATAAATTGAAAATCAAACACACACTAAATCTTTTTTTGGACTCGTGATAGGGCTACCTCCTTAAATTCATTTTTATTTTGACCTCACAAAATTGAGGTACTTCATATCATTGGATTAAATTTAAATCTTAAAATATGTGTTTGTACTTTAAAATTATGATTTGTATTACTTATTTTGGATTTTAGAACATTTTCATTTGTCTTTAAAGCATAAATATATAATTTTATAATGACAAACTTAATTTTTAAAAAATAAAAATTAGGCTCTTAGACCTGGTCTTGAGCCCAATCGATAAAGGTAGGGCTTGAAGAAATAGTCAATTATTGGGTAATAGGACTTTCATGCCCAAACCCATAAGGGTTATGTCTATATGGGTTGAGCCTGCTTGTTTCCTCACTCTACTTCTTGGTGTCATTCACTCTGAAAACATGTATTGTGAGTGTCCAATTATTCTTTCATAACTTTCATGCTATAAAAACATTTGAATTGGCATATCAACCTTCTTTACAGGTGATAACTGAGTTAGATGACACCTTTGATATTTATGCATTTACTGAATAATCAATTACGTGATTCTATTGGCAAATGAACTTCACCTTAATGCTTCTTGTATTCTTTATATCTTATCTATCGTGCTGCTTAATAAAGTATGAGCAGATAAAACTTTGGTGTATGTCACTTGTAGATTGTCAAGGCTAAGTAGTCATCCCGTTGGTAGATAAAGGAAATTACTGCAATTCTCTTGGTTTACAAAAGGAAAGACTATATTAGAAGAAAACAATGCATTGCAGGCAGACATAATTCTCCTTTTCTCATTTTTATGATCTTCCCAGCAAAATTTTCATCTTACCCTTATTCTGTTTTAATTCTCTTATATGTCTTAGTCAGTCCACGTTGTAGTGTCCTGAAGTACATGCTTTGGCTGCATTTTAGCAGGTCAAACTTCCAAAAATTATTTTAGATTGGGATGCAACATTGAAATGATACTGGGTGTTTCATGTCTTAATGGCATTTGAAAGTCTTTGTTTAAACTTTTGCCTGATATTATATGCTGTCTTGATTATTGCTCCGCTTTTACAGCTTGAATAAATGCTATTACTCCATTTTCATTCCTAATTGCTGCAGCATTTGTTCTTTGCTACCCAGGTTAATGCTTTGTAATTATCTCCTTCCTTGCACAAAGGTTTTTACTAGCTGCTAATTGATATTGAGTATACTTTGATACGTTACTCCAACTTCTATTGGTGAAATATATTTGCTTATTAAATTGTTCAAATAACTATCTTACAGAAAATTATGTGTCCAGTGAAATTTGAAGTTATAAATTTTCGGTTTTGTTGAAGATTCTGAGTTAAAATTGAGGCTTTTATATGCATTTATGTGCAGGACTATGGTCATCGTGTTAGATTAGCTACTCATTCAAATTTTAAGGAGTTTGTCCTGACAGCTGGCTTGGAGTTTTATCGTTTAGGCGGTGATCCAAAAGTCCTTGCTGGTTGTATGTACCATAAACCCATGTACATTTCTACTAAATTATCTGCGTGATCATTGTTTATCAGTCCTCCTGCTCTTTGTGTTTTGGTTTTGTATTTGTGGTTGAAACTGGTTTAAGGGTATTTTCTGAAGAACCTCTGACTCAGCCTGTTTCAAAGTGCTACTGTATATGGTGCATTTGGCACGCTGTATTAATTTGGCTTAGGTGTTTCTTGATATTATTGCATTGCATCCTTGTCGGGGCTTTTCACCTTAATAATGTGCAAGTGTGATATGTGCATGTTTATCCATTAATTTTTTTTCCCCTTTTTATGAAAGAATTTTACAAAATATTCTAATTTGTTAGATCTTTCACAGTTGGTTCTCATAACCAAATGGAATTTTTTTTGTCCCGTTGTCAGAGACTAAATTGCATTTAGGAAGGCTGTGCATGTGTGTGCTTATATTTTCATTTTTTTTTATTAGATACGAGCCATTGGGACTACTTTACAAGCTTGTAGTGCAGGACAATCAATTTCTAGCCACTCCTTTTTTTTTAAAAAAAAAAAATTACTTCCTTAGCTATGTAAGCTGTTTCAAAATATGTTTTGAAGTCTTGTTTTTTTTTTTTTTATTTTCAAAATCTTTGTCACTTTAAAATTTCAACGAGTATTAATTATTTTTGTAAAATTTTACCCTTCATTAATTACAACAATCATATGTCAACTGATCTCAAATACTCTTTCTTCATTACTCAACGATATTTTAGTCAAATAACATAAAATTTTACTATAAATCTCTATTATTGTGCATGTTATTACATTAACCAGTAGATGCTTTGAAATGGAGGTTGTATCCTCTTGCTTGTCCTAAAATTCGCCATGTCCATCTTCTATGTCTTGTTTTCTGTTATCTTTAGAGCAAGTGGCAAGGATAAGAAACGTTTGAGTCGCAAGAAAAGTTTGTGCTTGCCCGCTTGGTGAGACCCATTGTTACTAGATTGTTTGAACTTTATGTATGTGTATCTTAAATCATTGTAAATCCTGCTTTATTAACCCCCTTGTGGTTTTGTAACTGTTTCTCTTTTAAGTTATGGATGGCTAAAAAATTGGATGTGTACTCTTGCCAAGAATTTGGCTGTGTAATATATTTTCTTCACCCTAATCATTTTCTAGGCAGCAAGCTCTTTTCCTCGAATGAAGCTTGTTTTCCTGGAATGGTCTAAAACAGATGTCTGTTGATTTAATCTGTCATGAATGTTCTACCAAAATATATATATATATATATATCTGTCATGAATGAAGTACTCGTGGAGTTCAGATCATGGGATTATAGTCTTCTTTATAATTATTTTTGTATTGTAACTTTCCATTTTCCTTTCTGGAGCAGATATGGTTAAGAATAAGGGCTTCCTGCCATCAGGACCTTCTGAGATACCTATTCAGCGAAATCAGATCAAGGATATCATCAACTCTTTGCTTCCAGCCTGTAAGGAACCTGATATGGATTCTGGTGTCTCCTTCAAAGCGGATGCAATCATTGCCAATCCACCAGCGTATGGTATGTTTTCTTGATCATTACATTTGAAAATATAATGTATTGAATTTGTGCACTGATAATTGCCTTTCAAGTTCTTGTGATGAATTAGGATCTATCAAGCTGGCATGACTGTAATTTCAAATTTAAAGATTTAGACAAAGTCTTCAAGCCAAATGGGGCATGGTCATTACATTAGTAGCTTCTGTGGGTCAAAATGAAGCAATATGCGAACAGGAGAATGCAAACTATGCTTCAAGCTTTGGGTGGTGACTTTTGAAACTCAGCAAAGGGATCATTGTCAGGAATAAAGTAGAACTTTGAACAAATAAAACATTTATATAGAAAGGCTGTGCTTCAAATCTATGATTATTCCTCTCCCTTAAGCACTTGCAAGGATATGTCATCGAAGATTCCTGTTAGGAGTAGGAAACCCTAGCATTTGATTAGATTTATTTTATCTTTTTTTTTATAAATTCATAGGTTTTATATTATCTTTTAAATTAAATTAGTTTGGATTAGGATTTATAGGATTTACCCTATTGTCCTATTTTATTTAGGAATGTCTTATCTTATTTAGGATTATTTTAGATTTTATTATTTAAATAATTGTACCTAGGGTTCTATAAATTACCCTATTTTTCTCTAATTATTTGACCTTTTTGATGAATTGAATAAAGTCAAGAATTTTGTGCTCACTCTCTCTCTCTTAAATTCTTCTTGCCCCCTCAATTTCTCTTTGTTTTCTCCTTCCTTTCTTTCCATCTCTCCCTTGTCCCCTTCTCTCTACTTCCTTCCCCTCCTCCATTTCACATCAATTTGGCATCAGAGTCAGGTCATCTTAGAATTGTTGCCTGAGAGTATAGTTGGGACAAAATCACTAATGACTAATACCCCTTAAATTGTTTTGAGTCTATGATACTTTAATAACTAAAGAGGTCCATGGAGTCCCATTGGCAACTTTACTTTCTAGAGGAGGTTCTTTTAAGCTGGGAAGAATAATGGAAAATGGAAGACTTTATCAGGAGTTGGGAACCTTAGGATTTGATCACATTGAATTTGTGTGATTTTTATTTTAAATTCTTAGGATTTATATTATCTTTTAAATAAAATTAGTTTGGATCCAGATTTGTAGGATTTA
The DNA here is from genome assembly GCF_029017545.1 of Prosopis cineraria. Classification (NCBI taxonomy): domain Eukaryota; kingdom Viridiplantae; phylum Streptophyta; class Magnoliopsida; order Fabales; family Fabaceae; genus Prosopis; species Prosopis cineraria. Next base: position 39,953,294 of record NW_026555344.1, on the reverse strand, counting down.
ACCTGTTATCCTATCTTATTGGGAATTGTCTTATCTTATTTAGGATTATTTTATATTATATTATTTAAACAATTGTACCTAGGGTTCTATTAGGAGCACTATTTTTTTTTTATGAATTGAATAAAGTTAAGAATTTTGTTCTCATTCTCTCCTCCAAGTTCCCCCCCCCCCAATTTTCTCTTTGTTTCTCCCTCCTTTTCTTTGTTTCTCACCCCTTTACCTTCTCTTAACCCTTTTCTCTGTGAGGCGATTTTCCTTCAATGCACCACAACAAAGGGAGGAGGAGGAGAAGAAGAAAAGAAACAAAAGGCCCTCAGCTTCAGTTACCCTTCGAATTGATGTTTAAACTTAAATTGCCTTCTCTCGCCCAAGGCTTCTGCACAGAATTTATGGCTTGTTCCATTGCTTGCACTTAAAGGTGCTCTTGACAGATAGAACTTTTCATTAACTTAAAATCATAATTTGTCTGAACCTCTCAACCTAAATACTGATAGATGAATATTGGATGGAAGAAAGCTTCCATATTATTCCCTTGAATCTTTGGCATGTTTACAGAATTCCATTTTATATAATTCCATAATTCCATTGATTGATTGCTGATTTTAAGATCCATTAAAATATTTCTTTTATCACTGTGAATCAAAATGGTCTGGAAAATCTGCCTCAGAAAGAGACCTTGAGCTCCATCAATAGACTATATTTCTCATCATATTCTAACTTTAGTTGCAAGATGATATGCCATGCTGTCTTATATCTCACTGGCTTCCAGTTTTCTTTTCTTGTCCCTGCTAGATAAGATATGTTATCATGGAATAATTGTTGCTTCTACTTTCTAATTTTGGTTGCTGTTTCTATACTGCTCTTTTCTTTGTTTTTACTATGCCTTTTTCTGCCTGCTTGTTAATTATATTGTTTGACTGGTCTGAAATTGCAATATCCTTCTTTAGGGCATACCCACGTGGCAGAGGCACTGAAAATTCCAATACATATATTTTTCACCATGCCATGGACGTAAGTCTCATCTTGGTAATGTGATCTTGTTGTTTCACAATTTCATTCAGTTATTTTTCAGTCTATTGTTTTTTATTCATGTTCTTTACCTATTGATTGTGTTAGTTTAAGTTTTGCGGGGGATTCGTATCTATTATATGTATTTTTCCTTTTCCTTCCAGTCCAACCAGTGAATTTCCACATCCTTTGTCCCGTGTAAAGCAACAAGCTGGTTACAGGGTGAGTTATTTAATTTGTATCTGTTATCATCTTCCTTTCATTCCCCCTTTTTTCGGTTGCCCTCTTATTTTGCTCAAAACTGATCATTTCTAACTCTTTCAGCTTTCATATCAAATTGTTGACTCATTGATTTGGCTGGGAATACGGGACATGATTAATGATCTTAGGAAGAAAAAGCTGAAATTGCGACCAGTCACATATCTAAGTGGTTCACAAGGCTCAGACACTGATGTTCCACATGCATATATATGGAGTCCTCACCTTGTTCCTAAACCAAAAGGTGGTTGCTTCAGATATCATTTTTTAATGCTTTTTATGTCGTCATTTTATTAGGAGTTGATAGATACTGTTCTATATCCTAGCAGAGATTTCTTGAATCCTCTATTGCATGACTCTAGTGCTTTGTGTTCTGCTCATATTCTTTATGATAAAAATATTAACTTCTATATATATTCATTCTTTTCCTTGGTCTCCCGTTGTGGTTAGATGTAATGGATAAAAATATCATTTCAATGAATAGAAAGGTCTATGGCATGATTCTCTTGACTGGCAATAGTTGTATCCAATGAGGATATTTCTCAATAACTTTTACTAGGTTGAATTCTGTTTCTCAATATCCAATATGGATGTTTTACTGTTATATATTAACAGTATGGTCAGTGTTGAGAAATTCAAACGACTAATTCTATATTCTGAAGCTTAGTCTTTTGGAATAAACATTAAATCCCTGTTTTTTCTTGGTTGGCAGATTGGGGACCAAAAATTGATGTGGTAGGATTTTGCTTCCTTGATCTTGCATCAAACTATGAACCTGCTGAGTCCCTTGTAAAGTGGCTTGAAGCTGGTGACAAGCCCATTTATGTTGGATTTGGTAGCCTGGTGAGTCTTCTTACACCCACTTTTTATGTCTTTTATTCATATATGAATTCTCTGTGCTGAATCTAGCTTTAGGAATATGGTTTGGTGACTCATCATTTTTACTGAGTGACAAAATGGATTCTGATGACAAGGTACCTCCTCAAAGTATCTATCAAGTGTTATCTTGCTTCCATTTACTTTGATACATGGAGTAACAAGCAAAGTTGTATTGTCTATTTTTAAAATCAAGGACCTTAGAACTATTATTATCATGAGAGTTACACAATCTGAGTTTTTTCCTTGTCTATTTTTTATTGTTGGATTAGATTGCAAATCTTGACGCAATTGTAATAAGGTTTAAGGATTTATATTTTTGTTTTTTGTTTCACCCCATACTAGGCATTGTAATCTATTTTAAAAGCCACTGCGAGTTAGTGACCTTCTGGTTATTATGACTTGCGGAATGCTGAATTTTGTGTTTGTTTACCATCCTATAGTGTCGAGGAATTACTGAAAGATTTTATATCTTGAGGATCAAATGTTTTATTTTGTTTGAAAAACTTTTAAGGCTTGATAGGAAAGAGAAATCAGACTTGTTTTACCTCATTGCTTGTCACCGCCATGATCTTATTACAGCCTGTTGAAGAGCCAGAAAAAATGACTCAAATAATTGTAGAAGCACTGGAGAAAACTGGGCAGAGGGGCATCATCAATAAAGGATGGGGGGGTCTAGGGAATTGTAAGGATATTGCTTATTCTTTCTTCTCCTATGATATTAATTAATTAATTAATTAATTTATTTTTGATTATATATGCTTCTTCCCAGTGGCAGAACCAAAGGATTCAATATACTTATTGGATAATGTTCCTCATGATTGGCTATTCTTACGCTGCAAGGCTGTGGTAAGATTTTCTAGTTTGTTTACTCTGGTTCAGCACGTTATGATAGTAACCTAGATATTGCTGAATCACCAATTTTCTCATAGTTGAAATAATGGAGAACTGCTTTTATCGGGAAGGGGGGGGGAGAATGGAGAACTGCAGATTCATGCTAAGTGCAGAAAAGCTTAGAATTCTGTGGCCCAAAAGGGGAAAAAAGAAAATTTTAGAATTATCAAGTCCATTTTGAATTTAGTAATCTTTACTTTAAAAGTTAGGTTTTCTTTAATTTGTTTTGAATTATATTTGATCTTATCTTTTATTTTATCTTATTTAGGTTTAAATTATTTTAAATAATCATTATATTGATCATGATTTTTAATAATTGTACTTAGAGCTCTATAAATAGCCCTAAGGTTTATTTCAATGTTAGACCTGTTTGGTCTATCAAATAATATACAGAATATATGTTGTCACTCTCCCAATTTCTCTACCTGTCCCTTCATTCTTCTCTTATCCTCCCTCCTCCTTTTTCCCTTTTCCTACATCATGTAATTATGCTAGTTTGTAGCAGTTGTGGACTTTTTGTGCTCGCTGACTAAGTTCTTTTGGTTCAAACTTGGAAGGGTATGTTTGGGCTATGGCTTAAACAACCATATAGGGGAGTATATGTTGTGGTGACTAAAAAATTTGATCAGTGCAATCCCATACAACTATATAGGGTTGATTTTTGTTGTAATAAACTGCCTAGAGTATTCTAGTGTTGAACATTTAATGGAGTTATATATACTACTCCCTCCATTCCAAATTATAGGGCACTTTTGAAGGAGTTTTTCCATCCCAAAATATAAGACACTTTGGATATATCAAGGTTTCATTAAATGTATCAATTCCAATATTACCCTTTCTCTCTCTGTAATTAATTTTCGTCCATTCTCTTTTTAATATATTAAAAGATGGGTATTTTTGAAAGTTCATATTTTGTTTTGGAAAGATAAGGTTGTTAGTGTATTTAATGAGGTTTATTGGTATGTGAGATTTTGTCTAAAAGTGTCTTATAATTTGGGATGGAAGGAGTATTATAATTAATTTTGGCCAAACAAGCAAGAAGCAATACAGTTGAGTTGAGATTATAATGAATAAGCTAAAGTAATATAGCAAATAAAAATTGCAATGCAACCAGCCAACCACTAAGGACGTCACTATGGAATTGGACTTTAACTTCTGGGGAACTAATTATGAACTTGAGCTATGACTCTTTTCATTTGTAATAGTGATCATTACTTTACTAATGTATCCTAATAATCTGTTGGTCTATTAGTTTGAATCTAATTAACCATAATTATCTTTCAATCGAACTGACATTAATCTAACTTGTTAAGCCATGACCTTAAACTATGACAACCACCTAGACCTATTTCTAATCTCGATATATCATGTTTAACTTCTTAGTTCTAGAATTAGATTTCACTTGTCCGTCCTCACCTAGCTCCAAGGATTAGATTAAGAGATTGTTAGACAAACAATCCACAATAAGCAAAAAGAAGATTGACATGAATAGGAGTTCAATCTATAACTATTAATCAAATACACAAAGTCATGGAACAAATGTTTGAATAAATTTTCCGTGGGTTAGGATACATCCTTACATCTAGCTTGGGATTTAGCAATTCATATATGAAATGAACAATAAAGATGTTCTAGAATCCCAAAAAATGATTCAAAAATAAAGGAAAAGATAAACTTAGAATTGACTGGTGGGAATGATGTTCTCCGTCTATCTCTCCTTGATTTGCCTTCTTTTTCAATCTTATCCTTGATATCTCTGTTTAGAAAGGCTCCAAAAGTGCTTTAAAATGAGTTCTAGCTGCTTCTTGGATGACCAATGTTGAACCCCCCCTTTTTTTATTGTCCCCCAATTTATGGATGCTTTACTAGGTTAAAACTGCTCAAAAGCTCGTCCTTCTGATCAAACTGATGCCAGGTCAGTCATGCACCATCATGACTGGTGCCAGGTCTTCTCGTAACTTGTCTTTCTGCCATCCACAATCCTAATCTGTGTTAGATCAAGCTCAACTGGTGCCGATTATGCTGCTGTGCATTTTGGCTTGGTTTGATGCGATTTTGGACTTCATTTCATGTGATTATGTTCCTGATGGCTTCTTGCAAGTATTGATGGATGAAATCATGTGAAATACCCTTGAGATAGTCATATTTTGCATCAATATTAACCAAAAGGTGCCGATATAAGTGTGAAAATTGCACTCATTACTATGATATGCATTTATTACAAGGTGGTGGTCATACTTGAGTGTTTAAGGCATGGTTTTAAAACATGATCACTCAAGAATTCAAGCCAACCAAGCTGTCTCTTAGAGTAGGTTTGATTATGAGTCTGCACATTGAGAATTGCAGTTCTTGTCAACCATGCGGGATGAACCTGCCCTTGCAATTCTATTTGTTATTTTTGGAAGATATAAACCTTCTCTATGGTGATTATGTAGCATCGACCTTGTATGAACTGGTATAACTGAGTCTATTTGGTGTTGATGCTGACTAAGGCAGCTGGATATCCCTTCCTTTTTGTCAAGTCATATGTTGACTAATTGATATATAACTAGCTATTTTTCTCATCAGCTTATTGCAAGTGCTTAAGTTCCGTTGGTAGTTTATACTACTGGATAAGGCCTATTTCATATAGCTGAGTCTACCTAGTGGGATAAGACGTTGTTGGAGTTCAATGCAAAAAGGATAGTAAATTTATACTTGCATCATTTTTTATTGTTAGGTGTGGATTATAGTTTGTTATACCTTTGTTGATCAGTGACTGCACAATGAAATCTTATACAGTAACGCTTGAATGTCTTTGCTGCACTCTTTGGATGATAAGAAGGGTGGGGGGACTGCATTATTTAACAAACTAAAGATTTGAATAAAGCGATCTGAGTAGAATTCAAGCTCTTGGCAACATTAAATGATTGAGACTTGGCTGTGCCAGCAGAAGATTTATGTTCATTTTATTAATCTTAATAATATTTATAAATACATATATTTTCCATAGGGTTATGTTTCGCCGAGTTTCTTTTAGTGTTTTTTATATTTTCCGTAGGGTATATTTTGCCAACTTTCTTTTAGTGTTTCAGTTTCTCCTGATGAAATTTCATGCATAATTTTTATTGGATAAAATAGTAAACAAAGGTGACATTCAGGTTCATCATGGAGGTGCTGGAACAACGGCTGCTGGGTTAAAAGCTGCTGTAAGGAATTTGTAGTTTCTTGAATTCTTTATATAATATTATTTGGTTATGCTTTCTTCTTATTGTTGTACTTTGTGATAGTGCCCGACAACCATAGTTCCTTTCTTTGGCGATCAACCGTTCTGGGGTGATAGAGTACATGCCAGAGGAGTCGGCCCTGCACCTATTCCAGTTGATGAGTTTTCACTGCCCAAGTTAGTCGACGCAATAAATTATATGCTAGATTCCAAGGTGAAAAATAAATTCTCTCTACTAGTCAATTTATTTAGTTTGATCCTACTGAAAGCCTGGAGAGAGCCAGAGAGGAACCTGCTTCATCCAAAAGAAGATTGTGGGGCTAAAATCTTATGGCTTTGTCTATTTTGGCCTGCGAATTATGCATTCGTAATGTTGATTTGTGAATATGTGGATTGTGATAAGAAAAATCTAAGCTTACGAGAAGTCTTACATGACTACAGTATTGCGATTGGGTTCAGTGCAAAATCTGGACCGTCCTGATTTTCAGTTTTTTATTTTATATTTTATTTTATATTTATTAAAAAAAAAATAGAAAATTTTAATAAATTTATCTTATTATCAATCTAAATAATACAGATTTAATCTGGATGGTCCAAATTAATATTAATTTTTTTTTAAAATTTTTATAATTGGCTATCCAGACGTACTTAGGATCCAATCTGTTTAGAGTATGTTTGGATAGTCAATTTATAAATTCTTTTTAAAAAAATTAATATTAAATTAGATTATCCAACTAAAATGTGTATTGTTCAGATTAATGATAAGGTAGATTTATTATAATTTTATAATTTTTATAATAAAATAAAATAAAATAAAAAAATAAAAGCAATAAATCTACACCATCCATATTTTTCATATGGACAGTCTAGATGCTCACCAAGTGATGAGCATCAAAATTGGACTCCTATGGTATCATAGTTAAGTTTGATAGTAATAAGTTGTTGCACTATGTTGCTCAAGGATAATTGAATGAACTAGTTTAACTTACTGCTTTGAATATAGGGAGAAAATGGAATTTAAGTCCTATAAGAAGAAATTAATTACAGTTGGGTCCTTGATAAATTTTTTTGAAAAAACAGTTGTAAATATCGATTTAGATAGTTGCAAATTTAAAAGCTTCAATTGCAAATACGATGTTTGAATTCTAAATATAACAATTAGTTTGCAATTCATATTCTTGTTTATAACTGTTTGAATTGATATTTATAATTTATTTAATGGAAAATTTTGTTGAGAACTTAACTGTCTTTAATTTATCCTTTTGAAACTTTATTGTCATTCTCTCTTGTGCATATGCTTTTGAAATTCGTGTTGCCAGGGAAGGGTGGGGGGGTTGGGAAAAATATTGAAGCAGCAGTTAGCCGCATAGTAAGTTTGCTGATTGAAAATGGAGACTGCCTCTTTTTCGAGCTTTGCATAATAATGCTAACGAATTGTACATCATAGTTTGTCCGGGTTTCCAATTAGATGTCTGAAGTGGGAAGTTGCTTATAGGATACCCTATGCCTGGGACACGGTTCTATGGAGAGGTGCTTATTTGTGCCCTTCCAGTATTTCAATGAATCCAACAGTAACCCTTTCTCACTATGAGTTCGGGGTCATTGTGGTCAAAGGTTTGGATATAATATAGAAAAATCAAGTGGCAGCTTGTTAGACCCTAGGGACTCATAAGATAAACATGATTGTTTGTGTTTTCATATCTTGGTTTTAGCAAATTGTTTGTGCTAGATTTGTTTGGCGGACACATTTTTTTTATAGCATGGTGGACACCATTTGCGATGCACAAGTTTGAGACCCTCAGTATATGGTTAATATATCCAATCACAGATTGCAGAAGCTCTTTATGCTGGATTTTCATGATTAAACTTCGTTCTGAGTTATATTTGTTGAACAAGCTAGTGAGTTGTATGTATACTACTTCCTTTTAAGAACTTGTGAGCTGACATTAACCTTGCTGCCGAGGGATTAGGTGTTGAGCTAAGCAATTCGATTTTGATGAATGTTGTCAAATTTGATATGGTGCATTCTGGAATAAGCTAACTATCATGTGTCCTTACGCAAATATCATGCCAGGTAAAGGAACGTGCAGTAGAACTTGCCAAAGCCATGGAAAATGAAGATGGTGTAGAAGGAGCTGTGAAAGCATTTTTTAAGCAGCTTCCTCGGAAAAAACCAGAGCCAGAGCCAGAGCCAGCGCCCTCAAGTTTTTTATCTATAAGTAGATGTTTTGGTTGTTCTTGATTTGATGCAAATTGTTCAGTCCCCAACTCATTTCATCTATATTTTTAATTGATGCTATGATCATAAGATGTGCTCAACCCTTCTCCCTTACCATAAGGTTACTGATTACTGTGCATGCTTTTCTTGACAAAATTCAATTTTAGTGTTGATGCATGTAATTATTTTAATTCGGGATGATTGATACTTAACTTACAGTACGATCGGAGGTTGAATTGTACTTCTTTATTTTGTTTGCTTTGATCAAAGCAGTATATTCATTCTTTCTTAATTATTACTAATATACAGTGTTAAGGGCTTGTATTTTACATCCTTCAAGATCAATAGACGAGGTTTCGTTTTTGTCATCTTAGTTCTTTATTTACCATCAGCTTGTCACTGGGAATATTATTACAACTTACATGGTTGGCGAACTTGTTTGTTGATTTCAATGCAGTGGATTTAGTGTAGCAATACTTTTTAAGTGAAGCAGTATGGTTCTTTCAATGAGGAACTTGTGCTCCGGGTTTTTTATTTTATTATTATTATTATTTTTTTTTTTTGGGTCAGGGGAGGGGTGGTGGGATATTATATCCCATCACGTGAGCATCATGTACATAGAACAACTTGCAGCAGAAAATGTTGAGACGTGCACCTTAACAAGTTTGGTCTGTTAATAATTAAATGTACTCCTATCCCAGCCTATTCCCCACAACAAACATTTGAATTAGAATTTTGCCTTTGGCAGTCTCCAGGAATGCATGATAATTTAATTTAGAACTTACTAGTTTTGGTAAATAATAATTTATTAATTAAAGAATAATAATTACATTTAAAACTAAAATTATAATAATATAAATAAATTGTTCCTTTTTTTTGTGAAAAGTTATACTGAATAGATTAATATGGCTTGTTATATGAATATGCTTTCTATGTTTTATCTTGGCTACTAAAATTTGATAAGTTTTTGAGCTCAACTATCTTATTAATTTATAAAGTACAAAATATTAAAAGTAGATGTTGCAAAGTTGTAAAATTTATATATGTAATTTTTTCTAAAGTGAGGGGGTATATTTGCACCCTTCACTGTGATATAATGTGACCATTGCCTTTTTGATAAGCCAGCGTTTAGACAAAATACTAAAATACTGACAGGCTAATTTTCATGAGATATGTTAAAACTAAATTACAGCAGAAGTTAGAAGAGTGATGTAAAGGGGATAACTGATTGGATTGAACAAGTCTGGAAAAGGACTTGAAAGCAAAGGGGGCATGCAAGGAGTGGGCAATTGCAAGGTGGTGGCAGCGGATAATGGAAGAGTAGAGAATGAATAGGTAGAAGTATGGATGTTAGGAGTCAGTAGGGGCTTAGCCCCATAATCTCCCAATTCGAAGTGCTCTGTGGTCAGAGCATTTATGGGCGAAAGGGAAGGAAAGAGCCAACAATTCATCCCATCCATTATTACTGCCCAATGCTCTCTGCACAATGCTCTTACTTACTCCCAACCTTCTCTTTCCATTTTCATTGGTCCCTTCTGCCGTTATGCTCTTTCAGCCTCCCTCAATCAATGCTCTCCTCTCCTCTGTTTTCTCTGCTTTGTGTTAATCAGGATTTATGCTCCCTTCGTTCATAATTATAAGATACTTTTGATTGATTTACATTTACTTAATGAAATTTAAATTTACATATTCTTTCTATATTTACTCTTAACTTTTAGTTGGTGCAATGCTATAGTAAAACTTTAAAAAATAATGCAATCTTGCTATAAAGTAACACTTAAATAGGATTGGAGGGAGTATATACTCTTTCCAACCCCATATATAAGTCATCTTTTAAAGGAAATTTATAGTCTTTTTCATAAGTCAGTTTGTATAAAAAAGTTTGTCATTAATAACTTTTTTCTAATCTTATCCCTCTGTAATTTTCGATGAGTAGAGAGTAAAAAATTGCACAATTGAGAACCTCATGTTGCCAATCTTAGCCAGGGACGAGGGACATAAGATGTTTTGTTTGAGAAATGACTCTCCAAAGGCCCTTAATCTGATCAAGGATGGAAATAATGATGTTCATGAAATTTGGAACTTGATCCTTGAAATGCCACAATATGTTTTCTCTTGATTGGACTGTTGAACTTGGATTTCTTCGGAGAGAAAAACGTGGAAGTTGATAATCTTGCAAAACTAGCACCGGCATTGCATCCCAGTCTTCACTTTTGCTTGTTGAGAATCTTGGTTTTCTTCCTTCTTTTTTTGTAGAGTAGCCGATTTTTTTTTAGTTTTCTTCATTTATAATTTATTTTTAAAAATGATTCATTTAATAAAAATAAATTATAAAATTTTTTTAAGATAATATCAATAATTTAAATATTGTAATGTAGTTAGAAAAAACTTATAAATAAAATTGTAGGTAGTTTCTTTGGACTATAATCTAAAATATTAATAACTAATTTACAGCTCTAAAGTATATTGATTGAAACTTTAATTTCTTAAAAAAGATTTACATCTTTTAAATTATATATTCATTAAATACTTTATACAAGGTATCTTTTTTTTTAACGCATCATTAAAAAAAAGAGTAATAAATAAAGTAGAAATATAATTTAAAAAATAATTATAAAAGTTATCAAATATTTTATATTTTGGACCACGTAAAATTTTTAGAACATGTCATTTTTATCAGGGTTAATAAGTGAATAAGACCCTGAATTATTACTCAAAAATTGCCTTAGACCCTGAACTTTTAAAACATATAAAATAAACTCTAACTGTTAACTTTTTTAACACTGTTACTGCCTATGCAGGTATTATAATAATTAAAATTGAATTTGTAGAAAAATAAATCATAAAAATTTAGTAACAGTATTAAAAATTTAGTAATTAGAGTTTATTTGCATATTTAAAGAGTTTAGAATTCAAAATAATTTTCAAACAATAGTTTAGGATTCTATTTGTTCATGTCAATCTATGCACGAAATGGAGGGAGTAGTTTCTTGGTGCCAATCTATGCACGAAATGGAAGCATTTGTAATTAATTTTTTAATAGCGAAACTAGTTGACGAGTCAAAATGTGGAAGGGCAAGTGATGAATGTTGAATGGTGGAAAGAACTACAAGGGGGCAATAATTATGAAGACAAGAAGCCAAAGAAACGCTGATGAAACGGCGAGGCTGTCAGAGACAAGTTGGGAACTATGGGGTGGCACCATGCTAATACGAAAACAAAGTAATTGGTGGAATGAATCAAATGCTGTGTTTGGGAAGCGCGAAATGTGTCTTATCTCTTCTCTTCCACTTCCCAAGCCCATACGCACACCTCTCTCCATCCCTATTCTCAACTATTTATAGCCGCCACCGCCCTGCTTTGCCATTCTCAACACTGTGTATTGATGGACATGGAAGATGAGGAAAAGGCAGTCCGAAGGGTGGGAGAAGGAGGAGGAGAAGAATGTCGAGTTTTCCAATGCCAGTTCTGTTCAAGAAAGTTCTACAGCTCTCAAGCTTTGGGAGGACACCAAAATGCCCACAAAAAAGAGAGAACGGCTGCCAGAAAGGCTAAAAGGGCATCGGAGTGCTCCTCTGCTTGCCCTCCCCTGTTCCTCGCTTCTCACGCTTCAAGTCTTCACTACTTCCAACCCCATCAGATTTTTTACCCTTTCAGACCCAACGCTGCACCTACATTCGGCGGCAATTCTCTGTTTTGTGAAGATGTTGGCGACAGAGGCTTGGGGAATTGGCACAGCAACATGTCACTCACAAGCGACGACCACAGCATTGGCATCTTGAATCGTTGTCAAGAGAAAGATCAAAATCTTGATTTGACTCTGCGTCTATAGGCTTGTTGAGATGAAATAATGCATCGTACTGAGCATGACTGCTCTTTCTGGGTTTGGTTTCCTCCCCCATATACCCATACTATGTACTATGACTTTTTTTTTCCCCCGCCCAGATAACTGAGGTTGTTGCATTGATTGAGAATGAACAGAGAAGATTTTTATTAAAAGAATAGTGTGTAAAAGTTGCATCGATCTTGTGGGTGAATCCCAAAAAGGAATATGGTGAGTGTGGAGAAGAGTGGACGTGGAAGAGCGAGTCCGGAAGGGCGTTGGGAGTAGAAAATATAAATGCTGAAGTTGATAGTACGCATCAGTACTAATTCCGAGTGAATTGAATATTTAATGGCGGGGACCGTTGACCTTTGTGAGTGCACAGAATGTTGATTTGAAGGCTCCAGCATATATTTGCACTTGGAATGTTCACAAAATTTTATTTTATTTTTGCTACATGTTGTTCTAAAACTTCAATGAGTCCAAAAGAAAAAATAATTATATTTATATTTTTTATCCTTAACTCTAACTATTAATGATGAATTAAATTTAAAAAAATAGTTATATCAATAAATTTTAATGAGAGATTTCATATCAGAAAGTCAAAAAGATATAAATGGGGAATGATGTGATAAACTCCTAGGCTACACAACAAATTAGATTAATAAATGTAAGGATAAGATGGGAAAAAATAATTTTTAAAGGTTTATATCTTAAACTGGAGAAAGTATAAAATAATTTTGACAAAATTATAAATAGAAAAAATTACTAAATAAACTCTACAACTTTATTTTTTAAAAAAATATAAATTTTAAATTTTTTTAAAAATATCTTTTATTTAATAAAATTAAAAAGAAAGAATATAATAAGAAGGAAAGATTAATATTGAAAAATATATATTTAATAAAATTTTTTTAAATTGTTTTATGTTTTGAAACACTAAATTATTTTCAAAGATTTCACTTCACAAATTACATTCCAAAGCTAATATTGATGTCGAGACCACTTAAATACATCACACACATGCAACTAACCTGAACAAGTCATCACATTATCATTAAACACACAAATTCATCATTTGGGCACAGCCACAGAATTACAAGAGATAGAAATTCATAAATTTGGATTATCCACACGTTCATCATAGATCATCATCCCATGGATGATATCAAGGAGGGTAGAATCAAAAGTGTATATCCATGTGTCAATACAATAAAAAATGCCTTAGGTCGTTAAAATCAGAACAAAATGTGATAACAAAGGAGGGTTTTACCCCACACACCCTTAAGCTTCTAGTGCTCCTTGTGTCTACTAAATGGACCCTCACCTGTAAAAATTAATAACAATGAAAAATGAGACAAAAAAGTTTTAGTAACTAAAATTAAAATATAATTATGCATATTATGCAACTAATTATATGATTGGTAAGTGAGAAATAACAAAACATATTCAACATATTACAAACAATACAAAATCAATCCAAGCAAGGATTAATATGCATGACCAGCAACCTTGTTTTCTCATTTCTCCAGACTTATGTCCTCATTTGGTACTAACTAACATGGTAAGTTAGTTTGATTCTTACAAGCCACTTATTCAATTTAATAGGGGCGCATTATGAGACACCTTGACAAATAAAACATTTCCCCAACACCTTTCAAACCTAACAAGCCATACCAACAAGTTAAATCACAATATACAATTCCAAACAAATAATAATCTCCCACACACGCGCACGTGAAGAGAGAGAGAGAGATTCATCCCACTTGGCAATATAATTTTACAAATAACATTCATATCATTTCCAGTCAATACATAATTCCATCTCACTTGGTAGTATAATTTTACAAACAACATTTATATCATCTTCCAAACACAATCTTCATTAACAGACACTCAATCAATCACATGCTCACACGAAAATGAATTAGAGGTTACATTTATACCTCTACAAAATAGTTCCCCATGTGGTCAATTTCTCACCACTATCCCTTTCAACATCACAATATACAAAAATTATATGCTTTATTCTCTCTGATTCTATTTATAGAGTAGAGAGAGAAGAATTTTTTAGTTTTATTTATAAGTTACGTCATTAAATTTTTATTACAAATTTTCTCTTTTACCCTCCATTGAATGATAGAGAGAGAAAATATATTATTAAAGTGTATAAATTTAATAGGAAAAAAAATTAAGAACTTATTAAATTTTAAAACAAAATTAATGAGTTTTAAGGTTTCCTCAATATTGATAAAACATGTTGAAAGTAATATATAAATAAAACTAGAGGAGTATATTATTAATCTCAAGCTTACAACATGATGTCTCCCTAATTCAAGGATTAGGTTAGTCAAACCTCACATCCAACACTCTTCCATACATCCCAACCTTCAAATTTACTCATTTCTATCATCATTAACTTTATAACTTATATATTTAGTCCTTCATCATCAAAATCTCCAAATCTCACCCAACAAACCTTGGGCTTTGGATTTAACATCACTACCCAACATTTTGACAACAAAACAACCTTACAACCACTTATTTAACACTAAACAACCTCAAACATCTAAGTTCATGGCTGGGATCAACACCCATAGAAAACACACTAGTCATTCCCCTTCAAGAACTAACTTAAGAGGATGATTAGAAGATAGAGAAGAGATTAGAGATGTTAGCTTAAACCTCCAAGCCTAAAAAATCACACCCAAATTATGATAGGCGCCAAACCTTAATAGACCACTTAATTTTGACACCAACCTTCCTTTGCTTTCTGTCTCTTAGTCCATCTCTTTGTGAACCAAAGTTAAATTCTAATTCGACGCATGTGCCGTGACAGAGCTGCAGAATGCACTGTAACGCATGGTATAAAGGCGGCAATCAGCCCTAAGCCTATGTTGTTGGGCCCCAATCCAAGCCCAAACACCCCTTTGGGTCTACTGCAGCTTATATTTTCAGTCCTAGGCCCAACCAATAATAATCATATGCCTACTTGATTTATTAAACCTTAATTTAATTTACTCTCCCAAGTTAATTCCTAAATAAATATTCTGATATTACAACGCATATTTGGCATGCAAGAAGGAATGTTGTCATATTGTCTTTAAATTTTAATATGTACAAATATTTTGATCGTTTTATATTTTGAAACAAAGCGAGTGTATTAGAAGATTGTAGAATTCCACTTAAGATTAATTATGTGCATACACCACCATTCAGAGAACTCAGAAGTGGATGAGAATGAAGCTTCATGCCTCTCAGTCTCAACCACAGTACCTGTAGGAGCCAGGTTTTGGTTCTTAAATTCACGCCTTAGTTTTTTTCAACCTCTAAATCTAAATCCTTGATTTTTCTGTGACATGTATTGATATTCATGATATAGTAGTAGCAATATACAGAGAAGAAATGAATGAGGGGTTTCGCTTCGGCACATGGTATGATTGAGCATGGGCAGACAATTTATGTCCAAAACTAGTTATTCCATCGTAGTCCCTTTCCACAGCCCACGATGTGAAGGCCTATACACGTCATCTTCATTCCATAGAGAAATGGATGACACCAGGGAAAAAAAAAAAACATATCAGGGTGCCCCTATTATCTACATTTAATCATCAATTGTGTCTTGAACATGATTGCCTTGATAAAGAAAACAAAATCATGGAGTTGCATATATAATCTAAGACTCTGAGAAGTGGTGGGTAAGGCTGAAATGAGAAGCTGGCATTTGTCTTTGTGGGGATTTTCCTCAGCGTTACAGCAAATTTCCCACTCATCCTCACATGATCCTTTCTATGCCTTCATTATCCATTTCCTATCATCAACAAGCCTCATACTTTCCTTTTCTTGTCATCCATTTCCATTATTATTATATATTTTAATTATGAGCCTAATTAATGCCACGCCACTGACAGCGCCTGATGATCATATACATGTATTGCCTTGCATGTCTTCTTATAAGTGCAATTGACTTATTGTACTATTGTTTTCATATTGCCACAAGGTTTTTCATTCTTCAACGAAATGTGCCACCACATAAAACAAGGGACGGAATCCTGCAGGCCACCGTTCATGTACTCGCCTCTCATAATTCTTTCACATACTTTTATAATTTTTTTTCTAGAGTTTAAAATAAAGAAACTTATAAAAACAATATAACAAGTGCATGCATGTGATTTGCTTGTCTTATCATCATCTCCTTCTTTGCTTTCTATTTTTTCAGAAAATTCCATAAATATCTCACAGACAAAAGGGTTTTCTCTGCGCATAATATTAAACTTCTCAGGATATCATATTTTATGTACGTACGATTCGCATATACTTGAGAATACCCTCTGTGTATAATATAAACCATTTCTTAATTTATTGGTAGGGCCAAAATTTCCGGAGGGAAGCACGCAAGTGTGTTCATCAATTAATCATCATTCATCACCAAGGATTAAGTGTATTTCTTTTTTCTTTTTGAATATTTTTATACCTGGCTGTATCATATGCCATGTCTATTAATCAAGGCGCAACATAAGGATATTTCTCTCGAGAGAAAGAGCAAATTATAATTATAGATGAATAAGCGCTAACTAGAAATGGAGCTTTGAAAGAAAGGAAACTTCGTTGTTTATAATATGAAGCCCTTTTACATCATTTCCTTTATAGTTAGTCCTAATAATGAGGTCAAAATTGTTATTAGTTGTGCTTTAGATTCCTTAGCTGAGCTAATTAATATTGTCTTTATTGGCATGTGAAAACGTTAGGGCTCTAAGCAGTGGGAGATATATAGCTTGTTCACATGTCACCGCCTGATAATAATATTGTCTGGTCGATCCCGTGCGAACACACACACATATACAAGCACGAACATATCCTCATCCAAACTAATTATTGCATCAAAATAATTAAATTAAAGAGCTGTTGATTTGCAATAAAAGTAAAGTGTTCTATTGTCTTGCAAGCATATGCTACAATAACCTCTAATTTTGCAGTTTGTTAATTAGAGATTTAATTAAGTTGATGATTGGTTTCTTCCCAATCCAAACTTGCTGTGCGAAGGAGCTTCCAGCTATGGCAATTCATGGCCACACGCTCCTGAAACAAGCAACGGTGTCTACAAGTCTTCAACATATGATTCAACTCCTAAGTTATTATTAAACAATCAGATGAATGATATTAATTAAGGGTGAAGTTAAGAAGTAGGCAATCTATTTTATTATTTTAATTCACAGCCAGAGCGGGAAATAAGAGAAAGCATTTGAATTGAGAATTTAAGGAGCTAGAAAAGAGAAAATAAAGAAGTGCTAATAATTTGATGGGAGAATTATATTCTAATCACAGAAAGTGTCAAGGGATCAAGATATTAGAGAAATTAAATATATGTGTGTCTAATCAAGTGGCTTAAGTGATTTTAGTAAAATAGTTATATATTCCTAATCTGCTTTTTAATTACTAGATTTTGGACTTCTTTCCCTAATATAGGGTTCTGATCATATCTAAATATATATAGTTCACCACCTCATATCAGGTTTATTCCTAATTAGTGATCTTGAAATGACAAATAGGACATGGAGTGATTATAATTAAAAGGTAATTATAATGTGAAAGATAATGAATTCAATTATATTGTGAGGCATGACTTACGGAAGACGTCCCCTTAATTCGTCCTCAGACCAGAAGTGTTCTCGTGGGAGGTTAACACTCACGATTTTGTCAAACAAGGGTCAGTCTACTTTTCAATATTTCATTTCCAACCCCAATCCCTCCTTAAACTTACTCGCACCACTTTAATTGCTACTACCTTTCAAACATATTAAGTATTGTTGACAAGTCAAATTGTGAACCTCGTCCATGTGGATTTAAAGTCCAATTGGACATAAGTATATATAGCTTTGGCCGAGAGAATGAGACGTACGATTGACTTATTGATTATAAGCTATAACAAACTATACCACTTAATTTATTGCTGTAACTAGATTTATATTAAATGCCAAAAAACAAAATACAACTACCTGGAATAGTGCCACAAAAACTAGCACAAGGCATCCGGCATGGCCACAAGGTACGTGCGTATAGTTAAGTATGAGCACCCCTTGGGTTTATATTATTCACTTAATTATTATTAGAGTATTAAGTGATTGGAATGATCATCGCATAACGAGAAATTTGAAAAGGAATATATATATATATATATATAGTTTGATTTCATGTAGGGAGCTTGATTTATTTGTGAATGATATATATACATATGGAAGACCAAAAAAAAAAGGTGGGAAATTACAGATGGAGATCTTATGGGTCACAAGCTATGATCTTCATCCATAATTATGTGCAAAACTTTTGGGACATGCACAATTTCATCTATGCGTGGTTATTGTGATTGTATTCGTTTTTCCAACAATTCATAACTACTTCCTCTAATCCTATTTATAATTCACGTTTAATGTATTTTACTGAAATTAAGAAAAATCTTACATCTAATTAATATTGTCTTTAAATTTAACAAGTTTTTACCTTTACTCCTAATAAATATTCTTATACTCCCACCGTTTCTTTTTATAGGAGAAATTACCAGTTTTTTACTTGTCTTTTTATATAAGTAAAATCACTTATTTCAATAAGTATTTATTACACATTTTTTAAATTACCCTTAATAATTTATATTAATGAAAAATAATTAATGCATACTTATGTTGATTAACATAGAACATTTTAATCTAATTTTTTTATATTTAGACATTACTATTATAGTTAAGCAACTTTTTTAAATTGTGTGATACAGTTTTTTTCTTTTTATATATAAAAACAGAGAGAGTATCTCATTATTGATATTTTTATTCAAAACATTTAATAAAAGTAAAAATATAAAGAGGAGCATTGAAAATTGACAAGTGTTCTATAAATATGAACAAATTTTTCTCTTTCTTTATCCTATAAATAAAACTAAAGGAGTATATTTCAATTATAGTTCTTATTATTTCTTTTATATATATCTATATATATAATCATTGCAACTCGATCAGAGCTGCAACATGAAATGTAGTGTATATGTACGTGGTATAGACCAAATATATAGAAACTAATAAGATATAAATATTTGTTGCGAAAAGAAAAGGATATATAAGTAAAGGAAACAAAATTTGAATTAAGTGGGATGTTAACAAACAATAATGTGAAAGAGAACTAAGTAAACCACAAATGTTGTGCGCGCGCGCGCGTGTATTAATTAAATTAATCACATACTAAAACGGCAGTATATTATAGTAATAGAAGTGGGAAACGACTAAGGGGACCCAAATGAGTCATGATTTTTTTAGCCAAAAAATGAGTCATGAATGAAAAATGCATGTGAGTATGCAATAATAATAGATCCATGTCTTGTGATGAGGTAGTTGAAATTGATAATTGCATCTCCATGTTTGGGTCAAATCTAACCCCACCTCTCCATTCATTGGTGCTACCAGCTATTCGCTAACCTTCATCACATTACCAAATCTTTAGACATGAAAGCCTGCATTGCTTCCTCCAATTAAGTTACATATTTTTGTGTGAAGCGAGACATATTATATGCTAAATAAGTGATTATTAAAAAATTTCTGAAGTATCATTCTATTAATTTGTCATTATTTTTCTCAAATTCAATATTGTTGGCAAAGCGTGACCCTCTTGTTTTTATTTTATTGAAAAAAATTGCATTAATTAACATCTCTTAATTATATGAATTTGTAAAAGAAATGTTCCTATATAAGATCCCTGACAATTTTGATAATTAGGAAAATTAAAAATAAATACTATTGTATATTTAGTTTGCTTAAATTATATATGTCATACACAGAAACTTTACAATAAATCCCTATAAATTCACACATCTGTAAATATTATTGTATATTAATTATTTATAAGTACGTAGCTTAAAATTTAGGAGGGTTATTTATTTATATATATGTATGTATGCATATATGTATGTATGTATGTATGTGACTCAAAGTTTAAGAGTTGCTCAGAAAAATAAAATTTAATGAAATAGATAATTGATATAGATAGGGTTATCCATACAGACTTGAAAGTTTATAGTGGGGCTGGATCATTATTGAGTTTTAAATTTTAACAGGGGGTTATTTGTAACTGTTCAAAATTCATAAGAGTTTTGTATAATTTAACTAATTAGTTTTCCCCCAAAGTTTAAAAATAAAGAATCTAGAAATTTCTGGACAAGGACATGGAGACAAAAACCCATGAACCTGCAGGACATAAAACAAAAGGCAGCAGAGTAGAAAAGGAAAATTATAATGAAGGACCTTTATTGATGGGAGGAGGAGTATTAGCAGATGCAGCAAATTAAAGATAAAAATGAAGAACGTCTTGAAGAGGACACAAGCATAAATGGAGCAAGGTGGTGTTACACGTTCATTATTCCAAACATGCATGTTGCTCGTGGAATTTATTTAATATATTCTTAATTTTGTGACCAACGCTAAAGTAATTAATTTGATCCAAGCCCTACACCCCCCCCCCTCGCTTTCCTGATCCGATCATCGATGCCCAAAATTAAAAGGCAACAAAAGTGGCAACACCATCTGTCAATTAATTTCTCAATTTGATTTACATTACAGGTGATCAGTGATGGATAGAAGTGAATATCACGATATATATACTGATTGACTTGATGCTCCTAGCTAATTAATTATTAGCTTTTGATCATTATGTTATAAATGGTGTTGTATACGTTGATCAAATGTGATGTGACTGTGTAAGAGTACTCATCACTCTTTTTATGCCGATGATGCTTTTCGTGCACGTATCAAAAGCCTCTCTTTAAAATTCCAAACATTCTTTTAATTTGTTTTCCAAGGCACAAAGCGCAGCCACACCCAGAAATCAATTAACACACCGAAATCTTAAATCAAACTGAATGCGTTTTCCTATATTACAATGGGTTTAAATAACTAGGTTGAATCATTCATAACCCCTAAGAGCCAGCCTGAAATATATATATATATATATATATATAGTGTCTAATTGTTTTATCAATCGAGAATATATCAAACTGGAAATTAAACTCATACATAATAAATACTTAGCTAGCCGGCTGTCATTTGTGCTCTAGTAAGGATGGGTTGTCGAACTATCTCCTTTTCAGCAGCTTCTGTTGCAATAAAGATTTTGATCATTGAAAAGGGATTTCCTTGATCACTCTCCTATATTAGATCTCGATTTATCAATCCCGGAAGTTATTTTTTCAGGAAACAACTGATTTTACAGGTTAGAATCAAGATTGCAGAGAGCTTTTATACATATTCGAACATTAAGTCTTATAATTTTAATATGAACATGAATGACGACTTTAAGTTTTGAAACACTCAAATAAATTAGTTGAGAGCCAAGCAGGTTGACCCAATTGCTTAAATATATAAAAATCACAATGCTTATCATTCTGACATTTATGCAAACGATGAGTTATAAAATTAAATTTATAATAGAGGTAAAATTAGAAAATAATAATAAATAACTTTTTATGTGTCTTAAATTAAATACCAATAAATCATTTTAGAAGGTGCCCTATAATAAAGATTGTAAATACTCTTACAGTTGTAATAAAAGGAACAAAAAAAATATATGAAATTGAAGTAATATGAATTAAATGAAGAAAGACAATTGAATGATTTAAAAGTAGATAATTGAGCAAATTATTCTTAAACTTTAAGTTAAGGAGCACCATAGATCTTAAAATTAATTATTGTGTAAAAAAAATTAATCATTTTTTTTATTTTTTGGGTCATTGTATGTCATTTTTGAGCCTCTTATTGCAATTATTTGATTATTTTTTATAATTTTAAGATCCTTTTTTATTATTTTTAATCAAGTAATGATTAAAATTAACTTTTAATGATAATAAGAAGAGGCGTATTATATTATTTTTAAAAGTTAAAAAAATAATTTATATAATAAAAAAATTTAAAATTTATAATACTATTGAATTTAAAATTTAAAAAATAATTTACTCGTTTATTCTTTAAAATTTGAGGTTGAATAGAATGAAGATTTGTAAAATGTTAAAAAATGAATAATTTGAGGGAAGGAGAGGGCAGTTTGTCCGCGTGGCAAGGCTTGGAAGGCGATTTCCATGGGAGTGGCTATAAAAGGCAGGGCGCGCCTTCCCCTTCCGGGCCTCCCATTGCTGCGAGTGCGAAGCAAAGCTCCAAGAGAGAATACAATGCGCTCCTGCTGCTCTCTCTCTCTCCAATTCTGGGCCCTCTCCTCTCTCCTCATTCCCCTGCTTCTGCCTTCAGCCACCGCCTTCCTTCTTCCGAGGTACTTACTCTCATCTCCCACATCTCACTTCATTGCTTACACTTCTTCCCCTCCTCTCACATCATGCATCACTCCCTTAATTTCTTCCTTTTACTTTCATCACCTTCCTCTTTTCTTTCATTTTCAGGTTCAACGCTTCTTCCCATGAGCATGCTGTTAATAATCCTGAGGACATAGCCTCTCTGCTTCATACGTAATCTCTCTCTCTCTCCCCCCCACCTCCCCTGTGCGAATATTTAATCTCACGTGGCATGTGAGGGGTGCATTACTTTACTTTTGTCTTGGGCTTACACTCGGGAACTCCTCACATGGGACATAGCCTTTCTAGGCCGATACATTATCACCAATCAAAACCCACTTGGTGTTAATGATTTTCCGACCCTAGTGGATTTAAAAAAAGACGTAAAACTACTATATATGCCTGTCCTTTTAATTTCTTCTTCTTCTTCTTTCGGTCATCATAAACTTTAATAAAAACCGAGTCAAAGTGGTCAGTGCAAGTTTTAAATCAAAGCTGCCATTTTTCCTCTCCCACATTGCTTTGCCGGGAAGCTACCGTTACTGCATGCTCGCTTGGTTCAATAAATTCCTTGTTATAGGCGTTTCCCAGGCCAGGATTCAAGCCGCATTAGCACAAGCCACATGGAGTTAACCCCACCCTGATTATAACTAAGAAAAATAAGGAAGGATCAGTGATTAGCCACTGAGTAAGTAACTCACAAAAGCTATATATAGGTCATTAATTAGAGCTGAATCTCAGTAGGACTCACTCGATGATAATTCTTAGAATTCCTTTTCAACATGGTACGAAGGAAATAGAGTCATCTCCAATTTATCTTATTCGTTATGTATATATGAAAGCATAAAATGGCTCACGTTCTCGACTTCCCTTTCAAGACTCGAATGAATCAGACACCATGTTCTTTAATTTGCAGATTCTATTTGCCAGCTTAACCACATGCTCTTGTCGCGTGATCCGGCCGACGCTTTTAATTGATCTACCCTCTCTTCCCTTATTTTGAACTGTATAGAAGACTTGGAAGTACTTATTTTATTCTTCCTATACATCTATATCTGTATATTGATTAATTATTGAATTCATTATAATTTTCTTCTATCTATTTCCTCCCCTAATTTAGAGTCACCGGATACGAATCTATGCAGTTCCCGCATCTTTGAACTATAGTTTATAGGTGGGGTTACATGCATGAACGGTTTTCCTTTCTCCAGTCTGTCTCAAGCACGAGCTCCAGCCTGCAGATACGATTTTTGTTTTCTGGCAGATATATTACTCGCAGATACGCTAATATCATGAATTTAAATTTAATATTCACGTGTCTGTCTAGCCCGGCATCGAATTCCTTTCTCATACTTTTTCCCCCAACAGTATCCTTACATTGTGACTGCAAAATCCTCAAACCAAATTCCCATTCTTTTAATTAATATTTCTTTTGCTCTGTTCTTCAAATCATACTTAATATGCTAGAATCTATGAAGGCTATGCCATATTGTTGATGGTGTCATCGCGTGAATGTTTGACAGGAGTATACGCAATCATACGGAAAGAAGAAATTTGGGTTTCTTCTCTTGTGGGACAGGGAACCCCATCGACGATTGCTGGCGGTGTGACCGGAACTGGCAGCGCCACCGGAAACATCTGGCCAATTGCGGAATTGGGTTTGGACGCAATGCCATCGGCGGCCGAGACGGGAAGTACTACGTCGTGACTGACCCGAGCGACGACGACCCCGTCAACCCAAAACCGGGCACCCTCCGCCACGCCGTCATCCAAGACGATCCCTTATGGATCGTGTTCAAAAGGGACATGGTTATCACTCTTAAGCAAGAGCTTATCATGAACAGCTTCAAGACCATCGACGGCCGTGGCTTCAACGTCCACATTGCTTACGGCGGATGCATCACCATCCAGTACATCACCAATGTCATCATCCACGGCCTGCATATCCATGACTGCAAGCAAACTGGCAACGCAATGGTTCGCAGCTCGCCTTCCCATTACGGATGGAGAACCTTGGCTGATGGCGATGGAATTTCCATCTTTGGTGCGAGCCACATCTGGATTGATCACAACTCGCTCTCTAATTGTGCAGACGGTCTTATTGATGCTGTCATGGGTTCGACTGCCATTACCATTTCCAACAATTACTTCACTCGCCACAACGAGGTCAATCATCCTCCTTATTCTTGCACCTTATCTTTTAGATAAGTCATTCAGGTTAAGTTGTTGATATAAATGGTAAAAATTACACGTCTCTTTTCTTCTATTAATCGATGGATGTTTCGAAGTATACAGGTGATGCTTTTGGGTCACAGTGACTCTTACGTAAGAGACAAGCAAATGCAAGTGACCATTGCCTACAACCATTTTGGGGAGGGCCTTATTCAGAGAATGCCAAGGTAAATCATATAGATTTGTGTTATGCAATAGTGTCTGATGACATTGAAGGTTCTACACTGTGAACTTCAATTATGAAAATGCAGGTGCAGACATGGGTATTTCCACGTTGTAAACAATGACTACACCCACTGGGAAATGTATGCCATTGGTGGCAGTGCAGATCCCACCATTAATAGCCAGGGAAATCGATACCTTGCCCCTCAGAACGCTTTTGCTAAGGAGGTAAAGTACTTTCTATATAATTATGATACGTGGAACAATTTCACTTGATCAATGAGTAGTGAATTGTCGAACTGTAAAAATGACTTTTTTCTGGCAATTTTTTTTTTCCCTTAAAAAAACAGAGAGCATGTTTTTATTTGATAGGCCATTCCAAAAATCTTAAAAGTAGGGAAAATGATCTTGACAGGTGACAAAGAGAGTTGACACAAATCCAACAGCATGGAAAAGGTGGAATTGGAGGTCAGAGGGAGACCTTTTGCTAAACGGTGCCTTCTTCACTTCATCAGGTGCTGGATCTGGAGCTAGCTATGCCAGAGCTTCAAGTTTATCAGCCAAATCATCTTCTGTGGTTGGCACCATCACTGCTGGTGCAGGTGTTCTTAGCTGCCGGAGGGGTTCTATGTGTTAATACCAAGAACATCAGCAAAACAAAAATACAATAATGAAAGTAAAACTGACAAAGGAAAGGAAGAAGGAAAAGCTCTCAATCTTTCTCCTCGTTTATTGCATTGTCTAGGTATATTGAGTGAGTTTGCAGCCACTTTGGTCACATCTTTCCCCATTTAGATTTTGCAAATGGGGAAGAAAAGGGCGTACATTTCTTTTAGTATGTCAACTACTGTCATCAATTTGATAGCAATGATTGCTTAGAAAAAGCCTTTCCCACAATTGCTTCAGTTACTGAAGTGAAGGGTTTTTCCCTTAATTTTAGAGGGAAACCGTATCTACTCTTATATGTACCCCTTTTAGTCTATTTTCATCTCCTCATCTATATATAGTTTGATCTTGTCGAAACAATGTTTGTAAGCCCTTCATTTTAGAGAACACTTGGTATGTCCCATATGAATGGCGAAAATGAAGAAAAGAATATGGATGTTATTATTATTATTGAATTAGTTTGCTGTGCATTTGTTCGAATCAGAACTCTCTTCTCCCTTGTTATGCCTTACATTTATTGTGTTCCTTTTTCAGTGACTTGTCTTCGTCTCGTCGGAAAACTTTATTTCAAAAATTGCACACGTACTAGTATGCCATATGATGTTTATACAGTATACCGTCATCTTTAAGCTAATGAATTAAAATCATTAATCAATAGCCGTCTGTAGTATAATGTGTTTGGATCTTGTTGATATCATTTTGATCTGACAATAAACGCAAAATATTTGACATTCAAATACTTCAAACATACTTATCCAGCAAAAGTTTTAGTACAATCTCCATAAGAGTACCAACTTCAGAAAATGATCAGATCAAAGTTAATGAATCCATGACACTCAGGATTATTTCATCAAATTTCAACTAATTCCTCCCCATGTTTCATATTAATTTCAGCCTTTAGGACACTACTTCAGTATCATTGATCCTCATAGCATTGCATGTGTAATACCCAGAAATGTCTCTTTGCATCCATGAATAACAAAACACAGATTTCCCCTTTCTAAAATGCATTCTCTAGATGAAAATTATTACAATCATCCACCCGACACGCATGCAGAAAGAGAAACTGCTCAAAATGGGGTACCACTTCCACTTCTAGTTTCTGTGGGGCTGTATAAAGCAGATCTGTTTCTTGGTCTGTTCTCCTCCAGCTGCCTCACAACTTCATCCATGCTGGGTCTAACTGAAGCCACAGGGGCACAACAACCCATTGCTAGCTTCAAAGCTTGAATCAACCCTTCTTCCATAGGACTTCTTATCCCTTTCAATATCTCCACATCAAACACTTCCATTGTTGTCTCCTCTAAAACTGCCACTTTCACCATAGAAGGCAAATCTACAAACTCACTTCCTCTCGCACTTTTTCCAGGTTTCTTCCCAATCAAAATCTCCAACAGCAATATGCCGAATGCATAAACATCTGTTCTTGAATTACATTTATTCATCCTTTGAAGCTCTGGAGCCTTATAGCCCTCAGACTTAGCAAGTGCCACCATTTCATCTGCTGCTGCTGGAACCAATAGCTTATCAAGCCCAAACTCAGTGAGCCTGCCAACAAAGAATTCATCCACAACAACGTTCTTTGATTTGACACACCCATGAGTAATTGGAGAATCAAGCCCTGTGTGAAGACATGCAAGCCCTCTAGCTATACCCAATGCAATCTTGTGTCGCCTGACCCAGTTTAACACTGGTTTTCCGGCTTTAGTTTCTGTTGGAAACCAAAATTACAATAGAGGGATCAATCGCAACCTATGTAAAGCCTTCATATCAGCTTCCCTTCATATCAAAAGTCAAAACAAATAAATATAAAATGAAAAGATATTCTTTAGAGCTTAGTTCTTGCTACAACCTTCACTTGTGGCATAACAGAGACTCTGCCAATAGGCCTCATAAACTCCCATGATTACAAATGACCATAAGGAAGCAATTATTTTTGATGCAGTAATGTAATTTTTAAGATTGCGAAACACTTGTCGATGTTTTTAAGACTGTGATCCAAAACTTTCAGCTGCATTAGGTCAAATAATTTTTCTGTTCCCGTGGTATTTTTTAAGTCCTTGGTGTCTCAAATATAGTTGTTTTTCAATCATCCTTCTTCCATAGAACAAAAATAAAGAATAAAATGCAGAGGCATTTGCCCATGTAAGGAGCAAAACTATACAAATATTTGAAATAAGTAGCCAGCAGAAGCATACGTTATTTTACAATTCATGCACGCGAACAAAAGGAACAACCTGGAAAATTCCATTTTGCATCGTTGCTTAAGTTCTTGTTGAGCCAGAAGGTTTTTTAATAGTCCAAGATCATGAAGTTTCTCACTACTGACTTCACTGATGCAACCAAACTTAGTTCAAGATTTATTGCTGAATCTTAGTGTCAAAGGAAAGGAGTCTCATAAATTTTGCTATTATTATTGATCCATAATATTATTTATTAGTGAAACGGCCTAGTCTCATTCCTCTAGGAGAGATTCTTTGCATAAAATTTCAATAATCCCTATGATAGGTTAAAACTATGCTATCAAAGTTAGCATGACCTAGCTCATGAACAATTTACAATCACAGTTATCCTCCTAGTGCCTAAATTGAACAAGTAGTCAAGTCTAGTTTTGGGATAAATGAAAGGAATATACCATTATAGATGTTTGGAGTATGAAATATTAAAATTCTAACAGGCAATGAGACACTTGAAACAATTGGTTCACCGCAAGAGTTTTTGATGAATGTGAAATGGATATGCAAGGTGCAATATAAAGCAAACCGGGGGAAAAAAACACAAAGGGAAGGATTATATATTTACCATGTAGAAGATCATGCAGGGTTCTAAGAGGCAGATAATCAAAAATAAGGAGCTTCTCCCCTCTCTTCCCTTGATAGAAAGCTCTTAAAGGAATCAAATTCTCATGGCGAATTTTTCCTAGTTGCTTTACAACCGGCAAGCTTGAAGCCCTGTCCTTGCAGCAACCTTCTCTCAACAACCTCAAAGCAATGGTCCCACCATCAGCAAGCTTTGCCTTATACACAGTCCCATAACACGTCTTCTCCACAACTTGCCCATTTGCGTTCAACACATCGTCTAAGGTCAAATTCTCGCCACCTTGAAATAACATAAGCTTGTTCTCACCACTACCACCACTACCATTACTATCATCACCATTTTCCACGTCTTCTTCTTCCTCCAATTCATCCTCACTCTCTCCTCTGCCCTTCTTCTTCTTGTTTTGCACATACCCTATAAGCAGAGAAGCTAAAACCACACTTCCTGCCATCAGACTGATAACTATGCCGGCCATAGCACCAGCACTTAGTCTAGGATTAGAATTTCCACCACATCTTCTCAAGGGCGGACCACACAAGTCCGGGTTATTCCCTTCAAAAACCTCCACACCAAACTTGGGTTCCAGAAAAGCAGGCAAAACTCCACTAAAATTATTGTGGGAAAGGTTCAATTTCTCAAGCCTCAGCCCCTCCAAGCTCTGAGGAATCGAACCCACAAACATATTATTCCCCAAGTCAAGCTGTTTCAACCCACCAAAACGAGTAATGAAGTCTGGGAAATTCCCAGAAAAGTTGTTCTCGCCCAAATCAAGAAATCGCAAAGTGTCGTAAGTACAATTCGGCAATGCTGGTTCTGGAATAGAACCGGAAAGCAAATTTCCATGGAGTCTGAGAGAAACAAGCCTATCGCACATATTCCAGATGGACGGAGGCAAAATTCCGCTTAGAAAATTTTCACGCACATCGATTTCGGAGAGGGAGGAAGTATAGCCAAGTTCAAGAGGAATTGGTCCTTTCAAAGAATTGAAGTTGAGATAGAGGCTCTGAAGCATAGGGAGCTCAGAAATCTCTCTGGGGATGGAACCGGAGAGATTAGCGGAAGGAAGCTGAAGAGAGAGCAAACGAAGATGAGGGTCTTTGAAGAGTGACGGATTGGTCCAATGAGGAGAAGAAAGGTCGGTGCAGGGGAGAGAAGAGGCATTGGAGAAGACCCACTTGAGACCCCTCCATTGGCAAAGAGGCACAGAGGAGTTCCAAGAAGACAAGATGATATTCTGGGAGCTACCTTGTAAGGATGCTTTGATTTTCCCCAAGAGAAGTTCAACGTCAGAGGAGGCAGAGGAAGAGAGAGATAAAGTGTAGCAGGACATGAAAGCATAGATAGTGAAAAGCTTCATGAACGCCATGAGGGGGTGAAGGTCGGAGTGGGAAGAGAGATAAAACGGGGCGTGTTCTGTTTCCGTTGTGGGCAATTCAAAGAAAGAGGCTATCTGTTTCTTCTTTCTTTGGAAAGCTGACACAACGTTTGACTATAAGTAAAGCTCATTCATGGAGTACACGAGGCTGTCTCCTCAACTCACTCATTCTCACTCAATGCTTATCATTACTTGTTATTATGACGGAATATCTTTAGGTCTTGACATTACTAGATTCTCTTTCCGCCATGTTAGGATTTTTGCCCCACGATAATGTCCGAAATAATTTACTCTTATGTTTTACTTCCTCCGTTACAAAATATTCTCTCAGTCCCAAATTATAAAATATTATTAAATAAAATTTTATATATTAATAAAATTTATTAAATATATTTTATAATCTTATTTTTTAAAATAAAAATATAAATTTTTAAAAATATCTTTCATTTAATACTTCATTAATAAAATAATGTTCAAGAAAAAGAATACATATGAAGAGTAACATTGAAAAAATATCATTAATAAAACTTTATTTTTATCAAAATATTTTATATTTTAAGATGTTAAATATTTTTAAAAATTTTTTATAATTTAGAAAGGAGAGAGTATAAAGTATTTTTAATCACATTTTACTCTTTAAGTAGTTACTTATATTTAAATCTCACCCTGCAATACTGTCAAAACTAATTTACTCTTATAATTTACTCTTTATTAAAAAATATAAGATATTTTTAATTAAATCTCACCCTTCAAGTAAACTTATATTTAAACTAATTTTATCTTTTTATATTTATTTTTATTTAATAGGATGATTCACCCTAAAAAAATATAAAGTGATTTATTTATAATAAGGACACTTTAAAAAAATAATGGTTATATCTTAAATAACTGAAAATATTTTACATTTTTTAATATTAAAAATATTTTTTAATGGAAGGAATATATGTTTTTTTTGGAGGGCTCAAAAAGGAATACTCCCTCCGTTCAAAAATGTAAGATATTTTTTAAAGAGTTAAATGTTCAAAAATATAAAGTATTTTTAGTCTTTTGATATGTAATTAGTATTTTTTTACGTGTCCTTATTAATAATAAATTTATATTTATTATAAAGTGTTTAATAGGAATAAATATATATAAAAATAAAATTAATTTAAAAATAAATAATTATTTTATTAAAAAATAAAATTTAATTAAAAAATATTTTATATTTATAAATAGAGGAGTACATGTTAAGTCATGAGTTCGTTTAATGTAAATGTGTAAATTGATTCACGCGACCTCATCCAAGATGCAGCAGGGCGCTCTCATCAGAATTTATTTTGGTTCGCTCCAATTGGCTTTTTTATCATTTCACTATATAACAGTAAAAAAAAAATTAGTATTTATTCAGATATTATACCAAAAATTATTCAAACTAAAAAGTGAGTGTGTTGTCATAAAAAACTCGTTCAAATCAAATATAAATAGTTAGAAATTAATTTTTTTAAAGAAAGGTGAAATCATTCACGTAGTAAATGAATTCAGCTTTTTTTTTTTATTAACATGATATAATATTTCCTGTCATGCGAGAATCTCCTACTTTTTTTTCTCAAAAAGGTGTTGTAATTCAATTTTTTTATTGTTTACTTTAGACTGATAAAATAAAAAAGTTATACTCCTTTTGTTTAAAAATATAAGATATTTTTAATTTTTTGAGATATAATCATTATATTTTTTAAAAATGTCCCTATTGATAGCGACTTTATATTTATTATAAGATATTTAATAAGGATGAATATGAAAAGATAGAGTTAGTTTGAAAGTAAGTAACTACTTTATTGGGTGTAAGATTTGGTTAAAAATGTCTTATATTTTTTAACAGAAAGAGTACTTGCTAATAATTAATTTTCATTTATAATGCTCTCATTTCATTGATTGTTAAGATAGGGTTGCTTAAGACCAGCTCAATATTTTACTTGCAATGAGAAGATAGCGATTTAACAAAGACTTTCAACTTGCTCCATCAAGAATTGAGTTGTGTCATCTATAAATTTTTTGAAATAGACCTAGCAAGCGACAAGGGAGTTACTTGTCTACACAATCACCAATTGAAAATGAAAATATAAGAGAATAAGAACCTTAAAATTTTAATCAATCCCATTACATACTAACATTATCATTATCATCATTCCCTTTTACCTCTCCCAATCCTACTCAACTGAGTTTCATTACATGGCACCTTCATCATCACTCCTTTTTAACTCACCCACTTTAATTCAATTTGGACCGTTTATATCTTTACTTAATGACCTCACACTATTTTCAGTTAAATACAATACTTCTACTTTTAAATATGATGGACCATCAAATGAAATATATGACACCCCTAGATAATCAATTTTTTTAGTTGATTTACCTTAGTTTGATTTAAATATATCAACTACACAGATAAGTGAAACACTTGAATTTCAAGGAGAGAAAAACATACAACAATAACAACAGCTGCAATATATGAGAAGAAAAACAAGATATAGTATCAGAAGTCATTATGTGTGAGGTAAATTAATTTTCACTTTTCATTCATATAGCTTAATTATTTTTTTTATTAATTTTTATAAAACCTAATAATTATTTATTTATTAGTAATAATTTTTAATTTAATACACATTATAATAATTCCTTAACCATATTAGTAACATTATGTAATTATTAAAACTTTCCTCTCCAATTATTTGCTCATTATTTTTCATTTAAATGATTACTAAATCATTAAACTAACTATTCATTTCATTTATTAGGAGCAAGAGTAGTGATGGAGATGAAGTTTAAAATCATTCATGCCAAGGACAAGTTTTGTTTCACTTTGGACTAAATATTGAAAAAATCGTTCATGGTATCATTAATTTTGTAAATTGTTCAATGCAGGAATCAGTTTAGATGTAATATTTTGAAAAATAATTCTCATGATATAGCATTTTGGTTTTTTTTTAATTGCTGTACATAGTATCTTTGTTATTAAAAAAAAAAAGCACTTCAATTTCCATAAGAAGATTTTTTTTCAGGGCAAATCTGGATTGCACGCGATGTTTTGAGCTTTTTTTAGAATACGAATGCAGGCGTGCGTGGTGACTGGTGACCCCTTGAAGAACTCTAAAGAGTAGGCTTGTTCCTCACCTCACGACCAGTTTGGATTGTTTGACGGATCACTATATATTGTGTGTGTGTGTGTGTATTCCAACTTGCATTAATTTACACTATATTCAGGTCAAAACAAATTTAAATTTACATAATGATATTTTTAATACATACCAAATTTCTATTTGCATGCGCAATCAAAGAGTTATCAAACAATAATGCTGTTGTAAAAAAAAAAAAAAAACTATAATGCTGCATCTCCGAAGTTGAGTATTGTTAAACCCAAAAAAAAAAAAAAACACACACACACAAACTCATCAATGGGACATGTTACGTTTATTTTAAACATAATATTTTGGTCAAAAAAATAATATGAATGAATAGAAGAGTAATCAAGAAAACAGAATTAAATTATTGAGTACTCTTTTGACCGGTCGGACTAACCAAGAACCTTGACGGAAAATAAGAAAATTTAATTAATTTTAAATATTTAAATTAATAAGTGTAAGAAGAGTAATTCCGAGTGGACAACAGAAGAGTTACTATTAAGTAATAAGAAACTAATAATCTAATTTTAGAAAAATTAAATATTATAAAAATAAGTAGTCTAACTATTCTTAATTTAGTTATTTTATTAATATTTTGTAATATATTTCTTAAAATTAATTTAAACATGTTTAGAATCTAGCATTTTGGTATTTTAGATGTAATATTTTGGAAAATAATTCTCATGATATAGCATTTTGGTATTTTTTTTTTAGATGTATATAGTATCTTTGCTAAAAAAGAACACTTCAATTTCCGTAAGAAGATTTTTTTTTTTCTTCAAGGCAAATCTGGATTGCACGCTATGTTTTGAATTTTTTTTTAGAATACGAATGCAGGCGTGCGTGGTGGAAGTTTTATTAATATTTTGTAATATATTTCTGAAAATTAATTTTGAAATGATTAGAATCTAAGTATTTTTCTTGTAACTTTTTGAAAAGATATGGAAGTTTTTTTTATTGTACATGAGTATTTTTTTATTAGAAGTAATTTAATTGGAGACATGATCATGTACTAAATTTAAACACTTCTTTCCTTAAAATTTTAAACCTTTCGCTATGTTCCAAGGATTAATCCTTTCAATTAGGACCAACCCATTGATTAAAAAAAAATGGAAAGTAAGCTGCATGGTGATATAGCAGGTCAGTTTTGGGCTTGTTACATTATGGGGCTTAATTTTGGGAACAGTCTCTAATAGTTTACAAGTCCATATTCACTTTTCTGCCAATGTTGGGCTTATAAGCCATATAGCCTAAAATCATGTTTGTCGGCTAAATGTTGGTTTGACAGCATATATGGCTCATTTGACACCTTCCATCGGGCTTTCAGTAAAAGCAGGAGATTTGTTTGTTTTTGCATTTGAGAAAATCTCATTTAAAGCCTTTGAGGATCCATTCAACAAGTAAGTTCCCGGAGCCATTATGAGGGAAGGAGGTGAATATATTCTAATTAAGATTTAAGAAGCACGAGGGAGGCATTAGCTATAATAATGAATGAGCCTTGCTTTCAGGGAAAATCACATCCTATGAGAATATGATTCTCTTCTCGTACACTCTGTCGGTCTCGTCACAGCCATTGTCCCCTTCCTGCTTTCTTTATCATTTTGGCTATTTTTTAGAATCGTTTACTTTCACTTCCAGAGTAAAAGCTTGGGGTGTTCCCAGGAAGGAAGAGCTTTAGTTGAGCAGATTCAAATGATCTTGTATGTGTTGGTCAACTCATTTTCATCTTAATTTCATCTTAATAATTTTAAAATCAAACTGAACAGTTGGATTGATCCAATCATTGATTGATCCAAATTATAGTTTGGTTAATGAAAATTGTTTTAGAAGTTATGTTGGGTTGGGTCATTTTAGGTCAGATGTCAGACTGAGAATCGAAATTAAGCTAGAAACTAGATTTGATTTTTAAGAATCGGACTATTTAAAAAAAAACTTTTTTATTAAATTTTTTTTCAAAAAATGATTAATTTTTTTAATCATTTGATGTTATGTTGTATCATATGACTTATTAAATCATGGTAAACTTAAAATATTTAATTTTTTTAAGTTAAGTAACAATTTCATATTTATTTTTTATATTTAAATTATTATATATATATATAATTTTTTTAATTTAATTATTACGTCACTGGTTTGATCATTGGTCCAACCCAATTGAATTATGTGAACAGTGAATTGTTAATCTTTACCCACAACACGAAATACATAAAAATGGGACACCCCCCATGTTGCTGTAGTGACTAGGTTGAGGAAAACAATGCAAGACCACATGTGACATCTGCCCCTTCGTATAAAACAACGGCTTTCATAAACTATACACACACACACTCACCCAATTTCTATATATAAAATATTTTTTTAAAAAAATTTATTTTAGTTATAAATATAAAAAATATAAATAATATTTTTAAATAATTAACAATGCTATCATTATCTTAAAAAATAAAATAAATAATTAATTATACGTTTTCCTTTTATCATTATAATATTAATTGTAATATTATTAAAGATAAAATTGAAAAATTATTATAATTTTACATCATTTTAACTAAGTAATAAATATTTATTAATATTTAAGATTCAATAAAAATATATTATATATAAAAACAGGAGAAGCATGTAGCTTCAATTTTCGGTCCCTGCATATATATTATATATCAGGAGACAGAACCCCGAGGCCGAGGAGGTGGTGGTTCCGCGGTGGTTGTGGTCTCAGTCTCGCTGCATAATTTATCATTTACAGTCTCTTGTCACCTACTCTTGCTTTCTTGAAGGGGTTATCATATTAAAGATCTGTTGTCCTCTTGCTTCTCACTTGGTTACTTTTCCTCAAAGCAAGTATAATAGTATTAAACACTAGCTCTTCCAGACTCTGTGTGAGGGAGGGGCAATGCAAGGCCAAGCGTAGTGCTTGTGGCTTGGAGTTTTTGAGGCAGTGCCAAGGCCGAGGCGTTTCTTGAGCAACCACAACAATCACCACCAAATGTCGAGGCAGCAATCTTTCACGCTTCTTCATCTTCCCTCCTTCTTCAACCTTCTTTTTCTGCTTCTTCCTCATCTTTCGTCTTCTTCAAACAATGAAGGTCAAGTTCTACTTTCATGGCTCCACTCCTCCTCCTCCTCCTCTGTTCCTCCTTCGTCTTTTTCCAATTGGAACCCTTCAAACCCCAACCCTTGTAACTGGTCTTTCATCAAATGCTCTTCACAAAACCTTGTCACGGAGATAAACATTCAAGCAACAGAATTAGCGCTTCCTTTTCCTCCTAACATTTCATCTTTTCCCTTTCTTCAGAAACTTGTCATTTCAGGGGCTAACCTTTCTGGGTTTATCTCACCTGATATTGGACACTGCTCTCAGCTTATAACCATTGACCTTAGCTCAAATAATCTTGTCGGTGTCGTTCCTTCCAGCATCGGCAATCTAAAAAACCTCCAAAGTTTGAGCTTGAACTCTAACCAGCTTTCTGGGGAAATACCCAAAGAGCTTGGTGATTGTGTTAGTTTGAAGAACCTTAATATTTTAGATAATAATCTTAGTGGAGTTCTTCCTGTTGAGCTGGGAAAGCTTTCAAATCTCGTGGTTATAAGAGCTGGAGGAAACAATGGCATTGTGGGGAGGATTCCTGATGCTCTTGGGGATTGCAGTAACTTGACTATATTAGGTCTGGCTGACACTAAAATCTCCGGTTCATTACCTGCTTCTTTGGGTAAGTTAAGGCTGCTCCAAACAATTTCTATTTATAATACTATGTTGTCTGGTGAGATTCCTCCTGAAATAGGAAATTGCTCTGAGCTTGTGAACTTGTTTTTGTACGAGAATGAGCTACTCGGTTCATTGCCAAAAGAGCTGGGAAAGCTTCAAAAACTAGAGAAAATGTTGTTATGGCAGAATAAATTTGTGGGAAGCATACCTCAGGAAATTGGTAACTGTTGGAACTTGAAGATCCTTGATGTTTCTTTAAACTCCTTGTCTGGAACGATACCTATTACTTTTGGAAACCTCTCGAATCTTGAAGAACTTATGCTAAGTAACAATAACTTGTCTGGTTCCATCCCGCCTGTTCTTTCCAATCTTTCGAACCTCATACAGCTTCAGGTAGATACTAATCAGATATCAGGGTCAATTCCGGTTGAACTTGGAAAGTTGAAGAAGCTTACTGTCTTTTTCGCTTGGCAAAATAAACTTGAAGGAAGCATTCCTTCTGAATTGGGTAGTTGTGCCAGCCTAGAAGCTCTTGATTTGTCATATAATTCACTCACTGATAGCTTACCTCCTAGCTTATTTCAGCTTCAAAATCTGACTAAGCTTCTGCTAATCTCTAACCATCTTTCTGGGCCTATGCCCCAGGAAATTGGTAATTGTAGTTCTCTCATTCGACTTCGACTTTTGAACAACAAAATTGGTGGAGAGATTCCAAGAGAACTTGGCTTTCTCAATAACCTAAACTTCCTCGATCTGTCAGAGAATAATCTTACTGGCTTAGTGCCAGTTGAGTTAGGAAATTGCAAAGAACTGCAAATGTTGAACCTTAGCAATAACTCCCTTTCTGGTGTTTTACCTAGTTCTCTATCTTCGCTCACAAGGCTTGAGGTTTTAGATGTTTCTCTGAATCATTTCTCTGGTGAAATTCCAGTGAGTGTTGGCCAACTCACTTCACTTATTAGGCTTATCCTTAGCAAAAACTCATTGTCTGGATCAATACCCTCGTCACTTGGCCTTTGTTCAAGTCTTCAATTGCTAGATCTAAGTAGCAATAATCTCTCAGGAAGAATCCCGTCAGAACTTTTTGATATAGAAGCACTTGACATTACTTTGAATTTGAGTCACAATGCATTATCTGGAGTAATCCCACCGCAGGTTTCTTCTCTGAACAAACTTTCTGCTCTAGACCTTTCCCACAACAAGCTTGAAGGAGATTTGGTGGCACTTTCAGGACTTGAAAATCTTGTTTCTCTCAACATCTCCTTCAACATTTTCACTGGTTATCTTCCGGACATCAAGTTATTCCACCAATTGTCACCAACAGATTTGGAAGGAAATCATGGCTTGTGTCCAAGTGGCCGAGACTCGTGCTTCATTAGCAATTCTGCAATGACAAAAATACACAATAATAGTGATTCTAATAAGGCTAGGAGAATGAAATTGTGCCTAGGATTGCTAAGTGCCTTCACCATTGCAATGGCAATCTTTGGAATTCTTACAGTGTATCGAGCAAAGAAAAGGGCTCAAGATGACAATAATTCTGAGATGGGAGGGGATTCATGGCCTTGGCAGTTCACGCCATTTCAAAAATTAAACTTCACTATCGATCAGGTCCTAAAATGTCTGGTTGACTCTAATGTGATTGGAAAAGGATGTTCTGGGGTCGTTTATCGTGCAGAACTAGAAAATGGTGATGTCATTGCTGTGAAAAAACTATGGCCAACAACATTGGGTACTGGATATGATCGGCAAAATGACAAGCTAGCAGTTCATGGAGGAGGAGTTCGTGATTCCTTCTCAGCTGAGGTTAAAACCTTGGGTTCCATTCGACACAAGAACATTGTGAGGTTCCTCGGTTGCTGTTGGAACCGAAATACTAGGCTACTCATGTATGACTACATGCCAAATGGGAGCCTGGGAAGTTTGCTTCATGAACGAAGTGGTGGAAACTGCTTGGACTGGGACATCAGGTATCGGATATTGCTGGGAGCAGCTCAAGGCTTGGCTTATCTTCACCATGATTGTGTTCCTCCCATTGTTCATAGGGACATCAAGGCCAACAATATTCTCATAGGTCCTCATTTTGAGCCATACATTGCTGATTTTGGGCTTGCTAAACTTGTTGATGATGGAGATTTCGCAAGATCCTCTAGCACACTGGCCGGCTCCTATGGCTATATCGCTCCTGGTCAGTACCATATGGTCCTAAAGATCATCTCTTCATATCTTGCTAAGTCTCCTATGTTAACATATATTTTATCATTCACCACTAATTTTTGGGCTTCTTGTGATTTCTAGAATATGGATACATGATGAAGATAACAGAGAAAAGTGACGTGTACAGTTATGGGATTGTTGTATTAGAAGTGCTAACAGGGAAGCAACCA
The DNA here is from genome assembly GCF_029017545.1 of Prosopis cineraria. NCBI lineage: Eukaryota > Viridiplantae > Streptophyta > Magnoliopsida > Fabales > Fabaceae > Prosopis > Prosopis cineraria. The sequence continues at coordinate 39,914,191 of NW_026555344.1, read as the reverse complement.
ATTGACCCAACAATACCAGACGGGCTCCACATTGTTGACTGGGTCAGACAGAAAAGAGGAGGAAGTGAAGTGCTAGACCCAAGCCTATGTGCAAGGCCTGAACCCGAAATAGAAGAAATATTGCAGACTTTGGGGGTGGCTTTGTTGTGTGTGAATCCAGGGCCAGAAGATAGGCCAACCATGAAAGATGTAGCTGCAATGCTTAAAGAGATCAGGCAGGAAAGGGAGGAATATATGAAAGTTGATGTGCTTCTTCACGGATCTTCTGCAAATGAAGAAGATAACAATAATAATAATAGTTCAAGTGATCAAGACCCAAGAGGGAATACGATGAAGCACTCATACCCAATAAACAGCAACAACACTAGTTTTTCTGCCTCTCTGTTTGTCTCTCCTTCGTCCTCCAATACGGAAGTCGCATTCAAATAGTCAGGAACGATGATGTGGATAGGCTTTTACGGTTTGCTTAACATGAAATGTTTAATACGGACGCTTATGAGTTTCAACTTTCAAGACTCCGGTTTCTTTGTGTACATGTCTTAATAATTGTGATCGGCAAATAAGCTTCGTTCCATCTCGTTTTCTTCCTTTGCAGTCTTTAAATGCGACATTTAAAGTTTAAACTAAAAGAAGCAGAGACGTTAACACAGCGCAATACAAATATCAATTATATTGAGTATGAAAAAAACAAAAAATAAGAAGAATTAATTAAAGCATTCTGTATTATTATATGAATCAATATATATACCCCGTGCTATGCACTTGGAGTGTTCATGAGACGAGATTAAGACACTCTTGTCTCATGTCCTATTTTAAAAAATGATCGGAATTAAATTTTTGTCTCATATCTTTTTCCCGTTCTAAAAGTCATCACGTCCCGTTGAAAATTAGGACAGGATAGGATGGAATTGGGACATTCTGTTATTAGAATAAAGAGGACAATATGAAAGAAATGCTTAAATAACAACATTTATTAAAATTTCAAATCACATAACTTATTAAATTTAAAACCAACACAATATGAATACATAAATTACAACACTTTAAAATTAATTATTAAATTACATCAATCACAATTATAAATGTACAATTTAAAGCCAAGCATACATAAGATTTAACACATTATGATATAAATTAAAAGTGATATTTAGGTTATAAGAGTAACAATAGCAAACAAGACAAATACTACATTAAGTTTTTGTGCTTCTTCTTTAGTTAAGATAGGTTAACCTAGTCACTTTTCTAAAAATAAAGCAAGAAATATGACATAAACAAAATTATTAAATAAATAGATATAAAAATAAATTATATTAATAGAATTAATGTATTGTAAAGAAAGAGATTATCATGTATTGCTTATTTTGTGTCATTAAAATTATCAATATAAAAAAATTTTAATTTTAAATAGGAATTGTATGTATTGAAATTATAATTAATACAATTGATATAGTTATAAATTATATTAATATAATTAATATATTTAATGAATATTTTTAAAATAAAATACATACATACATACATACATACATATACATATATATATATATATATATATTTGGACAGCACGGGATATCCCAAGGGTAATCTCATGTCTTATTCTGCCTCAAATATCTTTCTCATTCTGTCCAATAAAATTTTGTCTCGATTATTTTCACATTAAAAAAGACCTATTTTGATATGACCAAAACAAAATTGAGCAAACCAGAATAGGTATAAGATTGAACACCCCTAGTCTACACCTGTTAGATGAATCAACAAAATATTATAAAATAGTAGTAGCTATATACATGTATAGGTAGTTAACATTTTTTATCAACAAATCATAGTACATCGTTTAAAATAAGTCATTGCATTATATGTGTGTGTATAATTATTCAAAAGTATATTCATATTAAATCATTTAAAATAAGTCATCACATTAAATAAAAGTATTTTGAGTAGTAAATCATTTAAAATTGTTGAAGAAAGTACACTACATAATGATATTTTAAAATAAAATTGTAATTAAAGCTAAAAATATTATAAAATAAGTAGAAAAAATGACAAAAAAAATCTATTTAAATTATGTGAATGACAGATTGGTCCTACAAAATGACATAATTTCTTTGAGTCTCATGGGATTTTTTTGTCATTAGGGAATTAAAAAAATAACCAAATTGCCCTCACATAAAACAAAAACCCTTGAAATTACAAATGACTATTGAATTGTTACAAATTTAAAAATAAAAGTTGTTAATATAGAAACAAAAATTGTGAACAAAAGTTATGAATTTTTAACAGATGATGCATATCAAGACCTATATATGCGGAGTTGTGAATAATTATTGAATTATTATGAATTTAGAAGCAAAAGTTATTAATATAAGAACAAAAAATTATAAATGAAAAGTTATGAATTTTCAATACATGATGTATATTAGGACCTGCAAATGCAGAGTTGCAAATAACTATTAAATTATTGTGAATTTAAAAGTAAAAGTTATTAATATAGGAACAAAAGTTGTGAATGAAAAGTTATAAATTTTCAACACCTGATACATATTAAGACCTACAAATCAGGACTTGCAAATATCTATTCAATTGTTGCAAATTTAAAAAAAATATTAATATGTGAATAAAAGTTGTGAATTTTTTTAATATGAATAAAGGGCAAAAGTTTCCTTTCTAATAATTTCCTAATGATAAAAATATCCTTTAGAATTTCAAAAAATTTATGCCGTTTCGTAAGACCAATCTATCGTTTATATAATTTAAATGAATTTTTCTATCATTTTTTCAAATGAGTGCTATTTATGATATTACGTGAAACCGTGATATTTAATTAACTTCATATTATATTAGTTACATTATTGAACTTTTTTGAATTTTTTTGGCCAAAAATTGAATGTTTAAACAATAGTGATTAATGATAAATTCATAAATCAGTGACAGCTCATCAATAATATAAATATTGGAGCAAAAGCGTGAATCCTAAACTTCAATTCTAGAAGAGCTTGAATACAATCCTTCAATAAAGATAAAATCACTATGAATCACAATTATCCCACGCCCCTAAGCAATATTACACTTCATAAAGCAAGAGAGTTCGTGATAAAAAACAGTTGTAATATATCTAGATGTATCAATGACGTAGAACTAAACCTTGAATTCAGAAGAAAGGACACGGCAAACATTGCAAGGTGGTTAAATTATGAAAAATTTGAAGTTAAGATTGCATCACTAGCATGTTGAATTGGGGTAGAAACTATATTTAAAGATTAATTTGAACAATATTAGCAGAAGGTTGTTAAAAAAAAAAAACTAAATGAAAAATTCTTTTTTTCAAAAAAAAAAAAGGATGACACGTGTGCATGAGAACCACACCTTTCGCAATTTGCAATGAGAAATAGTACGTCTTGAAGGAACTTGATGAAAAGTGAGACTTGCTGCCTATTTGGAAAGCATATAAAACTAATTTTTTGGGCCAAAATTGATTTTTTAATGAAAGTTATCCAAACAGCAACAAATTTTGATAAATGATTATTAAGTCAGAATTATGTTTTGAAATAAGTTATAAGAGGTTGTTTATATATTCAATTTCACTGTTAAATAATATATTTTACTTCTTAAATCAAATTTAACAAATTTAATAATATTAAATACAACTTTATTGATAATTTAATTTAAAAAGCAATGTTCTTTATGATAATTTATACAGTTAAAATCAATTTTAGTATCCAAACAAATCATGTTATAACATAATTAATTATAATTAAAATTAATTATATTAATTAATTATTTTTAATTAATTATATTTAACTGAAATTCAAACAAGCTTTTGATTGATTTGAAAGAGAGGAAGAGGATTATGATGCATCCACTAATATGACTATCGTGAACTTGGAATTTACTTGAAGCATAGCATGTCAGGAGCATAGGCAAATATAGTGTGTGCAACAGACAACATCAATGGCAACTACTTTGGAGAATACAAAATTAGAAATATAATTTTGGGAAGAAAGGATAATGAAGGGAATTTTGAGTGTACAGAAGTTAATGTGGGAAGCCAAAAATATGCACCTAAAAATTAGGAAAAAGTTAAATTAAGTGCTGGTTATTATGATAAAAAAATCTATAACAATAATTAATTAAATTAATTTAAACTTAAATAATTGTAAAATATAGTATATCGCAAATTTTGAATTCTAAAACAAAGAGAATATGATATTAGATAATGAAGATCATAGGATATGGAAGAAGTTTTAGATTCAAAACTTTTGCATTTACATCTAAATTTTATAAATTTTAAATTTAAATTTAAAATATTTAAATTAATAAGAATTAAGGAGTGGTTCTTCAAATGATAAAATCTATTACACTAATTAATTAAAATGATTTAAATGTAAATAATTTTAAAATAGGATACATACCAAATTATGAAATCCAAAAATAAATGAGTTATGATATTAGGGAACAAACATGATAAGGAAGTTATTAGTGATTCAAAAATTTCAAAAATTTCACATATAAATCTAAATTCTGTAAATTTAAAATATAAAATATTTAAAGTAATAGGAATTAAAGGATAGTTATTAGAATTATAAAATCTATTATACTAATAAGATTAATTGAGAAAGTTATGATATTTGATATTTTTTAAGACTATTAAAATTAAAATTTAAAATTGTAAATTAGTTGAGACGTTATTGTTGAGATCGTGTGCGTGAATATTTTGGAATATAGAGGAAAGCAAATTTTTGAGATAATATTGATATTATTTTTAAAAAATATTTTTAAGAATTAATGATGATGTGAATAGCCTAAAATTAGCTTTATTTTTAATATGGTAGGTCAAGGTGCAAATTTAACTTCCAATTATTTTTTTAAGAGCACTGGATAGCTTATATTATAAGATAATGTGAAATAAATTCTTAACGTTCAAAAAGAGAACATGCAATACCCTCTGTTAATTTTTATTTAGTAGATGTTAACTTTCCATGTGGGGCCATGAATTTTTGACTAAAACGACATTTGGCACAACACCACAACAAATAAATATGCAAATGTAGTCATGGATTATTTTTTGAGAAATACTTGGTAGTCTCTACTATAAAAAATGAATCATCTAATATCTTTCTATCAATTTTGACCAAATATTGTTTAATTTTAAATTTATGAGACTCACAACACGTTAATCTCTTCCATCTTTTTACTTTCGTTGTTAGTCTCAGTTCAAGAAAAAGAGATTTAAAAAAATTTTATATAAAAACATTTAAGGGGGAGATGCTAATGAAGTGAAAGAAGAAGCGAGAGAAGACAAAGTTTTGTTTACACCTCCATGGCAATTTAAACGAAACACTAGTTTGAATTGTGATGTTATTACACGTAAGAGAAGCTTGATTCAAGCTTAATTTAGCCATGGCATTTGAATTAAGTTTCTCTCACGTGTAATAGCATCACAATTCAAACTGTTATTTCGCTCGAATTGCCACAGAGATTAAAATAAAACCTTTGTCTTCTTCCTCTTCTACTTCATTGGTGTTATGCTTGAAAATGTCTTCAAATAAGAATTCTTTGAGAGTTTTCTTCTCGAGTTGATATTAAAAATAAAAGCAAAAAAATTGAAGAGATTGACACGTTATAAGTCCTCTAAGTCTAAAAAAAATAATGCTTGATCAAAATTGACGAGAAGGTTTTGGATGGTTTTTTTTAATAGTTGAGACTATCTAGTGCTCCTCAAAAAATAATTTGTGGCTAAATTTTTACTTTTACACATGCTGACATGAAATGTCACGTGTCATTTTCAATCAAATTTTGTGGGCTCTGCCTAGTATCTATTGAGTGAATTTGTACCTTTATATATGCTGAGGTGAAGTGTCACATGTCATTTTTAATCAAATTTTGCAGCCCTGCCTAGCGTCTGTCGAGTAAAATTGACAGTGAGTGTTAGATGTTCTGTTTTTAAAAATTAAAAATTTATTTTATACTACCTCATAATATCGGCTACTCAATATTTTTAAAAAATAATTGATGGTTAAATTTATTCATTTATCCTAAAACAATGCATACCTGTCAAGTTTAGAAAAGTGATTATTATTCTTGTATTATATATATATATATATATATATATATAAAAGACTTGGCGATGATTCTTGATATTGGCAGTTTATTTTTTATTTTTGCCAAAGTTGATATTGACAAGTTGAAACTATATTTTTCAGCATCAATCGCTAAAACATGTGTACTTACATAGCAAGAAATTTGGTCAAGATTCATATAATTATATAACCATAATAAATATTACTTTGGAAGATGATCCGCAGGCACCGTTGCAGGTTTCTTCCAAAAAAAAAAACCTCATTTATTTTTTTAGTACGTATATAATAAATAAATTCTTTTAATATTTAATACTATGCATTTCTAATTACAATATTATATTTTTTTAAAATCGATTTGTTACAATTTATAAAATAACGACACGAGAATCATTTTTCATTCTAATTTTTTTCGTTTTAGTTTTTTTATTTATTTTTATTAATTATTCTATATATTAGATAATTCCAAAAAAAATTAAGTCATGCTTTTCTTGGCATGCAAAATATTTGAGATAATAAGAATAGGAACTCTTATATATATAGACATGCATGCCAATAAGTTCATTTTTCTACTATTTATTTACTGTTAATTATTATGGCGTGACATTTAAATCGAACTATTTTTATTTTTTATTCATTAAACCTTTTCAATACAAGTGTATAGCATATTTTTTGGGAAAATTTTAGGGACAATTATATTAAAGTCTCATACAAAGGAATTAATTACTGCAAGATTCATTGACAACTGAACTAAACTGTATTGATAACACAACCAGTTGTTAATACAGTTTAGTTCAGTTGTCAATATATCTTGCAATAATTAATTCTCTTATGTGAGACCTAACTATAATTCTCCCAAAATTTTAAGGAATATCCTTCGGCCCAACTTAATTTTAGTAAAAAAATCATCTATACTCACCAAGGTGAAGGATAGCGTAAGGGCAAGGTAAAAAAGGAATTGACCATGGGAGACTCTCAACTCTTCCTGTGGAATTGAAGTTGATGGATGAGGGAGGGAGAAATGAGTCTACCGTAATAGGTCTTTACTTCTTTTAGTTAATATTTTTATTTTTTCACATTGAAATTTAAAAAATAATAATAATAAAAGAGTTTAAAATGGCCAGCCTTTTTATTGTCAAGCTTAAAAGGATTGGCCCTTTTAAGTTAAAATTATCATTTTTTATTTTAAAATAGAGGTTGGCCCTTGATATTTTTAGGCTTGAAAAGGCCAACCTAATAGGCTGAACCGTAATTAATGGTGCTAACTAAAATGAAAGTAAAGAGTTGATTAAAATGACTTTTGTCTCTATTGAAGCTAGGTGCATGAACAATTTATATAAGGCAATTCTCATTCTACTTAAATCAATTATTTATTTTTCATATATCAATTATTTATTTTTTCTATATGAGTTGTTCATGCATGTGCCTAGTTTCATGTGTTTATATTTATACTGGTGTTATGTTGTTAATAAAAGTTGCAAATTCTACTTACGTCGTGTTGTCCATTTTACCAAAGATAATAAAATCATTTCAATCAATTTTTTAATTTCATTTTAATTCTCTACATGTATAGTGAAATTTCATAATTTTAGGAGTTTTGACTGACATTAAGTTAGGTCAAAAAAACCTCATTAAAATTTTCTCCATTTTTAAACCATCTACTTTGTGCCAAAAATCAATATTCTTATGTAACATCCGGGAAATATTTTTACTTAATAGTAAATAACAATTCAAACATAACAAATATTATATATTGATATCCTTTTACATGAGATAGCATATATATATATATAGAGAGAGAGAGATAGCATATATATATATATATATATATATTAATATAGAATAGTATATCAAAGCTTGAAATATAAAACCTAGCTACAAAAAAGCATTCTCACAATTGTCTCTGCTAAACTTTTCTACTCTTTAATCGGCCTGGTGTCTTTCTTGTCATGGACATGATTGATAAATAGAGCTATAGTATCAATTAGCATTGATAAATAGTGCTATAATATCAATTAGCTCATTTGCTTAATTTAAAACCATTATTTCTTATGTGTATACATAATTTTTATTTTCTTTGGCCCAAAAAAACATAAATTTTATTTTTATTTTACTTTTAGGTATAATTGTGAATTATTAATATTATTATGTAACGATTAACCAAGTAAAATAAAGAGATTACACAAGTAATGGGTAGAAATTGATATACTTCGTAATATTATCCATTAAGCGTTAATAGAATTCATCAACATAGGGCTCATTTGTTTTGACTTATTAATCACTTATTTTGTTTAAAAAAATCTATTTTGTTAGTTTTTTATGATGTTTCTTTAACTTTTTAAAAATAATCAGAATCTAAAAGGAAAGATTTCTAATTATCTTAAAAAGCTACTTTGAGTAGCTACTGAAAATAATCTAATGTCGTAGATAAAAGATTATTGTAAAGAGGCATAATATGCAAAAATATCATAAAATTTTAAAATAATATAATAAAAATCAAGGGAGATATTATAAAATTTTAAAATAACTAACTAATAATCATTTTTTATTATTGTAACCAAACACAAAATAATGTCTGCTTTTTATAAAATCTCTACAAAATAAATATTTTTTTATAAAATCCCTAAACTACCTAAAAATTACCTATTTTTTAATCTTAAACAAACAGGCCATAATCTCGGATCATCAACAAGCTATAGAACTTAATTACAACTAACCCTCGAACAATAGAAAATAGCAGCAGAGAAAGGGAAAGAAAAGAAAAACATTAGACGGGTCAGAGGAAGATGCACAGAGAGAAAGAGAATGCTGATCAACAAAATTTTTCACACCTTTTGTCCTTCTTCCTTGCCCGTCTATACAATGATAACTTCTGGCTCATGAGTTATCAACTCAAGCACCCATTTCATTTCTTCCTTAAGCTCGTTTGTTACATGTTATGACATAAATTTTAGTGTATGGTTTATTATAAAATATGTTTCATTTTTCTCAAAGATGATGCACGGACCACCAAATTATGAAAGAGAATAACCTAATTATACTTTAATTAGAAAACATGAAGTTGTTTATTAATCTTTCAAGCTAGAAGTTGAGGAATTAGAAAACTATTTACATGTTTTAAACATGCATAATCATTGAGAATTAGTATTGGGTTAGGTTATTTTGGGTTATTTTATTTTTGGTTTTCTAATAGTGTTTGTCTTTTTCCCAGTGTGCCTAGGTTTTATCTTTCGAGCCTGCATGCCTTAGCTTGTTTCGTTTAGTTCTTATTGCTTTCTTGATTTATTTTTAGGCTATAAATATATGTTGGTTAGCCTATTGTGTTAGTTTTTCTGGGTGCTTCCTGCACCATGTGTGTAAACTCAAAGCCTAAGAGGCATAAGAAATATATTTTATATTATTTAGAAATTTTTCAACCTTCTATCATGGTAGCAGCAAATTTGCCTTGCTCGTTTTCGCTTCTACACTAACCCCTAAACTTGAGTTTTCCTTCTTTTTTGAATCGACGACATCTTTTCTTTTCTCCTTTATTCACCTTCATTGAATACATCCTCCCTTCATTTCTGATGCCACATCTGTTGAAAACAACTCCTGGCAATATGTCTAACATAGAAGAACAACAATGCTCCACTTTTGCACTTGACATGAATCACCTACTCTACCTGCATCTATCCGACACTCAAGCCATAACCTTAAGTGCTTAACCACTCACTGGTGCAACCAATTACGCTTCTAGAGCCGTGCAATGAGGATGGCTCTTCAAGTTAGGAACAATATTGGGATAATTGATGGATCTTGTAGAAGAGAGACCCTTGATGAGAAATTTCGAGTTTAGTGGGACAGATGTAATGCGATTGTTCTTTCTTGGATGATTAACTTCATCTCTAAGGAAATTACTGCTAGCATCACCTTCTCTAAAGATGCTCATCTCGTTCGGGAAGATCTTGGAGAATAGTTTGATGTCATAGACGGAACAAAAATTATAGTTTACATCGTCTCATCAATTCTCTCAGCCAAGGAGGTATGACTATATTAGGATATTTTACAAGACTTAAGGAATGTGGGAGGAATATTCGATTATAATCCCTCTTGCTAACTGCAAATGCAATTCTTCTATTAAGTATGGGAAAAATATTAGCAACAGAGGCTTTTCCAATTCCTTATGAGTCTTAATGATTCATATCAAGCTGCAAGAAGTCAAATCTTGCTCATGAAGTCATTGCCCATGGTAAATCAAGCTTACTCAATTGTTTCTCAAGTGGAAGATCAACAGTCAATTTCTTCATCTTTGCTTTAGACATTTGAATACTCTGCTATAATGACAATAGTTAGAGAAAGATATGGACAAGGAAGTGCTAGAGGCAATTAGTTAGATTAGTACATATACTGCCATAGAAAAAGGCATACAAGAGATAATTGCTTCCACATAATTAGGTTTCCCTTAAACTTCTAAGGAGGCAGAGGTCGTGTTGGTGGCATCTAATTCAAAACAACTAATCACCCAAAAGGATTTAGTTCTTCTATCCATTTGAGTCACAAAATGAAACCTCATCTGAGCACCAAATCCTTTCTCAAAAGGAATATGAACAAATCATAGAGAATTTAAAGAAAGAAGTAAAAGCACTATCTGTCAAGCCACTCACAATAGGTGCAGTGACTTTAAAAGACATAGGTGAGCCTAAGTCTTCAGGTTCAATTCTCTCCTCATTATCATCCACACACAAAGCATGTACACATTGGCTATTAGATTCAAGAGTCACCTATCACATAATAAGTAATCTATCATTTCTAGATCAAGATGAAAAATACATTGAACCCACATAAAAAATTAAAGTACCTAATGTAGCAAAATTGACTATAACACACACTGAAAGTATTAGATTATTTAATGACATAATATTAGATAACATATTATATGCATTGAAGATTTGCTATGACTTAATTTTCATCTCATGACTTATAAAAAAACACTTGTTGCCTTTTTCCCTAATGTCTGTGTTTTATAGGATGTAACATTATGAAAAACTAATTAAGATTAAGTTAAGTAAAAGAGAGCAATTAGGTGAATTAATGTGATGTGTGGCCAGAGAGTTCTAGAAAGTAAGTTTGGTTGCAATTTAAACTTTAAATATGGGTTTGAAGTAAAGTCAGGCCACCCGATATCAAAAGTTGAGAAAAGCTAAAGAAAGATCCTCTATGCCATATTCCGCAGCGTGCAGAATATTTTTTATAGTGCACAAATGGAACCCAACGAAGAAGAACCTATATGTGTCATGTGCCATAACGTGTGCTGTATGCGCTGTGGTGAATGGTCAATTTTTCTAATAAAGAGTACATGAAACATACTAAAACTAGAAGAGAGAAAGAATGAGAAAATGAAAAGGACCAAGGTTTTTTTGCTAGGGCTTGTTTCCTTTAAGGTTTGGGAGCATTTTAAAGCTTATAATCACCTAAGGTAAGGTTCTTAATCTCTTTTCCTCCTTTTGTTTTCCATTTTCTTAAAGAGTTAAGTTAAGGTTTGAGTAGTAATGGTAATTTTTGGTCTATATGAGTAACGGGTTAGAACCTATTAGCTAAAATAGAGATAATGAGAGTTATTTAAAATATTTTAACCTAGTATTAATGAGTTTACAAGTCTTGATTAGTTAAGGGCCGTTAATAGTTAAAAATGACATTAATAGAAGGTTGTTGGAGTTATGTTAAAGCCATTAATGGTGGATTATTAGCTCATTAATGACAATGTGGGTTATTGAAACCAAGTACACCCATTGGATATGATTGAAAGTGAGTTTTTAAATTTGATAGAAAGAGAATGTGGAGTTAGAATGTTGGAAATTGCCCAAATAAGGATAATTATGATATCCTTGTAATTTTATTATAGAATAACTAAATTGGCACTATTCAAGCTTAAGAAGAAGCTTTGGGAGTTTGTGTCTTAAGGGGTAAACATTTAACCTCTTAAAGGTTTAAGCTAACAGGGAGAAAATCTTAATTATATAGTTGTATGTTAATTATTTGTAAATTAAACTAAATTATTTGAAATTTATTTTGTGCCTGAGGACCTATTGATGCAAATGTTAGTAATGTGATGAATCTTGTGGTGTGAAATTTTTGTTGAATTATTGAGGATAATATGCATGTATACATATGTTATCAATGATATTAATTAAGTACATGTATTTATGGAAATGAATAAATTGTGATATCTGGCATGTGGAGATGTGTGTTGTTTAATGAAGAAAATGTGGTAATGAATGAGATATGACATGATTGTTGGTAGAATTACATAAAATGTGTTAATATTTACATGGCATGATCATTTGGCTGGAGTCTGCTAATAGGAAGAGAATTAGATTGGTAAATCCACGTGATAATGACGACTTATTGTTGGAATTGAAAACTTGCCTCAGTACCAACCATTGAAATCAGGAGGTAGCCATTATCCCATAGTTGATTAGAGACTATCCTAATTGTTCTTTAAGAGACTCAAACCTAACTAGTCTTCACTAGTTCATGGTTGTTAACATTGGAGGAACCCGTAAATCATAAGTGAGTGGGTTCATCTTAGCCCAATAACTACTCACAAGTGAAAGGATGGGTTAATTTGAGTTATAAATATAACTAATGAATGACCATTGGTTTCATGTCGGAAGTATCAAGAGGGTAGAAGGCTGACACTAATCATGCATATTCTATTTCTAGCCATATAATTGTCATTATTATGGTCCGACGTATTTTGATTAAGGGTATATGGTTGTTATTTTTACAACCTTAAAATGTGTATAATTGAGATACATCTAATGATATGTTTTGCATGTTCGGTCATATAATTGTTATTTTGTGGCCAATGCTATATTTGAAATATGTGCATATAATGATTATGAGTTTATTTCCATTTGCATTCATAATTAATCGATATGCAATCGTTTAGGCTAGATTGACTTTGATTACTAAGTATTTGTATTCACCCTTCTTTTTTCAATAATACAAGGTCTAGCTCATAGGATCAGGATTAAGGAAAATAACTAAAGGTCTAGGATTGTGTGTAAATTCAAATAGTAAGCCTCTAGATTTACTTGTGTATATTTCAACTGTTAATTTGCCAATTGGGATGGCATAATCCATTTTTAACTACTTGCACTCATATTTGATGTTCTAAATGTATGTTGTGCTCTAAGTTCATTTGTGTTGGAGTTGTAAGCTTTGTAAGGCCAAAATACTAGTATAAGTAGAATATTGTGTAATTGGTTAGACATGGCTAAATATGGATTTATGCAAAGTTAACTCCTCCTCATGTTTTTATGAATTAAGAAGTTGCGTATGAAATTATGAATTATATATATTGGATTAATTGTGGTCTATTGCATGAGTCCATAGTGGTACATTGAGTGTGGTCTATGGGTTGGTATAAGCTTTTAGTATATGTGTTGTGGTTTGGGCACCCTAGTTGTGTGTTATTGTAAAAAAGGAGTGAGATTTATAAAAGGTATCCAACTTTTGATAGAAAAATAATTTAGCTGTAAAATCTATGCCATTAGTTAAAGCTAAAAGAAAGCTCTATGTAAACACCTAGAGAAAGCTCTATGTAGATACCTAGATCACCTTAATTGGACATTGGATGGAGAATTAAGACATGTTAAAAGTTCATCCCGGGTGTTGTTATTTGATCGTAAAGTGCTGTCAAATTTTGTGAAATGTGCCATGATAAATGGCCAAAAGGTAGATGAGCCGCAACATATCTAAAGTAAGCCATAGCGTATCATGCTAATCTTGGAGAAATTAATGTTTTCTTACTTCTTTTACAAATGCATTTATTTTGGATTTCATGCTTCTGCACATGTCTTAAACTCTGATTTGAGAATGATAAAAGTCTATGAGAGTATTTTAAATTATGAAAACGTGAGATCCCTATTTGTGATAAGTTTACAAACTTGGTAATTACCGTGATGTTGGGAGATTAAGGTGGATTAGTAAGAGTAACCTTACTTGTTTATCTGAAATTTTACACAACATCTCTTTAATGGCAAAACCAAGATGATTGTAGGATAAACACTAGTCTTTATGTGGTAGATGAATGTATTCTTTCTCCATTTAATGCTCTTACTAGTAATCATGCATTTGAAAGCAATATTTGGCACTTAAGACTAAGATACACCCTTAATTTTGTCTTTAAAAATGTTTCTCCCTATAAAACAAGTTAGATTTTATTAATATTTTTCATTGTGATATTTATTTCAAAGCCAAACAAACTTAGCTATCATTTCCTTCAAGTGAAACAAAAAGTACCTTATGTTTTGATTTGATTCATGTTGATATTTGGGGGCCATGCAAGGAATCAACTCATCAAGGTTACAAATTTTTATTAACAATTATTGATGATTTATCTCATTACACAGGGGTATATCTAATGCAAAATAAAAATGAAACATTTTATTATTTGAAAACTTTCTTTAGCCTTATATCAAACTAGTTTAAAACTAAGGTTAAGAAAATCCGAAGTGATAATGGTGCTAAATTCATGACTCATGATCTTTCTACTTATCTCTCAAAAAATGGCATTATTCATGAAACTAGCTATGTTTACACACCTCAATAAAATGGGGTTATTGAAAGAAAACACAAACACATCCTATAAGTCTCTAGAAGTCTGATTTTTCAAGCTAACATCCTAACAAAATTCTAGGGAGAGGTTGTCAGGATTGTAGTTTATTTAATAAATAGAATTCTATCTAAGGTTCCAACTTTCAAAAGCCTATATCCTAATTTATCTAATTTAAAGGTCTTTAGTTGTTTAGCTTATGCTAAACTTCTAAGCAAATTGGATAAGTTTGAAACTAGATTTGAGGCTTGTTTTTTTTTAGGTTACCCAAACAATTAAAAGGGTTACATTCTATGTAATATTAAGAATGATAATATGTTTGCTAATAAAGATGTTATATTCCTTGAGAATTAGTTTCCTTTTACAGATGCAGACACTTGCACACAAGGCCAAGATTTGGTAAGGCTTTCTTATCCCTTTTTATTTGATTATGTCTGTAATCCTGCTTTGAATGTCATTTTTGATCTTGTGAATGAGATAGATTTAGGTAATAATGCCTCACAGAATAGTTTGGAATCATAAAATACTAGGCTAGTTAGAAATCGACAAACACCCACTTGACTTGGAGATTATGACTGTTCTAGTTTAGAATTTTTCGATAAAATAGATAGAAAAGGAAATACAAAAATTCTATATCTTATACAACATAGTATAAGCTATGCAAATATATCACAATCATATAAGGATTTTATAGCATGAACTGATGACATAATTGAACCTGACACATTTGAAGAGGCTATAAGAGATGAAAGATGGATAGAAGTCATGAAAGATGAGGTTAGTGCTTTGGAGAGGAACAACACATGGGAAATAATTGACTTAGCCCTTAGGAAGAAAGCTATAAGTTGCAAATGGGTATTCAAGAAAAAAAAATATAATGCTAAAGGTAGCTTAAGTAAACTAAAAGCAAGATTAGTGGAAAAGGGTTTTAGTCAAGTAGAAGGAATAGATTATTTAGAAACATTCTCCTATTGTCAAATTACCTACTATGTGTTTTGTTTTAGCTATATTTGCAAAATATAACTAGAATCCTTTTCAAATGAATGTTGATAATGCTTTTCTGCAGGGGGATTTAAATGAAGAGGTATACATGAAAATACCTCTAGGGTTTAGTAAACAAGGGGAAAAGAAGGTGTATAAACTAGTAAAATCATTATATGGCTTGAAATAGAGTGGAATGTCAAACTTTGTAAAGCCTTAATAGTTGATGGTTTCGTACAAAGCAAATTTGATTGTTATTTATTTACTAAATAGTGTGAAAATGAATTTATTGTTGTGTTGGCTCATGTAGATGATCTTGTTATAACTGAAAATAGTCTAGCATGAATAGAGACAACTGAGAGTTATCTACATAATAATTTTAAAAATGAAAGATTTAAGCTTATTAAAATACTTTCTTGGGATTGAAACAACGAAGTCAAGTAAAGGAATTGTTCTTAATCAGTATAAGTACACCCTGAATTTGATAAAGGAAATCTTTAAAATTAAGAAATAGAATTGACCCATAATTGAATTTAGGAGTATTTATGACCCTTCATGTATAGTTTAGGGACAGAAATAAACTTTAACCTTAAAAAAATCCAAGTTAAGGGATCTTCTTTCCCTTTTCAAGATATATGAGATTAGAAGGTTTTTGTGACTCAAATTAGGCCACATGCCCTACATCACAAAGATCTATCACCGACTTCTTAATTAAAATAGGAGGAGCTATAATCTTATGGAAACCTAAAAGACAAAGCATTGTCTCAAGGTCTTTTGCTGAGGTAAAATATAGAGCTATGGGTAGCATTGTTTTTAAATTAGTTTGGTTGAATGGATTGTTAACAAATTTACATGTTTCTAATAATCTAACTCCTATTCATGTACATTATGACAATAAGGCTGCCATACAAATAGCTTCAAACCTAATGTACCACGAGGACAAAACATATTGAGATTAATTATCATTTTGTGCGAGAGAAAGTACAAGATAAGTTAAAGCTTAAAACATGTGAAAACAAGGGAATGAGAAGCAAATGTTTTGACAAAGGCTCTTGGAAAAACAGCTCATGAGCGTATTGTCACGAGCTGAGAGTCTGGCACAGCACACGGCGCCCGTGCGGTGTCCTGGAGGACCCCATAATCCTCAGGACAAGCCTTATCACGTACGGATCACACTGGTTTCGCCCTGCCATGGGCTCATCAGGGAGGCGGCACTAGCCCTCGACCAGTTGTGCACTCAGTCCGAAGATTGAGGCAGAACACCCCCAATGCCAATATCGCCCCCTTTACCCATATTGTGCGAGGTTAACCAGCGGATCGCTCATTACATTGATCTTTACACGGTCACGGAGATATCATCCGTGACAGTATGCTATCTAAGTTAGATTCCCTAAATCTCTTCCAACATAACTTTATAAGGAGTGTTGAGAATTAGTATTGGGTTAGGTTATTTTGGATTATTTTAGTAGTTTAAATTTTTTAATAGTGTTTATCTTTTGGGCTTATGTGCCTAGGTTTTTATCTTTTAGGCTTACGTGCCTTAGTTTGCTTGGTTTAGTTCTTGTTGTTTTCTTGATTTATTTTTGGACTATAAATATATGCTAGTTAGCCTATTGTGTTTGTTTTTCCAAGTGCTTTCTGCACCATGTGTGTAAACTCAAAGCCCAAGAGACATAAGAAATATATTTTGTATTATTCAAAAATTTCTCAACCTTCTATCAATAATAGTAACAAAATATAAAATAGAAGTTGTTGCTCAAATTTTAATTTACATGGACAACCATTAAGGAATCTAGAAATATTTGTTAGCACAACTTTTCCTTCAATTAATCATGCAAATGAGTAGAAAGTTTTTTTTTTTAAACCTCAGTTCAAAGTAGGGAGAATGCTAGATAAATTCCTCTTAAATATAAAAATGATAATTTGGTCTCACAAAATATGATAATGATAGTGAGATCCTAAGGAATTTCTTTGTGATTAAATTTGTGTGAAATTATTTTAATACCCCATCTATAACTAATTTTATATGATTCACTAGGTTGGTATAAGTATTTATAAGTTTGGTTTCACCAATGACTAAAACGATTTAGTAAATCACAATTTTCTATCAACCATTTTTTTCATTTAGTAAAGTCCAATTAATTTTATATTAATATACTTGTTCCTTTTAAAAATATAAGATATTTTTAGTGTTTCAAAGTGTAATTAATGTATTTTTTAAAAAATAATAAATTAATCATTTCATATTTAGTCTTAGGTGAATATGGAAATGTATTATTAGTTTAAAGATAATTAACTAATTTATTGAAGATGCGATTTAATTAAAAATATTTTACACTATATATGGATGAAACAATTTAAAATATAGTCATTTTAATTTTAATTGATATAAAATAATAAATTCTGGGTGCATTAAATTAAATTATTTTTTTATTTTCGTACTTGTATTTTATGTTTATCTTGTAAATATTAAAATACCTCCATGCATCGCATGGGAAATTATTATTATTATTATATCCAAAACAAAATCGAACGAAATAAAGGGTGGAGTATGATGAAGAATGAAATAAATTTTTTGTTCCGTGCTCAAGAGTCAAGACTTGCTTGGTATTATACCTATCAATTAGAGTCGGGTCAATCTTTAAAAGGCATGAACTTAAAACGGGCTAACTTTAATAAATTCAATTATATCTTAGAGCTCTCTTTTACAAAGTTCAACCCTAGTCTTTAGAGCCTCATTCCTTTTTTTTTTTTGGCTTTTTTCAATATAAAATTCTAAAAATATATACAATTCTAATAAAAGTTATTGCATATAAGATTAAGTTTAAGAAAATAAATTTAAATTAATTTACACCACAATAAATATAAAAAAATTAAACATTTAAGTTTAATATTCAACAGCAACATTAAAACTAACAGCAATAAAAATGAGACTTAACTAACATTATCAGTTAAATTTTAATAAATAAATAAGGGAGGGATGAATGAGTTTAAGGTTTTCATTTATTTTAGTTATATATTTAATCTTTTATTTTTTTAGATTATATTTTAAAAAATAATAATAAAAGGGCATAAAAAAAATCAGCCTTTTTGTTTTTGGACTAGCCGTCTAACCCTAGCTATTTTCAAACTAATGGACAACTCTAATTGGCATATCCCAAGAAATTAATAAACAAAATAAAAAAATCTTACCCCCACCAGGCTTCATGTAGTTCAAATATATCTATGCTTGCTCTTGTATTTTGTAATAATATTAAAATTTTGTTAAAAATTTCATTAAAAAATACATATGTATTATGCGTGCACGTCAAAAGGACCGCGTCTCTCCAGTGGCTGGTGAAGCTTATTAAGGCTGGTGACCCCACGATAACTTGCACTGCACTGCCCTCGTGTTCAGACTCCTGAGGCAGCAGGAATAATATGATGTGTCATCAGGTACCGAATCATCCCCGTATCGCCGCCCTGTCCTGACAAGCTTTTTTTTCCTTTTTACTTGCTCGCATTAGAGGTTTTCAAAAGTTTTCAAGATAACGAGGGGAATTTTGTTGGGAGCCTCTGGGATGGTATCATTGAACGAATCAAGCGTCGTCTCATTCAACGGAAGGGGAAACTACATTGGAGGAAGCAAGAGAATTTTGCCGCAGTCATCTGAAAGAGCTTGTAAAGGAGAAGAAAGACGGTGAGATGGCACTTATGGTGAGTCATGCGCTGTAGCTTACGCTACACTGGAGGGTATCCAGACTTAAGGTCCCATGATTCATTGACTTGTACGAGAGAGGAAGAACGTGATCCCACAGCTTTGCTTAATTGGCTCCACCGGACTTCAACAAAGTCCAAGTCAAGGTACGTACACGTACTCAATTAATTTAAACGATATTGACATATATCATAGAATACTACTGATAATGGCCAGTGTTTCGTTTCGTGCTTGTACAAATGAAAGAAGATGGTGGAAGGAGATGGACGTTGGAGAGAAGCTGAGGTTTGCGAGGGACATGCCGACAGAAACCTTCTGGGGAGTGGGCATGGCTTCCCAACCTGAGCTCTGGTATTTCAGGAGAGAGATGACCAAGATCACCTCCCTCATAACCATACTAGACGATATCTACGACGTTTACGGCACATACTGCAAGAACTCCAGCTCTTCACCCAAGTGGTCCACGGGTACGGCTGGTCAGCTTAATTAATCCATTGGTTACTATTAATTACACTATAGATTGATTTTGGTGTGCTGATATTCAAGATGGCGAATTATATGAAAATATGTTTGCTGGCGCTGTATAACTCTGAACGAGGTAGCTTTTGGCGCGCTCAAAAACAGTGGCCTCAACGTCATTCCTTATCTCAACAAAGCGGTGTGTAATTTAGGTGCATTTGTTTCATTGTGAATATATATATATATATATATATATAAAGAGCCACGGGCATGAAAGGGGATTATGCAATTGATGAAGTGTTGAGTGCAAACTAGCAGTGGGGTGATCAGTGCCAAGCGTACATGAAACAGGCAGAATGGTGTTACAAAGGGTACGAGCCAAGCTTGGAAGAATACATAGAAAACGCATGGATTTCAGTGGGAGGACCCGTGGCACTTGTTCAAGGTTACTTCTTGATTCTCCATGTTATTTCACTCCACGACTTTCGTCCTCTGCAACCATACCCAGATCTTATTCGCCTCTCCTCCACCATTGTCCGCAACTGCGCATATAGGGTGCCACTTGATTTCCTTTCTTTTTGAAGTTAAATTATCCTATGGGAATTGCATTCATGTATAATGTATTTATGCATGCATGCAATGCTTGAATAATGGAGAAGGGGGATGGCTCGAGAGCAAGTGAATGAGGCGACGTTCCAAAATCAATAAGATGCTACATGAGCTAGAGTGAAGCTTCAGAAGTGGAGGCATACGAGCACGTGCGGGGTTCGATGTACAGTGCAGGATTCTGCATTCCCCGCATGTTTCAGAGCCATCAACCTCGCCAGACTGGCCCACTATATGTACTAACACCAAGATGGCCATGCCCAAGATCCTCACACCAACCACCGTATCCTCTCGCTGCTCGCCCATCCTCTTCCTATTACTTGCATCTCAACTCTCAAGCAGGCCCTGACTTTAATTCACCGTGTCAAAAGCCCAGGCCTATGAAATGCCAGCTGACCCCTGTCTTCCTAGATCAGTTACGCGGCGTGTTGGTGTGTTTGTGTGTAACTGTGTGTTGCTTCTTCATTTTTCCTTGTATCCTTGTTGCCTGTTATTTTCTGTGTTGTTGGCCAAGCAGTTCTAGTTACACGGGCAGCTTGAGCATTTATTATAATGACATTTGATCTTTTTATTAAAAAAAAAAATTCAGGCACAACACCATCACCTCACTTATTCCTGCAAATACATACAGTATATATACTACAGCGCTCCCATCTTACAAGGCCCAATTGTTCGTCACACTACCCTATGCAATGGCAGTGAGAAGGTTGAGCAGAGACGAGAGACAACCTCCGCCGTCCATTTTTCCTACGCATAAAGATGTCCTTGGTCTCTAAAGTCTGCGATCAAAAGCACATCATTTTCTACTTTTTTTCTGAGCTGGTGACACTGTAGAGGGCGACTCATTATTAGCAATAGCAGCTGCTTTCTGCGTTTTTCCGGCTTTCTTGCTCTGATCTGTCTTTGCCCCACCCGCTACTTCCCTTACTTTCACTCCTCTTATCAACTGTTTTGGTTCCCACCAAAATCAAAATTCAGTCATTTCACAAGCTATACGGGAACTGCAATGCTCAGTAGCACATACACGTCATTTAGAGTCAAAAACTAAAAAAGAAGCTCTTACAAATTTGCCACACTTGACGTCTGAGTACAACACTATGAAGTCTCCCTCTTGGAGTCCGTTGGCTTTCACGAAATCTCCTGCAAATCATGTATACATATTATAGGTAAACCCCTTTTCACATGATTGAAGACAGAACAAAAATAAAAACAGTGCCGAAGTTGATAAACACACCAGTATTCTCGAGCAGATACATCCTGCTTTTGTTGTTTGGCCAGTATCTGAGACTCCAAAAATAAGAAAAATCCAAGATTAGTTTTGGTCCTACTTGTGAGAAAAGAACAAACCGAACAAGAAAATTTAGTTCGGGACATATACGTACCTATAGCGCATGTTCCAAACACGAGAGGTTCCAACGTCTTCCATTGCTATAGAAATGCCATCTCTTGCCTCTAATTCTGGCAAGTGGGCTTCAGCCTCTTTCTGAACATATTTAACGACAAAATCAACAATCAGAATAATTAACATTCTCATTTTGTCAACTTAATTATGATATTGTAAAAATGTATAACTAATTCAAATGAAGCAGATGATCGATTAATATATACTTTTGGCAACACAATTCTCCCCAAGCTACCAACGTCGCTTTGCTTCAACACCTTCTGAAGAAGGAACTTCAAGTTCTTCTCTGTCTTCAATCCCTATCAAATTAAAGCACCATATTTATTACCTCAATCAATTATATATCTTCAAGTCAGAATAAAAACCAGATAAAATACGGAGGAAAACGGAAGAAATTAAAAAAAAAAAATCAGCAAGCATAACTGCATCATTAATTTATACTCTCAATAATCTCTCAATAATGAAATCTTGAATCTGAAATGAGTTACTAATAATCATAAACTTATTTTATAATCTTAAGGCTCGAATTATGCAGGTTGACTCGCACCTGGCGCCTTTGATCTGTTGATGGGACTGTAGTTTGATAATTCTGTGTTTCCATGGCGGTCCGATCCAAAACCTGCGGGGTTTCAGCTGGAATGACTGGTCCCAGGGAAGCTGCCCCTCCAGCCAGTGACCCCCAGTAAACCCAATTCGCCGTATTTGCGGAAGCTCCGGTGCAATTATAATCACTTCCCAATCTTGCAATTGGCTCATTATTATCACGATTCTGTAGTTGGCCCTGGTGTGTCTGGTTCCTATGATGAGACAAATACCTTCTCTGCCTCGCCATCCTCTTCTTCCTTGCCTCTTTTGTCGCCGAGGGACCTAACCTCATCATCTTATCACCCGCCGCCACGCCATGAAAATAGTGATATGAATACTGATTGCCATAGCCGCCAAACCCCGCCTGTAAGGGTGGTGAACCAGCTTGGTGAAGATTATTGACCCCATACGACTGGTTGCAGTGGGGAGCAACCGTGAACTGGGAGGGAGGCCATGAATGAGCCGTTTCCATCATGTTATGTTCAGTACTAGCAGGTTGGTGAGAATTGATATTGTTCAATGCTCCATTTGAACAAGGGTCGCCCGGATACCCAATCGATTGATAAGAAGGTGGCGGCACGGCCACCATAGTGGCCGGATCTGTCGCATAAGGCTGCAGAGGAGAAACCCATTGACATGACTGGGGTATTCCAAATAAATTTGGGTTGGAATTAGAGCTAGGGTTTGTAGTGAGAAAATATGAAGGCGCACTATCATTAGTATTGATAATATTCTCCTTGGCACAGCGCCTTTTGTTTTGGAGATGGCTAGTTTGAACCCATTCAAGAATAAGCTTCAACAATTGCTTCATGGCTTCTTTTCCTCCTCCTAAACGCTTGGCAGCACACTCTATGGTTGATTTTTTGAGCTTTACGCTCCTCAAGTCATTCGCAGAGACGCTATCCTTGTTCGTCTTGAGCCACTCCAAGAACACGTCGCTCATTTCCCCATCCGGGTTTCCTCCCTTTCCTTGAATCTCTTCTTCACAGTCATTACCATTAGACAGCGCATGTTGATCTTGATCCTCTGGTTGCTGCTGCATCGTAATTACAAGTTGCTCCTGCCGCCGCTCTATCTGATTCTGGGGATATTCTTCTAACTGGCAATCATCATCTTGAAAAACCAATAACGGGTCGAAGAAATCGTTGATCTCTAGCATGTCCAGGCACGGAAAAGGCTCCTCCATCTCGCCATCACAATTGACCGGCGGGGGCATGAGCTCCCTGGAAGCGGTGGAGGACAAGGTTGCCAGTGGCAGCGGAGCCACCGCATCCTCCACCAGAAGATTATCCTCGGCATCGGACTTGAGAACTGCCCAAGACACGGCAGAGGCCGATGATGAGGTAGCAGTGGAGGATGAAGATGTGGTGGAGCACGTGGCGGTCCTGACTTGAAGTGTTGGAGTTGAGGAAGACGACGAAGAGGAAGACATGCATGGAAAATCTGGGAGAGGAGGTAAATCAGCATAGAACATGGATGCTTCGTTCACACCAAGAAGCTCGTCTTGCGCGTCTTGAAGCCAGATCTCACTTTCATCGTTAACATTCAAAGCATGTTCTTCCTCCATTGCTATATTACCACCTACAATTTTGCATGTTCAAAGGTTAACTGGAGGGGGAAAATGAGGGGTTTCATAGAGAGAAATTAAGGAAAAGGAGGAAAAAGGAAAAAAATTGGGTTTTGTTCATACTTTGCATGCATATCTCCCACTCGAAACGATTAAAATTCGTTGAAACCATTTGGACAATCATGCAGTATTGTAATGGGGTTTTCGGAAAGAGAAAGCAAAAGGAAAACCAAAACCGGGTGGTGTTTATTTTGTTCCAGTTTTACAAGCCTTGCATGCAGAGAGAGATCTCCCACTAGAAATTAAAGCCTCTGGAGTTGTGTTGGCCGCAGATGTGGTTTTAGAGAATAGGAGAGAGAAACTAGAAAGAAGAAAGAGGTTTGGACAGGGAGAGGAGCGAAGGATTATTTGTGTACGGATATGAGGTTAGTGAGGGACTTTCAGTACACTGTAACCAATTAAGGAAGCAGAAAAGATAAGAGCCCGCTTTTGCAATAACAGCAGATCCTAAGAAGAGAAGCAACATAGAGCATCTGATTAATTCTATCCACAAAGAGAGCATCAAAAAACTCGGATAACATAAACAATAAAAAACCAACCTCCCTTACCTTCAAAGAAAGCGACTCTCTCTCCCTTCAAACTCGAATCTTCTGAAAACTACTCCCTTTCTTTTTTCTTTCTTTGTTTTTTTTTTAGTTCTGTCATCATCGAACACTAATTTAAACAAAAAATCCTAATTGTACTAATTAGATCTTTAGAGAGGGACAGACATCACATTCAAATAACCAGAAATGGAAAGAAAAAACTTTCAGGCAGGCAATTAGAGAACCATCCGGGGAAGATGAAGAAGAAATGAATTAAAGGGAGAGAACAAGAGTTTCGAAAAACCAGCTAGCCAATCAAGGCCTTGATAGGCACATGCTTAAAAATTGGACTGTAACCGGGGCGGGGGGGAACCCACCGTGGTGAAGAGATCAAATGTTGTTTAATGTTTTCTGGGGATAAGTTCAAAGGGGTTGGGAGGTTTGGCTGAATAAAATACAAATCATGAAGTAAGAGAGAGGGAAAGGGGGTTGGTGAGGGAGGTTTTAGAGGGAGAAGAAGGCAGTTTCGAAGGGGGAATGGTGCCCATGGTTTCACAGAGAGAGAGAGAGAGAGACTCCGGATTTTGTGCCATGGCCATACGTTAGGGTCTGAATGGCGTACACAGACGGTGCGCCTCAGGGTGTGGTGAGAAAGTAATATTAGCAATGAGCGTTCATATTTCTGCTGGCAACTTTGATTCCAGTTCGATTCATCAGGAGGCAGATGGTCAACACATATGCGTTTCTTCCCTTGCCACCCAATAGAATCGCATGCCATAAGGCGCAAAGCCACTCCCTCCGCTCACATATTATGGATTTGAATCCCATCCCGTTACGGTGACAATTACTTCCTCCATCTTAAATTATAAAATATTTTTAAATAAAATTTTATATATCAATAAAACTTTTTACATACATTTTATAACCTTACTTTTTCAAAATAAAAAAATAAAATTTTAAAAATACTCTACATTTAATATTCCATTGAAAAAAAATATATATAGAAAGAGTAATTTTGAAAATAAAACCTTATTTTTATCAAAAATTTTTATATTTTAGGATGTTAAATCTTCCTTAAAAATATCTTATAATTTGAGATTGAGGGAGTACATTCATTGAGTGCCTATATGCCTGCAGCAAAATTCATGCTATCCATTAAATTAATAATTTGGAAGACCTTGTTGCAATTAAAATTAAGAAATATTAAATCTAAATTCATCCAAATCTCCCAAATAGTAGTAATTAATAAATGTCTAACATATTTTCCGCCTAAAATTCAGAATTTTTTAAATAGTATACGCCTATATCATTATTTTTACACCATATATATTATGATATTTTGCATCTATCTTTCTTATTATGATATATGAGTTTATATTATATACTCTCTACGTCTCAAATTATAGGGTATTTTTAAAAAAGTTTTTTTTGTCCCAAAATATAAGACACATTGAGTAGATTAAGGTTTCATTAAATACACCAATTCTAATATTATTCTTTCTTTTTCTATAATTAATTTTCATCTCTTCTCTTTTTAATATATTAAATAATAAATATTTTTGAAAGTTTATATTTTTTTGAAAAAATAAGATTGTTAAGTACATTTAATGAGGTTTATTGGTATATGAGATTTTGTCTAAAAGTATTTTATAATTTAAAACAAAATGAATATTCTTTATGAATGTATTGCTCCTTTCATCTCAAATTATAAGATACTTTTTAGGAGAGATTTGTTGTCTCAAAATATAAGACACTTTGAGAATATGAAGGTTTTATTAAATAAACCTATTCCAATACTACCCTTTATCTCTCTCTATTTAACACTAATTAAGTGTAGATTTAAGTTTATTAAATGAAGGATATTTTTGAAAGTTTATATTTTTATTTTGAAAAAATAAGATTGTTCAATGCATTTAATGAGGTTTATTGGTATGTAAAATTTTATCTAAAAGTGTCTTATAATTTGAGATGAAAGGAGTATTGTATTTTTTTCCCCTTCATATGCTTCTCAATGATAGAAAATGGAGGAAGATTTTATACCAACAATAAGCAAAGAATATGATAGTGTAGAAGAAGCACGAAAATTTTGAACTGTTTAAGAAAATTCTAAATTTTATGTTGAAAATAGGGTAGATATTCATTATGTGATGCTATCTAGGAGATTTGGATTTAGTGTTTCTTGATTTTAGTTGCAACAATATTTTCCAAACCCATAATTTAATAGACAGCATAAATTTTACCACATGGGTATAGGCACCCAATGCTTATAATTGCTATAAACACCTCATTGAAATCAAGAAGAGACAAGTAAGTTAATTATTAACTTGGTTTAAAAATATAATAAATTTTAAATTTTATTTTTATTTAAATGGAAAAAAATTAATTTATATTATATTGTCTCTCATGGTTAATAAGTTTGAATATAATCAATAATATTAAAAAATTATAATTAATACCTCATCAAGTACCTATATTGAAAATTAAAGAATTCTTTTAAAAAGTGTCCCCTAATAAAGACTTGAGGCAGTACGGAGTAGCAAGGTTTATATGCATTGCAATTTAATTTGCATTAGAAGGGATAATTTAAAGTGTGCTATTTTTACTCCTCCCTTCAATATAACTCCCTCCATTTTAAATTATAAAATATTTTTGGGAGAGATTTGGCATCCCAATATATATTTCTTTTGGTTTTATCTACAGAGAAGAAAGAGAAATTATTAATTTTGGTTCTTTTTATAAAGCGTTTACTATTTTTTATATTCATTTTTAACCATTTGCCCTTATTAAATGTTATGAAAAATTGTTAAAAATGATTCTTTGTAATTATAATATTGGGGATAAAGGTAAAAATTTTGAGACAAAGTTAACAAAATTTAAAGTTTTTAGTGATTCTAGTAAAATATATTAGTAGTGATTTATAAATACAACTAAAGGGAATAAGACACTTTGATAAAAAAAAAGTTTTATTAATGATATTTTTTTAATATTACTCTTCAAATATATTATCTCTTTTTAAAATTCTTTACAAATGAAGTTATTAAATGAAGGATATTTTTTAAATTTTAAATTTTTATTTTTAAAAAGTAAGGTTATAAAATAAATTTAATGATATTCATTAGTAGGTATAATTTTATCGAGAAGTGGTTTATAAATGAGTGGTTTATAAATGAGGACATAAGTAGTATAAGATTTTTTTTTTTTAAAGTAGCAATGTTAAAAAAAAAGATATTCCCTCTGTTTTAAATTATAAGACACTTTTAGATAAAATCTTACATATCAATAAAACTCATTAAGTACACTATAAAACCTTACTTTTTCAAGATAAAAATATAAACTTTTAAAAAATACCCTCCATTTAATACTCCATCAATAAAAAAATATTGAAGAGAGAGAATATATAAAAAGGGTAATATTAAAAAAGTATTATTAATGAAACTTTATTTTTATCAAAATGTTTTATATTTTGGCACGCTAAGTCTTTCCTAAAAGTGTCTTATTATTTGGACGGAGGAATAATTTAAGTTTTTATGCAATTAATAAGGTTTTAAAAAAAACACATTTAATTATGGATGTAATTAATGTAGTTTTATATTTGAAGCACCCTATTAAATAAAAATAAATATAGAAAAAATATGTAATTTTAAATAAAGTTTACTAACTCATGGGGACATGCAATTCGATTAAAAATAATTTATAATATTAAACGGAATAAATAATGTAAACATGATTACTTTTATAACTCTGATTCAAAAATGTTTCTTTTTGTTTCTTGTTAATACTTACTTCATGTTCGAGAATTATATATAAGAATTTTTTTCTGAAATATTTCTTTGGTTTTTATCATTAAAAAAATGTCTCATACTTCATTATCTTTATTAGAATATCGAAGAAATAGTTATTACATTTTCGTTTAATTGCTTCTCATAAAATCAGACTTGATTCCATCACATGCTAAAAATTAATTATAAGGGCATTTTAATTCAAATTTTTAAATTTCAAGCATAACTTATGCTTAACCAATTTTTTTAAATTGTATGAATTCACTAAAATTTGCTTACATTCAAATGCAAAGGGACCAAGTCTCATGTTCAAAAATATAAATCATTTTAGATTAAGGCATAATTAATAAAGTTTTCTAATTTTTGGTAGAAATAAGGTTTTTTAATTAAGGCAGCCCATTGAATAATTATACGCATTTTTTTACGAATAAGGAATAACCAACTTAACTTATTTTCTTAATATCCATGCATGAAATAACTAAATTATATAATTAGATTTTATACCCCAACCCCCTCTTGCTGCTCTAGGGCTATGCCAAAAATCGTGAAATTGACCCAAAGGATCACTTGCTGCCAGACCAAGCTGTCCAACCACATGCACTGGTTTGATCCTATAGAATAATAACAAGTAGGTGGGGGGAAAAAATTAAAGGCTATCAATCACCCAAGGAGTGCTAGAGGTGCAAGACGCACTCATACAGTCACATTGTCACTCTTGCAGCCCTTGTCCACCTCCCCCGTGCCCTCTCCTCACCTGTCCATTGTTAGAGGTAGGAACATGGAATAACTTGATCTATATGAATTGAGAAAAATGTGAGTTAAATGTGATTCAATTTATTTTTATATGAATTAAAAAAATTTCAATCTAAATTAATTCATTTTTATATAAGTTGAAAAAATCTCAATCCAAACCACTTCACAAAATTACAAAATTAAATTTGCAACATGAGGAAAATTGAAAAATAGTAACAAATAACACCTTCACGTGCCTTTTATTAAACACTAAAAAAATTATTTTAAAAATATCTTATAAATGAGACAGGAGTGTGCGTTACTAATTTTTAACTTGTTCATTTCTCTCTAGGCTTGTTTTTATTTAGTTTTGAATTTATTTTAAAATTAAAATTTTACTTGGTTCCTTAACCAAATAGGGAATGAGTAATAACTTTTAAAATATAAAAAAAATTAATCATTTGATCCCTATAATTTTAATTCAATCCTTGAATTTTAATTCATTATAACTCAATCTTTATAGTTTTAACTCAATTATAATTTAATTTTTAAACTTTATCTCTTATAGTTTAGTCTATATAATTTCAATCAGTTAAATATCAGTTTCTATATTTTAAAAAATAAAATTATAAAGATTGAAAATATTTTAAAAATTTAATATTTATAATATTTAAAGATTAAAATTATAATATTTTTAAATTTTAATATTGATAATATTAGTAATAAAATTATAAATATTAAAATAATTTTAAAATTTATTACTAATATTTTAAATTATTAAAAAATTTTAAAATATTTTTAGTCTTTATAATTTTATTTTTTAAAATATAGAGATCAATATTTAAGTTATTGAAACTATAAAAATTAAATTATAAGAAAAAAAATTTAAAGACTAAGTTACAGCCGAATTAAATTTGTAAGAATTGAATTATAATAAATTAAAATTTAGGGACTGAATTATAAGTAGATCAAAACAATAGGAATTAAAAGATTAATTTTTTTTCTAAAAACTTATATGAACATAAAAAATAATGAAAGGTAATATTTTTATCACATTGTGAATTGGAATTTGGATTAAATCAGTAAATTTTATTTTAAAATATGATAAAATTTTAAATGAAAAAATTTTGATGGCGTGGATCCAGAGTGATGGATTGGCCAATGTGGGCCGCTCGGATAGTAACGCCATGGCTTGGCAATCATTCCACAGTTCCAACCACCTGAACACAAATAAGCAGCCTAGCAGGAGAATACTGATGTGCATGCAGTGTCAGGTCAACGCGGTTGATCGTATTGAACTTGAGGCTGATTGAGTTGCGGAAATGAATCACATTTGCTCTGCTTTCAACGCATGGGCTTGGGCTTCATCACTCCAGTATGGCCCGTCATGGAGAATTAATTTTTGTAATTTTTAATTTTATGATTTCTTTAATTACCATTTGTGACTACAGACGCTTGTATCGTACATCTTGCTCTCCTGTTTGAAAAATAAATATATTTGTTGGCACAAATTAAATGGCAGAACCGTACCCCCAGTTTTTGGCAGAAATTAAATGGAGCGTACATTAATATCTAATAGCCTTCGCTTTAATTCAACTGCGTTGTAAATATAAGAAGGACAATGACATTGTTCACGTTGATTTGATTTTAAACTGAATCAAATCAATTAATTTACAAATTAAATTTTCAGCCTCTTCAGTTCTATGTATAGGTCAATGAAGCTTCCGTTTTAGAGCCAATTTGAGTAAAGCCACTAATTTCAACAAGTCCAACGAACTAGTTAGAACCTGCCAAACTTAAAAATAAATAATTTTTTAATATTCAGGCCAAGTTCATAAGAAATAATTTTTTAAAAAAATATATTAAATATAATAAATATTAATTAATTTTTTAATGTTTATATCATTTTATACTAAAATATTATATATTTGAGTGTATTATTATAGTTATTTTTTGAAAGAATTAAAAATATTTATATTTCATGTTTTTATTATTTTAATCAAAATAATATTTAAAATATATTTTAATATTAATTTTTATATTTTAAAAGCCAATTTTAAAAAAAATTGAGTCCTATGCATCATTTGTGTATCCAAAAAATATATTTATATTTTTATAAAATAAGTTAATTAAATCTAAAGTAAAAATAAATTTTGGGCATGTACAAATTTAAAGCTCTACTATTAGACAAACATAATAAATAAAATATTTTTGAATATTATTTGGTTATCATCTACATTAAATTTCATTAAAAATTAAAAATAAATTAGAATAAAAGCCCTTGTATGCAAGGGTTAAACAATATAAAAAGTTAAAAAAAATTTAAAAAATAGTATTATACTCATAATTATATGATTTTATTTTATATAATATAATGATGGCTATTTTTTAATATTCTTAAAAATAAAAAGTATAATTTACCCACAAATTACTGAAAATTTTAAACTAATTGAGATAATAATTTTAAATTAGTAGTTTAACTATGATTGAATTGAGATCAACTTGATTAGTTAAAAATATATTTTAATTAAAATGTATAAAATATTTATTTAGACCATGATAAGAGTATTATTTAAACAATTAAGACATTAATTTATAAGTAAAAAAACATTCATGAATAAATTATACATAATATAATAAAATAATAACAAAGCTACTTAAATAAAAAATTAATTATTTATTATTTATTATTTTATTTTTTTAAATTTAAAATAGTATTTTATGCTTAACATAATTATTTAAAAATTAAAATTATTCATAAAATAAAGAAAAAATATTTTAAGCAGTTTTGAGTATTTTGGCTGATCCAAATAAGCCGAAGGTGTTAGGGTCAAATTTAGTTATATGAGCTTTTTAGAAGGAATATAATACTTTAAGCCTAATTCAAATAAACTCAACTCAAATTAAACCCAACATAAATAAGCCTGCCCTGCTCAAATTACTAGCTCTAAATTTGAGTAGTTTTAAAATTATTTTTTCTTAAAAAAGGTTATAATTTTTAATGCAAATAATGAAATTTTTTATTCTTCAAATTTACTCACCAGTTATTTATTTGTTTTAAAATTTTAATCTTAGGAAAAATAATACTCGCATGCCTATGAAACTTTAATGATTTGATTAATAAAGATTAAACTTCAAGAATCAAATTGATAACTAAATTAAATTTGAGGAGTTTAAATTTTTATACTTTTTAATAAAGTATATTTGAATTTCAAAGAATGACAGTTAGGTTTGTAACCAAGTGAATTAAAAATAGTTAGATTTCAATTTTATTAATAAAATTGATTATAAACATCAATTCAAACAATTTACAAGTAAATTGAGAGTTATACTTGAAATTTAAATGCCTTATTTCAAAGACTAATCGTACACTTGATATTTACACTTCATTTTTTAGGGGGGGAAAATTTAGGAATCGTTGTTTCAAGACCTTATTATCGTTCTCCATTCCATGAAATAAAAAATTATGCATATTAATTAAAAAATAATAAATTGAGGAGAAGAAATATCGGTCACAGGCTAGTCAATTCTGAATGCATGAGGGAAATAGACCTGAAAGGGACATCCAAAGTCCGAAATGAGTGGTTGATCGCGCAAGCATCCATTTTCTTTCCATGCAAAAATAACACACACACAGATCTATATCTGCGTTTCAATCACGGACAGCTGTCTTAAGGGCAGGGTCTTCTCGATTTATTAGTTAAAGAAACAGTGAATTTGACAGCATCACAACATGAGTGCAACTTAATGTCATATTCTTTTTTTAATTTTTTATTAATATATTGAGGATCAGGACAAACATAATTCAGAGATCGCCATATAGTTTTTACTTTTTCCTTTTGCATGAACAACACGACAGCGCACTTTCTACTCTTTTTCTTATTAATTTTTCTGCACGAATATCATTTTTAAACAATTCATACCCAACAATCTTAACTGTTTTCAATCCAAATTAATCTTACGAGACATATTGCACTGAATTTATCCTAAAAATAATCGCTATCAAATTTTTAGAAATACTACGTATATACCACTAGTAGTCTTCTAAAATCTAGAAATATTTTATAAAGTTTGATAACAGTTTTAATCTTAGAAGCAATTACATATAGAATTTTTCCCATTTTTAAGTTAATCCTAAAGGCAGTCATCACATTTGAGGCCATTACGGAACACTTTGGATTTTACTCATGTATTTCCTTGTCTCTTTGGCCTGCCTCTGCCAAATTTGATATGACCTCACGAGAAGGAGTTTATGACTTTACGTTACGTTGCCAAAATATATATGCTTTAGGTTACACTTTAAATTGCCAAGTTATCCATATTATTTTATCTATGTTTCAGCTATGGTTTTTAATTTTTTTTTATGTAGGGCGCCAAACTTCATCATCTATGATTTTTTTTTAAAAAAAAATATGATAAATATTCTTCAAATAATTAATGTTACAGAACTTTTATATATTTACAAAGCAAGTAAATAATAATATATATGTTTATATGTTTATAAACCACGCGACTGTCGACGTAACATATTTTGGCTTATATTAAGTTTGATTTATTATGTACAGTGTTATATTGATTAACTGTATATGTACAAATGATTGTGGTCTGCAAATTATCATATTCTCAAATCTCAACATACAAAGATAACTTAATTGTGTGCTGTTATCTCTTCGTATATCTATATGTAATATTAACTTTGTAGGTTTTTGACATAACTAACACTGCATGATTCCATGCATATTTTTCTTTTTAAAAAAAAGTTGAAGGGAAATATTTTAATTCTATTAAATAGAAATTATACTTAAAATATAGGATGGGTGAAAGTGAAAGTGTACATTTTTTTTCCTTGTTACTGGTTTATTTATTCACATCTGATTGAGGACATCAGATCAAAACAAATTAATAAAGATCGACAAAACCAAAGCTGTGATCTCAGATCTGACTCAAAGAGACTGACCGTATTCATAGCCACAACTCTGCAGCAATGACTGGTTTGTGAAAATATGAGTCAGTTAATTCCACTTAACTTCTTTTAATTTATTTCACAACTTGGATTATGATTGATTAATTCAACCACGTGCATGCTTATACTGGGAATAAAGAACTTTATTCCAAATTATTAATGTTCATATTTATATGAGATGCACTGTTACTTTTTCTGCATTTATATGCAGGTGCTTCTGTTTTTATTTCGGCCGGGAATCTTTCATTCTTTACTTGCTTAGAGAATATTTATAAGCCAGTGTATAACTTGCACTATTATTAAGATTTAAATTAAAAAAAATTATTTGAAACAACAGTTAAATAACTCACGATCACGATATCATCAGATTGAAGAAAGATGGGAAATAATAGAGGTGTGGGGTCCATGAAAATAAAATGCAAAAACAAGGCCCATACGATAATCCAGCGAGACAATGAAAGTTTAGCAAATAGGATAATTTAGCGTTTTGCATTGACATAAAAAGATAAAAATAAAAGAGGCTTCATCCTCCATTGGATGCCGCATATGGTCTCTCCAAAAAGAGAATAAATGAGACCGACATGCTCTCTTTGGTCAATAATTTCTCCCTTTTTCTCCACGCACCGATCTCTGTTTCTTTATCTTCATTTATACCATACTCACTTATGTTTATATATAATTTAATTATTACATAATTATTTTAATTCATGCGGTAATAATTTCTTTTCTCTCTTTCATTTTTTTGCATTACTATTTCTTTCATTGCTTTCTAATCTTTCTTTTAATTTGTATCACATTTGCTCTTGAATTTAGGATGACGGTTACAAGGAGATAATAATGTATCCTATTGGTCTGTTGTATAAAGTATTTTATGTACGAATTAGATTGATTATCTAATTCTAAACTAAAGTAATATTTGTGATAGGATTTAAATTTTCTGAAATTGAGATGTGTAAATTTTTTTAAAGTTTATTTTTTGAAGAAAGAAAAAACTTGTATCTTTTATATAAAATAATAATAATAAAATGCTAAAAATAGAAAAATTTCATAGAAACTGAGGAATCTTAATTTTAGAGGATTTTAATCTTTTGATAAAGAAAAAAATTACAGCTCTGAATTCCCATCAGATGTGGGTCCCCCAGCCTGCGTTGCAACTTGCAAGTAGGCCCGCGCATGTTCCCCAATATTTTTATTTCATGAAGGAAAAAAATGAAATTCAGTCAAGACCAAAAAGCAAGGGATATTTCAATTAAAGGTCATAGATAAGATTAAATTATTAGTGAATTTTAAAAAAGTTTGAAACTTCAATTGAGTCCCAGGAGACTGACATGAAATAATTTTAATAGTAAAAAAATTAAAGTATCATTTACTTATTATTCAAAATTATTAATTATTAATTTTTTTAATTCACTTATTAATTTACTATGAGTTGTAAATTATATAAATTAATATGTAAATAATTATATGAGACTTGATATTTGTTGTTCAATCATAAACATACAGCAATATTAATTGTTAAATTGTTAACTTTACTTATTAATTTACTAACATTAATTATAGATTATTGACAAGTATTATAATTTAAAATTGATTTTAGTAAATTAAAAAGTAAAGTTAGCAAATAAAACAATTAATATTTCTATTTGTCTGACAAACAGATAAAATTTATAACTTATATTGGCAAATTAATAAGTGAAACAAGAAAATTAATAATTAATGATTTTGTATAATAAGTGAATGATACTTTGATCTTTTTACCATTGAAATTACTTCCATTTCAGCCCTCTAGACTAAACTAAAGTTTTAAAATTTTTTGGGACCCACTAATAATTAAGTCCCACCCATGGTCCTTAATTGAAATTCCCCCTCATGGGAAAATATTTTTAATTTTTTGTAAGAAGATAAAAATTAGCTTGTTATGAAGAAGAAATTAAATAAGAAAAGGATTATATGCACGTTTGTAAATTAAAATGATAGATTCAGGGATTATATGGATGTTAAAATATATATGTACAAGCTGGGGGTGGGGAAGGTGGGGAAATGTGAGAATGGGGAGGGAGATATGGGAAAATGATTGAGAGCATGTGGAACAACGTGAAGACTACTGGGAATCTCACTCTCTCTTTTGCTTCTCTCTTCATCTCACAGCCCAAACTTAGAAAGAGGAAGAAAGAGTTATGTTTATTAAAGTGAAAGCTGCTCCACACAAGTTGAGGGAAAATAGATCATATATATACCCTGATTCCTCCATAATGTGTGGTGTATCTGATCTACAAATTAAATATCTTAACTCCATCAACTGGTGCGACTAATATCATGGTCACTCAATCTAGGCATGTCATGAAGGGCGGATATGAACAAGGTTGAAAATGATGGATGTTTTTTTGTGGGTTTTTAATAAAAATGAGTGCACATATATGTGTGCTGCTTTATTCCCTAACACCCTCCTCGGTTCTTTCAAACAAGATTCCTTTCTTTCCAACAACACCAATCCCATTTTCAAATCTCATGTTTGGTGGATCCAGGAAGTTTCTAACCGAGTTTCCCACATGCAGCCGCAGCCACCATGTCCCTAAATACGCAACTATTACTTCTTCTTCTTCTTCTTCTTCTTTTTGAACGCAACTATTACTTTAATTTACTTTATTCATCCATTCTTTATAATTAACTGGTAGCATGGGATCCATACTCAAGAATCCTATCAATGATACATGGTCCATGACGCGCCCGGGCGCGTGACAATCTCCGAAATGCTCTCTCTCCTCAGACACTCACACATGCACAAACATTCCTTGAGGTTAAATTAATGGCGGTGGTAACAAATCAGTAATTGGAATCGATTTCAAAACACTTTATTTCTAGCAACTGTATAATTAATTAAGCTGTACGTCGTGGCTGTTGAGTGAGTAGGTCATGGCAGTGGTATCTTTGTCGGTTTCAGGAAGCGAGATGAAGGAAAGTATTCAATTTGATTGCTGAAAGTACAGCCCATGACCATGACCATGACCAAGACCAAGGCCCTGCAATACGGGGAGGATATCGAGGAAGATGCTGATGTCCAAGTTACTATGATGTTTTGGGTTTCATTTTGTCGTCTTTTCATGCTCTTTCTCTTTCTCCTCCCTCAACTCATTCCTCTCCCCAATGCCTCCAATCCATATTAGGCAAAAAGCTTTCATTTGTGTGTCTATATAGTCCTGCTCCCTCATAATATTATCAGTCACTCCATTCCCTATATATTTATTATTACAAATCATTGATCTCTCTCTCTCTCTCTCTCACACACACACAAGGGACAAACTTGCCTCTCTCGTGCAAAAACGATAATTCTTCAATGATTTTAACAATTGATCATTAATAAATTTTCAACGGGTACTTGGAAGTCACCTGACCCAAGATGGATATGCATGCATCTGTCGCCTTATCTATACATATTCACTCATAATCAAATTTCATTATAAAATTACCAAGCTTAGCTTGCTTTTGTATTATCTCCATCCATATTGAGATTGTCTATTACATCTTTATTTATTTATGTGTGTGTTTAATATGCATTTAGGCATATATGAATTGCACATTACCTTCATTTTATATAGAATGTGTTTTTAATTGAATCTCACATAATAATAAAAAATTATTATTTAGTTAGAATCACATAAAATCACAATAATTTTTTAATTTTACTCTTAATAATATTACAATTAATATCATGATGATAGTAAATAAAGTATACAATTAATATATATTTTTTAAGGCAAAAACAAAGTTGATTAATTATTAAATAAAGTACACAATTAATATATCTTTTCTTTTTAAGACAAAAAACAAAATTGTTTAATTATTATTTAAAAATTAAAAATATTATTGTATCTCTTATATTTTAAGGAATAAAATAATCTTTTAAAAAATGTTCTCTCAATTGTAAGTTACAATCTATAAGGTTCATTTGATTACATTTATGAATCACAGTGTTTTTTTAAGATAATATTTAAAATATATTTTTAAAATTATTTTTTATAAAAGAAAAAAATAGCATAACATTATTTTTTTAAATTTATTATATAAAAAATATTTAAAATTTTATATATTTTTATTCTTTATATTATTTTTATGTTAATATTAATAAAATTGATAAAGATAATTTATAAAAATACACCGCAGCAGTATATTATAAACGAGGATAGTGGGAATAATTGGCAAGGATTCCTCGAACTGCTACAAATTTCTCCGTACTTCTAACCTACCTAGGTTTGACTGCGCATCGGCGCATGGAATGAACCATCACAATCATCGTTTTTTGACAAAAACAAAGGCAGTTTCAATCTTGAGACGCGAAATTAATTGCAAATTATTATAATGAACAAATGGGAAAGTACCGGGTTTGGATTTTACATTTTCTATACAAATATACTTCCACCGATATTTTTTATATCAGATGCCTCTATTAATTAATAATTTTATTAGAATAAAAAAATAATTAAGTTATTAATTTTATTTTAAAATGAAATAAATTTAGGATTTTGCCCTTATTTCAGTAAAAAAAATTTAAATTTGTATTATATTTTTCCTATAATTAATGACTTTATATAGGAGTAATATTGAAAAAAATTAATTAATTAATTAATACTAAATAAAGACTGTCCAACTCTTTTAAAAATATTTCATTCTGAAAACTGGAAGGAGTAGTAGTACGATCTTTTGTTTTATACCTAGAACCTTTTGATGTGGTCGTTAGAGTTCCAACTCAGGCCACTTCATATCATGTAAATCAGCTTGCATTCAAGGCTAGTAAGTCACTAATTTATAATTTTTTAAGGTTTTGTACTATAATTCACTTAAAATTTGTGAATAAATAATTTTCAACATATTTTATCTAACTAAACCTTAAAATTTATTAGCTTTATATTAAAATTTAATAAATTTTTAATTTTATCCCTATTAAATGTAAATACTTTAATAATGCATTATTTTAATTTCTCTAATTGATCAACATTTAATAGAACATGATAAAAATTTAATAACATGACTTATAAATAAAATAAAAAAAATTATCTCATTACCTTTATATAAATAGGACAAGAGAGAATGTTTGATAACTTAAAGATGAAACACATCGTCATTTAGAAATAACTTTCATCTAAAGGCATAATGCTACCAGCTGATAAAGCTATCGTTATTAGAGTTATGCCTTCGATAAAGGTGGTTTTAATAAAATAACGCTTAAATTATTTGTGTAAATCTTTTTGCAGAAAAATATTAAACAACTTAATCACATATTATCTATCATCAAGGAGACTGCGCGCCCTATGTCTGTGGTTATTAGCTAGATCAACTTAATTTCTGAAGGGAAAGAAATAATTAATTAAACAGGAAATCAAATTTTTGAAGGAACAAAATCACACCTTTTTCCAACAATACGCTTAAAATACATGAGGAATGTATATACAACAAGAAAGACTACATATTTTTTGGAATTGAAATTCTAGAAACCATAAAAGATTAAGTTAACGGTGCTCAATTTGGCTGTCATCATAAGTCCAATGACCAGACCAGTAATGATAATTGATTATGACATGCACCCGAAAAAACTTTACATGCATGCACTAAAATTAATAAATTATATATTAACATATAATTTTCTCATTAGTTGATCGAGATGGCGCTGGCTAATTACTATTGCAGGAAATTACCTACCAAATTATATATAAAACCATTCCACAAAAATACAATAGTTCCCAACATATGTAGAGAGAAGAACCTGTTCATTTGAGATTTGGGTGACCATTGAACATCGCCAGAATATTTTAGCTGCTGCGGATGAAAATAATTCATTCTGCTGGTGAACTACTCATAAATTCACTCTATTGTACATTAACATCCTCATAACAACGTAACACTACTTAACACTAGTTAAAGCGGAAAAAAAGGTTAAATGAAGAATAACTAATTAACACATATCCAGCGTTTTCATAAGATCTTAATTAGAGAAACCAAGTACTCACATCAACTATCCTCAGCAGCTCTTCTCTCCATGTTGACAAGTTGAGGAGTGCTAAGAAGTTTAATTTGTGAAGTTGAAGCCAGACTAACAAAAGAACCAGAAGCTTCATAAAGGAACAGAGATTTCTCTTTGATTATATTTTTTCCTGTGGTGGATTGTTGCTAGTAGTGGAAGAAGAGCTAAACCCAGAAAGATCAGTCCAATTAGGAGCGGCAGTATTAGAATTACCGGCTGTAGTATTCCAATACTGCTCATGATCTGTCGAATTATTATTTATCCCCAAGAAGTGCCTTGACAAATTTAGTTCCCGGTGATTATGGTCTTCCATTTTCACTGAAGCTAGTTGAGTTATCACCCCAGTTGAAACCTTTGGCCGGGGTTGATGACTTGCGCCGCCACCATATCTGGGCACTGCAGCTCCACTTTCAAATTGGTACAATTCAGGCGAGGCTCCCAAGCCAGCTAAGAAGGGAAACTGTTGTGCTTGTGGCAGCCGCCACTGCTCTAAACCGGCGGCGGCGGATAAGATCGAGCTGCTGCTGCTACTTGCTCCTCCCGGAAAAGCGGTTCCGATATGGAAACTTAAGTCACCCACTCCTCCCACTGGACCTGAAATTGCGCTGTAATTACTCAAACCATAGTTCAATCCCATATCTCCGGATCCAAACTCAGTTAGTTGATGCAAAGGAGCCGTGAACCTCAGAGGCGGAACCTGAGACGAAAGGCCTACTATATCAGCAGCAGAAGCACTGTTAGAAGATACTGAATTGGTTGAACTAGCACTGGCCGTCTGGGGATCGGAGCTCGCCGGTGGTGACTTTGAGCCGCTGCTTTTGCTTCTCTTGTTCCTTCGGCATCCCCCACCGACCGGCACATTTCGCAACGCCCCACCTCGGGTCCAGTACCTTCTACATGTCTTGCAGAAGTGGCGAGGCTGAGAGAGGCTATAGTTGTTGAAGTAGCAAAACTTGGTGTTGGTGGATTCGCACCGAGGGCACTTCATCGCCGCCTCCGGCATCGGTATGTTGGCCATCCGAGCCCTATCAGCCATGGAACCAGGCCTGATGGAGACGGAACCGCCGGCCCCATGAGACCGTGTAGGAGGCGGAGGCGGAGGAGGAAGAAGCTGAGAACTCGGACCACCGCCAGTTCCAATCTGACGATCAGGTTGCTGCCATGACATGGAAGAGGAAGGAGAAGAAAAATTAGTAATGAGAGAGAAAGATTTAACATCTGGGTATATTCAGGAAGCAGGGAATGGGGGCATCAGTAATAAGCAAAAGTGAGAAGAATATTGTCTTTGGAATGATCGCTTTTGGAGAAACAAAGCAAGAGGAGAGAATTGAGGGGGAAACAGTAAAAGTATACCTGTTGTTGCCAGTTGGCCGGATCAAGATAAGGATACATGGAAGAAAAAACCATGGCTCACTCGATCTCGGTGGCTTGCTTTTGTAAAGATAGAGAAGAGGAGAGAATCACAGGAACTAGAGTATTAGAGAGAGAGAGAGAGAGAGAGGAGAAGCAAAAATAAAGGAGGAGGTTTGAAAGAATTTATAAAATATGAATTGCGTGGGATTGCTTTTTAGGGTTGGGAGAAGGGGAGATGTTTCTTAACCCAGAAGCTTCAGTTGGATGGCCTCATGAAGAAATGACATGAAAGGGGAAGCGCATATAAGGAATAAAAAGAGAGTGAAGAATGCTGAAGAAGTTCAAACAGTGTCCGCGCCAAATGAATCTTTTTGGTGGTGCGGCCTCCTCTTCCCTTCCC
Source organism: Prosopis cineraria (assembly GCF_029017545.1). Taxonomy (NCBI): domain Eukaryota; kingdom Viridiplantae; phylum Streptophyta; class Magnoliopsida; order Fabales; family Fabaceae; genus Prosopis; species Prosopis cineraria. The sequence continues at coordinate 39,872,394 of NW_026555344.1, read as the reverse complement.
CGCCCATGTCTTCCCGCTGCTTTTCCCTTCCTCTCTATTATGTCTTGTCCTAATTATAAGGTAATTAGAGATTTTTTTGGCTCTTATTTATAGGTTATATCATTACAATTTTATTACAAATTTTTCATATATCCTCCATTAAATTTTGAAGACAGAAAGTATATTATTAAAATATGTATATTGAATTTTTAGACAAAGTTAATGAATTTTAAAATTTTATTTGATTATGATAAAATATATAAGAAGTGATTTATAAATATGATTAAATGAATATATATAGTCTCTGATGCCAATGTTATAAGACATTTTTAAATATTTTATCAAAAGTAAATAGATATGGTTAACTCATCAATTTTGTCTAGAAATGAAATAAATTTATGATTTAATTTATATAAATAAAAAATTTTAAATTTACATTGCATTATCTCTCATACACTACTACAAAAATAACCCTACAAGAATGTTTACTTTTTGCTTAAAGCGCTCTCATCTAGTAGACTGCAGGAGTGCTTTATAAAAGCGCTCCCGTATAAGATTGAGAGACAGCATCCAAATATATGACTGTATGAAAATACGGGAGAGCTCTTTAATTGAATGCTCCTACAGGTCTCCACATACTGGAGCCCTCTTCTATGGAGCGCTCCCTTATATTTGCATACGAGAGCACTCTCGTATGCTCCTTTTTTTAGAAGCACTCTTCTCTTGAGCGCTCCTGTATGTATATTTTTTTATGATTTAAATTTTTTAAAATTTTCTCTTTTGTATCTCTTAAAAATATCTAATCCTAATATCAAAAATCAATTCAAAAACAATATTATTAAACATAAAAATTTACATAAAATAAAAGAACTTGAAAATAAAACAACTACTTTAATTTCCTAACTTGTCTAATCTCTAGCTTGTCTAATAAATGAAATCATTGGTATTTTTCTTTAAGAGTTAGTTACCTATCACAAACAAACCAATTATATATTCTAACCACTCTTCAATTAAATCTTCTATTTGCTTCATGATAAAATGTAAAATTCTTGCTCCTGCAAAATGCTACATGAGAAATAAAAGCAACATATAAGTAATTAACATTATATTAATTAAAATTTAAAACACTTGGCTTACATTCTTAGGAATAATCAACTCTTGTTTTGTGATTATTTCTCTTATGAACTTCATCACATAGTATTCACCCTTCCAACCTTGTATTTGTGTAGGTATCTATAAAATAATAAAAAATATCATTATCCAAATATGATAGCAACAAATTTTAACTTAATTGCTAACACTTCGGGAATAAAATTGTATATATAATTCTAATTTCCTAGCAAAAATTTGGCAAACTCTCCCCTATAAATTGGACATTTTAGAATTTTTTAAAATTCTACATCAATTCAAAACAACATATTTAGAATAATAAACTTAAAATATCAATCAAACAATCATTTAGATGCACAACTTGTTTAATTAAGCAAATAATACAAACTTTTATTCTTTTCTATCAATAAAACTCAACATAATAGGGCTTTTCAATATTTAAAGGGAGACCTTTGCCACCTTAGTAACATGCTACAATCCTATAAAAATTAAGCATAACAGTTAGACATTCTTACTCTAAGACGATCAATATCTTGCATCTCATTATCATGTTCAAATGCTGAGTAGCTCACACTATCTCTTCAATCACTAGTGTTATTCCTCGTCTCCCCATGCTTGGTCCAACAAGTAAAAGTTAAATCAATCCTATTACAAATCAAATAATCTTTCAATTCTATTGATCTTACTCTTCTTCCATAGTAAAATTTTAAGCAAGAACATATGACTTCACAGGGGTTTTGATCACGACAAAAAGTAAACTCAATGAACTTATCCATACCATCCCAATATTATTTAGACATTCGATTAACTGACATCCACTTACGTTCCATATCACTAATGTAGTCATAGAAATTCAAGAAACAAAAACTTAAAAAAATTTTCTAAAAAAAAATTGGCAAAGTCCCTCTTAAAAATGAAACATTCCAAATAATCAAATCCAATACTACAATATATCAATTCATACAGATAAAAATTTTATAGCTTAATGTAACTAAAATCCATCAAACAATATTGTAATTTACCTTTAGTGTATCTATTAGCTAGATTATTATAGTGTTTTACATATTAAAAAATTTCACAAATACAACAAAAAAAAAATTAATAAGCAAGAGTTCCCTCTCAAATTTCAACATACCATACTTTAATAATAACTACATTCAATTTCAAAATCAACTTAAACTAAAATGAGAGCACTATAATATTATAGCAAAATTAACCAAGATCATAAATTACTATTATCGGATTTATATTATTATCACAGCAATATTTTGATTGAACTACGTGGTTCAGAATTAGTCTCATCTAAGTGTGCAAGTGTGGTTCTTTAGTCTAGAAATTCTAAAGACAACAATTTCAAATTGAAGATCAAGTAACGTGAGACTAAAGTCACAAAAAAATTAACTATGAATAGAATTTATTTATATATTATCAATATCAATCATAAATTATTATTATATATTATTAAGAAAACCTTGAGTATAGCGACATGCAACGGCAGCATCAAGAGTCCTTCAGCAACTTCCATGGCGATGTGCGACGACCTGTGTCCTTCAGTTAGATTATGCAGTGACGGAGGGTGGAGTTTTCCAGGTGATGTGCGGCAGCAGGGCAGAACAGATCGACGGTGCTGAGAGAAGAGATTGAAACAGATCGACGGTGGATCTATTAGTGATTGGGCGGCGATGGAGACTTTGAGACTTGCAGCAGCGTTGTTCCAATTTAGCGACGGCGACGGCATGGGGGAATCTCATGCTGCATCGTTCAAGGTCGCTGAGAGGGAGAGAGAGGAGAGCAAAGAAAATGAAAATTGGCCTAGTGTCGCACGAAGGGAAATAAAAATAAAATAATAAATTAATGTTAAATTTTTTTAATTTTTTTATTGACCTTTAAGAGCGCTTTTACGGGTCATCATTTTGAAGTACTCTTTTTTAAAATGCTTTTAAATTGTGTGATTCTTTTTTTAATTATTTTTCTTTTCGAAGCACTCATTGAAGGAATGCTCCAACAGGTGTTATATTTAAGAGCGCTCTTTCATCAACACTCCTATATGCTCAAGGCTTTTGAAGCGCTATTTTTAAGAGCACTCCAAAAGTTTGTATTTTTTTTTTTAAATAAGCTCTTATGAAGTGCTCAATATGTGAATGCTCTTGAAGAATTAAGGTTTTTGGAGCCCTCTCATAAAGAGCGTTCCTAAAAGATTGTATTTTTTTTAATTTTTTCATCTGATATTTTGGAGTGCTCATTTATTGAGCACTCCTAAAAACCTATATTACATGAGTGCTTTAAAAGAAAGCACTTATGTAGGTTCTATCTCTATATTTAGTAGTGCTTTTTTCGTAAGTGCTCTAAAAGATAATTTTTGTAGTAATGATAATTATTAACTTTAAATAGGATTAATATTAGAAAAAATTAATACCTATCAAGTGACTAATAATAATTAGGGATAAAGTATATTTTTTCCCATATACTTTTCTTCGAGAACTGCTAGGCACCTTATACTAATAAGCCATTTTTTATAGGGGCGAAAATCTCCCTCCGTTAGTAATCCATTAACAAAAAGAGATTTTTGCTCATATGAAAAATGGGTCAAGGGAAAAATACCTCCCTTAATAGTATAGGGTGCTCAATGCTCTTCAAGGGAAAGTACAAGGAAACATGTATAAACCCTCTAAAATATACAAATGACAATAAGATCTCGCAAAACGTCATAATTCTTCTCAAGTCACTAGGGATCTTTCAGACATTAATACTTTTTTTGTGAAATAACTAATACCCTCAATTAAAAATAAAAAAATAAATATTAATAATTACTTTTCTTCTGACAATAATTAGAATGAAATAAACAATTACAAATTTCCTTGTGTAAATTTTTTATTCATTAAAGTCCAAGCATTGTAAATATTCATGACTATTTTAATTTAAATAATGACTACTTATCTTCTGACAATAAGCAGAATGGAACATGCAATTATATCTTTCTTTATGCAAATTTTTGATTCATTAAAATTTAAGTGTTGAAATATCTATGACTACTTTAATTTAAGTAATAATTATTTTTTTTAGTAATGACCAAAATGGAATGAGCAACTGTAGAGGGGAAGTTGTAATTACTTGTTTTATTATAGTCATTGTTAAAAGAAAAATAGTCATTACTTAAATTAAAATGATCATTAATATTTACACTTTTCTTCGAAGAGTATTGGACAATCTGTACTTATAAATAGAGTATTTTTTTTTCTAAACTATTTTTTAGTGGAGCAAAAATCCCCCTTCATTTCCCCCCATTTATTAGTATAAGATGCTTAGTGCCCCTCAAAGAAAAATATAGGAACAAAAATGCCCTTTAACCCTAATAATTAAAGACCATATTTATCTCTTCAAAAAACACCATGTGTTTTGTTATAGAAAACATAGATCTCTTCTCTCTATTAATTTTTTAAGATTTTTTAAATATCTAAAAATTATTGTTTGGCCTGCACTTGATAAATTTTTTTTCTATATTTACGCGCACTGGAACTCAGTGTTTAATTAAGTAGACTTAGCTCATTTCACTAGTATCAGATTAGCAACATCGATCTAAATGCGATCCCTAGTTGTTAGCAACTCTAAATATATGTACGAAACAAGAAGTTAGGGTGAAACCTTTTCCGCCAGTGAATTTAAGAATTGTTTATTTCATTCCGATTTTCTAAAATATTCTTTGGACATATTTAAAATAATGGGATTCATGAATATGTTATTTGAAATAACTAGAGCCAATAATTCGGATAGGGCAATGTTAATTTAGGAGGGGTTTAAAATACTCAAACATATAAAAAAGGCAATACAGCCAAGCTGAGTTATAACACTTTGAATTTTCAAACTTATTCAAGCTAATATGAATACTCAAATTATTAAATATTATATATATATATATTATATTTTTTCTATTTTAGTTAATTTTAATTTTAATTTTAAAAAAATTAAGATGTTTTATGCAACATAACATTATGATGTACATTTTTTCCATCCTTATTAAAGTGATGGAGACTTGAAAGAGTACAAAGGAAAGCATCCAAGTTTAACCACTTCTGTTTATTTTTTAAATATTTTTAAAACTTCATTTAAGAGCATAAAATATTTGAATTGAAAGTTGAAATGAATGTTAATTTAATAATAATAATAATAATATTAATAGTAATAGTAATTTGTGAATTGGACTATTCCCATTCAGATTTAGGCTTGGCTTGGATTTATTCTAATTTATTTAGATGGCTTGAATAAATTTGAAGTATAAAATTTTTTTTAACCTTTTAAGTCCAACTCTAAAATTTTTAATACATATCAAGGCTAACCCAAAATACCACCATTAACCGTGACCATATTGCAAAACCTCTATGAAGCCCAGGTAATCATGCGAATATAATGCTGCAGTGAGTCTATCCGTGTTATTAAACAAGTCCAATTAATTTAGATGAATAAATATAATGAGCACTTGAAAAAAAAAACAAAATGAATAAATCCTCTTGAGGAGAAAAATGCAATTTACATAGAGAGAAAAGAGAATAAAGCAGATAATGACACGATGGCTGTACATGTGTAATGAAATGCAAGTTCCAGGTCCAACAAAGAAAAAAAAATTAAATGCAAGTTCAGTCGTATCTCTTATATTTCAAAATAATAATAATAATAATAAAAGAAATGCACATCAAATTTAAAATTACTTTCTAAATGTAATTACTAATTCTGTTTAGGCTAAAATGTAAATTTTGATGGGGAAAAGGACGAAAAAACAAAAGACAAACCCTTTTACTTTCGTGTCATGTAAAGATAGGGATCTCCGAATAATATTGGCATGAGTCAAAAGTTCTATCAATAGTGTCAATAATGTACTATATTAAGCAACCAAGTGAATCACTTATACAGCAATACACTATGAATCCAAACGAAGAAATAACATGATATTATAAATATGTATAAAACAAATAAATTATTTATGTATTTTTATTTTTCTAAATATACATGACATTTATCTATACTCATTTATTTGTCTATCTATCTGACTATTGAATACGTGAAATGTAAATCGATGAGCCCCTTAATGCTTCGGGGAATCCACAAATTATTGGACTAGACAGTGGGAAGCCTTAAGACATAAGGAAGACGGCTTGCTATATTCCCAACAGAGAAGTGAAAGGACAATACTTTAGTCAAAAAAGCATATTGACTTTGCAATCATTTCTTCTCTATTGTTGGTATTAACGTTTGAGAATCTCCTCCAAATGACTTTTTAATTTGATGTGAATTCACCAAAGTTTCGCTTTTATTTTGTCTATTCAACTATCTAGTATTCAATAAAGTCATATTTGAGTATTATTGAGCCTTTTTTTTTTGCCAAATTTTGAGCCTAATTAAGAGTCATTATCTTAATATAAATATTTTCTTTCACAATTTGATTAAACCATCATTATATCACATGGTTTCCAATATCCAGGAATATAGTTTATCTGCTTAACTCAACTGGGAATTGATGTATATAGGGAGGCAATAATGATATTATTTGTACAACTCGTTTTCTGATGGAACCCAATCCAGAATTGATACTGAAACGCAGAAAGTAATCCAGAAGGTACAAGTCTAATGGATTAATTAAGCCATAGAAAATTAGAAATTAGACAAAACCCACAATACATAATCTTTACAGCTCATCAGTCAGATACACATTCAGCCCATTTGTCATGAGCCCAACATTTTTACAATGACAATAATCGAGGGAAAATAACAGCAAAATACCCATGAAATAACCAAATAACAATTAAGTATCACAAAATGTGATAATTATTTTCTAGTTCTTGGAAACTTGTTTGTCAATTAATTTTAATATGAAATGGCTATTTTATCCTTATGGACAATTTAAAAAAAAAATTCTCCACACTTTCATTCCTCATACTAGACTGATTCAATTTCATGTTTTCATTTATATTTAGACTTGCGCAAATGGGTTGAACATATCAGATTATGTCTGAAATAATAATGCGGAATGAATTGCTTCTTTTAACTCTAATGTTGATTAGTTTCCCCCTATAATTATTGGGATTATTATATAATTCAAGGCCTTAAATTGCGCTGGCATTTGAATTTACAAAGAGTCCAAGCGTTCATTGATTGTGCTAACGCGATTAATATGCTTACTAGCGATAATGTGAGACAACACCTTTTTAGAGACATCACTGAGTATACTAGGAAATATTTGTTTCATGTTAGAGTAGTTTCTTTAGAGCTGCCCAATTATTTGCTCATAATGCTCTCGACCAAGTTTAGTATTTTTTGTGCCTTTGATCAACTATCACTTTTTTGCCAAAAGGTGGTAGATGACAAAAAGAACAAGTTTAGAGCTGGAAATACGGGCGGGCCCGGCTCTTTAGGGCCTGAGCCCTAAAGCCTGATTTTCTATTTTGACCCCCATTTATTAAGCCCGGCCCTTATACTCAGGGCTCAGGGCCAGGCCCGTAAGCCTTTCTTAAAAAATAAAAAATTAAAATAAAATTAAACATTATAAATAAATTAAAATATTTTAAAATTAAAAAAATTAAAATCATCATAATTTTTTAAAAATTAAATAGCATACATTAAAAGTCTAGTAATAAAATTTAAATCTTCATTTAAAAAATAGTTCATTTTTTTTATAAATATACAAACATAATAATTATAGAAAAATAAAAAATATCATAAATTTTATACTATACACTGATATTTATTAAATTAGATTAAATTAATTTTAGAATAAATTAAAATTAATAATAATATAATGTGTGTAGGATCAGGTGAGCAGGTCATTGATTTCAAACACGTGTTTTACTAAAAAAAATAATAATAAAAATAATATAACAGGGCTTGAAGGGCAGCCCGGGCCCGAGCCCTATTTTACAGGGCTTATCAGGGCCAAGCCCTCAAGCCCGATTACTTTAAAAAAAATTTATTTTCAAAATCCGAACCCTTATTTAAACAGGGCTTTTAGGCCAGGCCCTTCAGGCCCGGCCCTTATTCCCGGCTCTAAACAAGTTTCAACCTGTGAACTGATTTGCTTATATCCTTGCTTGGATTCATGATACCTCTCCATATTTATTAAAAAAAAAAAAAAATTTGCAAGGAGCAAAACCTTCAATGGCTTCTCTAGGAGTCTTGAAACCCAACCCGATGCTTTTTCCATAATCTCTTCCCTCCTTTTCCAAGCCTCTTGCCATTTCCAGATTTCTTCGAACTGCAAAAATTTGCAACGCAAGTGTGAAGATTAATTAAAAGAAAAAAGTAGCTGCTTAAGCTCAACCAACAGATATATTGCTATGAAATACGCTTAAATTAGTAGTCAATTCAACAGATACATTGCTATGAAACACGCTTAAATTAGTAGTCAATTCCTAAACCAGATGCTTTAAAGTAAAATTGACAAGGAAGAAAAACGAAGGGATTTTCCCGAGAGGTTGAAGCATGCGAAGCAACTTTGAGAAGGGAAAGACCCGAGCCAACCAAAAGCACAGAAATTGAAGCATCATCGCTTAACGACTTGCCAGCCGCAACCAAGCTCATGGAAGGAGCTTTCACGGCACCACCCTCGTGCTCCGCTATAACCAATGTACTTACCTAAATTGAATTTGAAGATAGAATTACAGAGATAGAGAGAGAGAGATGATGAATCGAAAGATTCTAATTTTGGCAGAGAAATTACATATCTAGAAGTCAGAGCGGATGAGCGAGACTGAAAATGTGAGGCAGACGAAAATAACAGTTCATTTCCGGATAGCTCCAAGGATAATGCGAGTCGCCATTGTTTCAGGAACTGAGAAGTGTAATTCTGATGAATGTCGACTTTAAAATTTACGCATTTCGTCGGTGCGCCTTTGTGTTGCCACAACTCGGAGAAACTGAGGAAGGAGGAAAGGGAAAATCAAAGGCAAAATAGAGAGCGACAGTGGAGTTCTGTCAAGTGGGGGCAATATTATCATTTCATAAAAATTGATAATCCCAGAGAAGTCCCAACGGACTTCAGAGTTATTAAACCATTTGGCAGTCCTCATATGGGATATGTATATTTCAATGGCCTTTTTATGTCATTCTCCCAATAATCAATTTCGGTTACATTTCGTTTCCATCAAACTTAAATTACACTTTTACCGACTTATACACAACCTGTGTTGATGGATGCAAAATGCTCCGTTGAATCACCCCTGGAGGTCATTCTCTCTGGAATTTCATTCATGAGCTCGTGTCTCAAAATATATTTGTACAGGAAAAGTGTAGAAAAGTTATTTCCCCAGTTATTTACACTGTTTCGACCTGAAATTATCAGAATCCAATAGTTTCACCAATAGTTTCTCAAGCCTCTTTGAACTTGAAGTGGGTTTAACCGCAATGGGATTGCCATAAACTGCACAAGGATCTTTCCCCAGCACAGAATAGCCCACGCACCAACCCCCAGGTGTAAAATGTCCAGCTGATCTCTTCAAGATTTCTGTGTCAATTTTGTTGAGAATAGCATCGTCTTTGGCGAACTTGCGAGCAAAAGGTGCACCACTTTGGACCATGTCATCAAAATGTTCCAATTTCAACAACATAGGATGCTGTTTTGGAGGGTTGTCCCATTTTATGTAGTGCAAGTCATGATTCACGGTGGTGTTTTGGTAGTCCTTGTGATTGCAGATGACAGAATGGAAGTAGCCTTCAGGGGATGAAACAAAATTTGTATAATACATCAGAAGAGTGCGTGGAAGATTATCCCAACCCCAAACGCAAAACTCCAGAAACGATCTTGTCAGAACAACCCATTCAGAACCTGACCACACGATAACAAGTTTAACTTAAAGATCAAGAGAACGCATGACGCTTCTGTCTGAGGAATAACCAGAGAGGCACATGCAAACATATAATTTTCTTGCTTTGTTCAACTGATGTGGTTATCCGGCCAGTTCTTATTCAAAACAAACTTGAGGTTTAACATGGTTCTGAAACAAGTACTTAACATGCGATGTAACTTTCGGGAAAAATAGTTATTCCCCCAAGAAAATTATAAAACCAATTTAGAGATATTTCAAGTACCAAAAGCAATATACGAATATTTGTTTCGGACAAATTTTAAAGAATTTTGCATCAACTTAACAATACAACATCTAATGAGATCCTCAACCTCAGCATCAACTTTGCAATGTATAAATAACAGAAATTGGAAATTGTTTAAGTAATAAAATGCACAAAACCTAATGTGCACAACAAATTCAGACATAGCCATATCATGGTAGTGGCCTAGTGGTGTTGATCTATTATGATAATTCAAATTAGGTTAAAAATCATGAAAGATTAATACTAAGGACTAGTTTGGTTGCTAGAAAGAATGAGAATGAAATGGATTAAAAAAATGAAGGCAAAAATAAAATGATCAAAATGTGGAGGGAAAATAGATCAACCATATTTATAATGGAAAGAGGTCATTTAGTTCATAAAGTTAGAAGTCATAATACACGAGGTTTGTAAAGAGTGTGGTGATTCCTATATTTTGTAATATGTGGTATTAAATTTTATCATGCTTATCACGAGGGAAAGGGTGATCTAATTCATTTTTGTTACACTTTTTTTAACCAATTGCATTCCCATCCTTTCTATCAACCAAATGAGCCTAAAATAGACTTAACTGAAATAAGAGAATAAAAAAAAAGGGGATATGTTCAGATAATTCAACAACAACAACAAGCCTTTATCCCACTAGGTGGGGTCGGCTACATGGATTGCAAGACGCCATTGTGCTCTATCATGTTCAGATAATTCAAGAGATAACATAATTCATATAAAAGTTAAAAGTTCAAACTGACACCCGTGAATAACTTGAAAGAAGATGGGACAGATCTTTTTTCCTTAGCCCAATAAACACCAGATTTCTTTGAATGATACAAGCCTGGATCTATAATGATGGGCATAGCTCTTTGACTCCTGCAATAACAGTAAAAAGCACACAAATTACAAGCAATCTGTAAAATTTAAACTACTAAGTTCTAAAACAAACCGAAATAACACCAAGGATGACTGTTATGCTCACTCCTTCCAGCCAATACTACTTGTGTGCTCTATGAAGTTTAGATCCCTGGGGATGAATGAAAATATATGCAGAAGATCTGAAGCAAGAAATGATAAAAAATGGTCAGCAAATGGAAATTATCCCAAACTTCAATTTATTGAAGAGCCACAAAACATGAGAAAGTATACATTGATATATTTGCAGATCCCCCAATGAAACTAGAATCTTTAAGGACAAATTGAAAAGTATCAAACAAGAACGTTATATGGTTCCTGCCTTCAGTATCCAAACAGAGAAAACGACTACATTTGAATTCCTTCTATATGATCAGAAAGCATAAACCCAAAGGAAGAAGGTCTTTCCATATCAATCAGAAACATATTAACAAATGGAGATCCATCATAGGCATTACACGTACACCAATGATTTTAGACTATGACCAAACAAAACTAAGTAACTTCTGGATTTATTGACGCGTATGGTTAAAGAAGCTCCTTTGATGGGCTCAATTCCAAGAATCGAATCCACCTTCAATGATAACTGCCAATATATCAATTGTAAAGAATCTTTCGAGGACAAAATGACATTATTTTTTGAAATAGACTTCTTTAAAGTTCAATCATCAAAGGCATAGTCGAACGGTGCACAGTAATCAATATCATCAGCATATGAAGCTCAAGAACAGCAAGTGTTCGTCACTAAAAGTCCACACACATTCAATTTATAATCCATCATCACGTTGACAATAATATGACCAAAGTTAGCAAAAGAGAGTAATCGGTATCTGAAAACTCGCCATCCTGCGACATGAGAGGATAATCAGAGGCGCTTAGATTAATAAACCAATCCCAATCCTGTTTCAGCTTCAGCAGCATTGCAATCCCATGAAGGGTAGAAGCAATCATTGTTGGACCCTTGTAAGTAACCAAATCCGCCTTACCAACCACCATCACATTCCCAAACTCACTAAACACAACTTCAGATTTCACATACTTGGCAAGCTCAAGCCTTTCAGCATCCAGAGCTTCGAGATCAAGATGCAGCATATAGTAGTTCCTGGGGTGATACGCTGTTTGAAGAATCCTCTTGAGCTGCAGGCCATCTCCTTTGGTGCCTGTTATCAAGTACGCAAATCTGGGCAAAATCGGAAGCCCGAATCCGCCGTTTCCAACGGCGTCATTTGGGTCGAAACGGGTGAAATTGGGTTGATCATAGGAAGATCCAGAACCAAAAGAAGATTTGCTAAGCCCACGAAAGGAGAGGAGGACAAAGAATAAAAGAATAAAACCTGAAATGGTGGGCATGAGCCATTTCCGATCCGAGTGACAGGGGGAAGTGTGATTTCGTTTCATAATGGATTGGGGTGGAAGGTTGGGAAATCAGGATATAAGAGAGGATATAGGGTGATGAGATGTGTTTCTAAATTTGAGAGTCGGCAGGGGCATGAAGGTTCTTACGAGATCAGAAGTTGGGTAGCGCATTTTCGGCGTGACTGTTGCTCTTACGTATGAAAGAAGGAAGAGGACGATGGTGAAATACTACCCGAAGCTGCTGTGGTTTGAGTTTGAAAGCCGCATCAACCATAGCCCTCAGAACAGACCCATTTATCCACTCCAACAGAACTTCCCTAATCATCTGAACATCGTAGCCTCTAGCATGAGCTTTCTTCTCTGTACACATTAAACTTTCACGATAAGCACGATTATTCTTAACATTCTCTGAATCCCTGCTCCTTTTCGCGGAAAAAGTTTTAGTGATTTTCTGATGGATACTTGTATGCTTCCGCTGCGGAAAATGAATGCGACGATTTGATCTTGCTGTAATTATCCTATGCCTACAAAAGGTGTGTTCTTGGAGGGAATCGGTTTCGGTGCTCACTTTGGTGCCCATCACCAAAACACTGCCTTTTTTTTTTTTTTTGGCTTTTTTTAACCACAATTTATTATAATAATAATAAATAAATATTATAAAATTATTATTTTAATATTTAATAAATAAATAAATAAATATTAAGATGTTAAAATTAAATATGAACAGATTAATTCATTAAAATTTAACTTAAACAATTCATATATAAATTTTAGTCTAAACAATTTAAAACTGTATTGAAAAAATTAAAATCACAACTAAAAATATTTTTTATTTTATTGATTTTGCACAGCTGTTTATTTATGAGAGATAAAATTATTCAAGGCATAGTTAGGTATTAAATATAGATATTTCTTTCAATAGAAATTCAAATATTGATTTATTACTGTGTAAGAAACTGGTTCAGTTTGCTAGACTCAACTCCTATTTTAAATTATTCAGATTATTTTTTATTTTTTTTCAATATAATTTTCAATGTTCAAATCAAAATTTTTATTTAAACTATTCAAGTTCAATTTTAACATATTATAATAAATTAATAATAAATTTGTAATTTAAAAAAAGTAAAAGAAGAAAAAAACACTGCCAAACGGCAATGTTTTGATATTGAGCAAAGATGAACACTAAAACCGAATCCCTTCTTGGAGTGCATGTATTGAATTTCTTTATCTAAAAAAAAATTGTAAAATATTCCTGAAAATATGTGGTTTAAATTTACGGGCTATCATTCATTACCTTGTTGCAGAGAGTGCTGGTTGTCTAGGCGATGAGAGAAATTCCTCATTGTTTGGTGTTTTAATTTTATCATTTACTAAAATTAATAACTAAAATAAAGTAGGTATATATATTGTGTAACGTTCTTCTTATTATTCCAACACTTAACTAAAACTTTTTATAGTAACTATGGATTAAATCATACAATTATTAAATTATATTTGTAGATTTCAACCAGTTATTAAAAGACTAATCATAATAGAAAGAAAAAAACAAATCAAAAGTCTACTATGATTTAAAAGATTTCAAAATGAGTATTAGAATACTTATTTCATAACTCAACAATAACTTTATTTGAAAATATAAACCTTTTAAAGTTAGAATCTCAAGCTTAATAACTTACTTTGAAATCAAATATAAACTAATTTAAAATAGAGTAGAAACATATATGGAAATGTGAAAATCTTATTAGGTAAGGTAACAAATCAATGTAGGATTAAAAGAGCAAAAACAATGATTTTAGCACAATTACGTAGCAATATAAAATTTTATGTTGCGGCATAAAATGCAAAACCCATGACGACAACAAGCTATCATGGTAGATTTTCTAACCGAATTTTTAATGCGCCTCAATTCTTCATCTAATGTCCGATTGAGTTATCTAGATGTCCACAAAAAGCTCTTTCAAAACTCTAATTAATGACACTGATTTCATTTTCAAACTCTAATATAAACATAAATTGGACTCCAAATGTAAATTAGCACATTTTCACCCTTAAACTACAACCTAGGTGTCCAAAATTCACATCAAGTGCCAAAAGTGCAATCTAACATCTAGATTACACTTAAAAGACTTTGGACAACCTATGTAATATGCCATAATAACTAAATATCATATATTTCACAAATTCAATCCTCAAGCCCTTGATTTTGGAAATAGTAGGGGGAGGCATTTTCACTTGGGAGAATTACAGTTAAGTCCCACACAAGAGAATTAATTACTGCAAGGTCTATTGACAACTGAACTAAACTGTATTAACAATTTCAATACAGTTTAGTTGAGTTGTCAATGGACTTTGCAGTAATTAATTTTCTTATGTGGGACTTTAATATCATTCTCCCTTTTTACTTCAAAACTCAATATAATTCAATACAAACATACATATAATCAAATTTATACTTGAACTAATATTTTGACCCTACTCAAATATCTCAACTAAAAAAGATACCACACGCACTAAGATCCAAAATACACATTTCAATATTCAATATTTAATGGTGTAAATATAACAAAATATAAACACCCTAGTTGGTAATATCAATTAATTTCACATATTCATCTAAAATTACGAGAGGCCTACAGTAGAAAATTGACTTCCTAAGCCTTTGGTGTTTTCCCTTGGTCTTACTCAATACTATTGCCTGTAAAATGTTTAATAGAGGGGTGAGTATAATCATTTAGTAATCAAGGTTAATCTAACTTATACAAATACATGTTAATTAATAATAGTTATGCAAATGGCATATTCAAATGAAACATTTTCACATATTAAACCATCCAATTCATATAGTTACAAAACAATCATGTAATATTAGATTACTTAGCATGCAAGGATCACAATAATAACAATCATGCACCCTTCGTAAGACAAGTATGGCCACAAAAATAACAACTATATGGTCACATAATAATATGCATTAAAATATATATGGGGTTACAATATTAATAACCATGTGCTCCCTATCAAATCATGTCAAACCATAAAAATAATAACCAAGTGGTTGGGATATAATATGCATAATCAATGCCAACTTTATACCATCTTGATATCTTTAACATAAAATTGGTGGCTATTTATTGGGCTATGTCTATAAACTTGGATTTCCAAGCCTTCCACTCATAAAGAGTTGACTGGCCAAGACTACTATACTCACTTGTGTGACACGGTTTTTCCCTAATACTAACAACCATAGGATGTCATACCCCTAATTTAACCTCCTCATGAACCTATGGAGATTAGTTAGGTTGGAGCTCCTCAAAGAATAAGTAGAACAGTCCCTCTAAAATAATGAAACAATGACTACCTTTTGATTCCAACAGTTGATAGACTAGCTAGCTTTTGATTCTAACAATAAGTTGCCAATATCACGTGGATTTACAACATTTACTCCTCTCCCTATAAGCAAACTCCCACCTAATGATCACGCAAATAAAACATGCTTATTCTAGTATAAAATTTCTCATTAAATGCATTACACGCAATTTCTCAATTATCAAACTCCACTAACCACTTTGTTCACCTTTAGTTATTATTTCCATCACATATTCTATCTCATTCATATCACATCATCACATCATAAGTCTTGTCATGTTCTTATGTTTATGCTCAAATATATCATTTATCCACACATCACATACATATTCATATAGACAATTATTCTTACACATATTATTACATCAATTTCAACACATCACATAAACTTACTCATATTATTACAATTTGTATCAAATATCAATTTACAAACATAACTTAGTTTTCAAACAATTCATTTAAACATATAACTATATAATAAGCAAATGTACAAACCAAATTTTTCTCGATTATCTCAAACCTTTGAGAGGTTAAAGATTATCTCTCAATTACAACTTGACTTTCGAGCTAAATTTAAGTTGATCGGTGCTTCACAAGATTAGTCTACAATTAATATTAACACACATTACTAATAATAATCAAAATCATCATTTTCAACTTCTAATTTCATACTTTAATAAGCAATTTATCAACTAAAAGATCAATCTCACATTCAATGAGTTCATTAACTCTCATTAACTTCATTTGCCTTTAACAACTTAAATAATTACTAATATATCATATAACAATCTAAAATCATCATCAATGACACAAATTACTCACTTCAAACTCTCAAGTTTCAAATAATCAATCAAAACTCTCAAATCTTAAGTTTAATAATTACATTAGGTTTATTAACTCCCATTAGCTCCAACTAACTTTATTAAACCCATCTACCATCATTAATGGCTTTCAACAATCAAAACCTTCATCATTAATGGTACTTTAATGCACAAATCCATCCATAGTCGAGAGCTCACTTTCATAGACATATAAAACCAATATATTTAGGTTTAGATAACTTAAACAACTCTCATTAGTCTCATTTAGACCAATGAGTTTGGACCCATAGCTCTATGTTCAAAAATTCTCATCTCCCAACCTCAAATCTCACACTCCAAAACATGTAGAGAGAAGATGAAGAGATAAGAAAGGCATACTTAGGTGAAATCAAACTCTAATCACCTCCAAAATGCTCAAAAATTGATGTCCTAGCAAAGCAACTATTCTCTCAATCGCCCTCCCTCTATTTCTAGCTCCTTTCTCCCTATTTCGGACGTTTTTTGTGTGTTTAAAAAAATGATTCTAAAAATTATACTACAGTGTAAATTTTTGCACTACAACAAAATGCACAGTGGGCAAAAGTCCAATTTTTTTTTAACAATTTGAGCCCAAATGACCCAATTCACTTTCAAACCTAATTTAAAGTTAAACCCAATAGACCTATTAACCATCTCTAATTATCATCAAACCCATTTAAATTTAAATTTAAATTTATATGTTTATCCTTCATTATCTTAATTAATTAAGGAAATAATTTTTGGGATGTTACATATTACAACCAAGTACAAATAAAATGGATAATGTTGAAGAAAACTACCATTCCCTATGTTAGAAAATATAACACATTTTTAACCAAATTTTACTCCTAACAAAATAGATACTTGTCTTTAAACTAACACTATCTTTATATATTTACTTCTATTTAATAACGTGTTTCACTTTAAAATATATATATATATAGTTATCTATTCAATAGGGGCATTTTTTTAAAAAAAAATAATGATTATACCTTAAAAAACTAAAAATATTTTATATTTTTAAATATACAACCCGTTAAAAAATATTTTATATTTTTTAATGGATGGGGTATATCTTTCCTTCATGCGTAAGACTAAATAAGATTTTAAGAGAGAATATTTGTTTTACATTTGAAAAGAATTTTCACCAAAACCTTAAGAATAAGTTCATATGTATCAAGATAAATGTCTTGCTAAATAGTTCTTGCCCCTAATTGGGTCAAACTTCTTATTGATAGAACGGTTAATAGAAATGGAGACGTGCTTGTGGAGGCCTCATCCAAAATAATCAAAGAAATTAGTTAAAGAGTTTCTCTAGTTATTATTCAAGCACCGTTGTTGAGTTTGTAGCTATTTTTGAATGACTTAACATTTGTTAGAAAGGAAAATTTACCAAAGTTAACGTTTACTCTAACTCATTTAAAAATCTCAAACTTATCCAATGCTATTTTATCCCAAATCATCCCCTTTTTGAAACTATATTGAAGGTTAAAGACTCAGTCATGAGAGATTGAATAATCACTTTTAATTATTTATTTAGAGGAATTAATAAATGTATAAATTAACTTGCTCATCTTTTAGTGGCAATTTTAATATTAAGATTTTGGATGATTTATTCTTCGGATGCATAAAACATCAAAACATATATTTTGACATGACTTTTTTTTTCCTTGCATGTTTGCAACCTTATGTTAAAAAAAATATTTTCACCGAAAGCTTGAAGTTGTTACATCTCACAAAATACGCATAGAAATTTTCCAAAGCTAAACGCCAAAGCTAAAAACAAACACCTTCTTACTTTGCTAATTAAAAGTGTTTTTAGGGAATTCACTTTTGCTTGAATTGCTAATTGGCTACCTTTCACATTCCATTTGCCAATCGGTATGTATCTCTAGAAATGGCCAAAATGTCGTCTGCTAAACTTAAAACACAGTTCTTTTTAACACAGTGGGTCATCCAGAAAGTCCTTTTATTATAAACCTCAAAATTGATACAACGTTTTCTTATTTAAATAATAAGAAAAAAAAACTCATGGGACAATAACATTCTAGTTGTCTTGTTTAATTTTTTTGTGGACTTGATCAAGACAAAAATTAATGGGCGGTCTCTGTTTTATGGATTTCTGCAATGTTCCTTCCAGTGGGTTGGACTTGGAGCAAAGGTTTGTGTTTGGTTACCAGACATGTGGCCTAGTAAAGTTCCTTGGAATTTAGCAATTACAAATTTGATTAATATGAAGCTTCAAAGTTTTACTCCATCTGACATTAGTTCAAAACTCAAATAGAAAATTTTCTCGCTGGAATTCCCCAAACACGCCCCCCAAAAAATTTGTTATTATTTCTCCCTCTCTACAAAGCTTACACTAAGCGTGGCAAATCAGAGCAGATCTTGGCTTAGAATGGAATATGAAGTGGGACATGCTGTTGAAAATCTTTTGAAGATTCCCTCATACCAATTAGAGAATTCCATATCTCCTTATAACATCATTGCTTTTAAAGATTCATTTTGTCTTTTCTATTCTATAGTCTGTTAGAAGTTTGAACACATACTATTTCAAACTTTCATAAACTACTTCTGCCAAAAAAAAATAAAATCGCAAGTATACTTTGTCTTCAATGTCGTCCTCGCATTTGTGCTTTTTTAGAATACAGTTAATATAAAAATAAGTCGCATGCCCCTAGAAAAGTAATGTGATTGTTAAGTATTTGATTATCATTGACAATATGTTAAGATACAGAGTTGAGTATTGTTTGAATATCGTACCTGTACATTGTTTGAACATTTGATTGTCATTATCATATTAAGTTCTGGGTGTTAGTTCTATGTGTGTTAGGACCACAGGGAGTATTCTTTAGCAAACAAGCGGAATAACTCAAACTTGAAGGAAACATGACATTGATAAGACCAAATGTACTGTTGGATGGCTAAAATATTGAATCTCACGTTAAACGAAAAGAGTAACAAGAGGCAATTACTTGGTTATCTGCATAACCATTGTCCCACCCAATGAAACAGATGATAGAAGGATAACTTGAGGGTTCATAAATTTCATGAAGTATTCTTCTGTTGGAAGGAGGAAAATACTAAAACGAAAAGTAAAATTGAGATAAATTTCATGGATTCTCAAGTTTGAGAATGCATGGTGATGATAGAGAGTTTGAGCGTTGAATTGGGGAGAAATGGGAAGAAGCACAGACAGAATGGTTGAATCTGAAAGAAGTTGCAGCTCTTCTCTCTGCTTCAAGGTAGTGACCAAGAGAAGGACCATCCTTCACACTTACTGCATCAGTGGTTTTTTTCGAGCACAATGAGAGCAGCCATGGCTTCATCTTATGACTCTTCTTATTGCTGTCCTTTGTAGGGTCCACCACTGTTCTTCCCCTGTTTAATCTCTGTGAGAGTTCCAGGAGGCTAGAATCGCCAATGAGGGTTCCAAGTGTGATGGTCTTTTCATGGAACAAGGATCCTGGGGACTAGAACACAGAAGACACATAGATGAAGAATCCAACCTCACAAACGTCAAGTATTTTTGAACAAGTAAAGGATGGTTTTACTTCGTCAGGGAAATTTTTGACTGTTTTAATCAATTTGGTCATCAAATTGTCACTCATTAAAGGCTGTTTCTCATTTCTCAATCATTGTAAGATTTGTTTTGTTATCCGTTATTTATTGTGGAATTTTTCAGTTAAACTTCAACAAAAAAATGATGATGATGATGATGATATCAATTATCATCAAATCATTTATATCAAAGTAAAAAAAAAATTAAAGGATAAATTTGCTCCAAAACTTTTTATCTAAAAGCATTGGGCATCTTAAATTTTTTGATGGAGTATTTTTACCTCAAAAAAAAAAGTCCTTTTTTGCCTTGCCGTTAAATTCACCATCAGTTGACCATCGAAGCTCAAGTTTAACTGTTCATAAGACACATGGCATGTTGAGTTGGACGCTTTATTAATAAAAAAAACTAAACCTACTTCGCTTTTGGGTTAATTAACCCAACAAAAGGAAATTGGACCCAAAAAAAAAAAAAAGGAAAGAAATTGGACCAAAAGATGACCAGCGTCGTCCACGTGTACCCATCTCTCATCCCTCTTCCTCCATGGCGTGTGCTTCATCTCCCACTTCACTCGTCGGCGACCATTCTCCCTCACCCACAAACCTTCGCTGTCGACCTTCTAGTAACAAAAAAGAAGTAGATTCGTCCAAATTTAGGCGATAATTGTGCTGCCTTTTGCAAAAGTTACAAAATGAAATTGAATATTGAGAATGTCCAAATTTAAAAACCCCGTTGAGTGTTCAGATCACTTTCAAAATTCTAAAACTACCTTTGAGAAAAACAAGAGGCAAAGAGCTCCCTCAATTGATTAAACCCATTCTTGTTTGACCCATACCTACTCGATTTTTGCCAGATTCATTTGCCGATTCAAAACAAAGAACAAGAAAGAACATTTACAGATTCAAAACTCAAACAACTTGTACAGATTTGCAGATTAAAAACAAAATTTCTCACTAATTTCAAAATAATCGAGATCTATGTTCAAAGTCGCATCTTCTCACGGGGAACTTTCTATTCATCGCAGGTCGAGATCAATGAGATTGAAGACGATGGTTAAATGTCACCATTGTCCTCATCAGTTCGCCGTCTCTTCCTTATCATCACACCAGCCACAGGAATCGAGCACTCAAGCTTCTATCAGTTCCCCGTCTCTCCTTTATTGAAACACATTCGAGGCTAATTGAGCAATTTCGACGAGAACCCATTGCTCTTTTTTTAGCACACGAAAATGGGAAAGGTTCCTACAATTTTCCGGTATGGTGATGAAGACCAAAGAGGAAAAGGAAACGGCGTCTCGAGCTAATACAAACAGAGCAGGCTTAGTTTTCTTTTTTATTAATAAATTGTCCAACTCAGCATTGCCATGTGTTTCACTAACAGTCAAACTTGAGTTTTGATGGTCAACCGACGGTGAATTTATAACGGCAAAAAAGCACCCTTTTTAAAAGTTTTAAGAAAAAATTACTCTATTAAAAAATTTAGAATGCCCGACGTTCTTAAAGAAAATGTTTCAAAACAAATTTGTCCTTTAACTTTAAAATAAATAATGATAATAATTGATTAACGATATGAACGATATATTCCTATGACCATATTGATAAATGCTAACACCAAGAACATTAAAACAGAGACATTTGGGAAACTAATAGGGAATCCAGCAATGATAATAAAAAAGAAGCAAAAACAGAGCAACTATCATGAATTGAATTGGTTGATCTTCAAAGATCACCAACCTGGGATTCAAGATCTGAAGAAGGATGAGTGAACGAAGTGGGAGAAGCAGTGAGTATTGATCCAGAGAAATCACTGTCATTTTGTACCAACCCAATCCTCCCATGCAGTAATCCGAAGGGCCACCCTTCTTCCTGCATTATCATTCTTCGGAATTTAAAAGTAACTATCTCAAAATGACTAAACTAGACGAAAACTGATAAAATAAATAAATAAATAAATATCAAATTTTACTACTTTAAACCAGAATAATAGTCCTGAGATCCATAAATATGATTTTTGTCTTGAAAAACTGTAGCGTTTACAGTTTCAAGCACTTGAAGTCCGACCATCGCCCACCTGAAGACCTCAACCCCAAAATGCGTAAAACAAAAGGGAGAAGGCCACAAACTTTCTTCCCTGATATTTGGTCCTCCGATTGATTCAAAGAAAATAACCGAAAAAACGCATAATAAGGAAGATGGTACCTGCAGAGCCATGATTACTGTGTTTGCTGAAGGATTGGTGGAGACGAGGTTTGAACGAAATAGAGGGAAGAGTGAAGGATTAGTGTCATTTTCACATCCTACATTATCAGAGACATAGCACCAAACAGGTTGAATTCGAAAAACAAAAGGGGTCCATGATCAACAGCAATGGAGTAAATTTTGGGATGCTAAATGTAAAAACTGCAACATTAATAGACGCAGGCGATTTCTGGCTCCAATTCAAGACAATTCAACATCGTTTCCCCTGAAACCCGCAAAGTCAGAGAGTGAGAACTACGAGAGTGACTTCCCACCAAGATCCTGTGTTTTTGAGGGGACACAAGTTGGTGGTGGTAGGGCAAGTTAGAGCAGTTTCGGTACACATATTAATGACCCTGTCCTCTCAAATAAATGTTGGTTCTTATATTTAATTCATCAAGTGTGTATATTTATATGTTGTTCTGATTATCGTATAAATAAATTACACGATTTATTTGGGAACAATTAAGTTATATTTTTTTAATTTTATGCTCCAATATTCTGAAAAAACTTGGGGTGTTATTTCTACACACCTAAGCCAAATTCCAACTCTCGTGATGTAAAACTGTTTTTATTAACAGTGGTCTATCTTATCTATTTTAATCCATGCTTGAATTGCTACATATATATAAACTATTATCAAACAAATTTTTGGCTACACTTTTATTTCAACTTTGTGCGTGAATAGAAAATATAAAATCATATAATTCAAGTATTTATTGAGATAGAAAGAATATGGGAGAATGATAAATAAATTCCATTACAATAGGCAAATAATAAATAAGTATCATGAAATACAATAATTACTTTAAAGTTACATTATCTAACATAATTTTATTGAACATAATGACTTATGACATTATATTAAGTTTAAGTTTTGATAATGATAAATATAGGTGTATTATTTTAGCTATATGTTTGAGAATATAGAATAGCAGACTATATGGATTAGTTGTTCTCTTACATATATTAGTTAACTATAACTATAGAATAAATTTTTTAAAGTGATTTTACTTATATTGTTTCGTACTATTTGGGATTTGAAAAAATAATTTATGTTCTCAAAAGTTATTTTATCCTATTATATTTTTTCTTATCCTAAATTGATTATATATCTAAGAGTGATCAAAGTGTTAGTTTTCATAATTTGGATATTTATAATATAAGATTTTTATATGCATGGCATGATATAATAACTTTTACACTAATTCCCATGCATATTGATACTTGAACTAACCACTTTATTTATGACACATTATTGAAGGTTATTTAAAGTAAAAATATGAGTGAGCATGAAGAGATAGCTATTGAAGTAATTATTAGCATGCTTCACTCAAGAATGAAAAACATAAGAAATATGAGAAAGATGATCCAATCAGAGCTCAAGTGAATGAAGATTTACAAGCTTCGATCCATGATAGGTTTGGTCTTGATAAGTATAATATTATTAAGCTTTCTAATCATTATGTTAAATTCATTGTTTTATATGCATCATAACATTCAGTTTATTTTTAAAATAAATATTGAGATATAACTTTAATCTTGTTTTCAACCAGTTATATCTCAAAAGATTTGAAAATGTTTTTTCTTAAAAATTATTTAAAAACTAACTCCATAAAGCTTCTTAAAATTTATATTTACTCATAATGAAATTATGTTATTAACATTTGAAGTTCACTAAGAGGTTGGGAGATATTTAGTTTTGACCTTGATTCAATATTTTCTCTACATCTCTTAATATACAAATCTATTTAATGTGAAGTTTCTTTTGTTTAAAAATAGACTTATAAATCTTTCTAAAGACATCTATTTCATTCAAAATAGATTTTATATGAAGTAGATATGATTTTTTAAAATTGGTTGTTAAAACTTCCAATAGTCGAAAAAATGCTGCTAACCTTTTCTCACTTTTTTAGTCATATCTTTCAAACTGCTTTGAATTTTTAAGTGGGTATTATTTTGTTGGAAACTAAACATCTAGAGCTTTCCAATATAACCTTCCTGAGGTTAAACTGCAATTGTCTCTAAATCATGACAATTTAGGGTTTAACCCTTAAAGAATTACAAAATTATAAAATTTTACAAAAGGAATTTCTCAAAATTCTTTCAAAGAAATCTCAATCTCAATAATTCAAATTTCAAACATTTTTTAAGAAGTTCATATTAGAGTTTTAAAAGTAAAGTGGAAGCTTAAAAATCAATTGAAACCCAAAATGATGAGTTTTAATACTCAAAAACAAATTTTGTGTAGAAAATGACACGTACGCCGCAGCTTACGACATGTGTGCCACAACATGCCTTCTCTGTGTCATGAGTCGTGGCGCATTGCACAAAATTTGATAACATCAATGCTGTCATTTGACAGCATAGAGAACGGACTTTCAATGCATCCCAAATCTCTATCCGACATCCAATTGAGGTGTCTTCTCTGTGCCATGAGTTGCGGCGCATTGCACGAAATTTGATAACATCAGTGCTATCATTTAACAGCATATGGAGCAGACTTTCAACACATCCCAAATCTCCATCCGACGTCCGACTGAGGTGGTTTTGGTGTCTACACAAAGCTTTCTCCTAGCTCTAACTAATGGCATCAGTTTCACACTCAAACTCATTTTTTATCAAAAGTTAGACATGAAAACCCATTATGACCACTTTTTCACAAAATTTTCCAAATGGGATGTCCCAACTCAACCACACGCGTCAATAGTTCACACTAATCATTCGATCACACTCAATGGACTCTTGCGGGCCCATGCCGCAATACACCATATACAATAAAAAATGCTTATCTCATAAAATCACCACTCGACCCTTATTTTCACAAAACATAAAAGGGGAGGAAATGTTGCACAAAATCAACAATTTCATTCCAAATTTCTCAAAATACATATGTTTCTACTTATACAAGTATTTTGACCCTATTCACTGGTTAACAACCAAAACTCACTAACTCAGGGTATAAAATACACTAATTATACACAAAATCATGCAAGTAGTACATAAATCATGTCAAATAATCTTAATTGGCAATTACATTAACAAATACACATGAAAATAATAAAAGAGAGGCATATAAAGGATTACTCCATAATCCTAGGCCTCTGTATGTTTTTCTCGATTTGGATCCGATAAGCTAGGCACTGAAAATATTGAGAATTGAGGGGTGAGTATAACCACTTAGTAACCAAGTTTCACTTAACCTATACAGTTGCATGTCAATTGTAAATAAATACAATTAGGCAAACAAGCACGAATAACATATAACATTCAGTCACAATTCACAAACTAGCAACCATGTGATCGGGCTTGCCACAAAACACTTTATCATGTTATTTAGCAAAAACATAATACAAGGTCGCAAAAATAACAACCATGCACCCTCAATACATACTGGACTACAAAACTAACAACCATGTAGCCGAACTTATATGCATAATCACATGCCAACCTTATGTCCTCCTGTTACCTCCGACACAAAACCGGTGGCTATCATATGGCTACGTTCTTCATGAACTAACCCAGCCTTCCACTTGTGAGGAGCTATCGAGCCAAGGTTAACTCACTCTCTTATATAATTTAGTTTCCCTTAATACTAACAACCATGGGGTGTCGTACCCCCTAATCTAGCCTCCTGATGAATTGATGGAGATTAGTTAGGTTTGAGTCCCTCATAAAACAAGTGGGACAATCTTGAATCAATCATGGGACAATGACTATCTCCCGATTTCAACGGTTGGTGCCAAGGTTAGTTCCTGCTTCCAATGATTACTGCCAATACCACATAGATTTCAACCAATCTACTTCGCTCCCTAGGTGAACTCCCGCCAGTGATCATGCTATGCACATTTTTCACATAATATGTATTTAACAATCAATTCATAATACATGAACTTACATAACTCAATACTCCACAATTCAACACATAATATATCACAATTCTTCACCCATAGTAATAAATCATAATCAATTTCATAAAACACCAAGGGTGGCAAAAGCAAGGTTTTTTTTTTTCAAAAACCATTTCACAAATTAAATACTTTGTCAATATGCATCATTAATTTAGCTCATAATTCACATTTCACAAACACATTTAACATTCAACTATAAAGATTAAGTTTTCCTTAGTTATCTCAAACCTTTGAGAGGTCAAAGGTTTACCCCTCACTATACCAACTTTCCAAAGCTTTAACAAGCTCGAATGGTGTCAAAAATAAACCTCTCTCCATCAATGCCAAAAGAATTTCATCATTGTCTAACTCTTAAAATTTTATCAACATATAACTCCACACACTCTATTTTTATCAACTCATAATCACTACCCATTCATACCTCATGGGCTTATTAAATTTCATTGATGTATGTTATCATTAACAATACTTCAAACCATCATTAATGCACATAAACATCTACCAACTACCTCATAAATATCATTTTTTAGAAAATAAATGCTCCCATAGACTAACCACATTAAACAATATATTAAACAACTCCCATTATACTTATTTTTATCAATAGAATCGAACCCATACCCCTATGGACTAAAAATTAATTTTCCAACTCAAACCCTACCATAAATCATCATAAATAAGGGAGAGAAAGGAAGAATGCTTAGATTATTTACCTTGAGTATTTGGGAGCTTCAAAATGTCAACAATAAGAACCAATGAGCATGCCCTAGCAGAGCTTCAACATTCTCTTCGTTTTCATTCTCTTCTCTCTTCTGTTTTCTCACACAGACGCAATTTGATTTATCAAAAATTTTGCCCATACGTCACAGCGCACGCTGCCCTCTGCCGCGGCGCATAGCATAGAGGAGCCCATTGCATTTAAATCTGTTTCTGTGCACCGTGGCAGACTAACCACATGCCATGGTGTGTGGCACAGAGAATAATTCTTCACTTTTTTCTTCCTCTTTCCTTGCCCGGGTGGCCCGCCATTGATCCAAATCCAATTCTAGGGCTAAAATCACAACAATTATGCTAGGTTAAGCCCCTTTGGCCATACACATCATTAACTCACTAATTATCCTCATTAGGTTAAAAAACCAGAGTTAAATTTTCTTGATTGTTACGTCCAACATAGGTTATTTTCTTGTTTTGGATTAAAATGAAAAAGTTATGATTGATATAATTTAACCCATAAACTGTGTTACGAAAATGTGCTTATAGCATCGGTGCTGTGCTTTTAACACTATGCTATTCCTTTATTTTTGACCAAAAAAAAACTTTTCTTTAGCACCCATACTAAGTACTAACACCTATGCTATTAATATTTTAGCACTAGTACTACTTTTCTACACCGGTACTATTCTTCAAAGCTTTGAAATAGAAGATTTCATTTAATTTATATTAACAACGATACGTTTTATCAATAAGTATGTAATAAATCCTCATTTGAGAAAAACATTTATTTTTATAAAATGAAAAGTATCATCATCTTTTACGAAGAGCCTTATATTGATACTATCAAAGTAACACCTGTGTTATTTTCATTTTGTTGTCATTTTTTCTTATCATAGCACCAATATTATAGCAAATAGCACCAGTACTAAATTGCTCTTTCATGCTCTATTTTTTGTTCTTAATTCTAAACTCTTCAAAACTCATTTCTTAGTTATTCTTTTCATCTGCAATCAATTGTATACACTTAATAATCTTCCTAAAATGTATCTAAACACAATTATTGCTTGGATCAAACTCTTTGTGATTCATTTTTTTATTTATACCACCTATGCTAAAATGCTTTACCGATATAAACCTTTACCTACTTTTGCCAGAGCATTAAATGCGTAAATGCCATTATATTTGCTTCTAGCTTTAACACGTAAACCCATCTGAAAAGCTGTCAATGCCTACTATCCTTTTCAAGTAACAATACTGTTATAAAGCAACAAAGCTACATTATAACAACAATGTTAGAGATCGAACAATAATGAAAAATTGATTGTATTTAATGAATACTTTACAAGACACAAAGAAAACTCTACCGAAAGTATTAAATAGACTTACATAAGAGAGAAGGAGACTACTCCAATGGCTATTTTAAATGAGTCTAACGGATCATTGTTCAACTCCAACTATAAAAGGGCTCATCTATAAATAGCAAAGCAAAAAAGTGAGTGACACAAGCTGTGATATTCAATACCTTCGATTACTCTCTATATTTGTCTCAAATATTATTGTACTTCAATGTGTTCATCTATTCAATGAGTGAGTTTTTATCAGAATCACTTTGTGATCAAAATCTCTCTATTATTTATTTGAGCAAACTTAAGATCAAGAGATTTTAAGTGAGTGCTAAAATTACCTCTGTGAGGGGGAAAGAAACAGACTTATAAGTCTAAGAGATTGTAAGTGGTTTCCCAAGTACCCAGATTGAACTTGTAGGATTTTTGTAATGGAGAGTAATATAGACATTAAATCTGAGATTATACTGTGGCTTCATAAGTGCCTAAATTGAACTTGTGATTATAGTGAAAAATCTCATAAGGTTTTTGAGGATTGAACATAGGCCAAGTGAATTAGGCTGAACTAAAATAAATTCATTATGTATTACTCTATATCTCTCTCATCTTCATTAGCTCTATTTATCCTATCAATATTCATAGTTCAAATTTCTGTGATCAAAAGCTTTTGGTAAAAAATCAAAAGACACCCAATTCACCCTCCTTTTCAATGACCAACATATCTTACAAGTTTTTTGTAAAATTACATTTTTAATCCTAAGCAAAATAATGAGGCATAGTTGTTAAGGATAAAGATAATGTTATTAATATAGGCAGCATAATCATTAGCTTAGTTATGCAATAACAAGTATATTTTCTATATTAATAACTTCATCTTAGTAATTAACAATTTTAATTTAAATATTAACAACATAATTAATCATAATTTTAATTTAATTATGCAATAAAAATTGTGCTTCTTACATTAACAACTTTACATTCAGTATTAACAATTTTAGTTTAGATTTTAATAAATACACTTTCTATTATTTTATAGAGGTTCAAAAATATAATTTTACAAAAGAAATTAACAAATAAGTACCTAAATAGTAAATACCCAATTTTGTGGTACTATTTTATCATTTCAAGAGATTTATTTGTATTTTTTCAAAGAATATTACTTCATAATAAAACAAAATCCTTAACGGAAAAAAAAGATCCTATTGCAATAGTATTGTAGATTTAATATTTTCATACATTCGGAACCATTATAGAATATTATAGCTTTACACACAATTGGGCAAAAAGCAAAAGCTCATGGCCTGGGAGGACACCGTCACAATCAACAGTACTCTGTAATATTATAATATCATCAACCAACGTAGCCTGCACCGCCACTAGATCGGTATTCTCCAATTCCTAACAAATCCTGGAAAAGTATAATTGAACCAGAAATTAGTAAAATAAGTTAGCATTTGAATTTGGCCCGTGCGAACATGAAACTTTCAAGGCAGGCATAATAGAGAGAGTAAGTTAAGGGGTTTTCGTTTTTGTTTTTGTTTTTAATAAAAAAGAGTCATTTTAACAAGCGGCACACAGTGGAGAAAGTGGATTTGTTGCTAATAAAGTTTAAAGTAACGGGAACATGAATATGAAGAAACTTTTTTTTTTTTTTGGGTGTAAAATCGTCGTTGCTTTAATGGCACAAGCAAGTTTTATTAGATGATCCGAGGTTAGACACTTGGCATATATTGGCTGGCCACATGACCATGTAGCAATATGAAGTACAAGTAAATTTAAGATTATATGGACTGCTATTTAACTCATTTGAAGTATTTAAGTCTCATTTGTTATAATGAAAAATTTTTTAATAGAATTAAAATTGAAATTAAAATTGAAATTGAATTGAATTATAAAAGTTTGTTTGATATAAGTATGGAATCCGATATAATTTTAATAATTTATGTATTTAAAATAATAAAAATATCAAAATACCCCCTTGCTAGAAAAAAGTCCCAGCACACCTCTCCTACCACCCACGACCTCGACAGTTCAGCTGCATGGAAAGAGAGATGCCATGGAGAGAGAGGGGAAAGAGAGAGGGGGGGGAGACGTCGTGGGTGGTGGCTAGTGTCCAAGAGCCTCCACGAGCTCAAGCACCTTTGCAAGTCCTCATCCTGCATGTAGATGAGCGATGCCCAGATTTGGGTGAGCGCCGCCGTGACACATGATGACACTTGCCTCAACTAGTTGGGCCCTATCCATGACTGCAAGTCCCTCCAAGCTGCCTTTGCCTTTATCGCTAGAGTTGGGTGCTTTAAGGTTATGGTTTATGATAATGCAGCGATTAAGATTCATGGACCAGACCCATTGACAAACTTTGTGACTCCTCCATCGAGAGAAAAGGCCGACGAAGCAGAGGCGGCGGTGAAAATGAAAATGAATGTGGTGGTGAAGTCAGAAGCGTCCAGCTCCGGCTATGATTTTGACAACAAATCACATTGTCTACCATCTTCCACGTCAGTTCTGCAATTCAAAAGCAATTGCAGTGAAGAGACCAAGCCACAAAGGGCATGAGAATTAGAGAAAGAAAGCGAGGCAAAGGCAGCTGAAGTGGAAGATGTATTCTGGGAGTGTGAAAGTGAATCAAGAGAAGGAGGATTATTTCAAGTTCGACATGCCAAAGGAGGATTACTTTGGATTCAATACGCCAGATTGGGAGCAAGTGTTCAGTTTCTCAATGTCAAAACCAGAATACTTGTTATTGTTCAAAGAAACTCCATCGTTTCTAGGGGAGACGATGCCAATGTTAGCAGAGGAAGATTTCAGAGTGATCAAACCAAGAAAAAAAAAAGCCAGAGATAAGATAGAGGGTATGGTGGTCTGAAAAGATTAATTCCATAGAATCTAACCGATTCCATCCTCATTATGATGGAATCCAATTCAAGAAAATTTCCTTGAATCTGAATTCCCAAGAATCACAATTCAAATGTACCAAACTTGTCTTTCTCAGGATTCCATTTCCATTTCTGATTTTTTTTGGATGATTCTTTCATACCAAACATGGCCTTAGGTGGAGGGAAAGCAGCTAAAGCTATGTAGTGATGAATAACTTAAGTATAAAAAGGGAAATTTACGACATTGATAAAAGATGACCTACTTGACATGCTTTGTTTTTGGCTCTCGTCTCTGCTGTGCTAGGTACGTCATGATTCGGTTTCTGAAATCTCTTCTCACGCCGCTCACAAGAGCCCCATCCATCTGAGAACCTGCCTCCCCTGATAGTGATGGGGTTAACCAAAGAATGGCAACGTGATTGTGGTGTAAATGAGAAGAAATTAAAGAAGTGACATGAATCGCAACTACCAAACAAGAAACATACTGCATGTATGCCCGAACCACAAACTCAGCGCGCTGAACATTACGATTCTCATCAAACTCAATATTCTTGTCTCTAATTTCAAAAGAAATATTGAAGAAGCAAGATATCTTCCTCCAACCTGTAGGAAACACTTGCACCGTATTACATTTGACCTGATCTACTATGTTCAATGAAAAATGAAGAAACTTCGTTTACCTGACTTTTTTATGAAAGGCTTCCCCGAAATCAATGTATAATCAGTCTTCTCCAAAATCTGTCAATTGAAGGCACAACCAATCAGCAAGGCATTGTTTAGGCAAATCGCAGCTAAGAAAGGGGCACCCAAAAAAAAAAAAAAATCGCAGCTAAGAGAACAAAATTACCACCACTAAACTCCCGTACCTACATTAGATTACTTGCAAATCACAAGAAGTCAAAATACTGGATACTTGAATGACTTCTTCTGGCGATACATTTGCAATATCATATGCAGAAAGATCGCAGACATAAATTTTATTACTTATTTAGCCCCCATCTGAAAGCATCTGCTCATGTACCTTTGGGTTTGGATTACAAATATTATGACCAAATCAAAGTCGTCGAACATATCTAATCAAGTATGCTTGGAATAAGTTATGTTTGCCAAGAAAATATGGTTTGGTTTCAACCAGTAAGGATATTTAAAAAGACTGCAGCTTAGTGTGCGATTATTCAAATAGGATCAGAGTCAGGAGGGAAAAAAATACGTTCACCCAGCTTCCTGATTGATGGCAGATGAGAAATTTTACGTTGGTCAGCTAACATTAAATGAATAAGCCTCACAAGAGAATGCCTTGAAAAGATGCAAATGATAATAAGAATTATGATTTCTTGCTAGCATTATACTATCAGAACAATAGATATATTACAGTGATCCTAAATACAGACCTCTCAATGTTTCTTTATGTCAAGTATATAATTCAGTTATCTCTTCCGTTCTATAACAATGAAGCATCCTTCTGAGGTTCAAATTTCGCATTATCATTAACCAATACTTAATTAAACATACAAACAACTAACAAGTATATCGGAATAGTTACCGCCATGGCTGTATTTTGGTATTCCTTGAACAATGAAACTGAAGGGAACTTCCCAGAAAATCCATACATCGTGATCTCCCTCTCCTCGCTCCTGTCATTGTACCCTGGAGAGACCTCTGTATAAGGACTAATCTCTTTCACTCGAAGCCTCCCTATCTCAGGCGACAGATGCGCCTCCCGTGACGAATAAAAAGCTGCTGCCGATGGCGTTCGCTGCCCATTATTCACCAGAGCCAGTGGACTACTCTCGCTCGTCTCTGAAGGACAAATCCTTGCAAACTTCCTAGGAGGCCGGTACGACCAAGGCTCATGATCCACTTCACCGTCGCCTGTAGCCTTGGATTCGATGGAAGCTGAAGGGGAATCCCTCGAGATTCTCTGGAACTTGGTCGGTGGCAAGGGTTTTGAGATCGGAGATGGGGATGTGGTATTATTATATTTGATGGCAAGGGATTTGCACTTGGTTGTGGAACGGGAGGCAGTGGCGGAATCAATGACAGCCCACAAAGCGGCGTCGTCGAGGTCCTTATCGTCGATTTGGGAGTAAGCTATTGGGGAGGCCATTTTCTGAAGTGGGGGGGAATTAAGAGGAGGGTTTTCGACTGAGAAGCTCAGGGCTAGCGGAAGAGAGAAAATGTTCGGATTTCATAGTGAGACTCTGATAGTCAGATGGGCGATCGGATTAACCGAGGAAGATAAGGCTTCTTCTCGACTGTGACAGTGTGAATCCCCACCCTGCATCTGCAATCCGAAGATCGTAAGATGCGCGGGTTATTTGAATTCAAATCCGCTTCGTCTGGTGAGGATCTAAACGTCGTCGTCCTGAGATAGAACCATATTCACTTTAAAGTCGATAATTCGAATGAACAAAACTTATTCAAATTAAGTTCAATTCAAACCTACTTATTTGAATTAAACTTAAAGTATCATATATACTCTAAAAAATTTATATAGTCAAGCTCGACCCTAATACCTTCAGGTTTTGAATTTATTCGAGTTGACCCGAATACTTGAAACTTTTTAAAATATTTTTTCTTTTATTTTTTAAATCAATTTTAAATTTAAATAATTTTATTAAATATAAAATATTATTTTAATTTTAAAAGAATAAAATAAAAAATAACTTATTAACTTTATACTTAAGTAATTCTGTTATTGTTTGGTTTTATTTTGTGTAATTTATTCATGAATATTTTCTTTATTTATAAATTAATATCTTAATTATTTAAATATTACTCTTATCATAGTCACATACAAATTTTTTTATATTTTTTAATTAAATTATATTATTTTCATTATAATTTAATTGATCTCAATTCAGTCACAATTAAATTACTAACTTAAAATTATTAACCCAATTTGGTTAAAGTTTTTAATAACTTTTGAGTAAATTATACTTTTTATTTTTATAAATATAAAAAAATAGCCATCATGATATTATATAAAGCAAAATTATTTAGTTATAAGTAAAATGTTATTTTTGAAATCATTTTTCTTTAATTTTTTATATTGCTTAACCCTTACATATAAAAATTGTTTACTCTAATTTATTCTTAATTTTTAATTAAGTCTAGTATGAACAATAATCAAGTAATTACTCACGAATATTATTCTCTTTATTATGTTTATCTAGTAGTAGAGTCAGAAATTCGTACATACTTAAATTTTATTTTAATTTTATTTTTTCTTTAAAATTAATTATCTTATTTTATAAAAATATAAAATTAATTTTTTATAACAAAATGATGTATTGGACTCAAAAAATATTAAAAAAATTGGGTCTTAAAATATAAAAATAAATACTTTCTTCGTTAAAAAATGTATGGCATTTTAATTAAATCTCATCTCCTAATAAAGTAGTTACCTATTTTTAAATTAATCATATCTTTTTATCTTTACCTCTATTAAATATCCTATAATAAATATAAAGCCGTTATTAATAGAAATATTTTTGAAAAAAAGGCAATGATTACACTTCAAAAAACTAAAAATATTTTATATTTTTTAGCTTCCAACTCCTCAATGGAGGGAGTATTAAAATATATTTTAATATTATTTTGAGACATTTTATCGATTAAAAATAATAAAAATATGAAAATATAACTATTTTTAATTTTTTTAAATAACTATAATAATATACTCAAATATATAGTATTTTGGTATAAAATGATATAAAACTTAAAAAATTACTTACTATTTATTAAATTTTATATATTTTTTAAAAAAATTATTTTTTTATTCGAGTATTCGAACCAAGCGCAAACCCTATTGGACTTGGCTCAAATTTTCTTGGGCCTATTCGGGTGAAACATTAAAAAATAATTTTTTTAGGCTTTACCCTAAATTTTCAAGTAGGTTCAGACTTGGTCTAAATTACCAACTCTATCTACTTATTTGCTTTTTCATTCCACCGATGATGACCACTGAGCTCATCATTCAAAACGCTCTGTTTGACTAAGTAGAGATCATCCTGACCATTTGTGGCAGTATAATTTGATTTATTTGATCATTTAAAATTCACTCCTCTATAGGTCAACAATTGGGTGGGATTGTGTTTTCATTCTCTAAATTTTCCCACAAAAGTTCATATTAGAGCAAAGTAAGAGATGGATGGCATAGAAACAGGGCATAAAGAAGGAAGAGATTGCATTGAAACAACGTAAGAAGAAAGAAGAGATTGTTTCCAAATTGAGGATGAAGAAGGAATAGATGGATTGATGCAAGCTAGACAAGAGGAGGAAGGAAGAAATGGATCACTACAAGCTCAACAAGAGGAGGAAGGAAGAAGACAAAGGTGGGATCCAGTATACTAGTTACTCACGCGTGCACGCACATATTGAATGAAATGCATGAAAACAAATAACATATACAACCTGAAATGGGTGCTAATACACATACACATAAAATGTTGAAACTAAAAAGAAGAAGTTGAAACTGATACTATCACACACACACACACATAACTTAAAGGGAGTTAAATACACGCCCATATATATAAACCTGAAAGGAGTTAAATATAAAAAAATAATATTATAATTTTATCTTGTTATGAATTTTCTTAAAAAATTGAAGATTTGATATTATTTAAATATATATATATATATATATAATGATTCTATTTTGCATAGAGACTTTACAATGTAGGACGAATTGAAACCCGAAATAGAAAGAGAGTTTAGAAGTTGAGAAGAGGCATGAGAATTATAGCAAAAATATGTTAAAAACACTAGGTTTAGACCTATAAAATACAATGGTACAAATAGTAGAAAAGGATGGTTCACTTATTACATATACATATGTATCCATCAAGTATATTACATATAGATATGTATGTTGTGACAAAGGTTATCAAAAAGAAAGTAAAAAGGAGACATATTCTTCTAAGTATCAAGCAGAGATAAGGACAAACTATAAGGTAAGAATGATAATATATTTCATTGATTAAAAGTATAAAATCACTAAATTTGTTTAAGAACATAACCCCCCTTATCCATATTATCAAAAAGGACTTCTTAGCATCTCAAATAAATTTATCAAAAGTTGATGCTTGTGGGATTGATCTAGCAAGAAAGTCTAGGCTCCAACAAAAATTTACTTTTGACCTAATGATTACATATGTTGGAGGTAATTCAAATGTTGGATATACTCAAGTAAATATGCAAAACTATTTACAGAAACAAAGGCAAAGAAGCATGAAGTATGGAGATATAAGGTGTCTATTTGAATATTTTCAAAAATAACTTGCAATGTATCCTACATTCTACCACAAATATCAAGTAGATATAGAGAAACAAATCCCCAATGTGTTTTGGGCAGATGCTATAATGCTAATAGACTATGCATTTTTTGGTGAGATTGTATCTCCAGACGCAATGTATTGCACGAATTGTGATGATTAACCTCTTGCAATATTTTCTAGCTTTGATCATTATGGAAGTATGGCCATTTTTAGCAGCATTATTGTATGATGAAACCATTGTGTCTTTTAAGTGGCTATTAGAAACTTTCTTAGATGCTCACATGCAAGAGAAGCCTAAAACTGTGTTTATAGATCAAGATCAAACTTTGGCGAGAGCTTTGAGTGATGTTCTTCTTAACAAAAAACATTGTTTGTGTACTTGGCATTTAAAGCAAAATGGCATAAAAAACTTAGGAAACTTAATGAAAGATGGATCATATTTGCTAACTAACTTCTATAAATGCATGTCTAAAATTTCAAAAGAAGACAAGTTTGAAGAAGTTTGGAGCCAATTAATCTCTTCTTATGATGTCCATGAAGATACATGGTTGATATCCATGTATAATATCAAAGAGAAATGGGCTTGGTGTTATGTAAAGAATCATTGTGCATTAGGTATGAGAAGTGCACAACTTAGTAAAAGTGTGAATGCTAATGTGAAGAGATGCACAACACTGAGTTTAGATATCAATGAATTCTTTACCACTTTTGACAAAGCTGTAGAAAAAAGCAAGACAAGGAATTGAAACTTGAGTTTGATTCTTAACAACAAATCCTGAAGATGGTTAATCAAAGTATGCCTATGTTGCACCAACTTGTGCTAACTTGTACTCCTACTTCCTTTGACATGTTCCAAGCACAGTAGAGCCTCCAATTCTCTATGATGTTGATTAACCGTAATGAGAAAGGACCATCATATATATACACTGCCCACATGATTGATGAAAGGGGAAAATGGAGAGTTGAGTTTAAACCTAACACACATGAAATTTGTTGCACTTGTCAGATGTTTAAGACCACTATAATATTGTGTTGTTATGCGTTGAAAGTATAAGAGTCAAAGGATGTGAGAATTAGAAAAACCAGAGAAGCAAGAAGTGATGTTGTACATGATGTTGGAGGGTGTCAGATAAAAGCAGACCCAATACTTGAAATAATACAAATATATAGATGATTAATGAATAAAATGGGCATTCTGGCAATAAAGGCAACGCAGAATCTTGAAAGTTTTGAGCGTATTCAAAGATGCATCATTAAATTAGAAAATGAAATTTCGGATAGTAATAAAGATGCTATTGCTAAACCAAGTAGATCATCAATCATAGACTCTGAAAATATGCCTAAAGGATTCAAAAAAAGAGAAGGAAGAAAAAGAAAGCAACACTATAAACCTTAGGAAGAAAAAAAAATTAATGATAAGAAGATGACTTATAAAAGACTAAGAGGTATTGAGTTTTTATTTAAATTACATTTAATACAAAAAGAAATTGTTATTAATTTTATATTTATCTTGTGTGGGGCATTCAAGAGGTACCATCTTGTAGGAAAAGAAGAAAAGATTAAAAAAACAAATTTATAAAGACACAAGCGGTAATAATTTGAACAAAACTTGTATAAACTCAAGAGTCAACATTCTCATACTTAGTAACTCTAACTTAATATATTTTTCCACCATTTGCATCCCAAGCATTGTCATTTACAAGCTTATTGTTGGTAAATATCAATAAATAAGTTATTACTAATAATTATATATAGTTTTCAAAAACTATTAATACTTGGAATGTAGGAGCCTAAAAAAATGGAATCCCATCTCTTGAAGCCATAGAGATGACAACAAATTATTTATAAGGTATTCAGTAGAAGAGTAGATGGGCACAACTTGCATAAGAATAAGCTTTTATTTATTTCACAATTTTTGTTCACTCGCTAGCTATATACATATATCATTACATATGGCCATCACACTACATAAACATTACAAGTTACAATTTCTTCTTCATACATGACATTAAAGTAGATACAGGATAGATTGCTAGCTACTTTTTTTGAATGCATCAGCATTGCATAAGTTTCTTGGATATTTTTTATATATCCCCATCTCATCTCTTGGAGCACATGACTTCATGGTATGGTTCTTTTTGTAGGAAAGAACTTGCTTTGCTTTGTTGGACTACAATCAATCTCCATCCATTATTGGACAGTTTTAGCCTTTCTCTTTTAATTTTTTTTGGTCAATCTACTATTATAAATGTCCATTCTACTACAAGATAACTTATTTTGTGCATATCTCTTTTAGTATTATATATGTCCATTCTGCTCTTAAAGGCCTTCTTAAGTCCAAACCCATTCCTTAATTATTCCTACAAATGAAGTATGTACTGAGGGTAAGAACCATGTTCAACCTGCATATCTATTAATGCTAAGAGAATTAATTGATTGTTGTTGTTCACACTTCAAACAAATGGCTTTCCCACATGACTTCATGATATGGTTAAAGCACTTGCTTTGCTTTGTTGGACTACAATTAATCTCCATTCATTGTTGGACAGTTTTCAGCCTTCCTCTTTTAATTGTATTTTTTTAGTCAATCTATTATTGTAAATGTCCATTCTACTACAAGATAACTTGTTTTGTGCATATATCTTTTAGTGTTATATATGTCCATTCTGCTCTTAAAGGCCTTCTTAAGTCCAAACTCATTCCTTAATTATTCCTACAAATGAAATATGCACTAAGGGTAAGAACCATGTTCAACCTACATATCTACATATGCTAAGAGAATTAATTGATTGTTGTTGTTCACACTTCAAACAAATGGCTTTCCCACATGACTTCATGGTATGGTTAAAGCACTTGCTTTGCTTTGTTGGACTACAATTAATCTCCATTCATTGTTGGACAGTTTTCAGCCTTCCTCTTTTAATTGTATTTTTTTAGTCAATCTATTATTGTAAATGTCCATTCTACTACAAGATAACTTATTTTGTGCATATATCTTTTAGTGTTATATATGTCCATTCTGCTCTTAAAGGCCTTCTTAAGTCCAAACTCATTCCTTAATTATTCCTACAAATGAAATATGCACTAAGGGTAAGAACCATGTTCAACCTACATATCTACATATGCTAAGAGAATTAATTGATTGTTGCTATTCACACTTCAAACAAATGGCTTTCTTATGAAGGAGCTATTGATTTTCAAATTGAGGAATGTGAAATAAGACTTGAACAAATTTTTATCAAACGTAAACATGGAGGACAACAAGAGTTGTTAATGTGTAATTGCTCCACAAGATAATTCAGTCTCTTAAACAACTAGAGGAGGAGCAAGATGCCTTAGAATATAAACATCATGAATTAGAAAATTGATCTGATTATAGTAACAACTAGTAATTAATCACAAGATTTAGGAATAAATAGATAGATGGAGTTGGCTTCTCTCCATTTCTTTTCCTCTCCATTTCCTCTCCACTTCTCATCTCAACCATTGGATCTATTTTTGAATGGTTGAGATTTAATATTTTATAAAATTATTATTAAAATGTGAAATTTTATGAAAAATAAATATAATAATAATTTTATAAAAGATCAAATCACAACCATTCAAAAATAGATCTAATGGTTGAGATGAGAAGTGGAGAGGAAATGGAGAGGGAAGGAAATAGAGAGAAGCCAACTCCTAGATAGATAGCATAGTTCATGATAATAACTCAAGTACATAAGTTTTTTGGTTCTAGCTTTGCATAGGAGGATTCAAAGGCTGGAATAATATTAAATGATTCAAGAACTTAAGGTTTGAAATCATTCTCATTTTTTGTATCTATTTCATCTTCAAACATACTACCTTCAATGTCATTGATAAGACACATTCTAGAATTTTTATTTAGTCTCATTTATAAGTTATAAAGTGACTTTTTAGGTAATATTTAAAAAGTATTTTTAAAATTATCTTTCATGTAAGAGAACAAGTAATATGATGTTGTTTTTTAGATTTGCTATATAAGGGCATATTTGAAATTTTACACACTTTTATTCTTTTTTATTATTTTTGCATTGATATTGATGAGATTGATAAAAAAAAACTTATAAAGAGGAACGAATGAATAAGTTTTAAAATTGAACAAAGATCGAAAGTCATAAGGTAGGCTCTAAGATCAATAATCATCTATGCCAAGGAGCTTTATAGTAACAATATAGCTAGAAAAATCCCACCTAAATTTGGAAATTTGACAAATTTGGTGACCTTGGATCTTTACGCCAATCACATATCTGGTAGCATCCCAGAAACACTAAAAAATTACGATTCCTATATGACATGCTCTTAAATTTGTAGTTTATATTTAAATCTGTTTCAATTTTATTTCTTGATTAAAATGTCTTAGTTATCTGTTACATACTCATACTGCACTTCATTTTGCTTATTCTTTCTAACATTAAACTGTCATTAATCAAATAGTTAGAAGACACTCAAGAAGGTCCTACACCACACGGCATCTAGAATTTTTAGCCAATGGAAAACAATGTGGAAGATTAATTTATAGTCTAGTAATCTGTAATGACCTGGTCTAAAATTTTCCACTTCATCTACTAAAGCAACAAAGTTGAATAAGAGCAGGAAGAAGAACCAACAAGAAAGCTTCTAAAAACACATTATATTCTCACATGGTAGTTGGCAGTCCATAAAATAGGATATTACATAGCTTCCGTTGATGGATTATTATACCCAAAACAAACAAATAGAAGGACATGCTTATTGAATGGATTGAAATTAACAAAGATTGGCCGATTGAAAAAATTAATATGCACACACCAACCTCTTTAGATTTGTAACTCGCAGATGTTGGATTAGCAAAACCCCAACCTCTATCAATGGTCAGGCCTCTCGTTCTTCAAAATTCACAAATCGTAGAAGGTTTTTGCCTTGCTGACACTGTCATAGGTCTCTGGTGCAGACGCTCTAGCATGTCTGGTTCTTTTGATTTAGGGAGGAAGAGGAATAACAAATTAAAAAAAACAAAATATCAATTTAAAAAATATGATCGATATTATTTAAGAACCAATGCTCAGATTTGTTCACTCACTCAAAACAGTGCATTTTGAGTGATGAGCTCTTGGTGCCGAATGAGGACACCTGCTTATTTACTTCCCATTTTCATGTTTTGAACTTTTGATCACAACACAAATAGTGTCTTCAAAATTCTTTTTATTTCCTCTCATGTCTTTTAGATTTTTTTTTTTTTGCTTTTTTCTTTGACTTTTATTGGAGTATATCCTTAATTCTTGTACCACTTTTATGCATCCAAAATTAAATTCAACAGTAACTTGTTAGAAGAGAAGAGGTTCAACATCTTTGGAAATCAATCAAACATAAATTTTGAAACCAACAATTTAATGAAAATTAAAAAAAATGTAACAATGATTAAATAAGGAAAAAAAAAGATAATTTGTAAAGCAAAACCCATTAAATGCGCCATTATATTTGCATCCCCTTTTTTTGGGGTAACACTCACTCAATTTTTAATCATTAAAGTGAGAATCTGTCTCTAAGATCACCCAAGGAAAAATAAGCAAGTTGACTGATAATTTTTCAAATGAGAAAAAGGTGCCAAGAAAATGATTGGCAGAAGAAAAAGAGAACCGTTGACAGTTTCTTTGCCTCCAAAATTCTGAAGCTAAACGAACCTCCTCTTCTTCCCGCATTTCCTCTCTTCCACTTCTTTCTTGGTCCCCATACATCTATCGAAGATCAATCGAATGAAAAAAGAAAGTAAAAAATTATAGTAATATCCAAAACCTTTCTTCTATGTTATTTCTTTATTCCTCACTTTTCCTTCAATGATCTTTTTTCACCAAATTCAATGTTTGGCTGCATTGTAATATTTATGTAAGACCTTTGCATCTTCTATCTTCCTGCGTTAGATTAGAGTTCCTTTCATCTAAGATGCAACGCAAGAAAACAATGACCATGAGTTGGAAAGGCATTGATGATGACAATGACGATGAGCACTTTTTTGAAAGCTTGGACGGTGCTTCGTCGTCCGATGAGGATGAGGAATTCCAAGAAAGCCGCATGTCCTTCTCAGCAAATTCTCAGAGATTCAGAATCATGACAAGAAAAGCGTCGATGGCGCCAATGGCGATGGCGATCCCTGACTTCGACTACAACATATGGATGGCAGCACCAGGATCGATCACTGAACGAAGAAGACGATTGCTTTATGGAATGGGCCTAAACGAGAACAAGGAAAGCTTGAGGTTGGCGAGCATAGTGATCGGGCGTGCAATGACGAGGAAGTTTGAAAATCATGCTCCAGCTGAGCCCAGTGCGCTCGGTAAGTCCACAGAGGCTACCGTTCCTAATACTAGGGGTGCAGCTGTTGCTGTAACTGTTGAAACTAATGCTGCTGCTGCTACAAATGCTGAAACTGCTGCCTCATGTGATCAGAATAAAACAGAGCATAAAACTATATCTGAGTCACCACCCTCACCACCGTCGGCGGATGAGCATAAAACAGAGCATTCCCCTCTGCCATTCGTTCTAGTCAGGTCACGCTCTGACGGTGACATAGATTGCGATACTTATTCCTTGCCTAGAATGAGGAAGGAGGAACTAGTAGGTATGGTTACTAAAATAGTGCTTGATTAGCGCTGGTTCTTTCATTTTTCCTGAGAAGAATATGGTATGTGATTATGCTGATCGCTACTCTTAATTGCTTGTTACAGGTAAGGTCTCAAAGCAGCGTCTGACAAGAACATCATCAGAGATCACCCTCGCTCGTCCTCGCATGTGCCCCTACACATACTATGGCCCAGCCTCTGCTGCAACAATGAAACAGGAGGCCAGTTCAGGTGCTTTAGGGGATAACCAATCTGGGCGCCAACATGACCGCAAACTAACCACGGTCGTGTCAAATACTAGATTCGCTTCCTTCTTCCTTATCAAGAACCTCGACACCGGAAAAGAGTTCATTGTCACCGGAAAGGACCCTGGCAACGACGGCACATGGAGCAGTCTGAATGACATACAAACAGGAAAAAAACTAACGATGGAGGAGTTCGAGAAATCTGTAGGGCACTCACCGATCGTTAAAGAGCTCATGCGACGCGGGAGAGAAAAAAATGACGAGAGTAAGCCGAGCGCAAACTACTACCTGAACAAGAGCTTGAGAATGAGCAAGAAAACTGGGGTTGCTCTGTTGAAGAACATAAAGGGCGTGGCAAGCGGATTCATCGGCGAAAGAGAGAGATCGGAGAGCATTAATGAAGTAACGCCTCCTAATTTGCCTCCCCTACCTCCTTCTGCACCACAACCAGCAGCTAGCTCAGATCCAAATCAGAAGCAGAATAAGAACAACGAATGGGTTAGGGTGAGGCAGAGCGGGAAAACTCATAAAGAGCTTTCAGCGTTGCACATGTGCCAAGAATTTCAGGCTCATGAGGGGGG
This sequence comes from Prosopis cineraria, assembly GCF_029017545.1. Classification (NCBI taxonomy): domain Eukaryota; kingdom Viridiplantae; phylum Streptophyta; class Magnoliopsida; order Fabales; family Fabaceae; genus Prosopis; species Prosopis cineraria. Next base: position 39,828,383 of record NW_026555344.1, on the reverse strand, counting down.
TATTTGGATCATCAAGTTTAGCTGGGACGGCCGTTATTTGGCAAGTGGCGGCGAGGATAAGGTGATTCACGTGTGGGAAGTGCAGGAGTGTGAGCTCATGTCCTTGACCGCGGAGGAAGGGAATCTCACTCCACTTCATCCCTCGCTGCTTGCTTCGTCGGCCGCCCAAGAGGGGGCGATGGAGGAGGAGGTGGCAGCCAAGAAAAAAGGCAAACCCGGGACTAAAAAAGATGATAAGGTTCCGGAGCACGTTCATGTGCCGGAGACCGTGTTCTCCCTTTCTGATAAACCCTTCTGCACTTTCCTAGGCCATTCTGAAGACGTTTTGGATTTTTCTTGGTCCAAAAGTCAGGTCAGGGCACTATTTTTTTTAATGTTTTTTTTTCCCCAAACACGTTATTTTTTATGTTTCATTGTTGTGCAAATTCTTGCATGTTTTAAGGAAGGGCCAAGATTTACTTACATTAGTTGAAATCCCTGGAGAACAGGAGATTTTATGCATGTTGATGTTTTTTTTATCACTCAATAAACGTCTAAGCAAGCTAAGTATGAGAAACTATACTATAATTTTCTTTATGTCTTTTTAAGTACGGGAATAATTTACTGAAGTTGGAATCACTGCAGTTGCTTCTCTCGTCTTCAATGGATAAAACAGTGAGACTATGGGACCTGGAATTGAAGTCCTGCTTGAAGGTGTTCACCCATAATGACTATGGTAAGGTTGCCATACGTTTTGGTTCTTTTACGGGGGAAAAAGTGTTGTTTTAAATATTTGGTGAGCGTTTGAATTTAAACGAAATGAAATAATTGCCTCAAGTGTCTCCATACATGTAATTGTTGTTGGGCGGGGCACAGTAACGTGCGTACAGTTCAATCCAATAGACGAGGATTATTTCATAAGTGGGTCCCTGGATGCTAAGATTAGAATATGGAGCATTCCTCAACGGCAAGTCGTGGATTGGGCCGACGTTCATGAAATGGTCACCGCCGTTTCTTACACTCCTGACGGTCAGGTGGGCCCTTTTTCATAAGAAAAGTTACATTAAAAAAATCCCACATCTCATAATTTTTTACAGTTAAATTTTCAATAATTTTTTTAAAAAAATTAATTATAAATATTGATTCATATAGTTATAAGTTCAGAATTTTTAATTGTTTCAATTAATATTTATAACTTATTTTTTAAAAATTTTTATTGATGACTTAATTGTCATAAATTTTGAGTTTTAAGACTTTGTAGTCATTCCTCCTATTTAATACTCCAACACATGCTAACCTTGATCCATGAAAATAATGGTTAACATAATGATTGCATAAACTATCAATGCTACAGGCTGCTCTTGTTGGTACACATAATGGGACTTGTTGTATGTATGGCACACAAGGTACAACCCCTTGCTCTTTATATACCCTCGGCTTGGCAATCATCATAAATCCTTCTTGCAAAACTTTGACATATCATGAATTCCTGTTGCAGACTGCAAACTAAGTCAAACAAGCACAATTGATTTACAGCAGAGAAAGAAAGCTCCGCTGAGAAAAATCACTGGTTTTCAGGTAATTATAGCATTGTTGATTTTTAATGAGCAATAGCTGATAGCTGTGAAGCCTGTTTCATACTATAAAAAGGAGAATGTAAATGAGTTGGCGGCTTTGTATGTTTTGCAGTTCGCACCGAGTAATCCGTCAGAAGTGCTTGTCACTTCAGCTGATGCCAGGATTAAAATTGTAGAAGGCACAAAAGTTGTTCATAAGTTCCAAGGTGCTATCACAAGCCATGATCATGATCGGTTACTAATTATTCTGTTTAACTAACCTGACTTAAAATATATTCATATATATATATATATATATATGTATTCTTTAATTTCATGTTTCATAATCACATATCGGTAGTTTAGTCATTTAGTCACGCCCTTATACGCTCCTAAATTTTAGAAATGTACAATTTATAAATTCATTTCTTCAAGGCTTCTTTTTTCGGCACTCCAACTTTAGAGAACATATATTCGCCATGTTTTGTCATATATTTGAGCGATGAAAGACATAGTTTTAAAGAGTTAAAAATGGGTCAAATAATATATTTAAGATTCTCGAATGAAATAGATAGAGCATGTATATATCTTTGAACAAGAAATACCTTTCCTTAATAAGAGATGTTTTTACAGTTATATTTCATCTAGTTCAGAAAACAAAGTACTAATCACATGGGTTAGAAAATGAAAATTATGAATCTCTCTGGTTTTTTTGGTCAAAATTTATGAATCTCTCTTTGGATACAATATGTGTATGGTCTTGACCGGGCACGTTAGCAGGTTTCCGAAATTCAAACAGTCAAATCGCGGCTTCATTCAGTCCGAGTGGAAGACACGTGATAAGTGCGAGCGAAGATTCTCAGGTATACATGTGGAAGTACGAAGAGCCTCGACAAGGAGGCAATAACGCAAAAGCAAGAGCATTAGTTATGACTAGGGCTTTTGAGAGCTTCCCCTGCAAGGATGTTTCTGTGGCAGTGCCATGGCCTTTCACCATCAAGGGCGATCCCCCTCAAGCTAACAAGAAGACTTCCAAACGCCCTTCAGATGATAACAGCAAGAGAGGTAATCTTCCCCCTCTTCCCAACAAGAAGGAATCAGATCCTTCCGCCACAGATCAACCTAACACCGACGCCGCCGCCGATTCACCGCCCAACAACGGCACCACGACGTTGCCGCCTCTCCCTCCCAAGAAAAATACCACCGACGATGAAAATAGCTCCGAAAGTACTGATAACAGTGATAGTGCTAGTTGCACCGCCGCTGAAAGTGGTCCCGATGATCGCCAAGAAGTGGATCCCATGGCCATATCGCTAACAGAGTCGTTGGCTTCGGATTCAGCCAGCTCGACGAGGCAAGATGATCCGTCTGCTATATCTGCTACCAATGCTCCGACCTCTTCGAGGTCTTCGTTTCGCCTTCTAACTGATAATAGCCAAGCAGCCACGTCATCAGGCTATCCTGTAGCGTGGGGCCTGGTGATTGCGACGGCCAGCATAGGGGGTGAAATTAGGTGCTATCAGAATTTTGGGTTGCCTAAAAGGATCAGCAGCGGCTTCTTTTGAATTCTCTCTTCTTGATCTTAATCACTTCAAATTGGATTCTTCAATTTACAGGTAATTTATACGGAAAGAAAATACATGTATGAAAGATCTGGGGCCTTCTAAATGAGATTCACTTATTTCTTTATCGTAATTTTCACTCGATCGATATCCTGTCTTAGAATGGAATTCGTCATCATTTCCAGACACACAGATGCGGATGGAAGTCCAGCCCCAGTGCCATGAAATGTCAGAATCATGCGCATCATGATGTCAAGTTAATCTGAGTTTTCTCGTTGCACTGATCTATATATGTACTTTGGATATGCAATTATTCTGATATATGTGTTTACATATATGTATATGTGTCCAGTAAAGGATCCTCAAATGGTTGACTTGATAGCATAGGCAAGGAGGAAAAACTTTGTCAATAAGGACGACTCGTAAGATTTTTCGCCGTAACTTGTATATTAGTGTGTGTGTGTGTGTGTGTAGATACGGATTATATTATTATGAAACTTATGATTGCGATTATCAAGTTAATTAATTCACTTTTTATGCAGTAATAAAGGTTATGCACATTGACGCATCAATTCCGCAACCTCCTTGTACTTTTTCCCCCCTTTTGTTTTATTTCTTCCCTAGAGTCTGAAGACTACCTTATGTACAACGTAGAATCGAAGAAAGAATCTGTCAGTTTTCATAAAGAAAGCAAGAGCCAAGAATCTTAAAGGCTCGAAGAGATGAATATCATATAGAGTAAATCATAACATAGATTTTGCTGATTATGCAATAAATGAAATATGCATCAGAATAAACTTCTCTTCCTTTATAGTACTATAGCTGATGAAATGCGTACATAGCAATTAGTAAGTACTCCCTCTAGTTTCATTTATCCGACACGTTCTAAAAGTTTATTTAATCTTATTTATAAGTTATAATGCTATTTTTTAAATAATATTTAAAAAATATTTTTAAAATTACTCTTTATAAAAGAAAAAAAGTAATATGATATCACTTTTAAAAATTTTTTTATATAAGAATATATTTAAAATTTTATATATTTTTATTTTTTTATATTTTTCTGCATTGATAATAGTATGGATGGTAGAAACGAATGATAAAAAGAAATGGAGAGAAAGCACAAAAGTAGCTAATAATTAATCATTTACTCAAAAAAAGAAGAAGCTAATAATCATGAAAGCTTGGAATTATTACAAATCACACAGATATCCCCCTCTCTCTATATCCACCCCCCTCCCCAATCTGATCTTTTGCAATTCTTCGACTTCACAAGTTTACATCATTCCTACCAATACCAATTAGTAACCGAACACGATAAAAACAATGAAGGAGAAGTGAAAACTCTCCGGAGATCAAGTGGTTTATCATTAAGGAGAAAGTTACAGCTAATAACTCATAATTATCATAAAATATACATCAAGTGAGCGAAGATCTTCTAAATTGTTCACCGGTCTGGGGATTCAACTCCTGACCACCCCCATGATAGTTAGTACGTTCTACGCAACTCTCTTTGTCATGCACATCCCAAATCACCAAGCGTCATAATTTAAACACCAGAAGTCCAGGAGAGTTATATAGAGAAGTCCAACCTTCAAACCACCAATAATGGCAGGTAAAAAAAAAAAATGGGGTGGTGGGGGGGAGCTAAAAAGCAAAATTTTGCACTTGCACCTTATTAGTACACATGGAAACCATGGAGCATGTAGTTTTTGAGAACCAAATCAGATCAGTTGGGGTCATCTCTTCGAATCTTCTTGGTGATTCTGAGGGAATCGGAAAGTGGGTTGTGTTGAACTGGGAACAATAGCTGAACCTCTTTGGATGAAAGATAAATTGGGGCAGTAGCGAGAGTGTGGGGTGCTTTTCTTTTCAGAGATGGCTTGGGTTTTCTGGGTGCTGGCGGGCACTGTTTGGCCTCTGGGATTCTTTGATCCAAAGTAGTTGGAGTTCTGAACCCTTCCTCCTCCCCCTCCTCTTCCTCCTCCTCCTCCTCCTCCTCTTCTGCCTTTAGCTTGCTATTCTCTTTTGATAATAACAAGAATCCTCCTCCCTCCCCTTCTCCTTCTCTTTCTTTCTTCTTTTCTTTTTGGGCTGTAGAATGAGGCTGGGAGCTGTTTCTTCTGTCAAACTGGCTCTGATTGAGATTGGAAATTGGATTATCCAGTCTCGTTGACGGCTGTAATCCCAGAGAGTCAGAAATCGCCCTAGACTGGGAACATTTTGGGACGCTTTCAATGAAGTGATGATTTTGAAACTGGAGAGCGGGTTTTATGCCGACATCTTCATCAGAATTCTCTTTTGAGAAGAAAATGCGCTCAATATTTGGGTACATGGGGCTCTGATTCAGGAGAGGATGGTGAAGAGAGAAGAAAGAGATGAGAAGAAGAGAGGTTGGAGTGTTGGTTATGGAGATCAAGCAAATGGGATTCAGAATATAATCATCAAATCAGTTTGGTTGTACCCTCTCGCTTTGGTTGTACTTTTCTGCGTGTGCCATGTTTCGGAAATATATATTATCTTTCGTCATGAAAATTTATTGTTAATAATAAATTGATCATAACTTTAAGATCTGATTTTTTTTAAATTTTTTTACTATTGTCTAATATATAGTTTCATCATATGTTCCTTTTATAATCTAAATTAAAACTTTTAAATCTGAATCTCTTACCATTATGATTGCTGTGGTTGTTTAATAATTAATATATATTAAAGAGGTCTGTATATATACAAACTTTGATGCATCTAAGCACGTGATTTGGTTGCTGGGGGACCCTTTTTACGCAACACGCTAGCTAGCTATAATATTTACATTGATGAGTGTCCCTTTTAATTTTATCTCCGAGTGATCTCTAGCTATCCAGCCAGTTGGTTGGTACATCTTGATCATGACTAATTTACTACAGGATGCTTTGTTTCACTTGCAAGCAATTGAAGCGCTTCTATTCTAAAAGGTTCTAAAAGTTTGACTTTATCCCAAGGTCTGCATCAACTATATTCATTCCCCTCTTTTTCTTTTCTTTTTTCCCCCCTTTTCTTTTCCCCCTCATTCAAGGGCTCCGTTTTCATCATCACTTTCTATTTCCAAAGCACACTTAGATTCTCATTCCTTGTTGCACTTTTTTACATTACATTTTAAGTTAATTTGATTATCGATCAAAGAAATGAAATTAACATTTTACTATTAACATCCCACAATAATTGCTGTTCAGTTGAGGAAATTGTAAATTTATGAAACAAATACTCCTCTAATCCTAGTTATAGGGTGAAGTTAACCACCTTGATGGTTTTTAAGAAATGATAATTAATAATATTCTACTTCTATAAGAAAAAATTGACTTTCCAGTCTTGCTCTTAACTAAAATTAATTATCAAAATAAAATTTTCTTAACAATTAATCCTTCTGCTAAAAAATGTAAGGCATTTTTTAAGAGGTTAGATGTTAAGAAATCTAAAGCATTTTTATTATTTTAAAATATAATCATTACCTTTATTTTTAAAAGTGCCCCTAATAAAAATTATTTTATGTTTATATTAGAGTGAAATATCCTGTTAAATAGGATAAATATGAAAATATGATATTAGTTTAAAGACAAATAACTATTTTATTGAAAAGTGAGATTTGATTAAAAATATTTACATTTTTTAAGGAGAGATAAGTTTTTGAAAAAAATAATTGATAGTATATCTCTGTCCTGTGATACCTGAGAACAAAAGTGTGTTTGGTTTTTGTTTTTAAAATTATTTTGCAATACAATTTTTAAAATTATTTTTTGAAACAAAATAAAAAAATTATTTTTTTAGTTATGTTAATATAAAAAGAATTTTAGAGCTGAAAAATTGATTGTTAGTAATGGTTACCTGCTGTTAATGATAGTGGCTTATGATAATCATTAGTCAAGGGAACTATAATTTTTAATAATCAAACGTAATGTATTTTAAAAATAAAATAAAAAAATTTAAAAGTTTTTTATTTTCAAGTTTTTTAAAAATAAAAAATAAGTTATTTTATTTTTTTAAAAATAAAAAATATTTTTAAAAACAGAAACCAAATATGCTCCAAGTTTCCTTCTTTGTTTTAAAAGCCATGTTTATTTTATGCAGCTAAACGTGTCTTTTTTGTTGGGTGTCATGATTCTTTTCCTGTCAAATTAAACTAACTACTTCCTTTGTTAAAAAAAATATAAGACATTTTTCTAAGATAAAATACTCAAAAATATAAGATATTTTGGGTCTTTTAAGATGCAATTAATAAATTTTTTTAAAAGCACCATTGATTAAGAGTGTAATTATCAAAATGTTTTAATTGAGACACCCATTCAAATAGGAGTAAACATAAAAAAAAATGTGTAATTTTAAAAACAATTAACTACATACTCATTAGAAAATGATGTAATTTAGTTAAGAATATCTTATAATAGTGAATAGATGTAGTGCTTAGATATTATGGGTTTAGCTCAACCCCTCTAACCGTTAGATATATTACATTACTAATAATAATCCCAACTACTATTTCAACAAAAAATAGAAAAAATGATAGAAAAATATATTTAAATTATATAAATGATAGATTGATTATACCAAATGGCATAATTTTTCTGGAGTCTCGTAGGATTTTTTTTCATTAGGAAATTAAAAAATGACCAAACTACCCTCAAATAAAACAAAAATTTCTAAAGTTGCAAATAACTATTGAATTGTTGTGAATTTAGACACAAAAGCTGTTAATGTGGGAACAAAAGTTATAAATGAAAAGTTATGAATTTTCAATACCTAATGCATATTAAGACCTGATGATCAGGACTTGCGAATAGCTATTAAATTATTGCAAATTTAAAAAAAAATTGTTAATATATGAATAAAAGTTGTGAATAGAAAGTTGTGAATTTTTTTAATATGAATAAAAGGAAAAAGTCTCATTTCGCATAATTTCCTAATGATAGAAACATCACTTAAGATTCCAAGGAAATTATGCCTTGGTGAGACCAATCTGTCATTTACATAATTTAAATAAATTTTTCTATATTTTTTTAAAAAAATAATACCAACTACTATAAAGATCCGGCATCAAATTGCTTAACTCAGAATTTGGAGGATCCAATGATGGATCACATCACATGTACAACAAAACTTCAACTTCTATGACAATATTAATCACCTAACCAACAAATTAATTGAAGGGATTTTCCTCATAATTAGTATATGTAATTAAGTAAATAATGTACGTACACATCATGGATTTCTAAGCCATAATCCTTTTTAATTTTGTTGCTTTATTGAGCTCAAAGTTTACGCGCCCAAATAGGTTCAGGTGTGTGGGAGTTGAAATCTCTACAATCCGAAACTCTAAGGAGGAAAAACATGTGGACAAAATGAAGAAAGGAAGATCATTATATTTATATATTGTATTGATTTGTTTGGAAGTAAGTGTTGACACACGCACACACTAGTGATCTGCGTGTGTGTGTGTGTGTGTGTGTGTGTGTGTGTGTGAGAGAGAGAGAGAGAGAGAGAGAGAGAGAGAGAGAGAGAGAGAGTTGCAAAATTGGGCGCTTTATTAATATTTTTTGAGTGCGGTGGCCTTCTTCTTTCTAGGGCTATATCCAGAATAAAGATTGAAGATAAATGATTGCCAAAGTCATGAACAGAGAGTCAAGTCACACTCACTCATCAGTCGTCACAAGTTGATTTGGGCAATATTGGAGACTTTGGATTCCATTCATCACTGATAATGGAAGCAAATTCAGATTCGGTAAACTTTTCAACACTTACCTTGTATAGCTGTCCCCCCCTAATATTAGCAGCTATCACCGTTGAGAGTGTGTGAACGGGATAACCTCCGCCCCTATCCCCAAAAATATCAGAATTCATCATTTTTAGAACATTCAGCTGTATCAACATGCATACATATATATATATATATATATAGAGAGAGAGAGAGAGAGAGTCTTGTCAAAAAATATATGTAGAGAGAGAGACACATACACACTAAACAATTGAAACTTGTGCTTAATTTTTTCTGATCAAATCAAAGCAATGGAGTTGACAAAGGTATATGCGTGGTACGTACTGTTATTAATAAGAGACATATCTATGCTTAATATAATAAAGAAGGAGTTTGACTACTGTTTTTACGTTCATTATATTATAATTATTGTTACCCAGAAGTTCTTCAGGCTGCGAGGAATTAAGAAGCCGGCATAATGAAAAAAGGGCGAAATCCTCGAAAAGAAGATAAGTAATGATTCCCTGCAGCGAGCTAACAAAATTCAACGTAATAAAGGGCAAGTGAATGCTAAACTAAAATAAATCATGAGAAATATTTGGGATTTAATTAGTGAATTACATTAGATACAAATTGCTAACTATGATTGATGAAGGATTATGAGGAAGTAACAGTAACGGATATAGTTTTCAACAAAACAATAATGGGGTGGGAAATAGGAAGACCTTGAGTCCCATGACCATCATTGCGGTTCATGCCTTGAGCCTCATGATTCTGCCTCCATTATCATTTATCACCAAAGCAATCATGTTATATATTCCTTCTCACCCTCTCTTTTCATCTATTTATAAAATTAAGCAACTAAACTAAACCTTATCTCAAATTAGAGAATAAAATTAGAATGAGTCTGTAGCAGTTTATTTGGAAACGCGGGCAAACCCCATTAAATTAATTGGACAAAGCATGATTGTGTTTTACTTTATTAGCGGAATCAAATTCAAAGATGAGTTTGTATTTAATTTACTTTACTATACATCTTCACGGGGAAAATAATATGTGTTTAGAAGTAAAAAAAAAAAAACCCATCTTACATATATACAGTTATTGTTGGACAGTTTCAAATTTCAATCCCAGCAAGTAATTAGGTTGACAGCTTTTTAAATTTGTTACCATGCATGCATATACATATTACTTAAATTTTGCTTTTGTTGATCATGCTTTTGAGCATTATCTGTCACGGGCTACAAAGCAACCACAAATGACAATGTCATCACCATCCTCTTCTCAAGACAAAATGATGACCCCCACAACATGTGTTAAAGAGCCATGGAATATATGTGTGTGTGTGTGTCCTTTAAAGCTAATGGCCTTTTGATGAATTTCAAACATATATATATATCCATATATCTTTATAGGATATTAATCCTTGCCTGTGATTCCCATGACATTTTGCAGAATATTCCACAAGATTTTGATGCTCCCGGACCAGTACTCGCCACGACAGAAGGGCAACTGAGTGCAATTTTTTACACTGCTGAGGCCAGCACAAGATTCTTAATGACAAATATTCCATCAAAGGAGAGGAGGGCTTGACTTCACCTTCATCATTATTTCTAATATAGCTTAAGATTTATATGATAATTCAATTGCTTGATATTTATGTATTTTACCATGTACAAAAATATACAGTCGAAGTTGATATTAATTATTCATGGGTCTGGGCTTGTGATAATAGATGTATATCACGGTGTGGGCTGAACCATGGCCCATGGGCCAAAACCTAGCTCCTCATTCACAATAGACTCTACTCTACAGACATTGCATAAAAATGAGTTTTTAAGTCATTCTTTATAATTTTTGGGTCATTTATTATTATTTTTTGATAGCTTTTTGAATTTTTGAGGTTTTTTTTTTTCATTATGTTTTGTTCAATTAATGGTCAAAGGTGGCTTTTGTTAACGACAAAAGTCAAAATGCGCCGTTTTCAAAAGTTGAGGAGAAACATTATATAAAAAATGAGTTTAAAATTCTAAATACTCCTAGACCTATAATTATATCAAAAAAAATTCAGCAATATAATGACTTTTGAGTTTGGCCTTTTGTTGCAATAGCCAAAGTCTTTAAAGTCGTTAGTGATTGTCAAATTTTTAAAAATGATCTTTGCAAGTTGTCACTAAAAGTTCACAATCAGTGACAACCCTTTAGAATTGCTATAAAAAGTATGATTTTTAGAACAATCACTCCCAAAAGAATGAACAATCAACAATAACTAAACATCATTATCATAATTTTTTTCTTTTTGTAATCTAATATTTAATATTTTAAGACATTAATTTTGTTGTGTCACTGTAATTTTATGATGAATAAATAGAGTAAGGTAATGAGTTTTCATTTTATATTTTATAGTTAAATTGATACTTTAAAATAATGAAATCATTTTAAATTAAGATTTAAGGTATTATTCAATGCTGATATAACTAAATAATCAAATCCAACCATATTATTTTAGGTCAAATTTGGTTATCAAGCAATGTTTAATTGATTTAGTCCAATTATTTAGGCCAGTTTGGTTCATTGGATTAAGTCAATTAACATCAAATTGAATTGAATCAACCAATGCACACTCTTATATAAAGTAATAAATTCATTTAAAAACCTATTATTTGATATTTTAATTTGGAATATTTATAATGTAGTAATGAATGTCTATTTTCATCTATTTTATAATTAAGTTAATATTTTAAATAATAACACTACTTGTTAACATTGGCAAGTTTGGTTCTCATAGTTAAGCTTTGAAGCTTGAATCTAGTATAGAGGTTCCCAGTTGATAAGTGGGAATTTTACGTAAATTTATTGTTATATTTTACCCATTTATTTGGTTATTTTGATAATTAGAGGAGAACACTATAAAAAAGTCCCACTTAATAGATTTAAGGTGTTTTCAGGAAAAGAAGGAAAAAGGGGACAAAAAGAGTGAGGTTTAAAATACCAAGATCAAGGTCAAGGCCCAACCATCAGGCCCAAAATCAATCTCCACCCACAAGCAAGGGAAAAATGGAGTCTTCTCCCCATATGGATATTTACTGAGTTCAGCCACATCCAGATCACGGATTCGTGAAGAGGACAAAACCTCATCCCACATACTCCATCCGTTTTTTATTATAAAAAAAACTATTACTTTTAACTTATATTTTTTTATAAACAAAATTACTCATTTAAATAAGTATTTATTGTATATTTTTTAAATTATCACTCATAATAATAAAAAATAATTAATGCATGCTTATGTTGATTAATACATGAAATTTTAGTCTACTTTTTATTTTCAAATATAATTATTATAATTAATTAATTTTCTTAAATTATGAGGTATAATTTTTTTATATATATAAAAACAGAGGAAGTATGTTGTCAACACCAAAAATGTCCTTTGTGGAAGCTCAATTGCGCACGGAGACATCATAAAGAAAGTTTCACCATGTATGGGGGAGCTCGCGGAGTTTTGTTGGTAGATTTCTTTTTGGTATTTTGATGAATGCTTTAATGCTTAAAATGATTTATTTTGTTCTCATGATAATAGTGGCCAACTTTAATATGCATTTGGATTTTGAAATTTACCTTTGATAAAAGGGATCTCAATTATATTTTATTAAGCAATTTGGGTTTGGAATTAATCGTATTTAAGCTTGAGATCAGATAGACATATACTCAAGCAGAGCCAAGACTTAGAGTCAAGAGGTATAAGATAATTTAATTTAAAAATTAATAATTTTTTAAAAATAATAATTTCACTAAGGCTAAAATTGTAATATTAACATAAGTAAATTGATTATTATTTTTAGAAAATTATATTAAACATATAAATATGGTCTTTTATGTAAAAATATCTTCTTTATATTTTATTTTGATCATTAAAATATTACATATCTAATAAGCTTTTGCATATAAATATTTTTTATTTCATTCAAAGGGTGGAAAATATTAAGAGTAAGGGGTGCAACGTTGCAAAATTTACACACCTTACTTGTAATTTTTCTCAAAGGAAGGGGGTACATTTGCCCACCCTCATCACCAAGTGGCTCTGCCATTGAAGAGCTTTAGGTAATATTTTAAAACTTGTGTATAATTGAATTAGGGCTTGTTTGAGATACTATAGCATAGTTAGATCATTGGTTTTGTAATCGACAAATACATAATCTAATTTAGAGTCTTGATTTTAAAATTAAATTAAAATGTGATAACAAGAAGAAATTAAATTTGCAAAGTATAAAAAGGGATTAGAATTCCTAGAGTGTTTTTTAATTGTTAATCTTAACTTGAATTTTTTTGACATTATTTATTTTATTCATGTATTTTATTTACTAAAAACTTCACTTGGATAACTTAACTGAGACAAAAACAAATTCATTTATATCTATTTTCTTTCAATTAATTCCTTGTGAAATGACCTTGATTCACTATGCTACGTTAGATCTGTACACTTATAGTGTGTTTAAAATTTTGTGTGCATCACCAATTCTATTACTGATGATAGCAAAGAGGAAGAAGAGAATAAAAGAAATGAGATATTCTAAAATCTTACTTTTAATTTTTATAATGTATGAAATATATATATATATATATATATATGTTGTGCGCGCACGCGCGATGCTATATGATTTTTTGTTTGATGCTATCTTCTTGAGACATACATATAAAAAAAATTAGATAATATAGTATATAATTTTCTCATAAAATTTTCATTTAAAAATAAAAAAGTAATTAAAAAAGTAAAATGCAATATGAAAAAAGTCAGTTATTTTACTTAAGTATATAAAAAATTAGTTTTCTTAAGAGTTATTCTTAATTGAAAGTAAAAATAAAATTTTAATTAATAAATAATTATGATTTAATGTATAATCATTTATATTTTTTTATTTATTTTTAGATATTTTTTTATATATGCTTAAGGAACAAAAATATCTTGAAAGTTCCCTAAAATGAGCACTCGGTAGACTCATCTTTTAATTGGAGTAATTTTGAACATGAACATTCAAAGGGAGACTGATTTCTCTCTATTGTTATATCTGTGGAAACTTGACCTTTAAAATTAAAATTTGATCAAATGGAGGACAGGAAGCACTCATCGATTTGCCTTAGATTCTCTCCTCGTCTCTTTGAATTGTTCCTCTTCTCCATCTTCTTCCTTCTCCTTTTCCATTGGCAAAAACCCATGATCGGAAGTCTCCAGTGTTGCCTTTCCTTCTTCCTTCGCCTGGTTCAAGCCTTTGTCTCCAAGAATCCAAAAGTGTCAATCAACAGTGTGTTTCTGCTCCTTTAATCACTCCTAACCCCTGAGTCGATCGTCGTCTTGCTTGACGGCTGACTCTATTATCAAATAACAGTAAAATTAATAAAAACTAAATTTTATAGAAAAGCACAATCTAAATCATTTCTTTAAGAATCAAAAGATTAATTATTTAAATTATAATTATGAAAAACTAAACAATTGAGAAATTTTTTATGATGAAATTAATCTAAAAAAACTAAAATTAAATTAAATAATTAAAAGAAAGTTCAACTGAAAAAATTACCAAATGTAAACAACGCAATTAATCACAACCCAATCATCTAAACTTAATCTTTCTCATCCACAAAAAAAATTAATTTTATTTAACTTTATTATTTTAATTTTATTATATATTTCTCAAATTATCATTCAAGAATTAAACAAGAAATTAAGTTATGAATTAATTAAAATCTCTCTTAACCCACAAGCTAACAAATATTTTTATATTAATTATATCATAAACAGAGCATTAACAATTACTCAAGTCAGGCTAAATTATTTTTATATTATTATATCAATCGATTATAGCATGTAAAATCTGAAATAAAATTTATAATTTAAAAATTATATAATAAAACTACTCTAATTAACAATAATAATTAAAATATAAAATTTAAAAAAAATTAAAATAAAGTTAAAATAAAATATTTTTTAAATATAAAAAATTTTAATTAAAATTTAAAATTATAATTTATGATTGATTATATTAAGAAAATTAGCTGCCTATGAAATTAAAAATTAAAGCACTGCATCAAAAAATGATAAGCCATCTCTCACGGGATGAAGGAAAGAAAATGGCGCACCCACGTTCCTTCGTCTGTTCTGCGCCGCCACTCTGTTTCTTTTTCTGTTCTTTCTTTCTTTCTTTTTTTTTTTTATCGTCAAAATTGTGTCGTGTGCACTCGGTTGCTTCCTTTATTGGAGTAGAAAACAGGTGATGCGTTCCTGTGCGTGATTTGTACGGTTAAAGAAAAATTACTCCCTCTCTTTATATATAAATTATTTTTAATTAAATCATACAAACTAATAAAAATCAATTATCTAATTAAAAGCATAATAATATTTTAATTTTATCCATAATTATTATAAATAAAAAATAAATTTTTTTAAAAAATAAATTAATGAGAGTACTTATTTTTTTTCTCTTTCTAATTTACTAAGAATATAATGGTCCATTTATTAAAAAATGCTAACAACTCTTTATATTTAGGGATGAGAAAAAGTTTTAAAAAACTTCTTATATATAGAGATGGAAGGAGTAATAATTTAATAAAATAATAAAGCTACCTTAAATAACTCAAATTGAAAACTACACTGAAATGCTCAAGAAAACATAAATAATTAAAATAAGTTTTTTTTAATTTGATTCTTGATTTGATCTTTAAGTATACCCTCACTCCTCTATCAAAATAATCTTCATCAATATATTTTAATTTAAATTTAAAAAATCTACACAAATAAAATAAGATTAAATAAGAACTGTACATACATATTAAAGATATTATTTATATTTTAAAATTTAAAAATTTAGATTAAAATTTAAAAGTTGAAGATTGACTGATAAAATTAAATAATATTCAATTAAAATTAATTAATTTTAAATAAATATTTAAAAGTTTAAATTAAAAAAATAAAATATATAAAATTATTATTTATTAGCGGCTCGAGTTTTCACGTATTCTTTGATGTCACCAAGGTTGATAAGAGAGATCTCTTCATTGGCACCCACATGCCTTCCACTGAACTCACCGGTGGTTATTGAGTTCTCTCCTATCTCGACCCCTCCGAACCTAAACATGGCTTGCTCAA
Source organism: Prosopis cineraria (assembly GCF_029017545.1). NCBI lineage: Eukaryota > Viridiplantae > Streptophyta > Magnoliopsida > Fabales > Fabaceae > Prosopis > Prosopis cineraria. The sequence goes on along the minus strand of NW_026555344.1, from coordinate 39,812,420 downwards.
GCGCTTCATGTTCTTCCTCCTCAAGTCTTGTCGCGATCGGACGGTCCGAAGCTTGTTTAGAAATTTGTCCGTCCCCTAATGACCCCTTGTGCAGAGGCTAGGAAGAGATAACAGCCCATTGACAAGGAGGATGGTGGCAAGGTAATCGACAACGATTTTGAAATTTAGGGAATAAACAAACAAGTTTATAAATTTTTGTTCAATGGCAGAGAAATGCCTCATTAATCTTCTTCGTCATTTGATTTTTGTTGCCGTTGGGCGTTCTCTAGTGTCTCTTATTTGGTTGCTGATTTTAGCTGCCTAGAGCTTCAGTTTTGTTTATTAGGCTTCCCTCAATGATTTCTAAGTTGATTTAATCAAGTTATTGGGTTGTTGATTGTGGCTTTTATCCAATGACTCTGGCCTTTCACACGTTCTTGTCGGTTTTGCATGAAGAGAAGGAAGAAGATGAGCGCTTGTTAATGCTTAGTTAGAAAACCCAGGAGAAATCAGCTAATCCCAATAAACGCGATCGACTTGTGTTCCATTTGGTCAAACTTTGATTTCAATGGTCAATATTCAGTAGGGTGAAATTGCTTTTTTTTTAAAGTTTTAAGAAAAAATTGCTCCAGTTAAAAGGTAAAGATATTCATTGTTTCTTTCAAAAAACTTTCAAAACATTTTTGCTCATTAATCCTTTTATATATTAGAATTATAAGTATGAATGTTAAAATAAACAATACAATAATCTTAAGAAGTACAAACAAATAAAATAAAATAAATAATACAAATAATATTGCATCAAAGGAGAATCTCATCTAAGGCCCCCAAGAGAGAAAAAAACTGCACTTATAACTCAATGCAATATAAAATTGTTCTGTAGGCCTAAGGATCTTTTTGCAAATACATTTTAGAGAGAAAAAACACAATTGCCCTTAGTGAGAAAAGACAACAAGTACAGGTTTATATTTTTATAATTACATGTTCAAAAATTCACAAACTTTGGGTTCACATATTGATCCATAATTGTCCCTTGAAAGTGAAATTTTTATTTAGAGTTGACTTATTTGTCTTGACCAACTTAATAAATTTACAATTTAAAGTTTGAATATTCACAAACACAAGTTTATTTATTCATAAGTTAAAGTTTAAAATTTATGAATTTATATATTCAAAACTAAGGTTTATCATTACAACAAGTTTAGATTTTTACAATTATATGTTCACCAATTCACAACTTTAGGTTGACATATTAACAAGTAATTGTTTTAGCCAATTTAATAAATTTACAACTTAAAATTTAAATATTTACAAGTACAGGTTCATCTACTTATAAATTAAAATACATAATTTATGACTTCACATATTCATGACTATAGTTCATCATGAAAGCAAGTTCAAATTTTTACAACTAGATGAACATAAATTTACAACTTTAGATTCACAAAATAAACAAATAATTGTCCATTGGTAGTGAACCTAAAATTCTTTATTTCTCACTAAGGGCAATTGTGTCTTTTCCTTCTAAGACATATTTTGCAAAAAGGACTTTTGGACTTGAAAAATAATTTCAAAGTGCATTGGGGCTTAAGTGTAATTTTTTCTCCTTCGGGCCCTAGATGAGATTCTCCATTATATCAATTATATTATTATTTTAAAAAATATAACTTTGCGCCCCAATACTTTGTTTGAGTTTTGTTATAGGTTCCTGTATTTTTTTAATATTTTAAATTTTTACACTTTTATTTTTCAGTGTTTTAGGCCTCTATAACATCGCTTATAGAGGAACCTAGAATGCAGAAAAAAAGTACAGGAACGTATAACAAAACTTGAGTAAAGTGTAGGGATACAAAGTTATGTTTTTTTTCTTATCATTTATAGTATAATTTATGCAACAAAAATATTACAATTCAAAATTTTAATAAGTTGAAAAATTAAATTGAAGTATTTAATAATACTTTGTAATATTTAACATCTAAGATATATGTGTTTGTGTAATTGAATTATATAGCAACAGTTATCTATTTGTATATATGAGTGTGTGTTTGTTTTGTTTAATATATATATATATATATATATATATATATATATATATATAATATTATGTAACAATATACTACATGTTCATATGAGACACAAATAAAAGAGATTATCGAATTATGGGTGGAGAAATTTTTAGATAGACTTAATGTATCATGTTACTCATAGTCCATTCAATAAAAAACATGACATTCAGATTATATTGAATGTAAATGAATTCTGACATCAATGTTAATAGAGAGAAAAAAAAATAAAAAATTAAATATATATTTAAAAAATTTTTCAATGGAGGAGGCAATTTATAAATGAAAATATAAGTTAGTGGCATGGTTACATGTTGCAATGACATGGCCAGGTTTACCAGGATCGCTTTTCGGTGGCAGCAAAATACGAACAGAACGGAAGGTTTGAAATAATTGGAATTTCAAAAAAATAGGGTGTTGAAAGAATTTAATTACAAAAAAAAGTAATAATAAAAAATGAATTTAATTTAAACTTAAATCAAATCTAAATTTATGAATTTTTATATATCTAAATGAAGGATTTGATTTAAATAATCTAAATTTTCATTAATTCAAATATGCTGTAACAGAATTTTCACAACTTGATCCAGTAATCGATTACTAGTCTAGGTTATTTTTATTAATTTTATAAAAATAACTAGAATATATAAAAATTACATTTCTAATTATTTTAAAAATTTACTTTAAATAGTTTCTAAAAATAATCAAGTGTGATTTTTTATGAAAATTTGAAAATTCAGAAATATAAAGATACCTTATAAAATATGGACATAACTAAAAAATAAATTTTATTTTATAGTTGTAATCAAATGTAAAATAACTTATGTTCTATATAAAATCTCAAGACGATAAATCACCACTTTACATAATCTGAGAATTATTTTTTTAAGATTAAACAAACATGTGTATTTGATTTGTGAATAATATTATTTGTGAATAATATTTTTTTTTTTTAATTTGATCGCCCGGTACGTTGAGAAACTATATTCTATTGTAATTTGCTGGCATAAGTGAATATCAATTAACGGGCAAAATAAAATCCGACTAATAGCAGCACATGGGATGTTTTATTCTTTTGGATATTTTGAGAACCTATGCATGAGTGAAACAATATTCTAAAAACGATATAGCAAGTAACTGGATCGAATACAATAGATTTCATGTTATGGCAATTAGCATTCAATTGACTTTTCTGCAATTAGTCCTGACTTGACCATGAGGAGCAGTCAAAGGAGTGAGCTCACTCATTTTGATCATGGCCTTGGCAAAGTCGCGGAAGAAGAGTGAAGAATCATGCACGTAAGCTCTCACTTGAGCGTCCGTGGGACCTCCATTGAAGAGCGCCTGGTCCGAGTGCAACAGACCCTTCTTCTTCACCAAGTTCTTGTAGTATGAGTTATCAAAGCAGTTTCCGTCACTATGCGAGCCGTCTAAAGCGGATAGATTGTCGTCTCCACCTACGGCCGGACACACCGCTTGCTTCGATTCTCTAAACGACGACTCTATGTTGGTGTCGTTGTAGATCCTGTTCCTGAAAGTCCTGCACCTCGCCATCCCTATCGTGTGAGATCCTGACGACACCAATATACATTCAAACAAAACGCCTCTTCGTTGTTAATTAATTACAGTTGACAAAATTATAATTCATCACTAGAAAAGGTTGGTAATAGTTACCAGACAAAGCCACCATTTCTTGCCGGGTGAAGCCTTTGTTGGCAAAAGCAGTGATGAGGCCAGTAAGATTGAGGAACGGAGCAGGCAAATCCTTGTTAGCATCGCTCCAACTTGCTTTGGTTGAGTCTCTTCTTCCCAATCTCACTTCCCAAAACGGTCCACCCAGCTGACCAGTTTCCAATTCATTAAAAGTCTATACATATGCACTCTTCTCTATCTGTAAATTAAATGGCTAGCTCATGCATGAAGAGAACCGACAAAATCAATCAAATACTTACAGCGTACACAGAGTCCCTCGCAGCAACCGCCAAAATGTCAGCACATGAGACGACGCCGGGACACAGGTTCTCTAGTTTATGTTTTATATCATCCATGACATCAAAACCCCTCAGAGAATTATTGTTGGGAAATGCTGTTTTTTCACCCCTGAAATTTTCTGTGTCGTCCAATAGTACTGACGCGTCGCATCCCTATGTCGTCAAAATTGAACACACCAACATATATCCAAGTTAACGCCCGTATATTTTACTGAGTGCATATAATACACATACAAGGGTCTGATTATCAAACTATAATCAACTTATAATCCTTCAATTCTTTATACCCTGGAATATGAGGAACTAATAATGGTTAGAATACGTGAGAAATTATGATAATGTGTGTGTGTGTGTGCATGAGTGAGTGAAAGGAAAACTTGCTTGGACGAAGCAGTCATGGAAATGGAGACGGAGCAGGGAAGCACCCATTCGAGGCTCAAGGAGCACAGCTTTGAGTACTTCGGCCCTAATGATAGGAAGAGCAAGAGGACATGAAAGTAAGTAATATGTGGAGCGTAATTGAGCAAAAGCTGTTCCGGTGAGACATAATAACAACACAGTACAGATGCTGAGTTTGAGATGATGAATAAGGACTGGGCTAGCAGCCATTGATTGTTGAATATATGATATCCTTTAAGTTGGGAACGATAGGCTTGTGTTTTTGGATCCGTCCTGAGACAGCTATTTATACACCATGTTTACCCCTGTTGCCTGTGAAGACTTCAAATTCAATTCTCTGGTATCATCATTCCCTTGCCTTATTCACAAAGTCAGCGTACTGTCAAAAATTATATTGGAAGATTGTTTTTTGTTTTAAGAAAATGGGGATAGACATGCATAATCTTCTTGAAAACAATATAATTTCCAGACAGGCAGACGCCTGAAAAATTAGAATACCTACGCGAGCAGCATGTATAGATGATTATGGCGTAACAAGAGCTTGTGTGAATCTTAAGTTCTGATTTTATTGTTAGGTCGACTTAGGTGCTGTTGGATAACTGTGTTGTCTTAAACAACTTGAGGTCTTATAAGAACTCGCAGATTTAATGGCGGATTTCATTGCAGATACGTACATATATTAATTATCATTATTTGACTTTGAGATCAAGATTTTTCCTTATTAGATAGCTGTGTTGTCGTAAGGCCCGTGAGATCATGCATCTTGAGAGGGCTTGCGCATCTTCTAGCATGCTAAAAACATCAAAGGCGTGGAAAACAGGCAGCACCTTCCAGAGTTAGAGCTGTTCGTTTCTCTTGCTCTCTTTTTTCGGCCAAAAAAAAGGAAATGTGACCCTTAATTATTTGGCATATTATTTTAGGTACTTGTCTGCTGTGATTCCAAATGAGAATTGGCGGGCTTGACCTATACTCACCTAAGTAAGAATAATTAAAAAGGCCCCAATAATGACATTCATTATTAGTCATGTCATTCAGTTGTATAACTTAGAATCTGATAGACTTGTTGCAACGTAACTTTGACAGTTCACAAGTCAGTCACGTGGCTAACGTCAGTCTGAAAAAATATGCATATTTAGCTGTTACTTCATCACTAGGAAGCAAACTCAGCTGATAATGGGATTTGTTCCTTCAATCATTCAATATTATAATTAATATATTACCAAATTAAACTAATCAAAATAGTCACAAAACAAACTCTCATAAGCAGTCCAATCGTTGGAGATATCGAGCAAGTCTGAATAAAAACATGCACCATCTTTTTGTCGTTCCGCCGGTAAAAGATTTTTGTCATCATCTTGTTGGATCCTAGAATCCTCAGCGGTATCTTGAGCTTCTGCTGTGCTTGTTTGATCTTCTTCAATGGCAGCCTGCAATTTTGTGGCTTTTCTCTGCGCAGGGCCTTGATTCTCTTTTGCAAACATTGTTTTTCTGCGTTTTCTTCTTCGATTACCTGTCAAACTTGACTTGCTCTTCCCTCTTGATGTATTTATATCCTTGTTCGTTGTAGCAATTAGAAATACAAAAGGGTCATGGACTATATATGTTCAACATATCATTTGGCGACCCAATTCAAATTAAGACCTTTTTTTTTTTTACTTCAAATATAAATTTATTAGCGTTGGTTATTTGGCTTCTAATATAGGTGAACTTTAATTTCAATCAACTTATTCAAAAAGAAAGTCATTAAAATAATTTCAATTGCAAATATAATATATAATTGTCCTTCTTCTATTTCATATATATATATATATATATAGCTTGAATTTATCGTTAGCTATATGACAATATACTCATTTGTATTTTCTCCGAGGCATTTTCAGACTCAAACCATATATTTATTTAGCATTAAATATTTTTATAAAAAATTCAAAGAAATGCAAAAGCATATTTAATCACTTTTTTTTTATTTGTCTTCAACCAGAAATTAAAAAAACATTATCTATCACTGATTGAATTATATTATTCCTCCCTTATCAAATTACTAAACATTCAAAGATTTGATCTTCTCCCCCTCTAATTGCATTATTTCGGAAGTAGAAATATAAGTTTCCATGCATGTGTAAAATCTGTGTTAGACAAATATACTAACTCAAATCAAAACTAAACTTCTGAGTACTGATCGGAGCAGCAGCAGCAATATAATAGCAAGAAGAAGAACAAGAATTTATATACATGGACACACAAATTAATAAAATAAAATTAACCATGCTTTATCGATCATCATTACCTAAATTTCTTACCTGGTATTGGCTCTTCGTTACATCCATTTCGATCTAAATTGTAATGCAATCCGGTGCATATCTTAGTTCTCAAATTTGATAGACTAGATTTGCTCACTGTACTAAGAGAATTGGAAGAAGATGAAAAAAATATAATAAGATTGTGTTGAGTGTCACGAGCTTGAATTGCTATGATTATTACAATTGGGATCAAACTGATGATTATCAATCTGGATGTTGAGCTTACAAAAGCAAAATTTATATTTTGTATGATATGATCGAACTGTAAATGAAAATGAACTTTTAAAGATATATAATTTTAATTATTACGAGTAATAACCTCTTTGGTAAACAAAAGACTCATCATTTAAATTCTGTGGGGGAAAACCAGCGTAGAAATGAGTCGTTTGATTTTGTTTGAAGTTTTTTCTTTCAATTAGCATATGGGTCATTTATAATCAACAGTTTTAAATGAATTATCCTATATTATTATGAAATATTTTTTTTCTAAAAAAATTCATTGCTCTGAGCAACTGAGACTTAAGAATTTTTTTTATTATGAAGGGTTTATTTCCATTTTGAATATAATTAAAATTAAAATTGTGACCAATGATTGCATTCAAAGGGAACTCTCGCGCTAATTACCATCACAATATTAATTAACTTGGAACCGTGGCCCTTGGATGCTTGAAATAAGGCCGGTCATATATTTTAATTTGTTATCAGTATTTTTCTTGTCCTTTTAAATTTGCTCCTATGCACTACTTTATATAATAGTAAGTCCTAATATTCAAAAATACACACTTCAAGGTGGTACCAACATGCATATTAAAAAATGTAGTACATTTTTTTGAGTTTAGATGTTTAAAAATATATAATTTTTTTTCAATGTGTAATAAATAATTTTTTAAAATACTCTTAATAAATAAAATATCAAATCACCTTTGAGTAAGACAGCTTATTATATGAGGGCAAAACACGAAAATATGATATTAATTTAAAGATAAATAATTAATTTATTGGAAGTATAATTTGATTAAAAAAATTTTATATTTTTAAATGAAGGGAACATGTATTATATAAAAATTAGTTTTTCCTTTTAATTTATATTCTAGAAGGGGTATTTTTGAAAACATTTATCAATGATATCTAGAAATTTGTAATAGACTCACATGTTTAAAGACAAAAAGGAAGGTGTGAAAATTAGTATGTGCTTCTAAGCTGTAATGATGAACTAATTTCAAAGCTTTAATTTGATGACGCTTCAAGGTTAGTTTATTCCTTAATTCGTTATCACTTGAAACTTCTTAACTTGCTAGTAAAAAAAAAAACAAAAGAAAGAAAAAAAAACTTTTTTAACGTCTCTGGGGCTTTTAACATTTCTACCATGTGGGCGACAATGTCCACCCATGAATTTTTTTTTATGTCAACAGTTTCGCAAAATCTTGGAATTGGTCGTTTGCTTTCGCCTTTTTTTTTTTTTTTAATACAAGACTACAAAAAACCACACAAGAAATAAAAAGTCAGGTCATATCAAAAATCATTATGTCTCCACATTCTAAGGGAGGTCATTGTAGATACCAATATTAAAATTGTCTCTAGGTGTCTAATGAGCAAGAAGATCAGCACACCTATTCACTTCTCTAAATACTTTGCTTTAGCCTTTGAAATTGTCATTAAAAGATACAAAGAGATATTTATATATACGATTAAGTAGGATAAAAATAGGTTAGATTGAACTATGTTTTGGCCAAATAAACATGTGCTTATGTGGTAAGTCAAAAACTTGAGCTTGTATAAGATTTTTTTTAATTAAAGTCTAAGCCTATTTAAAACCTGGTCTAATTTGAAAACTTATTTAAAAGTAAGCTTTTCAAATAAACTCACATTTTAATTTTCAATGTATCAAATATATGCTAGGACTATTAGTATAAATATATAACATATTTATCAATTATAATGCATAACAATTAAAAAAACTTATCCACTACAATACAATACAATAATAAAATAATATTAAAATTAATATATAAGTTCAATCTAATTAAAAACATAACTAAAAATAAAAAAATAGATTAATTAAAAATCAAATTGTGAAACTAATATGTGTGTGCTTTATTACATAATATGTGTGTGTAAATAATCCAATCTATTAGGTTCATAGGTTAAGCCTTAAAAAATTAGATCTGACTTATATTTAATATATAGGCCTAATTAAATATCTAAACCTAATCTAACTCTATTTAGTAAATAAGTCAAGTTGGACCTGAAGTAGGCCAGAGTGTAGGTTTGATAGGGGCCTAACCTATTCTCACCCCTAAGTATAAGAAATATAGAGTAATTAAATTAAAGTAACAGCACAAGTTTACATAATACAAAAAGCTTGAAAATTTGAAATATGAAGGACATCATCAGTTATAAACCATGCATTATCGCAATTAATGAACGGTGATTATAAGACTAATCGAAATAGTTATCAAACAGGCTCTCATACGCACTGAGATCGTCAGATATGTTTTTGTGGTTCTGATGATAAACTAGGGTTTGTGTGTCGTTCATTAATTGTCAGCATGTATGGACTCCTAATTAAGTTGGACATCATACCGTTAGCAAAAGTAATTAGCTGAGAATGAAACTCGATCCATTACGGCTTTTAAATACAAATTCTCATCAGTGGTGATTGGCTATAGATTGAGGGAAATTAATAATGAGTCAATTGATCACCTGACGATCTTAGAGTCAAATAGGGTGTGCAGAGGAATTAATTAGCTAGAGACTTGTTCAATAAAACCATGACTTCTAGTGGAAATAATTTAGTACATCGAAAGAATCAAAATGTTCATGTGCAAAAATCACAAAAGATGTGGTCAACACATGAACACAGATTGGATTTCACACCCCATCCCTTTAATTAGTAACAACATTCCGTCCCGTTCATTTAAATGACCATTTTCATCGAGGTCATAGAAATTACTGTACTGCTAAAAAACCTTCTTGTTTTCTTTTCTTTTTTTTCTTCTTTAGGAATAAAACGAAGAAAGAAAATAGGAGGGGTCATAAATTCTTGCAACCAAGAAGGGGGTAGGTCGATAAAACAAACAAAATGAATATGAAGGTTGTGATTGAAGTAGTCTAGCTAGCAAGTTAACTCATTTGACTAAAAACAGAGAAATGAAATTGAAAGATAGGATCGAAATGTTTATGACTTGTAGTAACTTGTTTTTGTGCCCCTAGAATTTTGACATCCAGTTCCCTTCATCCGTAGATTTGACAACTCGAGATTGTTGCTGTCCACGCCTCTTCTATTAAGACCAATAATTACTTTAGAATAATTTGTTTTAGGCAAAATTAATTGGCTAGTCCTTAAAGTTTCATCTAAATTTTAAGCAGGTCCCTAGGATTTCTTCCCTTTTCATTGGATCCTCAAATCTTCACCGTTATAAGCGTTAATCCTTCAGCCTTCAAACCGTTAAAAGCCGTCTTTTAACAGCTTCAGAGTGAGGTGAGATTGTGATCCCTTGGACCAAAATAACTGTTTCAAGTTTCAACCCTGGAGGTATATAAGCAAGCTATGATTTGACAATTGTATAAGCCCTACATTTACTTCTGCTACAACTTCCTTCCTTGCCTTTGCAAATCATCGTCTTCAGTTGTCTCTTTCCAATATGAAATCACATTCAATAATCCATATATTTATATAATTAGTTGTTGAATATGGCTTTACCCCAATAAACGGTTCCAAAGCCACCATGCAGGGACCCCGATAAACTCCTAAAACAACTCTTCCCTAAATAGATGATCAGCAGCGTCCACCATACAGGCCGTGGAAGGTATGGCAGAAAAAGCCTCCAGGTAGCCATGAAAAATACCAGTTCGAAGAATTTCCTCACTATCTTTTGGTTTTGCAGAAGAATTTCTAGAGCATGGCAATCGTGATTGATCTATACAGACCAAGGCAAATTAAAATGCAAAGTGCTTTCTTTGATACGCGACATGGTTTTTGGTTCATCGCCTAAAACCGCAGTCCATTGCTGCCACGGGATGGAGAAGCTTTGGAAGCAGCTGTACCGTGTAGAGACCCAACGCACCCACAAGTTCCTTGTTGCGCTGTGCAATTCATTTTGGATCCGCTTCAAGTGGATGGATTCTGATGATAGCCCCGGAGACTTTGACGGTGATGAGGATAATGATTTGTTTGAGGAATTTAGAAATGGTAGTATAGGTCCTATACGAGAAACTTGAATAAGCTATATCAGAGAATGAGACCCAACAACCAACAAACGCTGTTACACGACGTTTTTAACGAATTTCAGTCAAAAGGATTAATATCTGTAACGGAGAAAACTTCAAAGATTCAATAAAAAGAAAAATTTTCTAGTGACCTAAGTAAAAACTAGATGAAATTATAAGGATTGAAAATTAATTTTCTATTAATTTTAAAATAATGGTTATGCACGTGAAATTAAGATAACTACTAGAAATATAGATGGTAATAAAATCCAAAAACATGTTATTAGAATATAATAAATAGGGAGAATTTCGTATTAGGACCATCTATATATGTGACTACATTAAAAATAAGAATCAAATAAATCTTAAAATACACTGCAGGCTGTTGGGACTTAAATAAAAATAATTTTGTCAGAAAAATGACTAAAATGCTCTTCACGAAAATGAAAATAAATAGAATATTAATCCTTGCATAATATGACTTGTTAAGTGCGTCTTGTTAAATTCCCTATGTTATATGCCAAATCTATGACATTATTTGTGAATTTATCAAACCCCAATTAAATTTGAAAATTGTTAAATTATTATCTTAACTTATACTTGTTAAAAATGTTATATTACTTGTTAATTTGATATATCTAATGATTCATGTTATAAGTTGTGATTCACCTTTTTTTTTCATTTGTATTAAGGGAGCTTTAGTTATTTATCTTACAAAATTATTTTCATTTTAGTTCCGACAACCTGCCATATATTTTCAAATTTATCTAGTTCTGAATTTTATTTAAGCCATATCCATGGTCCCGATATGAAATTCACCCTAATAAATAGGAATAATGACAATTAAGTCTCAAAAGAATGAATTAAAGACAATTTGGATTCTCAATAAAATTTTTACAAAATAAATTATAAATATTAATTCAAACAATTACAAATAAAAATTTCTATTATAATCTAAATATTATATTTGATATTTAAATACTTATTTATAATTAAAACTTTTAAATTTGTAATCATTTGAATCAATATTTTCAACTTTTTTTGAAAAAAAATCTATTAAAAATTTAATTAGTATTAATTCAATATTTTAGGATCTAGCTGTCATTTTCTCGAATAAATAAGGAACGCCACCTAATATTATCTCTTTTTTTTCCTTAACTAAATGTAATATTATTTTTATTAGTATAAGGAGGGTAAACTTGTAAAAAAATACTAAATGAGCACTCTTTTCATGCAAAAATGTATTTTATACCAAATTTGATCTTGAATAATTGATTGTCTTTAAACTAATATTATTTTTTTATATTTATTTTTATTTAATAAATGTTCATTATAAAATAAATATAAATTAATTTATTTAATAATTTTTTTAAAAAAATAAATAATCATTATATTTTAAAAGATTAAAAATATTTTATATTTTTTAATATTTAATTTGTTAAAAAAATATCACATATGTTTAAAAAGAAGGAGGGAGTGCATTGTTAATATAGATAATTAGATATCATGGGTCAGGCCCAAAAAAAAAAAAAATCGATATACATCAGCATCTGATACACGACTGCACGAGCCACCTGTCCCAGTTTTTCCGGGAAGTCTTGTCCTTTTCGCACCGTGCATTCACTGCGGAGAGGTCAACGACACACTCTAGTTTTGAAGCTAACCAAACCAGGCAGCCCCGCTTACCTGTTGGTTCTACAGCGTTCGTCTTCCTCCTCAGTCTTAGCTGAGTGCGATTCGTGGTTCTTGTCTTCTCTTATGGCCAATCCTCATCTTCGCGCTCTACTACGGTGGCGCAAATTGGCCAAGAAGGACTGGGCCATAGCCGCCGTGGGCTTCACTCTCGCTGTCGTCTTTGCACTTTTTCTCGTCTCGGATTCCTGGCGAAGCGTCAATGGTTCCGAAACCAACCCCTCATTCGGTCTTAGCCAAAACGATGATCTCGTCGATTTGACCCTTCTTCGAAATGCCAAGGATAGAGCCGCTTGTATGTGAACCCAATCTCTCTCCGTTTCTAAGTAATTTAAAACAACGCTCAAGAGTAAAGTTTGTTGCTTGACTGTGTGATTTGAGCTTTTTTGTGCAGTTTGCTTGGATGGGAGCTTGCCGGGATACCATTTCAAAGGGGATTTGGATCCGGCTCTAACAATTGGATACTTCACATTGAGGTTCTTCCGCGAGAGTATTCTTCGCTTGCGTAAACCTTCCTTGAATGCCAAAAGAAAATGAAAAGAAAAAAAGATCACTTGAATTCCTTGATTACAATTCTCGTTGTTTGGATGTAGGGCGGAGGTTGGTGTAATACGATTTCTTCGTGTTCTCGGCGAAAAATGACTGCTTTGGGATCCTCAAAGTATATGGATAGACAACATTTCTCGGGAATCTTAAGTTCTGACCCTGCTCAGAATCCCGGTATACCCGGATTTGGCCTTTCCTAACGTACCATATTGGTTTGGTTTCTTTTAAGTTTTGATAGGATGTGCAATTTCTATACCCGGCCATCTAATGCTGCTAACTCTGACATAAAACCCTTTAACACTATGGTTTGGAAATTTGATCTTTTTGGTACCAAATATCCAGTGATTAAATCATTACTCCAAGTCAAACTTCATAAATCATCGTAAACATTTTCAGAATGTGAATATTCAGCTAGGCTGCAGTGGAAGTAGTTTTAGTTGGTTGGACGTGCATATTCAGTAAACTATGTTACTTAGCTTGGTGTATCAAACTTACTCAGACTTCTATAGCTGGAACAAGGTTGATATACGTTATTGTGATGGTGCGTCCCTTGCTGGTCACCCAGAAAACGAGATTAAGGTTGGTCTCATTTTCGCTTGTGCAACATTGACTTATGGGAGTTTCTTAATTATTTGCATTGGGTTTTCCGTAACTCCTTGACATGTCTGTCTATGTCTATATGAGAAGTTCTTGAAATTTCTTTCTTGTTTTTGTTCTGTTACTGCAGAAAGGAAATAAATTATTCTTCAGAGGTCAGTTCATATGGGAAGCACTTATGGATGAACTCTTATCAATTGGCTTGTCTGAAGCCAAAGAGGTTGTACTTCCATGACAATCTAGCATATATGTCTTATTCTTTACTCTCTAAAGTTTGGTGAAACCTGCACCAAGTAAAGTGATGTACGCTTGTAAAAAGATATTCGGCTCTCTGTTGAAGTTTTATCACATCCGCAGGTTATATTAATAGAATATCTGAACTGAGATGAATACTTTTTTCAACGCTCATCAAAATCCTGAGGAGCTGATATAAATTATAAAGTCATTTGTTCCTCAATTCTTGTGTCGTTGTAGATTAAGAATCCTATAAAGCTATCGTTGTTTTCAATTGCTTTTATTTTTATAGGGATTTCTTTTTGATTGATTTGGCAAGTGGTGTACTGGTGTTACAAAATATGATTGTTAAGTATTGATGTAATGTAACTAGTCCAATGGGTTAATTATGCCATTATTTTTTCCTTCTTACAATTGACTAGTCGATTTATGAAGCATGGCATTATACATAGATGACCTGAAAGACGAATCCATACAACCTTTAGTGGAAGAAATTGTGGGATTATTTGGATTTTATTGACTTTCAGTTGTAAATGAAGCAAACCCTGAGTGGATTTAAGTGATAGATGGAAGTTACTACTTACTACACAGAATATGCTTTCTTTTCGTGCAATTTACATTTATATGATTATGATTTTTGTTGCCTTCTACTGGTGAACCTAGAGCTGCAAATGTGATGATAGGTAAGTTATTTATGCAGGCTCTGCTTTCAGGATGCTCTGCGGGAGGATTGGCAACTCTTATACATTGTGATGACTTTCGAGGACTTCTTCCAAAGGATGCAACCGTCAAGTGTCTTGCTGATGCAGGCTTCTTCCTTGATGAGTATGTTTTCGTTCACATATCATTGTCTCTACCATAACCTTTTTTGATAGATATTGAACTTAAAGTAGTCTAAAATACTTCTTGATTACAGAATGTATTCCAAGGTTGACAGTCCTATGGGAATGAAAATGTAACTAGAAGATTTAAATTGCATTGAGCTATAACTGGGATTCGAAGTCAATTTTGAGTGGATTCAGTACTAGTTTGCACCTGCATGTTGTCTGTTTCACTGACGAGCAAGATAAAAATTGATCCCTTTTATGCCTTAAATTTCAGGAAGGATATTCTTGGCAATAACACCATGAGATCCTTTTATCATGATGTTGTCCAGCTTCAGGTAATACTTACCTTTTCTGGTAAATGAAAATTCATGGACTCTAAGATGGATGTTGCAAGCTTGCTACAAAACAAAGTAAAAAAAAAAAAAAAGAATATTATTTGAAGTGCTGTGCCATTTTTGGCACCAATGTCTAATGTGTCAAAAGCAGACATGGGACTTTTTCTAGTGTACTTTTTTTATTGGGAAAAAAATTTTGAATCTCTGTACTTTACTTGCGTTTTGCTATTTGTCCCTGTACTTTTTTTTCGGTGTTCTAATTCCCTAAACTTTTGTTTTTCAGTGTTTTAGGTCCCTCCAAAAAGTGTAGGGACTAGAACACCAGAAAAATAAAAGTGTAGAGACCTAGAACACCGGAAAAAAAAAGGTGTAGGGACCAATAGCAAAACGTAAACAAAATTCAGGGACCCAAAGCTATATTTTCGCTTTATTTGGGCGATCTGATTTTATTTTTGTTTTAATTTAAAGCCCAAAAAGATATTTTCCCTACTAATATGTCTCTTCGTGTTACCTTTCTTGTCAGGGTGTTATGAAGAGCTTGCACAGGGACTGCACTACTAGTATGGAACCATCTAGGGTATGTTTCTTCGTTTTTAGATACCCCTTGATGCTCTTCAATGATAATATTCAACGTTTAAGTTTAGTTCTCATGATTCAGACAAACAATAAATGGTACTAACAACTGTTGAATTGCATTGCAGTGTTTCTTTCCAGCTGAAATTATGAAAAGGCTACAGACTCCTGTGTTCCTTGTCCAGCCAGCTTATGACTTCTGGCAGGTAAGTTTCCTCAAGAAGCTATTTAATTTCCTAATTTTATGTTTTAACCCTATCACAGCCATATGATAGGAACTTGATATATCCAGATACAACATATTCTGGTGCCAGCTGGATCAGATCCTCAAGGCCGCTGGAAAAGATGCAGACTGAGCATTTACAATTGTGATGCCAATCTGATGGATATTCTTCAAGGTAATAATTTAAAAACAGCATAGCTAAAGGCTACCAGATAGTTTTGCACTACTATATGCTGCTTCACAATAGTGACTGGATGATATAATCCTGTCTGGAATATCCAGTGGCCTTCTTGGCAGATTTATTATATTTTGACACATCATCAATATACCTGTTATAGTTGTAAGAAGCCACATTGTTCACAAGCTGTAATAGTGTTACTCATCTTGGGTTTTGTGCAAATGCAAGAGACCTACTCTAGTTATACTAATTTGAGGACTAGGGGAATTCCGGGTAATTGAATGAATAGAAGGCAGTGAATGTTATTTTGATAGGATAATGTTTATGGGTCTTGTTTCGAAGGCCATAGTAAGATCTCTGGATTCAGTTTCACTTCATTGAATGATATTCCAGGAATGTATACTTTCACAGGCGGACCTAAGTGATAAGTGTATGTTAAGGGGGGCCACCTCAACCTTATCTTCATGTACCATGTTATAGCATGTGTGTTGTGTGTGAAGATGAGTGGCCTCAGTGCGTCACCACCCTGTAAAATATTTTTTCAATCTTATAAATAACATTGTTTGTCTCAACTCTCAAAATAACAATTTTTGCGCCAGTTATTGTTATTTTAAAATGTTAAACTCAATTTACATGTCAACATTTGATAATTTTTTTCAATCTTTGAAGTTTAATAAAACTAACAGTATTATGATTAGAAGACTAAAAAGTCACTTTATAAAATCAAGACAATCAAAATAAAATTTTGTTTGAAGTCAGAAGATTATATTTGCATTTTTTTACCTAAAATTTGGGTAATTATTTAAAATAAATTTATTTTTATTATTTAATTTTCATATAATATTAGTTGAAGTAAACCACAAATGTAGTTTTTTTTTTAGAGTTTCTATCATATTTATATCAGTATATGACTTAACTTTAAGTATTTTTTATTTTTGAAAATATTATATAATTTTAAATGATTCTTATCCTTTAATTTTTTATATATTATAAAAGTATTTTTTAATAAAACTTTATTTTAAACATTAAAAAGTTTTTTAAAAAATAACTTCTTGATATATGTTACCTTTTTATTTGAACTTGGCCCCCTCACCCTTCGTATCTTGGTTTTTTATGGTACTATTTAGGAGTATGGTATGAAGGAAATTAAAGCAAAACATCAATATTAAATAGAAAACTTTTAATATCTTGAACATCGTTCTTTCCGACTGTTGAGAGGTTTTGCATGAGTGAACATTGCCACCCAAGGGGGAGTTAACCTTGTCATTAAATATGAATGATGACCTGATCTGAGCAAGCTGTTATTGTCTTTATGTATCCGTACTTAGCCTTGATTGATTTAATAATCATTCAGGTTTCCGAAATTCTTTGCTGAAGTCCGTGAATGAATTCCGGCATCCAAAGGAAGCTGGACTGTTTATAAATTCCTGTTTTACTCACTGCCAGACTTGGATGTCTGAGACGTGGCATTCAGCCAGTTCTCCTAAAATAAACAATAAGGTAAGTGCAGTTTTGATACCTCATTGTGTTTGGAGATCAGACCACATAATCATTTAAGTCAAGTTCACATTTGTGTTATAGTAGTCATTTAAATAAATTCAGTCTCTTCTCTATTTTTAATGATTGTATTTTCTTCCCTTGAAACTGAAATCAAGAGGCTGTATATATGTTCTATGCTGTCATCATCTGATCAATTTGGCATTCTGGTTTGAACATACGATTCAATCTGTTACACTTAATGTGTAATTGAGATTTTCACGTATTTTGGGATTATTGTTTTCTTTCGAACATGTCTATAACTTGGGAAGTGTTTTTCTCCGTGTTTCAATCTGAACTGTGTCGGGAAAGGAACTCTTGGAGAAGCATAGCTTCAGGGAAGTGGAGCCTATGTTCTGAATCCTAAGTTGTCTTTTTGCCTATGATTTGTTTTCCAATTAATGTGACTTCTAACTTATCTTTTCGGCTGCCATTGGAACAGACAATAGCTGAAGCTGTTGCTGACTGGTTTTTTGACAGAGAAGTGGTGAAGCAAATCGACGGCCCTTATCCATGCAACCCCACTTGCCATAATATGGATTTCACTGCTGGACACTAAAACTTAGGACCTGGGTTTTCATCGGCTATATTGAAGTTCACAAAGAAATATCTTCATCCATCTTTGGTCTTTATGTTGAAATGGAGTTAGCGAAGATGATGTGGACAGTTGATGTTACTCAGATTCTTGAAATGGAATCACCTGCCCTTACATGCAGCATGAAGTTTCTCACTTTACCAGATCAAAGGTTCTGCGATCAAATTTTCGTTTGTTTTTGGAGCTACTGGCAGCAAGGAGGTTTAAACCTTGAAAATTTTCATAATCTCGCACCACCAGATCGTAGCAAGTGGCTTATTGTATCACTATCTTCAAGTCTTCTGTTTCATGGCAATTCAGTTTCTGTTAGGATTCCCCTGTACATTGCTGTCTAGATAAGAGTGGTTTTTCCTTTTTCTTTGCTTCTTAAATATCTCAAAATTTATATCAAGATTCCAAGTCATACACAATTCTTTCTAATACATTTGTCAATCTGCGCTTGTTTTATTAGATTACTGACAATTGCTCGCGAATGTTACTTCACCTTGTTATAGGCCTATCACTACTCCTTCACATGAATGTGCTAAGGGAAAGTGAAGCAGAAATTTCATTCAGTTATTTTCATTTTTTAAGCCAATTAATATTACTACCCCAGTGGTTTAGCCAGTTAAATTTATTTAATATTAAAAAAAGAACAGGCTGGCCCAAACCTTTTAGAACCAAGTCCTTGTGATAAAGACTCATGCTTAAAAGTGTTATGCATCATTACAGTTAGTCCAGCTCAAAGGACACCTAAAGATTAAAATAGCTTTATAACTTATTAATGGCATGCTAGCTTTTTTTGTAAATCGAAGTGATGGGTTTGATTCTGCTTGTAATCTCAAGTGGTTTTTCTAATTTAAAGAAGAAAAAAAGACAACTTGAGGACACGAAGGTTGTAATGTTATTGGGAGTCTGGCACCCAAACACTTAACTGGGATAAGGTAATAAAATAAAATAAAGGAAAAATATTAATAAAAGATTTTGGAAGCAATTTGGTTTCATGCTGTTAATAAGTAAACATTAATAATTAATAAGTAAAGTTTTATTTTAACATGTATCAAATCTGTTCAAATTCTTATCAGATATTAAATTTTTTTAAATGTCCTTTATTAATATTCTCCTAAAACTGAAATCCCCGTTGTGTACAATGTTTCAATGCATGCAAGTGCAAACATGTTACAAGGACATACTTTTATTTGATGCATAATAAAGAACGTGCGTTTCTACAAGACCAAAAGGAACCGTTGATAAAAAAATAAGCAAGTGAAATCATTCCAATCTCCAAATGTGAGAATTGATTGGAAATAATCTAATGATGATGGACAGGTGATTCTGTTCTCACAATCAGAGAGGCTTGGCATTTTCCTCTCCTCCAATTCCTTGCTCTGCTAAGAGTCATTTATCAACTTTGAATCAGATATTGTACATTTTTCATTTCTCAGACTTACTAGCTATTTTGCCATTACTTTCACATGTCAAACACTAGTAGGTCCGCACTGTAGAATGCTTCTACAGTGCACACCTAAGTTTGATTAAGTTTCAAAATGTATATATCATGCTCTCCGAAATATCATTTTTTTTTACAACGTAAAGTTTGGTGTATGGCCTTTTTTAATCCAATAAGGTAAATAAGATGCATTGCTACTGCTAACTAATGACACTAGCTGCTTTTTGTCAAATTAGTTGCATTTGAACCATGTAATTTATGAGGCCAATTTACTATTCTTTTTTACTTTTCTCATCTTTCAAATCTGACATCGGATTTTCTTCAAGTCAAATTATTCCTCAATTGACTTGTGTTAATGAAGTATATTGTGATACAAATATCTCATATATTTGATACAAACATCTATCTGAGTATTGTTGAGCTTACATAAACGTATCTTCCATAACATTATTTTTTTAATATACAAAATTGGGAACACATGATATTATTTAAGGCATGCATAGTTTTTTCTCATCCAACTTGTTGTTTACATTAATAAATATTCTTTTCAATCTTATTTATAATACCCTCCCAATTGATTCCTAATACAAAGCTCATTACAAAATTTAATAAAAAATTTGTGACTCATTTTTAAAAGGAAAAATGCAAATAAATCATTTTGAAATAAAAAAATAACAATTTAATTCTGTAAAATGTGATAATACATTTCAAGTCTCAAAGGACTTATTTATCAATAAATTTTAAAGTGAAATGACATTTTTACCTCCATAGAAAACAAAGAAATACAAAAATCAAGATTGGTATAAGTATCCATCAATGTGGATCTACTAATGAATAAAATGATTTATGAAATTATAACTTTCTATCAGCAATTTTTTAATTAATAAAATTTAACTAATTTTATATCATTTACAACTAATTTTATATGATTCCATTAATGATTAAAATAATTTAAGAAATCACGACATCCTATCAACAATGATTAAAAATGTCATCTCATTTCAAAACTCATTACTAGACAAGTCTTTTGAGACTTAAAAGAAATTATCATACCTCACAGAACTAAATTATAATTTCCTTATTTTAGATGGATTTATCCATCATTTTCCCTTTTTAAAAATGTTTTTATTTCTTTTACTCTTAATCTTAATAATGGCTTTCCATCTCCATTAGGGTGAAAATAGGACAAACTAGGCTAGGTTTTGATCAAATAGTCTTAAGCTTTTGTGATAGGTTAAAAACCAAAGCTTAGCTTAAAGCTTATGTGAAGTTTTCTTTTTTTAAACATATACTTGAACCTATTTAAAACTTAGCCTGGTTTAGAAGCTAAAGTTTACCTAAATCATACATATATGTAACCTCGTTTATCAACTAGAAAAATTTACCAACTATAATATAATACAACAATACAATAACAAAATTGAAATCAATACAAAAATTCAATTTGATTGAAAACACAATCAAGAAACTAGAAATAAAAAACAAATCAATTAAAGATCGAGTAGTCGGTATATTACCAATTCAACATCCAAAAATTAATAAAGAAACATGCTGAAGACAAAACTCGTCCAATGTTTTTTAATTCTAATTTAGAAGAAGAATGAGAATAAAAGGCTGAAAAAAAGTGGCAGAATCCGTTATTTCTTAATTTTTAAATAAAATAATATACATACATATATGTATATATATTACATAATATATGTGTATGAAAATATACGGATTTGTTAGACCTATGAGCCAGGCCCTTATAAAAATAGCTCCACATATTAACCTAATAAACCTAAAAGGCCTAAAACTGGCCTAGCACATTCATGGACCAGGCTGTAGGTTCTTAATAAGTTGTCTAGCTTACTTCTATTTCAACTCTCATCCATGATCTCTCTCCTCCCAATTTCTTTTTTTTTTAAAAAAAGAAACTTTTGATATTTGACTAATTTTTTTAATTTCATGAAAGTAACTAATGCGAACCGAAAGGATTTGAAAAAGTAATCGGCAACACAAATGACATCATGCATACGTGGACAGAGAGACTGAACAAAGAAGTCAACCTGGAACTATCTACGTGCAGTCCCGTACTAGTTTCACACTTGAGAGCTTCCGTGATACCTAAACCACTGTTTAGTGTTATCCATTGTAATGAATTTGGATTTTTCTGTGTGGAGATATCTAAAGTAAACTATTTCATATTTATATTCTGGGACCACCCTTACGAGTTCACCGTCATGCCGCTGACTTCCTAGAAATCTTCATCGCGGTCCATGATTTTTCCTACTCCCTATCGCTGACACCAATTTCGGATTACAATATACTCTCACTCTAACCAACAATATGTCACTATACACTGTTTTCGGAACTTCAACTAATCTTCTAAATACCAATCAATTTTTTTTTCTATTTTTCTTTAATTTAAAGCATGACGAATTTAAAAAGAAAATGCCAGTTTTGTTGTTATGATCGTTGCGAGTCTACTTTTATTACGTTGATCCTCTCTTTTCAACTGCTCTACTTCTGCAACAAGTTAATTCCAGGTTCACCTTTATACTGCTCTGCCACCATCACCCCTTTCGTTTTATTCCCATGGGAGGTCCCTAGTCCTATTTAGAGAGATTGAACCAGGTTAAACAGGGGGGATTAAGTGTCATCAACCAAGTTGAGAGGAAAACCAAGTGCTCCTTCCTAAAAGACCCTTTCTTTTAATCATTTGCATTAGAAACTACCCCTAATATGTGTGCAATTAGTAGGGACTGTTCGAGGGAAAATGATAGATGTGAGAAACGAAGGAGATTGAGATCTTAATATTTAGAATCAAAGCAAATTCCTCGAATGATTCTCACATTTAGTTCCAGATGGAGTATAGTGTTTCTCTCTGTTTTTTCGGCAATGGCTTGGGCCAAAAAAGAGACAGATGAAAAAATTGAATTCACGTAAAACTCTATGTAACTCTTCACCAATAAATCTATTACTTCACTGGTAGCATGAGACCCTAAAATGATTGCTTGCATATGATAATTTTTCTTACATTAATTATAAACCCATAATCCAGAGTTTAAAGGGAACTCGTTAGTTTTAGTACAGTGTTCTAATAATAAAATAACAGACTAATTAATGACATAAATACTATTTACGCAAAATTTTAAAAACTAGAGATCGTATGCACAACTAAAAATTTAGGGGGTGTTTGACTGTTCGTATAATTTATTCTTTTTCACTGAGTTTAGCACAAAAATATCAAAGTTCTGCCAAGTCTTGAGCTCAGACATGGAAAAGAAAAAAAAAACCATGATTTTCATATTAGCACTTGTGACTTAGCTCCTATTCACATGAGAGAAAAAAACATAAACTGAATGTGATATTACAGCAAAAATGGGGAAACAAAAAGAGAAGAAAAAAGCCAAACTGAAATTTCCCCAAATTGTCACTGTCAGTATTTTTTTTTTATTATTCTTTGAACTATTAAACTAACTTTGTGTATTAATATTGTATGACCTTCAATCCAAAGAATTCACAGAGCAGTTTCTTACAAACATTGGCCTCCGATTTTCATACCCACAATTTGAACCAAACATTCACATTCCACCCTCATCTTGTTAAACCTTTAATGTGTGTATTCAGGCTGATGACCGCCATATTTTTCCCTCCAAAGAGATGATGACAATGGAAATATCATCATGAAATAAACGACGTTCTCCTTGGGGGATTTCAATTAACTCATAAAAATCCATACCTGCAATGCCAGGCCACATGTCAAAGCTTGTTCACGCTATTCATATCCAATTATAATGAATGAACCCTCTTTTTTTCTCCTAATCGAATGCTTCAGACATTCTTAATCAGACTCAAAATAAGCATGTGTTGGAGGTAAATGCCATAATCTAATAATACTCAAGTGTCTTTGGAAGCACTCTACAATTCAAGAAGGAAGGAATTTTACCAGCTTTTGTTGCTGCTCTGGCCAAAGCTTCTTCAATGAGAAGTTGTGCAGGATCTCTTTCTGGATACAAAGTGATGAAAAACTCAACTCTGGAGACTGCTTCTTCATTGGTGAAGTATTGGTAAAGTCCATCGGAGGACAGTATCAAGAATCTGTCATTTGGGCTGAGACTGTGGTGGTGAAGTGAAGGTGAGCATGTGATGTAGGGTGAATCCCCTACGTAGTTCACTTTGAATGTCTCTAATACTGCATTGTTTTGTTTAGGCTGTAAAAATAACCCAAAACGGTTTTGGTTAGCCAGTTGATCAGCTAGATATATATATATATATAATGCAATGAAACTAATGGTTAGCGCAAGTAGAATTTGAACCAATGCTGTCATCAAGCTGATCAAACTCTCTGACTGAGTTTATGAACCAGGGATGCTTTAAACATGGATATATCAGACTACCTGCTTGAGAAAACCAGCCCCAAAAGCCCTCGTGACATTCAAGTGACCTTTTACTCTGCCTTTAGTGACTGCAGAGGGATCGTCTGGGTGTTCCCTCCTAATTCTCTGAACCTCCTGGGGTTTAAAATAGATCTCAAAATTAACGATCTTTGTAGTTTTGGTGTAAGTTTTTTTTTTTTTTTTTACCAAAAAAAAGTCTCACGAATTACCTCTTTCACGCTTGTGCTGTGATCTACGGTGAGCTGAAGAGAATCCAAAGCATACTCTGAACTCTGAGCTAAGACTGCTCGACTATCCCCAACATTCATTACGTAGACATCATCTCCTTTCATCAACACCACCAATACACAAGAACCCATCATAGCCAACACTGGATCCTTTGTTATTGTTTCATCAGAATCCTTAAGAAATTCGTCCTCTGCCTTCCTTAATGCCTCCGAAAGTGCTCTTAGTACATCTGAATGACTCAAACATTCTTCATTTGTTGATTCTGAATTTCCATTACTGAGAAGCTCCTTCAACTCGGTATGAACAGACCAAAAGAGATTGTTCAGAAGATAATCAGTGGCGTCCGGGCCGTTAAATCCATCATAGATTCCAACAAAAACCCAACCATCATCCTCGGAGATCACAATATGAATTCTATCTTCCCCTGCTCTTCCTTGAGCCCACTGAAAATCCATACCTTGCACTGCAGGGCCTTCACCATTTTCGGTCTTATCTTCATCGTGTTTATTATCCTCCGAAACGGACTCTCCGATCGAAACCACCCCTTTGATCGGTGTCACACTGGAAATCGCTCGCCGAAAAATCTTCTTCAAACTATTACTGGGTTTTATTAAAGACCCCTTTTTGTTATCAGATAAGCTCCTTTTGAATTTCAGAGATTCGGAGCATTCTTGTTGTTCTTCTTCAACGGAGCTCCAATTTAACCTCGAGTCAAGACCCACGATAGGACCCGAACCCGAATAAGAGAACCTGCCGTCCATGGGACTCGACACCATGCCGGAGCTTCCAACAGAGGAGCCACGGGGCTGATGATAATGAAGGGGCATGGAGGTGAAGGAAGTGGAGGACTCAAACGAAGCCGTCGCGTCAAAAGCGGAACCTCCGTGTTGGGATGAATTGGCAAGATATATGGAAGGCGGGGTGGAAGAGTTGGCGCTCACGGAAGCGCCGGAGATTGATCGGAAAGTCATCTGAGTGGTGGAATCCTCGTCGGAGAAAATATTGGAGCAGGACGATAATCGAAATGGGTCGGGTCTGGTGTAGCAGATTGAATTGCCGAGAGACTTTTCGTAGGGTTGGGGGGAAACATCTCATACCGGCGGGAGATTTCGCCGACGCCGGAGGAGCAGAGGCAGATTTTTCCAACTCCGTTTCCCATTTCGGAAATGCCTAGAGCCCAAAGTTGTGAGCCTTTAGATGAATATGTAGTGGAAGGAGAAGAGAGCAGCCGAACATGAGAATATCAGAAAGAGGAGGGAAGAAGGGGAAGGACAGGGGAGTTGACTTTTGGGAGGGACTGTTCTATAACTTTATTTGGAAAGGAAAACGTTAAATGGAGTTTTTAATTTGGAGGTATAGTTGACTTTGGATTTTAGATCGGTTTAAAAGGGGAGTAATTAGTGAGCCCGTGGTTTTGTTGTCAGAGGGTTATTTAGAAAGAGCACGATTTGGAGCGCTTTATTATGAGATAGTAATAACAGAGTCATTAATTTTGAAACATTTGACTTTTGATACGTGGATGTCATGTCATGTATCTTGCAGTAACTTCTCTTATTTTATTTATTATTTGGCCCAACTTTCCGGCCAGAATTTAACTTCAATACTAAATTGCTCGTATCGCAGGAGTGGTATGTTTTGGGCTGTTGTGTACTGTTAACTAGAGTGGGACTGGTGGGACATTATTAACTGACGACATTGATTTTGTATTTAATTTTTAAAGATAACAATTTTGGTTAAATTTATATGTAAGACTTATTTAATTTTATATACTTTAATATATTTATATTCAATCAAATCATGATAAGTAAATTTTATTTTTTAATAAAATTAATAAAAAAATTTATTGAGAATAAATAATTTTTAAAAGCTCCACATGTCATGATTTAATTAAAAATAAGCATATTAAGTATATAAGGCTACATATATAAGTTTTTCTCCAAAAATAATAATAATCTATAGATTTTTTTTAAAAAAAACATTGCAGTAATAGAACTTTGATATAAAATAATGTCATTTTAAGATTAAAGATAATTAAATAAGTACTCCTCTAATTCAGTATATAAATCACTTTTTAGAAACATAATCTGATTCATTTTATAAATTATTTGTTGATGGGATTATTTTGTTTCAAACTAAAATTTTCAAGTTTTCCTTAAAAAGTAAGAGAGAGAAAGATAAAAAAATAATATTATATAATTAACTTACTTTTTACTTTTTACTTGAAGTTATGTTTGAAATTTCATTTACTTTTATTTTTTGTACTTTTATTGTATTATTATTGATAGGTTGGTAGAAATAACTTATAAATAAGACCGAAAGAGTATACATTATTCTTTGAAAATTATGTAGAATTTTAATTCAAAAAAAGTATATATAATTTTCCCTTTATAGTTATTATTAGTTTTTAAATTGAGATATAAAAATTGTATTGGTCTCTGACAATGATAATATGATAATCATATTTTTTTTATAGAATTGCAATTAAATTATATATTTGTTATTCCTCCGTTAAAAAATATAAAATATTTTTAAATAAATATATAGGGTTAGTTAATTATTTTTAAACTAACGCCTTTTTTTATATATTTGTCATTATTTAATAAGATGTTTTATTTAAAGATAAAGGGTTGAGTGATTTATTTATTTAAGAAAAAATTATCAATAGGTCCAAATAGTAGACTTATTTACAAATAAATTCATGAAATTCAAAAACTACAACCAAATAATTTATAGTTGGGATGTAAGGACAATACTACCCCTATTAATTTGACTTTCATTTACAACTATAACTCCATAATTTAAAAGTAAAATTTTATAATTTAAAAATCAAATTTTTTATTTAACATTTATATAATATGAAGTCTCCATGGTGTTAATTATGTCTACTTAAAGTTATAATTGATCTAATTGAGATGAAAAATTTATAATTCCCCATGCAATTATAGCTTAAGAAAACATAGTTAACTTTATAAAGACACTATATTATATCAAGTGTTAAATAAGAAATTTGACACTAAATTTTGAAGTTTTAGTTGTAAATTGTGAATTTTTGATTGCAAGTAAAAGATATATTAATAGGGGTAATATTATCTTTATACCGCAACATAAATTATATTCAAGTTTCAAGATATTTGGTTGTAGTTTTTAAATTTTACAGGAATTATTTATAAATACACATATTGTATGGGACCTATTTATAATTTTTACTTTCTTTAAAGTATTTTTTTAAAATATTAATTGCACATTGAAAAATAGAAAAAATCTTATATTTTTAATATCTAATTTTAAATAAAATATTTTATATTTTTAAATGGAAAGAGTATATCAATATCAAATGCTTGCCAAAAATATCATAATTATAACGAAAAAAAAATCCTTATATACTTAATGTAATTTTTCAATCAAAATAGAATAAATGGATTTGAAATTTATAAAAAAAGTTAAGGATTAAAGAATAAAATGTTTTAGAATTTTTTCTTTACAGACTCTTAATACTCTAAATTTTTGTTTAAAACAATGCGCTCCGAAGCCAAAATAAAAGTGCAATTATACTCACCATTAACCAAAATAAATGTTTGACTATTAACTATCCTAATATCATCCGAAACATTACACGTGTCTTTGTCTCTTCTTTCTCTTCATTCTTCTTCATGAGCATAGGTTCTTGGAACACTTGAGGCTCATAGATAAAGTCAAATAAGATGAAATCAGAGAAGAAGAATTAGGAGAAAGAAGAGACAAGGACACATACAAACTAGGAGAGTTAACGATCAGATACCTGTTTGGTTAATAATGAGGTATATTGTACTTTTTAGAAAGTTTTAGAATGATATTGCTTTTAAAAAAAGGTTTAAAATACCAGTTGCCCTAAAAAAAAAAAATTCTGCAATATTTTGTCCTTTAATCCAAAAATCAAATGCTAATAATAAGTGTTTACAGAATAAATTAGGAATAAAAAATGCAAATGTTCTAATTGAATCGAAAAGAATATATTAACGGTATAAGCTTAAGTACTAAAATCTTTTCCTTATTTAAAATTGTGCTCTTTCACATTCTTCCAAATCAAATGACATATTTATTTGTTAACTAATTCTTTATTTTAACTTTTTACGTCGTCTAAATACATTAATGTTTTTCTTACTCTAATCGATTTTTTTTTTTTTTGCGACTTTGTCGAGTATAATGCTAAGATTTGACGTTTTATTCTCTATATGTACTTGCGTTTTATTTTACCTTGTAAATTGTGATCGACATCTTGCCATGCCAAAGTAGAAATAGCAGAGTTTGCCCAATAAAAAATAACAGGACAGCAGAAAATATATTTAGAATATCAAGAAATTTGATTCAAAAAAAAAAGAAAATAACAAAAAACCCTTTAAATTATATATAAATGATGTTTTAATCTCTTAAAATTTCATAATTTTTTTAAAATTTTTAAAAAAATTTATCATTAAAAAATTAATATAAATGACAAAATTATCTCTAATTCAAATATTAATTACCATTTACAGGTTTTATCTTAAGATTCACAATTTTTTAAAAAAAAAACAAGAATTCAATAATAATTTGTAAATTCGCACTTAAAATTTTAATATTTTTAAGTATTACAAATATAATTGTTATTCATAAATTTTATTTTACAATTCACAACTTTTCTTTTAAAATTGTAAAAATTCAATAACAATTCCTAAATTTAAATTAATGATAATTTAATTATTTATATTAATTTTTTAGTGACAAAATTTTTTTAAAAAACTTTGATAATATTATAGTATTTTGAGAATTAAAACATCATTTACATAATTCAAAAAGATTTTATTATTATTTTTTCTTAAAAAAATTACATATTTGAGAGGGGAAAACTCCTAATAAGTAACAAAGTTGAGGGATATAAGAAAGCAACGGAGCCGAAATATACTAACACTCAATAATAGTAGCATTTATAATACAATACTATTACCACATGCATTACATGGGCACGCAACACTGAAAATAACGAAAATTCTTGTTTAACATTTTAACTACGCATCCTTATTTGTCTAACAAAATTACTAAAATTTAATTAGCTAATTAAGTTTTCATTGACTGTATGGACTGTTTAGCAAGTGTGTGGTCTGCGTTTATTTTTTAGCATTTAGGTTTGGTTTAGATGGAGGGAGAAATGTGAGGAAAATAAGGAGAGGAGAAGATTAAGAAGAATTTTTTTTAAAAAAAACTATCTTTAGGAGTTTTTTCTCTTAATTTTCTTTTCTCACTATTTTTCTTCCCCTTTAAAAGAAAGGATTAGGCTGTTTGATATTGCTCCTCCCCAGATCTATACATCAATTTATTTTTCATATTGACGTTTTGTGTATACTATTACCGCCTCCGTTTTGATAGCAGCATGATTATAACAGTTGGCTAGCTAGATTATATAACTAGATGAAGACACTTGTGATTTAACTAAACGTGCAAGACATAAAAAAAATGTTTGACTGGAAAAAAAATTAATGGTTTGCATTTGTTTATAATGCAAGCAAGTAAACAATATTTTACACTCTTTTGACTTTGCCATGAAAGATATTGAGCATACGGTATACACCCAAATAAACTCTTTGCAAATGTTAATCAGCACAACAAACTTAGAATATGCCCTCATATATTCGTAGATATTTATTCATACTTATATTACTTTTTTTGTTGTAATCATATTACTTTTGTTGGCCAGCTAAACCTTATATTAATTAATGATCAGAAAAATTTAGTGTTATAAAAATTATTAATACATAGTACATATAAAAACTAGGGAGAATTGGTAAAAAAACTTGCTTGGAAAGGAAATTGTGGCTAAGGACCAAATGAAAGTTAAAGACCAAACTCATTATAATATTCAAAAAAAGATGGGATGAATGACCAAAATGCCCCTCATCTATTCAACATTGCTCTGTGTGCATTTAGAGCTCCCACCTCCGTCCACTGCATCCCCCGTCGCTCACTTCATCGTCTCCATCGTCGACCTAACATTTTCCACCCACCTCTATGGTTTGTGTTCTCTTCATTTTCACTGAGTTTGCCCCTTATTCATTTTCATTGTGTCTTCCCCCATTCCATTTCATTCCCTTCTCCCTTTGATTACCATTGATTGTGTTTCTCTGCCAATTCAACATCTCTTCCTCATTATTAACCTTTGTCTGCCATTGAACTTCTATAGGATAGGTTCTTCCCAGAGCTAAAGCTTCTCTATGTTAGATGATTCGTCAATTCTTCATCTTCTTTTGCTTTCAAGGACTTCAATTTCAATGCCAAAGTTTTTTTAAAAGAATATAGCTACAAGAAAAAACTATAATTGAAAAGGGTTTGGGCACAAGAAGCGACACTCAAACTTATGAATCGTGAATGCATCAATATGTTTCACAAGATGAAATTCAATATGTTTGTGATTATATTGTTGCCATATAATTAGTTGTAAATGTTCCCCTAAATAAATATTTAATATAAAATAAACCATCTTCAATGAAATTAAGAGCATCTTCAAAAGGAATTGCTATTATATATTGCTTGCATACTCGTATTGTATGAATGAGGAATAGTTTATTGAGTTTTTTGTATGTTAATGCAGGTGGTACCACACATCACATATGCCATGAAAGATTGGATTCCATTAGTTGCTGTAATTCTTGTGGATGGGAAAGAGAGACAGGAAAATGTTTGTATGATTGAGCTTAGAGGCATTATGGGTAAGAATTTTTGTGAAGTAGAGATGTTTCTTCTTCACCTGTTATCTTGGTCAATTCATCACATGGGAGTATATTTTTTGCTTTTACAAGTCACATTGAATCTATGTCATTTATTGGGGCTTTATAGCAATTGTCATTTTCTTGGTTATGTAAAGGACATTTGGCAAGTGTTTCTAGTTCTTCTTTTTATTTTAACTCATGTTGTTGTTTGGCTTATCTAATTTTTCATAACTATCTTGCTTCATGGTTTCACAATTTCATAAATATCATTGTGCATTTTGATAGCATTATTCTTTGTTGTTGATTAGTCTTCCTATGATTTTGATTCTGGTTCTTAATTAGTTCAATAATCATGACATAATTGTAAACCATTTATTTCTAATATAATCGTAAATTATCTATTTTTGATATAATTGTCACATGCTTTTATTGTTTGGAGCAAAACTAAAGGCAAATCACACAATGGAGGTTACTTTGGCTAACACAATTTACCAATTGGTGTTGAGAAAATATTATTTGATTTACAATATGAAATTCAAGGAAATGGTTCAAAAACTAGGAAATCTTCTAATATATTGTATAAAGATTGGAAGAATGGTCTGATTATTAAATATAGCCACTTATGAAATTTAGCACTTTATGACATAGTTTATGTACAATTTCAATTCTTAATGTACTCTTATTTTCTAGCATAGTGTTTACATCAAATCCTAAAAAATTATTTTACTGGTGAACGTTTTTGTATTTTTGTACAACTTCTATTAAGAATTAGGAAAGAAGCAAAAGCAAGATCTCTACCTTCTAATGTTGCTGTTGGAATGGGGAAATTGTACAAGAATTATAAAAGTGCATCACATATGTTTTTGTTAGTCTTTTTATTCAAATAAATCTATGCTATATTTTAGATGCCTTGTTTTGAATTATATGTGAACTTTCCATTTTGTTTGAAATCACTTCATTTTGCAAAAAAAATTATGTAAATAAAATACTTGACTATGATCTACTTGACTAAATCATTCTTAATATCATAATGAAATAATGTAAGTATTCAAAATTTTATATTAAACCTCCAAAAATTTATGTTTCAATTATCAATAATATCTTAAGTCTATCATCTCTTTTATCTATTCATGTTTCTAACATCAATCATTATATTATGATTGGCATATCAGCTTATGGTATTGGATTAATGTTGGTATGCTTTATATTGTGATTTTATCTTTAATATGTTTTCTTTGTTAATTGTTATTTGTATAATGGAAGGAAAACTTGTTACAATATTAAATCACCCTACGTCAGATGGCATAAAGAATCTAGATTTTTCACAAGATAATTATAAATTGTAATGAATGTTTAATATTCTTTTGAATTGCTATTTATAATTTTATGGGTGTTGTGTATTAATACTTGAATGACTCACTTGTGATGGTTATTAATTTTCATCTCAGGCATAATATTTTAAATGTACTAAAGCATAAGGTTTTGAATGAAGATGAGAAAAAAAAATAAGTTCAAACCAAGAAGCTCTTACACGCATATCATAATTTAAGCAAGCTATAAAGAAATGCTAATCAAGAGATTCCCCTAGAAGATTAAATGAAAATATGATTGTATTTTGAAGTGTACTTATGACCATCTCCTTATTTATTTATTTTTATCGGGTAAGATGTATTTTAACATAGGCATGATGTTGTTCTTATCTCCATAGTATATTTTTTGATATGAGGTGCCCTATGGTCTATGTTTATCATTTTGATTGTATTTGACAAAAAGATAGACCAAATCTAATGAAATTATTGTTGTTTCATTACAAAAACATTTTGGTCATTCTTTCTCTTCACTTTTTTTTCAAGACAATTCAATTGTCCTCCACATTGCGTTGTTGAATCCATATCATTTATAGGTTGATATGGCTTGCTATATAATGTATAATACTTAAAAAGAGAAAATTATTGTAAGTGTTTCTTTATTTGGTTTTTTATATATATAGGGTGGGATGTAGTTTAATATGAGCATGATGTTGTTTTTACTTCCTACGATATATTTTTTGATTAAAGTGTAAGAATTTTGACTTAGGGTGCAAGGGTTTTGGTTTGGACACAAGGGTTTTGACTTAGGTGCAAGAGGATTGGCTTAGGTGCAAGGGATCTAGTTTAAGGTGTAAAACTTCTGGCTTAATCATTTTTATGTAATTCAAGAGCACTGACAATGATGCACTCTTTGTGTGTTTAATTTACATGTAATCTGTTAAAGATTACATGTAAATCATTCATTAGTCATGCTTGTGTGTTTCTTCACATATTGACTTTCATGTAATCCATAGCCATTTTCATGTAATTCAAGGGCACTAATAGGGGCATACTCTTCGTGTGTTTAATTTATAGGTAATCCGCTAGAGATTACATGTTTGATTTACATGTAATCTGCTAAAAATTATATGTAAATTATTCCTTAATCATGCTTGCGAGTTTCTTTACATATTGATTTACATGTAATTCATAATCATTTTTATGTAATTTTGGGGGATTGATAAGGACATGCTCTTTATGTGTTTGATTTACATGTAATCCGCTAGAGATTACATGTAAATTATTCCTTAGACATGCTCGCGAGTTTTTTTCTCATATTAATTTACATGTAAGTAGTCATTTTCATGTAATTACAAGCGCATTAATAGTAGGTGCTCTTTATGTAATTGATTTACATGTAATTCATAAAATATTGCATTTAATTGTCTAAACCAAAAGCCGTGCACCTTAAGTCATAAGCCTTACATCTTAAACTAAATCCCTTGCACCCAAGCCAAAGCCTTACATTAAGCTTACAGCAAGAAGCCTTGCACTCTAAGCAGATCTCTTGCACATAAACTATAAGCATTGCACCTTAAACTAAATGCCTTGCATCCTAAATCAAATCTCGCATACCCAAGTCAGAAACCTTGCATCTAAGCTAAAATCCTTGCACCCTTTGATTATTGAGTTTACATGTAATCAAGGGGTGTTGAGTTTTTCTGGTGACCCTTTACCTGTTGATTGGAGTTCAGACAAGCATACTGTCAACTATTGGAGGAGTGGCTGAAGTGCCTTTTCCTTAATTTTCTTGAGTTAACATAGAGGGGCATTTTCATCATTTGATCAAATTATTTTATCAATAAGATAATATGGTTGGTCCGTCTATCTACTTTGGTCTCTTGACACAATTTTAGTTTCAACTAAGTCTTTTCTCTCAATTTTTTTCAAAAACTAATTTTCTTGTCCAAGTGAGAATCTACAGTTGGCAAGGAATATATATGACTTGTTCTATAAGTTTTTTGAGTTATGGGACTTGGCTAGACTTTAGTTAGCTTCCATGACTTGGCTCAAACAAATATAATGCATAATCATAGTTTTTTTATATTATTTCTTATATATATTTACTAATGATTAATATATAAATGAGGGTTATTTGAATTCTATACTTGTAATTAGTATATTTTGAATTACGAACAATTAAACTTGATACATCTTTGCCCCCACTATTAATTTAAAACTAACGGACTTTTAAATATATGGTAGATAGAGAATGGGGGCCCTACTATGTTTAAAAACTAATGGCTGTTAATTTCAAATTAATAGTTGAGACAAGGATGTACCGACTTTAATTATTCATGCAGCTTTTTATAATATAGAGTTCAAATAATAACTAAACTTATAGTTTAAAGTCAAATTACATATTAACCTAATTTGCTAATGGTTCAATTTTATTTGTAGTCATTCTTCAATTTCAGTTTAAACAAATTTACAAGATTATAGCAAGTGGATATGGTTGTACTGAAACTTTCTTTGATATTGCTAATACAATTGTACAAATTATTATGGTAGGACAATTGCAAATTACAAAATAATGCAAAGTTTATTAGTGACAGATTCCGATGAGTATGTTATTTAACAAATGGTGTTAATTAAGATGATGAGTTCACTTGATAGCACAGACATTTACCTTTATTTCTTGTCTGTACAATTGATAGTAGAACAAATGAACAATATTTAAATTGAAAACGTTTCCATAATTATTAGAGTTCTAACTATATTATATATATGTATATTTATAAATTCAACCATAGTTGGAATATGATTAAATCAAGCGAACCGCAAATCTCTCTCTCACTTTCTTTTTTTTTTGGGGGGGGGGGGGACAAATTGATGGCATCCATAGGTTTATAGTTATATAATATTATACCTTGTACGAGAAATGTAATATGGTAAGTTGTTTCCACAACGCATGTAGGTTCGGACAGCCTTTCCTCATCATACGCAGATATTTTGAGAATTAAGATCAAGATACCCTACTGCCCTCATTTCATGATTATTAAATTTAATCAAATGTCAATTGTTTTCCTTACAAAATAATTCAAGTGAATTGAGTCTCGAAAGTTTATTAGAATCATGTTTTTAAATTTAAAGAATGCTTATAAATATATTTATAAATCACTCACTAATAAAATTTTCACATTAATAGCAAGATTTAAAATCATAATATTATGAATTATAAGTAAAATTCTCATCAGTTGGACTAACCTTTGTTAATAGGATGAATTTGTTAAAAAATAAAAATCTAAGCAGGGAAAAAATAATAAGTCCATATCATATTCCTCTTCTATATTCGGGCCTGGGCTCAATCAGCAAAATTAGGAAGACTGGGCTGTGCAAAAGAAATAGGCAACATTATAACATATAATGCGTTTTTCATTTGGTTTGATGAGTTGGGGCTGATACAAGTCAACAAAGTTGGTTCAAATACGTGGATGGTTAATGCCTTTAACAACACCTTTGAATGGAAAAATTATTGCTGAGACCTTTATTTACACTTGTAACTATTTGATTGGATCCAAATTAGACTACGCAATAACAGAAAAGAAAAAAAGAAAGTCAAAAGCTGGGGGACATAGCTGAGTGGATGCACAAAGGGCATGCATTAGATAAAATTAAATGAAAGTCAACACGTAGAAATGAATGAACGAATATGAGTTTTAGCCATTTCCAACAAAGAGGGAACAACACACATCATAAAATAAGACTTGTAGCATATTGTGCCACGACAGTCTAAAGGCCAATAAGACTTGCTGTGAGACATGCATTAACATTGGATTTAATCATGTTAACGATGATGCAAATTAAATCTAACAAGAGGATTTGATCCCTCGAACCTCTCATTTACAAGTATATCATAGGTAGTGTGGTATCATGAGGCACAAGACTTCCATCAAGCGTATAGTCATGCAATCTAATAGCTAGCTTCTTGTAAAGTGTCCAGCAGCACGTAGGAGTTATAAATTAACGCTGATAAATACATGCCCATTCATGTTTAAAGCTAAAGGTATGGCATTTGGTGCCTTGTCTAGCTAATTCTCTCGCCTTTGGAGTTTCTAATTACTATTTATTACGACCCCACGAGTTGTGATCCCCTTTTGCCAATCATCACACATCCACATTTGGCAAGTGAACTTTTAAAGTAATTACGTGACACCTCCTTCGTAAATTAAAGCTCTCAAATTTTTCTGCCACGGCCTAAAACCCATGACAGACGCATATAACGTCACTGTCCTTTTTACATTTTTTGTTGTTGCGATCCATTGAGACGATGTCCATCAAATTTACCTTTCGTCTACCATCCAGAAGGAGGGCTTGGGGGACAAATAGATAAGCAAACTCTTCTCTATTTGTTCCAGCCCCAAGAGAAAAGTTGAAAGTGGCAATATATATATATATATATATTATAGAATTATCTGTTTAATTATTTCAAAATCCGTTGCAATTATCGGTGCACGCGGACATTTTTATGTACTTGGATGCATCGGTCAAGTGAATCTTCCGTCTCTGGGGAAGACAATGGTAAAATTGTAGCACAAATATAGAGAACCTCTGAAATGTCTGGTAATCTTTCATGTTCTACTAAGTTAAGCCCATTTTCTTCCTGTAGTCTCTTTTAACACTCCTTACAGTTTTTTTTCATATAAAAAAAAGTCCCATGTTTTTATATATATATATATATATATAAAGACATTTTATGAAATACCAATAACTAGTTCTTTATTTGTAACTAGAGCCATGAAATTTTTTTTTTTTGGCCAACACATGCATATTGAAATTCAAAGGCTTCCTCTTATATTATAAAATATCTTAGACTTGAAACAATCACCTAACTGCTGTCTTTCTAGCATATCGGGATTTCCAAAGCACTTGCAATTTTGCAAACATAAATATTATCAGTTGCACCAATATATCATTTTATTGGCTTATTGCACATGGTATATTTTTAGCATTAAACATCGCAGTTGCAAAATCCTGTGGTGCAGAAAAACAAACGATGGAGGCATTTGGGCCACACCTCCAAAGTGATTCCGCGTCCACAACAATCGGTCCAACTTCAATTGGGCCCCACCTTATGAATGTTGTGCCATCTGTAGGGGTCCCATTTTCCTTTTTCAAAGTCTTTACTTAAAGGTAAGGGATATTCTAACTTTTTTTTTTTTAAATTTTAAAAGTCTCCATTCAGAAAATTAATTGAGTAAAAGGACCTCAAATCATTTTAAGGAGCAAGGTCGTTTATAGGTATGAAGTTTCAATGTTAAATGTCCAAATTGCACATGATTACTTAAAATGAAAGTATGTATGTAAGTAGGAGATTTCAAAATATGATCGCAATTTTTCCTCAAAACGTATAACTTTTTTTAGGAAAAAGAAGTAATTTTTCTTGAAAACATTTAAAAATGTGGAACTTTTCGAGAGAGAAAGCACTTTCTGTCCAAAAATGTGGTGATAGAAGAAAAATTTGAAAGCATGGATGAA
This sequence comes from Prosopis cineraria, assembly GCF_029017545.1. Lineage (NCBI taxonomy): Eukaryota > Viridiplantae > Streptophyta > Magnoliopsida > Fabales > Fabaceae > Prosopis > Prosopis cineraria. The sequence goes on along the minus strand of NW_026555344.1, from coordinate 39,774,561 downwards.
GCATATATACACTTTTTCTCGAAGAAAGCTTGAGTAGATGAAAGGCAACTTATAAACATGATTTCGTCAACATTTTTATGCAAAAATATATATGGTTAAAGAAGCATGTGTATGGTAGAAGAAAAATTGCACATGTAGAAGACAACTAAAAAACTTGCACAGGACATAACATGAAAGAAGGATTGTCTATAAGTTGCCTTTCAGTATACTAGCCTTCTTGAACAAAATGCATGCTTGTTCCATGTTTTTTAACATTTTCATCTATCAACATGTTTCCATGAAAAATTCTTTCCTAAAAGTTCCACGTTTTCAAGAAAAATTGTTTATTTTTCTTGAAAAATTTCATGTTTTAGGAAAAAGTTCTAGTCATATTATAAAATCTCCTGCATGTTTTCATTTTAAGTAACCATGTGCAATTTGGACACTTGACACTGAAACTTTATACCTATAAAGGACACTAGTCCTTACAATGATTTGAGATCGATCATTTTTACAATTAATTTACTGAATGGGGACTTTCAATCAAATTTTTCAAAAAAAAAAAATACATTTAGAAATTATAATTGCTGAACGATACATTACTGTGTATGGATTACGATGCCCAGATTAATGGATTATCAAGTCCTGATCTTGTGGAAAACGTCCAAGGACTGTGACCGGAGGCAGTTTCAACCGCACCCCCTCCGGGAAGGGTGGGGGGGAAAGAGCCCATTGTTCTACATACATTATCAAGCTGTAAGTATGTGGTCATAAGCTTGAATATATGTAAATATGAAAAATATTTTTGAGAAAACTATCTTCAATTGTACCCGATACTAAAATCATTTAAAAAAGAGAAAGATATTTATTATTACCTCTAGTTTCTAAATACATTTTGCATGTTATAATAAATTTGATATAGGAGCATATACCCAATATATTTTTATTTATTATTAAATTATAATAAATTACATAATTTATGAAAACAGAAGAGCACAGCTCTATTCTTTAGCTTTATGTATGTCTATGGAGTACTTACCCAAATTTAAATCTTATCTTGAGTTTAATTGTATCCATATATAGTATAAAATTACCTAATAATGGATATTGTAAAAAGATTTAAAAAAATATTTATTATCCTTCTTCTTTACAATTAAACAAGGCTATGAATAAGTTACCCAGAAGACTTTCTTGCTCCGGCTGCTTCTCGGAGATTTTCATCTCAGGACAATAGTTACAGACAAAAATCAGTTTTTTGAAGCATAATTGGATGGGTCTCTCATGTTTTTGCCTATATATCTGATTAAACCTAAGAATTGATTTGGATTTTCCCTTGAACAACAACAAAAACAGATATCGTTGGTGTCTCGAGGAAACTTGGCACATAAATGTTGACGTGACTTCTTATGAACTCTACATTTAATCGTTTCTCCATCTGTTCAATATTGCCTATGACATTATATGAATATATTTGAATATTTGATTCCGCCCTCAAGTTCTATATCCTTGAAAATAGCTAGGCCTGCCGTCAATAGTTTTTATTTCTTAACAAATCAATACAGGATCATCTCGTGTGCGAGACATTAGATTGATTTAATTAATAGGGGATTGGACTTTTAAATTTTTGTTATATTAAAATTTGTGGAATTTAAATTAAAATCAAGCCTTAGATTTATTAATTTTGAAGTCAACTTCCACTCAATTTACACATTGATATGTGATAGAGATGGTCTGTTTTTTTTTTTTTTTGTGAGACACTGGTAATAGATATTGAAAAGGTGTTCAATTTTCTTACGTTATTGAAGCTTCCGGCCAAAAAAAAGGAAAGAAGAAAAGAAATTCTTTACTGTCTTCCATGACTTAGCCGTCCACCATCTCAAATCTCAACCGTTGACTCATCCTTGATTTTCAATGACTGTCATGCATGGTCCAGATCATCGTGTCGATCTAGACTATAGAGCACAAAAAGAAATTCCCAATTCCTAGTGGACACCAATCCATAGAAAGTAACTTGGGACCTTTGACGTTCACAAAAATAACAATAAATATATATAGCATATTTAGAAGGATAGAAAATACTCCTCACCGTCCTATCAAGGAGGAGGAAACCTGACATATATAATACAATATTAACTTAACGTACAATTATTATCTGATTATTGTTGTGACATTTCACGTTTGAGTGTACGAGATAAATTGACGTCAATCGATATAAACGAGGAGGTAGTAAACGCAAATTGGTTGGCCCAAAAAAAAAAAAAAACGCAAATTGAGTATAGATGACAGAAAAAAGGTACAGGGAGAATGACGAAAAAATTTCTATATATACAAATAGCAATTGACTACTGCAAAATGTGATAATGGCTTTTTTTTTTGAAAAGAATTATAATTAGATAACATATGAAAAAAATTAATTATTATAAAATTAATTGACAATTGAATTGTCAATGTAATTTAATTTTAATTTAATTATTAATAAACTTTGTAATAATTAATTTTTTATGTGAAATTTTAATATAATTCTTCATATTTTTTTATTGATTATTATAAGGATGACTATTTTAGTTGAGCTATTTATTAAAACGAAAGAGAAAATAGCTATTTTCTTTTTGCAAAATTATTTATCAATTAATTACAAGTATTATAGATTAGTAATTATTATACATTGAGAAATAACTATTTTGATTGGACCATTTATTAAAATTGAATAGAAAATAAATACTAAAATATGTGATGTATAAATGGATTAAAATTGACTACTTCCTTTCTAGAAATGACTACTTCAATTGTATTTGATTGTAGGTTAAAAAAAATTAGCATTAAATGGATGATAAACATATTTTTGCTAAAAGGAAGTAGTTATTTTATATTTCATTTTAATCAACAGCCTGATTAAAATAGTCGTTTCTCAACACATGATAACCACTGATACTGATGACAAATATGTTATTTTGTCAAAATATAGAACAAGTTTATAAGGATTAAATAATAATCAATACATTTTGTGATACTTAATTATCATTTGTGTATTTTGAGATTTTTTGTCATTTTTTAAGAGGACATTGATAAAAAAATAAAATAATTAATTAATTATTGCGCCTTCAATCACAACAATATGGTAGAAGAAGATTTATTTAAGAATGACAATTGAAAACACTGTAAAAAAAATTAATGTGAAATAAGGACAGCTATAAATTTCTGAATTTTCAATCATAAATTTTAAAATTTTAATGGTACAATTTTCTTCATATTTTTCAAAAATTTTTATTTGTCATTCTCTCTTTATTTAAGCGAGGCAGTGACCCAAAAATAACAAAAAACAAAGAAAAAGAAAAAGAAGATTATTCCATATGAAGGACTCATACGATTCTGAAACGTGGACGGTAGAGATTGCCCCGATCCATCCTCGTCCACGCTATAAATGGAGTCGTTGAGGCCTCTGAAACCATCTGTGTGTTTAGTTTCTACGCTTGACTAATCGTGTCTGTGATATCTGTGCTTCCGTTTTCCTTCTTCACTCGGGAATATGTCTTGCTCATGTGGCTCTAACTGCGGGTGCGGAAGCAGCTGCAACTGCGGAAGGTAAGATTAAATTCTGATCGATCGCTTTAAATATTTTTGCGGGAAAATTTCTCGGGTTTCTCCTGATTCATATATGAAAGTCACGATTTGCGAAATCAACTGAGCTAGGTTGATTTTGATATCATGTGGTGCAGCAAGATGTACCCAGACCTGAGCTACGCCGAGAAGACAAGCAGGGAGACTCTGGTGCTGGGGGTGGCTCCGATGAAGGCGGAGTTCGAGGGAGCTGAGATGGGCGTCGCCGCCGAGAACGAGGGCTGCAAGTGCGGATCAAACTGCACCTGCGACCCCTGCAACTGCAAGTGATCGAATCGTGGATCAGAAAGAAGCAGAGATGACGACCAACCCTTTAATTACTTCCCGTTGATGATGATGCAGAAATAAAAGAAACCATACACATATATATGTAGGAAGTGTTTGTGTACGCGTGCTTCTTGTGTTCGTGTTGCCGCCTGCGCCTTAGGGTTTAATGGCTGCTCTGTTTTCTGTTTGTTTTGTTTTGCATAAAGTTCAATCTCTGCTTATTGATGTTGACGTTATCTTGTTGGTGTAAAGATCGGTGTTATGGTTGTGTTGTTTACTTGTTTTCTTTTGTACGAGTTTCGTCTTGAGAATTGTGAGATGGGAATGAACCCTAATTGCTGGGAATTAGAGACGAGTACCAGGTTCACACGGCAACGATGCAGATATTTTCTTTTTCCTTTCCGTTGCATTATTGGGAATCATGACGTCGACTTCTTCTTCTTTTTTTTTTTTCAAGCGAGGGTGTAATCAGTATTGGGCGAATATTTCTGCGTTTCCTTGGGTTGGTGGTTGATCACTCGATCCTTTTCTTTTGACAAAGATGGAGTATCTTATCTTCTTTTTACCCTAATTAAGTTTAAAATGTAAATTTATATTATTCGCATCTTATTAAGGATAAAATTTGAAATTCTTATATTATAGTATATTATAATTCTCAGCTAATAAGATGAACTTCATGCAGATCTATAACCGGTCTTTTTCTTATCTTTACGTGAACCCTTTCAACCTAATCAAGGGAGAAAACAAATAGAAAGTGAGAACTGAGAATCACATGTGATTTTTTACTGGCAGTAGATATTATTTTCTTTGAGGTGATGAGGATGAAAGGTAGACTAATAATTTGACTTCTATTTATTCTCTCTATCCGATGAATTCCCTCTATTATCAAAAAAGAAAAAAGAAAGAAAGAGAAAAGATTCCCTCTAACCTTTTCTTATCAAAGTGTTAATTATGTGATTCATCTTTTGACTCCATTTATATTATATATCGAATCTTCACAGGAGAAATCTGTTTCGCCTTTTTCCGTTGATCCCGGGCAGTGAATCTTAACCCGTGCCTTTCTAACTATTTTTCATTTTTTTTTCCCCAAAGAAAGAAACAAAAACAACAGATGGGAACTTAAATATTGTCAAAGAGAATTTTATATTATTTATATCTCTTTGTTTTTAATGTATAGCATCAATTTCAAACGTGAAAATTCAAACGATCCAATTTGATTCGTGGCTCTAAATTGTTTGGGGTCATATTACATCAAAATCAATGATTGTAACACCACGTCTCTTGGGCTTCTAAGAGGCATTGAGAATACTATTTTTTTGAGACTTAGTTCTTCCTATTCAGTTTCTCTTTATTGTACCTCTGTTGTAGCTATAGACCATTTAGATTAAATTTTAACAGTTCATATTAATTCATATTTTTAAAATTACCAAATCCGGGGGATCAAAATGGTAGAGATAATCAAATATGCATGAATCATTAGATAATCTGATGGACCCCTTCCAATCCGATTTTTTTCATACTTCTGGAAATAATCAAATACTCTATGAATCATTAAATTCAATCACATATGGCCGTTGAAGTTACATTTGTAAGGGATTATATTTCTGAGATGATTTAAAATATGAAGCAGCAGCCCGTTGGCATGCAAGAGTGCGTCTTTCATGTTGTGCACGGCATGCAAAGCAACTGGATTTCTGATTAGTTAGTTATCCAATTGACCACCAGATGGGTAATCTAGTTATCTATCTCTCAATTATTAAGACGAATTTTTCCCAAGGCGGTGACATTAATTATTAGTTAATTCATAATATAGTATTTTTCAAGTGCTTGCCTTGGAGCTTGGGTTGGTGCTCATACATCATCTGCATCAATACATATTGTATAAATATAATATTATGAAAACTCAGATCATCTGACTTGGTCATCTTTCCAATCAGTATTTGTTAACATGGCAAATAACATGTTACGTATCAATTAAAAGTTGAATGATTAATTTAACTTAACACGAACAAAGTTAAAAAGAACATATAGGCAGCATATAGGCAAACATGCACATTGTTGTTCTCCACTATGGTACACGCACGAACACAAGGCAACATTGAGGATGTTGCTAGCAGCAGAGGATAATGCAATTTAATAAACAAGAAAAGAATTTGGAGTAGTAATAAATTGCATTTGATCTTGGCTAATAAAACGCAGCCAAGTCAGCAAGTCACTGTTGCACTTGTTTCTTTTGCATTGTCTTCGAATATCGTTCTTGCAGCTTTAGTGAACAAGTTGTAAGCCTGTAAAGAAGAGGTCATATAGTTTCTTTTATATCACAACGATTTATTCTCCAAAAAGAGAGGAGAATGCATTAAATTGAGTTTTATGTCATATTCTGCACTGCAAGAAAAGCAAATGGGACCAGGAGCGCCACCAAAAAAAGAGACGAGACGAACGAGCCAGACCAACAATAATAATTGGATGCATGTAAATGAGTTTTATGTCATATTCTCCATACATATATTTCTTTTTCAACCGGATTCTATTTAATTGTATCATTTTGCTTTATTTTATATTAATTATTAAGTTTAATTTTATTCGATGTGAAACTTTTTACATTAATTTAAGTCCCTAAGACTAAAGTCCTTACTTTTGCAATCAAGGCCAGCTTGATTTTTGGACTTCAAACATCTCACATGAGCTTAAGTCTCCTTAAGTGTGAGTTTACAAGCTCTTTCTATTGAAAAATTGCCACAAACACAACAAAATCCCCTGTTCCCGCAATCAGGATCTAATTTGGACTTTATCCCTCTACAAGTTTCCCATGTTGAAAGACACTACAAACTCCAAAGTCCTAGCTCCCGAAATCAAGGGTTTTGAGCTTTATCCAGGTTAAGGTCCTCAAGTTCTCATATCAACTCAAGTTCCTCAAGTGTGAAAAATCAAAAACAACTAGGTCCCAAGTGAAATTTAGACTTGATACCACTTGTTATAAATGGGGAGTGACCACTTGAAAAAGGAGGGAGAGAGCAAATAACAACAATGGAAGGAAACCATATCCTAGTCATGAGTTATACCTAATTTTATTTTAGTTATTAAACTCAATTTTATTCGATGTGTAACTTTTCATATCAACTCAAGTCCTCCTATAGCTGAATTGTAACTTTTAGTGTGATGGTACCCTAATTAGCATTATGAGGAATTTGAGGTCAAAAGACTTATTCCTTAAAATTTAAAGCTCGAGAGCCTAGTTTTCGATTTGGAAAGTTTAAGAAGAAACAGTTTGCAAGTGACACAAATTTCAAACAGTCCTTTCTATTTTTCATATATCATTTTTTATTATCTATACCTGTTTGGAAGAGAGGCCAATCTTCTCCAAATCATTTAACTGCATAATGCCGAAACAACATCATCAGCAAAAAAGTATAACATTGCCTACTACCTCGCAAATTTTTCTTCACTTACAGATTTTATAGGGCTTTCGGCTCTGAGATCTATTATATATTCTGCCATTTTCTCTCCTATACCCTGAAGAAAGTGAATCGCAAGCATTAGAAAATATAGAAGAAAAAATAATGAATGAATATATAAGAAATGACAAAGACAAACTTGAGAAAAATAAAAATCTCTTTATCTAATGATCTTAATTGATTGGATCAATTACGTCAAGCAGGTAGCCTCTAACCCTGAAAGTCTGAAACTGGGAAAACTTGCTCAACTTCTGAACATTTTAAAATCAAGACGAAAACTTTAGTTAATTTGTGCATCAGTGTAAATTTTCATTTACCTTCAACTCAAGCAGTTCCCTTCTGCAAGTTAAAAAAGAAGAAGAAGAAGAAGATCAAATCCCTTGTTAAGAGCTTCAAAGAATGATTACTAAATTTCTATGAAGAAGCAAGACAGACAGAAGAAGGATTTACTTTACCTGCTCGCATTGTTCAAGAAATAAACATATTCCTGAACTAGACAGTTCTGCATATTATTAAATTGGAGATGAGATGTGAGAATGATAATTCAAGAAGTGTAGAGAACTTATGAGGTTTAAATAGTTGCGTACCTTCAATGTAGAACTCCTTGCACTGAATTTGTCAAGTGGAGTGCTGTTATTTTGGATCTCATTGATATTGATGGGAGAGAGTGCCTTTCTGAGAGGACTTCGTAATGTATTTTCATTGTCAGTGGTGGTTGACCAATAATCTTTCTTCTGTTCATAATTGGTGAGTTCTCCTCCTTGGCCAATGACTCCACTGCATAACACCACATATTGCTTATAGAAGTTTAGAAAGTATAATAGACTATCAATCAACCATGACAAAACAAAATGCATATGCATACCATGAATGTTTCACGACATTGTCAATGTCTGATATGCTTGCGCATATGTAGGTTCATGATTTATAACTAATAAATCATTGCATGAAATTCTACCCAGGTCCAAGCATATATCTGAAACACAAATCAAATTGACTCTCTTGTTATGGTGACATACCTCGTGGATAATTATTGGATTCTGATGCAGCCTCATTGGTAACAGCCTCTTCTCTATTGTCCATATCACCGTGATGTGGGCTCTATAGAACATTTCATATTATTATATACAAGCAAAGATGAATATATTCCGCCTATTTTATGCATAAAATTTGCATAAAAAGTTAATATTTATAAACATCGGGCCAAACGGATCCTTTCTAAATATTGGATGTTATTTATAGAATGTTAGATTTTCAAAGAGATATCTTCTCAAACTACTTCATCAATTTAAGCAAACGAACAGCATAATGATACAACTAGTTAAAAATAAGGCCTTGAAATTCCATTTATGATGATGGACTTTTAGTAAAGATTCTTTAGCATATTTCTTAGGCCAACTAGCTGTGCAAGTAAGATACTAATGAAATAATACAGCATAGTGTTTTGAGAAGTTGATTGTTAGGAGTCAAAGAGTGATTTACTATTGAAAGAATTTTGAAATCAGAGAGTTAGGCTCAAAGTGGATGAGAGAGTTGGACTCAAGATCATGACGCGAACCATTCAAACTTATAATTGATAGGAAGGTCATCCTTATAGAAAAAAAATGAGATTTTACTCATATGAATTTGGGAATTTTTCACATTATTAGTAACACTTAGAAATTGTGCTGGTGAGAGTTTTAGCACATGTAATGCACTAGCAGTATTCACACTAACCTCGAAACAAAAATCAAAGGTGCCTTCACCATCTGGCAGATTCCTAAAAGCCACTGCAAAAGCCCTGTAATAGTAGTAAGTAACAAAAAATGTCAATGACAGAAATCATTTTTCAATATTATTTCAGAAAGACTTCAATCACTATCCACCTTTCTTTTGTTCGTTCAGCATTTTGGCTTATCACAATACCTCCTCCCTTCACAGAACTCACAAAGGTGACAGATCTCTTGGCAGAGTTTATGGACTTGGGAGTTTTCCTTAAACATGGAGAATTAAATGCTGCAAGTCTTTGTGAGCTCTTTGTTTTGCCTTTTGATTCTAGCCAAGCTCTTAATTTGGCTTCCATGTCAACTCTGACTTTTGGGGTCTCTTGTTTCTGAGTCGAAGGTACAAAATTGGAGATATGCCTTGACCTGGCAGCCAAACTCACCGTATGAACAGACTCCTGGTATTCTCCTGGATTCTGAAATAAAAGGCAAAACGTTCTCATGGCCACTCAAATACTACATATGGAAACATAGAATATAAAAAGACTTATGCCTGCATCCATCATGCGTCTTAAACACTACTAATATCAGATAGAGTGCGAATTTTCAAAATCAAATACTTCAAACTCTATCATTTGTCCATATTATTGAGTTAGTAATTATGCTTTTTAGGTTACTTTGTTTGTAATAAAGATTTAGTGACCTAAAAGAAAACGTATAAAAATAGAATAATGAACGGCACTCCAAGGGTTGACAGCGGAAGTTTGATATGGGGCATCTTTTCGAATTTCGTATAAACACTAAAGATTTTATAGTTTGGCGATGTTTTTGTGGATCATGTCAATGTCAGTATCTATGCTTCTCATATAACTAGAGTTGTCTATTTCATGGTCTAGTGAACCGAAAGATAAACGAAAGAAAGGGAATCCTGAGGAGTCAAACTTACCAAGCAAGCAACCATAAGTGCACGGCTAGTTCCTCCTAGAGAGTCCTGCAATATCCGGGTCAACTTGGTTTCTCGATAAGGCACTCGACGTTTGTTATTGTTCAATGCATATATCACATTAGACAAAGCAAACAGAGACTGGTTTATTTTGGCACTTTCTTGGAGACGAATTCCTTCATTGCAAGTTCTTTTGTTGTCTTCGTTACCTGGTTCAATCATATGCACATCAGCATGGTATGAGTCACGACCACAGAAACTGGTAACCTATGCTATGAATGGCAATTTAAATAACTGTTTAACATTGCATTTTTTCTCGTGTCATCCCATGTCTAAGCATGATGGGATAAGGAAAAAAGGCCTTCACTTCTTCCAATGCTTGCCACTTCCTTGTCTCTCAATCCCCATTCTCCACCGTGAGAAAAAATTCTCTCCTCCCCATTTTCTTTTTCTATTGGGATATCTATGAGACCTCCATATTTCTAAAACTACATAGAAACTAAAATTTTGCAAGACCAAAATTTGAATAAAGCATATAAATATTTTTGGTCTAAATTGTAAATTACAAATAATAATATGGACAAATGTATATGTGTCAATATTTGAATGTGGAGAGCATGGTTTCCAAAAAAAAAAAAAACAGAGAGATCTGAATTGTGTTATATGTGTCAATATTTGCGCTTTTTGTAACTAAAAAAATCTGATGCCAAACACCAATTGAATATAGAAATAACCTGCCAAGTCTATGAGATTCAACTTCCCACACACAGACCCTTTAGTGCCATCAGTGGAAGGATTGAAGACAGAAATCAAAAGCACTCCATGACTCCTACTTGAGACATCATTGAGGCCTGTGTGTGCAACTTTCCTTCTCTGCACAGCAGTAGAAAATGTCTCCATAAATTCAGACATTGTATGTATGGGAACCTGAGAGAGTCCCCTGAGGTGGATTTGTCCATCTTTGTCATCCATCACTGAAATCTCCTTTGCTTTGACCTCCAAGAGGTCGTAGCATCTGTCCATATAAACCTCATAGTATGAAATATGTGCTGTACAACCAGTGCTTGGGCATATGGACAGGATCGCAGACATTGCTAATGGCATTAAGCCAGGTTGTTCCTCAGTGCCCTGCAATGTTTTTCACAAAAACACAACAAAAGACATAAACGTGAAAAATTAAACATTTATTTCCCCAAAAGTTACTATATCATAAGCACTGCAAACTCCAAGAGTATTAAGAATCAGGGACTGTATGAATTCAGACTCCTTCTCACCTCTATAGTTGTTGAGCTAGGATATCAAAAGGAAGGAAACGGTTTGGATAATGTAAACATCACATTTAGGGCGGCTTGTTTGGAGGTTAAAGTAGCATTAATGAAAAAAGGGTGCGAGCAAATAGTGAAATTCTTAATATTAACCTTACAAACATGAAAAGCAAGGATAGAAGAAAACACATCCGAAACTGTTACACATTCTTAGAATAATGATCAAAATTCTCAAAAGAATGAAGACTGAATAAACTCAAAACCCTTATCACCCCTTAATTGCTGGGCTTGGATGCCACAAAAAACGAAAACAAAAGTTCTTGGTTCTAATTTTATGAAGACTTTGACCAATTCTTTTGGAATGCATTGGATTCTATCATTACCTAGTGCAGTCTAATATATGAAAACATCACCGTCCTAACCTCAGATATCACATGCTAGTCATACATTTAATTCTTTCTCAACACTTCAAACATACAGTTAAGAAAGCAAATAAACGTTTCATAAAGATCACATTCACACCTGCATAGTGTATGTTTTTCCACTTCCAGTAGCTCCATAAGCGAACACAGTTGCATTGCAGCCGTTGAAGACACCTGAAATCAAAGGGCTTACTTCTCTATGGAAAATCTGGCCCACATTGTTATCCTCTTGGCCAAAGAAGGAATCCAACTGATAACACTCCCTTCGGCTATAACCAAAAGAAAAATGAAAGAGTCTATCGTCAAAACTTCAAAAAATATAATTTCCTGAAACAACATCTTGAAAATAAGCTCGGTTTTCTGACCTGGTTTCAGGGTCTTTGAGATAGACAGTGATTTCCTCCGGGGATTCAGAGTCCTGGTCCAGAAAGGAGATGCATGAGCTTGAATTTCCATTTCTTGCAGATATTTCATGAGGAAGAAAGGGTCGAACTCTTATGATGACCCTGACCTTGGAGATTGACTTGGGGTTTGAAGTTTTCAGAGGGGTGCAAGAATTGGAAGTTTTTGGAGTGTTCAACGAGCAGCTGGGAGTTGCCATGGAGGTAAAGCCTCAACTTTCGATGAAAAGTACTCAAAGATTATGGATCTCAAGAAGGGGGAGGAGGAGAAGCTTGAAAACGCAGTTCAAGATCGGAAGAGAGGCCCGAAGCTGGTGGTTTCGAATACGTCCTGACCGTTAAAATGAGTCACAATTTGAATTCGAGTTTGGACCTTGTCAATTTTTTTGGGCCCACAAAACTAACGGATCAAAGTGGAAACCTTTAATAATCTCCTGCTTAGTTAAAAGTCCCCCAATTCCCCATTTCGAGCCTTCGGCGTTACAATTTTACAATCTACAATGAACAAATTAGGATTACAATGTTGGGTTGGCCATAAGATTGTATGCAACTATACATATTACAGATTAGGATAATCATTGAATCGCAAAGGCAGGATAATTATGAGTTATTGATTAAATCATTCGTTATATCATTTTATGTTGATGTTAAGTAATAACTCATAATTAATAAATTAACAAATTAATTATTAATAAATATGATGGAAATTTGCATATGCCTATTTTCAAGTGTGATGAGCATGAAGAGTTCAGTTTCATTTTCTCTATTTCAAAGTTAAAAATTCTAGATGAAACATGATTTTTTTGGGGGCCCAAAACGCACTCTCAATATAATTGCTTCCTTCTTTAAAAAGAAAGAAAGAAAGGAATTGTTGGGTTGGAACACGTCGCACGTCAAGATGTTTGAATTTTCTTGTTGAAGAGGGTACGTTCATGCATGCTTAATCATGTAATAGACAGCCAAGACATCGTCACGATCTTTTATTACTATGATATAACTAACCATGCACAAAACATGTATATTTATAGATATCTTGCAATGTTAATTCGATGTTTTAGATCTACATAGCGGATCGGTGTCCTTGCTAGGGTTTGAGGGAAAATTAAAGCAGACTCCGTCATGATCAGTTGCATGAAATTAAGGTAAGGGAGCATATAGTAAGTTTATTTCCTTTCCTTGTATTTTTCTAGACTGACACTAAGAAATAACCATGAGAGTCCCTATTAACATAGGTAATATTGGGCCAGCATGTGTTCAGTTTTTTAGAGATGCATGGTTTAGCTTGCATGAGTGGGTCTCTTATAAGGATGGCCATTGCAGCAATGTGTAGAATGATTTAGGAGGCCAGTTGACAGCTTAAAATCCAGGGAGAATGGTACCAAGGGTCTCCAAACCAAAAAAATTTACAATTAAGGTCCAATGTATTCTGAATTTATTCTGTAGACCCAAAGAGCTTAGATGTAAGTGTGTTTTAACAGGAAAAGACCCATTCGCCCATCCCAAAACCAACTAGTGTTTGACTTTGACCTCTTCTCCCTCCTCTCCTCTGCCTTCATTCTCTTTCTCTTCATCTTCATCTTCCTTCTCTCCCTTCTCTCATTACCTTTCCTCTCTCCCTCCTCTTCTTTGGATTTGACATAGAAGGCTTTGAATTTGCTTGTTTGTTTTATCATAAAATTGATAGCAATTTCTAAACAAAGCATATGGGATATATGTAGTTCGAAGGAAGCTGGATTTTGCAACATCAAATATTGTTTTACTTTTGAAAGGGGTTTATTTATCTTTCATCTAAATCATATTTTGAGCAAGAGCTGAAATTCAAGTGAACTCAATTTTGGGAACTACTACAGAAATTGTAAAAATCAGAGCATGCTATCACTGAGTTGTGAATATTTGAAGTAAAAAATTATAGACTTTGAATTATGAATAGATGAACCTTTAATTGTGAATATTCAAATGTTTGGTTTTAAATTTGTGGACTTTGGGAAAACGTCAACTTCAAACCTTTACTTGTCAAGATATAGACTTTTACTTGTAAATATTTGAATTTGTGCTTGTAAATATTAAAAATTTTATTTGTAAATTTCTAAATTTTGTCAATTTGTATAGGAGTATAAAATGATTCAGGTATGACATTTTGTACTTGCTAATGGAGTATGTAATACTATTAAAGCTTAGAGTGCCCTTGCACTCACAATAGGAATCAAAGAAAAACAAAAATAATAAGATGAAGCATCAAAATGTACTTAATATTTCTCTGTGCTATCTTAAGTTGGCTTTTTATGTATGGAATTGGTTTTCTGTAAATATATGTATAACAAATATTGTGATGTATGTTTGGAGAACACTTGCTGCGGTGTAAATGAAATTATTTGCAATGAACATTGTACAAGTTTTTCAGGTTTATAAATAATAAAAAGTATGTATATAACTTAAAAAGGTTCATTTTTTAACAACACAATATCTTTTTATTTCATATGGTCCATGCAATTAAGCTTAACATTTTTATGTTTTCCAAGTTTAAAAAAAATAGAAAATCTATATATAACATGAAAAGGTTCATTTATTAAAAATACAATATCCATTTATTTTACATGGTTTGTGTGGTTATAAATTGAACATTTTTATGTTTTTCAAGTTTATGAAAAATAAAAAGTCCATATATAACATAAAAAGATCTATTTATTAATAATATACTGTCCATTTATTTCACATATTTTGTGCGGTTATAAGTTGAACATTTTCCCAATTTATGAATAACAGAAAGTCCATATATAACATAAAAATGTCCCTTTATTAAGAACACAATCTCTATTTATTTCACATGATCTGTGTGATTTAATTAAATATTTGTACAAGTTTCACAGGTTTTTAAACAACAAAAAATCTATAAATAATATGACAATGTTTATTTATTAACAACACAATTTTTATTTATATGACATATATAACATTCGGGATTTTAATTGTTCGATTAAATTATATCAACAAGGGTAATTAGAAGTAATAAACAGTAGAAATAGACTAGGTGTAAGGTAGAGCAAAATTTAGGGCTTAAAGGTGTATTTAAGGGAAAATGTTGGGTCTTTGTTCATAACAATTGTAATCTAAAGAGGTGATCATTGTGCGTGAACAAGCATTATTGAAAGAGAAGTGTGCTCTATGTTCACAACTACCTGCAATTGAGTCCTTCAGTAGAGATAACCACCCATAATTATGGACAGATAAAGCAAATTTGGTTTAAGTGGCTTCAACCATCTAAGGTTGTGAAATACATAAGCCAACTGTTCACGGTTGCAAACATAGATAAAAGTCCCTATTTTGAAAATCAAATTAGAACCCAAGGAGAGGAAGGGGGAGAAGGAAAGCAATAATGGTGCTCTATTAGGACTTCAATTTTTGTCTACTTGGGATTATTTTTAGTCCTCCAATTATCCAGCTAAACTCCCTAATCCTTCCCACTACCTTCCTACACGTTTGTCTTGAAAGATTTTTAGATTTGGGAGTTGTGATTTTTAAACTTTAGGGTTTAGATCCAAATCCAATGGATTGAATAGAGTTATTGGAGTTACTTTAAGTTTATATATCTAGGATTGGTGATTTTATAATGTTTAAGTGTTGGGATTTAGGGTTTATATGAACCTTAGGCTTAAATTAAGACTTTGAGAACTATATAGACCAAAATTTATTGTTGTTAGAGTTCATGGAGGATAAATGGAACTAATAAAAGGTTGTTGGGGGCTTTAGTTTAGTTAATGATAAAAGGTAAGGTTGTGGCTAGCTTAATTAAACTAAAAAATTCTTTTGTTGGGATTGATGATTAATGATTAGAGTTTAATTATATGAATTATAGTTGCTCGGAGTTGCTTGAGTTTAAGGAGGCTTGAGAAGTGTTGTAAAATCCATTGTTAACCATTTATATAATGAAAAGGTTGAGGTAAACAAATAATTTATCCTAGTTATTAACCTGCTAGATCATATTTAAGGTTTTATAAATTGTCAGGATGTACCTATATGAGATTATATCTATAAACAAGCATGCGAGTATGTGAGTTAGTTTTAAAACTCATGTGAAATAGGAAAATGGTTATTATTGGGTGAAATTGAAGATTTTGATATATATATATATATATATATATAATTGCGTACACCTATATTTATGAATTTATGATCTTAATCTATGATAATGGTGTATTGATCATGGTTATTACTGGGTGAAATCTAATATATGTGCAAGCATAGTCATGCATATATGTGATTTAGACTAAAGCAACATGTGATTGTATGATGGTGCATGTGAGGATGGGCGGTTCACTTTAAAAGGGAGTAGTACAAAATCATATGGTATCACTCGACACCATGCGTGGCCTTAGTATTTGATTATTCTATTTGAAAGTCCTCGTTGTATTGCATGTAGCGGTTAATTAGGCATATGATACCTTAATTAGTCAAAAAATGGAAAATCATGGTCTAAAAGTGGAATGAGACCTTAGCCAGGTTATTTTCCCTATTTGATGAGATCAGATTAGTCTGGTCATAGACTTGGCCAAATCATGTTAATAGCCCACAGGTTCAATCGTCAATGTTTAAGAGGTTCGATTTGAATCTGTGAATCATGCATTATTATACCATGATTATATAAATTGTTGCTATCCCACTTTGCATGTTTATTTATATTTTGACTTATTAGTAGGTAGTGTGCTTATTTAGTTATTGGGATTTTATCTCATCTCATAATTGACAGTGCTGCCAAGGGTAAAAGGGAAGCTAGTCATGGCAAAAAGTAGATAGGCTCTGCTCTTTGTAATTGCCCAATAACTTTTGATTAACAATGTGTAATTGAATATATGTACACATGTTTTCATTGCCAACTAGGAACATATCATTCTTTTAGATGTACTTGCATGATTTATGTGACTTGTTATTGTGGGAATTTGGCTTGTATTGTGAATCTCTTGGTGAGGTTGTATTGTGGCCAAATTACACCTGCAAGTATATGATTACTTATGGTATACTAGATATTTTGATTATTGAATGTTGTTGGTTAGCCAAGTACAACATTTATAGATATGCCTCTTTTTAGTGAATTTCTAGAACGTTTAAATGGTTTAAAAATGTGTTTGGATGATGATAAAGTGTGAATAACTATACTAACAAGTACTTGCCAATTTATTGGACTTGGTTTAAGCCTCAATTGAAGCTAGTAGCACTTAGATGCAGTTCAAGTTGTGAAAATATGGCTTTTTGCATTCGTATGTATCTTGTTAGGGCAAACTATATTTTTAACAAACATTTGGTTATCTATTTCCATATTAGTCCTCATGCTTCCCTATATTGTTTAACTCTGATTTCTAAAACATATGTTAAGCTTAACCAACATTTTTAGAAAGGGTTTTGGTAGGATCCTGAGTTTTATATGATTTCAAACTTAATTATTAAACCTCTTCTGTTGTAAATCATATGGATTAATTGGTTCTTAATTATTAGTGAGGATTTGCATGGTATATTCTGATAATATCAAGTGGACATTATAGCATACCTGAACACTTGCATAACAGCAACATTTGTACATTATAAACTTCATAAATAACATGTTTTCATTGAAATAACAAAAACATTTATGTCAGATTTGGGTAATTTCATGCTAGTAGAAAATGGTAAGCTTCATGTTGCTCCTTTGGTCTCACTATCTTTCCAAACATCTTAAGAGCATAGTCTACTATGATTTAAAGTATTTTTTAAGTGTCATATTTTATTGTTTACTTTCAACAATTTTTTTTTGGATACCATTGCCCTTAATGCTTTCAAAGTAGTTATTAAACTTTGCCTTAGCTAAGGTTGATTCTTACTTTTAATGTCTGGTTTAATTAATTAAGTTTAAGAATGATTAATGACAGAGGTTATTACACCACAAGCCATAACAGATAAGCACTTAGCCATGACAGACATGTCCAATTTTATTGAAATGACTCTTTTGCACCTATTTAACTTGTCATAATGCTCAAACATTTTCCTATGTTTCTATAACCTTTTGTACTCTGATTTTAAATGGTTTTTTAGGGCTTAACTTATTGTCTTCAAGTGGAAATTATTTTGAGATCTCATTTACTCTAAAATATGTTATACGAGTGCTGTTAGCCAAAGTTGATTCTATCTTCCTTCATTTAGTCTCTTACTTAAAATTAATTGGCTTCATTGGTTGGACTTAAGTATGGGTAATGACAAAGGTCATATATGGACAAATGGATCTTTTATCACTAAAATATATTTACATCTAATGCCTTCAGGCCTACATAATAAATTCAAAATGCATTGAGTCTTGATTGTAAATTTTTATGCTTTGAGAGCCCTAAGTGCAATTCTCCCTAAAATTTATACATGCATGTATACTAACCAGCCATTTCATGAGCCTAAGTATGTAACATTCTTTGGACCTTGTGATTGATTCATTCTCTACTCAACCATACAAAACTCCATTGCCACATATAAGACTGTATAATTGGGTGTTTATTAGAGAAGAAAATCCCAACTTAAGACAAGAGGAGACGTATCTTCATAAGTTTGATTGTTTTCATATTTGTGGAAGTCAGCCAATCGAAGCAATTAAGGTTTAGACTTCAAGTCTTGTGAGGTTCAATCAATTAATATTAGCAAAGGCACTTTAACCCTCCAAGCAACGTACTCTAATATAATGTTTAGCAAGTAAAAATGCATTTTCTAAAAATATACACATATATATCCTTTATTTCTAGAAATATTTCTCATTTTTTTCTATAAAACATTTTTTCGCATATTAAACATTGCCTAATTAGTTGTAGCATTCCTTATAACCTCTGATCTCCTCTATCCCCATCAAATAGTCTAAAATTAACCCAACTAATCAAGACCCCTTAGGCTTCAGGTAATGTCTAGGAGATATATATATATTTTTTATGATATAATGGAATGGATAAAAACCTTATAACATTACTTGGGATAAATTTTTGAAAGAGAGTGGAATGGCTTGAAGGGCTTTTCAAATCACCTATTGTTAAAAAACCCATTTTTCTCACCTCCCTCTCACCCTTTCATTTGCCCTCACCATCAAACTAAAAAATATAATTATATATAATTCAAATATATTAATTTTATAATATTTTAAATAATGATTAACTAAAATCATTTATTACTTTAATAAAACTTTTAAATTACGGAATGTTCCATTCCATTCCACTCTATCCCATTATATTCTAACAATCATCATTCTTTTCTGTTTCATTATATACTCTCAAACATGCCTTAGTGCCAATTGAGGTTTAAACTTGTTCTTTCACTTTTTCACGAGTCTAAATATCTAGATGATTGGTTAATGATTGTTAACCCTTAGAAACTATGTTTCTGGAGGATAATTTCTTATTTTTCTTGGAATATTATCTAACATACCTAGTTTTTTTAAAAAAATTAAAATTGAAATATATACATACTCTATATAACGAAAAAAAGTTACACTCTAGCTAAGATACAAATTAAGTAGGTCCACTACACAAATTTTAAAGCTTATTTCTTTTATTACAATATTTTAATTTTAGCCGAAATATTAAAGATAAATTTATTATAATAAACACAAATATCGTCATGACTAAAAATTTAAATTAAACAAAATTTAAAATTAATATTATGAAAATATTTAATGAATTATAATTTGCGTAAAAAATTAATATTATATGTAAAATATTTTAACCTTATTATTTTACCAAAAATAATTACTAACTTCAAAACATAAAAAATGCATTGTGTAATCTTAGCTAGTACAAGTTCACAATAATAATAATAATGATAATGATAATGATAATAATAATAATAATATGATGACATTGGTGAATGAGTGAAGGAAACAAAATCGATAACGGTAGTTAACGCCTAATGGAGACGTCGGTGCTATGTATTCGTTATATATAAAAAGTCGCCAATTCTTTAATATTTTTGTTTTCCCCATATTGCCTTCCTTGTTTCAACGGGCGAGGTCTTTTCGAAACCATAGCTCGCTTTGTTTCCCAGGGAGGTATATTTGGGCTTGGATTTTTGGCTCCCTTTTTATGACATTCACTTTCATTCCCGCCACTTATCCCCAGGCAGAGGTACTTCACTATTGGAAATTTGCTATCTTTTCTCGATTTTGTTGTTTATTGCTCGCCAAATCCAGCTCGCTTTCTTCTCATTTCCACCTCTGTATTCGATCGAGTCTTTACGGTTTTCTCGACCTCGAGCAAGTTTGGTTGGTGATTTGTTCCCTGCCCATATGGACCCCGGTGTTTGTTTGTTTTCGGTGAGAACCCACGGATTCAGTGCTTCAAGCCAGGGGGATTATTGGCGTTTTCTTCTGTAGGTTTTGATCTGATAACCGTTTATAAGATCTAGGTTCTGCTTGCTCTTATATTTCGCTGCGGGACTTTGGAAATCATGGAATTTTAGTGGGGTTTTTTTAGGGTTTTTGTTGGCTGGTGTATATTTCGGTTGACGTCATCTGAAGATCTTCCTTAGTCTTTAACGATATCCGCCGGCTTGTTGATCAGGATTTTGGGTTTTGGAGATGGTTATAGCAAGATATGGCTGAATTGAAATCAGAGGAGTGTTGTCTAGAGAACAAGCAATCTACTGCTGCGTCTAACTCCTCTATCTCTGAAGGCAGTGCCAGTGCTGTACACAAGTCCCCTGGGAGATATAGCCCCGCATCAACATCACCCTCCCATCGGTAACATCTGATATGATCTTTGCTTTTCACTATAGTAACAAAACTAATGTCCTCTTTAGAAATTAAAAATTTTTGTTCAAACCTGGGATTAATTCAGTGTCCACTGGTTTGCTAAATTTCACATTCTGCAATAGCAACTGATTCCCTATCTATTTTAGAAAGATTTGACCATTCTGAATCTTGCATGTGATAATCGTGCTCTGCTTGTCATCTTGTGTAAATAATTTGATGATGCAGGAGGACCACTGGCCCCATCAGGCGTGCAAAGGGTGGCTGGACAGCCCAGGAGGTTAGTCCTTTGAGACAATAGCTTCTTTTCTTCTATCCTTTTCCCTGTTACATATGTTCCTGACTTCCTGCTTGCTATCCAATCAAAATAATAAAATCAGTTCAGTTTGGTATCTGTTGATTATCATTAGCTTAAAACTCATCTAGTTTTACATTGTTGTTGCTTAGTCCTGAACATGGCAGCATTTTTTCTTATTCTTGTTTCTTTCCTATTTGTTGTTGAATGCTTTCTTCAACTTGCTGCAGGATGAGACATTGAGGAATGCTGTTGCAGCTTTCAAGGGCAAGAGTTGGAAGAAAATAGGTAATTTATATATACATATTTTGTTACTATTCAGCTTGGTTGTATAAAGATATCTAGTTTCAAAATTTCAGTGATGATTCATGGATGTTTCAAGTAGGTTTTTTGGCAGTTCATACTAGCTTCTTATGGGAAGTGATTCTGTTCGGATAACATCAGTGTTTGAATTTAAATGGGATATTTAAAAGAATTGAAGGAATGAGATTAATAATATGACAACTGGAAGTGTAAGAAACAAGGAAAATATTATTGTCAGAGCTTTAATCAGAGTTTTTTGTATGTATGGCGGGCTTATCGTAATGATGACATGATGATACTTCATCTTGAAGATTTAATAATTAAACTCTTGTACTTCTAGACAGGATTAATGTGCTTACGATTTATGGGTTTTTGATACTAGAGAAAGCTATATATATATATATATATATAAATAGATGGATTGATAGACCAGAATTGCTGTTGGAAAATATGGGCATAACATTTTTTTTATCGCTGGCATGATGATGATTATTAGTTAAGGTGGCATTACTTTGGCAGGCGTAAAGTAGAACTAAAATTGATACATATATCTTTTCTTGTTTTCTCCTATTAATTGTTGATCACTTTATGCATTGCAAAGGAAAGTAATAAGTGTGTGAACTGCAGGAATTGTGTTTGTTGATAATATATACCTATGTGTTGATCATACGCTCCTGTAAAAGTATCACACTCATGTTCATGACACCAATTTAAAATTTGGAATGCAGCTGAATATTTTCCTGATAGATCAGAAGTGCAATGTCTGCACAGATGGCAAAAGGTTCTTAATCCTGAGCTTGTTAAAGGCCCTTGGACTCCTGAGGTTGGACCTTGTCCTGTTTTCTTTTGTTTTCCCTGCTGTTTTATTGTATCATTAATTTCTCTTGCTTGCTTGGCTTACAGGAGGATGACAAAATTGTTGAACTGGTATCAAAATATGGGCCAGCAAAATGGTCTATGATAGCAAAATCTTTGCCTGGTCGCATTGGGAAACAGTGTCGAGAGCGGTAGGTTTAATGAAGTGTATGTGGTATTTCTGTGAGCTAATAAATGTTGGAATCCCTTGTCAAATTAAATATCAAGTTTCAGTTGTTTCTGATTGTTTTAAGTCATTTCATAATTCTCATTCAATCTTCTTATTGTTAGGCTCCAAAAGATGAGTTTTGTTTGGAACCTATTACATATTTACAGTTGATAATTACTTTTAGCTTTGCCTATGAGCTAAATGATACTTCTTTGGTCCTTAATATAGCTAACTTTTAACTACCTTATGCATATTTAGAAAAGGAGTTAAAAGTTGGTTAATCGTTAAAGTCATCAACAAAAGAAGCCAATACTTTCCCATCACTGCCCTTACTAATTACATTAAATGTCAATGTGATATTAATTATATTAATCGCAAACCAAAGGCATAAATGGAAGAAAGTAATTAATGCAACAGACATATGTCGAAGCGATTTATATTTTGGACCAAGAAATCCTTCCAAAATTGTGACTAATATTAAGGACCAGAGGATGCATTTTATTTTATTTTATTTTTCCTTTTTTTTTCCAGTCTCCCTCTTATTGTTTAGAGCTTGTGATAGACATAAAAATAATGTCTTGGCTTCAAAATATGAGTTCATGTTCATGAGATTAAATTTCCGAACATTTACAGATGGCACAATCATCTTAATCCTGAAATAAAGAAGGATGCCTGGACTTTGGAGGAAGAACTGGCCCTCATGAATGCTCATCACATGCATGGGAACAAATGGGCTGAAATTGCTAAAGTTTTGCCTGGAAGGTATACTTTCTTGTGAACTTTGTTATTATCAATAATGAAACCAAGGTCATAACTCCTAAATCATGGAATGTTGAGCTAAAGATATTATGCTGGCAGCTAGTTTGAATTTGGGGTGTTTTCTCTTATAGATATTCAACATGATAAGGGGGGCTTATATGTATTTTTATGAATCCTTTTCTCATTAAAGGACAAAAATTTGAGGTGTAATTCAATCACTCCTGGTAAGAAGGGGGGTTGATTATCATGTTATGGTGATCTTTTACAGTTTTACTTTAATTGTCTCGGATTTCTAATGTTTCAATGAATTCTAATGAATGTGTGACATTGATCACTAGTTTGATCAATGCCAGTCAGATCATACATGTCACTTGATTTTAGATCACACTAGTCCACTTTATTGAGTAGTTCCCTGGAATTCAAGAAATGATATTTCAAGCCACCATGAGGTATTGAAAAGTAATGATAATGCCACAATAATTCTAAGTTGGTCTTGCAACCTGATCGAAGTTGTAATGTAAAATAAATAACGTGAATTATCCCTAAGTTTTTCTGAAATTGTACACATCTTTAATGTATATTTTTTATATTTTCTATTCCAATTTTAAAATTTTTTACTGAATAACCTCCAATGTCCTAAATATACAAGTACATATTATATCCAAATTTGTGTAGATTAAAATGAAAAAAAGACTCTTAATTAATAATATTTCTAAAAGCTTAATAAATGATAGAGCACAATGGCGTCTTGCAATCCATGTAGCCGACCCCACCTAGTGGGATAAAGGCTTGTTGTTGTTGTTGTTGTTGTTGAATGAAAAAAAGAAAAAGATAATTGCTTTCAAATTGTACAAATAAATCTAAACAAATGGATTTGGTATTTTATTAACTTTTTAACGCAAAAATATAAGTTAATGTAGGGTATTTTAGTCAAAACTGGACTATAATTGCATTACTTTCTGTTTCAGAGAGTTCCATTTATATGTGGAAAGTAAGGGAAGAAGTTTATGTAACTTACTCTTATATATATTCTGTGATGTCCAATATTAAAACTTTTTGGCATTTTCATTGCAAGTATGTTTCTTATATAAATTCAAATTAGTGCACACATTTTTTTTGGTGCAGGACTGATAATGCAATAAAGAACCACTGGAATAGTTCATTAAAGAAAAAATTAGAATTTTATTTAGCTACAGGAAATCTTCCACCAATCCAAAAGAACGGTGCTCAAGGTGGTGTGAAAGATACAATAAGACGCTCTTCTAGTAAAACAGTACATGTATGCTCAAATAAAGTATCAGATACTGCCGCTGAGACATCATCAGAAAATACAGAGAACACTAAAGATGGCGGTGGAAAGAATCAACTAGAGTCCTTGGCAACTGTGAGAGAGTTTGATAATTCTCTGAACGTTCCTGCAAATGAAGGTGCTGATTCTGACTTTGGAGAATGGAGGCTCAGATCATCCAATATAGATCTTGGCTGCAGCAACTCAGAACCAGTGTCAAGGGATAATTTTGGATTGACCAGCGACCCAAAATTTGATAACACTGGACTAAATGGCAAGCATAAAGTTGGGAATTGTGTGAATAATGGCGAAATGAGAAGTAGCAGGCTAGTTGGTACATCTTTTTCACAGGATAGTCCATCCTCTGGTTCTTTGTATTATGAGCCTCCATTGTTGGAGAGCTCAGTTCCTTTAGATTCCCTTTATTTAAGTATGTATTGCCTGCAGAACGAGTACAATGCTACTCAAGTAATGTCACCTGTCGGTTTCTTCACCCCACCTTGTGTGAAGGGCAGTGAATTATGCACAGAGACTCCTGAATCAATATTGAAAATGGCTGCTAAAACTTTCCCATATACTCCTTCCATATTGAGGAAGAGAAAGAATGGAGTCCAAGCACATGTAACTCCTTGTAAATTTGTGAAAGTGGATGGTGGATTTCATACTTCTAATGAACAGGAGGAAACCAAGAATAATTCTGGTTCTGGGTATGGAGAGCTCTTTCAGAGTCCAGCAAGTGATGACATCCTCAATAACATGGCTTTCAATGCTTCTCCCCCTTACTGGTTAAGATTCAAGCGAAAAGCTTTTGTCAAGTCTGTGGAGAAACAACTTGAGTTTGCTTTTGATAAAGAGAAGCATGATAGCAACAAAATGGAAAAATCTGCTAGGAGCACTGCAATGGCTGGAGATTGCTTACCTGATACAAAAGTGGCAGTGACCTAGTGCATTAATTTAAGGTCAGTATATTTTCTATATATTCTATATACTGATTTTCTTTGTTGAATTGCATTATGTTTCTGCTTAAACTCAGAGAGGTCTAATGAATTAATATCTATTTGGTGAGGAAACAGGCTGTTCTTATAGGGAGAAAGATAAACAATAATTTTTTTTTTTTTTATAAAAAGGCAAATATTATATAGTTTAAAAGAAAATTTTCCAACCAATGGCCATGAATGCAGAGTACTTGGAAATTGAGTAACATCATTAGTTACAAGCAAGCATAGAAATTTAATTAAAAAAGAATTAAGTTAAATGATAGTTAGAAATTTTGATCCAGCTGAAATGGAAAATATTGGCGAGCTTATGACTTCCAGGTTTATGGCTTCTTCCCTCTTTTTTTTTTTTAAGCGAAAGGTTTATGGCTTAATTTGATGCAGATCTGCACTGCAATGAAAAAAAATAACGTTTTAAACAGTTTGAGTATTTAATTACATTTTTTGGTTTGGTAATTCTTCTTATATTGTTGCTGAATTAGATATTTGACAAAAGTTATTTTTCACTTGGTATCAGTAGTTGTTTAGTCGTTAAAAACTACATGTATTGTACAACTAGGCAAGAAATAGAATATCTTAAACTAGTAAGGTGTATAAGAAGTGCAAGATTTGTCCTTGACAATTCAAAATTATTCTCTCTCTTTTTTTTTGGGTGAAAATTATTCTTTAAATTTAAGCAATCGTTGTGTTAGGATCTTTTCTCTCGGAGTTTTGTGCATTTCTATTCAGGATGCAGAAGAATGTATAGATAAACTTGAACAATCATGTAGTCCCCCCTGTACGGTTATTTGCTATCTACATGTAGTATAGAAACTTGAACTTCCCCCTGACCCTGTGGATATGGGGTGTGTTCTGTAATGGGAAGCTTGTTCTTAATTGAATTATCTTATCAGTTACCCATGAATCTGCAGCTGATCTAATTACTTGAGTCCTAGGCAATAGGCAAAAAGATCTTATTTCTTTTCTGCATCCATGAAGCCTAAGTTGCACGTCATGAGGAACTAATGGCAATCTTCAACTTGACCCATCAGGATTTGACCTTGCTTGTATTTTTCTTAAATATAAGCATCAGTCACTATAGTTTTATAGGGTTTTACTTTTAGTCTCTATAGTTTTTTTTTTTTTTAGTGGTTTCAGTCCCTGGGTGATGTTTGTTTTTTATGTCCTTATAGTTTGAGTTTTTGTAGTATTTCTTGGAGACTGAAAATACTGGAAAAAAAAAATACAGGAGCTAAAAACAAAACGTGATGAAACTATAGGGATTAATAATTGTGTTTTTTTCTTTCTTTTCTTTTCTTTTTTTTTTTAGACGTGTTGAGAAATGCTTCTCAAGTAACATAAACTGGAATAAATGCCCTCGACGGTCTTGTTCCTCATTCAAAAGAAATAGCAGTGTTCGACCTTTTGGCAAATAATTGACAAGTGACTCTCTTTTCCTTGCATCATGTGATTCTCAAGTCTCGACAAAGAAAATAGTTTTCACTGGCTTCTCTGTCGACCAATAAAGTCTGATTGAACACTATTTAAATATTATAAAGTAGGTAGAGCTGATAAAGGGGTCTCTTTGGCACATGCATAATAGGTCAAAGCACAATAGTTGACATGTAACACCGTATTTATATATTTCTTTAGGCATGTGGTAATATTATAACATGCGAACATTATTTAGAATTAGAATCACGTTAGCGAGAAAATATAGACAAGTAATTCTCCTTGCATCTTTTTGGCTGTGAATTTATCCATCTAAACTTGTTCGTTTCTGATCACAGATGTCATCAGATATGATTCTTCATGCAGGGATCAAAGCTGGAACCTGGAAGAATCTTGTCAAAGGACATCTTGCCAATTTTGAAAAGCTAATATAGAAGAATACATGAATCACTGTGACTTGCTAATCCACGCGAAAGTTGGTTTGCAGGTGCACTCAATAACTAGCCCGTGAGCAGAATTAAGGAGCAGTAGGCGTCTGATATATGCACAATAATAAATTTTTATAGGTTCCATAAAGTTGTGGATATATATGTAGCATATTGACAGTACCAGATTTGTACAGCAAGCCCCATCTTAGAAAGAGGAAATGTTTTGAAATTTTATGAAGTCCGTCCTTTTTTGGGCCTTTCCTGTTAACTTGGCTCATAGTGGAATGCTTTTTTTTTTTTTTTTATCGATTCTGTTTTAAATACTCATCATTCTTTTTTCGGGCCAGGTATAAGCGTTCTGAACGAAGATTTTGATTTTGGGACCCACTTAGCAGGGGGACCTACACCTAGTACATATCCCCTAAACATCCTCTACTGACTGCTAACATTACTTCGTGTCACCTTTGGGTTAGAGCCAGTTTGAGTCGCGAGAAAGGAAGTGGATAAAATGGCATTGTCCATTGTTTGGTTCTGATGAATATTTTGCTTATTGGAAAAGCCCTTTTTTTTTTTTTTGGTATTGAAGAACAGCTCTTCTGCTTCTTCTTCTTCTTCTTTCTTTTTTTTTTTTGGGGGTATTGAAGAAGTGTGAGCTCTTTAACAACCCAACGTTCTCTTCCTTTCACAATCCACCTTATCCTACGGCAGATGGGGTTGATAATGAAAGGCACCAAAAGAATGGTTACAATTCAAACCTAGACTAATTAAATGACAAAGATATTCAGAATAGGGATTATTAAGTTATAGATTAATTAAAATTTTTTTAACCTATAAGTTAACAACTGTTTTAAGTTAGTTATATTAGAAATAAAGTACAAATAATCATTCAAAGTTAGGTTAAATTACTTTCATAATATTATATCAATTGATTACAATAAATAAAATTTTAAATAAAATATATAATTCAGAAATCATGCAATAGAATTACTCTAATCAGTAATGGTAATTAAAATATAAAATTTAAAGGCAAAGAAAAGAAAAATAAATTAAAATAAAGTTAAAATAAATTTTTTCTTAAATATCAAAAACTCTAATTACAGCTTAAGATCATATTTTGTAATTGATCATATCAATAAAATTAGTTCTCCATGAAACTAAAAAAATCAAACAGTAATAGGCAAAAATTAGAGTAGCCATTGCCCAAAAGATTGAAGAACTGGAAAAGAAGACGAAGAGCAATTGCCATGTCCGCCTCGGTTCTCCTGCCTAATTCCGCCGCCAGCTCTACCTTCTTATTTCAATTCTGCTCTCCACTCCAATTCAATTTCTATCCTTCACTTTTTATTCAAAAAGCTGTGTCCCCGTGCGTCCACTAAATTATTTTAATGAAAAATAATAACCTTAATTGAAAATTATACTAACACATTTAAAATAAATATAAATAAAGTTTATATAATTTGATTATTGACTTGATCTTTAAACATGCCCATATTCTTCTATCCAAAACAATTTCCATCAATATCTTTCAAATTAGATCCAACAAATATGCACACATAAAATAAAATTAAATAGTAAATGTGCAAAAAATAACAAAGATATCATTTATGTTTTAAAATTCAAGATTT
Source organism: Prosopis cineraria (assembly GCF_029017545.1). Classification (NCBI taxonomy): domain Eukaryota; kingdom Viridiplantae; phylum Streptophyta; class Magnoliopsida; order Fabales; family Fabaceae; genus Prosopis; species Prosopis cineraria. The sequence goes on along the minus strand of NW_026555344.1, from coordinate 39,745,620 downwards.
AGGTAGTAAAAATTCAAAAGTGAAAAATTGACTAATAAAATTAAATAATATTCAATTAAACTCAAATAGCCTCAAATAAATATTTAAAAGTCTAAATTAAAAGAATAAAAAAAATATAAAATTGCTATTTATCACATAACATCCATTTGACGATTAGATGTTTCAACAAATAAGACAAGATCATTAATAAAGAAAAGATGAGTGATATTGCAGCCATCCTTAGAGAACTTGAAAGATTTCCACCTACCTCTTCCAATATCATCCTTAATCACATGACTCATACATTCCATACATAGGGTGAAAAGATAAGGAGAACCTAGATCTCTTTGTCTTAGTCATCTTGAGGGTAGAAATTTTGTACAAGACTCCCCACTCCAAAGCACTTGGAGAAAGGCACTCTCCACACAGACCATAATGAGATTACGAAGCTGTTCATTCAACCCAATCTCTTCTAATGTTGTCTTAATAAAAGCCCATTTCACTTTATTATAGACTTTTTCAAGGTTGACTTTAATAGCAACAAAGCCTTTTTGACCTCATTTTAGTCTGATAGAGTGAATGATTTTTTGAGCCATGATGATATTATCATTGCTTTGTCTTTCAGGAATAAGGCTGCATTGATGTTCTCCAACCAATTTGTTCATGAGAGGTTTTAATCTATTAGAGATGACTTTAGAGATTATTTTGTCATTAACATTACAAAGCAAGATGGGTTTAAGATCCTTCATAGTTTCCACATTATCAACATTAGGAATGAGGACTAAGTGAGTTTTATTAAGATCACCTACTTTGGTAGGATCTCTAACAGCTTCTTTCACAAGTTTGACGATGGAAATATGTAAAGTATATCAATATTGTTGATAAAGAAAAGCTTGGATACCATGAGGGCCTGGGACTTTGTATCCCCCCATTTTGAAGACTACTTTTTTAACTTCAACTTTATCAACCTCTTTATGAAACATTGAGATCTCCTAATTATCAAAGGATGAGAAGGTTTCTTTTTTCCATAAAAAGTGGTCTATAACCAGCATGCGAGAAAATATCATTGTGGTAATTGCAAGTAAGGTTCTTCAGTTCTTTAATATCAAAAATCCAAGTGCCTATACCATCTTTTAGAGTGACTATTCTATTCTTGTGCCTTCTTATAACTATACTGGCTTGAAAAAATTTTCTATTTTAATCTCCCCTCATAGTCTAGCTGCACCTTGACTTTTAAAACCAAAGGAGCTCCTCTTGCTGAAGAGATTTGTTATATTGATCCCAGTGCTCTTTTTCCACCTATCTCAGATATTGACTGTCTCTGTAGGATCTAGCTCTTTCAGCACCCTCGATTCTTTTGCTTAACTTCCTTTTTCTGGCAGGTATGTTAACAATTCCTTGTGGAGAGATTTCTAGCAGGTATGTTACCAATCCTTCCTCTTGCTAGAGAGATTTGTTATATTGATCCTAAAGCTCTTTTTCCACCTATCTCATATACTGACGATCTCCATGGGATCTAGCTATAACCTCCATGAGGTTAAACCACAATTAATTCTAAATCATAGTAATCTGAGGTTTTAAAAAGAGAATTTCTCAAAATTATTTCATAGGAATCCTAATTTGTTAATTCAAATCCCAAACACAATTTAAAAACTCCAAATCAAAGTTTTAAAAATAAAGCGAAAGCTTAAAAATTAATTGGGACCTAAAAATAATGAGTTTTAAAACTTAAAAACAAGTTCTGTGCAAAAATGACGTGCATTGCATGAAATTTGACAAATCAATGCTGTCATTTGACAGCATAAAGAGCGAACTTTTGATGCGTTTTAAATCTCTGTCAGACATCCAATTGAGGTGGTTTCTATGTCTATACGGAGCTTTCTCTTAGCTTTAGTTAATAGCACAGATTTTACAATCAAATTCATTTTCTATGAAAAGTTGGACACTAAAAACCCCTTTTAACCATATTTTTACAAAATTTTCAAATAGGGTGCTCCAACTTAACCACAAGTGCCAATAGCTTACATAAACCATCCGACCATACTCAATGGACTCTTACGGACTCGTGCAACACACCACACTTAACCAATAATGCTTATTTCATAAAATCACCTCTCAACTTCAATTTTTATAAAACAAAAAGGGGGAGGAAAAGTTGCATAAAGTCAATTATTTCATTCATATTTCTCAAAAATACATATGTTCCTACTCGCACAAGTATTTTAACTCTATCCATGGGTTCACAATAAAACTCACTAACCCAGGGCACAAAATATACTAGTTATACACAAAATCATGCAAGTAGTGTACAAATCATGACAATTAATCCTAGTTGGCAATTACATTGATAAATACACATGTAAATAGCAAAGAGAGGCATATAGAGGATTACTCTACCAATCCTAAGCCACTGTATATTTTTTTGACTCAAATCTGATGAGTTAGGTCCTAAAAATATTTAGAATTGAGGGGTGAGTACAACCACTCAATAACCAAGTTTCACTTAATCCTTACAGTTACATATTAATTGTAAATATATGTAATTAAGCAAATAAACACATATTTCACATAGCATTAAGCCACAGTTCACAAAACTAACAACCATGTGACTGGACTTGTCACAAAACACCATATCATGTCATTTTACAAAAACATAACATAGGGTCGTAAAATAACAACCATGCACCCTCTACAGATATCGGACCACAAAACTAACAACCATGTGGCCAGACTTATGTGCATGATCATATGCCAATCTTATATCCCCCTCTTACCTCCGACATGAAGTCAGTGGCTATCACGCGGCTACGTCCTTCACGGACTAACCCAACCTTCTACTTGTGAGGAGCTACCAAGCCAGGGTTAATTTACTCACTTATGTAATCCGATTATTCTCAATACTAACAACTATGAGGTGTCGTACTCTTAATTTAGCCTCCTTATGAATCGGTGGAGACTAGTTAGATTTGAGTCCTTCATAGAATAAGTGGGACAGTCCCAAAACAATCATGAGATAAGGGCTACCTTTTAATTCCAATGGTGGGTGCCAAGGTTAGTTTTCGATTCCAACGGTCACTGCCAATAACAGGTGGATTTTCAACCAATTTACTCCTCTCTTTAAGTGAATTCCCGCTAATGATCATACTATGCATATTTCACATATAATATGCATCTTAACAATCATTTATCAACACATGAACTCACATAACACAAATGCTCCACACTTTAACACATATTTCATCATAATTCTCCACCCCTATTAATAAATCAAAATTAATTTCATAAAAAAATCAAGGGTTATAGAATCAAGGTTTTCTTTCAAAAGAAAACATTTCATAAATCAACACTTTGCCAATATGCATCTTCAATTAAACTCATAAATCATATTTCACAAATACAATTAACATTCAACTATAAAAATTGAGTTTTCCCTGGTTATCTCAAACTTTTGAGAGGTCAAAAGCTTACCCCTTACTATACCGACTTCCCAAAGCTTTAACAAGCTCAAATGGCACTAAAACAAACCTCTCTACAATCATATCACAAGGATATCATCATTATCTAGCTCTTGAAACTTTATCAACACAAACTCTATATACACTATATTTTTATCAACTCATAATCAATACTCATTCTTACCCAATGGGCTTATTAAATTCTATTAATGCACATTATCCTCTCCCAATTACCTCATAAATATCAATTTTTGAATATTAAATTCTCCCATAGATCAACCACTTCCAAAATCATCAATATGGTGTTCTAATACATTAAACAACTCTCATTTAACTTATTTTAACCAATAGAATTAGACCCATACTCCTATGGATCGAAAATTTACCTCCCAACTCAAACTTTACCATAAATCATTATAAATGAGGGAGAGAAAGGAATAAGAAAGTACCATATTCTTACCTTAGGTGTTTGAGAGCTTTAATCTATCAATAATGGGATCAAATATCGTGCCTTAACAGAGCCAAAACTAAGCTCTTCATTTTCTTTCTCCTTTTTTCTTATGCTTTCATACAGTTTACGAGCTAATTTATCTAATTTTTGGCCATATGTTATGGCGCACATTGCCCTCTACCGTGACGCATGGCACGAAGGAGTTCGTTGCATTTAAATTGTCTCTGTGCACCGTGATAGACCAATCACGCACCGCTGCATGTGGCACAGAAAATAATTCTTCAGTTTCTCATCCTCTTTCCTTGCCTAAGTAGCCCGTCATTGATTTGGACCCATTTTTAGAGCTGAAATCACATTAGTTATGCCAAGTTAAGCCCCTCTGGCCACACACCTTATTAATTCACCAATTACCCTTATTAGGTTAATAAATCGGGGTTAAAATTTTTTGGATGTTACACTAGCTCTTTCAATACCCTCAATCCTTTGATAAACTTCCCTTTTCTGGCAGGTATGTTATTGATTCTTGCTTTATTTTAATCAGTTGCAGCTTGTTGGAAGTTTCTTATACTATCATTCCAGGTTTCTTCTATCTAAGCTTTCTGTATCAAATCATAGAAGTTGTCCTCTACATACCAAGTAGCATTGCACCTGAATAGCTTATTACCACTTTTAGAGGTAGAGAATGGTGAAGTATAGGTAAGGATAGGTCGATGATCAAAACCAAACTCACTCAAATACTTAATAGTAGAAAGAGAAAAAATTAGCTGCCACTGAAGATTACCAAAAGCCCAATCTTTCCTTTCCCAAGTAAATCTATTTCCTTTAACCTTAATTTCCATGAGGTTTGATTATTAGGTACATTGTTAGAATTGCCTCATAGACAGGGTGTCAAGTGAGCCTCTAATTTTATCCTTATCAGAGAGGTAAGCATTGAAATCTACTATAATGAACCAAAGGTCAAGCATAGAACTACTAATATCTTCGACCATATGGTTATTATTATTGTGGTCCAGTATACGTTAAGGGCGCATGGTTGTTAGTTTTGCGATCCTGTATTGTGCATAATTAGTAAATACTTGATGATATGTGTTTAATGCTCTGTTACATGGTTATTCTTGTTATGACCGTGGCTATACTTGTTATATATGTGAAAAAATATATGTGTGCTATTGCCAATTGCATATGTTTTTAATTGATATACAACTATATATGATAGATTGACCTTAATTACTAAGTGGTTGTACTCATCCCTCTATTTAACATTTTATAGGCACTATCTTTGATCAAGACAAGCAAAAGAAATATGAGATTTAGGAATTGAATTTCCTACTACTTTTGACTAATGTGTAATTATTATGATATTGCCAACTAGAATAATTATAATAACTATGTACACTATTGCATTCATATATGATTGTTAGTTAGTGTTTTGATACCCTTGGTCAATTTGTATGAGTAAAACATGCTTTTTCAAAGCCAAAATGTTGTGCAAGTATGTTTAAGGCTATTTTGAGAGTTGTGATTGTGTAATTAAATATTTTGAATGATGATGACCTCCCTCTTTGCTTTTGATGAATTTAGGGTTGAGAAGTGAAAATATAATCTATGGTATATATGTGTATTGTAGTATATTATATAGGTCATCTTAAATCCCTTGAGTATGATCTAGGTGGTTGTGTGGGCTAATGGCACTTAGATTGAGTTTTTGATACTTTAGAAGGTGAGAATTGTGAGAAAGTAGTAGTTTTCGTTCTAAGTATTTAACTTTTTGATATGATATAATTTGTAAATAAGACTAGTGCCATTAGCTAGTTCACTAAATGAGCTTTCTATGAACACCAAGATGACCTTAATCGGATGTCGAATAAAGATTTAGTGCACGTCAGAAATTCAGTCAAGAAATCTACCAACTGTCATGGGTTCTGCAATTTATGCTACAACATAAAATGTTATGCTGCATCATACTTTGCCAGAATATTTATTTTTTCTCTTTTGATCCCAATTTGATGTTATCATACCATACTTTCGTATACATGTTTTCTCTAATTTTATTTTTTTAAAAAAATGAATTTATAACATTATAAGTTGAAAACTTGAGATATCATTTATGAAAAATTTTACAAACTTGATAATTCATTTGGATTATTCTCATGATTACCTTAATATTGAGGATAAATTGTGAATTAGTAAGGGTTACCTTATTATCCCTAAACTAGTTTCCTCATTAAACAAGTAAAAAAACTAGTTAGGTTTGAGTCCCTCATTGAACTAATGGAATGGTCCCTCATTGAATCAATGGGATGAAATATATAATAACCCAAGCAAACCTTGAGCTCTGATGGAAGTCTTACCATGTAGATTTAAATCTCTACTCTTCTTCTTAGGCGAATTCCTGCTTTTCATGATCATATATTGCATAGATATGCATAAACTCATAGCATGCAAGTTTTTACTATTTGACATGCCTAATCATTTCATTGTACTCTCATTATGAGTATTCATAGTCATTCATAGAACTCCACATCAAACACAATCATTGAACTTTTCAAATACACAATCATAGAACTCTATTTATGCATAGTTATTAGACTCTACATATTGCATAATCATTGAACTTCATTAACAACTACATCATTAAACTCCATAACAACTATGTCATTGAACTCCTTTTATCACATAATCAGTGAACCTTATGAAATCATATCACAAGAAATCCATTAACCATCTTTTAAGGAATTTCACATATAACACATAATTGAACTTTTGAAAAATCTATGTAGTGGATTTTTCAAGTATTCTATGCCACACTTGCAATTCATTTCGTTTCACATATTTATATTTTCAAATACAAATCAATAAACTAATTAACACATAAAAGCACAAAGTAAAATTCCCCCAGTTACATTAAATCTTTAAAAGGTTAAAAGTTTTACCCCTCAAATACTCACTTCTAAAGCTTCCAAGAAGCTTGAATGGTGTTCAAAATGATTACTTTATAAGCATTTACAATATAATTCATCAATATCCATTTTTAAGCTGATTTTCACTATAACTCAAATATTTCTTCACTCCTAAGATTCATTTTGTACTCATATAAAAATACTCATAAGGATTCTTAACTTCCTTTAACTCACATTAATCTCATTAGACTCTTATATAGCAATAAATAGAGCCATATTGTCCCAACTGTCATATTTATAATGGAATTTCGGATATTAAATGCTCCCAAACCACTAATGATCATAAAACCATAATTTTTAGGTTTCATTAGCTTAATTTACTCCTATTAACTCTATTTAAGTCAATAGGTTCAGACTCATAGCCTATATGCATTGAAAATCATCATTCTAAACTAAACCTTAACTTCTAACATCAAGAAAATGGAAGAAGGCGCAAAGATTTAAGCCTAGAAACCTTACCTCAAATGTTTTCTAGCTCCAATATGCTCCCAAAGTTTGAATTCCTCGAGCCCTAACAGAGCCTCTCATATTTTTTTCATTTTCCCTCTTGATTTTCTTTTGTTCTGCATTAGTTTCACGATTGTATTTCAACAAAAAAGTAACTATGCGCCCGGCGAATGCATAATGAGTTGTAATGCATGGCACAGAAAAGTCTTTCCCAAGTGCATCAACCCATATGCACCATAGTGGCTCATCCACAAGCCATGACGCATGGCGCAGAGCTTTACTCTTCAAATTTCCTTCCTTTTTTCATTCCTGGGGAACCTGACTTCCTTTAGACCTGCATTTAAGATTGAAATTACTCTAATTATGCCAATTAATCAGGTTTAAAATTTAAGGATGTTATATTAGGAGCTTGATGATTTTCCTAGATATATTTATTATCTTACATGTTCAATAAGGGACTGCTCCATTATATATTAAGGGACTTGAACCTATTCTAGTTTTGACTTGTTTGACGAAAAAGCTAGATTAGGGAGAGCGAAACCTCATACTGTGAGATTTAGAAAAAATCGTGATCCACAAGTGAGTTAAGTAACCTTGTCAGGCTGCTTATCACAAGTGAAAAGCTAGGTAGTCTCATCACATGGACCAGCCCCATTAAGTACTAGCTCACGATTTCATATCGGAGCCATAAGAAGAATATAAGAGAGGTGTGACATGCATATTGTAATTAAGGGCATATAATTGTCTATATTATGACTCTTGTGATGAAATTATGTGAATACATGTGAATAACCCTATATAAGTGTAAGAGGGTGCTATTGAGATATTATTATACAAATCGTGTGATTACTGTTGTGAAACGCAAATATATATGTTATGGAAATGTTAAGTTGACATGTTTATGATAATGAGAAGCCACTTGCATTATATTTAATTGACATGCATTAATATAGTTTAGATGTACTCTGATTATTGAGTAGTTATACTCATCCCTCTCTCTTCAATATTATAGGGTCTAACTCATCAAGGCAGGATTAAAGGAAACAATTTAAGGCTTAGGATATCCATCCTAAATTGGTATGCCTCATTTATTTTGAAAATTATGAGTATAACTATTTATGATATTGCCAACTAGAAGATTTTATATTTCACTTACTTGCACTATATGATTATTGAATTATGTATTTTGGGCCCTATTTATGAGATCTAAAAAGGGCCAAAATACTAGTGTAAGATTTGTAAATGATGACAAATTATTAAATAATTGATGCAATTGAGGCTCCCCCTTCTGTTTTTATTATTAAAGGGTCAAGCATTGAAAATGTGATTGATGTGCTATGTGAATGTTATGATGTGTTGCACAACTGTCCTTAGTGGATCTAGGATCAAGTTTAGGCTTTTGACACTTGGATTGTAAATTGGGTGCCCAGGTTGTATTTTGGTTGAAAAAGGAGTAAGTTTGAAAATGAATGTCTAACTTTTGATTGAGAAATAATTTAAAGGTAAAATTAGTGCCATTAGCTAAAACTAGGAGAAAGCTTTCAATAGACACATAAATAACCTTGATTGAATGTCGGACAGAGAAATAGGATGAGTCTAAAGTTAGCCCCAAAATACTACAATTTGATAGTATCAATGTTATCATAACTGTGCAATGTGTTGCGGTGTATGGCACAAAAAGAAACATGCCGCAATGCACGTATAACATGCCACAATGCGCCTCTATTTTCTTGCACTATTTTTCCGTTTTTAAATTTAATGCAAATGCTTTACTCCTTCTTGAAACCCATGCTTCTGTAAACACTTTCTACTTTGATTTTTTATTTATAAAAGCATATTAAGGTACTTTGAAAGTTTGAAAAAACTTGAAATCCTATTTATATAATATTACAAACTTGGTAATATTATATAAATTAATTCTCAAAATTACCTTAATTTTTAGTATTAAATGTAAATTAGTAAGGGAGATCTTATAGAACTTGTGGAGACTGGTTTGACTAGCCCAAATTCAAGGGACCTCTTATGCCCACGAACTCGAGACGACATTATGGAGCCTGAAGATGGTTCTCCTCTTTAGAACCAGAGGCAAAATCTTGGGCCTCTGATTTTGATTTCTTTTAAGTCCACTAGTTTTAGGCCCCTCTTTTCAACTTGTTCAGAGCCCTTCTTTTTTGGGTCTTGCTTGTTGAGGCTTCCCATGGATTACTTTTTATCCCCAAACTTGCATTAATGCTTGGAGAATAAATTCCTCTTTTTCTCTCACCAAAGGACTCGTGCTGCCCGTATCAACTGATTTTCCTTTGCTGGCCTCCTTTCTGACACCTATCTTGCGCCCCTCTTGATGTTGGTTACTTTTTGTGCCATTTGTTGCATTACCCGCCATCTCGGACTCCATAAATTTTGATAACACGACGAATCGAGATGATTGGTGACTATTTTGCTCTTTGGTTGTACTTCAGCTTCTCAAGGTTTGTTTCCCCATTTGACTATTCTCTCTCTCCTGAAATCTTAGCTTCGACGCCCAAGGCGAGAGCATCCAGGCCCCAAGTTCTTCCTCCAGAGGGATGTTCACTTGCTGCTCAAAAGTATTACAAACCTGGGCTTCTGTTTCCGGGGAGCTAGCTAGATCAGCCGTCAGATTATCTTGACTATTTCCTCCTTAAGAGTTCTGAAAAGATGTCGTTTCGTTTAGAATAGGCCCAGGAAAAGGGCTATTCTCCTTATTATGCTCGTAAGCTAAAGCAAGTAATGCTCAAACCTTCATAAACAACATTAAAAACTTGTCTTCTAAACGCAAATTTAGAACTAAGACGTTTAGTCAAGTCAATCTCAACACTGATACGAGAGAATCTCCCCCTCTCGACTGTGAACTTACCTTCATTTACTTATGACAAAGTATTCAAGTCAATCTTGAGGACCTTGATGATCAAGTTCCCCAGTTCCCTTAATATTTCCTCATTATAATGGTGTAAAGGAAGCAAAGGAACCCTAACCCGTATAGCCAGTTTCTTCAAAGTATTGTTGAAATGATTGAAATTCGGACTACATATTTAAATAGCAAGATAATGTCCTTGGATGACCCAAGGGCCTTCTGTTAAAGCTTTCTTGTACTGATGGGGTTGGGAGAAGCGAACCGCAAAATAGTTACTTGCCATGTCAATGACCTCGTACTCCTTAAAGCCCCACAAAAGATCGAGTTTATCTTTCAACTGGTACTTGTTGAATCTTCTACCCAGGTGCGTGACTATCGAAGTGTCTTTCTAGGGTCTACAAAGCTCAATCCAATGCTCATCTGGTAGCGTCACTTTCGGCAGCTTATTCATGATGGTTTGTTGTTCCCCTGTTTAAGCTTTGGGACAGCTTGTTCCTTCTCCGGTAGCCATTCCTTCACCAAGTCCTCAAAGCTTTGTTGCTCCTCTTGTGGTTGATGACCAAGAAGAGATGCTTTCTTACGAAACTCGGGAGTATTTTGGAGTTCCAGTTGGATGCTAAAAAACTGTCTCTTGCTTCCCTGAAGCCTCTCCCATGATAGTATCCTCATTGAGCTTTTTGACACTCCCACCCAAAGCGTCCTCCTCTTCCTCAGTCAGTTGCTCGGAACTTGCCTTCCCTGAACACTTCACTGAAACACTCTGACTCGCAAGGGACCCAGCCCTAGTACTCTCTCACACTAACTTTCTCACTCGTCTCCTCACACACCTTGCAGCTTCTAGGTCAGGTTTGCTTACTAAAATAAATTAAATTAAAAAATTAAAAATAAAAATAAAATAATTAAAAAAGATAATGAGTACATTTATAAAAAAAATTAAATAATTTAATAGATATGATTAAAAATTATGATTCATGAAATTTTAAAAAGATGTATAATTTTTATATTTATAATATATGTTAATAAATTTTATCATATTTATTATAAAAAAAATTCATCTAATTTATATTTATTTTAATTATTTTAATTCATTTCATTTTTTTTTTGTTTTAGCAAGCAAACGGATCTTAAATACCCTCCATTTTTAACCAGAGGTTAGAAATTGAGTTTGAGAACTAGACTAGCCTGTTCCAGCGCAATCCTAAAGTTTGGTATGATTACAATAAACTGGTCAAACGTGGTTGATCTTGTCCTATTATTTTATTTTTTATTTTTTTAAAATTTTAATTTATATTCCTAAACTATAATTTATACATACCTATACTTCATAAGTAAATAAAAAATGGACAAATACACAAAAAATATGCATATTTGTATATATTTAAATTACAAATCATAAAAAAAGTGTATGAACTTTGGAGATGAATATTACCTTTTTATTTTACATTATTTTTTTAAATTTATAATTCATTTTTATTATGTATAATCATTTCATTTTATTTAAAATATATTAATTTATTTACAATTGATTGGATTACGATTCATATTACAGTTCAACCATTAAATTGTGAACTATTATCCCAATCGATTTAATGATTGGTTGGATTTTCTTAACATTAGTTCCCACCATCCCCTCTAGAAAATTCATATTGTTCTACAAACATGTTTTTAAAAAAATATAATTCAAGGTTTGTTGTCCAAAAAAAAAAAAAGGATTAGAGAAGCATCAAGGTCACGGAGAATGCCAGTGTGTTTTGATTAGATGAATACCGTGCCAATATTTTCGAAGCATATTGCACCGTTTTATTTTATTTATTTTCTTTTTTTTTATAACCAAAGCAGATTGTCTCTAAAAGAAACATTTTCTCCATCGTCTTTAACCAAAATATATATATATATATATATTTTTCCCCCATCATAATATATTCTCGTCGGGATTCTTCAACAGCAGCATGATTTATGTATTTAGATTCCAGATACATCTTATTCTAATTCTCTTCATTATCTTCTCACTATTTTTCCAATTAAGAATTAATAAGCTAGAATCAAATTAAAAATGACTTACATTATAGGCTAAGCATGTTCATCACCCCAACTTTGGACATAAAATTGAAGACAAATAGTGTGACCTTCACAGCTGCACAGAACCTGAAAAAATTCGTAAATGACTCAAATAGTGTGACTCATTAGACATTTTATTATATAAAGATAATGATATCTAGTTGCTAGTTCTCGTGCAAGACTTTGCCCTAGAGCCACAAGCATTCTTCAATGTAGGCTATAAATAATTTATTCATCCGAAAAAAAGGCCACATAATTTGTTCTAATTTATTTGAAAAAATTACCAGCAAGCACAAAAATTACATACAAGCCTTCTCTTAAAATTTAAAGGGCATCCAACTATGGCCCGTCATGCATCCTTCCCCTCAAAATATGAACATTTGAAAAAGTACTCAGATTGAAGAGGGGCCCATATTTTACTATAAGCCTAAAAGACCTCAGTCCTTGACTAATTAAAAAAAAAAAAAAAAGAACCACCATATTGACAGAGGAAATCAGTTGTATGTGACTTTACATATATGGAGCACATGTAATGGCATTCAGTGTTTTTCCCAAACCCAGAAATCTGGGAAGAGGCACAACGATATGGCTGTCCCGATCAACAAGCTAAACCACAGATGTGATGGAATAAGCACACAATTCCACAAATTGCCCTTCAATGCAGTCGCTCCTCGCTAGTATTGTATAATGATATTTATGTACACCCGTGCAGCTGCTTCATACCGCAGGAGTAACGCTTCCTGCTAAGTTAGCGTAAAGAAAAGCTGTAAAGCCACAACCAGGAGATGGGGTATCCCACAGGAGCCAAGCTTTCAGGCCTTAAGCAGAAACTGTATCAATCTGCAAACAACAAGACGAACTTTGTAATCTACAAGCAAATGGAAAATATAGAACTGTTTTCCTCCCGTGACCAATAAATAGCAGCAATTAAAAAGGGTATTTTAATTACACAGTTCAATCAATGTGGCCATAAGCCCTTAAAAAACAAACGTGGAAAAGACAGTGGCGTTAAATTCTCTTAGAATTGAGCATAAACGTAAATGAAATTTCAGGTTGACTGTTAAATTTGATAACATTGGCTGGAGGATAAATACACAAATTCATATTCTGCCGACACCAACAACTTATCTTCAAAAGATGCCCATAATGTCTACTCAAAAAACAGAAAAGATGCCCAAAATATCATGTATCAGTCATCAGCCATAACACAAGCCCCTCGCATGGAAACATTTTGACATCATTGTTGAAGACCAATTCAACTCGAGCTTAAAATTTTTTACCCATGATTTTTTTAATTATAAAATTTTATGGTAATTAATAATCCCCAACACACTCTAATGCAATAGCTCTTTGAGATTTTACCGTAGCAAACGGGGGAATGAAGGACAAGGAGTTCGGACAGTGGGGGACAGAAAGGACCGAACTCTTGACCACTGTGTCATTAAGACATACCATGATAAAAGTATTAAAAGTAGATGGTCTTTTAGGAATGGACTTGCGTTCTTTTGGCACTGGCAAGATGCGTACTTTTCTTAGCAGTTAGCACTATAAATAAGAATCCAACAGGCTGACTGAGCATGCCAATATCTCCTATTTCAGAATTTTACGTCACCAATTTAACTCAACTCAAAAGCTTAAGCTCTAAAGTGAAGGCCCCTGAATCGTTTATTATGAGCTCTATCAAAACTAACAACTATGACGATAACAATAATTTGCCAGAATTTCCATTTTCCCTTACCTAAAGTAACTCGCTTTACAAACTCCAGTGAGATTCCCACATCCAAAAAGAACAAAACCTCATGCTATAAAATTTAAATTTACATATAACTAGAAAAAAAATTACAACAAGTCCACAGCAATTTGTTAGGTAAACGGGAGCTTAGAGCTTATTGTAAATCTCATGATCATGGGCGTTACGCAACATTAATTCCGAAACATTCTCCTTTGCATTTTGCAATGCTTCCTTTTTTTTTTCTTTAATAAAGATAAAAGGCAGTAAATTATCTTCCATGAAGACATGATAGAAGTTCTCAATATAGCTAAGACATTGGAACCTGTATAAATCAAATACACGCATGCTCACCTGAAGGATCTGTATGCTTCTATCATAAGACAGCAGAAGATATGTTTGAATTATTTCTCCTATCACAGGTGAGAGTAACATTATATACTAGCATATTCTAGAACCCCTTTCACCTTCCAGATATCTGCTAGCCAAAATTCCTGCTTCCACAAGGTCATCAATAGACAATGTAAGCCATGGGTCAACAAACAAGAAAGGAATGTGTGTGGGTGCGGAAAGTATGACGACTTTAAAGTCTGACCTTAAAATTAGATCGCAAATAAAGTCAGAGTTAAACCAAGAAGAAGGAACCAATTGTAGTCTGGCCAAGAACCTTGGAACTTCGGTCCAGGCCATGAGAAGAAACCTAAACAGTAAAAAAAGAAAATAATTATTTTAAATGTTAATTCAGGAAGGCAGTGAGGCAGTGGCATGGGGAAATTTAATCACCAAGTAGGTCAAAGCAGCATAACGTTCTTCATTCAGGTAAAGAGGTTTGCCTCGATGCATTTCAAAATCCTGCTATAAAAAAATAGAATTAAGCATTTAAACATATAAGGATAAGACACATTTCAGCTTCACATTTTAGAAAGAGTTAGTTAAGGTTTCATTCAATAAACACAGATAACTAAAGTAGCATGAGGCTTTTCCCCAATTTTGGCTCATTAGAAGCCAAATCAAACCCTTAACAGACAGATGAAAAAGCACCCATGGGCTCTGGCAGAGCTCAAGTCAAACATTAAGAAAATGACCAAATGACCAGTAGGCAACGTCAGTTGAGTAGTTTTGCATAAATTGCACTAGAAATGCATCTTTGCAGCCAAGTTAAAAGGTGCATCTCATCTGGTGAATGGTGGTTCTCTCATTTGAAGCTCTAGCTCCAAAGAACAAGATCTATGACCTAAAAAGCAACCTTGACACATATTGCCTTTATCCCATCATAGTACAATTGTCCTTGTACTGATAGAGCACATAGTAGATATGGCATCAAAAGTTTCCTTAATTTCTTATCTCTATTATTCTACTCCCTCCATCCCAAATTATAAGACAAAGTTGGGGGTATACTGTCCCAAAATATAAGACAATTTGAACAAAGTAAGGTTTCATTAATGATACCTTTTCAATATTACCCTTCAAGTGGAGAGAAAATTGAAATGATATTGTAGTGTAATGCTTAAATATGTAAGGGTATTTTTAAAAGTTTATAATTTATAATTTTATTTTGAAAAAGTAAGTTTGTAATGTGTTGTTGTTATGTTATATTGGCATGCACAATTTCCAACTTTGTCTTATAATTTGAACAGAGGGAGTATATGTTACACCTTAAAATCAGGGGGAAAAAGATTCCATTATGCACCAATCATCCACATCCTCATTTGGAATTCCCCCTTTTCACAACTCAACAACACTAAATATTGTACAACAAATATTGGAAAATAATGAAACCATCAACACCACGAGATAACTGCTCCTCTAGAAAAAAAGAATTAAGAAATATATTCAACACTACCAACATGGTCATTTGGAAGTTCAAATTACAAACATTAGGTAATGCTTTGAAACAAATTTTAACAGCAGCACCTCTCGTATGGAAAAAAATAAAAAGAACCTTGGCAAACTTAATGATATATAGAGCTAATTAATCATAGCAATCAAAATGGAAAAAAGGAATAATCTCGTTCATGTCAACAAAAAATGCCAAAGGACCAATTACCTCCTCGCCAAAAGCATCCAAGTAAGGAGAGGGCCAGGGAGCTTGACGTGCAGATCTTTGTAGCAATATTGTTGTCCTCTGTCCATAAAATCAACTCATCACAATGTCCGAAACAGTAAAAGATCAAAATGAGGACAACAACCTATATAGGTAGCCCAAGAGACAAAGTTGAGAAAGAAACTGCATACCCTAATCAACAGAAACACTCCAGTACCTGCTCCACAGGCTATCGCATGTGTTTGGCAACCACTTTCCCTTGAAATATAATAAAACAGAGCTTCAGATTCTCAGTTAATGACCCTTTGGTACGATAATGAAAATATTCCCTTTCTTTCGTACAAAAATTAAGATACACAATATTTATTATACTAATGATATCACAACAGTAACATTTTTTCATCCACAAATTCATTTTTCCCCCTTTTATTTCTCTTTCCTTTCCAATCTATTCTGCACGCTAAATGAGCCCTAAAAACACACACAAGAAGAAGACTAATCCTACTCTTCTTTGAACTATAGTTATAAAAAATTAGCTCGAATAACACATTTACCATTAATCCACCATCTAACATTTCAACAGCAAGCATTTTGTTATGGGGCAATAACATCAAGATGCATGATGATTGGTGACTGAGTTCTCAAGGTCCATCACCGACAGAATAGAATTCCTTAACTATGAATAATGTTTAGATATTTTGCTCCAAAAAATAAAATATAATAATAATAATAATAATGTTTAGATATGTTTTATGGCTTGAATAAATTTCACCCTTTTCACCAAAAAAAAATGTTTAGATATGGTTGTAACTGGACAAAATGACTACTCTAACCCATCCAAATCATTAATGATCCCATATTACAACAAAGTGGGAAAAGGACTTATTAACCAGAGAGCAGCACAAGAGGTTTTCAGAGTTCAAATTAACAATTATGAAGATAAAATCAAAGGGTTATTATGAGACTTTAAATGCTCACATGCATTTTGAAGCATTGGGGGAAAAAAAAGATAAGCTTGGCGAAAATAAACCTGCAGCAAGATTTCCAACTTGGAGAGCACAATCTACCGCACAGCAGGCACAATGCAGGTTCATCGAGAACAGATTTGCATTCAAGGCAGCGCTGTTTGATACACCTGCAGAAGTATATATCTGCCGGTTAAAATTTTGAATTTAACAGAATATACCTTTTTTAAGACATAAAATATAGTTAATCACAATTACCTCTGCAGAAGATCCTGATAAACATTTGGCAATCTCATCAATTCAAATGGAACTGCAGGGGTAATATGCATGTTTTGTTGAACCCCAGCTAGTTCAAATTCCTTGCAAAATTGATGACACCAAACAGAGACTGAAGATCTTGAAAATTCATCTTTCAGAACCACATCAAGGGAAGGAATCTTAAACATGATCTCAAGTTCTTGAATTTTAGTAATCTCAAACACGTCAATATTAGATCCAACCATTGTGTCATTTGTATAACTCCATGATCTATCTAATCCATTGTCCTCATCACAGAATGGTGCTGCAACAGAAGAATATAGTATTTTCCACAACAGAGCACATCTTCGCAAATAGGGGAAAGTAAACCTCCTGATTACATCTTTGACATCAGCACTTGGGTCAAAATAGTTTGACACAAAATATTGCTGAGCGCATCCAGATTCACCCATAACCTTATATATGTCAGTGATTAGGCAATCAGAAATACCTAATTCACTTAACTTACGCTGGGTTTTGACACAATACAAAATAATAGCCTGCATCCAGATGTACCCACATTGCAAAGTCAACAGAATAACAGAAAATGCATAACCTGAATAACTTAGAAGCAAGATGACCAACCTGAGTTACTGCTACTATGTAGAAAGCATGCACAAAGGATAACAAAGAATCTTCACATGACAAAAATGGGGACGGAAGACAAAAAAGAATCCACATCAAGGTCGAAAAGGGGTCATGTGCAAGTACAGGATCAGAAGCTTGCCTCCAAAATAGAATGTCGGAATTAGATAGGTCCCCTTCAACATGTTTTAAGATAGATAACATATCATCTGTGGACACAGCAGTAATGGAACAGACAAATCAGTAGCAGACACCCAAAAAAACTACCTTGCACTTGAGCACCCAACAATCAAGAAAGTGGGCAAATCATGGGCATGCAAGAAATACAAAGAAATAGTGACAAAATTAACAAATCATCACTATCCAAGTTCTACTATAGCGAAAGCAAAATAGTGATCTTTAAAATACAATGTTTCCAACCAACCAAATTCCTATCAAATTAAAGATGAAGAATGTCCTAGTCAATACCAACAGCCTCTCTTTGCAACTTCATATTTTAAATGCTCTATCTGTTATAAGAAATGACTGAGCTGAAGTCGAATCAACATATAGGAATTTACTCCATCCAAATGGAACAGCTAACATTCACATTTGAAAGCAAATTATAGAAAAACAGCACATGAAATCAGCTTATACATCAAAAGCAATGATACCAGAAGTATACCTCTCTCAGATACCCCAGAACAAATAGATTCTGCAAAAAGTTGAAGACCTCTAAATCTTTGAAGCACATGAAGAGAATTCTTACTCCTTGACTTTTGAACAAGTTTCAACAGCAAAGATAATATAAATCCACTTGAAGACCTAAGCTCCTCATACATGGCACTAAGAGCATAGTTTGGAGTTGAAGAAGCCCTTCCACATCGAGCAGCAATCTCCATTGACATCAAGGAGTACTTAAGAGTGTCCCACATGAGCATTGAATGATTCAATCTTGCAGATTTTGATAATTTATCTTGTTTGTTTGGCACATACATTTTAGCCAGCATCTGGGAGAAATGCTCAAGATTTTGCCCTGCTTTATCACGCTGTCGCAAAGGAACAGCTTTTTGGAATCCTTCCTTCCCAACAGCATTAGCAGCAGATTGCAAGATTTTCAAGGCTTGCCAAAGGCGGAGTGAATAAGTCTCTTTATTTGATGTAGGCACAGGATCTGTAGCAGGTAGTGAGCCATTAATTATGCCTGTAGGCTGCTTCAAAGGCTTCTCTAAGTTTCCAGGTATAGTAGGCAAGACACAGTTTACAAGCCGGCGGCAGACAGGGCATAGAAATTCACCCTGGAAAAGATTAAAGAGTTTTGAAATCTGATAACAGATATGTTTTCGATATAACCATTAAAATAATAATAAAAGAAAGATGCATGCCTGGTCTGGGTCAACAATATGTCCTCCTTCAAAGACAATTCTTCTGACAGACCTATCCAAGGAGTGTAAACATATGTCAAAGGCTTTCCATAACATTCTAGCAAAAAATTGCATGGAAAAAAATTATCCAAGCAGAAGCATTTAAATTGACCAGTTTATTAAATTGCAGTAATTTCTACATGAAAATCATACAATCCTGGAATCACCCAATCCATGATCAAAACCACACATAAATTGAGACCAGAAATTTTAGCGGAACCACTGGCATTATAATGAACTGCTGAGTTGAGTCAATCCCATCAGTTTGCCATTTATGTTCACAACTGCAATAGTAACACATCCGGATAAGATCTCATGTGAGCCAATCCAACTTTAAAAATTGATCAATCTTTTCCCTGATATCAGAAGGTGCTTAGAATGAAATTTAGTTTATTTTAGGCAGACCTACACCCATTCACTGCCTATTTACAAGTAGTACATGAAATGCCTCCCTTAATTTTAGTAAACCATGGAAGACAAACAATATTCAGAGTCCATCAAATTACAGTAACAAAATCGGAGTTCCCTGCGGGGATGGAACCATAGGATTTTGATTTAATCAATCCCTACATGTAAGCATAAAAAATAACTTTTAAGCCATGAATACTATTAAACAGGTCTAACATGCAAATATCATGTGAGAAGGATTATTACATCTTTCAGGTAACATGAAGTTAAAAATCCTATTCACATACAATTTTTAAGTGGAGTTCCGATTCATAGTTTTACAGTTCAATAAGCATATCTAGATGTGAGGTACAAGACTCTAACTGACAAGTAAAAATAGCAACAAGCAAGCACCAAAGATCCATTGGAGGAAGAAAATTAAAACTTCTATATTATTCATGCTTTTAATTACAATCTAAAGAATCATTGGGCAGGATATTTTATTCGAAAAACAAATTGGCAGCCGACAAGAGGGCTAAATAACAAAACTGAATGGAACATCATCAAATAACAAGGAAAACAGTCTCTGGCCTACAAAGAACTGTCTGAGAAATACCATTAAGGAGACTATCAACAGAAGCATTCTGAAAATTGAACTAATCATCTAACAAACGCAAAGAGAGTTTTGAGGTTTTGTGATTCAACTATTGTCAAACTGAGTGTTCCATAAAATATTATTTATATAAAGATTTCAAGAAACTATGTACACAGAAAAAAATTTTCATCACCCATGACACAAGCACAAATTTGTTTTGAAATAAACAATGCGCAATAAAAAATGCAGGCCCTTTTTGTGAAAAAATGTAGGCTATTTACCATTGATCTATGCAAGCTAAAAATTTATCATAGCTAAAGCAAAGATGTTCATTTATTCTAAAAAAGAAATAAAATTAACTTCAATGTTTGAAAAAATATAATCAAGAACATTTCCACGCATCATATATAAAATTTTTGAAAATATTTATGCACACAAGAACAAGCATTTGGTTATCATTTAATTATACATACATGCATACATAAACTGTGAGTAATCTGTTTTCACATAATTAAAAATTAAAAGTAATATGTTATGCACAATTAATTTCAGACCTTACTAGAATGCAGGTATCCCAACCAGACTCTGATCACCATGTAACACAATCCATGTTCGTGTTCAATACTTAAAATATTCCATTTGCTTCAAATTACAACAATTACGGTTGTGATGGCTAAAACCCTGCTCTCTTGGATCAAAATCTCATTTAGGCACAAAGTTCAACTATCATTAAGAAAATGAAGCAAAAACTAGATCCAAGTGAAAAGGTTGTGCAGAGAATATTAATGCTGAATATAAAACATAAGCAATAGCCACTTTCCTAATCTAAGTACCCAAAATAGATGTTAAAAAAGTTTCGGGACAACCAAGTTTTTATTAAAATCTAAATAAATACATTGCACAAGGATCAGTTCATGTCAAAAGTACTGGATTTAACAGAATAATCCAATTTTAAAAATTTCAACATTATGTCATATATTCGAGCCCACAAGACCAAAAGGAAACAGTACATTAAAAGATGGTAGGTAATACAGAAACTTCAATAAAACTCACCTTTCCTTCAGCGAAGATAAATATCGATCAAGGCACTCCTGATGTACTGCATGACCACAGGAAGAAAGATGAAGCCCATCACAGTCTGTTAGGCCAAATGAATCATTTGCCATGTGCTGCAAAGTAGATTCTACAGAAGTATTATCACTATGAAGATTTTCAGATGCTGAACAGTTTCTCGACATGTCTATTGCAATATCAGCTATATATTTTCCAAGCAAGACAGATCCAGCATCTCTAACAACATTATGGTCCCCTCCAGAAGTAGAAATTTGATCATCATTATGCATTTCCCCACAAATGGACAAGTACATGTCCTGTTCCAACGTCTCAAAAGTATATGGAGTCTTCTCTTTGTCATCA
Organism: Prosopis cineraria; assembly: GCF_029017545.1. Lineage (NCBI taxonomy): Eukaryota > Viridiplantae > Streptophyta > Magnoliopsida > Fabales > Fabaceae > Prosopis > Prosopis cineraria. Next base: position 39,723,977 of record NW_026555344.1, on the reverse strand, counting down.
TAAGATGCATTAGGAAGCTGGATATTTCCCACTACCGGGAACTGATCCTTTACATACTGCAAAAAGGCATTGACTTCAGCAGGCCGCCCACTAGAGGCCAATTCATTGGCAGCATTCAGAATCAACTGGCCTAAGTGAGGAGATGAAGTTGACACTGAAGTGCCTGAAGTCCGGTCCATTCCCAATGTATCTGTCACCTTAAATTTGGAAACAGACATATGTTCTTTATCTGTCTGACGAAGTTGTGACCATGATGGGGGGCCTCTATCAACAAAACTGACAAGCCTAGATTTCTTGTACATAGAACAGATAAGAAAGTATAAATTAGGTAAGAAGAAACAAAAGCAGTGAAAATGAATTCCAAAAATGAGCATTTCAACCTAAGAAATATAAAAGCTCCTGAGAAGTCATGCGCATGTCTGATGCATGTTAAACACTGATGTGACTGTAATAGTGGTTCAGACTTATAAGAGGAAGTTAAAGGGAAAACAAAGGGCAGAAACAAAAAACCCAGATAACCAAGACTCTTATCCAAAGGTCCAGATTTTATGGAATAGATCATGATGTTTGTATGGTGGCTGTAGACTTAGCCTGCATTTTAGAGTCAACTTTTACTTGCTGCATATTTTTGTTGCCATTGTTTTGGGAGCACTCACTATGTTTTGAGCTCGGAGATAGTGGTAAGGAGAGTGCTGGTCTCTCAAACACCAGTGAGAGACCCTATTGTGTTGCTGTATTCTGTTTCTTTTCTTTGTAATCAGTTTCATTATTAGGGAATAGGGTTTTGGCCAGAATCAGTGGGTTTCCCTTTTGTAACACTGATTTGGTTCTCAGTTCATCAGTAGCAAAACCTAAGAATTTCCCTTGATCTGGCTCTTTTTTAGCATTTAATTTCTGTGAAAGTGTCTGCTGTTAGAGCAGGGCTCTAACAAACACTAATATAAGACACAACATTCAATACACGAAATTTCATACTATATATGGACACCTAATATTTTTGTCATGTTGATGTGATTGCATCAGTGTAATCTCTGTGTAAGTGTCTGCATATCAGAGTTCAACAAGCCAGAACCAATATTTGATCTGGTTTGCAGCAGATATACCTGTAGAAGAATCAGAAAAGAAATGGGATGTTTTGAATTGTAATCATGGCAGAGAGAACAAACAACTTGTGTGGACTCTTCAGCATCAGGTCTAGTATCAAAGTCATCTTCCTGATCAACTTGGGAGCTATCATCAACAGTGGAATCGACACTTGCCAAAAATTTTGATTGTTGAGCTCTCATCTTTTCCTGAATTACAAACCAATAATCCAAGATCTCATTCAAAAGGTGAAGGCAATTAAGTTGGCATAATTAAACAGGTCAAGGTTGGCTTGACAAAAAAGTATATCGAAGTGAACGTTTTCCTCCACCCTGAACACTACCCAACTGAGATTGTATTTAGGTGCATCAAAAAATATATCATTATCATTTTAATATTCTTGACCATAAAAGAATAATGCAACAGCATCCTACCAACATAGCAGCCTGCCTCTCCCGAGCTTTGGCCTTGCGTTTCTCACTATCAGAAGCTGAAACTGCATCACCCGAGTCTCTGGTTGGAAGGCATTGAGATATATGACTAACAACTTCAGGGGCAAGTTGCTGCAACTTAGTCATGCATCTGTTGTCAATCTCAGCAAACTTCTTGAGTAAGTCTTCAATTAAAGCAGACAGGTTGCCACTACCTGCTTCTACAAAGTTGTCTACACTTTCCTCCTTGTGCAAACCCATCAAATTAACAAGAAGTGACAACAAGCTCTGTTCACCAACACCGTAAACAGAGCTTTCATCAATTATTTCTCCAGAAAAGGCTATTATGGGAATTTGTGTAGCATCAGCAGATATCTTGTCAGTAAATTCTTTCCGCTGAAGACAGATATCTAAAGATAATGATAGTAAATGCAGTGCAGTTAGAAGAACAGCATCAGGAGAACGAGATTCAGCTGATTTAAAAGTAAATACAGCATAATATAGAACTGCACGAATTATCTGTAGAACCACTTTGCAAGTAGCTATCCTCGAAATCCCTTCCAGAGGAGGATAAATTTCAGTCCAACGGGGAAGCTGTGAGGTTAGTGCAGAAACACTACAGAAGCGTAAATATCTTTCTTCTGCAACTTGTAAATCCTTTGAATTCCAACGAGGATGATACAAATCCAATTCTTTCCATAATGACCATCGTAGGGAATACATACCCTAAAAGGAAAGAAAAAAGTCAAGGCAAGTACAGGCTAACTAAAGGAAGTACTTTCTTTTTTTTGTCATTTTTGAAGAAGAATCAACAAGACCTGATTAAAACCGGATGGATTAGAATATACAGCAACTGCATCCAAAACCTCTTGAAGCTGCTCAAACTTGGAGAGATCACGAGGAAGAGACTTCACCAACTGACTATGAGTGGCATCTCCAATGGCTAACTTATAAATTAGTTCTCTTCTCAAGCTTTCAGAAGTACTTAGCCCACAAAAGCGCCTTTCTTTCACTATCTGAATCAAAAGAGTGAGCATTTCCTGGACTAAAACAGGCTCATACCTGTAAAATAAGTATTAATTCATTATGGGCAATTTATCTTGTAGAGATAGACAAAGCAACATTAAAGAAGTTATGCAGAGTTAATCCTATCCAAAACACAAGTGCTAATTCTTATGGGAAAATAGATTCATACTAGTCAAACAAAGTGGATTTGATGAGACTCATTTTCATTTAAAATTGGTCTTGTTGTCAGAAATGGGAGAGCCAGCAGACATTGTCAGTTAAAACATAAAAATTGCAAATGATATTCCTCTAAAATTCAGATTGAATTGAAAGTCATGCGGACAGGGCTAGAAGAACTATGATCAAAAGGAGGATGTAAATCCCAAAGGCCAAGAAGTTTCTGCAAGTTTTGCAAAAGTACTTCTATGAATATATTTTATCAACATGTAACCATTCAATTATATTATCATAATCAAATGAGGAGTGGATGGAATAATCATTGGATGCTCTAGAAACACTCAAAGTTATGATTCTCTACGAATAAAACTTCAATTTTAGGACTTCTTTATTCTTTTAATATTGCCTAATTTCTTCCAAGTAAATTTGACACTAGACCATTAACTTGTCTCCTAAGTATAAACAAGTCCAACTTCTTTCGAAAAATATAAAACTTCCACAAGAATTTGGCATTGAGTGGGTTTTATATATTTTTTCCAATTATACCCTTAAATATTTCACTCAAGTAATTAAGGAGGGTGTTTTGAATAAGTCAACTACTATATTTATTCCAGTCAAGGGTACAATTGGAAAGATGTGAAAATTAAAAAAAAAAAATCAAGATTTCAACCAACTTCTTTTGAGAAAAGTAAATTAGTTAACAACGATTTATATTGAAACTAGAGGGAGTATTCTACTATTATTTATCAAATCATTAATCAGCTTGTGGAAGTTTTGATGCAATACAAATGTATTAAAAAGAATCAAAATGCAACCCAAAAAAATGATAAGGGTAAAAAAGCAAATTGGCCCCTAAATTACAAGTTTAGAAACGTCTAGGATCCTAAACTCATTTTTTATGCAATGTTCACCTTTAACGTTTGAAAATGATACAATCTGACCCCTATCATCAACAAAAATTAACATTAACTATTAGCTGACCAAAAAATGACCTAAAATTTATAGAAAATGACCCAAAAATCACAGTAAACAACCCAAAAATTATAGACAAAGATCCCAAAAAAATTGTCTTCTTTTTTATTTTTGAGGTTCTTTTCTATCATTTTCCAGTCAACTAATAGTCAAAGTTAACTGTTGTTAATATTAGAAGCTAGATTATACTGTTTTTAAAAATTGAAGGGATACATTACACCAAAAATGAATTTAGGACCCCAGCTGCTCTAATACCTATATGTTAGGAGCCAATTTGCTCTTTTATGTAAATGATAAAGGAAACTTTTCTTTTTAATCCACTTTCCTTGTATGGAATATTTAACTAATAATCTAAGGGAGCAGTGGTACATAGAATGGAACGGAATTAAATACAAAATTTAATTAAAAAAGTGATTTTGAGGAGGGAAAATGACTCTAATGCCCTACTTTAAAAAAGTTAGAAAAAAGAGAGAGAGAGAGATACCATTGAATAATGATTATAGGGACACAACAAACACTGCCGGAAAAGGATTTCCTTTCTATCATTGTAACCAATACAAGGTGAGAGCATTTTCCACATGACAATGAACAGCACCAAGTATTTGAAAAGGTGGGAAGAATTATGTATAATTTCAATCATCTATTTACAAAAATGAATTATATGAAATGTGTAATGGCTTTTATTTCTTTTCTCTCTAGTCTATTGAATTGTCTTTGTACACTGTTCGTTTACTTGATTGAATAAATATCCCCTTTCCTCACGCCAAAAAAAAAAAAAAGGAATTATACAAGATGACCTTAAGACCCCATTTGGGAACATTATGGCATTTGGCCCGGGTAACTTTTAACTCGTTTCTCCCAGTGCATGTTAAAGGCAACGCGTGCTTTGAAGAATCGCCTAGTGAGAAACTTTAGAAGCTGCTACAGCAGTAAAAAATAGGAGATACCTAAGAAACCTTCAGCCTCTCTTAAATTCTGACCATTATCCTTTCCTAATTCAGAACAATTCACTTAAACTTGCAACAACTGCCTCTATAACTTCAAATACTCATGCTGTTTTATAAAAATATTGCTAGATACTGTTGTTAATCAGAGCACAGTTCCCATTTTCCTTGATCACATTTTTACCAAACCATATTCTAATTGTTCTTAAACATTTTTTTTCATAGCACCTTCAATACAACAATTTTTCCCCTCAAAAAAAAAAAAAAGCCTTACAAATGGGCACCAAGTCAGGTAGAGTTCAATGTTAAGGGGGAAAAGAAGCAAGAAGCAAAAACCTAAAATTTCATTCGTAAATGCTGACCCATTGAGGGGAAAATCTACAGAAGACGTAGCAATAAAAAGCATATCACTGAGCAAGAGATGAGAGCATACTCGCTTGAACGTTCAAGATTCAAGGATAGGTAGTTTGAAAGCCCAAAGCGCTCCAGAAATCTGCTGACATACAGATCTGGCGGAGCTAGTGCAGCACAACACTGAAGAAGAAATAGGTCAAGCTCCAGCCCTTGTTCAGACCTGCAGAAGTAAAGAGCCATAGTAAAGCCCTCGTTAAATCATCCCAGAGAAATAAAGAGAATTAATATAACATATTGTGAGGACTAAAAATCCTTACATACAATTAATAGCAATATAGAACAGTATACTAACCAGCGAACAGACCGATACCATTCACAAGATAAAAGAGCAGCATCTCCATTCTTCCTCCACATTCCAGCATGAACTTCAGCACAGAAAACCCTAATGCGCAAGGGATGTTCCATTATGTAGGAAGAAAACCCATAGGGATGAATGCTCCCTAAAGCATGTCCAAAGAAGTCAGTGTAAATTGTTGATAATGAATTAGTAGAACAAGCATCAGACACATCTGGAATTGCAGATTCACCAAAATATCTTCTCAGTGACCTTTGTAACAGCATGGAAAGTAACCGATGTAACGGAATGTGCACAGAGATATCTTGCGAACTAACATCATAGACAATTTGGGGCCAATCAGACAAAGACAAAAAACGAAGGCCACCCAATCCTGCAGGAACATCTGTTTCCATTGAGCTATCATTGAAACCAGATGAAATATCGGTATTATCTGACTCAGATTCACCATTTATTTTCACTTTACTATCCTTCATAGCATGCTCACGGTTTTCCAGGTCAGACGCTAAGTAATCAGAGCATTGCTTACCATGATCTTCACTTGAACTTGCAAGCCGACGAAAAATCCTACCCTTTCTGATATTGGATAATGTTCTCTTTAGTGCTGAAAGATTGCTGTCATAGATGTTACCACTGTTGGGACATGACATATTAGGAAGTAACCAAGTCTTATTGTCATTTTCCAACCAATTCTCAATGGCCCCTAAACACTCACATATCAACCATGTGACAGAATGAGGAAGTAGCAGATGAGAAGTGGCATTAGATTTTACCTCGGAAGCCTTTGAGGAACAAGCAAAGGCACTATTCTGACCAGTCATACCGCATGCAGAGCTATCCTCGGAAAGCCGCCCCATTTTTGCGTGTCTTAAATTATCCCCATCATCTGATTCTTGTTTATTTAAGCTCCAATTAATTTCATCATCCAATTCTCCCTTACTAGCATCTGAAAACGCCCCATCCACCAAAAGAGAATGAATATTAGCAATAGAGTGGCCTAAAACAAAAGGTAAATGGACATGCTCATTTTCTTCCTCTATATGTTGACCAGTTTCTCTCTTTTGAGGGTTCATCCCTTGCACAAAGGACAGGAGTCTCATCCAAGTCCTTGATATATCTTGCTGATCAGAGGTGACATATTTGGGAACCACCACATGGCTCATAACAAATCGAATATCTTCAACAACACGTATAGTTGTCTCATACAAATTTCCCCACCTTGCAACCTGCAATGAGAATCTGTCTCTCTAAGTAAACATAATTTCACCCCAAAAAAAAAGCAATAAAACAAGATTTGGAAGCATGATTGAACTATAGCAACGAATCACTAACATTAGACTCACCAGCTTCAAGATCACAACAAATACCAGGCAATTCAGTTTAAAAATATTAGAACCAGTCATTAACCTTTGCACATCAATCCTGATAGGCAAAACAATGTAGTAACAACAACAACAAAAACTAGCTCATCACCTGTAATCGGCCATCTTCTCCAGCACAAGAAAAGAAAATGTCTTCCAAACATCTCAAGAGCATTGTGAGTAGGTTCATTTCCTTTACCAGACGAGGGGTAAGAGTGGGCACTGTAAGTATCTGCACAGAGAACGTGGATAGTAATGGATACCTCTTCAGAGGGAGATCACTGCACTCTTTTATAGCCTCATTGATAACAGTCGGATAATAAGTGAGGAAAACTTTTGCAAACTCATACTTGAAAAAAGGTTCCCCCAGCAATTTCAGGAGTAACTCATGAAGTTTTCTTACAACAACATCAGTTAAAAATCTCTCAGCTCTCAACAGAATGGCAATTAAACCAGCAGAAGAGAATAACATCCTAGCAACAAAACTAAGCAAACTCTCGCTATGCTTGCAAAATTCTAAAAGCATATCAACCATCACAAAAGTTAGCTCATTAGCTGCTTTCTTTCTTTCAACAACACCAATGCTTGATCTAGAGTTTCCCTGAGAGACAGCTTCTGCAAATGTTAGCTTGTCTTTCCAACAACTGAAAAGAGAATTAAGCACAGGTTCCACAGAGTTCGCAAACTCCTCCGGAAGTGGCTGTATTTGCTCTGCACCCTTATGCTTTGAGCAGAATCCCTCACGTTTCCACGCTGTCACATCTCCACAATCACAACAACCACCGCCAGTGTATATCACAAAGTAATCATGGCCTTCGTGATTCCCATTCTCAAAACAAGGTACACATATTGCGCAGGTTGGATCGTGTTCACATGTTCTACACCTGTATGCTATATCATTGTGTCCCCAAACAGCCCCGCAAACACCACGCTGCCCAACTGACAGTTTAGAAAGGTTTCTCAAGGTTGCATTGGGGTCACCCTCAAACATCAACCACTGTAACCAGACCATGCTTTCATAGAATATTTTCTTCATGGTTACACCCAGTGAGGACTTTCTAGAACCAAACTTAGAATCTTGCAGTGCTTCAGCCACTTCTTCATCCGTAGGTAATATAACAGATACTAGTTCAGGTATCAACGACTTTTTATCCTTAATAAAATCAACGAGGAGAGGCTGATCAAGTTGATCCTCGGAAACTCCAAATTGAAGAAGCCTCTGTAGGTGGCAATAAAAGACAATAATATGCAGAACATAAATAATCAATGTCAACAAATTACTTAATATATATATATATATATATAGAAACATAAAATCATGGGCAACGTTCACAAACGAGAGTTTAACCAACGAAGGGTTTAAAAGAAAACAAATGAGTCTACTGCCAGAGACCATCAATGGAGACAAGCACGAGTGGGTGTTACCCGAATGATTCGATCTCGAGGCTTGAGAGGTTGGGACTCGGAAGGTGTGTCGATTTCCATGCCATCCACCATGATGGAGCGCCAGAATCGTAACAGCCAATCCACGCAACACAAGCAGCGACAAAACCCAGAGCTTTCACTCCCCAGGTTTGCTTCCTCACTAAGCTAAAACAGATTCAATTCCGACGAGAAATCGCCAACACCGCCAATGATTTTGAACCCTAATTAGATTTTGGCATCGCAATTGCCTAAAAACCTCCTTTGACCTTCTTTGCATCAACAAATCAACTCCTTCACGAACTGCTACTTCGTCGCTCTTCTAGGCTTTTTATCGCCCTCTCTGGTACTGGAATAATCTAATTTGCAGATGAAATAGATTCTTTTTTTTTTTTTTTTTTGGCTACGGGTGAAATATACAACGTATTTTTAACAAAGTAGACTTTTTCTCGTGAGGTGCACAGGTTAAAATGTTTAATTTGATAAGGAAAGAGAAGAGGAAAATTATTCTCACCGCATGATTAAATGGAATGTAATTAATTTGATAATTTGCACATAAAATATTATATCGATCACATGTAAATATACAAATTCTGAGAAAATTAAACTTAAATGTTTCAATTTCTCAATAGATACTACAATGAGAAACTTTTGATTGAAAAATTAATTACTAATTTAATAGTGAAATTTTAGAAAATGATTTTGCAGATTTCAATGAGATAATCAATAATTTAAATCTTGAGAATTTAATTCTTCCCAATATTTGAAATGATTGAGAATTAATTTTTACTATCAAGTATTGAAATTGATATTAGAAAAATAATTTTGCAGGTTCCAATAAGATAATTGAGAATTTGAATATTCAAAATTTAATTTTTCCTAATATTCAAAGTACCTGAAATTTAATTCTTACTCTCAAACATTAAAGCTGATATTAAGATACATCCAAATTCAGATTTTGAAATCATTATAAGAAAAGAAAATTGACAAAAAATAGATTATAAAAATATTTTCAAAATGAAAAGAAAATTGAGTTCATCCACTATTCAAGACGTGTGTATGAGATTTGTATATCAAGAACACTTTTCTAGTTTGTCTATATAGTTTCTACTTTATTCTCTTCAAGTTAGGGGGAAAGGAAGTGAAAAATTAAAAGTGAACACATGAAGAAAGAACCACATGTAATTGCAATCAAGGGAAGACAATAGAACTCCAAATTTAAAAAAATGAAAAAAAAATATAAAATAGAAAAATGACAAATCCAGTAACCTTAGCTCTCTTTAATTTATAAGATATGTTACTGTTTAGAGCTTAAAAAAATTGAAATATTTCTTTTAAACCTTCATAAGAGACAATAATTCTTCCATGACCATGTGACTAATGGTGTCATAATCAAGTATAAAAGTTGGTTTAGGCAAGGATTATACATGAAGAAAATTTTTAAAGACTTGAGAGGAAGTTTTCATGTCAAAATGAGAGATTCGAACTACATATGCAGAATGGTAGGGCTATAATATAATGAAATATTATGTAACATGAATCTTTTAATCATAAGTAGTAAGAGTTAGATTTATAACCATGAACTATAGCATTATGTTCCTGAAATGCATTCATATTATTCATGCTTCATCTATCTAGTTGCTCTCTTCTTTTGCAGTACATACTTCATAGCAAGACTCTTCATTTGTCTTAATTAAAAGTATGGAAAACATGCATCCCAAGGGTGCAACTCTGCTAAGGAATATATGGGCCATAGGTCATGACCCGAAAGAGTGGCACAACCCGCTAGCGTTCAAGCCTAAGAGGTTCCTTCTCGATGGAGAGAAGGCTCACATTGATATTAAGGGTTATGACTTTATGGCCATCCCGTTCGATGTTGATTTTAACTTTGGATCGACAAAATAGTTCAATAATGAAAAAAGCATGAGTGGGAGTCAGAGAGGGTGCATCACATTGATGGGAATAGAACGGCTTGAATATTGAGGAGTGAAATCTAGGAAAAAAAACATTCAAGAGATGATAGATAATGTCACCATCGAGAAGTTTTAAGCACACAACATTCCTAGCCATGTTACCTCCATATTGAGGGATTCCAAAGTTTCCAATTGTGCTATCTTGTGTGCCTTTAATCTTCTCTCTGGCAATGTTATCATCAAGTTATTCTTCTCTACCACAAATCTCGCCACTAATAAGGGCACGAAAGAAACAAATAGAAACCCTAGGAGAAAACAAAGCGATGACCTCCAAAGCTTCATTCTTGGCACTAAGGAATGAGCTTGGGAGAATCAACGTCTTTAAAAGAGGAGGATTTGTTGTTTGGAAAAGGAAAAGGCTAGCTGCCTTAGAAAAATTTAATGCTCCCGTGATGGTAAATTAACAATAAGATAGAAGAATAAAAAATTGAAAATATATTAAGGATGACTAAACTAATGATATGGTAGTAATTCTGACCAATCAGCATCATTCCATAGGATTTGTTAATATATATTGATTTCATATTACAATGAAACACTTCTCATGTTCTATTTATAAAATATGAAAAGAATATTAATTTTAATTTAGGATATTTTATTATTTTTTATATTTATATCTACCTTTCTACTCTTATTAAATGTTAAAAAAATTTATGAAAATGATTTATTTTGTCATTATTAAAGGTAGAAGTAAAAAATTATTAAATTTTAAAATAAAATTTTATTATTTTACTTAGAAGTGACTTGTAAATATTATTAAGGAGTAATTGATTATTTATGAACTAGCAATCTTGTTTTTATATTTATCCTTATTTGATATAATGTTTCACTTAAATGTAAAGTAATTTATTTATCAAGAACACTTTTAATAAAAATACATTAATTACAAATTAAAATATTAAAAATATTTTAATTTTTTAATACCCAACATTTTAAATATTTCTAGAGGAGGGAGTACAATGGACTAATATACCAAGTCTTTGGTTCGTGGGTGAGAGTTATACTGAATTACTGATCATCATTTATCATCAATTTAAAAAAAATTAAAGTTGTTTATTAAAAATTTGGGGGAAAATGAGAGGAAGAAAAAAGAGTTATAAGATATTAGAAATAGGACGGCTAAATTTATAAACCCTAAATCTAAAAACAAAAACCATTATGTAATCAGCACTATTTTTCTTTTTATTTATAACGAGAATATTTTATTAAATCAAAATCAATTATTAAAAATTTAAAATGATAAATAAACTAACTAATTTCAGTTTTTAAACTCATTACATATATTTTTTTAGAAATTATTTTAGTTGAGCTAGAAGACACATTTTCGCTTAATTACGACAACTACATGTTATATTTTAAATTTTTGAAAAAATATAATTTTGAGTTTCTATATTTTGCTCAAGTTTTATTATATATCTTTGCACTTTTTTTTAATATTCTAAATCCTTACACTTTTATTTTTTGGTGTTTTAAATTTCTCAATCATTGCTCATGGAGTGACCTAAAACTACCACTGGGCAAACAGGCTTCGAGCCAGCTAGCACAGGCTACCATTTTTGTGGGTTGGATTAAGTCATTCTGCTGGATAAAATAAAGTTAGAAAATCTAACCCAATCCATTATCATGCAAGTTGGCTTACAAAAATTCATCAGAATTTTTTCTTTAACAATTTAAAATTTATAAGATAAAAATATATATATTTAGTCCACATTTTAAGAAAAATTAGTAATTAAAGAATTTATAAATAAATAAAATAAATATAGAATTATATTAAGCAAATTTTAGTCCATACTTCATGGCAAATTAATAATTAACAAGCATCCAAATACATCCACTACAATTTAAATTATTCAATAGTACACTACTTGAATTCAAAGTTCATTCAAACTGTAAATTTTAGTCCACACTTCATGGAAAATTAAAAGTTAACAAGCATCCAAATACATCTACTATAATTTAAATTGTTCAACAGTACACTATTTGAATTCAAAGTCCACTCAAACTGTAAATCAACAATAGTCCAATTTGTAAATGAATCCAATGCTCAAAATATTATTATTAAGTCCTTTCCTTTCTTTTCTTCAACACGTAAGAGATAAAGCTTGCACATACAAAGACATCTTTACCTTCCTTTTATTAACCTCATATTTGCAATTTAACTAATTTTATTAGTTGTCAAACTCAAAACCATGAACCACACACAAATAAATTAACAATTTATTTTTTCGATAAAGAACATAATAACAATTTAACTAATGCTATTAGTTATAAAACTCAAAACTATTAGCCATATACAAACAGATTATGCAACAATGAAGCTAATAATAATTTCATGATACAACTGTGTGGAAAGCTAGAAAGTTCATCATCTCCCCCCTACTACAATGCAAACTTGTTTATTTATAGATATGCTTCAAAAAAGATGTGTTTCACCCTCACCAGTCTAAATTTTAAAAAATAAAAAATGGGTTGGCAGGCTAGCTCACAGGTTGAGTTTAGATAAGTGTTGGAAAAATTAAAATTTTCAAACTAAATATAAAAAAAGGGTTGATTCACTTTGCTAGATTTTTCCTATTAATCATCTTCTCACCTAGGTCTATTCAAATAGAGAAAATTTGAATATAAACTCATATTATTTTTCTCAATAAATTCATATTTTGTGATTTCAATCAATAGATCTTATAAGATTAATAAATAATATATATTCAAAATATTTTTATAAAAACTAATAAATCATTGATTTACAAAAGTAAAACAAAAATTTCATTTGTAAATTATAAAAAAGATTTATATTATCTTTCAAATGTAAAGAACATATTTAAGAGTTATAAATTATAGGTTTGACAAATATTGTTATTATTGTAGATTTATAAAAAAATATATTATAATTAAAAATTATTTAAAAATATATATATGTTAGACCATTTAGCTCATGAGCTAGCCTGCTAATTTTATAGGTTGGGCTAACCTAGCCCGTTTTAAAAAATGGGCTAGTTTTTTAAATCTAACCCGTCAAATTTGGCAAGTTAAACACGTTAGTCTGCAAGTTCAACTCATTTTTCTAGCCCTACATAGAACACCAAAAATATAAAGTATAAGAATTTAAAACACTAAAAAAGTATAGGGACCTATAACAAAACTCAAGCAAAGTTTAGTAATCTAAAGTTATATTTTTTCTAATTTTTTTATTGATGACATTCATATTTTTTACTGCATTCAATATTTCATTATTTAAAAGATAATTCACCATTTTTTTCTTGCATACAAAAAAAATTATTATTTCCTTTACTCTTTAAAATATATTACTAAAAAATTAATTGTCCTTTTACCAAAAAAATAATTAACAATTTTTATAAAGAGTTAATATGTAATTTAAATCCTGAAGTATAGGTTTACAGGCAATTTGAACCTTAGAATATTATTTGATGCATTTGGAATTTTAAACAATTAAAGTTGATGCAATTTTGCGTCAACCATTAAATTAAATAAACGTCCATTATTCTTTAAAAAATTAGGCCTAATATGCAATTTTACTCAAAGGAGGGTAGGAGAGAGAGTAAAATTTAATAAAAATTACATATTAGCCCCTAATTTAAAAAAAAAACGCTCATTTGCTACGTTAACTTTAATTATTTAAGATTTAAAATATATCAAACAAGAGTTTAAAATTCAAATCACCTTGTATATTGACCCTTTTATAAATCTAAAGATTTAAGGTTTACCTCTAAGATGTAATATCCCATTGTCACTTGTTTTAGAACTTTAATGGTAATATAAGATATGCTTAAATTTTTGAATAGGTTTGGATTGTTCTTATTGTCATATTTTGGATTTGAATGAGCAATTCAGGGAATAGACAAGGATAAGATTCAAATGGTAACATCCCCTAATAAAACTTTTTAGCCTTAGATAAAAATGATCTCAACTTTTTTTTTTGTTATAAAACTCATCTCAACCTTTTTATAAGGGTCTTATTTATCTTTTTTTTTGGTATTATATATATAATTTTTTTAATGGCATTTAGTTCTAGATATGAATTTTTAAACTGGAAGTTAAATAGATTTAGAGTACATTTTTGTCATATAATGTAAATACTATTACAAGAAGAATTGTGCAAGTCCTAATAAAAATCATGGAACAATGTAATAAATAATATTTTAACATTAGTATAATATTATCCATTTTTTTAATAGTCAACCTTATGTAATATGCTAGTATAGTGTGGGATACTTGAAATGACCTCGATCATTAACCCCTAATTAACTCACCCAATTGATGAATTTAAATGAAGGGGTTAATCATGACCTAGAGTCTAATAATAACAATAAAAGTCAACTTTGAAATTGAGATCCCAAAAATATTTGAAAGGATTATTAGTTTTTTTTAGAAAGAAAAAATATAATTTTGGATCCCTCTATTTTGCTTGAGTGTTGCTATATGTTTTTACATTTTTTTCAGTGTCTTAAATCCTTACACTTTTATTTTTTAATTTTTAGGTCCCCCATAAGCAATGTTATAGGGATCTAAAGTGTAGGGATCCAAAGTTTTGTGAATAGTATTTGACTAATTGGATTTAAAATCTAAAAGAGTTTGAGAAAACCTTAAGCTTAGGCCAAGGTTATTGAAAAGATTAGGCAACAACATTATGATTGGATCCTCTTTTGAGTGAATATTTTTTATAAACACAAAAGAAAGAAAGAAGAAACCTGCTTGAGTTATAAGTGGCAATTATTGATATGATATTAAATCTTTAAGGAATTCAAGGTTTAGAAATTCTTATGCTGTGGAGATGTGGAACTAGAAATTTTGAATATGAAGACAATTTAACTTAAAGATGTGCATAAAATCCAATCTTAGTCCTCCCATCCCAAACTTGATTTTATTGTAATGAGTTGGAACAATTTTGATGATAGGATAAAAGAATGAGATTGTGACAAATATGTATTTGGAATGAGATGGGACACATGATGACTACATTAGGACATCCGTGTGTGTTATATATATATAAATTGATTTTATTATTGCATTTCTACATTTTGAGTTTAATTAATATCAACTTTTAGTCCTTCATCCTCCTCTTTAATCTCTGGGTCGTTTTTTCCTCTCTCTAGCTCACACCTTCAATCTCATGGTTGATAGCTCATCACCTATCCTCTTACCTCAGTCTTCAATCCCCTCTTGCTCATGGGACACCTTGATTGCCTCTCACTTGTCTCTCCCCTCTTGCTTAGCTCTTGATTCTTAAGATGAAAATAGCAACTTCATTTAAATCTCATGCTTCCTATAAATTTGACTAATATATATATTCAAAAAAATTAATCTTTTAATTCTTCAACTTTTAACTTCTTTATAACTAAGTTATTCAATTATGACTTATTACGATTCAGTTTCTCAACTATGACTTGTTGTAATTTAGTCCCTCAACTTTTGACTCCCTTATAACTTAGTCCTTATTTTTTAATTTTTTTAAAACATTATCCTCATTAAATAAGAGGAACAAAAGAAATGCTCATATTTTATTCTAAAATATCCTTCTCTTGATCTTTGACGTGAGATTTAAGTTAATATGAAAAAAGAGAGCTAACAAAGTTAAAGGATTGAATTATAGGCAAGTCAAAAATTAAAAGATTGAGTAATAGCAAAGTCAAAAATTAAGGGATTGAGTCGCAGTTAATCATAGTTGCATGACTAAGTTACAAGTAAATTAAAAGTTGAATGATTAAAAAATTAATTTTTTCTATTGTATTCTATATTCTTTGTTCTCTATCTCTCTTGTTTTTTTTACCAAGATTTTATTTTGTATTGACCCCAAACAAGATGAGACCAGCTTCAAGATGGGATATGTGATTTTGGTTCATGATGGGAAATATCTTCACTGTAGTACTTATGACGTTTTGTTGGCTTGAGGCATTGTGTTTGTTGGAAATGCTTGGCAATTAGGCCTGTAAAAACTGTCCAAAATGAGGGGTGAATTGGACCAATTAAAATTTAAAACAAGAAATGCATAACTAAAGATAAATAAGAAATGGTATCACCAAACAAGGTTGAGTAAAGAGAAGAGAAGGTTTGCACGGAGAGTTTATCCTGATTCAGCTCTATTCACTTGAACCTACATCCAGTCCTTAAGACACCCTTAAGATTTTTCACTATATCCACTAAGATTAAATCGAACTCTTAGTTGCCATAGTACAGTTCGGACTTCTTGCTAAGTATAAAACTTTCCCACTTATAAAGGTAATCACAAATTCTTTTAAGTTCCTTGAGCTTAAGTTTCTCTGTTTATGATATGAAAAATAATGATAAATAAAGTAAGTTTAAGAATGAACTACTATTGTTAAAATCTCTCTTAAAAAATAAATTTACAATTAGTGAAACTCACAAACAATATATATTGCAGTAAGAAGTTGGTTAGAAAAGAATGTGTTTACTTATGCAAATCACTTCTCTATGTCCGCTTCAGATGAGCCATATTTATAGTTTGATAATAAGGATAGATTTGTTAGACTCATATAATTAGCTGTTGGAGTATCGTTTTGCTTTCCTTCTGTGTTACTTCGAGAATGAGGTGATGAAGCATTACTTTACGGTGGAGTTGTGTGTTTTCAAAAAGTAATAGCTATATGTATTTAATGCTCTGACAAAATTACCATTGAAATGAATACCAAAATAACAAATGCTATTTGGGTATAAAAAAATCAAGAATTGAACAAGAATTTAATTTGATCTAAAAATGTGTTTAAAAGGCTTTTAAATAGATGAATATAAGAGCCTAACACTTAAAATATAGAATAGATGAATAATGAGTGACCTTTAAATTGCATAGAAATGAGATTGAAAAACAGAGCACAAATCTTCATAATTATACCGATATAAGCAAGAACTCTCACATGTGAAGAAGTACTAAGTTGCTATACGGGTATAAAGGATTTATAAGCATCAATAAGTGTTTAATCCAATCTGAAGTTGTGTTAATAAGGATTCCAAAAAGGCTTTAAGATTAACACAACTCATAGAAAGTGAAAGGAATTGATATTGAATGAGTTTTGAAAAGTACGAAATCAAAATACAAAGAACATAACTTATTTATGTATGTTTATAACAGAATAAGCATCACTATAGTGGTATGATCAGGAGAAATTTGACAATATGTGCTAACATCTTATTTGGGTATAAAAGAAATGTACCGGAATAGCTTTACATAAAAGATGGTGATAAGAGATTCACTATACTAGAATAAATAAAGTTTGCATGGGTAAAAGACTGTTTGTACTAATATAACAAAGTTTTGTATGGGTATAGACAAGGCTAAACACAAATAAGAAGGTTTGCACTGGTAGAAATAGGTTTGTTCTAGAACAAGGATGAATTATATGGGTGTAAACAGTTTATACTAGTATAGACGATTAGAAAGTATGGGTTAACTTCAAAAGATCATAACTCATTCAATTTCAATCCAAAATAGGCAAATGACATATGGTTGGAAAGCTCTAAATGTCTAGTTTCAAATGATAAAACACATAGGTGAAAATTCAAATTCATTTGAGAGATATGATTATAATGGTGAGTAAAGGTCAATAACGTTTTTCTGATGTACTGAAAGCTTCATTAGCCAACTTTGAAAAAACATATTTATTTTATATAAAATCTATTTTGAATGAAATAAGTTCTTAAAAAAGATGTACAAGTCTATTTTCAAATGAAAGAAGTTTCATACCAAATGGGTTTGTAAATAAAGAGATATAGAAAGAATATTGATTAAAGGTCAAAACTAAATATTTTCACAACTCTTGATTCAAAATATAAATGTTAATGGCATAATTGGAATCAAGCTAAAACCTTTTCAAAACCCAAGATAGAATCAAGAAAGGATTTAAGATAAATTAAATATTTATCCTCATAATGAATTTAAGCTTCAAGTAAGATGACAAAAGTGAATAGGATGTCAGAGATTAAGTATATAAACTAATTACCCTTATTAAGCATAATTTAAAATTTTTGCAAAAACAAAATCTTCACTATTTTGTAATTATCAAAAACAGGGTTCAACAGGACCTATAATTGGTACACCTCTTATCCTATTTATAAGTCATTTCTATTAATCTTATCAATACCAATGCAAAAAAAAACTAAAGGATAAAAGTTTGTAAAATTTTAAATATGTTCTAATATAACGAGTCTAAAAAGTGATGTTATGTTACTTTTTTATCTCTCATGAAAGGTAATTTTAAAAATACCTTTTAAATATTACCTAAAAAGTCACACCATAACTTATAAATGAGACGAAATAGATTTTTTAAAATATAACTTATAAATGAAATTAAGAGAACTGTAACATTCTACTTTAATTTTTAGAGTTAATTAGAATTAATGAAAAAGTAGAAAGAATGTTTGAAGATAAATAAATTAAGTAGGAGTTTTGTTTAACTTAGGATATAATTTTATGTTAAGTTTTGCTTTCAATAATGATAAGTGATAATATATATATATATATATATGAAATAAAGAGAAGACTTAACGGGGAAGTATATTGAAATTAGAGAGAGAGAGAGAGAGAATAAGATGAGGCGGTGGAATTGAGGCCAATATATATAATATTGGCTTTGCTCTCTCATCTCATTCACGCACAAGACAAGAGAGAAAGAGAGAAAGATAGAGAGGAGGAGAAGAAAGGAGAAGGATAAGGGCTTGAAGGCTTTTAAAGTAAGATTTTATGCTCAAAACTATTTTTATTCTCAAATTTTTTTTATAAATATTTTCCTATTCATCCAAAGCTTTCTAATAATAATAAAATTTTGATGAGTAAAGCAAATTTTAAAGTTTAAACTTAAAGTAAGTATTGACTTTTAACAACGAAAACTATTAATTAATAAAGATAAATTAGTCCTTAAATTTCATCGATTTAGATTTGTTCTATAAACTGATTTGAGAGTTTAAAATTAATTTTTTAGCTATAAAATTTGTGATCTCTGATGTATAGGATATCTATATGGATTAAATTATATTTTGAGATTTAGATAAGTTAATTTTGGATTTTTACCGGAGGGATTTAGATTGAAAGGATATGATTGTAAATTTAAAATTTAGTTAAATTTTATATTTAATTGATAAATTATAATATATATATATATATATCTAATGATATTTATATCATTCGATATCGTAGATTAATCTATTATCGTGGTTAAGAAGTTTCCTACACGTCTGAGTTAGTTAAAGCTTGAAAAAGAGATAACATTGGAATATCCTTTCATATATTGAGATACTGATTTTTATTATTATGTATATATATATATTAATACTTGTGTGATCTTATTGTGAAATGTGACATTGGTTTTATGTGATGCAAAAGGGGTAATAAAGATGGCTAGTAATATGATTATTTGTTTGAGATTGATGATTGAATATTATGCCGCATGGTTTGCCTCTACTACTCGTGTAATAGTTGGCCTTTTTCTTGTAGTTCCTAATGCCTTTGACATTTTGGGACAATGGATACCTTCTTTTTAAGGAGGGGATTCTATTTTGATGACAATGTACCTTTAATCGGGTATAACCTCAGTTTAGGCTCCAGCTAGCGGTAACAAGGGAATTGGGAGCTATAAGGATGAGATTGGAAAATGTATCACTGTTGTTTTAATTTGACATTGATTTAGAAATTATTATAAAATTGTGAATATTGCATTTCTTGTTTTGTGTATTGATTATGAAATGCATATGCATATCTCTGGATATGTTTACGAACTATTTCAAGAAGTATGTTAGTATATGTTAGAATAACCAACTGTTACTGAGATTTTTAATTTCATATGTTACTTCTTATCATTTTAGGTGAGCAGTCAAGTGGAGCCACAGGAAAGGCACTAAAGAAGGGAGCCTCTCGGCTTGACACGTGATTTTTTATTTATTTTGTAATTATAATTGTCATAATCTAGAGACCCTTATAAATTTTATTTTGGATAATTGTTATAGGTTATTTGACTATAACTACTCAATTTTTTTGTCTAAGTTGGATAACTTTTAAACACGTCAATCTGAACCATGATTTTCTATTGGACTAAGCCCATTTATTTTGGATTGTATATATTAATGGTATAAGAAAAATGTGTGTTTAGCATAGTTGATTATATTTATAAACTGTTGTTGAATCCTGGACTTGCTGCAAATTATTTATTGAGCCCCATCTGCCCTAAGTCCATTGGTGATTTTTAATCTTGATGTCACTTTATTTGGACAGATATATTTTTAAGAAAAATATTTATTTATAAAAATAAAGGAAGGAGGTTTTCTTTTGTAAAAAAAAAACGGTAAAAATTAGATTCGTTACAAGAACATACAAAATCATGTGATTTTATAAGGGAAAACTAATTTTTGGATTATACGGTACCATTGAGTTTTGATTTTGATTCCAAAATTTTGAATTTTTTAAACAACACCCTAATTTTTCAGTCGCTTACACTGTTCATCCTAATCTTTTCCATCTTTTATCACACGGACTGACAACTAGCCAAGGATGCATCTACCTTGGGCATAGAGGGGCCAATTGCCCCCACTAAAAACAAAAAAATTTACCTAAGCTTTAGTTAAAACTATACTTACTCCCTTTTAAAGTTATAATTACTTCCATAAAAAATTAATTACCTCACACTTTCTTTAAAATTATCAAGCATACATATTTAAAAATATTGTTGACTCTTATATTTATTATAAAAATAAATTTTTGATACAAATGACTTTAATATATATTTTTAAAATTATCATATATTTTATTTATATATTATTTTTATTAATATTTAAAATTATATTTTCTTCAAAAGAAATTAATATTTATATTTAGTATAAATTTTGCCCCCTCTCATAATTTTTTCTGGTCCGTCACGGCAACTATCATGAGTGCATAACCTCCGTTAAATTGTTGGCGGAAGAACACGTGTGTGTACCGACTATGTCAGTGGCTTCGCACACTAGTCCCAAGAGAGAGCTCTCTTCTGTTGAGGCAAAATCATGCAATGATGTGGAAAGACAGGGTAATGTAAGAGTCAACAAATATGATTTGTTGGCAAAGGAAGAAGAATTTATCTTTTCATACTGTTCAATTTCTATCAAAACCTTATCATCTTCCTGTTAGTCACATACTATATATATATATATATATATATATAGGTTAACAAATATATTTGCTTTACCTGTCTTTCGCGTCTCAAAAACAGAGCTATATATACATTTAAATGGCCAAAATCTTAATGAAAGAAAGTTGCATCAAGCTAGTGGCATAAAAGTCCATTGCTTTCTCTTCAATGCGCATAAATATAACTATATATATACTTCTTTTATTAAAAAATATAAAATATTTTTAATTAAATCTTACTCTCCAATAAAATAATTATCTATTTTTAAATTAATTCTATTTTTTTATATTTATCTTTATTAAACACCCTACAATAAATATAAAGTCATTATCAATAGGATACTTTTAAAAAAAAGGAAATGATTATATCTCGAAAGATTAAAAATGTCTTACTTTTTTTAACATTTAACTACTCAAAAAATACCTTATATTTTTTAACGGAGGGAGTATAATAATAATAATAAGCAAGCACAACATTTTGCTCATATATTCATGCACGCATTACCTTTTGCCACCTACAATTGATCAGGTCCCACGTTATAAATTTTTATTTCTTCTTTGTCTTCAAGCTTTCTTATTTATAATTATACATATATCTCCTCAGTGATTGCGAATGGTAGACCGTCGTGTTTTTTGAAACCAGGGTTAGCGTGCAAGATCCTCGTGACTAAACTAACAGTAGAGTTAACGCCCATGGGGTTTTCTTAAACTTATGCGTCTTACACTTACGCGCCTCATCCGTTTCTGTTTGGCCACGTAAGCTAAAATTAACACCATTTAAGGGCTGATACTGTGTTTGAAGGCATGAGGACCAACAGAGCTAAACCAGACAAAGTATGGGGAGTTGCTTAAACAAATGCAAAGTTCAAGTATCTATTTCAAAGTGAGGTGAAATGTGTTAATTTTCCAATTTCAAAATACATTGGCTAAATTAGCATTCATTGGGTATATGCTCTCTTGGAAAACTAAGATTGCAATTTCGTCAAATAGCTGCTCAATTTGTATCTTATTATTTCGGTAGCCTCGATGTGTCTGAGTTGTGGCGTGCTTGGCTAAAAACCAGAGAGAATTTCATCTATGATCATTGAAATAATTTGTACCTAAAGAACTTTATATATGACTTGAATAATTCCAGTAACAATTACCTAATTAAAATTCTTAACTTCGGTGAAACAAATTCACAACTACTCTTCTAAAATTCACACCATCATAACTTGCTTTTTTAAATTTACTAGTCATGTCCGAAACAAGGAAAAGATGATTTTGTTTGTGTCAATTTAACAATTCCATGAACAATCCCAATTACATACACTCTCGAGGAACGATCTTCGAACAAAACATTTTTCTATCAAGTCTAGACATTAAACTGATTAGTCATCCAAATTATTGCAAGCAGAAACTGATCAGTCAACAAGCCATGATACTCTTCCCGAGCACAATTTATTTAGACAAATTTGTAAGCCATGACCATGTTTATATTCACGAAGATGGATGCAAAACTATGCCTCCTAGTCCTACATCAACCAATACCTACGAATTTCTCATAATCGTATAAATAAGTACGACAAACAGTAGTATAATTTCTGAGAGAAAAGACACAAGATCAAAACAGCAAAGAAGCAAACACAGCTTAGATTTCATGTTATAAGTGGCTGAAGTCTTCATCTTCCATTTGGCTCAGCAAGCCTGGTTCTGCATCCCATCTGCTCAAGAAACTTGCTCAGCTTCGAGTGCTTAGCAGCCCATTGCTCAGCCAACTTCTGCTCCTTGGTTTCTGCATCTCTTCTCAGTCCAGCTAGCTGCTCCCGGTATTCAGCCTCAATTCTATCCAAAGCCGCTTTCTCTTCTTCCCGGAGAGCTTTAATCTTCACTTCAATCTCTTCCATCTTCTCCCGCCTCCGACATGCCTTCTCTGACTCCAACTGCAACTCCACCCGCCTTAACCTCCACGCTGCTTCCTTCCTATGGGATGACAATGCCCTGTGCCCTTCTTCCAACTCTTTACAGCACTCAATTAACTCAGGTACTAGCATGTTATCACCAAAAGCTGGATTAGATCCGTGAGGTGTTACATTCCCTATAACAAGAGAAGAATTCTCTGGCGCTCTCTCAGGTTGTAACCATTGAAAAGGAGGTGCAGCTACAGTTGAGTTAGAGAGACTTAGCGTCACAGAAGGGGAAGGTGGCCGAATGGTTGTAGAGTTATTTGAGTTTGAAAGCCATGGAGGAAGCATAACTGACGTAGGAGCTGGTGCATCAGTGTGAATAAAAGCTCCATTGGAAGCAGCCATAAGGTAGGATGGAGAAGGGCGTTCTTTCACCAGCTTCTCAGCAAAAGTCTCAAGTATATGATCGTACTTAGTGTTGTCAATTGGGTCAACTGCTTTATTGATCTCCTTTTTTTCCCTCTGCTGTTTCTCTTTAAATACTTCCCACCACTTACCTAACCTCTTAGCAGTGCGACCCGGGACTTCTGCAGCAATTTTCTTCCATTTGTTGCCGTGTTTTGCCTGAAGTCGGATGACAAGTCGTTGTTCTTCTTCAGTGAGAGATCCCTTCTTGATGCCAGGCTTGAGGTAGTTCTTCCACCTTTCTAAGCAGGATTTGGCATCCCTATTAAGGGGCGTGTTCATGCGCTGAGACACAAGATTCCATTCCCTTGGACCATACTGTTTGACATAAGCACGTAATAATGCGTCCTCCTCAGCTCTCCAACGTTGCCTCTCCTTCATTTCCAAGTGCAAATCCCACTGTCCATTTCTTCAAACTTGAACTCCTCATCATGTATCTACAAAATTCAACACACTGAATCTAAAGACACGAAGAAACAATCTAACCAAAACAAAGAAGACAGGCATAATAGCCTTGCCTGTCCAATTAAATAATTCACTCGTGTTATAATGCAGCAATATAAATCATGTGTTGAAACATGCAGTGCCTCTCACAGGGCCAAAAAATCAGATAATTCAATTTTGAAGATGCTACAAGGCCTGTGCAATGATAATTCAATAAAGCACCAAAGAAAATACAAATCATGCATGCAAACTAAGCAGAGAGAAAATGCAGACAATAAAAACAGAAAGACAACACACAGACAAGGAATCAATAGCAATTCAATTCCATCAGCCCTATGTGTCAGTCATTATCGAAAATCCAGCATATGATATGCTATTCTGCCACGAGCCCATGAGCAGATTTTTAAAAACTCGCTAGAGATCCTATGCATTTCTTAGCCCCGAAAAAAATTGACATTCCATCACAGAGTGAGAATGCACACGTCATGAGGAACTCAAATACTTGATTTTTAGACTCACTTGCCCTTGTTCTCTGTGCCTTTTATATTCAATTTCTTTGCAAAATGGGAAGGTTCTAAATTGTTGGAAAACAAATTATATTAACGGTACCCTCCCAATTCTCTCAAAGCAGACAAAAAGGGTAGCCTATAACAATCGAGTAATTTCTTGAAATAATTGACATCCCTGGTCTCCTAAAGAATAGGAAGCTCGAAGCAATCAAAAGTTAATCAGTTCCCCAAAACTATTATTGTTAATTAATGAATACTAATTAATAAATTATTTATTTATTAACAATTAATTATTCATTATAAATATTAAGAATTAAGTGGAGCAACAAATTTTGTGTCTAAATAATTATTAGTTTTCCCCCATTTTAGAACAAAGAAGAAAACAAATATGAGCGCATAAACTCAAAAATTCCATAGAACAAAACAAAAATGCAATCACATAATAGCAAAGACGAAGTTGTTATAATATAATTATTATAGGATTAGAGCACAACTTGTTGCAATTATTTGGAGTGTAATAAAATTTGACAACATGCTCTTCAAAACCGAATGGTGAATTTTCTTTTGTTGTTCCTGCATTGATAATTCAAATCCAAATTAAGTGATAACACAAGCCACATCTATATCCATAATCTATAATAGTACATTAAAAAAAAAACTTACGGGTGCATGTGCAGGGGAGATTACTTTTCACCACAAATATATTAACCCCCTAGACTATACTGCAGAGGACTGCTTCGACAGGTACAATCATCGCAACAAAAGTAAACATTAAAATACACAAAATGTAAAATTTGAGCATCACATATAAATTTGAAAAGTAAACGCACCATACACGTCAAGATACAACTTCGCCGAAAAAGACAGTCTTCTGATATCACCAAAAAAATAGATGAAGTTAAATTTAATTTTTCTCTTCCTGCATAGATAATAACTTTCCATAACTTCAACAATACGGGAAAAGATAATGAATCATAAAAACTCGAAAGTTCAACGGGAGGTTCCCCCTGGCATTGGAGAAAAGCAAGTAAATGACGGTCTCAAGAAACTCAAGACATCGACGATAAATTGTACTACCACCACCACCAACAACAACAACAACAATTTTTTTCTTCAAAAAAAAGAGAGAGATTCAGACTCAAAAAAAAAAGACAGTCCAAGAGTAATGAGCACGTACAATACAATATCTTTGATGAATATGAATAGTTATAAGTTTCAATGACAGATGACGAACAGGCGCAAGAATCAGCACCACCAGCTCAAATCAAGTAACAAAGAGATTCAGACTCAAAACATCATATTCAGAATAAGCAAAGTATTCCCGCATCAATGGCATGCAGATACAAAGAAAAAAGTGTTAAAAATCATGAGTGGCTTCGAACTCAGGGAATCCAAGGAACATTTCAAAGTACGACCGAGACAATAGCACTTAAACCAAAACAAAATACTAATATAAACCACCAAAGCATTCTAAGAGCGTTCAGAAAGATACACGCACTAGTCAGGTATACGCTACTAGGAGACCGACTGCACTGACTTCACTAGCAAATTTATATGACCCAAACCTTTACAAACACAACAAAAATATACAAAGAACAAGTCCTGGAAAAAAATATCAGCTTCAGTCTAAGATTTTAGATTAAAGTAATGGAGTGGAGCAGCAAATAAATGTTGCTGGTTGCTATCCACCCTCCAAGAAGGCTGAAAACAAAGAAGATAAGAAAACACAGACATTTTTTTTTTGTGTATTTTAAGTACCACCATATATTGGTCCTAGATGGCAAAGATTCTTCAATCTTTACAGCAACCAAAAGTCGAAACAAACCTTAGTTGCTCAAAAACAGAAAAGAAAAAGCAGGAGTCCGAAAATCTTAATTACACTCACTCTCTAACAACTTGGCAACAACTCGGTTCGTCTCCGACGCATCTCCCGCTCGACGAAACAGAGAGCAGCTTGGTTCTTAAAAAGGGGGGGAAATTGCAAGCAGAGAACCACCTCAAATCAGTCCTAGAGAGAGAAATATTCGCAGCTATGAAGAAAAGACAGGGAGAGCGCGGGGGAAAAAAGGATGGACCATAGAGAGAGAAACTAGGGAATGGGTAGGATTAGACCATACTAGACGAAAGGGCAAAAGAGATCTGACAGCGGGCGAAAAAGAAGGGCACGCGAATTGGAATTAGAACTGGAACGCAAAGATAAATAAAATAGAGAAGCAATAACTATAAATAAATCAATGAGAAGAGGCGAAGCAGACGAACGGTGTTGGCTTACGTCGTTGGGGGAATTTGCTAGCGTAAGCTTCGCTCGCATCGCACTCTTTTCCTCCTCACCTCCTCCCTTTGATCTCCAGCAACAGTTACTTTCCAAGTTACTGTGCAATTATACTATGCATTGCTGGCCCGCAAGGTAGAGGAAATTCGAGCCCCGAAAACGAAAGGCGTTTGGGTGCAAATTGCGAAGTGGTTCAGAGATTAGGGTGGCAGACAGTTTGCAGAACTTGTGAGAGAGGGAGGGAGAGGGAAAGCATTAATGCGGCAGAGACGTACGTCGGTTTCAGCGCTAAAAAAGCGACACTCTCCTTCATCGCGCGGCTTCTAGTGACAATAAATGGCTGAC
Organism: Prosopis cineraria; assembly: GCF_029017545.1. Classification (NCBI taxonomy): domain Eukaryota; kingdom Viridiplantae; phylum Streptophyta; class Magnoliopsida; order Fabales; family Fabaceae; genus Prosopis; species Prosopis cineraria. The sequence goes on along the minus strand of NW_026555344.1, from coordinate 39,696,854 downwards.
GTCAGGTTTTTTCCCCGTTCAGATGAGACAGCGCAAAGGAACTAGGCTGGTTGGTGTTGCGCCGGGAGCCCGGAAAGAGACAAATCATCATCGCCATAATCGATTGCTCGTAAGACAACCATTTCAATATCAATGCAGCCAAAGCACACCATTGGGAGACATTTTATAAATTAAACATACTTAAAAACGACATACTTTTCCACACTGATACGGGAGGGAGTAATAAATTAATGTAAGATGTGCCGAGTTTAGGGGGGGGAAAAAAAAAGGAAGCAATAATCTGAGAGATAGAAGAAGGACCGGCGTGGGGATGATGATTGTGGAGCAGGGAGGAGGGGACTGGAGTCCGCGTTTGGCGGTAGAAGAGGACGAGGAGGGAGGGGGTTGATAGAGACGCGGCCTCGCTGCTGCATCAGTGGCAGGGTTCAGTGAAACGTAACATCATTCTTTTGTCCTCTCTCCCTCTCTTTTACTGTTCTCCTGCCAGTCCCCGACCCTCTCTCTTCTTTTACTTTTCCTCCGGCCCGCTCACAACCATCTCAAGATTCCAAGCCAAAAAAAACAAACAATACAAACTTCTATTTTATTTATATAAATTTGACTTTCAATTGACAAAAATTGATTAACGAAGTATGAGATATTTTTTTTATAAATATAAAATATTTTTAATTAAATTTTAACTTTAATAAAATAATTATTTATTTTTAAATTAATTTTATTTTTTATATTTATTTATATTAAACACCCTATAATAAATATAAAGTCATTATTAATAAGAACACTTTAAAAAAAAGAGATAACAATTATATCTCAAAAGACTAAAAATATCTTATATTTTTAAATATTTTACTTCTCAAAAAATACCTTATATTTTTTTAACAGAGAAAGTATAAATTATTCAAAATCATATCCCTCATTAAATCTATTAAAATACTGATTTAAAATTTAGTAATTAAAATCACAATCATAGCTTAGACAGATCATGAATAAATCACTTGTTAAATAAATGAAAAATTAATCATTTGACCTTTAAAATTTTAACTTAGTTATAACTTAATTCCTAAATTTTAACTTATTATAATTCAATTTTTATAATTTTGACTTGACTATAACTCAATCACTCAACTTTAATTCTTGCAACCCAATTCCTATAGTTTTTTATCATTTAAAATATTATTTTCTATAATTTAAAAATAAAATTATAAAGATTAATATTATGTTAAAATTTAGGAATAATATTTTAAATTACTAAACCCTTTTAATCTTTATAATTTTATTTTTTAATTATAAAAAATATTTAAATAGTTAAAAATATAGGGATTGATTTGCGAGAGTTAAAATTGGGTCACAATTAAATTAAAATTATAAAATTGAGTTATAATAAATTATAATTTAGAGATTACTTAAATTAAAATTATAGAAATTAAATGACTGATTTTTCCTTAAATAAATTAAGATACTAGTTCAATCAGCGGATCAACTTGAATTCCGATACAAATCTTCTCAAAATTCAGAGTAAACCATTTTTTTTGTTTCATTTGTAATTCATGTTTTTCTTTATCTATAAAAGATAGAGATTTACTTTTTTCATTGGTCTGTGTAACTGCTTTTTTTATATTAATAAAATCGAATTGTTTTTCTTAAAAAAGATTAACTTTTTATTAATAAGTTTTAGAAGATGAAAAATTAAATTATCCTTTCTTTTGGCCGCAGATAGCTAAATTATCATTTCCCCTTCCCCCCCCCTTTTTTCCGTGAGAATAAATTATACAGTTAAGATTTAAATTATGTACTATTTTGGTGTTAAAAAGCTTGCAAGGAATATACTAGTCAATTTTTATTCCGTCAAATTTATGGCTGGGGAAAAAGAAAATGCAATTTTAACAAGGGAATCTTGTAGATTTAAAAAAAAAAGAAAAACGCAGTTCCCAGGAATGGCATTGACAAAGAATTAAGTGAGGCGGGTTGATAAAGGAGATGGAGAAAAATATAAAAGGAGGGGTAAAAAGGAGAGTGATTTGACAGATCAACGAAATTGTAGAAATTGAGGGACATCTCTCAGCAGATCCCACTTTTACTGCTGCCCGCCTCCTTAACGTGGCTCCTACCACCTCACGGCTCGCAATACGGAACTAATGATAGATCAACGGTGGATGTTATATGCTACAGTGACAATGACTAGACTTGCCAGTGCACGAGAGTGTATTCTAGAAGATTTTCAAAAACAAACCGCAATGCCACCGCATAGGGATCCATGACAAAGGGTTAAAATATCTTCAATCCTCCGTTTCAGATATTGCCGGCCAATTGCAAGTTTCGGCACTTGGGTGTGAGAGGCTATGTTTAAATTCATCACTTCAACTAAACTTATAGATGAAAATTAAAGCGGAGTTAGAAATTGGATTACATTTTATCAAAACATTGTAGAAAAATTAGTGTGATGGTCCGTGGTCTTATAAAAAACGAAGGAACCTCACTTGATACGGGCTGTCTGCATTGATATGAATGGAATCAAGTTTTTAACAATGGGTCCGAAGGAAAATTGTTGGAGCTGTGGTTGACGAGAAAATTATGAGTGGTCTCGATTCTCTTTCCGTGTGCCGTGAAATACCTGGTCCAACCCGGACCCATCTCCCGTGCTAAAATTATATGAACAATGTATATAACACATGACATGTGGTTTATGAATTCATGACGATTCCCTAATTTGATTGAAGTGATGCCTATGATTACATATCTGTCATGTGAATTTTAGTCACATCACTCACGTTATTGTTGTTTATTCTTCATGGTTCATACAAGAATAAAGAATTAGATATTTAGATTTTACGCTGCCTAAATCAACAACTTCTTTCGTTGAACGACTCCGCTTCTCTTGATTAATGTTACGTCTTCTTTACCAGCTCTTCTCGTAATTTTTTTGCATGTTCAAGACTTCAAACCATCGCAACTACTTACTCCTTACATTAAAAAATATAAAATATTTTTAATTAAATTTTATTTTTTAATAAAATAATTATTTATTTTTTAATTAATTTTATCTTTTTTATATTTATTTTTATTAAATACCCTATAATAAATATAAAATTATTATCAACACTTTAAAAAAAAGTAATGATCATACCTCGAAAGGTTAAAAATATTTTTTAACATCCAACTCTTTAAAAAATATTTTACATTTTTAAATAAAGAGAATACTCTTTATCTTTTTTTTAATAGGCATCATATCCTTTTTTTCCTGCGACCATATCCATTCTTTCTATTATCCACTTTATTTACATATTATTATTTATATAATTTATTATAAATTTTATATTTCATTACACAAGTGTCCCATACATTTCTCATAGTTAAAAGGAGGAGTCCTACAATTTCAAACTTTGAAGGAAAAACATTGTTTAAGAACCATTGAGGAGATTTAATAACAATCAGGAATTAAGAAATTTTGAAACGTCACTATAAAATTTAGGAGGCTAAAATGAAATTAAAAATAATGGTGAAAAGATAAAATCACCAGTTACATATTTTATTTTTCAAAAAAAAAAAAACCACTATCACAAGCTGCCAAAGTTCTAACCACTAATAGAGTTTAGGTGATAATTAATTCAAATTAATTTTTTAAGATGGCTAAGGGAATTTGATCTCTTGACCCTTTGACCACTTAAAAAGCATGGTTTTTCCGTGGCTAAGGACAATATATATATATATATATAGCATGTGCGTGCGTGCATGCATGTCGTAACTCAAGCTTTTAAACCATTTTCATGTTACAACATAATGATGTGTTATTAATTTTTAAATGACACTTGTTATCTATCAATGTTACTTGTTAATCTAATATGATAAATTAGAATTTGGAAGCTTTAAAAATTCATGTCTTTTTCAAGTTCTTATTTGTTAATTGACATTTAAATGTCATTAAAATAACATGTTCATATAGCTAATAAATTAAGTTTCAAATTAATTGTTTCTTATAATATAATGGTGTATTGTTAATTCCAAATTTAGTTTTACTATCTTGTTAAAGTTTGAATTGAATATTGTTAATCACAAATGAGCTATTGCCAAAATCTAAATGATATTTGTTAATTTCTAAATAGTACTAGTTGTTTCACTAATGTTACTTCTGTTGTTACTTGTTTATCACAAATAGGTTATTTTCAAAATGTGAATGACTTATAGTTGTTGAATAGGGCGTTTTCATGCTTGATTATTAGATTATTGTCTGTTTTAGATGTTTTATCTAACTACTTGTAATTGTTTGTTGGTTGAATATGTCCAAGTATGGAGGACAAAATTCCTACAAGAGAGAAGAGTTATAACATCTCAAAAATTTAATCTACAAGTTAAATTCATTAATTGAGGAGTTTAATTAGTTAATTGTGATAACTAAAAGTTAATTATATAGTTAGGATGGCCATTTGACTCTATTGAACCCTGTATGAAGTTTAAATTTAGGTTTAAGGAGTTATTAGGTTGTCTTGGCTCAAATTATAGGTTTAAGTGAGAGTATATGAACTATGCCATCTACCATGGCAAACGCAAAGAATTTTAAAATTCACATAAAGCTATTTGGCCAAAAACAAAAAGAAATTTTGAGGGAGAGTTGGAGAGAGAAGTCAAAAGTTCTGCTAAGGTTTGCATTTGGTGTTGATTGGAGGCTATCCAGGGCAATTAAGACTTTAGGTAAGCTTCCTTTTTCCTTCTCCTCTCTTCTTCTTAGGTTTTTTTTGCGCATCTTGGGGTTGTTGGGCTAAGTTCCCAATTTATGGCTAAGTTCTAGCTATTCTTTTAACTTCAATATGGTCTATGGGTGTTATTAACTGCTCTTAATCTTGAGTTTTGGTTGTTAATAGCATTTAATGCTATTAATGAGTGATTTAAAATTAATCCTAATGCTAAGTAAGCTACTATGGTTCACTATCAACAATAATCGCGCTTAATTATGGTATTATGCCTTAATTGTTATTAAGAGTTAATTAATGACAATTAGTCATTAATTCTTATTATTGGCAATTGATTATAGAGTATTATTTTTTGAAACTTATGTTGGTGAGACGCTCCCTCAGAAACCTAAACAATACTCTTAAGGTGGTAGCCTAAGAGTTGAGGTAATTGAAAGTTTATTTTTAGTACATAATTATGTTTGCTAATTATAATTCTCCATTGTTAACGATGGCATGAAATAAGTGAAGAAAGTATTATATGATTTGGTCTCCTTATTGGTAGTTATATAAGTTTTGAAACTTGTATCTTTGTAGTGAAGTTATGTATGATGGGAGAATGTGTTGTATGACTTTATGATTATTGAGCTAATGAGTTTGAATTGATTATGTAATCATGAGATTGTGATTTTTGAGTTCGGTATGATGAATGATGTAGTGAGCAAATACATGTAGATTCACAAGTTATGAATTGTTGATCTAATGAGTTATGAATATGAGTATGCCTATGCATATGTTTAATGAACTTTCATAAACATAGTTGAGTGGGAGTTCGCTAGGTGTTAGTAGAGGCTGGATATGATTGGAAATTCACATAGTGTAACTTCCATTGAGTTTAATCACAGTAGTTGACATGATTATTAAATAAATGTGCTTAGTATTATCATTAACCTATGGGTATATCATGGGTTGGGTGAAACATTTTTCCTTATTAAACACAATTAAAACCTTAAACAATGGCAATCAAGGGATTAACCCATAACAAGATCATCAAGTTTGTAATTTAAAATAACGGGATCCCAAGTTTTCATAATTTAAAAATGAATTAAACTCATTTATTAAACTTTAATCAAAGTAAAATCATATTATGAAAGCATGAGTTTTACTTCTAAATCAAGTCATATTAAAAAGTTGGACACCCAAATACATTTTCACAACAAAAGTGTTCGAACTTTATATAAGTGTCAAAAGTCATTCCTAACACCCAAGTCATATTTATTGTTCCAAAGACTAATAGTACAACACATCATATGAACATAAAACCACTATTTTACATATTCACCCATCAAACCCTTTAATTCCAAAAATAAAAAGGGGAGGTTTTAACAATTGCATTTCAACATAGTATTCACTATTGTAATTAAATGAACATTCATATATTTGCCCTAATATTTTGATTCTATCAACATTTACAATTTATCATAGACAACATCTCAGGGTTCAAAATACATTTCAAACATCATAAACAACTATATAGTGCAAGTGTAAATAAAATGCATCCTAATTGACATTATTCAATCTATTACACAAAATAAGTAAATCAAAGAGGAATACATTAGGAATACTCAGATTTATAAGCCTTTAAAGCCTTTTCCTTTTCTGTACTAGAGTTAGAATATGTAAAATGTTAAAAATAAGGCTAAATCTAGCTACTCAATAACTAAGGTAAGCCTATCCTATACAGTTGCATTTCAATTGAATAAATACATAAGATTGAAGTTGATTTTTTCAAAATACATGTTAACATATATAACACAAATTATTATTTTTCAATTAACTCATTCTCATCTGAGTCACAAGGTATATTGCCACAAGACTTACATACATGTGACAATGATCAAATTTATTATCTTGATTTGCCACGAAGTTAAACAACCATGTGACATGTCATATAATTACATAGGCATAATCAAACGATCTTTATACCCTCCTTATTTCTTCCTACTAAAATGTAAGTTTTAACATTAAATAAGGCTCCATCTATGTGACTGGAATACTCAAGCTCACCCATTACTGGCTCTAGTGAACATGTTATTTTAATGACATTTGAACGTCAATTAACAAATGAGAACTTATGAAATATATGAATTTTTAAAGCTCCTAATTTGTAATTAGCCATGTTAGGTTAATAAGGTAACATTAATAAAATAACAAGTGTTGTTCAAAAATTAACAACACACTATTATGTTATAACATGAAAGTGATTTAAAAACCTATTTACTATATACATTGCCATATGGATAAATGGGCTTGGTGCCTATCAAACTTTTTAAGTGGCCAAGCAGTTATGGAATCAACCTCGATCACCTCACAAAATTAATTTGAATTAATTGTCATTGGAGCTATGGTGGTTGGTGGCAATAGGGGATTTAAAAAAAATGGTGAGGGGTAGTTTCGTCTTTTCACATTAAATTTTAATTGCATTTCAATCCCTTCGTCTTATAGTGATATTTCAAAATATCTTGAACTTTGATTGGTATTAAATTTTTTCAGTGGTCTGTGAATGATATTTTTCCAAGTTTTAATTGATATATTGATATGGCATGATAAAAGTTTTAATTTTATAATCAAATTAATATTGATAATTTTAAAATATTTTTGGAAAAATGACACTAAATAAAAAATAGCAAATTAATTTTAATAAAGAGTCAAAACATTTCAAAATACTACCCAGAAAAATTATTCTACAATTAATTGAATTTTCCATGTTAAAGAAGATATCCAGTATTGTTTGGTTTGGTTTGGTTTGGTTTGATAAATGCTTTAAGGAGAGCCCTTCATCATCATTAAAGATTTATTTGTTGAATAATTTAAATGAAAGTGTATTCAATTTGATACTAATGTAAAGACATTGTTGGCAAAAAATTGTAAATACCTTCACAAGCATTTTTCAAGCCTAACTCTGGTTAACCTTTAAAAACTCAAATGGCCTAAAACTTCTCTATGCCAAAAAAAAGAGGAGATCCCTTCTTAAAAGGTGGTTGCTTGTTAGGTTGGAATTAGCTAATTCTCTCTGTTCCTTCCTTCCTTACCCCCCTTTTTATTTTGAATTGAAGAAGGATGAGTTGAAGTATCAACAAAGGCTCAATGCTAGATTTTACAGGTAATGGCACAATTGATTTAGGCTTGGCCTTATCCTTATGATTTAGGTCCTTTGAAATCTTGTTACTCCAAACTTTTGTTCCACAGTTCCAGGCCTCATCCCTCATCCTTGGGTTCAACAAGTGAAGAGGTCAAACTCTCTCACACCATTGAGGGGGTTCGATCTTGGAGTTGGTCGAGGTGCTAGGGGAGGCATCCTAACTCTAAGGTGCCTATGTAAATGCCTGAGGGTAGTTAACGGCTCGCCTTGCCTAACATTGGTATCACCTAGGAGGAATGAAGATTTCACCCTGCCCTTGTATTGTGGGAGAGCACGGCCTCCTTCTAAATATTTTCCTGCCAAAAAAAAAGTTCTAGGCATCAATTTTTTTGTTTGTTTTTTTAAAACATATATAAAGATAGGCAAGAGATTGAAGAAAAGAAAAACTAGTGATTTACACCAAACTCATCTACCTATCAATAAGATAGGCAAGTAAGAGCAGGCTCCTTCAAAACATAAAATTCATCAACTCTATGCTGAGTATCCTAAGCTAAGACATCAACTACTTGATTAGTTTGATAGCTTGAGTAATATGTCTAGCCATAAGGGATGAGCCATGTGACCTTTGATCATCCTTTTGGAGGTAGAAAATTATTTCAACAAAAAAGAAAAGAAAAATAGAGAGAATATTCTACGCATCCTCAAAACTCAAAAGACTACTGATGACTAGAGCCAAGAAAACAAGCTAAGCCCATAGGGCTAACTTGTTTAAGTTTGATAATTGCTAGAGCTGAGTTTGAGCTTTAGAACTTCAAAACAAAACGTGAGCTTATAAGGAATAGCTCTAATAGGCTAAGAGCCTAAACGGGCTAGTCTTATAAGGCCAAGGGCTAACTCATTCACGCCCATTTATTTATTTATATTTTAAAATATTATTTATTATGATAATATTATTAATATTCTTGATAATATTTCAAATATTTGGTTGTTATAGTAATTTTTTTAGAATTAAAATTTACATAATACTTCAGTTTGTTTAATATTTTTTGAATAAAGTTTGGTTTGTTTAATTCTAGACAATGATTTCTTTGGACAAAAAAATTGTTTGATCTAATTTAGATTCTAGACAATAATTTGATTCATGTTACATTTGTGTGTTAATATTTTTAAATTATATTTTTTAATAAAAGAGTATTTTTATATTTATATAATTTTGTATTGCATGACTTAAATTAGGAATTTAGAAATTTTAATGTTTTATTATATGAAGTGAGGGTATTTTTGCATAATCAAGATACTATTGATATTAATAATTATGATGTTGTTTATGTGATTTGGTATTGGAGTAAAATTTTATTTTTAGTAGAATGAATGAATTATTTTTAATTTGAAAAAAAAAAAGCAAAGGCCTGAAGTCCGCAAGGCCAGCTTTAAGCCCGTTATACTTAGGATCAGGTTTTAAATATGAGTCTTTTAAATGATACTCAAGCTTAAACGAGTTGATCCTTTTAATCTCAAGTCAATCAAGAGCCAATCCTTTAAGGTTGGGTCACCTATTTTCCCAGCTCTATTGATGACCCTGACATTGTCTCTTACTTTACAATTTCAAGGGGTGGTTTGTTATACAAAATTAAATTGGTAAAGAAAAAAGAATGAGAATTGAGTCGAAAGGGTTGAATTGGAATAATGAAATAACTATGTTTTGACAGGAATGATACATGAACATCGCAACTGAAAATCTTACTTTTTCTTTTTCCTTGGCACAGCCGGTAAGATTGTATTGGGTTTATGCAAGGAATATAGATATGTTGTTCAAGAAAAACTTCCATCCGATTCCCATGCGCGTTCCAAATAAACCACCACAAGCTGATACACTTCCATTGCCCACAAAACCATCAACATATTAATGGGCCCACCCATTCTGGTTTATCTTTTTTATGTCTGGGCTTACAGCCTCTTTCTTCCACAAAAAAAAAAGAGACAGCCCAGGTTGAAGAGGGCACCGTTCAGAGTGGACATCTCTATGTCTTTAAGCTACGAGGTTCGTTCTTGCTTCTAGCTTGAGATCGCCAATGACATTCTGAGCATTGATTAAGGCAAGATCACATGTGTCCACGCCAGAATGTAAACTTTTGCATCTAGTTTTATATATGTTCTAGCAAATACAAGCAAATAATCACCGCCAATCAATTTTTCTTGCATTGTAGAGAATTCATTCTTGCAGTGAAAGGTAAAAAGAAAAAAATTCAGCTTGAAATTCAACCAATTCGAACCAAATCTCCTTTGCTTTAAGGCAATCTTGCAAGACATGAAGGGAGGTGTTAAAGATATTTAAACCAATGATAGATCCAGAAAAATGAATAAATGTTGCATAGTTTGTACTTAAAATAAACAATAATATTTTATAAAAATAAATTAAAATATCTATTAAATTATATTAATGGCATAAGTTAATGAAATTAAATATTTAAAACCATGAAACATATAACATTATAATAACATAAAAAGACTCTATTTGTGACTCCCCTTTAAAACTATTTCTATTTAAACTTGTAATAAACTTAAATATATACTCTCTTTATTAAAAAAATATAAAGTATTTTTTTGAAGTTAGATATTAAAAATATAAGATATTTTAGTTTTCTAACGTGTAGTTAATAACTTTTTTTTAAATTACTCTTAACAAATAAACCACTTAATTCTTTTCCTAAGACATCCTATTAAATAAAAATAAATATAAAAAATATGTTAATTTAAAAATAATTAATTAAATTATTAAGGGTATAATTTAATTAAAAATATTTTATATTTTTTAATTGAATGAGTGTGATTTTAGATAATAAATTTTCTAGTCGTATAAGTAAAATTTCATAAAGGGGTAAGCGAAACTTTTTGAAAGGGGCGTCATTGAAATTTTTTTAAAGGGGCAATTAAAATTATTCAGGGTCTCCCTATGTTTTTTCCCTTATTTGTTGGGGCACCTGCCCCCACTATCATAAATATGCCTGCATCCCTCATGGGCTGATTTCAACCAAAAAAAAAAAAAAAAAGGCAAGATCTTTGAAAAATGCCACTTCCCTCGCACCTAAAAAATTCAGGAAAATTGCTCTAAAATACCTAATCACAAATTTCATTGTGGGGGCGGAAGAGAAACTTGGCGGAAGAGAAACTTAGGAATTAGAGAAGGATTAAGGTCCTGCAGTAGCATTAAATGGATTGATAAATGATTAAATTATCCTCACCAAATTCTCTCCCTCTCTCCTCTTGATCAGTTTCTTGTAGCGTTCTAGCTAGTTGTGATTTCGACGGCGACGGCGACGGCGACGACAGTGAGGAAGGCGAGGTCTCAATCCCTTGTAATACCGCCCACTTTGTGTTGCAGGACCCCCCTTCTGTTTTGAATTCAAGGATCGATTCATCAATATTTGCTTCTCCAGGTTCCTAATCTATCTCTTTCTTCTCAATCTGTTCATCCTTTCATCAATGGCCACTTTCGATTTCCTTACTTATCATAGTTGGATTCTGTAAACTCTGGTATCTTCTATTCCCAATTATGTCATGATAAATCGACTTCTAGAATCGTGAGAATTCGCTGTGGACTAGAGTTCTTTTTGGTTCTTTATTTGGCTGTCAGTGCCTCCTTTATACTTTGAATTGTACATTTTTTGAATTAATTTGAAGTTGCATTTCTATCGCATGGAAATGATGGACTTGCTTTTGACTCGGAAATATAACCATTAACATCTTAAACTCGAGTGGCCGCTAACCATTAACATCTTAAACTAGAGTGGCTGCTCTGAAAACACCAAAAAATGTGTTTGACGATATGAATACCTGTATGTATATATGAAAGTAGTTGTATGTAATTTGGTTAGACATGGCTTCTGTCCGTGGGACTCTAAAGGTGACATGGCAATTTTGAATGCAGTATTTGCTTTGACTTAACACAAGATCCTATAATTACTTTATGTGGTCATCTTTTCTGCTGGCCTTGTCCTAATTTTTTTAATTGAAGTTTGATTTATATGGCTTAATTTAGAGTTGATCACAAACTAAAATTAATCTATCTACTTCCTTCTCTTATATATATATATATATATATTTAAATTTAAATGATCATGGCTGGTCAAGGGAACCAGTGACAATATGGACTGAACATAATGAAAATGTCCCTCTTCTTATTTATCTTTGTAATTAGTAGATCTTACTGATATTTAGTTCAATGAATTGGTTTGCTATTTATTGATACTATGTAATCATCCAAATTAGTTGAGGATTTTTACTCATTCAGGCTTGCATACAAACATTGGGAAAATAATGTAGGTTGAGCAATTAGAGCGAGAGGTAGCCGAGTTACAGCAAGTCCTTACTACAAAGCTAGAACAAGAACCAAACCATGATTTGAAAAATGTTGCTATAGGTTTGGAGAGTGACAATTATAATGGAATGGGTAGACAAGCTCATCAAATTTCAAGATGTTTGATTACTTGAAATGAAATTTTCTGAAAAATTGGTTTCAGATTAAATTCAAAAAAAAGGGGAAGAAAATGACATTAGATCTCCTTACTTTTACTATGAGAATATTGCAATGGCACTTAAAGGTGTTTGACAAAGAGTATCTAGATTATCATATTATCTTGTTCTAATGTAATGTAATTTATGTTGTCAAAGAATGTCAAAACATGTTATTGTTAAATAATAAATGGATTTGTTAATGTTCAATTGTTATTCTTTAAGCTTTAAGTTGGTGTGATTAATCTTTATGCATAATAATAGTGAAAAATTTTTTAGAATATTTTCATGAAAAATGAATAAGTTTTTAGAATAACTATTTACATTTTTAGAATATTTATAGATGTTTTCATGAAAAATGAATAAATTTTTAGAACAACCATTTGTATCTTCAAAATATTCATAGGTGTTTTTATAAAAAAGGGGTAACTTTTTAAAATAATCATTTGCCTTTTTAGAATATCCTTTAGTGTTTTTATTAAAAATGATTTTTTTTAAATATGCAATTGTGATGTTGTTAAAATATAAGATTGAAGATACATATTTTGGATATGTTAAAAATGCAATTTAGTTTTCATTTATTTAAACAATCATTTTAGATATCTTGAAAATTTACATTTACCATCATGTTTCTTGATCATATGAAGGTATTTTTAAGCATATGCTACTCTTTTTTCATCATATGCAAGGAAATACAATTTTTCTTTTATTTATTTGAATAACATTTTGGATATCCTCAAAATTTACATTTAGTGTTATGTTTTAGGGTCATATGCATGTATCTTCAACCATATATGACTTTTTTTTTCATAATATACATCCGCCTTTAAGGAAATATAATTTTTTTTATTTATTTAAATATACATTTGTGATATTCAAATATATAAAAGAAAATTATATTTTATTGAATAGTAGTCACAAATTATGAAAGAAATATCACAAATGCATCCAAAGATGTCTATAAGGGATTTTAATAAGGGATATTCAATTATTAAAAATGATATTCAAATATATAAAAAAACCATTACATATGCTGAAAAGCAGTCACATATTCTGGAAAAAATATCACATATATATCTAAAGGTATCCATAAGAAATTTTAATAAAGAACATTTGAATAAATAAAATTGATATTCAAATATATGGGAGAAACATTGCATATGCTAAAGAGTAGTTGCATATCGTGGAAAAAATATTGCATATGCATCCAAATGTGTCCTTTAGAGATTTTAATAAAGGATACTTGAACATGTAAAAGTAATATTTGAATATATGAAAGAAAATTCACATATTCTTCAAACGTCCTTTAAGGCTTAATAAATTGCCATCGAAGAAACTTCTATAACATATTGACATTGAAATTATTAATAGGAAAGGACCTTGTGATATATTAACAGTAAAGGTCCTTGTTCAACTTTTTCTTTTTAAAATTATAAAGACAATTTAGTCATTTGAAAATTTCAATTAATGCCAACAAAGGACCTAATGTTATAATTCTTTGTGAGCAAACTCAAATTTGGTGGAGTCTTTTTTGGCAATTTTCCCAAAAAAATTCTGTTTGGAAGGGATCCCAAGCTTCTTTTTTTTTTTAAAAAAAAAAAAATCTCATGTGGATGTCATTTCTAAATTTTAGCCCAAATTATAAGATAATTATTTTTATTCTGACTGTCAATTATTTTAGCCAGAATCCTCTTAAAGTCAATTATTTTACAGTTAGATTCAATTGAGAAACTACCATCATTCAAGGATCTCCAACAAAGAACAACTCTTCCCCATAAGGATTTAGAGTTTGGACGCAGTGGCTGAGGGAGGGGGGACCAGTAGGGGCCATGGTCCCACCAATTTTTTTTTAATTTTTTTATATTATATAAGTGTTACATACTTTCGGTCCCCTTAAAATTTATAAAAACTTTATAATATATATGTTTTTAATTTTTCGTCCTCGTTATTCTTAAATCCTAGCTCCGCCCCTGGTTGAATGAGGGGAATCTTCTTGATCACATCATGAGCTATCTTGTTCGTGTTTCGTATTCTAACTGAAGTTTTGGAATTAGTAAATCTTGCATGAAGGACAGGACATCATCCATACTAGAGTTGTACATGACAAAGGTATTAGGAAGAGGAGGCCATCCATCAAAATATAAGAAAACTTGATTTTCTTTCCCAACTCTCCATCCAACATTGGCTTGGAATTTCTCTTAAACCCTGCATGTGTTGCTTCAAGTGAAAGAGGAAGAGTTTAAGGTTTAATAGCCATGACTCCATGAGGATGATAGGCTTGTTGCACTTGTACTTATCCCAATAAACTTTGATCCAAAGACAATTGGGTTTAGTGATGAGATGCCAACAAAGTTTTATAATCATAACTTTGCTTTTTAAGTTTTTTTTGAACTGAGGCCACCATCTTCTTTTTATATTCTCTGGTTGGATATTCCATGTCACGCCCTAAAATAGAGAGTGACCGGCACGGGTGTGAATTACTTTCACATTACCGTAAGCCTTAGAATGAATATTTATTTCATTTCTCAAGAAACGCAAAGTTCAATTAAACCATATGAGAATTTAAACAGCTTCTTTAAATTCATTATCATAAGAAAATGTCAACATTTTTATAAAATTTCGGCAAAACTTCCCTGTAATTAGGATCTCCCGAAAATTCTACAATAAAAATTTTTTTTACAATAACAGTATAATTCAGGAGCATAGCTCCTCCCAGCCATCAACCAATATACAGACCAAAAATAAGGTTTATTCACCATCTATGTGGAGCATCTACTTTTTCTTTTAAATCAAAACGACATACCAATCATATATTTACATTAAAATTACAATACCAATCAAAAAAGGGTCCACCCACTGTAGCTAATTGCTCTTTCTGAGGTCGTTGGTGGGATCAGCGTCAGCTAACAAATCTGAGACCAAAATAATTTTTTCCAGTGAATAGCATTCCCATAAAATTTCTTAAAATTTTTAATCAATAAATTTCAATAATAGTGTCGACTAGTTAAAAGCAATGCTATCAAGATTTATAAACACATGAATCATAACCATATTTATGAAATAAGAATAAATTGAGAATAATTTATGTTATCATGCTTAAAGAAAATGATCTGTTCTCATATAACTCAAAATGATACCAATTATTAGTTAAAATCGGATAATTTCAAAACACATATTAATCCACATTTAAAATTTTGAGAACTCAACAGAACAAGTTACAAACGTGAACACTCAGTTCACGAGGGTAAATAACCAAACGCGACTTCTGCCACGAAAACAAACGTAGACACACCAGTCCACGAGGGTAAATAATCAAACGCAGCCGTAGCTACGAAACAAACGTGGACACACAGTCCACGAGGGTAAGTGACCAAACGTGGCTCAAGCCACGGAATCAAACGCGAGTATGAAGCCCACGAATACCAAATGTGAGAATAAGACTCACGAAACAAACTAGCTAGTGTTTAACCACAGCGCGCTACGGGCTAACGGAACTGCCGTTAGCAACAGTGTTCTGCTTTGAGTCCTCTTAAAAATCACGTTTCAAACATGCGAGAAGAATAATTATTGCTGTAATAAAATTACCATTCTCAATGCCGAACTCGCATGAACTGTTTCAATTCTCAAAATTTGCAAAAGTCATATTTTTATGGCTAATATACCAAACTTGCAGTAATTGGATAGCCAATACATTCTGAAGCTTAACAACCATACAAAAATACTTTCATCAATCCGAAAAATAAACTTTTGAAAATAATAAGTGCACGTATCATAACTCGTTTGTCCTTCATTGTCATTGCATAATTTTCAAAACTAATATAATTCATAAGAATAAAATATTCCAGAAAAAGGCTATTAAAATAAATTAAATGGAATGCTATTCACTTACTTGTTGAAGTTTCAAATTCTCAAAATATTCCTTGCCTTTAATTCTGGTCAGGATCTCATTCTTCCTCGCACCCTATCAGAATATATATATATATATAAATAAAAATGAAATTTTTTAACATAATTCCAAATCAATCACCATCATAATTAGAGTTGATCCAAGTGTTATCGTTAACATCACTATTCTCCATCAATTTCGTTTTAGTTAAACCATCCATTCATGATTCCATAGCTTGCATACTTATATACTTCTCCCACCAAACTTTATCCTTCATACTTGCAACCTTCCCCATATATATATATATTATATTTATTTTTATAGGTTTTGCACCAATTACTTTAGGTGCATAAATTCTACTTAATTAAATTAATTATCCAAATCACTCTCCTCCTCCCTTACCTTAATACTTTCTTTAATCATATTCAATTCAACTCAAATCCATTTAGCCTATAAAATTATGACCCAGACCCACACACATATATATAGCAAGTCTTTGAACAAACTTCCAACTTAAATTTGAATCTTCTCCCTCCTATAACAGCACGGCATAATAGTAACAAGAAGCATGCATAATATATATACTCCTCTCTCTCTCTCTCTCATTTTTTCTCAGCCACGTACAGCCATAAACAATCACAGGGAAGCCAAATTCTTTTCTGTTACCGGTTCACATATATACTGAGTAAAAGAAGCCTAAACGTGAACCTTCTCACCTTGACTCACCACAACAGAAAACCAGGATGAAGAAATTGAAACAGCCGGCTGAACAGGGGAGATATAATCCAAACACTATCACGATGCACAGCAACGAAAGGAGCTTGACTCCACAGCACCGATACAAGCTTACAATAATAGCTCTACTCTAGTTTTGATGCTTTATGATTTTTCAGCTCAAAACACACGGACTGAACAGCATACAGAAAAATGCAGAAATAGGGAACACGTAACAGTAAAGCAGAGCATAAAGCTCATGGTTGAGCTGGGAAAGAAAAGAATCATGAAACCAGCTCTAACGACTAAGTCTCACAGTGGCAGCAACCCAAAATGACGATAGAAACCGAGCAGCGACCGAACTCAATGAAGATAGCCAGAAACAGACAGAGAACGATAATAAAGATAGGGAACACAAAAAAAATAAACCAGAGAAACTTTAGCTTCGACTGCACCAGCTACCACCGTGAACAACAAGGGAGATGAGTCGGTGATCTCTGAAACAAGAAAAGGTCAGAGGTATAGGAAGGTTAAGTCGGTCATATTCTCAGACTCTCATTCTCTCTCTATTTTTCTGGAATGGCTGAGGAAGAGAAGGAAGCTTTTATCATTTTTAGAAAAGGGCAATTTCGTAATTTCAAAGAAGCTGAAAAAAATAAAATTCCCTTTTTGTTGCATCAGGGATTCGAACCGAAAACCTTCAGTTGCTTGGCATACATTCTTCCATTCTACCAATACTCCTTATTGTTATAATTATCCCTTAACATAACTAAAATATATTCATATAATTAATTCAATAAGTATATTTATATATATAGATTATTTAAGGCTATTACATTCCAATGCTATGGGATGGGGTTTTTTTTATCCATTTGAAATTTTTTTAAAAAATCACCATTACATTTTTCCAAATTCACGAGAAGACTATGAAAAAGAAGTAAGATTTGCATTATGTAGTTCAATTGTATCTCTGAACTTGGTTTTTCCATGATTGAATGAAGTCACAGTTTTTCTTTTCTTTAAAAGATGATAGATTTCATGAGCAAATATTTCCATGCTATAACAACTTCTTTAAGAAGGGAGATAAAGCCAATAACCTTATAGCCTAATGGGATATGAACTTTTTATAATGTAAGAGAAGGTTATAGGAATCTCTCAAATGTAATTAAAAAAATTATATTCTTAGCATCCTTTTTTTTTTTTAAGAAAAGGACCAACTTATGTTAACAATAGAAAATAGAAAACAAATGTTAAAAAGTCAAAATAATGTAGAAAGATAAATGAGAAAGATTGGGACAATGTTGTGATTGGGGTCGTTCTTCACAAAATCACAACTAACAAAGTACCCATTTAGATTTCAGTTAGACATAATAGATTATGAAAATAATTAATTAAGTGATATATTTTAATCATAATTGATTATGTTATAACGCAATTTGTTTAGATGCTGTTTTTTAAAATTAATTTTAACAGAACTGAAGATGTTTGGATAATTTTTTCAAAATCAATTTTAGCTGTATAAATTACCATAAAAGACATTCCTTTTTAAAATTAAATTATTGATAAATTTGTATATAATATTATTAAAGTTGTTACATTTTATTTAGGAAGCAAAATATATTATTTAAACTACATATATAATTGATTAAAAATTTTAATTATATTAATATTAACATTTAAATTTATGTAAATAAGTAACTAAATATATCTTACTTAAAATAAATTCAATAAAAGACAAGAAAATTAAATTCTAATACTATTCATATCTGATGAAGAAGATGTTACGGATGATGGTGAGGATGAATATTCATCAATGTCATGGTCTTCTTGATTCTCATGGTCTTCCTGATCTTCCCTCTCATGATGCATAAAATTAGAATTAGAGTGTCTTTTAATGAAATTATGTATCACCATTGATGCAATAACAATTTAAACTTGCATATTATAATCATAGCTAGGCATGTTGCATAAAATTGCAAACCTATTCTCCCAAACTCCAAATGTTCTTTCTATTAGGTACTATAAACTTGAATAAAAATAATTAAAGACCTCGTTGTTATTTGCAAATTCAGTTGATGTTCTAAAATCAGGAAGATGGTAGCGTTCTCGTCTATATGGACCAAGATATCCATTTGGTGTTGGATTGCCGACATCCACCAGATAATATTTACCTTGTAAAAAAAAGATTACTATTAATGTCTATAAGTTGAAAAGTCTAACACAAATAAAT
Source organism: Prosopis cineraria (assembly GCF_029017545.1). Taxonomy (NCBI): domain Eukaryota; kingdom Viridiplantae; phylum Streptophyta; class Magnoliopsida; order Fabales; family Fabaceae; genus Prosopis; species Prosopis cineraria. The sequence continues at coordinate 39,677,706 of NW_026555344.1, read as the reverse complement.
TGAACAAACACATATACCTAAAGGCAAATGTGAAAAGTTCATGGATCGAGTTGTCAAAGCATGTTGAAAATGCGAGCATCATATGCAGTACCCTCCCATCCAACTAAGACAAAAATAAAGCACATGTCCCAATCACACACAGCCATTCCATTTTGTGCAGGGATCTCTTTTCTTCAAATATGTTTTGATTTTTCGCTAGCAGGGCTACACATAAAATATGTGTGCCATTAATTACTCCAATGACATTTTTAAAAAATGGCCAATATCGCTTATCATTTTCTATTTTGTTTGATACGTGAAAGGACCTATCTTATAGTTTGATATATTCCATTGTAAGTTTTGAGCAAGTCTTTAAAACTTCATGGAAATATCTGTGGATAGTCTCTCCTGAATGTTGAAATCTTTCTTGTGTCATCCTGTTTCCCAACCCATGTCCAATTGTATTTAAAAAATTGCAACCATCTCCTGTACTCTTATTCGCCTAGTATCCTTTAGTCCATGCCGTGTTAATTCATTGCATAATTGATGAAACACATGTGATTCTATTCTAAACATTTCATAGCAACGAACTAGATGTCCTTCTAAAATTTCATTCATCTACAAATGACTTGTATATTTACTATTTCTTCGTGACTCTTTACATAAATGTTTTGTTGCATATGACCCAATGAAAGCACTAACTTTTTGGGCTCTCTTTAACTTTTTTTTAGATGACTCTTTCATATGTCTTGCTACCTGTAGCAAAACATATAAATAACACGTGTACTTAATTTCAATTATAAATACATCTAAATAATTTATCTATAGAAATACCAATAATTTTTTCACAACATTGTAATACTTCATTACCATACATAAAAAGTATATAAGTAGTTCAAGAGGCTACATAAGTCAAATTCTACAATATAATACAAACATTTTAGACTACTCTTTAAGTTAGATCAAATGCTCATAACAAGTTTTAAAACCTTAATAATCAACCATTTTTGTAACATTCATATCTTAACCACTTCAGAACACTTTCTTTATCATACTTCATTGTTAAAAACATCACCCTAGCCTCTCAGGACATGAAGAGTGACATACATCGTGAAACCCAATGTTTGTCAGTTGCAACTTCTTCCCATTGTTTAACTATAGACATGATTTAAGGAATTGATGTTTCCTTGGCCTGTTGAGATTTTTCCTTTGTTGTTTGAGCTATCACACTCATTACATCTGCTATTTGACTTGCACTAGGTAACTTGTTCTTTTTTCTACTGTTGCTGCTTTCGCCCCTCTTCCTCTTACCACTACCTCCACTTAAGGTTCCTTGAGAAGCATTCAAAATACTCTATTAAATTTACTGCTTACTTTAGCAATTCCTAAGATCTCATTATTATCTCCTGAACCTTCTTCCAAATCAATACCCTTATTTGCCATATCTGGTTGATACACATCTTCATCCTTACCTTCATTCCTATTGTAGATGTTAGGCAAAACTCCACTTGAAGGTGCCTATGCTCTAGATCCCTTGGCAATGGTAACTTGGAACAACTCAGTTAATTCATTGGCAAATGATAATCCTTTATGTCTGAATTTCTCGTATAATGGATTTTCTTGCACATAAATTACCAATAATATTATAGAATATATAAATAAATAGAATAAATATAAAGCCTCACATAATAACATCATACCAATATCTTTTTCTCCCACCAATCATTTGGAGCATCCACAATATTATTTGCATAATCCCAACCCAATCCTGTCTTGCTTGAAACCAACTTATCCCACATTACCTACTCTTTTCTCAAATTATCCCACTTATTCTTGAATTATTATCTATCATATTTCTTTCCAATCCTCTTATTGAAGGTAGAAATTATACTGAGCCGCCTTGCTTTGGTAAAACTACTATTATTTCTTTGCGATTTTCGAGCTTAGTCCAAACAAATGTCAATAAATATTCTAGTATTTCTTCAATCCCATGAAGCTTTTGACTTACCGTTACTCATTATATTATATAAAAATTAATTGTATGAGAATATAACAAACTAACATGTTAATTATAGGAATTATAATTAAAATATTACATGACAAAAACTTGACAATTTTCAGAGGAGCTAAATTCAACATTCAACATACATTGGTACAGCATAGAATTCAACTAAATGACCCTTATATATGCAAAACATACTGTTTGAGAATACACCTTCAGTAATTAGTGATCACACAGACCAAAACTAGCACAGAGTTTGACGAGGCACAAAACCAACTTTTAACAGCTTTCCCATAATTTGCAAATGTATAAGAGTTTGACTAAAATCAAGTTTCAATAGCTAAAATGAACTTTCAATAGTTCTACCATATCTAGCACAGAGTTTGACTAGGCACAAAACTAGTACAGAAATAGTATGAAAAATCAGCTTTCAACCACATCATTATTTGCATTACAAGAGTTGTAATGGTTGAAGTAATGGTTCAGTTCAACTAATCAAGAGCAGTAAATGGTTCAAACCACACAACTAAGCCAGCAATCACGAGAAGAAATCCACATAAGCCAGAACAGAGTGAAGAGGAAAACAGAGTCCACCAGTACAGATATTCATTTGGTTCAAACATTGTGCCTAACCAAGATCATCCAAAAAAATGGTTAGAGAATATCATTTACCTCTAAGTCCATTTGAAACTTCACTCAAACACAAATAATAGGAGATAGGAGACGAACACATTAGGCCACGAGCAGATCGGAGACGGAGTGAGTAGATCAAGGCAAGAGAATGCGGATAGAGCTTATTGCCTTCTTCGACTATGGCAAGAGATCACTGCCACTGGTTGCAACTCGGAGACAGTAAACGGAGGTTGATAATGCCACGAGGATTGCACAGCATGAGGACCACAGATCTGCACACAAATCGGGAATGGTCGAAGATCGTTGCCTCTGGCTGTAGATCGAGGATGGTGGACTGCGACTATGTTGGGGGTGGGTGGATGACGATGGAGAGATGGCACAACAAAGCCATATATTAGTGAAGGTAAGAGACGAGAGCTGACTAAAGACGGAATGAGAGAAATGGGATATCAGAAATGAGAGAGAGAGAGAGAGAGCACATGAATGAGAAAAATGAGATATCAGAAAAATGAGAGAGAGAGCATGTGAAGCTGAGGGTAACATGGGTAGCTGAACATCTGACAAAAGAAATTAATGCAATAGCGATAAAAAAATTAGCTAAAAGTTGGTTTTTAGAGATTATGAATTAACATGCATTTTGCTTGATTAATTAATTTTTATGTCTTTATGATGTTTGGATAATTTTGCTCAAAAAATTAATTGTGAGCTAAAAAATCGATTTTAGCTACCATCCAAACACACGCAAAATGCTTTAAGAAGGAATTGATACCTCGCACTATTCTGATTCTCAACTCCAAGAAAAAGCTTTTTGTTAGAGGAGATTCAGAGAGAGCAACGTTGAATATGCTATAGCGTCCGTATTTGATATGATGTCAAGTGATAATTACTCTAAAAAAAAAAAAAACAGGAGAGAGGGTAAGGAAGTAGGGGGCGGCAATTGAGAAATGCAGATTCCAAGAAGAAGATATGAATAAGAAGAATGAAAGAGAAAAGCCGTTTTCTTCCTTTGGTCAACTCGGTCTCATTTCCAGCAATTTAATTTCATTTTTGTGTAATCTCTGTCCTTAATTCATTATTCTAAGTATTTTTATATTGTCTTCTTCGCTGTCCCTGCCCTCCGTTTTGGGTTTGACTCATCAGTCATCACTTCCATAAACAACATAAATTGGACACCAACATTTATTCACACGTTCAATCTGTCTATGAACTATGAAGCTTCCTTCCTACCTCAACCATTTCTCCAACCTGGAACTAGAGGTCATCATTATTCAACATGACGTCATCCCCTCACTCCCTGACATTTCAATTATGACGTCCCGCATTACTCTCTTTAATTATTTAAATCAATCCCTTAAACTCAATCACAACCAAATGATGTCAGTCCCTTTTATTATATTAAACAAATGTTTACTACGTTATATATACAGTGTGTTTTTAAGGTACATAAATCTTTTCATGTTTGATCATGTGTATTTTTGCAGCAATTGTCCTAGTTCTGCTGGGTAATGATGTCAAAAAGATTTTAAATCATTTAATTATATTTTTTAATTAATTCTAACTATCTCTTATATATTAGCTCCCTTCATACAATTAATAAACAATAAAAATCAAAAGTTAATATTTATCAAAATCACAACACAACAATAATTTTGAAATAAAATTAAAAGAATATAAAGATTGATACATTCAAATAGTAACCAACTCCGTGTCATTATACTCAATACTGATGAAGATTATCCTGAGTTTGTCTTGGGTTTTCTTCGTGGAATCACTGGTTTGATTGATCCAAATTTGGTTTGTGGGGGGGGGGGGGGGGGAATACGACAAAAGAAGCTAGAAAAGTTAAGAGTCAACCTTCTACCCCTTCTTTGCTTTGCCCAAGGTCCAAAAAGGCTACCAATAAGCCTCCATTGATTGGCGAAATGACCACTGACCAAAGCTTCTTTCTCTCTCTTTTTTACATGCCGCACTTTTCTGATTTCAGATCCTTCTTCTAATCCATACCGAAATCATACAAAATTGAAAAAATACTTCAATCTTCGCTGCTCAGTGCGCAATCACTAGGAGGTAGGAGCTGCCTCAGCCAAGGTGGATTTATCTTTATTTTGTCCTGTTACTCTCTGGAGTTGTTGCCTTTGTTTGTTTCCTACTTTTTTCTGAGCAAGTTGTTTGATTCCTACCCAAAAATGCAAAATTTGGCTCACTCTTTTGGATTTTGATATCTTGTTTGCTTTCACCATGAATGCTCAACCAAAGATTTTGGTTTTTAGGGTTGATTTAGTTGATGGGTGCGTGCTGGAGCAATCGGATCAAGGCCGTGAGTCCTTCAAGTACAGGTCTTTTTGCTATCTCCATTTCAGATTCTTGTTGACTTGAATCTTCAACTGTATTTACTTTACTTTTCAAACTTGAATGAGCTACTATTTCTTTCAGATTTTGGTTTTCTGGGTTTGAAACAGTAAATAGGATTGATTGTTACCATCTTAAAAGTTGTTTATCTTTAAGCCTTTGTGGAGATTTGGGTATTTTGCATGCATGCTTGAGATCCCTGCAAATTAAAGCTGCTACGTCTTTTCTGATATGAAGATCTGAGCTCAATTACAGCTGTGAGTTTAATTTGGTCGTCCCATCACATATCCAACTCTAGATATGGAACTAACTGTGAACTCAACCTGGTTCTTCCAGTAAGACATTCCTCTTGAGAAAAGTGCGATGAGTTTTAAGAGAATTTCTTGCTAACATCATAGGGATAACCTGCGGTTCTTTCATTTAAGACTGATGATGGTTGTTGAATCTTTGTTAACTTGTCTTTGATTGGGATCTATGCAGGATTTACTTCTAGAAGTGTCAGCAGGGATGGCTGTGACACAAGCTCAAACAGCAGGAACTCATCATCCTCCATACCCATTACTTCTCGGAGTGAGGGCGAGATCTTACAATCTTCCAATTTGAAGAGCTTCAGCTACAGTGAACTTAAAACAGCCACAAGAAATTTTCGCCCTGATAGTATCTTAGGAGAGGGTGGGTTTGGTTCAGTTTTTAAGGGTGGATTGATGAGCACTCCCTTGTTGCTACGAAGCCAGGGACTGGCATAGTTATTGCTGTGAAGAGACTTAAAAAAGATGGTTCCCAGGGTCACAGGGAATGGCTGGTCAGTGTAAAATATTTTCTCGATACTTGTTAACACCACCACAACCCCCCCCCCCACAAAAAAAATGAAAATAAAAATAAAAATCTAGGGCATCTCTAGGCTTTTTGTTATTGGTATTGCGGTCACATGGTGTCCTGGATTCTAGGCAATTGCAGGTTCTACACTTTCCAAGGGATTTCCTGTTCAACTTTTATGTTAGTTAAAATTTCCCTGGTTCCTCTGATCTTATTGGCATTAGTAGCCAAATCTTTTGAGTTAAATAGCACTCTTTGAACACAACAGATTAATGTATTATGATTAATTGCTGAGCAGTTGGTTTTCTTCTTGTTTGGTGTTGCTTGACTCAGGCTGAAATCAACTACCTTGGTCAGCTGCATCATCCTAATCTAGTCAAATTGATAGGGTACTGCTTGGAGGATGAGCATCGACTTCTAGCTTATGAATTTATGTCTAGGGGCAGTGTGGAGAATCATCTGTTCAGAAGTCAGTTCCTCTAATATGGTTACACAGCAAATTTTTTATTCCTTTCCATGAAGACACCTTCTAAACTTGACTAAATTCTAGTACTTATTCTGCAAAATCATTTTTTTTTTATGTAGGAGGATCTCATTTTCAGCCACTCTCTTGGTCTTTGCGAATGAAAATAGCCCTTGGGGCTGCCAAGGGTGTTGCATTTCTCCATAGCACAGAACCTAAAGTCATATACCGTGACTTCAAGACTTCTAATATTCTTCTTGATACAGTATGTATTTGTTTTCAACCATGAAAAATTCTTCTTATGGTTGAATATGATGGATTGATATTCAATCCCTAAACTGCTCCATTGCCTTTCACTTTATAGGATTATAACGCCAAACTTTCTGACTTTGGGTTGGCCAGAGATGGGCCAACTGGTGACAAGAGTCATGTCTCAACAAGAGTCATGGGCACTCATGGATATGCAGCGCCAGAATATCTTGCAACTGGTAAAATATCTGCTCTTTCTTCAATCGTGTCCCTGCTATATGATAATTTTTCATGCTTTTCGTGCAACAGCCTTCTTCTACATCAATCAATTTACTTCTTTGGTCAGTCAGTGGACTGGACTATATCATTACATAATTCTCTGTCATTGTCTTTGTTTTCTACTCCATTTTTTCTTGATATGTTACACATTATTCCATGGGAAGGGCTTTCAGCACTTTTACACATGCCACAATGCCTTGAAATTGTTACCAAATTCTTCGTGATTTTGCAGAATACCTACGTCCAGGAATTTCTATTGCCATTTTTTCTTGGAATCCCCTTCTCACACTGCTTTCGATCTGCATGAAATGTTTCTCCTTTGCACTTTATCTTGAGTTCTGCGATCCATGTTGTCAATTCACTGGAATTAAACTATGCTGAGTCTCGTGTTATCCTGTACCAAAGAAAAAATGAATTCTGTAATTTTATTACTATATAATTTTGTATCTTTTTCCCCAGGGCACCTCACTGCCAAGAGCGATGTATACAGTTTCGGCGTAGTTCTCCTGGAAATGTTGTCAGGAAGACGGGCCATAGACAAAAACCGGCCACCTGGAGAACATAACCTTGTGGAGTGGGCAAAACCTTATCTGTCTAATAAACGAAGGTCTTTCCGGGTCATCGATGGCCGTCTTGAAGGTCAGTACTCGCTGAGTCGAGCTCAAAGGGCAGCAGCCCTGGCTTTTCGGTGTCTTTCTGCAGAACCTAAATTCAGGCCAAACATGGATGAGGTAGTAAGAGCATTGGAGCAGCTTCAGGAATCAAAGGACACTGCAAAAAGTGCTGAAAAGAAAGAACATCGTGCACAACAAGCCAGTCTTGGTCATCATCCAAAGGGCTTATCTGCATCCATAAGAAATCGTGCCGGAGCTGTGCCGGCAAGTGCTGCTTATCCTAGGCCATCTGCATCTCCCCTTTTTGCATGAGTGAGAGTATTTTGGTTATGGCATAAACCATAATTATGCAAGCAATGTATAGTTCCTGTTTTCTTCTTTTCTGTTTTGCCATATGCTAGCAAAGATCTTTCATTTTGCTCCTCATTGTTAGGCACAGTAAGATCTGATATGGGTCGATAAGGGGTTTATTGTATTCTTGAAATCTCTCTGTAAAACTGCAGCTGAAATTACATGCCAATGCTCGGCTCCCCAAACTAACCCCCAAAACACAACGAATACGTTAGAATGACCCATTTCAAATCACAGGAAAAATTGATATTCGAGACAGATTTCTAGAGATAAATTGCAACTTAATCAAGTTTTTGCCCTTTAATTTATTTTACTTTTAGCAGTGGAGGGTTTTTTTTTTTTAATGCTCTCCAAAATTGCTCCAAATGAAGAAAAAGGGGAATGGGTCTGTGTCCCGCTTTTTTTTTTTTTTTTTTTGAGTAAAAGGGAGTTTCATTAGGTCAGAGAAAGTGTACAAAACTGCAATAAGAGCATAAGAGAAATTAACACATTACAACAAAGTAGTCAGAATAGAAGAGCTTAAGGAATGAATAACAGTAATTCAAATATAGGAAAGCACATCATTAAACATAAAATTCTCCTCAGTGAAGATGCATTGGTTCAGGATTTTTCATAACTTCTAGCAAGTAATATTAATGTCAATCTTTCAAGATGTATCAAGTTGAGATTGTGTAGGCAGTCAATGAACTAGGAGTTAATCATCTTCCCATGGAAATGAATACACATATCTATGGGAAGAATTTTCTCCCGATGCAGCAAAAGGACATTCCTTAAGAGAGTGATTAATAATTTAATATCTGCAAGTGGGGCATTATAAAGGGAGCATGGTACATCTTGAATAAAATTCCTGCAGGCTCGTTCTGAATTGGTAAGTAGTCTCCCTTTAAGCATTAACCAAGTTCTCACCCTTTTGACTATGGGTAGCTTCCAAACTCTAGACTAAGTATTGCTTTGATTATTCTAGTTAAGGGATTGTGAGGCCTCATAAGTTGATTTGACAGTAAAATCACCCTTGCTGATGAGGGTTCCAAAAACATGAAGAGCTCTCAAAATCATCATGACTCCCACATTTTTAGTTTTCTATACGGGTATTTATTAATATTCAGAGGAAACATTTTCTCTTCACTATTTTCTTGCCTCGCTAAGTTCAAATTCATCCCTGGCTAACATATGTATATGTGCGCGTTGGTCTGGTAAGAGTCGGGCTGAGTTTGAACTGAAAGCTAATAGGCCACCTTTTAAGAATAGCCCAATAGCCATTTAATTACTAGATCCAATTTAATAAGGCCTCTCATTGAAACCCATCAGCTAAGCTTGGGTTCGGCCCATGTTTATTTGATCCCTCAAATCATGTTTATTTGTTCGGCCCATGTTTTTTTGATAAGGCTAGCACAAGCTAGGGAAAGTAACTAAGCAGAGAGAAAACAAACTCCCGTGGGACATGCCCCACTTTTATCAAAAGAAAGGAGAGGGTTACATCCTCTAGGAGCTTCAGCAACATAAAACCAATCAAAAGCGAGATCTTAGGCTAATTTGGCCAGGTGATCCGCTCAAGTCATGGCCTCTCTTGGAGCATATAAGAGCTTGTAGTCCTTGGGTACAAAGAGCATTCCTTGTACTTCAGTTACATCATCATACTAAGGATGGGATCTGTTCACACCTCGATACACCATATTTACTGCGTCTAGGGAGTTTGAGTAAATTATTACCTTGTCCAGATTCTGCTTCTTACCAAGTTTCAGTCCTCCTTGAACAGCTTTAATTTCAGCAATACTTACAGGAAGATCGCCAAGACTGCAAAGGAAGCCTCCTAGCCACTCACCATCTTTGTTCCTAGCTATTCCACCACATGCCGCATTATTATGTTGATTTAATGAGGCATCAACATCCACACGTATCAGGCCATTATTTTACTTCATATGCATTACCGATATATTTATCACTTTTGTTTTTCTAAATTACATTACCATATATTTGTTTCCGTCATGGACCTGGTAAGATTGAAAAATGACAATACTATAAAATTATAAGCTTTAGTTTAATCACTGTTCGCTCATTAATTATTGACATGATATTAATTTAAAATTAAATCTATAATCAAAACTATAATCAAAATTAAAATCAACTATTAGAATGAATTATAAAGTGACATTTTTGAAATATGCAATAGGCATGCTTCTTCAAATTATGTGTTTTATATATATATATATATATATTGTGCAAAGCAAGAGGAGTGTTTGTGACTAGAATTTAATATAGAAAATTTCGAAGCGCTGAGATTTTTATTTTTACCGAATGGATGCATGTCCAAGTTAAAATAATTTATCACACTCAATAATGGTGAGGTCTAATTTAACATTGAATCATTGTTTTCATGGGACCCAAATGAGGGTGATCTCTCCGAAAAGGGTGTGTTCTACATTAAATATATGAAGTTATGGATTCAAGAATGTTAATTAATTGCAGGGACAGCACTAAATTCACTTTAAAAAAATGTTGAAAATTTACACGTGGAATCTATGGTACAAAACATGAAAACAAATCTTAATAAGATGATAAATGTTGGGAAGAAGTGTAATGTTGACAGATTCTTGCAGCACAAAGTACAAAAGATTATATGATCGTCGCAAATATTATTCCTGGTGCGCAAACAATCGCCCATTTCTTTATTTTGTTAACCAATCAACTTCTGCGGAGTTTCTTTATATATGAACCAACACTGCAACTAATTTTTAACCAACACATATAGAGGTATAAATAATTTTCCCGTTTTGTACAATATTTCATCCCAACAAATATAGACAATCGTGTGAAAATAGCAACCGAATAACACAAAAAATTGAAATTGTTTTACTCTTTTTTTTTTCATGATGATATAAATGCAGAAAATTTCATGGATAATTTCATTATAGGACCATTGTAACAATATATCTTCAAATTAGGACCATGCAATTTTGAATTAAACCTCTCATTTAGATATAGAAAAAATTATAAATCCATTTAAAATTAAAATTCTTTTGTAATTTCATATTCCATCTACACTTTGATTATTTAAAATTTTAATCACTTCAAACATCTTATTCTCCTTGTATTTTCACTATTAATATCTTTATGATTTTTGTATACTTTTCATCTCTTTTGATTAAAAAATAGAAATAAATTTATCGTTTTTAACTTTTTATTTTTGTTTTGAATCTTAATTTATGTCTCTTCTTCATTTAAAATTTTTTAAACTACCCAAACAAAAGATTTTAAATATATTAATTTCAAATGTGAGATTAAATTTTAAATTATAATCTATCATTCCAAATGCTACCTAAGGAAATTTTCGAGTAAGATTTTACAATTTATAAGTGAAGCTAAGGGAATTACATTAATTTGAATACAAGCACATTATTAGACTTTACAAGATGTTTTACTTGTCAAATTAGTAATTAACAAGCCATATATGAATTTACACAAGTATTTGATAAGTAACATTACAGACTTGATGCAACATTAAAAAATTTGCAAAAAATATTAGATATTCTACAAGTGACATTAGTAATTTAACAAATTATTAATAGTTTTACATAAGATGGATATTGCACAAGTAGCATTTTGATCTTACTAAAAAAATTTACAGGTAAGATTTCACAACTTACAAAAAAAGTTAAGAGAATTTACTGCTTTAATTTAATTTGAAGGCAAGTACATTATTGAACATTACAAAACATTTTATATTGGTACTTTTGATAGTATTTCATAAAGTATTATCATGAAATGAAACATCTACTTAAACGTACAAAAGAGATTACAACCTTTTACAAAAAACTATATGAGTTGTGCATATGTACCTAAGAGTTGTTTTTCCAACCAACCAAAAAATCTAAATTGGATTACATTCATATGCAAAATGAACAGCAGTCATGCTTTATTGCAATGCAGGTCTAGACTTTATATAGCTAAACTTTGTATAGATCAGGGTGGTGGTCCACTTTGAATGTGAGTAGGCAGAGTGAAGATTTTTATATCCAAATCCATGTTTGTGAAGTGAATGAGCTTTTATATGAAGATGTTAAGATTTGAACTATATTGCAATCAATAAGTCATATTAAGTAATTAACAAGTCATATTAGGAATTTAACAGGTCATACTACAAATTTTACAATTAAAGGTTAATATTAGAAATTTTACAATCATATTAAGATGTGCCTCATTAAAATATTAAATTTAATTATTTTATCAACACAGGACCAATTTATAAATTTACAATTAGAATTATAGTATATACAACATAACATTAAGTTTTTTACAACACAAATTACAATTGTTCTTGACCATACAACTTCAATATCATAAATGTGCAACACCTTCACCAAGCTCTTATACTTTCTATTATTATTTTTTGAATCTTGTTACTTGTTCTTTCTTTTTTTCTTTCTAGTTTCTTCTATCCTTATTTCTTCTCCACCATATTTATAGCCCTGAAAAATTAACATTAAGTCTCTTATGATTCAACTAAAACTATTTGTAAATTCCCTTATACAACTTATCAATCATCCAACTCTATTTGTTAACATGCTTACAAGGTCTCTTTCAATAATTGTGCTAGATTTTATTGTTCAAATCACAGCATTAATATAATATAGAAACCAAAGTTGAGTGAAATTAGAATCACCAAATCTTGTCACAAAACAGTATAATAGACTATTGACAAAAACATTAAGACAGCCAAGAGCTCAAAGAACTAACCCCATAATATGGTTTATTGTGTTTTTGTATATCATATTTAATGCCATTCTCAACATCTTCAATCATGACACTAATTGTCTTCCTCACCACCAAACCATGAAACCCTATTTTTGACATCCCTAGTGTGAGCCTCAACATTTGTGTACTTCAACTCCTTGAAGTATCTTAATAGCAATTTTGTTTTGCTCGTGAATTTCTTGAACCATAATAGAAAAATCATTGTGATATGTGAATATAAAGCTTTTCTTTGTGGATGAGAGTCTTATCAAACTAGGTGATTTTTTCTCGACTTCTCTCTGGTTTTGCTTGTTTCCCATTAAATTGAGGGTACTTTGATCATTTAATTATGAAAGTTTATTTCATTTTAGTTTTTCAACATGTAGTGTTATTTCATAATTATTTGGGTGTGATTGGAAAATATACACCTATCATGATCCTATAATGAAATTCTCCCAAAATTTCAGGTGAAGTTGCATGCACCATGGGCCCATCTTTTAAGAATAAAAATTGTTGTGGTGTGTGGGCCATTGGATTTAAGGAAGATTCTACATAGATGGGATTCACTGTTGAGTTATCAAAGATGAGAAGGGTAATAAAATGCATGTTAATGATGGATTGTTTTGTTCTTATTTGACATTCCATCCTTTCAGTATTACTTTATATGTTACTTTTAAGTAATTTATATTTTTAGTAAATTAGTTAGTACTTTTTAAAATTTTACATTCTTTTTATATTTATCTTTATTTAATAAGTTATATGATAATTTTATTAATTACACCTCTAGTTAAGAGAATTTTTTGAAAAAAATCCTGTTAATTGTACTTATATTAATAAAAATGTCTTACTTCAGGATCACAATATAAGGTATTAATGACTATTTCACATTTTTTTAAAAAAAGTTAAGTGAAACCTTAATATTTTAAAAAAATTTACATTTTTTCAATTATACCCTCACTAAATATTTTATATAAATTCTTTAATAATGACAATTAAAACTTTAAAACATCATTTTTTTAAAAGAGTGATAAATAAAGTAAGGATATAGTTAAAAAAATAATTATAAAAACTATTTAATGTCCTATAATTTAGATTAAATAAAGCATTTAGAATATATCTTATATTATGGTTTGAAAAGAGTATATTTTTAAACATCACATTTAAAAAAATATTTTATAATATTAAAGGAGAGAGTAATAAGTTTTGGCTGTTTATATTTACTATAAATGTGATTTTAAATGAAATAAATAGGGTAGGGAGGTGAGTGGTGGTTATAAAATAGACAAGAGAGGAAGATACGCATGTGCAAAGGGGGCACCACAGAATTTTGCTTTTATTTATAACAATTGGGGGATTCATATCAACGGACAGACTCTTTACAAGATATGGTCAACATGGAATTGTTCACCAACCAACATGCAAATCAAATCCACCAAAATCGCGAAGAGGGATTTGCTTGTGCCAATCACATTCCCACCCTTTTAATGATACAATTCAACCCATGCAACATGCACCTTCATTTCACATTTCATTTAGGTCTTCTTCATCTTTTGAATGTTTGATCATTCTCCCTTCCCTCTTACTTATAAGGTAGGGAGAAAAGTTTTTTTTTTAAAATCATATTTATAAGTTACATCATTAAATTTTTATCATAAATTTTTTCCTTTACCTTCTATTAAATATTGAAAAAAAAGTATATTATTAAAACATGTATATTTAAAAGAATAAAGCTGGAAACTTATTGAATTAATGAATTTTAAAATTTTCTTTAATTTAATAAAACATATTATAAGTGATTTATAAATAGAATCAAAGAAATATTATTCAAACAATTTTTTTCCCAAAATTTGCATTTCATGATGCTTAAATTTTTTTAATCCTTTTTTATAAAAGTGAAATAAGTGGCAAAATGTTCTTCAAGTAGCTAATGAAATTACGTGTAACAAAGTATCGTATCATTTCAGGTCAACGGGAACAAATGGTTGGTGATTGAAGTTTAATTTTTAGAGTCAATATTCTAAAGGAGATTCCACTGACGGAGGCACTATTAAAAATCCTTCTCTAACACATTCTCATGACTATGATTTTAAACGCTATTGTTATTTGTTCTGCTTTTTAGACTTGGACTCCACAGACACAGTACATACGACGTGTACCTTTATGCATTTTGGAACAGCATGGAAGGTGTAAGAGGTTAGATCTAGCCGTAAAAGAAGAATCAAATACGCAATACAGAGATTGTATTCCTTCTGCAGCATGTTTCATTCCTAATGCTTTCAGATGGGCCAACTTATCTGAGTCTTTCCAAGGGATCAATTCTCTCTGATTTTTCTTTACCATCATCAAACCCCACCACCTGGTCAATTGGAGATCTTTTATTTATTCTTTCGTTAACTTACGTTTGACCCTTGCAAATATTTTCAGAACTTCGTAAATATCTTTGTGATTTATTTTGGTATTTATTGTGCGAACTGTGTCTGTGTATACCATCAGTTATATCTTTTAAAATTGGTAATGTGATGAAGTCGATATGAATGTAGAATGAAGTAATAAAAAAGCCTACTCGGGTCATCGGTAGCGAAAGGCAAATCTAACGCTGGGCCTACACTTCAGCCGCCGCATTTGTTTAGATATATATATATATACATAGTTCTTATCATATTTTCTAATTACAATTAATAAGCAATGACTTTTCATTAACAATATAGACATTGTATGAGCTTTATGAATAAGTATGTGCTGAAAATTAAAGTATAAACATGAACAGATTTAAGTCTTGGGTGAGCTCTTTCGGTCAAAAAGTCCCAGGTAAGTTATATTGTTAATAATATATGAACTATGAAAATTATGCCTTTCTATAGATTTAGTCAAATTTTTAACCGATTTGTTTGCAAGTATTATTACTTTATTGAAGGTTGTGGTGTCGCGGATACACACGAAAACTAGACTAACATAACATCCGACAAGGCATATCATATTTAATTTTATTAGAGATCTGTGACAACCGACACGTTAGAAGTATTGTTGTGAATCATCTCGTTAGACCTTGTTTTGTTACATTTCAATGTGAAAATGACTAAGTTGCAACTCTTTTTTCCACCGTGGTTTGCTAGTTTGTTACTGGATATAACTTGATAAATAAATCAGTAAAGGTGAAAACAATGAAAACAGAAATAGGCATATATTTTACGGAAATGACACTGATAATAGTAGCATTTAACTTTAATGTAGGCAGCAGGCTGCGGGCCACATGCACCTTCTTTTGCAGCCACCTCAGCCCAGCCCAGCCCTCTTCCACACTCATTCAACAATCTCACTCACATCACTGCTGGGTGATTAATTAATATAAACCAGCAATTACACTTTTAAACACTTGCTAACCCAAAAAAATAAAAAAGAAGTTAAATGCCACATTCATAATCACACTTCACACATATTGGCTCACAATAATACTATAATAATATGTAAAAGTCACTCCCACTTTTTCCTATCTAGTCTTACTTTTGACGCTATCTGAGTTTGAGTCGCCAGGGCTTCAAAAACATTCCCGGGAAAATAAAGGGAAGTCTTCGGCGGGAAAGTGAAAATGAAATTTCAGACGCGGAAATTCTTTCCGGTGAAGGTTTGGCCGAACTGCCAATTAGGAGGCGCCACGTTCCAGGATGTGGAGGTGCGTCTATCACTGCCGGTGATCCTAAAGGAGAGGGCCTGCCCCACCAGCACGGCGTTGGATTGCCAATT
This sequence comes from Prosopis cineraria, assembly GCF_029017545.1. Classification (NCBI taxonomy): domain Eukaryota; kingdom Viridiplantae; phylum Streptophyta; class Magnoliopsida; order Fabales; family Fabaceae; genus Prosopis; species Prosopis cineraria. The sequence goes on along the minus strand of NW_026555344.1, from coordinate 39,661,499 downwards.
TTGCCCCCAGTTGCGGCTCATGCTCATCCAGTTCGTCTTGCTTCCCTTCACGCTCACCCTCACGATATCCCCTGCACCCGCCACGTTGGTGATCAGAACCAAGTTGAAGTAACGGAATCCGTTGATCGTGAACCTTGTTCCCCCCACCTTCCTGCATGCCACCCTGCATTCACACACCCAAAAAAAAAAAAAATCACTTGGTAATTTTTTTTTTGGTCTTTTTTAAAATTTTACAGCGCTAAACAACAGTGGCTTTTTGGTCTGATGCCTGACCCAACATGGGCGTGAAGCACCGTAAGATGTTTCCCCTGACTTTCCGAAGCACGGGAAAGACCCTATCCTGATTTTCCGGCAAAATCTTTGTTCCTCCCATAATGGTCCGTTTACTTTATTATATTACCCTCGAAGGAAGGAGGAAATACGAAATATGACCCCTTAGGACTATAACACCCTCGGGAGCACAAAACGAGACGAGGATATTTTGGACTTTGCAATGTTTTGGACAACAGTTTCCGGCTCTAATCTGCGTTCGGCAGGGGACCTGGATCTCGGAAATGGCAATAAATTCATCCCTGGTTATGCAATTTTCATAACTGCAAAGGACAATGTGGGTTCAATGATTTACAGACATCCAAACATTAAGCTACGAGATGACAGAAGTGACCCTGCTCAGAAACGCAAATTTCATGGTTGCAGGAGACTTGCAAATCAATACCCAGATGAAAACAGTGACACAATTCAGAGAGTAGCCCAGGTCAGAAAATTGGGATTTCATAACCGTAGGGGATACCTGTGGTGGGAATTGGACACTTTTGACTACTAGAGTAATACACACAACCCAAACTGAGACCAGGTATAATTTGGGATGAGAAGAGTAACTCACCGGCGGTAGTTAACGGGGACGATTCCGGCACGGTATTGAGCGATCTTGAGGAACATGGGCATGGCGAGGTCAAAGTGGGGGCGTGGGGGGTTACACCATCCGCCATTGTCGCTCGGAAGAGCGAAGTTGGGAGGACAGAAGTTGGTGGCAGTGACGATGATGGAGGGGCTTCCAGGGTTGCACCATTTAGGGTCTTGGTCGCACTTGATCTCGAAGCACGCGCCGCAGCTCAGCCCATTGTTGAACAGAGCCGTGCTTAAAGCCGCCGTGTTCACCCCGTACCCTTGGCTATACAGATTTCCATAGCCACAAGCACCACCTGAAAAATGCCCATTACACAACCGTTTCAGAAAACTTAATTCAGCTAAACGATAGAAATTAACTTAATGCTTTTCAAGATTATAAATGGGAAAGAATCGGAGGTGACGGTTTTGTCGTGTAGTGCATTCTGATTAAAAGGGAAAATATGGGAGAGGGGATGGAAACAGTGAGGATTTGGAAAGGATAAGTATGAATAAACAGCATGTTTTCCAGATTCGTAAAGTGGGAAATAGAAGAAAGTGGGGGAAATAATTCGCGTGAGTTTGAATTTGGAAGTAGGGATAAAAGGAGGAGGGACCAGGAAGGGCTTAAAGAAACAGAAATGCATGGGAAATTGAAAATGGAGGAAGGTGAAGATGATTTGAATAGAGGAAGAAGTAATGAGAAGGCATACCCATAGTTCCGGAAGCGTCGCTGCCGCCGTAGAAGGTGGCGTGAGCGGACTGCCAGGGGCCGCCGGAGTAAACTCCGGGGATTCGAGCAGAGGTTGGGAGAAGCAGCGAGGCAAGAGAGAGAATGCAGAGGAGGGGCATTATGGAAGCCATTGCACAGAAAGAGAGAAACAGAGAGAGAGAGAGAGAGAGAGAGAGAGAGAGAGAGAGAGAGGAGAGGAGTGGAGGAGAGAGGAGTGGGCGAGGGGTACTTATGGGGGGGACGAGCGGGGGAATCAAGTGAAGAGGTCCGTTACTAACTAACTATCAATTTAATTACACTCTAATTACCAATTGGTCAATAATGCCTTCCCCTCTCTCTCTCTCTCACTCTCATCTTTTGTACTTTTTCTTTAAATACATCTCATCTCTTGTATTTTTAATATAACTACTAATACTAATATATATATATATATATTTTTTTTTTTTTTTTTCAGTGCGTACAGCTATCTCTTCCTGCTCGGTCAGAAAAAAAGAGCTATATTTTCCTGTTTGGAGCACTACTACTAGTTGGCGTTGTTGCGTGTATAATGTTTTATTAACTTCTTATAAATCTTTAATTATTTATAGGAATTAATAGAAGACTTGCAGATTGGAGCATGTATCATTAATGTTTTTTATTATGCACAGTATCTTTTTATTTTTATTAAAACCAATCATATTCAATGGATGAACTAACATTAAACGTGAACACTTTTATTAATGATAATTCAAACCTGAATGCGTCATATTGGGAGAGATTATCTCTTTTACTAAACCTAATCATGTTAGTGTGCCATTTATGTTTTTTATTGTCAGTTGTTTCTTACCCATTCGTCCCAAAATAAATTTAAGGCAAGTAAAGTTGACCATCCCATTGGATGAATTTTGATAAATGTCAAACTTGCATCTATTTCTATTTATCCTGCCTTTTTAATGCAACTATAGAAGTTAGTGTTATTAGTTTATTTAGAAGCAGCTTCTCAGTGTGAATCTTTCCACCGATAAAATTCTATTCACTGACCTCATTAATCGATCAAACTATAGTTCATTTTTTTATTTACTTCCTCCTGTATTTGTTTTTTTTTTTTTTCAAAAGTCATGGTTTTGGGGATGCATTGTAATGATCTATTTTTATCAGATTAACTGAAACAGAGTTTCAAACTTGAACACGGAATTGGTGACTTTGTTTTATCAGAAATATACTTGAGCTGCATATAATTTACGCCTAAACAGGAAATGTGGGGGGAACATGCATGGAGGGAAAGAAATGAGAGACGGACTGGGGACATCAATGGATGGACACAGGAAATGAGAAGCATGTGGATGAGGCACGGGACTTGTTACCGTGAATATGAACATACCATCTCAACTTCACCACATTTCACATCATCTCCCAACCCATGCATCTTTCTCATTAGTATCTTAATTATTCCTATTTTTAAAAAATGCTTTTTTCTCCCCCATAGACTCGTTCCAATTTGGTAGAAATATCCCCTCATCCTTCCCCGTCACTTAAATTATTTGTTGCATTGTTATTTTCCAAGCCTTCCTACTGTTCTTTTTCCCCTTTCTATGATATATATCTCTTTTAACAGAAATTTATAGAATGCAGTTGGTATATAGAGAAAGAAATTGGCCAGGTTTACTACAAGCTAATTTGAAGCTACACATGGAGGGAAGCGGGACAACAAGTCAAGCACCCAAGGAATGTTGAACTTGGGGGAAATTACTCTAATTATTGAGTTCTTTTAATTTTGACTTCAATATAATTTAACTCCTAAATTTTTTTGATGCAATTCAATTCCTAAATTTTAACCTGATAAATTCATTATAATTTAACTCCTAAATTTTTTTGATACAATTCAATTCCTAAATTTTAACCTAATATAATTTAGTACTTTACTTATAATGTTGACTTTGCAGTAATTTAATTTTAAATTTTAACTTAATATAACTCAATCCATGATTTTAAATCATGTAAAACATTAGTTTTTATATTTTAAAAATAAAATTATTATCTTTTAAAACATAGAGACTACTGTTTAAAATTATTAAAAATATAAAATTAAATTATAATAAATCAAATTTAGAGTACTGAATTACAACTATAAATTATAAAAAAAAATAAATTGTACTTAGTTATATTATGAGGGAGTCAAAATTGTAGGAAAATACATAAATGATTATTATTTTTTAAATAATTTTAGGAAGAAGAAGAAGACGCAGTGGTGACATATTGTGGGACCACACCAGAGTCCCTGATGACTAGAGCAGCGCCTGCGTGCAGGAGATCTTTGGAGTCGAGTTGGAGGCCCGGCATAAATGGTAATGGGCCTTTTTAACGTAAGTGGGGTCCACCTCGAGCCTCGTGCGTCCTCAATCCGCCTTCGCTTTTACTGCGCTGTAATTCCATGCGCGGCCTGCACGATCAAAAAGTCTCATCTTATCCATTTCACCCTACTTTTCTTTCTTTTACCTTTTTCTTTTCTAAATTTTCAATTTTCAACCAGTAGAAGGGCATCACAAAAGTTCCGCGCTTCAAATATACGTGGTGAAACGCTACACATTTTTAACTATCGATTTCCCAAGTAACATTTAGAATATGTTGAATTTTAATAGATGCATGCTGATTTTTCCAAATGGAATTAAATGATCCAAATGACAATGACATGAAACCAGGGAAGTACTGTGTATGAGTGAAAGTGGAAGCTTATAAGGAGATTTTGTGTGCCGGGTTTGTTATGAGAAATGGAAAAGGGGCAATAAATGAGGAGATGAAGCCCATGAAGCAGCCAGGAGGCGAAGAGAAGAATGATAAAATTATAAAATAAAATTAAATGTGAGAAAGCAAAAAATAGCACGGAAGCGATGCGAACTACTAGGCGTTGGTTTGTTGTCACATCAAGCCCTAAACCCATGTGCGATGTCGCCGCATACTTTCTCCTTTTGTTCCTCCTTATTGTTAATAATTGCCCCCATACAGAAAATATTAAATATTATGGCTAGTATCATTAACCACTAGTGGGTTCCATAGCTCAGTGGTAGAGCATTTGACTGTAGATCAAGAGGTCACCGGTTCGAACCCGATTGGGCCTTTTGCTCATACCTTTTCTTTTTTTTTTTTTACTCAGAAAATAAAAAATAAAAAAATCTCATAGGCCGAGAATTCTCTCTCTCTCTCTTTCCCCTTCCTTTGCATTTTTTTTTTTAAATCATATCCTTTATTTTTATTTATAAGTTCATGCCATTCTTTTGTTAAGTTTAAAATAAATATACATTACCTGACACTAGCAAGTGGTTTATTTATTTATTTATTTCGGTCATATAACAGGATTAACAAACCAAATACGCGACCAAACAAATGAAATCAAATTAAGATCACAGTACACGCCTAAAGGAAAGACTATGAATCCAATTAATCAAAAGAACATCAAACAGTATGATGTTAAAAGGGAAAGGAGACTCGTAATATCAGTAGTTAAAAAGATTCGTATATCTCACACTCTAGATGAATCCAAGTTAATCTCCTGAGATGAAAACCTGAATCAATGACCAATTCTCATCCCTAGTGTTTGAACATAAGAACTGATGAAGTTATGCAGTATACATATACACGTCTTTGTTGCATGTTGCTCCTAATAAATATATATGGAATTTGTTTTTCCAATAATTATGAAATAAAAAAAAGGAGTCGGATGTGATGACAACACGTGTCAACGAGGGGGCTTGTTGGAGTAGTAGCTTTGATACTCAGCTAGGGAGCGATGAAGGGTAAGTGATGAGTGTCTGCGCGTGTGATCATTCAAGGGCAAACGGCTTGGTGCAAGTTGAATGAACAGTGAAGTGCAAGGGTGGGCGTTGGTCAGAGTGACACGTAAGCCTCTCGTCCCCCAAAAGTGACCCCCATTCACCGACCAACCAGATCCCCCAAATCTTCCACGTCACCACATCCATGCTCCCACCGTTCAACCGCACACCACCAACCATGCAACCTAACGCATGTGAACCTTCTCACCAATATCCCACCTTACCCTTGCCTTTACCCTTGCCCTTTCACTCCATGACCCCATGTCCCCACGTGATCTGATAATCTATTTATCCATCTGTATCATATTTCTTCATTTTCTTCCTCCTCTCTCGCTCTATCCCCTATTCTTCCTCCTCCTCCTTTTTGCATATTTTCCTTCTCAGCAATATAACTATTCATGAATATATATATTAATTGAAAGTACAGTATCATTGTTCATAAAGTCAGGAAAATGAACATGCCTACAATTATTTATATCATCATCACCGTCATATTTTTTAGGCATGCATATAATAAATGTACATGAATTTGTACATTCATATAAATAATCTATATCTAATCATATAATCACTTAAAAATAGTCATATTTAAATTTAATAGAAGCTTCATTTTTTTTTGGCCAAAAATAGAAGCTTCATTCAAAAGCATTGCGATTAACTTTCTCTATAATAGTATACCACTTTAATTAGAAATCATGACTGTCTTGATTCTTCATCAAGCAATCATCAATTAGTGATTTTGACATGCATTCTTTCATATAGCTGTGCATGGAGAGACTATTGATATAATACGTCAAAGAATATCAACATATCACTAGTGTCAGAGTTGGTACATCAAAATCTACATGAAAAGACCCTTATCCATTGAAAATACTTGATTTTGTAAGCACAATATTTCATTTTGCCCATTCATCCATGTTCTCCTTTTCTTTTTGTCGCTACGTATATATTTTTTTCTTTGTGGCATTTAGTTCTAACTTTTCGTCCTTTTTCTCAACAGAGTGATGGCCAAAACATGCAAATGAATCCTTACCAGTGGTGTAGATTCCAATTACACGACAAAATTTTGCAACCCTATTTAGTTCTAAATATGGGGTAAAAAGGTAGTAATTAATTTTTTTAAAATATTGTCTTTCATTAATTGCACCAAATTGTAATTTTTAAACACATTTATTTATCGTGGTTATTAATTTTTTTGAAGAACCAAAATGATTAGTCAAACATTTTTTTTAACAAGCTTAAGAATATTAACCATCCTTTTAAAAAAAACGTAAAATCGTTTAATTTTGCCATATAATTAGAATAGAAGGGACCGGGGAGTATCTCTTAAACATAAGCTTCATGACAATATTAATTGCAGGCGAACATGGACACTTCGAACGGAAACAACAAATACAGAGAGACAATTCTTATTCTTAATACTTATTTAAGGGGGAAAAAAAAACTAATGGCCGGCTTTCTATATACACTATTTCATATTCAAATGGAATATTATTAAAGAGACAAAGAATACAATTTTCCATAGCTTTTTAAAATTATGTGGAGAACGGAGAAACTTATAAGATGCCAAATAGCGTATGACAGTATGAGTCGGTCTTATACTTATCCAAAGCGGTACGTTTGAGTTTATGGATACATGTTTTCCTATTTGTCTAACTCTCAAGTTAACTCTACAAATTTAACAATTTTACATTTTTAATTTATAAAATCGTGTCAACTCACTTATAAATTTAATTAGATACAAACTCGATTAAACTTCTAAGTTTACTTTCAAATTTATTGTTTTTATGTTTCTAACTTATAAAATAGTATCAATTAATTCATAAATTCAAACTAGATACAAACTTGGTTAAATTTATTAAGCTCTTCAATTTTTTTTTAAGTTGAGCAAGTTAAGTATATACTATGAAGAATTCAATTTATAAAAATTATAAGATCTGATTTAAAGAAAAACTTAAAATGTAAAAACTAATATTAATAAAAAAGAAAAAAAATACCAAAAATAAGTTCCTTTATTTTAAAATTTGTATGTCTTGTATTTGATAATTTATCAATATAGATGGATTTAATTTCAATTATTTATATTTTTAATATATTTAAATTAAATTACTCATATTTTAGTGGCTATTTATTAATAGAAATAAACTCTTATAAATTTATGATCTGAGTTTACATTCCTCTCACAAGTTTACTTAAATTCATGAGTTTAATAACCTTGCCTGTCTTATTATTTCAGTATTAGCTATTGAATTTATAGGTATCCTACAAGGTCTTAACTTTTTCTAGAAATAACAACCTCACTATAATCAATGGGATGGGAATAAGAAACGATGGAAAAAAAAATAATTGTAGATATTGAAAATTAGAAAATATTTGAAGATTGAATATATTTACCTTATTAATTAAAAATATTTTGTTTTAACTGTAATGATATTTTAGTTATTGTTATTATATTACCTTTCTTTTAAGTATTTTTCTTCTCTTTACATTCTCCCTGCTCCTTTTTTTTAAATATATTCACTTCTCCCTTTCTCCTTGTTTCCCTTTTGTGACTCAATCAAGACTTTCACACTCATTTAATCTAGAATCATCTGCTCTTGAATATTATCAATAAAATTAGGGGCTTGAGAGATTAAATTTTTTCTTTTGACCATGTTTTCAGGAAAATAAATAGATGCACGATTTTTGTAAGATCATCCTTAGAATGCAGAAGTTTTACATGCTTTGATATTAACTATTTTTTCTTGCACAGGTTCGTGGCCTTTTATTAAAAAAGAAATATACTTCGCAAGCCAGTGCTTTGACTGAAAATTTAAAAGCCAAAATAATAATAATAATAGTAAAAAAGAGACCATTTTTATTTTTTCAATAGAGCACGGCTATTGAAAGAAAAGGTGCACTATAACTGTTCGCGTAAAGAAGGAAAAAAGATTACACATTAATTGTTCGCTAAGCAAAGGGCAGACCCACCTGTTCCGTACAGCTTGTCCAGTTAAGCTATTTGATATTAATGTATATGTATTTATATAATGAGTTTACTTTTGATTATCATGTTTGTTTAAAAAATATAAAGTAATTGAATAATATAAGATGCATTATTTTGCTTTCCATTCTGACCCGGCATTAATCAAATAGTGTACACCCACAGACACACATTTGACTTTGTGATTAATTCTTGGTATTATATTTAAGTCCACTGCATAGCTTTTATTTCAATTCTTCTTAATTGTTTTAATTTAATTAATTATCAAGCATCATTGATATATCAATATATATAGTATCAGAGTATATGCATACATGTATCCCACTAACCAAGTAATCATGCAGTTTGAAGCAGCTGCATTTCCCAATTGACCTTCGCTCTTTATCATCAATTAATTTATAATTAAACATTAATATGTTAATTATACTCAATAGAAACAATTTAATGATGAACATCATGCAGATATATATATATATATATATGAGGAAAATTCCATTTTAAGCATTTACTTTATTATTATTATTTTTCAATGATAGGTATACATTGGCTGTTACCAATATATAGCGTCTTCTGAAGTATAATGGCATATAGTACAGATGACTGAACACTTAATAAATTCATATAAAGGCAGGCACCATGCTTAACAAGTAATATGCTGTTATTAGGATATATTTTAGGGGCAATGTATATTATAATTTAAAGATTGATTTTATCATCCAACTTGTCCGAGTTTCTATAAGTTAATAATCATTGGAAGGTAATTTTTCAAAATAAATTTAGTAGACCAAAAAAAAAAGTAAACACACAATAAAACAAGAAAGTGAAATTTCTTTAAGGAAGTGTTTGGATATGAACTTAGATTTTAAATTTGAAATCTTGTATTTTCAAATGTGAAATCTATATATTTTAAATCCTTCCTTAGAGTAATTTCAAAAATGTTCAAATAAAAAGAGAGATAAATTGAGATTCCAAATGAAAATGATAAGTTTATTTATATTTTTAATAAAAAAGATGAGAAAAGATACTTGAATTCTTGAGGAATTACTAGTGAAAACACAAAAATAAAAAAAAATAAAATATTTGAAGTAATTAGAATTTCAAATGACTATAATCTCATGTCATATTTGGATGCATGTGGATTTTGATTTGAGTCAAATTAATTATTTGGTATTAAAAAAGTGTGCATTTGGATTTGACCTAAATCTAAATATCTCAATCCTTCTGCAATTTCAAATCTTTTCTAAACTTTTATTATTTCAAATTTCAATAGAGCTTCTCTCTTCCTTCATGTTTGTTCTTCAACTTTGCTACATCCTTGATTTTGACATTGCAACCTTTGACTGACATCCACTGAGATTGAACCAGTGACTTTAATTGGGACCAAACGGCCAATGACAATTGGGATCTGACCACCAACAAAAATCAGGATAGGACAGTAAGGCTTGCACTAATCAAGACTAGATAACCAAGGTAGATTGATGGCCAGGACTGGATCGATGACGTTGATGAGGATCACCCTCCAATTTGTCATCATTGTCGCCATTCAATGCCAGCCTAGTGTCGTCATCTAATGCCAAACGCTATTGTTAATATGAAACATTCTAATATTATCACCTAGGTCTAATCTACAACCCTTATACTACCGTAATTGTCCCATGCTAATCTTTAGGCATTGTTTGGGATCAGATTGTCGATGTTGATTATGACTAGATTGCTATTACCTATTGAGACTAGATTGCTGATGTTGTCCAGTTTCGGACAGCCAGGGTTGATTGAGATCGGTTTGCCACCCTTAATTTTGTTGAATGGCTAACTTTGACTAGGATGGGACTACTGACACCATCTGAGTTGCTTTTAAATTCAAACATAAAATTTAAAATTTAAAATTTTATCTAAGATCTATCCAAATAAAGTATTTTAATATTATTATTTGAAATTTTTTATATAATCCAAATAAATAATTTAAAATTTATGAATTTTAAATATAAGATTTCAAATTGAAATTCACAACTCAAATATACCCATCCAAATACAACCTAAGGAAAATTTGAAATTGTCAAAGAATTATAATTTAAAATTAATTTAAATTTAATTCAAATCTAAATTTATATATTTTTGTGTATCTAAACAAAGAATTTGGTCCAAATTTAAATCTAAATTCACATTAATTTAAATACACTGTAAAAGTAATCTATTAATTGAAAAACCGGGAAGAATAAATTAAACTTGATATTAGATTATTTTCCATGTTTTCTCTTTGGCAAAAAAAAAAAATTGTCACATTTAATGCTTTGATTGAGACCTTTCGTCTTCATTAATTCACTATTTTTTACTCATTACGCTGTCTGCTTAGACAAAGAACAAAGAAGGATGGACAACGAGAGACTTGGCTCATCTCCATTTTCATTTTCTCTGTTTTTTCTCCCCTCCTCGTCTCATCCGCACTTTTAATTTAAAAAGAAAAATCACAATAAGGTTTTTTAAATTATATAAATAATAATTTAATATTTTAAAATGTCATAATTTTATTAAAAGCCTTCAAAATTTTTTATTATTAATAAATTTATATAAATAATTAAATTACTTTTATTAAAAATAAAATGATCACAAATTTTGTTTAAATAATCACAATTTTTTTTATATTTACAATAATACTATAGCAAATTATAACTTCACATGTCAAATTTCTGATATTGCTACAAGTATTAAAAATAACAAATAATGATCACAAATTTTTTTTAATAAGCACAACTTTTCTTCTTATATTCATAACAATGCAATAGTAATTCACAAGTTTATATAAGTGTTAGAAATAACAAATAATGATAATAAGTTTTGTTTAAATAATCACAATTTTATTTTTTATATTTGCAACAATGCAACAGTAAATCACAATTACGCATGTCAAATTTCTAATATTGCTATAAGGGTGATTTGATCATTTAAATAAATTCATTAATGATAAAAAAGTTTTTAAAAACTAAAGTGAAGTTATGATATTATGAGAGACCAGATTATCATTTATATAATTTAGAGAGATTTTATTGTCATTTTTTTAATTTTAAAATAAACAGTTAAAATTGAGAAAAAATAATAATAAAATCCTATCAATATATATAAATAATTATAAGGTTTCTCAAATTACCATAATTCTTTTAAATTTTCTAAGTACTTTTCTGACATTAATAATTTTAGATTAAATGACTAAATTGCCCATTGTTTAAAATAAAAAATAACAGGTTCAGGAGGAAAGTTGCGATATCTTATTTAATTCTTATAATTTACAGTATAAAAGTTATGATTGCTTAAATAAAAATTGTAACTAATTATTTTTAAAACTTGGATTTTAATGATCAATGAAATTTCAAGTGAAAAGTTGTAATTTATTATTCAATTCTTATGATTCATATAATAAAATTATAATTGATTATTTTTAAAACTTGAACTTCAATAATAAAATAAATTTCACATGAATAGTTGTGATTTTTTATTTAATTTTTGTGATTCACAGAATTAAATTTGTAATTGCTTAAATAAAAGTTGTGATTGAAATCAATTATTTTTAAAATTTGTTTATCAATCATAAAAAAAAAATTTACATGAAAAGTTGTGATTTATTGTTAAACTTTTACAGGTCACAAAATAAAAGTTATTTAGTTATTAATGTTCAAAAAGTACTCAAGAACTTCAAAAAAATTATAGTATTTTGAATGATGTAATTGTCATTCATAAATTTTGGTGAGATTTTATTATCATTTTTTTTAAAATTTAATGTTTTATAGAACCATTATGACAAGAACTAACTAACAAATAACTAAATATAAATGGTTAAAATGATAAAATCTGCTAATTTATAACTGTAAACTAATGTAAACTAACTGTGAATTATAAGTAGAATAAATAAATGAATTTGATTAAATCTCATCCACTGAATGTTTGATTCAAGGGTGAGGACGAGGGGGTGGGTTTCCCTCCATTGCTTTTATGCTCCACACAAATTTGAGTTATTCAAGTTAAATCTATATTTTTAAAAATTATTAAATTTAAATCATCAAATTCAATTTAATAATTCAGATGTGCAATGATTCTTTCTGTGCAGAGGAGGAAAGCGAGCACCAAGTATGAGATGAGGAGAAAAAAAGGAGAGCAAGCTAGCATTTTATGTGGCTACAAAAACATAGATTGTACTAATGTTCTAAATTCTCTCATCTAATTAGTGTTTATAGTATAACATAATGATTTCATCAAGGCTTAAAAATTTTTGTTTGACCAAAAATAAACAAAAAATCTACTTTTATGAGCATGAATTTTAATCATTTCTTTTGAAATTATGACTTGGCTTTTTCTATATATCATGTACCTATATTTTTGATAGTGGTTCGATTGTATGGATGATATCTATATTGTTACAAAAGACACTCATTGGATGAGAGAATTTAAGGCATTCACCCAGCCCGGATTTAAACAAAAGAAAAAAAAAAGGCATTCATTTAATCTTAATTGATTTCACCCCAATACTTTGAGGACTATAAATTTATAATAATAAACAACCCGTTTACTGCTCGATAAAATTATAACATAATTTTTAAAAATTAATTTTTCTAGATATGACCCGTATTATTCCATAAATAGAATATAAATTAAGAAATAATGCAAAATTAAATTAATTGGCTATGATATTAACTCTTTTAAAATGTTTGTCACTGTGTTATTTTGTTGCTTGAGTCATCCTGACTTTCTTTGGAAAAGTACATCTACATTACCCTCAAAAGACTTATTATATATTCCTCACAATGATATTAACTTTGATGGTAAGTTTAGCACTGTAATTTTGCAGTTTTTTTAACTAAATAATAATAAAGCATTGATGAAATTGTTCGTTTTTTTGTAGGCTTAAAGGCGTCAATGATTGAAAAGGAACATGCAGCACTTCATGAGATTAACACCTTGCTTATACAAAATGGAAAGTCACTTTAAGACTATCCTTCTTTTCCATTACCTAGGTAAGCATCCACCATTGATGTCTCAAACCATCTTATCTTGCAAGAATTGAATTATGATCAGGATGCCTTGCAAATGGAAGTAATGAATCTTATCAATTTAGTGAACTCAGAGCAAAGATGTATTTTTGATAGCGTCATGTTGTCCTTATCTTCATAAATAGGTGGATTTTTTTTTTGTTTATGGGTACGGAGGCATTGGGAAAACATTCTTATAGAATGCATTATCTTCATCACTACATGCTAAAGAAAGTATAGTCTTAACAGTTGCTTCAAGTGAAATTGCATCAACACTATTGCCTTTAAGGAGGACCACTCATTCTAGGTTTGCAATCCCAATACAGATTAATGAAGATTCTGTTTGTAGTGTCAAACAAAATTCTGCATCAGCACATTTAATTAATGCACAAAACTAATAATTTGAGATGAAACTCTAATGGTTCAACGATATTGCATTGAAGTTTTTGATCGGACTCTAACGGATATAATGCATTGTAATCAATCATTTGGAGGGAAATGTATTGTCATGGGAGGCAATTTCAGACAACTTCTTCATGTCATCTCGAAGGGAACAAGAGCTACCATAGTTAATGCATGCATTAGTTCTTTATGGCTATGGAACTGTTGCACCATTTTTCAACTGACGAAGAACATGTGGTTATCATCCTCATCTTCAAGCAATTATGGTCAGTTAGAAGAATTTTTCAAAGTGGTTGTTAGATATGGGTGATGGCAATTTAAGCTAGCCACATGATGAAGTTGTAGAGATTGAAATTCTTGATCATTTATTGATAAAAGAATACACAAATCTGATGGAAGCAATCATGAAATCCATAAATCCCAACCTTTTAGAAAATTTATCTGGCACAACCTACTTCAATGATAGAGCAATACTAGCTCCAACAATTGATATTGTCAATCAAGTAAATGATTACATGGTCTCATTACTGCCAGGTGATTTCATTGATTTCCTTAGTTCTGATTCGGTATGCAAGTTCACACAAGATAGTGATTCCTTCGACTGTATGGCACAAAATTTCTAAACACAATTAGTAGCTTAGGATTGCCTCCACATAAACTCACGTTGAAAGTTGGAGCATCAATAATGTTGTTGTGGAATATAGATCAAGCTTTTGGTCTATGTAGTAGAACTAGGCTACACATCACCAGGGTTGGAAAAATTGTTTTTGAGGGGATAACTTTGAATAGTTCAAAGCAAAAACAAAAAATGCTAATTCACAGAATGGATATGAATCCTTCTAAAAATATATGGCTTTTTTGCATGCAATGAAGGCAATTTTTCAATTATACTATCTTTTGCAATGACTATCAACAAAAGTCAAGAACAATCATTATGTCATGTTGGATTGTATCTATTGAGACATGTCTTTATACATGGTCAGTTATATGTGACATTATCAAGAGTTAAGAGCATAGATGGGTCGAAGATTTTTATTCCTAATGGCAAGTCAACAACTACAAATGTCTTTTATAGAGAGAAATTTAGGAATTTGATGCAATGAGATTGTAACATTGTGATTTCAGCGCTTTCGGTTATTGATTCAATGCTGTTTGTAACTAATCCTAAATTTCTTTCCTTGGATGTTTTTATTGTTAAGTTTGTATGTTACCATGTATGTCTTGGATAACAAGCTTTGCATACCTCTAAAGTAGTGTTTATGACGAATAATATGTAACTCAATGCAACATGGAGGAGTTAATGCTAGTTAAATTACAATAGATGGTAACTTTAGAGAACATAATTGATAATTTTTCTTAATATTGGGGTATCGCTACTAATTATCATATCATTTTTGAAAGCAATTCCCATGTTTAATAATCTAATAGCATACTCCCTTTGTCCCTATATATAAAATATTTTTAATTGAATTATGCAAACTAATAAAAGTTAGTTATTTACTTAAAAGTGTAGTAACATTTTAATTTTGCTCATAATTATTGTAAATAAAAAATGAAGATATTTTTTTAAAGTAAATTAATAAGAATACTTATATTTTTTTTCTTTTCAATGTAATAAGGGTATAATGGTCCATTTGTTAAAAAGTATACTAACAACCTCTTATATTTAGAGATAAAGAATGGTTCTAAAAAACTTCTTATACAGGGACATAAGGAGTATACGAGGATTCTTGTGGAGAAGACAAGGTAGCAATTACTAGCAACCAAAGTGCATTAACATTAAGATGTGTTGGTGGCTTAGTGAAATTTCCCTTGATTCTTGCTTATCAGGTTTGGTGTTCGAATCTTGGTGTTGCCTAGAGAAAAGTGCGTTAACATTATAAAATCAGTGGTGCATTGAATAGGAGGAAAATAGAAAAAAAGATAATAAGTAGTACATTTGATGCCTTATACATAGCATAGCATAGATGAAACAGGCAGGTTAATGTTAATGTTAATGTTGTTGTAAAAAACATGTATTTGTTGAGAGTTATGACTAGTGCTTTCATGTATATTTGAAGAAGGGACATGTGAGTGGTTGTGAGCAAGGGGGGACACCAGCCACCATTTTAGATTTCGAGTCTGGCTTGGATTTTTGCTTCTCGTTCTCTGGATCCATTTCTTTCAAAATCTCTAGCTTCTCACATGTAGCATTATCAACATTTATTAGATGTTTTGTACAACAACAATTGTTCAATTAATTAAGAATAATGTGTTCAAAGTGACCCAACCGAGTGGCCAAGTTACTATTGTGGACGAAAGTGTTGCTGACCGGCCGTTTTGAGATCCGCCGAAATTATTCGTTTCTTGACAACCAACCATTTCACCAAATTCACTTTAAGAGATTGAATTCCATACTCACGCTCTTCTTCATTTACTTTGAATTCCCATTGTCATTTATCTTCAAAAACGGAAAATCTCATTTAAGGACCTTTGACACAATATCTTTGCATTGAAGGACTAATACATTTTAAAAATGCTCTCCAATACTGAGGTGATATTAATTTGGGAAAATCACAATCAAACGCTACTGAACAATATTTATTATTCTGCAGGATCAAATAATTTTGATATTGCTCTGGAGAACTAAAAAACCTAAATTTAATAAAAAGTTGTAAAAAGACAAATCTACCCTTATTTATGTGAATAATCACATTTCCCAACTTTAATAATCAATCCAAAATCGCTCCACTGATGCCCACCAATTTGTTGCAAGCGGGGGACATTACTGAGAAATCAAGTCCAAAAAGGTGCATCACACGTTTTCTTTGTATCATTGTACCAATATCAACAAAGTAGATTTTTTTATTAAAAACTAATTTCATAAAATAAGCTAAAAAAATCACATTACCTATATTTAATTAACAATTTTGAAAAATTTATTCTCTCATGACTACCCAAAATATGATTTAATATGTTTATATGGCTGTGGTGGCCAAGTAATCTCGAATTCATGTTGCTCTAGTAATAATTGCCACGAGAATACTGTTTATGGTCGTGGACTTGGGATTTTTTCACTAGATAAAATATTTTTAAAAAGAATCCACACTCATCATAACGAAATGATGACATCCTCATGAGGTGTATGCAGGTGTATGGGACGGGACATGCATCATGCATGGCTCGTGAACATAGTAAAGTTGTGTCCACTCCAATTCACTTCACCCCTGGGACCATATTTCTCGTGAAAACGAATTAACTAATTTTGAACTTGAATTTCCCTGCTCGAGAGGGTTTGTCTGGGGAAATTTAATATATATATATATATATATATGTAGACAATTAAAATGTGAAATTTTACTTAATTAAATAAACTTATCCAATAAAAATTAGAAAAGACGCTCTAGGGGGAAATGATGAAGTTGACGGGATATTCAGAACAGTAAAAATAAATCTTCTTTTTTAATACACCATCACATGGATGAAGCCATGAATAAAATGCTTTTTTTTTTGGTCAGAATGAATAAAGTGCTGGTTGTTCAGATTTCAGAAACATTTAATTGAGTAGATAAAAAAATTATAAAGAAAGGATTATGAAAATAGTAAGGGAGCAAGGAAAAAAGAACAATGATAAAACTGGAACCAATTGGACCTAGAATAATAATAATAAATATCCTAGCTTAATAAATATATATGTATACATGCAAGGGTGGAAATAAATCAAGCACCTTTCAAGGCCCTACGCTATAATTTACTTCAAATCTAACCTAATTTATTTATTAAATAGATTCAGGCTATGTTTAGGCTTTTAATTAAGCCAAATTAACTAAATAAGCATATTTTTTTTAAGGCTTAGCTTATGAACCCAATAGGTTGACTTATTTACACACATTAACTTTACCATTTAATTTTTAATCAATATATTCTTTTTTATTTTTAATTTATTTTCAATTTATTGTATACTAATAGTCCTAAAATATATTTGAGACATTTAAAATTACAATACAATTTCATTTAAAATGTTTATTTTTAAATAGGTTTTTTAATAAGTTTTTAGATTAAATCAAACTTTAAATAAACTCAGTCTTGAACAATGAGAAAAGTTTTATATAGACTTTAGGTTAGGCTCAGATCTCTGATTTATCACATAAGTTAAAGCTTAT
Organism: Prosopis cineraria; assembly: GCF_029017545.1. NCBI lineage: Eukaryota > Viridiplantae > Streptophyta > Magnoliopsida > Fabales > Fabaceae > Prosopis > Prosopis cineraria. The sequence goes on along the minus strand of NW_026555344.1, from coordinate 39,643,530 downwards.
TTGATTAAAGCTTAGTTCGGCCGAACCTATTTTTAACCTTATGTGTGTGTTATATATTATTTTTTGCTATGATTATAATATATGGGAAGTCCCCAGTTGAATAAAATTAGATTTAAAAATTAATATAAAATAAAAAATTATTTATAAATTTTAACTTTGAGGTTTTGAGCAAAAATCTAAAATTTCATTGTTTTTGCATGTTTCTCCTCCCTATATTGCGAAGCAGTCGCCTCATATTTCTAACATACATCCATGCACACACAGACACACACAGACACACACACGGACACGATGAATATAAATAGCATACAAGGCTCGTAAACAATGTATGATTTTAGTGGGCGGAAACTTCAAGACGGAAGAGATATGAGACTGTGGGCTAACTACTTCCAGGCCTGATGAGAAGGTGGAGAAATTAGAATGAAGATCCTTATCAAATCATAAATATTTAAAAAAAATTAAATCAAAATTTTCGGAATGGTTAAAGTCATGTTGGTTAATTATGAATGTTATTTCTTACATTTTCTAAAGTTACAACACCAAAATATCTTTTTAATGCTAATATGATAATTTTAAAAACAATTGGAAGCAATGGTACACAGACACACGTATATACATATAGATAAATAAGAAGCAACCAAAGCCATGACCATCATATCGTACAGAGTACTCTTGATGCAGGGAAGTGCAAAACTAGTACGAAGATTCTCAACCTCTGATTCATCCCATTTTCAAAACCCATCAGAGATCAGACCCGTGAACGACACTTTCCATTGCAGCCGACCTGCCATGCAAAACAAAAACTCAACAACAAAATGTGTTGATCCTCAGTCTCACGCAACATTTTCAATATATACATGTGCAGAGCCAAAGAAAATATACCAGAAGATAAACACTTGATTGTTTGCCTCTTTTAACGAAACAACTGTTCTGTACTTTTTGCGCACTTGATTGATCGAACCTTGATATCTTTTTTCTTTGGGTTGCCTTCATCATTATGAAAAAGCCAATATATAATTCTGCCTTTTTTCTCTTACTAGTGCATCTGATCTCCTCCTCCAATATATTCTGGCAACGAGTTCGAGTTTCTACGCTGAGATCGGAAGAGGATTGCCTGTTGGCTAGGCTAGCACTGGGCAAACGGATTATGGGTCAGTCTACGAGTTAGCATTTTTGTGAGCTAGGTTGGGTTAGCCCGCTAGATAAAATGGGCTAAAAAATTTAACCCAACTCATTTTCTAGTTTATCGAATTTTTTTAACAATTTAAGATTTATATAATATAAATATATAAATTTATTTTATATTTTAAAGTAAATTAACAATTAAAGAACTTGTACATAAATAATATAAACATAGAATTCAATTAAAAAAATTTATTTTGCTCGATTTTTACTATCAATCATCTTTTCGTTTAGATGTGTTATCTTTCTCAATGAGAAAAAAAATTTAAATATAAACCCATATTATTTTTCTCAATGAATTTATCTTTATAATTTCAATCAATAGATCTTACGAGATTAATAAATAATATATATTCAAAATATTTTTATAAAAAATAATAAATTATTGATTTACAAACTATAACAAAAATTTTATTTGCAAATTGTAAAAAATATTTACACTATATTTTAAATGTAAAAAATATTTGAAAGCCATAAATTATATATTTGAAAAATATTATCATTATTGTATATTTATAAAAAAATAATGTAATTAAAAAATAAATTTAAAAAATATGCTAGCCTGTGGATCAGCCCGTTTAGCCTGCTAGTTTTGCGGGTTGGGCGTTTTAAAAAAATAGGCCAATTTGTTCAATTCAATCCGCCAAATTTTACGGGTTAAATGGACTAACCCGTGAGCTCAACCCGTTTGCCCAGCTCTACTCTTGGCTAAACAAAAATTATAGTATAAGCGTATATTCTTATAAGACAGATGGCACGATGATGATGATGGTGCAAAAGTTGAGCAGCCAGCATGCATTTGATGATCATCATGGCAAATCTCCAACCAGATGCTTTTTTCTCACTCGTTTGTCCATTCGCATGCTTTTTTCGTATCCAATCCTGCCTTATACCTTCTCCACATGGTACAATCTTCTTATTAGTTCGTCTTCAAAATGATATTTATCAATAATTCTGCATCCTTTGTGTTTGTCTGTACCTTTTTACCCAAGCTCCAATGGCGGTTGCTTCCAATTTTCCCTTAATATGCATAACAAAATTTAGTAATGTATCATTTATGCGCTCACCCATGAGTACTACAGCCTTGGTCTGCTTTCATAAGCAAGTGCACGTTTAATAGTTCATGATTGTATTATTGTCTCTGAAGTTCATTAAGTAACTTCGGTGTTCTATCATATGGAGACAACTTTTTAACCTGCGCTGCCATATCAATTATGCAGCACAACTGATGCTGAAAAACCAAAACTGGAAAAACTAGTTGGTCCTTCTCATATCGACATAAGACATATATAATACCAAAGCTTCATTAAAATATCTAAACCATTACAGAGCCTGATTGTGCTTAAAGCATCATCTAGTGTCACATATATTGATAGAGTCTAAATAAATGGACCAAACACGATTAAAGTTTAATGTACAAAAGAAAAGACCGATTTTTTCTTGCCTTGTTGCTACATTTACATCAGTGGCATGAGTTTTCATCAGGAGTTAGGAGTTAGAGATTTAACCGGAGAACAAATCGAAATAATTAAAATAATATATTTTTATTATATAGTAATAAAAGACATTGCATATTTACTTGAATGTATGAAAACGCTCTTTTTGCTCCTGTTTTATCATTTGATGTGATTTTATGTTTTTTCTTACTTCTATTGTGCATGATAACTTAATGTTTGAGCTTAAAAATGTTTTTGAAGGGTTTATGGGATCCTAAAACATTTTCAAAAGTATTTTCTACATTATAACCCTTCTTTAAGCAAGGCAAATTTAGAAGTTTAATGACTCCTAATTACGAGCTTGTGTGTTGATTGTGGTGATGTATAGAAATGTTAGGGTGGACATTATATTCTTTATTATCTTAAGTCCTTTTCAGGCAATGGCTTATTTTTTTCTATTGATTTTGATCTCAAATTGAAGGCTTTTTTTGATTCTAATTGGGTCAATTGTGTTGATTCTCGCTCCATTATTGGCTTTTGTATTTTTTCTTGACAAAGTTTTGGTTTTTTAACACTTGAAGAAACAATCCACTATCTCTCATTTTTTTTTGATGATAAACATTGAGCTCGTTTTTATGACTTGTGAGTTATAATGGCAATTATTTTTATTACAAAACCTTTATATCTCTCACTTTTCTCCTGCACTAGTCTTTTGTGATAATCAGTTTGCTTTTCATATTGCCTTTGATCCTATTGTTCATAACCACATGAAGCATATCCAATTGGATTACCATCATGTTTGTGATAAGCTTGAAGTTGGCATCATCCATTTGCTTCCTATTCACTCCAATGGTCAAATTGCTTATATCTACACCAAGCCTCTTGGAGTTGGTCCCTTCAATGATCTCATGTCCAAATTGGGCATGTGCAACATAAATCCTCTAGCTTGTGGGGCTAACATAGGGCAATATTAAATTTTTGATTGTATATATTATTCTGCATAGTTAGGGTGGTTATAATTAATTTGGTTGTAACTATTTTGTTTTATATTATTATTTTATTCTTTAATAAATCTTTAGTTTATTCTCTACAAATCTTGATAGATTTTTTTCTTTTATAAATATATCTTATATTGGAATTAACAAGATAAATAACTATTTTCACAAATTGTATTACTAAACATTTTCAAAATTCATTTGCAGTGGAACAAGTATATTACAGTTTTTGGAAGAGTGCATAAAAAAATGTGAAACTACATCTTTTAAATTCTTCAATATCATGCTTTATAAATACACGAGCGTATGAATATAAAGGATGCAATGTCTAATTCCATGTGTTATAACAAGATCCCATATTACCCAAAAAAGTATCCCTTCTAATTCTTCTCTTGTCATTGATCTTGTTTCCAAGTATTAATTAATTAAGCTTTCATAGCAAAATATGTAATATTAACTTGATCAAAATTGTTTATCAAAATCTAACAAGATTATATATATATATATATATATATATTTATGGAAATTATTTTAAATCTAATCTCCTAATTTAAGATATCATTAAAGATAATAAAATATTATGAGTGTGGCTCAAAAATGGTGATTGTATCTAGATTTAGAGATTTGTTTAGTCTAAATTAAACAATAAAATAGCCTAGATGGTAGGTTATAAATAGAAGCTTATAGACCAACTTAACATATAATAAATTGTTACGGAGGGTTTCCTAATAGTAGTGGCTCTTTCCTAATTATTATCATTGCGCCTGCATGCTAGTCAGAAGAACCCCTTTCATATCTATCTCTTACTAATTCTCTCTTTCTCTTGCTTTTCAGTTATTCTGAGGCTAGAGGGATTCTCCTTCGTATAATCTAGCAATGGGGAGAGGTAATCTTAAGTCTTCTGCCGTACCCTATTTGTGGGGAATCTATATAAATGATTTAATAGAGTTTCTCTAACATGTATGAATAATAGTATTTCATGAGAGGTTTTTCATTTCATGCACATAGGTAGCTTTATATTCAAGACTTTGTGGTTTGTGACAATGTGCGATCAAGCCAAGAAGCCTCTCACGTTGGATTATGTATTGAATATATGGACTCTCAATATATTTGAATAGTGTAAACTTTAGTTTATCTAATATTATATCTTTAATAAAATCTCAAATATTTATTTCCCTTATTTCTAAAGGAACATTATGTATAAGGAAAAAAAAATCTCTCTCTCTGTTTTTTTTTTTTTAGAATAAGAGGGTAAGCCTAAGGCTTGAATAAGCAAACAAACAAGACTAGTTCACCATAGAAGTGGTAGATAGTTTAGAATGACAAACATTAAAACATTCAATGGGAACTGTGGGAATGATCTAGATGTTAAAATTACTATATAATGGACAATTTTAGCTAGTTGATCCGCTCATCAAATTGATATGAGGTATTAGGAGATTTCATTAGGGATGGATTCTTACTGGGCAAGGTATTGGATGTTTTTATGGAGATTCAAATTCATATAACATGGGAAAGGCGATAATTTTTCTTTAGATACTTATCCCCAATCATTTGTGTCAACATGCATTGCCTATATAGTAATACCGATCAGGTTGGTAGGCCGCTCATTAAACTTATTTTTAAAAGGATTCAGGCTTGAAAAATTAAGATTTTTTTAGGACACTTAAGTTTTTAAGCCCAATCTTGATAAGCTTTGAAAAGATAAGTATGGCTTAAAGAGGTTGAAGGAAAACCTAGACTACTCACTAAAGGTGTTTAAAACCAATATGAATTGAAATGACTGAACCAAACTGAAAAGAAACTCGAATAAAATGAATTAATAATCAAGTATGTTTCGGTTTTTAGACCTCATAAACCAAGCTAATTGATTCAAGCTTTGATTTTGAGCAATAGAAACCTGAACCAAATTGAACAATGCCTAATAAAAAATAGGAAAAAACTTATATATTTAGTGTTATATATTTAATGTGATTGTTTTCAATTAAATCAAGATGTGATTTTTTTATAGATTATTTATTCTATAATAAACATTTTTTTATTAATTTAATTAACATATTAATATTTACTTATTATGATATGATTGAATATAAGTATAATAAATATACAAGACTAAGTATACAAGTCTTACCTTAAAAAATATATACAATTTATTTAGTTAATAAATATGCTATTTATTTAATTAGACATTGTTTGGCATTTTGACAGCTCAACACACTCTCAGCCTTCACCTTTAGTCTCATACACTTGGACAACCCATTATCAAAATTAAAGGCTTCCGAAGTTGGCAAAATAATCTTGCAATTCTTTTAATTTTGCTTCAATTTTTCCTTTCACATGGTAAAGGGAAAATAAAAATGGAAGGATATTGGAATTTTTTTTCCTTATTTGTTCTCTATATTTTTTAATGAATTATGTTGATTAATAAGTTAAAAATTATTAATAAATATAATTTTTGTTTATGTAGATTTTGAAAAAATAGGAAAAAAAATCAAGTAAATTTATGCAAGCTTGATCCACACGTGAACCAAACTGAATAAAAAAATCAAACCAAATCAATTAACCAGAATACCAAAAAAGTTCCCTTCTTAGGTGAATCAATTGGTTTGGTTTAGTTCGATTTGATTTTGAACCAAAAAACCAAAAAAGTTCTCTTTTAAGGTAAATCAATTGGTTTGGTTATGTTTTTGGCCAAAACTAAACCACACCTAGCCCTTACTAATTACTCGACTCTTCTTTACTCAGTGTCACTTCTCTCCTCTGTCTCCCTCTCGAATAAATTCTCTCGGCATCTTAATCTTGTTACTTTCTCAATTTACTACTCACTTGATCTTGGCATCACCATCCCATTCTCTTCTTTTTCGATGTCAACCAATTATCTTTTCATCTCCATTGTTGTCTTCTTACGTACTTCTCTTCGTGCCTATCATGCTTTTATTCATTATCAATCTCATCCTTTCTAAACTAAGTTCCTTCAAAGAGAAGAGAGAAGGCCAAGTCAAAACAATATTGCCATTCCTCGATTACGACAAGATGGGGAAGGGAGTGAAATAAAATAAATAGAATAAGTGAAACCTTAGAATAAATCCAACCTCCTAAAATAAACTGTTAGAGTAGTAACCAACTAAGAGCTTTGAGTTGAGTGAAAGTAGGGCATGCTAATCCTTAACCTAAGTGTAACGCCCTCAAATTTACAGACCGATTTTTCACAAATCATTAATTCAACAAATCCTTTTTTTTTATTTTTTTTTCATTGAACCCTTATCATGGTAGAAAAATTTCTACCACGATACATCCAAGACAATATACCACAGGTCTTAAAATATCTCAAAAAAAACAATTAGAACCATGAGGGACAGACATGATCCTCATAGCATGTTATTCAAATCAGATCATAAATCAAGAGCGACAGACATAATCCTCTTGGTCATATAAATGCTTTTAATAAAAAGGATTAGAGTTTACATGCTTCACAAAGAAGATATGTCCTAAGTTGGCACAAGATACATTGTATAATCTAAAATAAGAGGCAACGTAAAAGATGGTGTCTCATACACCACAGTTACACCTCTGGTGCTTTCTCGGCCGGACTCGCTCCTGTAAAAATATTAACCACGGGGAATGAGACTTAAAAGTCCCAGTAACCAAAAATTAATATGTAATGATGCATGCGGATGTAACTAATCATGCGATTGCTAAGTGGGCACACAAAACATTTAACCGAACAATACTTTCAAACAAACCGAACAAGTATTTAATTTGCATGACTGCACCTTATATCCTCCTTTCGCCATGCTCGGACGCCAAATCACCCGGCCAAAGGTGAGTTGGACCAAGCGACACGCCACTCATTGGGTCCAATGAGGGCTTACCACGTGGTAATAATTAACCGAACAGAAATTCCCATTAACACCATACATTAAAATACCCTGACAAGTCATGCATCATTCAAATATCCAAACAGGAATATATCCGAACAATAATATCTCATCATGATAAACAAAAATAAATTTTTAACCCACTTGGCAATAATTTCAAACAAGTATATACAGTATTTATTTTCAATAATTCATAATTTTTCCAAACAACAAAACAACACATAACCATTCACAAACACACTCATCACAACACATTAATAATGGTTACCTTGTGTCTTGAATAACAAGTTCCCCTTCACAACTCCTTTTTCACCACTATCTTTGTCAATATAATCTACATAATTATTTCACAATACTATATATTAATTTTACATTAAAATAAATAACTCTAATTTAAAGAGTTAGAAAGTCTTAGATCTATAATCCATATTAACACTAATTTAAGATTTATGCCTCATTTAACTTCCCAAATTCTTTTCTAAAATTCTCGTACCCTAATAAACTATTTTTTTTATCCTCAAATCACTTCTAGTATCACAATTTCATCCTTCTATATTCTAAAAATTCGTCCAAAAATAAATTAAATTTTTAAAATTATCCTGAAGCCTCAAATCACCTTTCTATAACCTCAAAAATACCTATTCATACTTAAATAAATATTTAATAATCATAGGTTTATCCCTACATCTCAGATTCCACATAAATTCAACCATATAGATCTAGATTTTAACTCAAAAATTCTTAAACATGAGTTTCAACCTCAAGAAAATATTCTATAATATTTATTATATCCCTAAGAGTTTTAACCTATATTTTTAATCCATCATATCATCAGATTAACTATCCTATAGAAAAATCCTAATCAAAATATTTACTCTATCCTACAAAATAATCATATCACTAGAAAGCTAATATTATTTAAAAATAACTATAAAATTAATTTTGTAATTAAATAAATTTTTAAATGCTAATCTAAACAGGAAAGTTAGAACATACCTGAAGAAAAAGAAAATAATCCCCCCTTGCGAGAAAACGCCGAGCAACGTGAGAGGAAGAGAGAAAAATAATATAAAAATGGGATTGTGAGTCCCAAAATTATATTAAAAAAAACTATAGGTTTGAATTTAATTATTCAAACCTTTGGGCCCAAAGTTGCAATTTTCTCTAAATTGCATCTTAGCCTCTCATGCTTCCTAATGCACACACCCCCTCCTTTTTATACATGAAGGCACCTCTTCTCTTCCCTCATCTAACCAATGTGGGACTTAGAAACAACAACCTTCCACCCCCCCTTTTTTTTTGTTCCTTCTACCTTCTCTTTTTTTTAACACACACATAAAAAAAATTATTTATGTATTATATCTTAACTAAATATTGCTTATGTGGTTTTAAATTTAAATTTTTAAATTCATAATTAAATACCTAATCATAATATTATTTCTAAATAACTCAAATAATATAAATTCCTATTATTATCATTTTTTCCTCAAAACCTAAATTCCACAATTTCTTTATTATATAAAAATCAGGATGTTACAATTCTCCCCTCCTTTTAGAAATTTTGTCCTCAAAATTTAATAGATAAGCTTAGAAACTATGTACCTAAGCAAATAAATGTGGATAATCTCGCCTCATACTCTCCTCGGTCTCCCAAGTAGCATCACCTAGGGCTCCACCCTTCCAAATCACCTTCACGAGTCGGATGGTCTTATTGCGTAGTTGTTTGTCCTTAAAGTCCTCAATTCGCTCCGGTTCGGATCTAAAGGTCAAATTCTCCCTCAATTCTACTTCTTCAGGTTCAATAACATGGGAGGGATCCGGGTTGTACTTCTTCAACTGTGATACGTGGAACACATTATGGATACCTGCAATCTGTGGAGGTAATGCAACTCTATATGCAATAGATCCAATTCGCTCCAAGATCTCATACGGGCCCATAAATCTAGGTGTCAATTTCTTTGCCTTAATGGATCTACCAATGCCTGTCACTGGAGAAACCTTCAAAAATACATGATCTCCTACTTCAAACTCTAACGGCCGTCTCCTCTTATCAGCATAGCTCTTCTGTCGGCTCTGAGCGGTTAGCAATTTTTGCTTAATCATTGCAATCTTCTGGGTGGTCTGCTCTACAATTTCTGGACCAATGATACTCCTCTCACTTAATTCTGTCCAACATAAAGGCGATCTACACTTCCTTCCATACAAGGCCTCATAAGGCGCCATCCCAATACTAGAATGATAGCTGTTATTATAAGCAAATTCAGCTAATGGCAAATGATTATCCCAACTACCTGGTAGTTCAATGGCACAAGCTCTCAACATGTCCTCCAAAGTCTGGATCGTCCTCTCTGTTTGTCCATCTGTTTGGGGGTGGTATGCGGTGCTAAAACTCAGTCTGGTACCCATAGCCTTCTGTAGCGCACCCCAAAAGTTTGAAGTGAACCTTGGGTCACGATCTGACACAATTCTAGAGGGTATACCATGAAGTCTAACTATCTCCTTAATGTATATCTCAGCAAATTTCTCTAATGTAGAGGTAAACTTGATCGCCAAAAAGTGAGCTGATTTGGTGAGTCGGTCTACTATCACCCAAATAGCATCCTTACTCGAGGGTGTTCTTGGCAGTCCAGTGATGAAATCCATAGAAATATCATCCCATTTCCACTTTGGAATATCTAACGGTTGCAGTGTTCCAGCTGGCTTCTGATGTTCTATCTTTATCTTCTGACACGTTAAACATCTAGAAACAAATTCAGTTACATCTTTCTTCATTCCTGGCCACCACCAACCTCGCTTCAAATCATGGTACATTTTAGTTATACCGGGATGAATTGTATATTTGCTCCTATGAGCTTCTTCTAAAAGGATATTCCTCAATCTTGGATCATTAGGTACACAAACTCTACCTTTATACTTCATCACTGTGTCCTCAGAGATGGTAAAATTTGGGGCCTTACCTACCACTATCTCCTTCCTTATATTCCTTAAGTAGTCATCACTCTGCTGTGAGACTCTGAGATCTTCCCAGAATTTGCTCTCAAAGTCTGCTACCTGGAGTGCGGCCATTTGATGTTCAATCACATCTACTGGAACATCATGAAAACTGTTCCATAAATGATATTCATGAACCATCAAATGTGCAGCATGAATAGTCTTTCTACTTAAGGCATCAGCTACCACGTTAGCCTTACCCGGATGGTAATGTAATTCAAAGTCATAATCCTTTAGAAATTCCATCCATCGTCGCTGCCTCATATTAAGCTCTTTTTGATCAAATAAATACTTCAGGCTCTTATGGTCACTGAAGATTTGAAACTTAGATCCATACAAGTAGTGTCTCCATATCTTCAGAGCAAACACAACTGCAGCTAACTCCAAATCATGAGTAGGGTAATTTTCCTCGTGTGGTCTCAACTGTCTGGAGGAATAGGCAACCACTCGGTCATTTTGCATCAAAACACATCCTAAACCCTTTAAAGAAGCATCAGTGTACAGAGTGTACGGCACCACAGGGTTAGGAATAGTCAATACTGGAGTAGTGGTTAACCTCTTTTTCAATTCTTGGAAAGCAGCTTCACATTTGTCAGTCCAAATAAATGGGGCATCCTTCTTAGTCAGCTTAGTTAAGGGCATCGCAATTTGCGAAAATCCCTTAATAAAGCGACGATAATACCTAAAAAGCTTCGTATCTCTGTAACAGATTTTGGCTGTTCCCACTTCATCACTGCATCAATCTTGCTAGGATCCACCGCAACTCCGTCTCTGGACACAACATGGCCCAAAAACTTTACTTCTTGGAGCCAAAATTCACACTTGTTTAATTTGGCATAAAGCTTATGTTCCCTCAAAACTTGCAAGACGATTCTTAAATGTTCACCATGAGCCTCCTCATCCTTTGAATAAATAAGAATGTCATCAATAAACACTACTACAAACTTATCTAAATAGGGTCGAAAGATCCTATTCATGTAATCCATGAATACCGCAGGAGCATTCGTAAGTCCAAACGGCATCACCATGAATTCATAATGCCCATATCTCGTCCGAAATGCTGTCTTAGGTATATCCTCTGCTCTCACTCTCAATTGGTGGTACCCTGACCTTAAGTCAATCTTTGAGAAAACTGCGGATCCCACAAGCTGATCCAGCAAATCATCGATTCTCGGAAGTGGATATTTGTTCTTGATGGTTACTTTGTTCAATTGTCTATAATCAATGCACAATCGGAGGCTTCCGTCCTTCTTCTTTACAAAAAGGACTGGAGATCCCCAAGGTGAAACACTCGGTCTGATGAAACCCTTCTCAAGTAGCTCTTCAATTTGCTTTTTCAGTTCCGCTAACTCTGAAGGGGACATCCGATAAGGAGCCTTAGAAATTGGCCCTGTACCGGGTACCAATTCAATTGAGAACTCTACCTCGCGCTTTGGGGGTAAACCGGAGACTTCGTCTGGAAATACATCCGCAAATTCTTTGACAATTGGGATATTCTTCACGCCTTCATCAATCTCAGCTTGGATAGAGAAGAAAACCATGTAGGCCTGGCAACCCTTCTTCATACATCTATCAACTTGCGCCGCCGACAAGAAAACATGATCTTGAGTCTCGACTGGGGTCACCGACAAAGAAGATAAAGACACACTCCTCTCTCTACAATCTAGGATAGCACCATTTGCAGCCATCCAATTCATTCCCACAATTACATCCATACCTCTCAGTGGTAGGATAATTAAGTCCATAGTTGTTTTCCTATTTTTAAACTCGACTACTAGGTTAAGGCATGCCTTAGCAGTCCTTACAGATTCTCCCGCAGGAGTAGACACATTCATATCAAAAGGTAAAATACACACAGGCAAATCAAGGTTCTTTACACAAGTTTCAGAAATAAAAGAGTGTGTAGCACCCGAATCAAATAGTGCAACAATATCATGATGAAGGATTTTGATGTTACCTCTAATGGCATCTGGGGAGTTCATGGTGTCCTGAGTAAGAGCAAACACACGGCCAGAGACAGTAGGATGTTGGGAAGGGTTCTTCATATTTGAGCCCTGGTTGTCCCCACAAAACTTTGCAATGTGACCGGGTTTCCCACAAATGTAACAGACCCAGCACTGTCCGAAATGACGACGCCCGCATTTAGTGCACTGTTGAGAGCTCGCTGTACTCGGGGCAGGGGTAGATACTGTTGGGCTCCTCTGTGACCCGTGATAACTACTATGATAGCTCCTCTGTCCTTGGCCCCTTTGAAATGGACCCTTCTGCCTTCCTTGGTTCCATGAGCTACTCGAACCCTGATGGTTTTTCTTCATAATGCCTCCGGTGGGTCGAGGGTAGGTTGGGGGTCTACTATATGAATAACCCCTCTTCTCTCTCTCAACCTCCTTCTTACTGCGAGCTACTACTTGTAGTTTTATGCACATTTCATCATAATCTCGGATATCTAGATGAGCTAATTGTTCCCTCAATTCTGGTCTAGCCTTCTCCAATAAGCGCTTAGCCTTCCATTCGGAATCATCCCTATACTGCAGGTACGTGGAGTATCTAGATAACTCCTGAAACTTAGCAATGAATGTGTCCTCATCGAGGTTCCCTTGCTTAAAGGCATGGAATTCCGCTTCCTTCTCAGACCTTAACTCTGATGGAAAGTAATGCCTGAATAATTTTTCCTTGAATTCCTCCCAGGTGAGTGTAGAATCATCCCTGGGCCCTGCTGTCTCCCACCAATCTCTTGCTCCTTTCACTAGGAGCACTAATGCTACTTGTACTTTTTGATTGCTGGTGCATGTGACTACTCGAAAGATGGATTCGAGTCTCTTCACCCATTCCTCTACCACGGATGGTTTAAGGTTACCATCAAACGTAGGAGGGTTAAACTTCCTAACAGTTTCCCACACATCAGTAATGGTCGGTGGGGCTCTCTGTTCCTCCTGCCTAATTTCCTTTCCTTCTAGACTCATGATCTCTCGGAGTGGCAGGATGTGAGGAACTGCCTTCCCCCACATGACTCTCAACATGAGCCCTATCTCCATTTTCAGTTACCTTTTGCCTCTTTAGCTCCGTCAACTCTTGTTCGTATCCTTGAACCTTGTCTGTTAATGTTTTTACAAGCATTCTCAATTCCGCCAAGTCAGGCTCCTCATTTGGCAGTGGCGGTGGTAGGTGCTCATGTTGGAATCCTGAGTTACCACGAGTAACAGGCATTTTCTCTCCCCTCCTAAAGGATACAAGATATAAATAATAAAATTAGCCTAGCTATATCATGGCCATACAATGAGAAGCACCATAACAATGTATATTGCCAACCGACTATATGCTCTGATACCAATATGTAACACCCTCAAATTTACAGACCGATTTTTCGCAAATTATTAATTCAACAAATCCCTTTTTTTTTATTTTTTTTTTTTTCATTGAACCCTTATCATGGTAGAAAAATTTCTACCACGATACATCCAAGACAATATACCACAGGTCTTAAAATATCTCAAAAACAATTAGAACCATGAGGGACAGACATGATCCTCATAGCATGTTATTCAAATCAGGTCATAAATCAAGAGGGACAGACATAATCCTCTTGGTCATATAAATGCTTTTAATAAAAAGGATTAGAGTTTACATGCTTCACAAAGAAGATATGTCCTAAGTTGGCACAAGATACATTGTATAATCTAAAATAAGAGGCAACGTAAAAGATGGTGTCTCATACACCACAGTTACACCTCTGGTGCTTTCTCGGCCGGACTCGCTCCTGTAAAAATATTAACCACGGGGAATGAGACTTAAAAGTCCCAGTAACCAAAAATTAATATGTAATGATGCATGCGGATGTAACTAATCATGCGATTGCTAAGTGGGCACACAAAACATTTAACCGAACAATACTTTCAAACAAACCGAACAAGTATTTAATTTGCATGACTGCACCTTATATCCTCCTTTCGCCATGCTCGGACGCCAAATCACCCGGCCAAAGGTGAGTTGGACCAAGCGACACGCCACTCATTGGGTCCAATGAGGGCTTACCACGTGGTAATAATTAACCGAACAGAAATTCCCATTAACACCATACATTAAAATACCCTGACAAGTCATGCATCATTCAAATATCCAAACAGGAATATATCCGAACAATAATATCTCATCATGATAAACAAAAATAAATTTTTAACCCACTTGGCAATAATTTCAAACAAGTATATACAGTATTTATTTTCAATAATTCATAATTTTTCCAAACAACAAAACAACACATAACCATTCACAAACACACTCATCACAACACATTAATAATGGTTACCTTGTGTCTTGAATAACAAGTTCCCCTTCACAACTCTTTTTCACCACTATCTTTGTCAATATAATCTACATAATTATTTCACAATACTATATATTAATTTTACATTAAAATAAATAACTCTAATTTAAATAGTTAGAAAGTCTTAGATCTATAATCCATATTAACACTAATTTAAGATTTATGCCTCATTTAACTTCCCAAATTCTTTTCTAAAATTCTCGTACCCTAATAAACTATTTTTTTTATCCTCAAATCACTTCTAGTATCACAATTTCATCCTTCTATATTCTAAAAATTCGTCCAAAAATAAATTAAATTTTTAAAATTATCCTGAAGCCTCAAATCACCTTTCTATAACCTCAAAAATACCTATTCATACTTAAATAAATATTTAATAATCATAGGTTTATCCCTACATCTCAGATTCCACATAAATTCAACCATATAGATCTAGATTTTAACTCAAAAATTCTTAAACATGAGTTTCAACCTCAAGAAAATATTCTATAATATTTATTATATCCCTAAGAGTTTTAACCTATATTTTAATCCATCATATCATCAGATTTACTATCCTATAGAAAAAATCCTAATCAAAATATTTACTCTATCCTACAAAATAATCATATCACTAGAAAGCTAATATTATTTAAAAAATAACTATAAAATTAATTTTGTAATTAAATAAATTTTTAAATGCTAATCTAAACAGGAAAGTTAGAACATACCTGAAGAAAAAAGAAAATAATCCCCCCTTGCGAGAAAACGCCGAGCAACGTGAGAGGAAGAGAGAAAAATAATATAAAAATGGGATTGTGAGTCCCAAAATTATATTAAAAAAAAACTATAGGTTTGAATTTAATTATTCAAACTTTGGGCCCAAAGTTGCAATTTTCTCTAAATTGCATCTTAGCCTCTCATGCTTCCTAATGCACACACCCCCTCCTTTTTATACATGAAGGCACCTCTTCTCTTCCCTCATCTAACCAATGTGGGACTTAGAAACAACAACCTTCCACCCCCCCTTTTTTTTGTTCCTTCTACCTTCTCTTTTTTTTAACACACACATAAAAAAAATTATTTATGTATTATATCTTAACTAAATATTGCTTATGTGGTTTTAAATTTAAATTTTTAAATTCATAATTAAATACCTAATCATAATATTATTTCTAAATAACCTCAAATAATATAAATTCCTATTATTATCATTTTTTTCCTCAAAACCTAAATTCCACAATTTCTTTATTATATAAAAATCAGGATGTTACACTAAGGACATGTCAACAAAAAGGGAAGTCTTGTCTTTTGGAGAAGGAGGGAAAATCCTCTTTTCAAACTTGGAGGAAGTAGAACTCTGAATATGGGTACGAAGGGTCATCCAGAAGAGCTAGAAGGGCTGAAAGAAGTGGTTGTCTTCCTTTTTGGAAAGATAAGGCGCATCAGAAAAGAATCTTAATGTCTTGAAATAGCCAGATTTATGAGCTAAGTCGTTGCTCTTTGTATTCATTGCTACTTGTGTTCCTCCATTATTGTTAGGAGAAGAAAGGTAATGTTTCATTAATAGCTCTCTATTTTTATGTCAATTGATATTTCCATTACTGCTCATTTTATTTTGTATTATTTGTCTTAACATTACCAATAATCACCGCAATCACTCATCACACGCAATAGTAATTAGGAGTTATTAAGTCCCCCTAAGTGTACTGTAATCACATAAGGGTTAGATTAAATAAATATTTTGAATATATTTGAAAACATTTGGTATAAAAAACCTTAAAATTGATAGTTTGAGTTTAAACTAATTGATATTTAAGAATATGAGAAGCATGGAAAATAAGGCCTATAAATGTCATTTTGGCACATTTTGACATAGATGCTATGGCATGTGGTTCATGGCATGTGGCACAGAGAGGATAATTTGGTATCTATGCCATGTGCCATGGCTTGTGCCCAACATGCTGTGGTGCACATGCCCTGTCATTACAGCTTTTAAGAGCAAATTTCGGACGTGCATTATTTTTGCATACGACATTCAATTGGAGTAATTCAATCGTCCAAGCAATGCTTGTTTGATCATTTAACTAATGGTACAAGTTTCATTATGATCAAGCATCGTATGTAAAATTTAGACACCCATATACAAATAGTCATATTTTATAACTAATTTAGGACACCTAAATGCTCAGGCTTAAAAACACCACACTTTGCCCTAGTGAATGCTATCATGTAAGGAGATGAAGATAGAGATGTAGCCATAGTAAATGGATTTAATGACACATCAGCCATCATGACTGGGTAAATGAAATTAAAAGGTGTAAATGTATGAGGAGGCATAACTAGAGATGATGACGATGATTTATCAATAGACTCAGCTATGATTATAGATTGATAAGAAACATAAGATGGTGATAATATAGTAAATGGCATACTTGAGACCATCAAATCATCAGAACTTTACCAATTTAGGAACCTTATGGCAAAAGGGAAAACATAAGCATAAAAACAACATGTCGGGAAGTATAAACATCGTTGGTAGAAATCAAACATTTGTAGTCATTTTGTTGTGAAGTATAGCCAAGAAATACACACTTTTGGCTTTGAAATTGAAATTTGTGACCATTATATGATTTAAGACACGAGTAATGAGCACATTCAAATAATTGTGGAGTTTTGTAATCAAGTTGTATTTTAAATAAGTGAAATAGAGGAATCTAGCCTTTCAAACTGGTATGGGCATTTCGTTAATTAGACGAACAGCTACTGGGAAAGCTTTAATCCAATATGTGAGAGGCACATGTGCTTGAGCTAGAAGTGTAAAGCTTGTTTCTATAATATATGGATAATTCTTCTTTACATGACAGTTTTGTTGTGATGTATAAGAACACGTATATCTCAAATTAATACCATGTTCTTGTGCAACAAGAATAAATGGTTTATATTCACTTCCTATGTCACTTTGAATGCTCTTAATCTTTGTGCTACATTAATTCTCAACCAAATTTTTAAAGTGGTTATATGCATTAATAGCCTCTCTTTTATGTTTAAGGGTATAAATCCATGTGTAAATGCTTCAATCATCGAGAAAATGTAAATGAAATTGATGATCATGAATAGATTGAGTAGGAGAGGGACCTCAAAAGTTAGCATATATTACTTCAAGAGGAGCTGAAGTATGAGAAACATATTAAGCAAATGGAAGTAGTTTTGATTTTTCAAATTGATAAGCTTCACAAAAGATTTCTCATTAACATCTACTTTCAAATGACAATTATTCAAAATTTATCACAAAATTCTATCACATGGGTGTCTTAAATTTTGATGCCATTCATTCAAATCAACAATAAAAGCTTAAGGTGGTGGAGAAAAAGCTTAAGTAATGTGAGCTTGAGGTGGATCCTATTGTTGCATTAGGTACATTCCCCGATGAGGCATTCTTGCCATTAACACCCTATTTGTCTTGTTGTCCTTTATAAGGCACCCACTATTAGTGAATAACATATCAAATGGATTATCATAAACTAATCTATTAACGTCGAGCAAGTTCTTAGTAGTAGAAGGAACAACAAGCATATTATTAAAATGAAGATTAGCATTAGCACACAGAAGCTTAGAATAACTAACGGCATTAATAGGAGTGTGTTCACCAATACATGTTATCAAATAAGACTTAACCACATGCTTAACACTATCTAGCTAATCAGTAGAAAGGGTAACATGATAGTTGGCACTACTATCCATGCACCAAGCCAAATCATTCACTATGCAAGGAGTGGAATAGTAGGCTTAAGGAGAAGTATAGTTAGATGGAAACTGAAATGAGCGATCATAGTGATAATAGCAATTTACCATAATATGACTAGGATATTGGCACATAAAAAAATTACCTCCACGATCACTATAAAATCTTCATTTTTTAAATATATAATTAGCACATACTTAACTTTAAGGTAGATCTATCATGATATTTACAACTA
The DNA here is from genome assembly GCF_029017545.1 of Prosopis cineraria. Classification (NCBI taxonomy): domain Eukaryota; kingdom Viridiplantae; phylum Streptophyta; class Magnoliopsida; order Fabales; family Fabaceae; genus Prosopis; species Prosopis cineraria. Next base: position 39,624,765 of record NW_026555344.1, on the reverse strand, counting down.
ATTTAATCAATAATAAAAGATATCATGGCATAAAAGGATCAACTTTGGTTATTTAAAAACTCATAAGGTTAAGTGCAAAAAACTTGTAAAGATGAAATCCTATAAATCATTCAATCTTAAAACTAAGTTTAGAATATCATTTAACTATTATAAATTAAATTAAAAAGTATTTGGGAAGCATGGAAAACATTTAAAGTTGAAACAAGTCAAAAAGGTCATTTTTGTTTAACAGAGGCACTTAGCAGTGGCCAGAGCACATTAAGTTGTGGTCGATACTTCCAGAGAATATTTGGCTGCAACTAATTCCCTTTTAGCTATGGCGAAATGGCCTCGACCACTCCATTGGCTACCGCCACCAATCTATAAGCTGCGGTCAAAGATATGATGGCACCTGTCATGACAACTACCACCTATAAACTTTCATCACGTATAACTTTTGACTCAGATCTCTGATTAAGGTAATTTAAGTGCCCACGCATCAAAAATATCATAATCTAGCTAATGATGTTAGTTTCATGTCAATTTGACATCAAATTAAGAATTTGGATACCCAAAACCACAATTTCACATTTTTGCCTCTAAATCATCAACTAAGTGTCCAAATTTCAAACTATAAGCCATTAGTCCATATAAGAGCTTGAACCATGCTCAATAAATTTTAATATACTTGTCTAAATAGTCACAAGTATCAAACAACTCTTAATATAAGAGTTGACCACCCAACTACCATAAGGCATATAATAAGAGGGTGAAAATGTAATTATTTACATTCAAGTTAAATAATCACTCAAAACATTTTAAACTTATCTAACTTGTCAAGATATACTTGTTTAAACTATCATGGCACACTACTATAGTTAGATTAGGGGTTTGGACCCTTTTATGGCCAAGACAATCCAAAAATGATTAAATTCATTATTTAAGGTTACAAATACAAAGGGATAATTTGATTGAAGTTGTAAGAGGTGAACTTTAAACTTTAGAATCTATTATGTAAATGGATAATATCCCAAATCAATTTATATATTAACAAATTTCCTTTCATCAAAATATTATTTTCAACAAATTACAATTATTAGTATTCTTTTCTCTAGCACTGATTACTTTAATTAATTAAATTTCTTTACTTCTTGAAATCATAACATATAAGATTCACGAAAATGCTTTTACAAGTTCTAGTACTTCTTTATTTGATAAAGATAATTGTGGAAATTGGTGAAGAAGTTTATAAAAAATTAGTTGTCAATTTTCATATTTAAAAATATTAAATTTTTAAAACAATTCATGTGAGTTTGTTATTGAGAAGAGAAAATTGTATCTTAACAAGTGATTATTTTCTTGCATATTTGAAAAGTAATTTTTAAAGGATTATAAGCAAAACACTGATTGCTAACGACAGTTCTATTAATCCTTAGTGCACTAAGGGTAATTACTAGCTAGTTCATTTTTGTAGGCTTTGTTCTCATATTTGTTATTTAAGAATCTTGTACTTGCGTTTGATTTCATGGCTTCAACTTTCATTTGGCCAGTATTATTTTTGTGAATTGTGTGTCCACAATTGTCTTCGTGACTTCGGCCACATTTAGTTTCTTGCCCTCGTAAATTTTGTGTTTACATTTATTTTCGTGACATAAGTCGCATTTGGTTATTTATTCTCATGTACTATGTGTTCATGTTTGTTACTTGTCATGTTAAATTCTCAAAATTTTGAACGTTTAATTGACTTGTGCATTTAAATTTTATTTGCTTCAATTAATAAGTATTCCACCTATTCTATTCATAGATAAATCATTTGATTCCTCAAAAACTAAAGATGGAGTATTTTAGTTCAATCTTACTAAATGGTTTAGGATATTTGATTCCAAGATTTAATAAGCATATTATGTTGTATCATTATCTTTCCAATTGTTTATATAATTGCTTAATTTTATTCAATTTGTTCCTTTAAATTTTAGTATTATTGGGACGTTATTCACTAAAAATTATTATTTTAGTCTCAAATGCATTAATTGAAGTTGTACCCACTACTGATCATTGAGAAGCTGTAGCATCCAATTGAAGTGAATAACTGTAGATTAAACTTCTTGAAATGTAGACTTAAAATCCCTGTATTATATTTTATAAAATTTAATTTTAGGCGCTTCACATAAATTATAACTAAAATTTTGATTTTTATACTGTGCTATTTGTCTGTTGCTGAGGAGTAAAGCTCCCTTTTGTTGAATTGGTGTTGCAAATTGATGATGTCAAAATTTCTGGAGGTTTTATTCTTATGGGAAGTTTTGCTGAAATTTTAGTAAAAATTTGGTAAATTTTAATTTATATAAAAAGTATTGTAAAATCATCTAATTATGTTAATTATGTATCTAAGGATTAGAAATTAGAGTTTTTTGAATTAAAACTTTTAGTATATGAGTATTGTTTTATATTCCATACAAGTCACATCTTATTTTTAAAACGTGACAAAATCAATGATTAAATTTGAGTGGAGATAATAGAAAATAAAATATTTTCATTGCCTGTGACATTTTAGGGAGAAAATGATAATGAATTATTTGTCAACCTTAGGAGAATTTCTTATAGTTTAACTTACTCTTTATATCAAACTGATTATGTGAAGAGAATTATTGGAATTATCCAATGTCAAAATATTTTTAGTTGGAATTTGATAGGGGCGGTATGATTAAGATCCCATTTAAATTTCATTTAGGTATAATTAATTATAAAAATAATTGATTAATATGATTAATTTTAATTATAATTGATTATGTTATAAAGCAATATATTTGAATACTTTTTTTAAAATTAATTTTAATAAAATTGAAGATATTTGAATAATTTAGTCAGAATTAATTTTAGCTGTTCAAATTATCATAAAGAACATTGTTTTTTAAAATTAAATTATTAATAAATTTGTATCTAATATTATTAAATTTATTATTTAAATTATATGTATGATTAATTATAAAAATTCAAATTATATTAATTAATATTAATATTAATATTAATAATTTAAATTACGTAAATAAATAACTCCATCTCCCTCATTCTCTCTCTCGTCCCAACTATATCTTCCCCACCCTGCATCGGCGTCACCCACGACTCCCATTCGCCGTTGCCCCGCCGGATTCCCTCTGCCCTTTATTCCCTCAACCTCAACTCTCTCCTTCTCCAAGATTCTGACCCTCACCGTTCCCTACCGTTTGGTCTCCCCCCCGCCAACAACCGTTCCAACGTTGTCCACTGGCTATACGGTCACACCGCTCCCTCGCGTTGAAATCGCTGCCATATGGGTCGGCAACGATTTCGCTGTCTCCTCGCGCAGGCCACGGACCTTCTTCTCCCGCTTTAATCGATTTTAGAATTAGATAAGCAGGTAAACCCAAAAATCGATTTTAACTGCATTAATCGATTACCTCATTTTTGGCCGTTTGGGTAAATTCTTCCTTAATCGATCCAAAAAATCGATTAATTGCTCAATCCAAACAGGTTGTAAACTATACTAAAACAGAGAGTATAGCTTGTCATGGATGAATCCTGTGTCTCATAATTAGCCTGGTTTTTAATTCATAATTTTTGTGACAAATAATTTGATTATTTGGAGCTATAAACGTAACTGATTAATGTAGATTTAAAGAGAACAATAACTGTGAAGAGTAGAAGTGAGTTGCACGTGTCTGTCTGCTTACAAATATTGACTGTGAATGACACCACTCGAGGAAGTATATGTATATTAACTGTGAATGACATCATTCAGACTTTGGTCGGAATCTTGATTATGCGTAATTCAAGCTAAATTAATGTGGTGACAGTATAGGAAAGTGGGAGGACTTGTAAGTATTACAATGTGTTGCAATGGATGGATGTAGCACTAGCATGATTTATAAAATCATCTCTTGAATAGATGATTTTATTTTCTCTGTGGTTTAGGATACTGTCTAAATCATCCAAATCTAATACCTGTTGATGAGTTTTATTTTCTGCATTCTATAATGCTAATGGAACAATTCTACCTATTATTGATGCAGTGGGCAAGAGGTATGCTAAAACCAGAATGTGATTGTCCAATTTGATAATGCTCAGGTTCTAAATTTATCGCTGAGGGAAAATACTGGTAATCATCCTTGTGCTGATATTATGGAGGAAAACTAGGGAACTTTTCTCTTTAAAATATTCTGTTTTATTCAAGTGTATTCACCTTCCATGTGGCAGTTCTTATGGATTTTCCATCATTGATTGTCCTCTGCTTCCATGTCCTAACCATTACCTTCGTCCTAAATTATAAAACGTTTTTGTGAGAGATTTGGTGATACTTTGACAAAAATAAGGTTTCATTAACGGTGTTTTTTTAATATTATTCTTCCATATATTTTTTTCTCTCTTTAACATTCTTTTACAAATGAAGCATTAAATGGAAAGCATTTTTGAATGTTTATTTTTTTGTCTTAAAAAAGTAAGGTTGAAAAATTTATTTAATAAGTTTTATTGGTATGTGTAATTTTATTTAAAAATGTCTTATAATTTGAGACAGAGGAAGTTTTTTGGTACTCACATGTGGTTTATTGTGCTCTAGCTTGCTCTTTCACTTGATTTGTTTGTTTTATTTTAAATTATAGAATATTTTAATTATTTTGTAATATTATAATGCTATTTTTTTTTAAATCGGCTGACAAGCCTAGCACTCAACTCTTTCAGCAAGAGACGAGGTTAAGAAGACGGACAAGTTTAGAGAAATTGGGCTTATGAGCCTAAACTTATAAGGGTGGCCCTCTCATTTCCCATCTCTAATTGACTAAGATTAGTTTTATTTTATACTTAAGCCCTAATTTTTGTTTCTTTCTTTAGATGCCACACCAGTGTCTCATTCTTGTCCGAGTTAGGTGCCACTGCAACAATGTCTCTTGCCCTCCCACATGGTCTCCTCTAAGTTCTAACATTGCTCACTTGCTCTCCTCTCCTTCTTCATTTTGTGTTCATGTTATGGACAGCGGTGGGGTTGTGGCTCTACTCTCTTCACTTTGGCTCTGCTTTCCTCTCTAGTTCTCTTTCCTCCCCTTTGTGGCTTCAGGCATTTCCCTCCTCTCTTCACAGTTTACTCCCCTTCAGTTCTCCAGAAAGTTTGCATTATTATGGACATCGGAGATTTGATGAGGAGAGAATTGTGGGCGGCTATTGAGTACAAATTCATTGAGTCAAACGCAAGTGCTAACTGGCTGGCTAGTGAAGAACATTGTATTTTCTCTTTTTTTGTTATTTTGAATGAACCTCCTGCAGGTTCTAGTGAGTTTTTGGCTGCTAATAGAAGGGTGAGTCAAGGGCTCAGGACTTGATGCACTAATCTGTGCATGGTTTCAACCGTAGCCTTTTGATTCAAAGTTAAAAAAAAGAAAAAAAATTCTTTCTGGCCAATTGCGTTGGACTCTTCTTTCTCTTCTCGCACTGTGAAGGAATTGAGCTTATAAAATGATTCTCACACGTTTTCGAAGTGAAAAGGAAGAAATTTTGGAAGGAGACAGATAAGGAGATATGTGTGGGCTAATTGGGTATCTCAATTACAACTTAGAAAGAGAGCAAAGATACTTCCTTGGGGTACTCTTCTATGGCTTCAGGCGATGGCTGCACTATAGATATGCCTCCTCTGCATTCGCCGTTGCCCCTTCATTTTCTCCAGCTATGGATCAACTTCAGCTATCAAAAAACCTTGATAATTCTGCCAAATCAGCGTACCAAGGTGAGTTTTTGTCATCGTGCTTCATTTGTACAGTAGTCCGATACCTATAAAATGGCTTGCATTGGCCATGATGCATAAACTGCACTATGATGCTACATGCATATGTTATGTTGTCATGGTGTTCATATTGTGTTGTATGTCAAACCTGTGCTGTCCTTGGCTGCTCTAAGACAATTATAATTCTATTGCAGGAACTGGCATTACATGCAGGTACCCAGTCTGGCAAATAAAACCACAACTTCCATCAATTGTATATTCCATTCGTAATTCGAGCATGCTTGAACTAAACTCTGAACTGAAGCATCTTGTAAAAAGAGGTCACTTGGTTGAAGCTAGGGACATGTTTGATAAAATGCCTCACAGAGATGAAATTTCTTGGACTACAATGATTGCTGGTTATGTCAATGCTTCAGATTCTGAAGGAGCATTGGTATTGTTTTCAAACATGAGGATCCAACCAGGACTTCAAATGGACCAATTTGTGATTAGTGTTGTACTCAAGGCTTGTGCAGCCAGCATGAACGGATATTATGGAGAATTACTGCATGGGTATGCAGTGAAATCTGGTTTGATAAAATCAGTTTTTGTTGGTAGTGCCCTACTAGACATGTACATGAAAGTAGGACGAATAGTGCGAGGTTGTAGAGTCTTTGGAGAAATGACAACTAGAAATGTAATATCATGGACTGCCATAATAGTGGGGCTTGCGCATGGTGGTCACAGTACAGAGGCATTGCTATACTTTTCTGAAATGTGGAAATCAAAAGTGGGATGTGATTCATACACATTTGCCATTGCTTTAAAAGCATCTGCTGATGCAGGCTCCTTACTTGATGGGAAAGCTATTCATGCTCAAACCATAAAACAAAGGTTTGATGAGAGCTCATATGTGATTAATACTCTTGCTACGATGTACAATAAATGTGGAAAACCAGATTGTGGCTTTCGATTGTTTGAAAGAATGAGTGTGCTAAATGTTGTTTCATGGACTACCATTATTACGACATATGTACAAATGGGTCAAGAAGAACATGCAGTGGAAGCATTTAAAAGAATGATAATATTAGATGTCAGTCCCAATGAATACACTTTGTCTGCAGTAATTTCTGCTTGTTCAAATCTAGCTGTTATTGAATGGGGAGAACAGTTACATGCTCATGTATTGCGTCTAGGACTGGCAGATGCATTGTCAGTGGCAAATTCCATCATGACTATGTATTCAATATGTGGACATTTAACTTCAGCTTCATTAGTTTTTCACGGTATGCCTAGAAAAGATATTGTTTCTTGGAGCACTATAATTTCAGTTTATTCCCGAGGAGGTTATGGGAAAGAGGCTTTTGAATATCTATCATGGATGAGAAGGGAAGGACCAAGGCCCAATGAATTTGCTCTTGCTAGCGTTCTAAGTGTATGTGGGAGTATGGCACTTCTTGAGCAAGGAAAGCAAGTGCATGCTCATGTCTTGTGTATTGGGGTAGATCATGAAGTCATGATTCTGAGTGCTTTGATCAATATGTATTCGAAGTGTGGGAGTCTTCAAGAAGCTTCAAAGATTTTTTATGGGTCAAAAACCAATGACATTATATCTTGGACAGCCATGATAAATGGGTATGCTGAGCATGGATACAGTCAAGAGGCTGTCAATTTGTTTGAGGAGATTTCTGGTACGGTTTAAAACCAGATTCTGTGACTTTCATTGGGGTTCTGACAGCTTGTAGCCATGCTGGACTGGTTGGTCTTGGTTTTCACTATTTTAATTTAATGAGAAATGAGTATCGAATCAATCCATCAAAAGAACACTATGGCTGTATGATTGATCTTCTATGCAGGGCAGGGAGATTGAGTGAGGCTGAGCTTATGATACGAAGCATGCCATTTCAAGGTGATGATGTTGTGTGGTCTACCTTACTTAGAGCATGTAGGATGCATGGGGATGTTGACTGTGGAAGGCGAGCAGCAGAAGAGATACTTCACTTGGATCCAAATTCTGCTGGAACTCACATCACTCTGGCTAATATATATGCTGCCAAGGGAATATGGAATGAAGTTGCACAGATAAGGAAGCTGATGAGGTCAAATGGTGTAATAAAGGAGCCAGGATGGTCATGGATTGATGTCAATGATCAAGTCAATGCATTTGTTGCTGGAGATCAGTCTCATCCACAAAGTGAGCATATCTTAATCATTATGGATTTACTAAGCTCAACAAGAGAATATGATAGTCTGGAAACATGTTCTCTTCTAGATATCAAAGACTAGCAGAAGGTTGGGTGCCACTTTCCTATGTTGATATTAAGCCCAAAATTATTCTGAATTAAATTTCCTTAAGTTGCATGATACTTTTTGGGAGAGGGTTTCGCAAAAATCTTTTGATCGCTCACGAGAGGTATGGGTTTGCTCATGAATGAAACTGTTGCAGAAGTCATTTCAAGGTTCGAAGGGGTTCTTTTAGACCTAGCAGGTGCAGTAAAAACTAGAAGGTACTCTTTCTGTGTGATTGAACGATCACTTGCTTATGCCTATGTTAATTATTAATTTCTCTTTAAACTAGCATGCAGGGTAAAAGGGCTGACTTTGCTTGTAGAACTGAATAGTTTCATGTTGGGACCGATTTGACATTTTTGTTCATATGCTTTGTCCAGGTGTTACAGGTGATGCTTAAAATCAAATTTCTGAAATGTGTCACAACAATGTAACCTTGTACAAATTTTGACTGAGTTAATTAATAGAGATCTTTGTCTGAACCTTTCCTTTAATTCCTTGGGGAAAAAAACACTCTTTTCCTGGTTTTAACTTCTATATTTTCCTGGTTCTTCGACAAAAGTTATTTTGTTTGTACTTTTTTGCATTTAATATCTGCTTTTTGTTCTGCTGTGCACTTGACCATCTAGTCTATGGTTAATAAGTAACCCCACGTCTCTTTTAGCCATTGTTTGAAATTACTTTATAATGCCAATGAGCATGTTCTAACCATGGACCTTATTGCTTTATAATTTTAATTAGCAAAACCACACCCATTTTGTTTGAGACTACACTCTCTCACATAGTGAATCTTTATGTGTTATTATTGAGATGATACACGATGGGTGCATTTTGTTTTAATGTCCATCAATATTTTGTTGAGTTGACTTGTAGTTGCTTGAGTCTTTGAGGACAGATTGCATAAAGTTTGTTCAATTTGGTTTTAAAAGAATTTCGGGCAATCTCCCCCCCCCCCCAAAAAAAAAAGGGGAAAGAAAGAATTTCTGGCAATCTTCTAGTGGACTCATTTCATCAGTAACTAAGTCTGAAATTTTCTTTCTTTTATTGTCACCGGGTTTAAGGACAAGGTTTTTTTTTTTTTTTTTTGTTTGGGTGGAAGTTTAAGGACAAGTTTATTCTTCCACATTGATGTGCTAGTAAGCAAATCATTGAGCAAATGAAAAGGAGTATTATAGAAGTTCCTTTAACGTTTGATATGGACATTTTGTGTGTGTGTGTGTGTATTAATTCCACGAGTTTTTATATAAGGAAGTTGCCACTTATGGTACAAGTGAATAATGAATTCAACTAGGGAAATGGTCCTGAAGAATCTGACCACGGAAGACAAGATGGTGCTATGCTAGTTCTCTTGAAGCTCACCATTGCTCAGATAAGCCCATTTCCTGAGGAAAGGGTGAAAAAAAATTTCTGGAGTCTATGTGCTTTCCATCTTCATGTGTGGCATTTAGTACATGAAAAGCATGATCAGATGAGTTTTGTCAAGTGTTCAGTGAGTTTTTTATGTTTAAGTAATATGCATATTTGTTTATGGTTTACCCGTTGATGCTGTTCGCAATGTGAATATTTTCATTCTTGCTTTGTTTTATCCATTTTTGCCCTCCTCAAAAGGCATGGACAGGGGTGATGGATATGGATGTGTACTAATGAACTGGTTCTTGGAAGTGGAAAGAGGCTAACGCTAACCATGTCCTGGTGCAGAGCTGCAGGAGGTTTTTTTTTGTTTTGGGTACGTAGCTACAAGAGGTTGGTTATACTTGTTTTGTATTTTACGCATAAATTGCGTCCACTGCTTTTAGTAATACAGAATGTATCTCCAGGCAGTATGGGAAAGAAGGGTTAGCTTTCCTTAGCTGAAAAAGAACGGGTTGCTACTGATCTCTCAATCCACAGAGCATCGATGTTTACATAATTACATGGCATAGACACAAACGCAAAACATAAACACTTTGAATTTTGTGTGTAAACTTGCATGGATTATGGACACATGCTGACTCACGCAAATATATCGTTATTCACACACTACAAATAGTGTTCCTTGTTTTTTATATTAGGCGCAACACACGGGAGAATATGTGTAATTGGGGGAAGAAAAAAAGGTGAAACAACTTACCTGGGAGTCCTTACTTTTCAATTGTATGCAACGCATGGTGTGCGTTGATCCACATGGTTTGGATGCTGAACATGTGTCCACTGTAATTCTTTCTTTGTTGGTTAATAATGTCTTGACTCTTGATTATGTTAGTTTGTAATGCAATGTCGCTTATACGTGCCATTATTGGAATTTGAATTATAGTTCACATGCTTACAGAGAGAGCTTAAAAGTGGCAGATTTTCTTGCGAGAAGTGCTCATGGCGTGGGCGAAGTTACTGTCATTCTTCATGAAATGCCTTCTGTTTGTAATGGACTGTTGTAGTGTATTCCTCGTGCGTGCTTTATTTTCTTTCTATGTAATGTTTAGGTGGCTTTTTTTGTAGAGTTCGTGGTAGTCTTGGTGTCCTTTCAAGCTTTATGCTTGCCGTTTGTACTTTAAAAAAAAAAAGAAAAAAAGAAAGAAATTTGAATTATAGTGGCCTTTTGTTCCTTTAGCATTGTTTTTTTTTTTTTTTTTAATTGTTTTACTTCATCGCTCATGTTTGTGAGAGAATCTCATGACAAGTTGTAGCATTTGCATTAATTAATTCGGATTAATCTGTATTTCCGTTTAATCTCTTCCACTTGATATGGGGTGTGCCCAGAATATCAGATGCTTCACACAAGAAAATAATTGATAATATTAGTAAAATATTTGAGTAATTTTGAAAATGGGAAATGCATTAAAATACAATTTAAAAGGATAAAAAAATTTAAATAAAGTCTAAAGGCTACAAATTGAAATTAAAACAATCCAGATCTCAAAATGCATAAAAGAATAAAAAAATATTCCGTCAAGATCTCTTTATAAGAAACAAATGTGTCTTTTCTAGGTTTTAAATGTATGAAACAGCAACCCATTTTCTCTTGCATTTATTAATTTTTTTTTTAAAATCATTAAAGGAGTGGTGTAATTTAGTTTCCAACTACCATATCAAACAATCAATCAATAAGTGCATTTTAGAGAGAAAAATTAAATTTCAAATATATTGAGAGGAAACAGTTATTTATTTCTTATAAGTTATAAAAGAGATCGAAATATATTTTTAGCCAAAAAAATCGGTCAAAAAGGACATAATTTCTTTTTTCTTTTTAAATGGAACATACAAAGGGACATAATTTATATGCTCAATATAGTTGAAGTATTATTATACGACGAAGTATAAATTTACAGGTCAATGTGCTTCCTAACAAATTATGAAAAACTAATCCCTTCAATTCAGTAATTTTTCTTCTTCAAAACCTTGATTGATTTCCAGCACACTATTTCCTTGCATTTCTCTTTTCCCATAAAACTAAATCAATAATTATATTATGTAAGAGAGAATACGAGAGTATTTATTGAGGTCAGGTACTCATATTTTTTTTTAATAAAAATTTTCTATTTCAAATAATACTGATGGCGAGTGAGGCACTGGACTTGCATATACCAAGATGCTTAGCATCTTTTTTGTAGAGAGAGAGAGAGGGAGGGAGGGAGGGAGAGATCCAAAAAGAGGAAAGGACCACAAAGTGTAAGTGGGCAGAGTAAATGGAAAACCAGTGTTTGTAACTTGAAAGGAGAGGCTCCTTCTAATCTAAGCAATTAAATATTCTCTCTTTTCAATAATAATAATAATAATAATAATAATAATAAGTGTTAATTGAATTGATAAACTTACCCATCCGTTTCGAGTCTCACTATCATAAGCCTTTTCAGCCTTCACTCACTTTCCTCTTCTCATGTCCCGCCACACGTCCTTTAACCTTATCACTCCACTTTCCCCATATCTCTCCTCTCTGTCTTTGCTCTGACCTTTCCTTTCATGCAAATCAATTCTCAGCATATTATGTTTTGTTTTTATTTTCCTCAGTTATGCCTTTTTAATTTACGCCAAACATAATGTGTTTTGCATTTATTTCTCCCTTTATTTTATTCCTTTTAACATTTAGTCCCTCGCTCATCATTACTTTGCTCTTCTTCTAAAACTATTGATCAATGAAGTCACATCAAATGCGCTTTCTTCGTTCGAATGTAAGGTCTTTTTACTTAACGTACACATGTCAAGGTTGGCAGTGATGAAGTCGTAGTTCATATTTTTACATGGGAGATGGACATATTAATTGAGCAGAATAATGTGACGAAAGTAATTTTAATATTTTCTGACAAATATTTTAGGAAAAAGGACACTAATTACCTTTAAAAATCCGTTAATGCTTTATGTGAGGAAATGTAGAATTTTTTTTAAATGTCTCATAGAAACCAGTGGATTATATATAAAAGGATTTTCTTTATCTATGTTTCAAATCCATCTTCTGGTTTTAGTTTTTTGAGTTGCTTTATTTCTCTCTTAATTATGTGTCATTCCTAGAATATTAAAAAACATTGATTTTCTTTTTCAGAGATCAACTGCTTGCATTCTAATATGTTCGATGTTATATAAAATAAAGACGAGCACACAAGTACACAAACTATCAACAGTTTTTCCACTATATTTTCTAGGCTTGTTAATTAGTATTTATTTGTTCATATCTCATTCACAAGTCACAACGTTCTTGGAAGAAAAGAAAAACATGTACGTGGATTAATAAAGTTCAAGTATGACCCATCTAACGTACACTGGCTTCTGAGATGTTTGTGGTTATATTCATCATGAAACATGCATCATCTTAATGCTTAATTCATCGAGAATCTAAGTTTTAAAAGATGATGCATCATGTTGGCCAAGGAAAAAAAAAAAAAACGGTGATACATCATACATGGTTTTATGGTAGATATAAATAAATAAATATATATATATATATATATAACTAGATGCATGGTTATAGCGAAGTCCTCTCAGGTATCCTCCCTTGTCCAGAAGTTTTGAATTACTGGAATATGAATTTAGCATTTGTATTTTTCCTATATATCGCATAATGGAGTGAGAAAGAGACCGAACAAAACAAAGAAAAGTTTAGAATTTGTGTTTCATAAAGAAAGAATAAAAGAGATGAACCCGAGTCATGATGGTTCGTCAATTGAGTTTCAAAATTTCAGGGCCTCGTGGGCAAAAATGGTCAAGAGGAGCCTGAAAGTCTGGAGCTCCAATATTATCCAAAAAAGAAAATGGAAGTTTTATTGATGAATTTATGTGAATGAGATAAGATTTAGAGAAACGAGTGGAGAGGCCTCCACGTGTAAATCAGACAAGTGCTGTTAGAGCAGTGAGTGGATCACCCACAACGCAGGAACTGGTCCTCCGAGTGCATTTCCCTTTTTACTCAGACAACCTGCTATAGCCGGTATGCGTGGATGATGCTACCGGTTAGTCCCGTTCCCGTAGATGAGTGGTCAAACAATTTTACATTTCCTTTGGGGTTGTGAGGGGGTTTAAGAGGGAACACAGGTCGGGTGGTTTTCTTGGGGTTTTTGTTTTTTGATCAGACGCTGCCCAATTTTTTAGGTGAGAATTATTATTTACTCAGAAAGAACAATTCTTCATGCGCACAAATTTGTCTTCTTGTTCCTTCAAAACTCTTCAATTCTCCGTTTGAAATCCATGGGGTGTTAATATTGTTACTATTACCGCTTCAATTCAATCAGTCAGTTTCTTCATTTCTTTTTCGTCAAAAGGGTATTTGAATTTGCATTGCATCATCTCTCTCTTCCATTTCTTTTTGGTTCCTCTGCAATTCCTGGTGTCTGATTCGTTTCATTTTCTTGTAAATTCAATATTTTTCTCTTCCTTTATCTTCTTTGTTTAACAATTGATTCATCCTCCATATCTCTCTCACACACAGACACACACTGGCAATATTTTTTTGTTAACATGTCAGGAATGGTCTCCTGACGCGGGTCCTGGGGTCTGACGATTCCTAGAAACAGATTCTTAAAATAAAATGCAACATTCTTATCCTGCGGCCATAGAGTGTTCTATCTTCTTGATTTTGTTGCCATCGCTTGATTTAATGACCTTTATCTCGTAATTCTGGCAATTGCGTGTTTAATTCTAGAAAGTCAGACGAACGGTTTTATTTACTAATTTATTTTTGTTCCCTCTGTTCTTATTATTCTTTGTTTGTTTGGAACTGAAGGGCATATTATCCACTCGAGTATTAAGCCTGCTGACAGTGTCGCTAACATGGGATGAAATGTTAGTGTCCGTTTGCATGTAAGCGTTTAGTTCTGCTTCCTTTTGCCTTTTTTCCTTTCATATATTTTCTTCCCTCTCTCTCTCTCTCTATATATATATATATATGTATATCCTTAATTTTCTTTTTAATATATATCTTTTTGACTGACTCTCCCGTTATTAGATTATGAGGATCCAACTTTATTTCACCGGAAAATTTAAGATTGCAAATTCCTTTACCATGCAAAGCCTTGAGTTAAAGAATTATTTGTTAACATCATTGATATGCCATGCTTTTATTCGTTGAATTTTGGTGTGAATATTGTTAATTTATTTTTCGTTTCTTTGGCAATCTCTTCATTGATTCTCATACTGTTGAAAAGTACTTTTGGCAATCAACCAATCTTAATTGATTCTCATACCGATGAAAAGTAGCCTTCTTTCCTTTTCTGCGAGTTAAACTTGCAATATCTTGTTTGTGCCTACATTTGATGTATTCTGCTTTTGCTTCCCTTTTGTCAAAATGCATTTGACAATAAATGATCCTACTTAAACTGGTTCTGAATAATTGTGCTAAACCCCTATACGTTGCTTGACATGTATATGAATATAGATTAATTTTTCATTGTTCTAGCAGGGTCTGATTTGGACGCCGATGAAACTCAAGGAGGCAGTTAGCATTTTATCTAATGAGTTTTTCTTTCGGTAATGATTTTCTGAGATATGGTGTTGCAGAAGAATTTGAACTACAGTTTTAATGGCTATCAAGTGCCTGTCATTCCTAGAGCTTCAAGAACAACTAGGGTATTTATATCGTCCTACTATTCTGATCCTGCCTATCGACCAAGTTTTGATATTTGATTAGCTTTAATAAATGGTTATAGGGGAGGGGTACAGTCAGGAAGAAGAGTGAGGGCAATCAGATACAAGCTTTTGAAATTTTGGCTAGTGTAGCTGGCAACTTTCTGCAGGAGAATGAAAACTCCAATGCTGTGGCTGGGAAAGATCCTGTTGGTTTTGTTGGAATTAACATAAAGGATAAACAAGAGGAAGAAGCAGGGTCTTTTAAGAGTGACCTCTTTGAGCATGGATGTTGCGGTGAGAATGCCTCTGGTTTGGTCTCTAGTTTGCAAGGGAAGCACAACGACCAAAGGCATGTGTTGAACGGATACTTGTTTAATATTGAAAATTTTAGTTCAAAGATCAGCTTCATGGCTTGCATTAGAAACTTTGCCATCTCTCAGCAGTATTTTATTTTGTTCCATTGAATCTCTTGGCAGGGTTGAAGGCTGTTCATCTTTTCTTGCCAATCGTCTTGAAGGTCAAGGACAAAATGTTTTTGAGAAGGAAGCAGATGGGCCAATAAAAGAGAATTGTGTGAATGAGAAAGTTGTTCATGTTACTGGCAGCTCTTCTGGAGTGATAGAACCTGATCACAGGGCTTCTAAATGGGAGAGTTCAGAAAATTCTGTAGAGAAGCCTTCATTGGAGGGCCTCGTACATGGTTCTAGTGGTAGGAAGTTATTTAATAGAGATAATGATGAAAACTTTGTTAGGTGTACTCAACCAAGCTCTAAGAATAAGAATTCTGGCTCCCTGCCAGATATGCCTTTTCAAAGGGTGAATAGTGTTTCTGGATCCAAAAGTCGTGATGTAGGCAAAAAATCAAAGAAAGGGAGTTTGTATGGAAGTGGTATGTAGATCTTTACTCACAGTTGATTATTAATTCAAGATTAAGTCTTGTGAGCCTTCTTCTGAGCTTTCAAAGTCGAGCATGCAGACTATACCATTGCATACTTCAATAACTATTGACAATGCCATTTATTGTTATTGTCTTGTAGATGACAGTACTGGTAGAGATAATTATATGCTTCAAAGCTCACAGAGGATGTATCCTTTTAAGAAGAGGAAGTTCTTCAACCAGACCTCGCCATCTGCATCTGATAGGGGGTCTCATTGTCATGGCATATTTGATTCTTCTGACACCAGAGTTGATGATGCGAACTGCAGTGCAGGTGCAACAATCAATTGCTGCCTACTTTCTTTTTCATTCATGCTCTATGTTGGCATTTAGGCTCAACAAATATGATATGTTCTGCCTAAGTGATTCGAACTATCACATGCAGCAATTGGAGCATCATCCTCTATAGCTGGTCCACAAGTACATGCTGGGTCGAGGGATTGTAATGGTAGGAAAACTGTTGAAATGATTTATCTGATACCTGTTGATCCTGCCATCTTGTTGTGTGAGGTTCTTACATGGTTTTCATTCCTTACTTTTCAGTGAAGCTTAGCATAAAATCTTTTAAAGTTCCAGAGCTTTTTATTGATATACCTGAAACTGCAACTATTGGTTCATTAAAGGTATGTGATTAGAATTATTTCTGAGAAAGACTTGAGAGTAATTATCTGATCTGATCCATCTACTTTTTTCATGGCGTCCTGGATACTATGATATAGTGTCTAAGGTATATGAATATCACGGTATTTAAGATGTCATGGCTGTTTTGATAATGGAAAAGTATTATAGAAAGAATACAAGTGGTATTCAATGCAAGTTAAGGAAGTCATTTTGGATACCAGTGGTTCAAATAAACCTTGTGTGTCAGCTTGCATTCAAGATATCTGGATCAAGATGAAGGGGTACCAAATAACTCTTTATGGGGGATCTATGATTTTTTGCATGGTTTTAGTAGTCTTATTACTTGGATAATAGTCATCTATAAAAATGCATTGGTTATCAAATAAATATTCTGTTACCCTTTCCCTATTGCTCACAAAAAAGTACGAGGTTGCTGGGTGGGTTGTCTGAAGTTTTCCCTTGATTTCTTTTACTGATTCCTTTGTTTTCGTGTCTATTTGCAGAGGACAGTTATGGAGGCAGTGACAACTATTTTAGGAGATGAACTACATGTAGGTATTCTTCTTCAGGGAAAGAAGGTCCAAGATGACAGCAAAACTCTAATTCAGACTGGGATTTCGCAAGATGATAAACACCATAGATTGGGATTCATGTTGGAGCCAAGACATACTAAGATTTCACCTTCATATAACGAAGACCCTTATTTTCGAACCACTATTTCGCATCGGGATATATCCAGGCATAAATTCAACCAAGTGTTCATTTATTTGTTGTCTATTTTTTACACCCTTTTGCCCATAGCATCGCTGATTTTCCCTCGTGTGAGAATCTGGTAATTTTATCAGCAGTTTTTTATTTGATCATCTTCCTACAACAGGAAACCTACATCTTTGATGCTACAACAAAGAACTTATAATGTCTCCCAAGAGCATTCCCTGATTAAATTTGAAAGTTGTGGTGGAGGTGACCTAAACGTGGTTCCCTCTCTAGCAGATACTTCCCCTAACAATACTGTGTCAAAGTGTCGTGCTCTGGTTGCAGTTCCAGCCATTAACATGGAAGCGTTAGCTGTCATTCCCTTCCGTCGTAAGCCTGGAAACCCTGACTTTGTGCAGCGTCGAATCAGGAGGCCTTTCTCTGTGTCTGAAGTAGAAGCACTGGTTCAGGCAGTTGAAAAACTTGGAACTGGAAGGTGTTTGTTGAACCTTTTTCTGTCGCTTAATAAGTAGTGATGATTCACACAGGGCACTGAGCACTGAAGTATTTTCTTCTCTTGTTGGCAGATGGCGTGATGTCAAACAGTGTGCTTTTGACAATGCGAAGCACAGGACTTATGTGGATTTGAAGGTCAGTGATCCATATACTGTATGATGTCTATACTTTCATAACTTAAAATCTTTATTGGTGTTAAAATCACCATCCATGAGAGATAAAAATATCTCAATTTGCATGCGCTTCTTCCCAACGTGTTGATTCTATCATCCCATGCACACGTTAGCACCATAAGGCTTAAGTTTTGTCCGTCTTTTATTTCGCTTGTCTGTGTTATCAAACTTCTTTAGTGCTATGATTAGCCTTCCAGCCCACACATGGATACATACAGAGAGGGCGAGTAGGAAGCATCGATACTAATTTAGACAGACACAGATATTGCCACGTGGCAAAATCTGAAGTATCTATGCATGATAGAAAGTGTCATATCTGCATTTAATATGCGAATCTGATATGTGCCAGGATTTTTTTTTTTTACCTTCTGTATTTTTACGTGGGAACTTCATAAAGGAGCAAACTGATTTGATTGCAGTTAAGAAGTATTGAAAATACTTTCATTTGTCGTTACTAATGGGAATAGTGCAGGATAAGTGGAAGACATTAGTGCACACTGCAAGAATCTCCCCTCAGCAAAGGAGAGGAGAACCTGTTCCTCAGGAGCTTTTGGACAGAGTCTTAGCTGCTCATGCTTATTGGTCTCAACAGCAATGTAAGCATCAAGTCAAGCCTCTTTGAGCCTTTTCCTCAATGCTGAAGAACACTGAGCAACACAAAGATTTTGGAAGACGTTTCAGATGCTGTAGTTATGTAAAAGTTTGATCCTATGTAAATTTAATTTATATAATATGCTCACATCACATGCTTGTGATCCGCATAACAGCTAGGCTCCTCCGAGAGCTCAAGAAGGGTTTGGGAATTTGTAAATGGTTGGTTGTGCTTGTAAGGTTTCCTTTGTGTTCTCTTCAATTACTGGGACACTGGCCGGAGGAGACTAGAATGATGAAATTGGTATAGAAATTTAGTATGATTATTTTCTTCTCCCTGCAAATTATATCATTATCTGAAAGATGTCAAGGAATCTCTCTTCACATATCGTTTCCTTTAATTTATTCCCTGAATCATTATCTTACCCTTAATTGCGCCTACCGTTTCTATTTTTCATAGAAAAATTTGGCATTAATCTTGTAAATTTCCATTATGAAATTGAAGGGAAATCATGAGTGCCTTAAGCCAGCAAGTTACTGGGTCTGGTGTTACTGGCTAGTTTTACGGTTCAAGAAGAAAAACATGAGATGAATTTAAGTAAAGCAGCAGAGGTTAGGCACTGTTGTAGGCTGTTGTACAAAACGACAAAAATCAGGGGAGTGACCCTGCCTACAATTTCAACCAGCTCGTGGTGCAGTAGATAAATTGCCACCGATATGTTTAATTATCTAATGTTAACAATAAGAGGGTTTTTGCTTTTACGATTTGACGACACATAATCTTTTTGTAGCCGACATTGAATCACTAAAATCAAAGTCCATCAGCCTGGTGCTTTCTACCAAATCCTGACGCCCTATTCTTTTTAATGATGCGCATGGTGCTCAGTCCCTGCATCATTCATTGCGAGTAAAAAAATTGGATTCTTTTAACGTAATGGGACGGGATGTGTAATAGTAAAAGCATTTGGATCAACCCATTTTTCACAAAATTGGTATATGCAGGGCCGGATCTAGAGTGCCCTGTTCCCCCCCCCCCCAAAAGTGAATTTTTTTTTAATAAATTTCATACCTTTTTACATGGGAAAAATAAAAAATTTAAGGATAATAGTATAAATTTGACCATAAACTATTTTTCGAAGAGCATCTAATAGCCTAAACTATTAGATGGTGTAAAATAAATCATGAACTTTCAAAAATAGAACATCCAGTGGCTCGCTGTTAATTTCAGCTAATGGACCTTATGTCGGGCATACAATAACACGTGGCACAATACGAGCGCGCCATGTCAGCATGATAAATGTGTAAATTAAGCGACGGGCTATTTTTTAAGAAGCGCTGGGTAGCTTCTACTATAAAAAAAAGGATCATCGAATACATTTCTCTCAATTTTGATCAAACACCGTTTATTTTCATACTCATGAGGTCCATAAAGCATTGATCACTCTATCTTCTTACCTTCGTTCTCCATGTCAACTCAAAAAGAAGAGGTTCAAATAGTTTTTATTTGAAGATATTCACAAAGATGATGCTAACAAAGTAGAAGAAATAATTCGTGACTAAATTAAGCTAGAATCAAGCTTTTATCATACATAGTAAAATCAAGCTTCTACTTCATTGGCATCGTCCTTAGTCTTTAGATAAAAAGTCATTGAATCTCTTCTTTTGGAGTTTATATTGAGAACGAAGGCAAGAAGATTGGAGAAATTAATGCTTTATGGGCCTCATAAGTATGAAAATAAATGGTGTTTGATCAAAATTGAGGGGAAGGTGTTAGATGATTTATTTTTTTTTATAGTAAAGGCTACCTAATGCTCTTAGAAAAATAGTTCATGGTTAAATTTACACCTTTACAATGCTAACGTGTCGCGTCTATGTTGTGCCACATGTTATTGTGGGTTCCACATAACATCTGTTAACTTAAGTTAACAAAGGGCTATTGAATGCTCCATTTTTAAAAATTGATGATTTATTTTGTATCATTTAATAGTTTAGGCTATCAAATACTTCTCGAAAGATAATTTGTGATCAAATTTGTTACTTTATCCAAAATTTAATCACCCCTCCATGAATGTTTTCATTTTGGCCCCCCCATAGAGTGATGCTCTGGATCCGCCACTGGGTATATGGTATGCAACTTTCACTTGATTTCAAAAAAAAAAAAAAAAGGATGAGATGAGATGATAGAGAGCACATGGCGAAGAAATAAGTTATCCGCCACTGGCCTGCTGACATGACATCACATCTAAGGGACAACCTGAGACTCGCCGCCCTTTTGCGCCCCCCCCCCCCCTCTATCTTCTTGCCCTGTTCCGTTCGCACCCACATGTCACTGTTCTGCTCCATCCTCCGCTACTTCCACCACAACATTTGCCTGTTGCTTCTCACTCCTCTATTTAATATATGTTGATCCGACGTTTTTTATAAATTATTTATTCTTAATTTTATCAATATCAATATAAAAAAAATAAAAATATGCAAACTTTTAAATATCATTACATAATAAATCTAAAGAGTAATATCATTTTATTTTTTTTAAAAAAATATCTTTTAGATATTTTTTAAAAAAATTACACTGTGATTTATAAATAGAATCAAATAATCCTTTTAAAATGTGACTTATAAATAAAATTGATCAAAATCCTACTATTATTTACTTTACTAGTAGGCCATATTTCTCTAATATTCTTTATAAGTCATTTCTATCAATCTTATCAATATCAATAAAAAAAATAAAAAGAATAAAAGTGTGTAGAATTTTAAATATGGTCATATATAACAAATTTAAAAAATGATACTATATTACTTTCTTTATCTTAAAAAGAGTAATTTTAAAAATATATTTTAAATATTATTTAAAAAGCCACACAATAGGTTATAAATGTGTCTTATAAATGAAACTAAAGTTAGCATATGCATTTAAAGGGAGAGGCGGTCATACAAGAGAATCATAGTTTGAGTATGGATGAAACTTATTAGGGAAAATAACAACAAAATCCTTTTAAAATATTTAAATAATAATTTAATTCATTAAAATGTTATAATTTTTCTGAAATTCTTGAAGACATTTCTGTCATTAATAAGTTTATATAAGTTATCAAATTATCCTTGTTAAACATAAATGATCACAAATATCTTTTTTATATTTACAACTTTTCTTCTTATATTCACAACAATTTGCTGTTGCATTGTTGTGAATTTAAGAAAAAAAATTGCTAATCATTTATGTTTAATAAGAATAATTAATTCAATTACATAAATTTATTATTGATAAAAAAATTCTTAAAAATTTTGTGGATCTTCAAATTAATCTGTTTGAATTATTTATGTTCAATAAGAACAATTACATAAGTTTATTATTGATAGAAAAATTCTTAAAAATTTTAGAAAAATTATAAACTTTTAAAAGGTTAAATTATTATTTGTATATTTAAAAAAAAATTGTTATCATCTTTCTAACTCATTACTTCCCGTCCTTAAAAAAATCCTCAAGATCTCCTAAAGTGTTTCTCGATGCTTAACTTTAAAATAAACCAAATTTGTCAGGTAAAAAGAAAAAAAAAAAAATTGCAAGGCGAGACTATCCCACGGGTAACAAGATAATGATATTGAAAACCTGCGAGTCGTACATTTTTAGAAAACACGTGTTACTCTGTCTTAGCTTGGGGAGGTCGTGGTGCCATGATGAAGCGGTGTACTGAAGACCTTCACTTCCAATAAATTAAAGAAAGAATCATTGAAGAGAGGCATTAATAAATAGCAAAAGGTCATAACATTATTAACCGGTCACTTTTCATGTTTTGGACAGCCTATAGCCGGTGGTCAAGTCTCTCTCCCTGAAACAACGTCTCAGACCAGACAGACCACGCAGCCTCATAGTTACTCAACTCGCAAGCGCCCATATTCGCTTTTGGTCTTTCTCGTACTCTTCTTTTGCTGTTGCTGTTACCGCCTGAAGGACTCGAGTCTTTCTCTCGTCAGAGGTAAAGTCTCCTTTCTCCTTCCCTTTTGCTCTTTCCTGATTCATCTCTGTACTTGCACGAATATTCATCTCCTCCCTCTGTTTGGATCCATTTCTCTCTTCAAATTAATTTTTTTTGAGTTTACTGTTGTAAATTAAGTTCTCTGATGCCTCACCTAATGTGGAAACTCGCTGCTATTTTCTTCCGCTTTCTTTAATAGTTTGATGAATTTGGTGAAATTTGTGTATCGATTTCTTATTTTCTCCATCTCTTTGTGTGCAATGATTTGAAGTTTGTTCCTGTGCACCTCATGATTCACGTGCCGTGGATTCTCTGAGTGTATCATTGGCTCTGTGGGTTCAAAAGATTTTTCTTTCTGGAAGAAGGACGACAAAGGGGGGATTTTGAACAGTGTGTAGGACTAAAGCTTGGGTTTTTGCGGAATCTTGGAAAATAGATGACAATGGATCAGGGTCTTCGGGGCTTTACCGATTCCAGAAGTGAACAGCGATTGGGAAATCGATCTGTACCAATTCTGAAGCAGAATCAGAGTTTTGAAAATGCCTTCTTTGATCGTAGAAGGGAATTTCATTTCCCGCAATCTGATCAATTACCGGTTAATACGCCTTCTTCCTCTACCGTAACCCTTGAGGAGCATTCTCCAGAAGACTGTGATTTCTCCGATGCTGTTTTGAGTTACATAAATCAGATCCTTATGGAAGAAGACATGGAAGATAAGACGTGCATGCTTCAGGATTCTCTGGATCTTCAAGCAGCTGAGAAATCATTCTATGAAGCATTGGGTGAAAAATATCCACCTTCACCAGCACAAAATCATCCGAGTCATATGATCAATGAAAATGGTGGGGGCATGGGAAATAATTTCCCCAGAAATTACAGTGATTGTCACAGTAATAACAATGGTAATTCCAACGGAACTTCCATTCATCATTCCTTGGCTCAAAACCGTAATGAGTTTCCCTCGCAACTTATCCTAGGTAGTAGCATTTCCCAGTCGTCTTACAGCTCTTCAAGCAGTGTTGTGGAAGGGCCTGTGGATTCTCCGAGCAGCATTCTTCAAGTTCCGGATCTGAACAGCGAGAGCCAATCCATTTCACAATTTAAAAAAGGTGTCGAGGAGGCTAGTAGGTTTCTTCCAAATGGAAACAAGCTTTTTGCTGATTTAGGTGTGTGTGATCTATCACCAGAAGAACCAAAAGCAGGGACTCATGAAATATCAGCAAAAGTGGAGAAAGATGAAAGGGACTATTTTCATGGTGGGTCGAAGGTAAGAAAGCAGCCACACAGGGGAGAGGAAGATGGTGAAGAAAAGAGTAGCAAGCAAGCAGCAGTTTATACAGAACCAACGTTGCGTTCAGTGATGTTTGATCTAGTGCTTCTTTACACTGCTGGGGAAGGTAGGAACCATTACATGGCCCGCCGTGAAGCGTTGCAGAACAAGACTACCAAGGCAGGGGTGCCAAATGGTCAAGCCAAAGCTTCAAACGCTGGGAAGGGGCGTGGGAAGAAACAAAATGGGAGAAAGGCAGTGGTGGATTTGAGAACACTTCTGGTTCTGTGTGCACAAGCTGTTGCAGCAGATGATTACAAGAATGCACAAGAGTTATTAAAGCAAATCAGGCAGCACTCAAATCCTTTCGGTGATGGAAATCAAAGGCTGGCACATGTCTTTGCTGATGGACTTGATGCACGCTTGGCCGGCACTGGGAGCCAGATTTATAAAGGACTTGTCAATAAGAAAAGGTCAGCCGCTGATCTACTGAAAGCCTATCATCTCTACCTGGCTGCATGCCCTTTTAGGAAGATATCTAATTTTTTGTCAAACGTCACAATAAGGACAGCATCAGAGAATACAACGAGGGTCCATATTATAGATTTTGGTATTCATTATGGTTTCCAGTGGCCAACTTTCATACAGAGATTGGCAATGAGATCAGGAGGACACCCGCCAAAAATTCGAATCTCGGGAATAGACTTCCCACAACCTGGTTTCAGGCCAGCTGAGAGAATAGAAGAAACAGGAAGGCGGTTAGCAGATTATGCAAAAGCTTTCAATGTTCCATTTGAGTACGTTGCCATAGCAAAGAAATGGGAAACTATTCAGCTGGAGGAACTCAAGGTTGATAGGGACGAGTTCCTGGTTGTTAACTGTTTATATACGGCAAAGAACCTGCTGGATGAATCTGTAGCTGTGGACAGTCCAAGGAATGCATTCCTGAATCTGGTGAGGAAGATCAACCCGGACATATTCATTCACGGGATCATCAACGGGGCATTCAATGCTCCTTTCTTCGTTACCAGGTTCAGGGAAGCATTGTTTCACTACTCATCACTGTTTGACATGTTGGAAACTATAGTGCCTCGAGAGGACTGGGAGAGAATGCTGATCGAGAAGGAGATATTTGGGAGAGAAGCATTGAACGTGATAGCGTGCGAGGGAATCGAGAGAACAGAGAGACCAGAGACATATAAGCAGTGGCAAGCTCGTGTTCTCAGGGCAGGTTTTACACAGATTCCTTTTTCGCGGAGCCTAGTGGAGAGGGCCATGGATAAAGTAAGGAGTAGCTACCACAAGGATTTTCTCATTGATGAAGACAGCAAGTGGTTGTTACAAGGTTGGAAAGGACGAATCATCTATGCACTTTCTTGTTGGAGGCCTGCCTCAGCCTGACAAATTCGGATAGTCTTAGGTTATATGACTGAATTTGACAAAATATGCGGAGAGATCATCGAGGGAGTTTGTAATTGGAGTAGCCCATTCAATGAAGATGTCACTCGGTGATTTTCATCTCGCAAAATCAAATCTAGGTTTCTGATGCTTGCTACGAAATTAAGCTTCGTTCTATTTAGCATACGTTTATAGTTCACAGAAAAGTATTGTCTGGAAAAAAAAATTGGAGAATATATGTAGAAAGAAAATGAAATAAATGCATTATCATTTTTTTTTTTCACAAAACACTTTTTTACTTACCAAACATTGTGTTTGCTTTACGGAAAATAGTCAAAGGGTCAGGATGGTTTGGATTAATGTAGGATAAATTTTTATATATATATATATATATATAATTGACTTCAAATATAATTGATTATGTTTTGTAGTAATTGGTTTTTAAAATTGATTGAGTGCAATTGAAAAATGAAAGGTCTCACTTATCATTTTTCAATTAACTTTAATTTTTAAAGTAATTGAGGGGTTATTTAAAAAATGATTACCAAGTGTATAAGTTTTATAAAATAGGGATCACAAGTTTTTTAACATCAAAACATCACAATAAACCTTTACAATTTAAAATCAAAATAATTTGATGTATGTAGAAACTTGGGATTGCTCACAAATTAAAGTATTTGCATAAAATATGAAACTAACAAAAACTGTGTAAAAAAGCACACATGCGCTGTGGCTTATTATACATGCACTATGGCTTGTACGCCTCTATGTCATGTGCTACGATGCATTACATAATTTTGACAGCATTCCTATTATCATTTGATAGTAGCAGGGGCGAACTTTCAACATGTCTTATTTCTCTATCTAACGTTTAATTGTGATGATCTAAGTGTCTACAGAAAGCTTTTTCCTAAATTTAGCTAATGACATTAGTTTCAAAATTAATTCATTTTTTAGTCAAAAATTGAACGCTCATTTTACAACTCACTCTTTATATCACTTAAACACAACTTGGGTGTTTTAATTTCATACCAAGTTTCAAAAGCTTCAAATACAACTCAGACCATATTCAATAGACTATTTCAAACTTGTGCAATACACCACATAACTAACAACACATATAAAACTCTTTTTCAATGCTTAACCCCCTAATAATAAAAATAGAAAGGGAGCCTTAAATTCATAAATCATCATCTCATTCCACAATAATCACAATCTCACTAACTTCCTACTTGCACTAGAATTTTGATCTTGCAATAAATTTCACAATTAGTACATACACACTCTAGGGCTCAAAATATACCATAGTTTAACAACTTCTCAGTGTAAGTAAGCCCAAAAACATGGACAACCTTAATTAGGAATATCATTTGAATTATACACATGACAATAATGAAAATAAATGAGGCCTACTACTTTTAGGATCAAAATCCTAAGCCTTAGTTTGTTTCTCACAATAGTGTCTCAATGAGTTAATTCCTATAATATTGAAGAGAAAGGAGTGAATACAATCACTCAGTAACTAAAGTTCATTTAACTTATATTAACGTATGTTAATCAATTTAAATGTAAGTGGCAAAAATATCATTTTCAAATCATGTAACATGTTTAAGAAACATTATTCACATTTTTCATTCATAGTAATATGTACTCATGAGATAATGACTTGCAACACAATTTCACATAGATATAAGGCTAATCACATGATTTTCATCACTAGGATCACAGCATAGATAACCATGTACTTTTTTATTATTATAAGCATGATCATACCTCCCTTATATCCCTTTTATGCCTCTGACATGAAATTATAGTTATAACACACTAGGATCGTCTATGAAACTGAGACTACCATAGCCATTCACGCGTAAGGGGCTAAATGGCTAAGGTCACCTATCTTACTTATAGTTCACAATTTTTCCCAACTCTCACATCATGAGGTGTCATTTTTCTTAGACTAGTTTTCTCATTGAACAAATAAAAAACTAGTTAGGTTTGAATCATTCATTGAGCAAGTAGGACAATCTCTCATCAAATAAGTGAGATAATAAATATAAATAAATTCAAGCAAACCATCGAGCTTCAATGGTAGCCTTACCATGTGGATTTTAATTCTCTACTTTTTTTAGGTGAACTCCCACCTCTCATGATTATGTAGTGCATAACAATGCAACATTTCAAAGCATGCGATCACTCAAAATATAGGCATGCATAATACCATCATTATACTCAGCTTATACTTGAACATCACATAGACACATATAACTAAGTCATTGAACTCCATTTTACTTTATATCGTCAAACTCCTCACTACACATATTCGTTGAACTTCACAAACAACATATCATAGAACTTCACAAACACAATTTCATCAAACTTTTCACACATTAGGTCATTGAACTCCACTTTACATATAATCATTGAATTCCATTAACAAATCACATCATTGAACTTTAAAGGAACCATGTCATAGGACTATACTGATAATGTTTCATAGAATTTTGCATGTATAATATCATTGAACTTTACAAAATTATTATAGTGAATTTTCAAGTAATTCATGCCACAATTGCATTTCATTCAATTTCACACACTTCGATTATCAAGTAAAAATTAATAAATCAATTAACACATAAAAACATGAGAAAGAATTTTTACGGTTACCTCAAACATTTAAGAGGTCAAAAGTTTATCCCTTAGATTTACACTTCCAAAGTTTCACGAAGCTTGAATAGTACCAAATATGCTGACTCTACATTTAATCACAATATTAATCATCAATATCTCTTTTTGGATAATCCTCACTATTTAATTTAACACTTCTTCACTTTTAAAATTCAATCTCCTCAATTACAAAAGTACTCATAAGGTTTATTAGCTTTTTCTAACTCAAATTAACTTCATTGAACTCCTAACAACCATTAATGGAGCCATATTACTCCATCTACCTCATTTATGGAGATTTTCGTGCATTTATAGCTTCCAATTACTAAAAAGACATAAAGTCATTAATGCTCGTTTAAATAACTTAAATAACTTTCGTTAACTCTATTTAAGTCAATAGGTTCGGGCTCATAACTTCTATGGACTGAAAATCATCTTCCTCAGCTAAATCCTAGCTCTTAACATCAAGAAAATGTAAGAGGAAGAGAGGAAAAGATCCTAGGAACCTTACCTCTAATGTTTAAAAGCTCTAAAATATTCCCAAAGCTTCAATCCCTCAAGCCCTAACGGAGCTCTTTCGTTTTTCCTTTGTTTTTCTTTTGCTTGCTCTCTATTTTTCACATTTGATATGCTCTTATTTATGTAAATTTTGTTTCTATACACTGCGGCATGTGATATAAAGAGGATGTTGTTGCCTTCTGATGGCTCATGCACCACAGCATCATGTGCACCCGCCACGTCATATGACACAGAGCTATTTCTCTTTATTTTTCTCACTTTTTCATGTCTGAGTGACCTGATCTCACTCCAGACTCAATCCCAGAATTGAAACGACAATCCAAAGCACATGTTAGCTCTTTGTAACTACACACCATATTAATTTACAAAATTAACCTCATTTATCCAAATAATTAGGGGTCAATTTTTTTCAGATGTTACAAAAAAAATATATCCAAACATTTTTATTATATGCTAAAATTAATTATGAATTTTAAATCATAATTTTTATGAAGATTCAAAGTTCAAACACCCGTTTAGTTGATGTAAAAAATTTCTATCAAGTATTCTTTTTATTTTTTCATTATTTTCTATTATAAAAACAAATCAGCATCTAGCTGTAATGCAGAAGATAAGATTGAAAAAAAGAAAAGAAAAGAAATATATCGACTCCTTGTTAAAAAGGCAGAGCATAGAAAAATACTAGAAGACAAGGACGGGTTGGGTGGACCAAATAAAAGAGAAAGTTAAAAAAAAAAAAATTCTGATGCTTCTCAGGAGTTCCTAAGTAATGGGGAATGTTCATGGCGGTGGTCCTCTAGTATGGAATGTAATTAGTTGCCCCAAAAAGTCCAAAGAATGACATTGCATTTATATTCCCAACTTCCTTTAAAATGATTCGTCAAGAAATGAAAAAAATATAAAAAAATAATAATAAAATTTCTTTAAATTATATAGAATGTGTTTAGTTGCCCCAAAAAAGTCAAAAGAATGAGATCGCATTTTATATTCCCAACTTCCTTTAAAATGATTAGTCAAGAAACGAAGAAGGTATAGAAAAAATAATGATAAAATTCTTTTAAATTATATAAAATGTGATTAGTTGCTCCAAAAAATCAAAAGAATCAGATTGCATTTTATATCCCCAACTTCCTTTAAAATGATTCGTCAGGAAATGAAGAAAATACAGGAAAAATAATAATAAAATTTTTTTAAATTATATAAATGAGATTTTAGTTTCTCGAAATACTATAATTTCTCTAAAATTTTTAGAGACTTTTTTATCATTAAAAAATTAATATAAATGATTAAATTATCTTTAATTGATATTTGCAATACTTGAAGAATATCAGGAATTCAAATACGAAATTGTGAATTATAGTTGAATTCTTACGATTTTAAAAAAAGTTATAAATCTTAGAATAAAACTTGTGAATGGTAATTGATATTTGAATTAAGAGTAATTTAGTCATTTATATTAATTTCTTAATAACATTAAATTTTTTAAAAATTTTAAAAAAATTATGATATTTGAAGGGATTAAAATGTCATTTATATAATTTAAAAAAATTATTATCATTTTTTTAAAATGATATGATGGGGAAACCATGCCAATTGCTCATTTATCAAAGCTGCAATTTAGGCTATGAAAGTGAAGCTACAATAAATTTGAATTTGTTAGTTAATTATATAATTTTCTTTGAATTTTGATGATGTCACATCATTTATTCTTAAAAAGTATATAGATTTCTAAAAACAAAAAGGTGGGCAACTTTTTAGTTAGGTTTCTATGTGATTATTTTCTAGGGTTAAATAACAATTTAAATCTTGAATTCGTTTTTAATACATTTTAATTTGAACAATAACATTTCAAGGGATATGGACGTTGCCGTTAATTTGGAGCTAACTCCATTACTTTAAAACCCCTCTCCCTTTCCATCTTCCTCTGTCTCCCCCTCTGCTGAATTCCTCTCTCTTCAATGAATGGCAACCCCTTTTGCTTGCACGACCCACCACCAGACCTGACTACTTCCCACCCCAACATTAATGAAGGGAAACGGAGTTTCCCTTGAATTAGGAATTAGGACACAATCTCAAAGTCATTCATTGCTCGGAGTTTCTCTCCATTCTCATGCCTTGTCAAACACAATGGTGGCCATGCACGCTTTGTTTCCTCCCTGTGCAGCAGAGCAGAGGTGGCACGTCAACTTCACCTTCCATCAGCCCTGTTGTGGATCCAACCCGCTACGGTTTTCAGCATCTACTATTAGTACTTCAAAGACGACAGGTACATCAAGAACAAACTCGAAGAGAACTCGATTTCAACAGAACAGCCGAGGTCGCTGCCATAAAATAGAATCGCAAGAGCTCCCGTCGTTTGAGGATTTCGCTGTAACATCATCGGCCAGAGGATTTCCAAGTCCTTCGACGAGAACCCAATCCCACAGTGCTGGTGAACACGTTTGAGGGGCTAGAAGCCAAGACCTTAAGAGGTGTCAACCAGGAATGAGAATGATCTCAATCGGCCAGCTAGTCGGATCTGGTCTTTCTGATGGGACAGAACCTTTAGATGCATGCTTTGACATGGACTTATTCCAGTCTGGTCTTTCTAATGAGTCCCTTGGCAGCACAGCCCTTGCTGTGATGGTCTCACCCTGTCCACCCCTCAACCCCAATCCCAACGATGTCATTGCTAGTCGCCGGTGATGATTGCAAGTCTATCCCATCCTTGTCGCGTACTCAAGAGAAGATAGGGGCTTTAAAGTAACGGAGTTAACTCCGTATTAATAGCAAGGTCCGGATTGTCCAAATGTAATTTTTTTCAGGTGTTCAAATGTCTCAAAAATGGGTTTAGATTTCAAATCATTTGTAAACCTATAGTTCAAAATCTAAATTACCATTTAACCCTATTTTCTATCATAAGTATTGACTTTTTCTTTGGTTACATTGGAAGACTACAAACATTTGTCTTCAACTCACATTCTATCCCTCCCAACCATGCCCAAAAGCGGCTAACTACATATTTTTTGTTCCTTTATATCCGAGGGCATTAACTCCTGTGTCATTTTTATTTATTAGATAATTAATGTTCAATTTGAAAATAATGTCACATTTTAACTTTAGTAGGCTAGGTTGATGTGTCTACAATAAAATGAAATCTCCAAACGGTGCAGCAATGAGTTAATCAGCAACTATGACAAGTAACTTATGAAGGAAAAGCTTGATCCAACGTGATTAATCAGTCACCAAAGCTACCTTTCATGACAACTTGACTACTGTTCTCGCCTAAAAATATATCACGCCATCGATGAATCATAAACAATATGATTTAAAGGTTTCTTAAGATTGAGAGCATACAAGCCACATCATTATGATGAAGCAAAGGAATCGACGGATCCAATAAAGTTTTCTTGAGGATGAAACAATCTTTTACCAGGCTGCGAGTGATGAAGCAAACGTACGCTGCTTTAGGTACAACAAATGACAACAAAATCCATCATAAAGGAACTTGCAGAATGGGATGATTCAGAATGATGAACTTGAAAATCAAAAGCGAGTGGTGATCTGAGAAAACAAAGCCTTGAAGTCCTTTGTGGGTGCGCCTGTTTCCTCTGGTTTTGATGCCAAGTCAAATGCCTTGAACTTAGCCTCCTCAAACTTTAGTGCCTATTCAACCAAATGAATCATCACATCCCTATCTGATGCAGCCATGAGAGATTTTTTTTTCACAAGACTCGATTTATTGAACACGCTCAATTATTAGCATGACATGAGAACATGTTAAAGTTACAATGAACTGTGTATCGGATATGATTGGCCTGGTTTAGCTATCTTCAAGAGTCTCTTTACAACCACTTACACAAATCAAAAAGAAAGCAAAAGAAAAAAATGGGGCCTGTTTCATTTTGTTTTTGTTTATGAACACAGCTGTTTGACACTTATGAAACAGCTTTCAAAGCAAGAAGCTTTAAATTCAAGCCAACGCTACATCATATAAAAAAGGCACTTTATTTATGCTTTTCATGTGGGAATTCAGAAAACAGAAAATAAGATTTGTTTTTTCTATTCTCAGTTTCTGAAGGTGGAAACAAACTTTGAAAAATATTAGCAAAGAACTGTTTTTGAAATCAAGAATCAAAGATGCTTGCAGCATTTCTTTCTTCTGGAGTGGGTTCTTTCTTAGGGGAGTAGAGAATATGTATCGGCATCTCATTATCTCACCAAGTCCCACATAAAAGATACCTGAATGCAGACTTCTGCAACATCAGCTCTAGGTATGGCTCTAGTTTCTGTCTGAAGAAGCTCATCATCCTTCCCTGTGATTAGTTCTCGAAGACCGCCATCTTTATCTTGCAAGCCACCAGCTCTGGTTCAGAACAGAATGTGACGATAAGAAAGCAGACACAATCTCACTATAACATAAGCCAGGCTTGGTAACCAGAAAATGAGACTTGACTGTGGCATGTATAAAACCAAATGAGTGATTACATAATATCACCAATCATATTTCCTCCATCCCTAAATATAAGTCCTGAGTATCACATTCCTTTAATCCCTAAATATAAGCCATAATACAAATTTCTAGGTATAATTAACACTTATTTTTAAAAATTACCCCTGATAGAAAATATAAATTTCCTAACCACCCTTGAATTTTTATAAGTAGACACACTCTTTCGCATGGAATTAAATAGCGAGTAAAAGATAAAAAGGAAAGACTAATTTTACATAATACATAGATTTTGGTATCTCCTTAGTTTGTGTGTTTTTCAATATTAGGACTTATATTTAGAGACCGAAGTATTAAAGTAAAATACACGCCTAGAAATATATTTCTACCAATTGCAAAAAGCCTCATCCCTAAATTAACTTTAATATATTTCAACCAGTCTTTTCACATAGCAGGAGGCTAGGAGCACATTCAGTAACAACGTTACTCATGATTTTAATTTTCATTTTATAAATAAACCTAGCGTTGACAGGAAAATTAAGCACCTTATAATTGTGTATGGAATACCAGAATCAACCAGATACTGCTCAGCCTTTCTCTTCCAAACCTGCAATATATATAAGCAAAAGATTTTTTTTAATAAAAAGGAAACAAATAGAATAATAGAGGGAAGAAAAGAATCAATATTTTAATAAACTTGGTTTCTCAAAATGAGAGGTATGCTTGTTCGTACGAAAGCAAGATATGAATGCCACAAAAGGAGGTAATTTAAAGAGTTAGAGAGAAGTTAGTACAGACCAGTATATTTCCATTACCCAATTTGTTCAAAGGATGGTCTGGATTCGTGCCACCCATTGACCCAACCAACACAATTTGCTTCACTCCAGCAGCCTTAGCTGCTCAAATAGAAAATAGAATTTCAATATCACAAGCATCAATGAGTTCATAACGTTGTATTAGAATTTAAGGAAAGGAAGAAAATTTTCTTGCCAGCATCTATTTGATTTTTCTGCCCAATCCAGTCAACCTAACATGCAGAAATACAGAATAATATGAGTAAAGCCAGATAAAGATAACTAAGTACTTAACATGTAACATAGGAACTATGTAACGTACCTGTTCAGGGTACGCCCCATCATCAAAATAAAACTCGGGCCTTCCGCCTTTGGTTGGATCAAAGCCTGGCTTCATTAGTGGAGCAGCACTTGTGAGAATTATGAGAGCATCTATACCTTCAATTGCAGGAACAATACTTCCAACATCTCTTATATCTCCAATAAAAACATCATCTGCACCACCAATTTTCTGCTTACTCTCATCTGTTCTAACTAGACCTCTGGCAACATATTGGTCTGACCTCTCCTTTAATTCCCTATAGACTATTTGACCTGAAAAGTAACCAACGAAACAACAGAAAGAATTGTCAGTTTACGTCAAAGGCATTAGCCTTTGACTAACAACCATTACTACTATAAATTATGACGATAATCATATAACTATAAAGACGTATAAGATGAATTGGGTGAATCCAGACATTCATAACCCTATCCTTAAGCAGCTTAAATTGTGACATCAAAACTAAATTAAACTTTTTAGCAATCCTCTTCACACGGGAGGAAAATGAACTGCAAACTAGTGTTGTTATATGCACTTACAAAAATATTTTCAAGCCAAAGGACTAGGATTATATAGCATCTGTAAACTTAAGTATCATAAAAGATACCCGTGAATTGGACAAGCCCTTAATCACAGGTAACTAATGTGTTTGACAAGTTATGTTCTAATTTTTAATAATTACAGAATCTGTAAAACATATGATCATTTATCCTAATGCCTTACTCCTCGTGATCATGGACAATGATCTATTTGGACATCCAAGCTTTCTTTTAGGTAGTGCTAAAGAACCATTGCAAAGGCACTAAAGTAATCAGGGACAATAGCCACACTTCACGCAAATTCCTTTTAGTTAGGCAGCACTAAAGAATCCTCACAAGGGCAGTATTCAGGGTCATGACAAACTAGAAAACAAAACCATCACTGAACAGGTAATTCTTCTACAGACAACTCTACCCCTTAACAGCTTCTTAAGCCACTAATGCATTTGATTTTTCAAGTCATACATAAAAAAGCTTCGCTTCCTGAATTAAACTAGAGTTTCCTAAGGAATTATTAAAATCATCCAGTTCCAATCCACTTCAATCTGTTTTGAAGCGTCTCCGCTTCATTCGGTTTACATATCAGAAGGTTGAGTTTTATGCAACTTTTGCAACAGCAGTTTTGTTAATTTTTAAGGCGCGAATCTAAAAGTGCATCGAAAAGTAAGAAAAAACAAACCATAGAATTGTGTGCAACAAAACCCAAACACACAAACCACAGCAACCCCTCAACTAATAAATCCCGATTAAAAGGCGTCAACTTTCCCCCAGTGCACCCTCACGTTTCACAAAAATTCACACAGCACACGAGTCTTGACTCATACCCATCGTCAAACCATATACCCCAAGGTGTTCTTTTCTGGTCCCTTTCCAAAACTTCACGCAGTCAAACAACTCAAATCAGAAGAAACCCATAAAAGGAATGAAGTAAAGGGAGAGCACCTGTTCTTCCACCAGCTCCAGTAACAAGGACAGTGCTCGAGACGAACCCGCCATGGCTGCCACAACCGCACCGATTCCAACACGCTTTCTCGGCAATAACAGCAAGGAAGAGGAGAGACGAGTGATAGAAGGAATAGAAAATGGGGTTTGTGGAAGGCTACTTAATGAGGAGGAGGAAACAGGTAGTTGGAGAGGAAGAGACTGGGATACCGAAACACATTTATGACAATGACCTGGACGAGGCGTGACAGGGGAACAAAAGGGACACGTGTACACATACCCATTGCAGTAGTTCACTCAGATGCATGATGCCATTGGTGAGAGGAGAATCCGGTGAGGCGCACACCCGCCCAGTGAGAGCGCAGGTGAGACTGGCCCGACTATTTCCGATTCTGGTTCCTCTAACGTCGTAACTGTTAAGCCGGCTCTTTGTTGTTGTTGTTGTTGTTGTTGTTGCGTTTCCGTCTTCTCTCTTATCCTTTTACCTTATCTAGATCTTTCTGTATGCTTTGTAGTTGAAGGTCCATAGTCACAACCACACAATGGCCCGTGATGGTTGTTGACTTGATCGTGGATGTTTTGTAGCAGTAGGCCCAATTATTAATGTTTCTTTTTTCCTTGATAACATATTCATGTTTATTTTACAATATGCACTTCAACTGGGAAATTGTGGATGCTAAGACATGAAAGTGAGAATGATTTTAACAAGGGAAGATTAATCATTTAATATTTATATTTTTTATTCAATTACAGTTCGGTTCCTAAAGTTTGAGATGTTTAATCTTTAATCTATTTGTCTTTACACTTTCAAAAAAAATTCTATTTTTTCAGAGATTGATTTGTAATGAGTCATAAAATATAAAAACTGATTAATTAAATAGTTATAAATTAAAAGATTTAGTGGTAATGGAGAGTTAAAACTATACAGTCTATAATAACTAATTTAGTTAAAACATTTTTCCTTGTGTCCAATAAAAAAGGAAAAGCAAAAAAAAAAAAAAACACGAGGTAGAGCTTTAGACGTAGCATTATCCTAAACTTTATGTCCAGTGAATAAAAAAATTCTGGCAGGAAAACGGTAAAGATAATTCTTTGGCACAAAGCCTTACGAGATTCAAAAGCCAATCCAAATAAATTGACTTCATGTTTATTCGTTTTCCCAACAAATTCTGTAGTTTTTTCAGAATGTATTGATGGATTCAGTTGCTTGGTCAAAACTATAGACCCATGTATTAACAAAACAAAAACCCTATAGACCCATGCTTGATTTAGGCCCATATCCTTGGGCATATAAAGGCCCGTGAAGATTGTTGATTTGATCACAAATGTTAAAAGGCACAAGGCCCAATTATCCATGTTCGTAAAATTTGAGAGTGCATGTGTTCTCTGACGTTTTGCTCGAATTGAATTGTGTGTGTGTGTCAAAAAATAAAAACTGATTATATATAGTCATATCATTAGAAAGAAAATTGAAAGGTGACCTTCTTCTTGTTTGTAGGAGCCACAAATAAAAAAAAAAGAAATCGTTTATTGGTCAAATCCCCTATAGTAAGCAATTCTTTGATAAAATAATAATCTTTCTTCGACATTTCTGTAGACTGTCAAAAGTCAACTTGCATAGCTTTGAGTTTGTTGTTTCCACGAAGCTGGATACAAATTGCTAATTAACTTGTCATTTGAATCGTTTATTAATATGTGTATGTATGTGTATGTGTATGTATGTATGTGTGTATGTGTGTGTGAGTGAGGTGTAGAACAAAGACAATCTATCTTAATTAGTCATATTAACCTGGGGAAGGATTAACCAAAACAAGACCCTGACATGAGTTTCCCATTTATATGCGGCAATGTCAAGTGTTGGACGGGGACTAATTAAGGTTTTTAAATTATAAATGAAGATAATCAAAGCTGTGAATTCAAATTTCAGAGTAAAAGAAAGAATAATCCGTATGTGCAGATGAATCAGACCTGCCAAAATGGAATTTGGCTTCTGCATGTTCATTAAAATAATAGGAGATGCATGACTAATCAATCATCAGAAGACACACACACACACACACACACACACGACTGTTGTGTTTGGAGAGGCATCTCAATCTAAATATGTAGATCAAGCACGAAGCTGTCCTGCGTAGTTTTATTTTTCTCAAGTCATCTCAGCCATGCACAGCTGGCTACGCCCTCCACTCAGCTGGATTATTTGGGTCTTTTATATCTATGGGACCTTTTGATCCTGTGTGTTTATTTGGACTAACATGATTATCATATGGGAAATTTTGTTGGGTTAAACCAATTAATTAGTATTTTCTTTTCACCTAACTCAATCATATATATTACTTGTTTTTTATTAGGATTGATTGAAACAAGCAGCTACGATCGAGCTAATTAACTTATATAAATTGCCTCCACTGCTACGCCATATTAAAGTTAAACTACTTAATAATTAATATCAAGCAGAACATGATAAATGTGGTAACATACTAAACTAGGAGATACACAGGACATCAAATAAA
This sequence comes from Prosopis cineraria, assembly GCF_029017545.1. Lineage (NCBI taxonomy): Eukaryota > Viridiplantae > Streptophyta > Magnoliopsida > Fabales > Fabaceae > Prosopis > Prosopis cineraria. Next base: position 39,586,836 of record NW_026555344.1, on the reverse strand, counting down.
TATATGAGACAAAAGAAACCGGACAACACGTTCCATTAAAAACTACATTCATAACTTCAACTCAAATGGCTAAACGTACATTCTTGAGGACACGGATGCGACATGACACCTTAATTTCTTTGTTTTAAAATGATATTTTCAAATCTAAGAGAGACGTGGCCCCATAGGCTCCAAGAGTTTTTTGTCGAGAAAATTTATTACTTCATGGCCTTGTTTGGTAGAAAGGAATGGGGGACTGAGATTGAAATTGGAATAATCTCACCTTTTCGTGTTTGGTACGAGAAATTGGAAAATTTAATCCCAATATTAATCCCATATAGGTGAGATTACTCAATACCACCACCCTTAGTACTGAAAATCAATTTTGGGAATGATTATTTTCAGACTAAATTGCCCCCATTCTCTCTCTGTCGTCTCCCTCCCTTTGCCCTCTCCTCAGTCAGCAGCTCCATCCCGTCTCTCCTCCTTTGCCCTCCTTTCAAACCAAGCAACGCCGACCTCTCTTATGTCAATGCCAATCTCTCCTCCACCAATGCCGCTACCAAATATGAAGGGAGAAGGAGGAGATCAAAGATGAGAGAAGGGGGAGAACAAATGGTGATGTCATCTGCATAATCAGTCTGAACCCAAGCTATGGCCACCTAATCCTACCACTATCATCATCCTCATCGTCGTCAACATCCTCACCATTCTCATTATCTTATTTCAAACTAAAGAAGAAAAAAGAGGAGAGGTCAACAATAGGGCGGGTCGGTAACAAGGTGAGGCCAAAAGAGCAGCAAGAAGAGGAAGAAGATGATGAGGATAAGCAGTGGAAGGAGCATAGCCCTGGTTGCTCTTTTTAGGGAAGAAAGAGAGTGCTCAAATGATGAACTCATGCCATGGGACCAGAAGAACTCATATCTCACAGAAATAAAATATTAAATTTATGTTTTGAGGGGTATTATAGTATTTTCATAATTTATGTTTAATTATAAAATAAAATAAAATAAAAGTAAGTATTCCCTACAAATATTACTCCATACCAAATATAGTTTTAAAGCTTCATTTTGACTACCAATGCTAATGCCAATGCCAATCCCTCTAAATTAAGGCTTGCATACCAAATGGGGTTATATTTATTGAAAAATGAAAAACATGAGAAATCCAATCTTGAAAAAAAGAAGAGTGCTTCGCAAAATGTAAACAAAATAGAAGGCTATAGTAAAACCATAAACATGTTACAAGGCTTTCTTTATATATTAATATTCTTGTATTTTTTAAAAAGTGTTAGATATCTTATATTATTAAGTGGGGCATTTCTATTCATGTACACTTTTATTTAGATGTAAATTTCCCCTTTGTAAATTAACATTGATTTTTTCCACTTGTTGCTTACTTGTTTGGTTTGTGGGGCCCACTTGCAGTGACACTATAACATTCTAAGTTTTTAACTTAGAACTTTAGGTGTTTAAGAAGGATAAATTAGTCAAAATATGTGATTTTTAAACTAATGTTATTGTTAGGACACTAATAAAGTTATTTGACTTTTGAACAACTTTAAAAATTAGTTAAGATAGGGTACGAGTCAATTAGGCTTAAGTGGGTGGCCATATGGCATGTGGCATTTGCTATATCATGTGCCATGGCACATGCCTAATGTGCCGTGGTGCACGGCCAATTTCAGTAATAAACTATATGCGAGCTACATCAAATTTCAGAGGAAGGAAAAGAGAGAAAATGAGAGGGCGATGAACAAGGCTCTTAGGGTTGCTAGGGCTTGACCTTGTAGACTTTTTAGAGGCAATACAAACTTGAATTATCATTAGGTAAGTTTCATATCCCTTCTCCTTCCCATTCTCACTACTGTCCCCCCTCTCTGCACATTCCATGTAAGGTTGCCCTTGCTAAACAACAATTAACAACTAATCCATGATAATTACAAGGCTAACCTAAACAAATTGCCTAATCATGGTTGACATATTTGAAAACAACATTGGTACATCTCAAAATTTGGTCACAAATTCCTTCAAGATTCTAGATTCTAAGTTTTTAAAACACTTTAATATATTTCTAATAAGTTCAAATTAAGGTAGAAACAAGCTATAGAAGCATGAGATATCATCTTAGGGTCAAAACCCTTGAAAATCAATTGAAAAACATTAATTATCTAAAATCAGGGGATACATTTCGTTATGTGCACACACACCATGACTCCCCTTCACTATGCCATGCACTACAACGCAGGCTTTGTATGTCGTAATGCATTACACAGTTTGTGATAACATAGCTATTATCAAATGATAGCACCTTAGGCCAATTTCAGACGTGCTTTAATTCTTTATCTGACGTTCAATTGAGGTGATTTAGATATTTATAAAAAGCTCCTTTAGAGATCTAGCTAATGGCATTTGTTTCATTTCATATTCATACTCCAATCAAAAGTTAGACACCAATTACAAACTCACACATTTTAACACTTTAAACAATTTCATCAAAAGTTGGACACCCGTTTTCACACATTTTTAAAGGTCAAGATGATTATCACATCAGCATGCGACTGGGATCCACAAGTATAAAAGCAATGGCCATTTTTTCCAACTTAACAATGAGAGTTTAGGTTCTTAGAATTTAAAAGTTAAGAAAAATTTTTACACATTTTAAGAGTTCATGGTCTAAAATACTATTAGCACAATAGCTTAGGATCTTGGATGCTCATTACCCCTAAATCTAAACCATCTACATGAACTTACATGCTTGGTTGAGGAAAAATACAAAAAGAACTGATTGATAGATGTAAGCTCCATTTCTTCAAGACTTATATTCTCATAATTAATTCCTCCAAATCAATTCATACTCTATTTGGTCTCTATTTTAAGGCACCTTCTAAAAGAATTCTTTGATTCTTAATATATGAAAAGTTATTTATTATTATCTTCCAATTTTACCATTATTGTGAATTTAATTTTATGTATCATTGTGCATCATGCATCCCTCTCTACCTATTTTCAATTGGGGTAAAGTTGGAAATTTTTTTATTTCAAAACATATATAATGAGTTAACTATCATTTTTTTAATTTAATGATGTAATTAAAAGCAACTTATAATAGGGACTGGAAGGAGTAAATTGTAATTACTAATTAGACTTAATCTTTCCAATCTTACTAATTTTTTTGTGGCTAAAATGTATAAAATATTTCTAAATTTTAAAACAGTTGTATATAACTCTCCTCACTTTTAAAAGTTTACAATGAACTCCCATAACTTTTAATTTTGTATTTTGAAACCCCCTATAATTAATTAACTCTGTTACGTTATTAATGGAGTTTGCTATATATATTAATGAAATACACATGATGCATGACATGAAAAAATATTTTAATTAATTTTTAACACAATTTAAGGAGGCATAGAACTATAATTTTTACTTTTAAACACGTGACGATACTCTCTCTCTCTTTTTTGTCAAGGGAATTTGCTCTCATTATTCTGTATTAACACAATTTAAGAAAAAAAACTATAATTTTATTATTCTTTATCAATTAAAACAGTATTTTATTTTAAACAAATAAAAAATATCTAAAAGCTGTCAATTATAAGAATTATTTAAATAAAAATTTATCATTTAATATAAAAAAAATTATGCACCATTGATAACAAAAAAAATAAAAACTAATACAAAAGTAAATATTTAAAAATAATATAATTTTTATATATTTATTATTTACTTATATAGAATGCCACATAAGCTTTCATGTGACTTTTCTTAACGTGAGATGGACAGAGTAATTAACAGTAGGTGACTTTGGGAAACAAAATTAAATGTAAGAAAGTTAATTTTAAATATTTAAAAGTGAAGGACTTACGTCTAACTGCTTTAAAATTTAGGATGTTTTGTGCAATTTATCTTTTTTTGTTAAAAAAAAAGACGGAAATAAAATTCATGACTCTAATAATCATCACTTGAATGTAATTGTATTTTAATTAATGACATTAATCTCCTCTAAGTAGATTTTTGTCCTAATGTCGTTGATGAAAGTGGCACGTTTTCACATGGCAAGGGTACTTGTCAAGGGAGGACAAAGTGGTTGGGCTTGTAGCGTGGGATTGCTTTCTGTCAAATCCATCGGCTTCATTTAGTTAATTAACATGCTTAATAGGCCTTTCCGAGGCTATAATATTAATTAGTAATCACCAAGTTTTGAGATTTGAATTCTTTCCCATGAATTATAGTTGCGTGTACAAAATAATTATTAGTTTTATTAATTATAAGGAAATAATCTACAACTTTCTCTTTCATTCTCACATTGCTGCAGTGAGGAAAAAACAACACTAGTTTATTGTATATAATTGATTGCGTGATAAATGTTTGTTTGACCAGTTCTTATAATTGGCATGAATTTTATTTTCTGCCACAAATAATTTAGAGGCAAGGCAAGTATGTTGTGAAATGAATCTATCTAGTTATCAATTAATTCTTGATTTGAGCTAAAGTAAATATTTTTTCTACTTAAAAATTAAAGTATTTTTTAAGAATTATATGTTTATAAAATATAAGACATTTTTAATATTTTAAGATAATCATTGCATTTTTTTCTTTCTAAAAAGGCCTTAAATGAATAAATTATTTTATATTTATTTTAAAGTAAAATACTATATTAAATAGAGTAAATATAAAAAAATAATATTAACTTAAAGATAAGTAAATAATTTATTAAAGGTGAGATTTATTTAAAAATATTTTATATTTTTGAGTAAAAGGTTAACTAATTACGCTTTACTTGAAGATGTTTAACAATAGTATGTGTAGGTGTGTGTGTGAAAGAGAGATCAAGCTTCAAGCATATACTCCCCCAATTTTAGTTATAAAAATAAAAAGTTAATTAATTTCACGATTTTCATAAAATGATAGCTGATCCCTTCAACTTATGAAAAACGTGACTTTTTAATTTTGTTTTTCTTTTCTTGCCAACTTTTTAATTTTGCTTTTCACTGAAATTAATTATTATAATAAATTAAATTGATGTACAGAAATTAAATACATGTCAATAACTTGTTGCCACTAATAAAGAATAAGGCTGGAAAAAGTTTAATCACTTACAATTCTTTATCAGTATTTTTTTTGTTGCTAAAATTATCAATAAATTTCACTTCATATTTAATAGTCTCTCTCTAAATGTATATATTTTATAATTTGTGTGGTAACCTGTAAGGAATGTGATATACTAAATCATCAATACGACAAAATATTTAATAAGTTTGAACGTGTACGAAACAAGCCTTGTCCTTGTCCTTTTATAGAACAAGGGATCCAGCCTGTTTGTTCAATTCTCCACCAGAATTTCGTTTTTCTTATTATTTTTAATATTTTTAAAATTTCATGGTTTTATATTCACAATCAAACTTGAGTTTTGTAAAAATGACAATTAAGGACCCTATAAAATTAATAATTACAAGTATGAATTCTAAAAATTTCATATTTTTTTATGAGTCAGAATTATTGTTAATCTCAATTGAAAAAAATATAATATACACTTAGCGGGAATAAATAATAGTCCCAACCTATAACATTTGAAATCCTAATTTTCTCAATTGAAATTAACAATAGTCCTAACCCATGATAATAATTTTAATAGTGTTTTTTTTTCATATTCAAACATGACGTTGATAAATTTTTCAGTAGTTACTGAATATTCATAAGTGCCTTTTAAAAGTTTCACAAGTAAATCTTAATTTCATATTAAGAAATAACTTATTCTCAAATGTGAATCATGATTTTTTCAATTAAGATTATCAATTATCCAAATCTATAATAGTAATTTCAATAATGCCTTTTTTTAATTTTAAACTTGTGTTTTTTTTACTAGCAATTAAACTCATATTTTTAATTCTAAATAAAAATTATGGTCATTATTAAAATTTCAATAATTCAGAAACTCTAATTGTAATCAATAATCTTATGAGGTCCTTAATTATTACTGTCCCTTGAATTTTTTTAATAGATTTAAATTTCAATCGTGGGATTCACTATATAATGTTTATCATGAGATCCCTTGCACTTTTGTCTTCAAGGGCTTTCCCATAATAATAGGTATTTGCTTGGCGTATTAGTTTAATTCCCATCCTTACAAGGAAGGCCCAAAAGGAGAACTTGCTTTTGTTTTGGGATATTAATCAATTTATTGTAATCTGAACAAAGCATCTACATCAGATACTACTACTTACTACACCATAATTTATCTGGGGGATTTCCAAGGGCTTCCTTTTTTTTTTCATTTTTCTGATGCTTGGATTTTCCTTCCCTTTTATCTGGGGCTGGTTGTAGCATTTTCAATGATGGGGAAGAGATTTGATTGCAGAAGAATGATTGTTAGGCAGTAACAGAAGTCTCCACAGCAAGCTTTCCAGGATATGAAACTTCAGATTTTATATCAGCTTCCCAAAGCTCAGGAACTGCTTCCCTGAGGTTATGAATGCTTTCTAACGCATAATCAGCTCCTTTTGCTCTCTGAGATGCACCAACCTGCAAAACATTCTCAGTGATTTAGACCCTCAAAGATATATATAAATAAATATACAACACTTGAAATTTCATGGTGTGTCACAGCATCTTTCTCTGCATTATGCTTTTGTCAGTCCTTACCTGTACAGTGTGAAGGCCCAGACGCTTTCCAGCTTGAATGTTGCGGACACTATCCTCAAAGAACAGCTGAAAGTGAAAGACATGATGTTAGCAAACAGAAACCTTAAAACTTTTTTCCCCTTTATAAAAAGGTTTAAAATATTAAGGGATTTTTTTAGGGGTTCTTACAGTTCTTTGTGGGTTAAGGTTTGCAATCTCGAGAGCCAATTCAATGGCATTTTCTGATGGTTTGCAGATGATTGGTGTCTTAGGCAACACTGATGTATCAGCATTGGGTTGAGCAAAGTGACCTATGATGTCAAAGATTTCAGATCCATTGTTGCTTGTGGTAGGATTCGTATTGGTCTCACATTTATTTTCATCTTCTGTAAAATTATTCATGTGGATGGGATTAAGAGTCTCAAAGCATATAATCCCTTCAAAGCAGTCCTCTAATCCGAGTCTGCTCAGTGCCTTCACTGCATGGACCTTGTCTGCATTTGTGAATATCTGCAGATTAAAGGAAACAGATTAAGACCGTCAGAACAAAGTCCAAGAATGCCTTTGATCCTGAAAGAAACGACATTAGCATAAAGATTCCTCTTACCAGTTTCCTATATGGCAGGCTCAGCAGAAGGGTCCTCAGAAATGGGTCTGATTTCAAGTTCTCATAGGGCAATCTTCCATGGACAAAACTGCAATAGTAGAATTCCAAGAAATCAACATCTTCAAAATGTACATATAAATTATTGAAATGAACACAAACACACCATTTCAGGTCCTCTACCTGTGATATTCATCATAGTCGAAGTCATACCCAATTGCCTATATCGAGCATAAAACAGAACAACCGAAGTGAGTCAAATTGCTCTGAACACAAGGAAGTGAAATGACAAGCAAAGATGGGGGAATCAAATGACTCATACCCTAAGACCAGCCATGGTTGTTCCATAGTTTCTGTACAGAAGGTTGGACAGGTCATCAATTTTGCTTCTGTCTATGCCAAGCTTCTCAACCATGTAATCTGCGACAATTGTTGAGAAATCAAACAAAGGTCATAAGGGTGAAACTGGCATAAGTATTGTACAGTAAAGACTTCTTAGTTCTCATAATCTTACCTTTGATATTCTGCAGGCAAGCTTTTGCAAGACCAGTGCTAAGAGGATACAAAGTATCATCTAAATCTGCAACACAAAATCATGGTTACAGTCAAATCCAGAACAATCAGAACTTCATTCATTAATTAATCTTCCGTTTTAGGGGCCTTACCGAACAGAAGGCAATCGTATTTCGGTCTCTGAGCCTGTCTGAAGCGATCCTCGTACTCCATTTCAGACAGAAGAGAACCTTAAAGAAACAGAACAATACAGCAGTGAATAACAAGTCCCCATGAAAAAAAAAAAAAAAAGTCCTGAAGCTACTCAAATTGATATAGGAAGCTCGGACTCCGATGAAAAAGAACAAAAGAACCGTTGTTGACTCGGATTAGCACCAAAAGACGCAAAAGAATATTCAAAGGCAGACAATGAAGACGACCATTCAAATTAGATGTGATAAAGCTTCCTTAATTTTCTGAGCGGACAATCCATGGCAAGCAAAATGGATTGGTTAAAAACACTTCGTAAAAAAAAATTTAAAGAAAAAAAGCCACCCTGAAAAGGGTTCTTTACACATATGAAGCCCCGTTCCAAAATGCAATAACTTTGAAAAGAACAAAAGCCAGATTTGAAAGAATCAAAATGACAAAAGGACGAAAAACAGGGGAGCATTTCAAAATAACAGATTAATCCAGCTGAGATTGCCTGTTAACCCCAAGAACTGGCTACAAAAATCTGAAAGTTCTGAAATGCTAGATGGTATCTGATGTGGGAACGGGATATTACGACATATGTTACGAGGCATGAAGCAGCAGTAGGATGAAGGATGAAAAAGAGAACGAGAGAAGGCAAGAACATACCAGAAAGAGAAGGAAGAGTAATTTGTTTGAGAGATTGATGGATTCAGGGAGAGAAGCGAGAGATTAAAGAGAGTGATAGAATGGTAATGGAGGAAGGAAGAGGCAGGAGGGGGGAGGAACTGATGGAGCAGAGGAGGGTTTATATAGAGGATGGTTTGCTTCCGGGAAGAAGAGAGGAGCCTTGTTCCTATGTCTTTGATTGTAAATTGGCATTATTTTATTCAATTACGTCTAGGACCGACCAGGTTCATACCATTATTTTTTTATTCTCAATTTCATTTCTCCAAGAAAGAGACTGCCAGTTTTCTTTGTTAAGTTTTTTGACTGCATTCAAGAATCAACATCTGTTTTCACATCTTCCATTGTGGAACTCGTGTCCATTAATAAAAATGAAAAAAAGCAATGGATAATATTTCCACATAGCATTTGTTCGTAGTGAACAACAAATATCAAGCATTCCTTGAGACCTAGCACTTTTTGCCAGAGAATTAGGGATCTCGCAAAACTCATGGCATAGTTTTTATTCTAAGTTCTCCATTTTTTGGTAATCAATCCATCTCACAGAGATACTTGGGCATGATATTCGTGGATTTCAAAATTATTCAAGATCGTGTTTTGTTGCGCCAACGGTCCAATGTTTGTAACTAATAGGATTTTAGTATGTTTATTTTATCATGACCTTTATTGAGCTTCGGTGCCGGCCCTTTTGTTCATATTGAGCCTAACTCTTCAATTACTCAACCCACCTAGCCCTGTGACTTATTGAGTGACATTTTATATTTTAGCCCAAACAATGCCCCCTGCATGCCAGTGGCTGATAACGTAAGCCACGTGGCACGTTTGAAAAAACTGAAACGTCGCTTCGTCTTTGAGTGCTCTTTGTTAATATAAACTTATTTCTTTTTTTGGTCACTTCTCTTGCCCTTTTTGCCGTTTCTTGACATTCAAGCATTTTCCTTCCTTATTCCAATCTTTCCTTTGCTCTCAAATGGCTTCCTCCACTTCTGCCACCGCCTCTATTACTGCTTTGTCTTTCACATCTACCGAAAGTTTGCCCGATTCTCTAGCAACTATCCAGAATCTTGTTGCTTTACTTGGTGGATTTGTAATGGTACGTATTTGATTGTTAAAACCCTTATTTCCCTTGGATTTGGTCCTCATTCTGATATTTCTTTATTTTCGTTACAGGAGAATTTTTCGTTTCATGATTCCGTCGCTTTCTGGTAAGCTTTTTACTTTTCCTGTTTAGCCCCTCTGTTCTATTGGGGAAAATATACTAACTATCTTTTGTTTTTCTCTAGGACTTCTCCTTGGAGTTTTTAAATCTCCAATAAGAGCGACTTCGGGTACCTGACCATTTCTCCCGACTTGTTTGAAGTGACAACCCCCCACTTAACTAAATCCATGGACGTTGACATTCGATCACAACTTGGTCTTGGCCCAAACAACCTTGCCTTTTCCCGAGTTGTCCTGTTGAAAGCTTAAGAACTGGCCCCAGTCTCCTCGCGCTTAGCTCAACTGGGTAAGACGCTTGAAGCAGACTTATGCGCCTTAGTGGAAGGAAATGGGTCTCTACGACCTCATTCAGTTGTCCTTGGCCAATGTCGACATCTCAGTCGACCTTCTAACGGCCCTTTTAAGTTTTTAGGCTTCGGACTGTAACGCCTTCATATTTGAGCTGAGTCCTATATCTATCACATTATGGGGTATCTTCATGTACTTAGGGCTGTCTATCACTGGGGAGGAGAACTTCTACGCAATCCCTGAGAAGCACAACTTCTACATCACCCTCTCAGCCAAAATAGAGAGCAAGATTAGGAGTGCGGGCTCTTATATGAAGATCATGGAGCTGTTTTCTAAGAAGCCAGTCGATGAGCTTGTTACCCTTACGAAGCATCTGGTCTTCATCTATATTCTACTGAGCTAGTAGATCTTGGCTTTAGGGGGTGCGAAGCCCGTGTGGCTGTACTTGAGGATTGCTTAGTCCCTCCTCTATGGTAATCAGATAGCCCTGGAGATAATGTTTTTGTGCTGCCTCTATGATAGTATGAGGGAGTCATTGATGAAGAAGCCTTTCAGCAGCTTCCATGGGCCCATATGGTTCTTAAAGCTATAGATGATGGCTTACTTCCCTTTTCTCTATCACGAACCCTTCCTTGAAGATTCTCACACCAACTACCCCTTCACTTGCCTTCTAAGTGATTATCCACTAATTGAGTCAAAGAACTTCTTCGAGTTCTTTAGTTAGCAGAGCTAGTCCTTGCGAAAGACCTTGAAGACTTTCAATATTTTGGACCACCGCCTTCCCACTTGGTACAGATATCTAGTAGACCAAAAGAATAAACTCACCCCATTCTTAGAAAGATGTGGCTTTTCATATACTGGCTCCTCCTCTAAGTCTCTAAAGGTCTACTTAGGATCTTATCATCCTCAACTAGTGGCGAGCTAGTTTGGATTGAGCCAGTACATCCCTTGGGGGCTGTCCCCTTAAATTAGTGTGGAGATGCTAGACTGGGAGGCTATTAACCAGATAGCCGTCCTATACACCGCCCAAAGATAATGCAAGGTAGAGCTTGCAGATAGAGATGCCTGCCTTCGCTTTAACAAATGGTGGCCCTAGTGCTTTAGGCACATAATAAAGAGTCATACTAGTAAGTATTATCTTCTATGTTTGATTTTCTTCCACCTTTCCTTTTTTTACCTTATAATGAAGTTTAACCTATTTTAACTTTTTATAAGCCGTGATTAGACACAATCACACGTGCTGATGACGTACTTGAAGGGAAATATTGATGCCCCACTACTTCAGAGACCCAGACAGGCCCCTCGCTAAGGACTGTTATCCAAGGGATAGATCAAGATTATGTACCCTCTTAAGTCTCGGTCCTAAAAAAGCTTAGGGCTAAGAAGACCCACTCCTCAAGTTGCCCGAACAAAGGAGATGAACCCGACAAGAGGAAGCAAGCTCCGTCTCCTTCACCTGACTCTAAGAGGAGGAAGAAGATAATACCTCCTCCCATCGATCAACCTTCCTCCACTCCTCTTCTAGCTGGACCTTCTCCCTAGAAGGAAAAGTGTACGCACAAGTGCTAGTAGACAATGACCCTGTCAGTAAAATCTAATGATGACAGGGTAAGTCTCCTTTAACGTGGAAGGGTGGAGACCTAGCTCTCGAACCCCTTAGTGGTCGCTTCTACTGTCACACCTGATCTCACACCAGACCCTTAGGTTGTCACCTTCTCTGCCTCTCACATCCCTTCAACAACCATGGACTTCCCAGGGGCCGCCTTTACAGAAATCCTCGAGCCAATCTCTGTGGATCTACTTGAGGTTACTTAAGACGTGGCCCGAGAGGTGATGGAGTATACAGATGATTAAAGGGCCATTATTGAGGTTTAGGGAGCCATGTCTACCACAGCCCCAAATGGTACTGGCTATCCAAAGGAGCTTAGGGTTGCTGTTGGCTAGGAGCAAGTTTTCACCGCAACCCCGGGTGGTGAGCTAAAGCTTAGGCCAGTGAAGTTTAAGATCCTACCTCTACTGAGGCCCCAAGGGTGGTTCCTCCTATCAGTTCAGTCCCGCCTAATAGCTCGGCAAGTGCCCTCAAGGTCGGAGGTTTTGAGAGGTCCTTAAAAGGATTTCAAATGACGACTGTTGCCATTCCTGTAGCCATTGGCATTCCATCCTTGGAAAATGTAACAATCACCTTGGCCTCTACCCAAGGTGTCTTAGTGTGGGGCCAAACTGACTCCTTCACACTTGCGGGCCATTTGGAGAAGGGTTAATGATTAGCTGCATAATCCACACATACCCTTCTCCATTCCACAGGTGAAGATAAAGCACTCATGGACTCAAATTAGGTATTAGCTTCTTCTGCTCTTTCCTTCTATCTATTTCTTTTTCTCTTATCACTAACCTTGCTTCTTTTTCTTTAGCTTGCTTTAATAAAGGCAATCTCCACTGATGCCTTCTAGCCTGAAATAGACGTGGTGTTAGATGCTTGGAGGGTCTTTTAGTTTCAACTCAACTAAGACCCATTCCTCACCCTCAAGTGGAATTACGAGGAGATGATTCAAGCTCTCAAGGCTGTGGAAAAGGTGGCCTCCATGCCTGAGTTGGCGCTCTTCGCACCTAACTCCTAGCGTGTTATAGCATCATCAACCACAGCTGTAAAGAGCTCTCCCTCCTTTCAGACTATTTAAAAAATAATTGGTCTGTAAGGGATGAGTATCTCGTTGTTAAGACCCAAACGATTGCTGCCAATGATCGAGTCTAGGAAATCACTCCTCTCGTAGATCATCTCCAGGCGCTACGGGCTAAGGTGGCAGACTTGAGGTGCCAGCTAACAGCTATTAAAGAGGAGCTGGCACGAGCTAAAGCTGAAGATGGTCCAGCTGAGTCTGAACTGGAGGTTGCGACTAAATCCCTGGACGATGCACAGGCCATTTCTAAAGAAAAGCTTTATTCAATGCTTGAATTCAAGATGGCCTTTAATTGACATTTGACACTAACTGATGAGCTGGACTTGGCTTTAGTGATGTGAGAGACCCTCCAGACCTATTGTAAATAAAGGACATATGTACTTTCATTTTTTATTCTTTATTCTTTAATTTGTACTATGCATCTCTTGTAACATAATTCTTATGAAATAAAGAGCAAAAGTCTTGTTATTATTGTATGCCCTAAGGCCATTCTAGGCCTTGGGTCCTTTATTTCTTTATTCTTCATATTATATTATAATGACGACCAATATTTCTTTAAATATTTTTCATTTATAGCCTGTCTATGCAAAGTCCTATCAATGCTAGATAACACATATACATTTCCTTTAAGCACTTCGCTTATCTTCAACGGTCCTTCCCAGTTAGGTGAAAATTTGCTAAGCGTTTGGTCTTTAGAACCAGGTAATAACATAAGTTTTCACACAAGCTTGTCTACACTAAAGTGTTTCCTTTTTATTCTTTTGTTATATATTCTTGAAACTTCTTTCTTTTGGGTGATCATATGATCCAGCGCTTGTAAACGTATTTCATCTAACTAAATTAACTTATTCATCAAAGACTCATTGTAGTCCTCAGACGATATTTCCAAACTATTGGCAATGAGTAAAGAAGGCACCACAATTTTCATAGGCAAAATGGCTTTGTGTTTGTATTTATTGACATACGGGCTCGTGCTCGTGGCTTCTCTGTTTGACGTTCGATATGCCCATAGTGTCTCGGGTAGTCGTACGTGCCATTCCTTAGGGTTCTCCTCGATTATCTTCTTTAAAATTCTAAGGATTATTTTGTTAGAAGCTTCATCCTGTCCATTTGCCTGAGGATAATATGGCGAGGATGTCAACAATTTAATCCCACTTTCCTCGGTGAAGGTTTTGAATTTGCTTTCAGTGAACATTGTTCCTTGATCTATTGTGATCATTTGAGGAATCCCAAATTAAAACACAATTTGCTCACGTACGAAGTTAATGACGTCGTCTTGTTCCACTTTCTTCATAGGGATGGCCTCTACGCACTTTGTGAAATAATCCATGACCACTAAGATGAATGAGTAGCCCTTAGATGAGGCTGAATAGATTTTTCCTATTAAGTCTATAACCTATCCTTGGAAAGGCCATGGTTTAGTAATCTAATGCATGCATGATGCTGGCACTTGTTGTGTTAGCCCGTGAGTCTGGCACTTCTTGCATCTTTTAGAATATTAAATGCAATCTTTAGTCATTGATAGCCAATAATATCCATGCCTTTACACCAACCACTGCATCTTTGGTCCTGACTGATAGGCCCCACATACTCCCTCATGCACCTATCTTAAGACCTCTATATATTTAGTCATTAATAGCCAATAATTTCTTTCATGTTTTCCTCCAATCGATAGCAAACATCATGTGGCACACTTTTACAACTAGTTACATCTCTTTTTTTCCTAGCAAGGTGTTGTTTCATTTTGTGTATTCCACTACCACCAAATTCTTTTCCATAGTATAGGCATCTTAAGCAAGGTTTGCCACCTTTTTCATTTGGTATTTCAATGCAATGCTCCCATATAGGATCTGACTTAGCTCTAATAGATTGTGTAGATGCAGCACTAGATATTTGTCCAAATGACATTTTCTAAATTTAAATTGAAAGCACGGATAAAACATGAAAAAGAGAGTAGAGCCAGGAATTAGATCATATCCAAAATAATTAGATCATATCTAGAATTTCAGATCAATAAATAACATAGCAATAGAAAATAGAGCAAACAAGCATACATAGAAAAATGGCTGGACAAATCGTGTATACATACTGCTCATTATACAAACTCAAATACATAGATAGAACATAAAAGCTAGAAATCAAACCTAGAAGGAGCGCAGAGCATATTGAGAATCAAACAAGCTGGAGCAAAATGAGAATCACATAAAGGCAAAGGCATGAGTTGGAGCTGGGAGGAGCTGGAGGCAAGTTGACTAGAGGCAAAGGCAAGTACGAGCTTAATGTCTCAACAACGACATGAAATTTAAGCCTCTGGAGTTGGCTTGAGGTCATTCGAGTTTGCCTTCGCAGTTTGAGAATGGCTGAGAATGGCGAGCGAGATGTAAGAGGGGGCGAATCATAATCAGAGTACAAGATGAGATTTGAGTAAGATTTCTGATTTGAAGGCTTAATTAGTTGATTGGAGATGAGAAGCAGAAAGAGGCGAAAGGGAGACCAGAGGCGCGAGACGGTGAGAGACAAGTCTGAGCTCTGAGGGTATGAGAGTGACATTATGAGTGTGAGAGGTCAGGCGAGAGCGAGACCAGAGGTGCAAGAAAGTAAGAGACAAATCTGAGCTTTAAGGGTCAGAGAGTGAGACTGTGAGTATGAGAGGTCAGACGAGCCACAATCGCGAGAGTGAGGTCAAAGATAAGGTCTCAACTCAGGTCTGTGGCATCTGTGCTTTCTTGGGTCTTAGACGAGTTACGTATGAGCCCTAAGTTTTTTTTTTATTTTTTTTCCTTGACCCCGATTAACCTATATTGAACCAACTCCAAGTTTTGGGTCAACTCCGGTTTAATGAAAACTAGACGGTTCCATCTAAGTCAATTCGGTCCAACAGCTTAAGTGGTTCAATTGGTTGAACCAGACCGCTTTACTTAGCAAGTGACAGTCGGACCATCTGGTCTGGTTCGATTTTAACAACACTACATGGTAGCATTCTGTACTGTTCTAAATTTATATGGATTGACTTGCGCGTACTTTTTTTTTGAAAAAAATGATGAAAAACTTATGCTTATAATATCTAAACTTCCTAGAAAAGGTAAAAAAAGAAAAGTTACGCGTAGTTGAAGAAATGAATGGGGTCAAAGTACTTATGGAAGCAAGGGGAAGATGGAGTATTTTAAATGTTCATTAAATTGCCATAAATTGAATAACAAACCATGGAAATGGAACAAGCAATTGTGATGTGAATATGTGTGTGCATACGTTGGTTGAGATGAATAAGTCACAAGCCATGAAGGCTCTTCAAAGAACATGCTTTCTAATTACATCTAATGATATACTTTTACTCATTTGATTTTATGCATTACTTCATTTTGATTCTTTAATTTTATAAAGTTTCTTTCAAATCTTTTAATTCTAATACTTTTAATTTCACTAAAAAAATTACCATGATTGAACTTTTAAATGATGATATATTAAGTTTAACTTTTTAAATTAACAATGATTGATATAAGAGATTATCATTTGAGATTAGTATTTCTGGGTTAGAAAACTAAATAGATGTTTTATAAAATTAAATGATCAAAATAAAATCTTATGTAAAGTTAATGAAAAATTAATTATTTGATCCCTTTAATGTCAACTCAATTAAATTTCAATCCTTAAATTTTAACCTGATACAATTCAATTCCTATAATTTTAACATAATTAAAACCCAATTCTTATAATTTTTTCCATTTAAAATGTTGGCCCTTGCATTTTAAAATTATAGATTAAGTTATACTAAATTAAAGTTTAAGTACTACCTTACAACTAAGTCAAACTATTATTATAAGGATTGAATTATAATGAATTCAAATTTAAAGATTGGATTATAATTAAGTAAGAAATATAGAAACTAATACTTAATTTGTCTTAAAGTTAAATTACCATAAGTCCACAACACAGGGTCTATCTTTAGTTTTATTAAGGGAGTGTGTTTCTTTTCATTACCTTTTCCCTTTATTATTTTTTAGTATAAATTTAAATTGTTCAAATTAAATCTATATCTTTTAAAATTATCAAATCAAAACCACTAAATTCAATTTAATGAGCTTGATTTATAGTAATTTTTGCTCTACTTTTTTTTTTGTAGCTAAAAACAATCAATTAGGAGTTTGATTTTGGTGCTTATCACTTAATGAACATCTGGACTGTCCAAATGAACAATTTGGACTGTCCAGATTTATAGCTTTTTATTATTTTATTTTTATTATAAAGAATATAAAATTTTAATAAATTTACCTTATCATCAATCTAAATAATATATATTTGATCTAGATAATTTAATTTAATATTAATTTTTAAAAAAATTATAAATTAACTACTCAAATATACTTTAAATAGATTGGATTATAAATACATCTGGACGGTTAATTTATAAAATTTTTAAAAATTTGATATTAAATTAAATTATCTAAATTAAATTTATATTATTCAAATTGATAAAAAAATTTATTAAAATTTTTTATTTTATATTTTAATAAACATAAAATAAAAATTAAAAATTTAAATTATTTAAATTAAAAAAATATGATCAGTTCAGATTGCTCATTGAATAATGAGCACCATACTGAAACCAATCACGTCAACTAGATGGGTGTTGTACTTTGTGTTCCAAAAAGAAAAAAGAAACAAAAAGACGAAGCAGCGTGGCGCTGCCCTTCACATGGAAGCAATTCCACGGACCCAAACAATAGGTTGCCACGTGTCTTGCGAAGGTACGCGATAATTCTTAGACAATTGTCCCGACTACCAAAATTACATTCAATTTCAATATTAATAACTCCTTGTTTTTGACTTTTTATTCGATTAAATTATTTTTTTATATAAATGCTAATAATTCAAATCTTCTTAATAAAGGTACTGCCAATAAGTCAAACCTCCTCGGTACATAATAGAGTAAATGATTACACACACAGAGCAACAGTACCTTAATTTGTTGAGATGACGGTAGATTTATCAATTTTATTTATATAATACTATATATCGTCTCAAATTTTATTAACTTTACATACATATTTAAAATCTAATCAGATCCTTCAAAATTTTCCTCTATTTTTAAAATATAAGTAAATCTTGTTGTTGTATAATTACAATAAAATTTTCAATATATATATATATATAGTTTAGTCTCTATTTTTAGATAAGCCTGCATAAATCTTAAAAAAAAATGTGCAAGGGCGATATATGTAATTTGAGTTATTAAGTATTTTAAATTATATTCTCCTGTATGTTAATGAAGAGGGATGGAAGACAAGGAACCAAAATTGATTGAACCTTAACGAAGTTTGTCGAGTTGCGTGCAGGACACCTTTTTGGCCACAGGAAGGAGCTTTTATTGAGGAAAAAGGTACAGTGATGATGTTATAGGACACACAGTTGCATACAGCTCAACTCATCCACCTAAACCTAAACATTATTCTATCTCTCTCTCTCAAACCAGCTAATAGTAGCCCCCGGTGATATTCTTTTTCACGGCGGCAAAACCACTCCAAAATATCAACCATTCACCAAAGATATTTTGGGACGTCTGGTTCACAATTAAAAAAAAGATCGCACGGAAGTACTGAATGATTCTTTATTTTCATTGGATATTTTCTTTCATAATAAAATATATAATGAATCCAAGTATATATATATATATATATATCAATCTCACATCATATTTTTTGGGGCGCGCGAATCGATATCAATGAAAGTGAAGTGTGTGTGTATATATATATATAGTTATATACAATACTCCTATGTACAATGAATTAAAAAGTGATGGTAGGATTTGTTTTAGTTGTGTTTTGTATGGGGATCTGGACAGTTCTGGATGCATGGGGTTAGAGAAGCGTACCTTTTATGAGAAACAGCTCACAGCTAATGGGAAGTTCGCTATTTGAAGGCTTTGATAATAAAAAGACAAAACCTATACGGCTTTTGTTTTTGTTTTGGCAGGTCTCATGAATCATGATGTTCCTGCATTCAACTTTTCACACACTCACAAGTCACGAGTGAGCTCCCAAAAAAAAAAATATCTTAAAAAATATATAAGCACATGTTTGGATTTTTTTAGATCTCCTCCCTCAAACTCTTCTTCTTGCCACCACATGATCAACATTGTCTAAGTAATATCTTATTTAAAAATATAAAATATTTTTAATTTTTAAAATATAATTATTATTTTTTTAAGTGTTTTTATTAAATAAATTATTTTATATTTATTTTAAAATATTTATAAAAATAAATATAAAAAATAGTTAATTTAAAAGTAAATAATAATTTTATTGAGGTTGAGATTCAATTAATTTTTTTTATATTTTTAAACAAAAAAAGTATTACTTCGTTCATTGCTTAATTATATGCCTCGAAACTATCGACCCCTTCATGTCATGTGACTGCCTAACTTGTCACGTACCTTCTCCGAAACACCACAGCGCTCTAAATCTCATGGCTGAAGTCTGGTTTATGTATTGGTTTTCTTTCAATTAAAAAAACATATTAACAAATTATAGGGGGTTATTTATTTATTTTTATGTACAATGAAGGCGTTTGATTTTTTTTTTCTTTTTTGTTTAGAGGGATAGACACTTAGCTCTTTAAGTGTAATCAGTGTGATTGAGTGCATGACATCCCATTTATTGTTATCGGAATGCAAAGTCATTAACAAAGTGTTTGATTGATCATTTCATCTCGACTTTGACCCCACCTCGTACATACTACATGAACTAACTTTGGACATGGCATTACTTATATTTTGTTAATTGATTAAAAATGATTATTTTGTGTGGCTGTCATATTTATGAAGTGTGAGTTGACACGGGAGAATAAATATGAGTAATTACTAGCTTTTGGATGTAGGGGGGTAGAAAAATCATAAACGAAGGAAATAATATACGTGGAAGGAGAGGCATGCAAATGAGTGATTGGAATGAGTTATAATTTGGGCTTTGGTGGTGTTGTTGAATATAGTGTTGATCATAACCCCACCTAACAAGATAGCATCTTCATCACGTTTCCACCCAGCCAAAAAAACAAATGTAGCATCTTCACGTGAACATCCATTTTTTAACAAAGAGTGATCTTAAGTGTTTCGGGACAGCTGTTTATCTTTTGTTTTTGTTTTTTTAACCCTTTCAAATAAATCTCTCTCTCTCTCTCTTTACTGTCTTGTCGTTCCTTTCTTCACTTCACTTGTTCCTGTTTTCAACATTCACTGTTAACTATTCATAAATTGTTCTGCTTTCTCGCTAAGCCACCACTTCAATTTCATTTTTTCTTATATTCCATGGCCCATTGTCCAAAAATATCCAAGAATCTATTACCACCTTTTGTTCAAACTAATTGGAACCCCATGCCATCATGTGGAATTGTAATTATCAATAACTGGAGGGAGTATATGGTAATATGGACATGATATATGTACCAAAATAGTAAACCTTACATGCTCAAGTATATTTTGGATTTAAATTAATTTTAACTAATTGAATTACCTAAACTCGGACAAAATCATCATCGCTATCATTATACATATAAACTATGACAATTTGTGCCAACATGATGTTAGTATTTTTGTCAGCACAACTCCGTCCACAATAAACTAATAATTCATTTAATATTAACTTCATTATTTTTGTTTCCCGGGTCAAAAAATCTTAAGGGTTAAGGTACAATTTTTCAAGAAGCACCAAACACTCTAAAATTTTTGTTAGAGTAATTTTGCCCTTAAAGTTACTAAAGTGAAGCATTTTTGCCCTTTTTATTAAATGTTTAATATTAAAAAATTTGAATGAAAGGGCAAAAATGCTTTATTTTGCTAACTTTAAGGGCAAAATTACTTAACAAAAATGTTACGGTATTGGGTGCTCCTCAGAAAATACTTCAGAGGCAAACCAAAAGTACACCTTCACCCAAAACTTAATTATTTTTATGTCAAAATATAATTTTAATCCTTTAACTTTATAAGAGATATTATTTTGATCCCTTAATTTCATAAAGTGTTTTTAAGTTCTTTAACCCCAATACTATTAGATGTTAGTTTTAGCACAAAAAAGTTTACATTAAACTTTAAATAATGACAAAGCATTATCAAATATTGACATATAAAATTTAATTTTTTTTAAATAACAATGATTGGCATAAAAATAACAATTTAAAACTAATGGTGTTAAGGTGAAGAGATTGAAAAAATACTTTATAAAATTAAGAAATCAAATTAAAATTTTATATAAAATTAAAACACCAGAAGTACAAGGGAAAGATACTTCGCGTTATACGTTAGTCTTATTTGTAAGAATGAAGGAATTGCAGTACCAAAGACAATCACCACTGATCAAGCAATCCCCATAATGCAGCTAGCAAGTGCATAACCAAGTAATCTTAAAATATACGAAATAAAAATTAAAAAAAAAATAATCCAACGTATATCCCTTGAGCAGATTGAGCAAAGGTGTATGTCATCATCCATGATTGCATAATTATCTTGCGGGAATTTTAGATTAAGTAGTACTCCATTATTTGAGGGATTTCTCTTCCATTCAAAGTCATCTATCTAGCAATATACGCTCAGTTAGTCATAAGAAAAGAGATCAAACTTCCATCTTTAGGGTAATAATAAATTAATTAATTGTCGCTTAACGATATATTATATAGAAATTTGGGTTTACTTAAATAATTGATTTCCCAGAGCTGGGGTGGTTGCCTGCTGATAGGACCATACTCATTTATGGAATAATTAATTAATAGAGAGATATGACCGAGGCGTCAATAATTAAGTGAAAATGACAATTCTAATGAACACCATCACACGTCTGTTTCTCTGATCTTATTTTAAGGTCATAAGGAACCAATAATTGGAACCTAAGATTGCATCCTTGGCAAAAGTACAAAACCCAGTAGATCAAACCAGCTGCTAACTCCAGTATTAATTCCACACAAAAGATCCTTCTTTCCATGCCCTCTTCTGGAGAGGGAAAAAAATGCATATAAACGCCCATTTTTCATCTTTTTTTTTTTAAGATTCAATGGCATATGTTTTTTAAAAAATTACCATTCAATATATTCCGAGACGGGTAATTTTTCTTTTAACTTGATGGTAATGTTTTTGAAATCATTAATATTTTTATTCTTCGAAAACTATCTATAAATATCTTTCAATATAGAGTAATTTTTTAAATCATGGTCTAGGATATTGCACGCAGGAAGCTCAAATAATATTCATGATCCACGAATAATATATTGTTAGACACACACACACACACACACAACACAGTTTCTGGGTCACACCAAGCCTTGAAGATGCATGTTTTTAAACTTTCCTTTTTTGTCAGTATTGTAACTTTTTAACTCTTCACTTTTTTTTTTTTGGGAAAACAGTGTTATGATAAATTATGAGTAATCCAGTGTTAATTTGTAAATGTTTTATGACATGGAAGGAAAAAAAATCCAAATCTTCCCTAACGTTAAGAAACCATGCATGTGTCTAATTATATTTTACACTTATTAGTAAGAATTACTTTTGTAATCAGGGGAAAATAAGTTACAGATTAGGGAAAGCAATTATTCTGGAGTAGAATACAACTAATAAGAGACAGCTTATATTAGTGAAAACGTGGGCAGTTTGTGGGCCGTGGTCACTGGGCTAGCTAAGCTGCTCTCTGGCTGTCTCATGAAAGCTCCATTTCAGTCTTTCAATAATTCCAGCCACCTGGGTTGGCTCTGATCGTGACATTTTCGTTATTATATTTCAATTATATATTTAATATAGTTATGTGTGATTATATATGTGACTCTTATTGGAGCTCTTAAGCCACCAATGGGGGAGTTTAGGTATATAAAAAAACAGAGAAAGATAAAAAGGGGGGGGGGGGCTTGTCTTTCAGTAGGTGAAGTTTGGTTGACTCAGAACGCTACAGCAACGAAAACTGTGATCTGATGGAAAGCATGTTACTATTTTTATTACTTGCACAAAAAATGTCGTAACCCTAATAATAGTTTACATATTAACTTTGGATTTTAGCTTATGGGAACTTGTTCAATTTCAAGGTTCACACATCACGCCATTTCATTATTAGGGTTCTTGTCCGCTTTCTGCTGCAGTGTTCAGACGAGGCCACCCATGGAGGGAGAACATTTTCTTTCTTTGTATATTGTTTAATGCGCAGTTGGACTATTTTTAACTTAATAATGTACTGTGAGAAAATAGGCGATTGAATTATGTATAATTAACTTTTTTTAATCACAAATTTCTGTTTTTATTCTCTGTTATATTATTAAAATATGTATATTTAATAAGACGAAAATTAAAAAATTTAAATTTTAAGATGTATTTAATGAGTTATAAGATTTTTTTTAATATTTAATAAAATATATTAAAAGTGATTATAAAAAGAAATTAAAAATATTTCTTTACAACTAAATAGTTAGGCATTGGTCTCTCAACTAATAATTCATTGGATATGAAAGGGTACGAAGCTAATAATGAGGCGCGGGTCTCTCCAAATTAGAAGATTAATTCATTAGTTGACATATTATTAAGTTTAATTATTCGATCCTTAAAATTTGGAAATAAAAAATGTATTATGGTTTCATTTGATAAGTCAATGATTTTTAGAGGTTTAAATTTAAAAAAGTTATTTTTGGAGATATATATATATATATATATATGTATATATATGGGGAGGATGAAATGGTGAATTTTTTGGGGGCGAAGAAAGGCCAATAATGGGAGAACGAAGACAAGCAATGATGAGAGTGAAAGGAACTTGGATACGTCAAAATATAAATAAACAAGAGTACATTTGTTTTATTATAATATGGAAACATATACACATTAATAACAAAGGTATCATTTAAATTGACGTAGAGGCACTTTGAACCGTTCTGATAGCTTGCAAGTCCCACCGCCAACCTAATCTAAAGTGACCTTTTTTATTTTTATCTTCTCCCTTCCCTCCTCGATCTTGTTCATCATTATCTAGCAGCTTCTTCCGGCCTTTAACTCGTGTCTCACACGTGCCTACCCACTTTCTTTAATTAATCCCTGTCGTTCAACTTGATTCCACTTTCTCTATTTGTAAGGAAAATTAAATCTCTTCCACATATATGCTCTTTTCCTTTATTTCGGTAATTTTAATTTGGCTCTACTTTATACTCATTTGAGATTGAATTTATCAATTCTAGGAACAACCACACACACACACACACACACACACTAATATTCTCATTAAGCCAAAATTTATGGGTTCAAACTCCTAGAGGTATAATAGCTGTATAGGTAATTAAGCTCTAACTAAATCAATTAAGTTGTCGATGGAATAAGTCAGGTTTAATTTAAAGATAGCAATATAATTCAAGTTAGTTGATCACGACTACTTTGTTAAAATGAATTTTGTCTTTCTATTATGATTGGTTTCATTTTAATAGCAATATAATTTTTTTATTTTTAACTAATAAGTTTTAAAATTACATAAATATTCTTATAATAACATACTGGATTAAAAAGCTTTATATGCTCAGGTTTTGTATGAATTCAGAAGTTATGACTTATATATGACCACTGGAAAAAAAAAAAAAACTCGGCTTCCGAGCAATTAATCAACTTTCACTACAAAAATTCTAATAGATTAATTAAGACTGTGAATGTTACAACTCTGAATAGAAGTTACTATGGTTCACGAGGCTGCGTGTGCCCAGTAATAGACCATTGATAAACTAAACATAAAAGGGGGAAAAGTATTTCGATATTTTTTTAGAAATTGAAGTCATATTATAAGAAAATCATTTATGACTCATAATCATCATCAATATAAATAAAATTTATTTGAAATTGCATTTCTTATAAACAGTGTAACTCACTTCAAACTCTATGAAATACATGGACTGTATGTCCAGTTAGATTAAAATAAAAAATAAAGCGAATCATAAAAAACATCTCTCAATATATATAGTTTATTAGACAAATTCAAATGATGAAACAAAGGCCATAAAAAACTTTTAAAAAATGGAACTACAGAAACAGTACGTTTTTGTCCTAAAATAATTTTCAACAACATTTGTATTTGAAAAGACAATCAAATAATTAAATATAATTAGTACGGTAATTACGTGTGACAAAGGTAGAGATCCTATTCGTGTTTTCTAGTTACTTCTAACTAGAAAAGAACGTGGAACGAATAGAATTTCTTATGGCAGAAATTTTAGCCGCAAACTTATATATTTAAATGATTTGTTTATTAAATTAAAATAAGTAGCTTTTGGTCAAAAAATTCGGTTTTGAATTTAAAAATCAGCTTAAAATGTTTATAACAATAATGACTAACATGGTAAGTGCCGTATGAAAAATATACCAACACTAGTTTGATTAAAAAATATACCAACACTAGTTTGAATAGTTTATAACTGTATTGAAGAAAAAATAAAAAATATTTTGTAAAATATTAAATTTACATCATTTAAAATTCGATCTAATATATGATATTCTTGAGATGTGCAGTGAAGAGGTAATGGAGACAAATGTAAATGAAGAGAAGCCAACTGAAAAATGTGTTCATTTTTTAATTTTTAGTTACAGAATAACACATTGGCCTATGCTGATTGTTGTCAATTTGTTTAAATTACTATATATGCCTAATTATCTCCAATAAGTTCATCTTTTTTGGTTGGCCGATAAATTACGATATATATAAATCTTGAATAAGTGAATCTCAATGAAATAAAATATCTACCTTTTTGCATTGATTTTTTTTTCTCCCCTTTTTTTTAAGATCAGCCGAAAACGTTCTGCTGGTAACATTTGGAAAGAGAAGGGAATTCAATCATGAACATTGGAAGACGTGCGTGGTTCGCTCACTCTAGTGTTATTCCGGATAATAATGCAGAATATCCATTATATTTTGATTTGATTCTTTATAATTTGATGATGGGAATTTAAAAAAGTGATATTAGTAAGCAAAGAGTGGTCATTATTTTACTATACTTTAGCTGGGAATACGCAAAATGGACTATACGTATAATTATATATATGTTTGATATGAATTGGCTGATTTATAGGTTTACTTAATTCGCAAATTGATGTTTTTTTATTACAAGGCAAAGGGACTTTTAATAAAGAAAGAAACATGAATGGCAACGAAAGAGAACAACGAGAGACTAAATAAATATCCACTCATATAAACGAAGTTCGAAGAAAGGGGCTAGGTAATATAATTATATCGTTGGAATGATGAAGCAAATCGGCGATGGCGTTGCTTATTGAAAGTTAAAAATCACGTAAAATTGGAGAAATTCAAAATTGCAATGATGGAAGATAGTGCCACCAATCAAATTTAGTCAGGTGGCACTTCTCATCATCATCTCTTTCTCCTAACTTTGTACGTTAGCTTCCAGACAATAATTTGAAGTTGGGACAGCCAAAAAGGCCCCCAAATGATTGCTACCCACATTATTATTGGTCTTCTTGTGTAGCTACTAATTCGCCTATCTATTTGCTTTCCAAATTCCAAGCAGGAGGCCATTCAGTTTCCCTTGGAACTTCCATTTTAGAAAAGACTTTAGATTAGATTTCTGGTGTATAAGTATCAACAAAAATTGATCTTGTTCGAGACGCAATGTGAGCATTTTTTTTTTTTCTAGCGACGATTAATTATTTCAATATGATGCAATGCTATATCTTGTCTTCAAAGGTTGTGAAGTCGTGCATGTGCAATGAGTCATTATTTATAGTTTATGAATAAAGCGGTTATTTTGTAAATTATACATATACAGAATATAGATTGTTGATTAGGTATGTACCTAAATTGCATTGGGGAATTAAGGACAAATATATATAAGGTGTAGTTTATAATTAAAACAAGATGAAATGGTGGAAGATCATGAAATAAAAATATCGTGGGCAAGCAAGGACGAGCAGTTAGGTGCCATGGTCCTTGGGTAGTCCTGCTCCACAAGTTGTTTGGTGTGATCCAGAAGTATCTTGTCTGTGAGGAAATTAACCAAAGTAGATGCATGCACTCTCAATTATTTGATGTGAAGCTTCATCAATGGTGGAACCCATCCCCACTTCTGTATCCGAGATCATCATCGTCCCTACTCTTAAACCTAGACTTCTTTGTAATAAGTGCTTAACTCTTATAATGTCAATCACAAATAATTCACATTCATCATCAATAATGGCCTCTATCAATGAACAAGACAAAGTTTTTTCAGCCTCTTATGATTAATCTTCAAGGTGGGAAAATCTATTATTAATTGCCTTTTGAAATTATCATGGCCACATATATATATATATATATATATCGTTTGACGATATCCTATATTCCAGCTAGCCATGCACGAGGCTACCCAGCTTCACAGCGTCCCTGCCCACATTACAGGAGCCATATAATTAAGATTCCAATTTATAAATATAGCTACCCTGCCCGCATACAGATAATATTTGAGGTTGATGTTGAAACTATCTCATTAATCAATCAAACTAATCACAGAAAAGTTTAATGAGCGTATGAGAAATCCTTCTTTGTTCTAGAGATGGTATATACTCGAGTAATAAAAATCTCAATTATCTTGAGAGTGGATAGATTCACAACTGACCAAGCCTCCTTAATTTTACGAAGACACTGGCTACATATACACACACACACACACATATATATAAGACTTTTGGTAGAAATAAAAAAAGTCACCATCAAATATCTATTTTTGATAACGATAATTAAAAGTTACTGCAAAAATGGACCAATATCACTGTCAAAAGTCGATGACAAAACTTAATTTTTTGATAATAACTTTTAAATGTTACTGTTAAAAGTTCACTTTTGATGATAAATTTTAACCCACAAAAAATAAATTTTTAGCGGTGATAAAAGTATTTTAAAACATAATTTAAAATTTTTAAAAAATTAGATAATTAATTTTTGTAAAAATATTTGTCATTACTAAAAGTATATTTTTAAAAAAACTAAATATAATTTAAATTTTATGAAATAATTTATAATATTATTAAAAAATTCTTATGAATCATTTTAAAAATTTAAAATTAAATAAAATCATTCAAAAGCTATTTATAAAATTAAATTTCTTATTTTATATATATAATGAGAAATAAATTATATTTAGAATCAAGAAATAAAATAAATAATAATGAAGATGTGTTAATTTTAATTATTAAATTATTTTTAATTTTTGTATTAAACATAATATTTTTTTAGACATATATAGCTCATCTTTTTTAAGAATGATCTTATTAAGTTAGTATTTTAATATAGTATAATATAATTAAAATATTAATGAGTGATTACTTGTAATTATAATCAGGCTAAATTATACATAAATACTTACTTACAAACATATACATAAATGATTTTGGAACACCAAAGTTGTATAGATTGTAAGAGATATAAATGGTATTATAGACTACTTGATACATTACAAACTTAATGCTTGACATATTACAAATATAGTGTCTAATCTTTCTGCCGAGCTCTAATGATTTTCCAACAAGGATGTATTGTGATTCTATCTAATGTCTAGGTTTCCATTGTTATGAAAAAAAGAAGTAATGAGTAAGATTTTTATAATAGATTATTATTAAGAAAAATTATTAGAAGTAATGAGATAGAGAACGATTAAAAGTTAGTCAAATCAATCATATATGAGATTCTTGTAATTATTTTATATTGTACAAGTTTTTAGTATTCATTAAAAATTTAAAATTTTTCAAAATGACTATTAAAAAAATTTATATGATTAAAATAATTTTTTTATGAAAATACTTTTTTAAGACAATTTAAAAATTATAGATAAAATTTATTTTTAATAAAATAAGGTGAAGCATTTAACTTGGGAGAAGATAAAAGTTTAATAATTTATTTATTAGTTTTCCAGAAAAATATGAAGGGAAAATATTAAATAATTTATTATGTCATGCCTTCAAGCTTCTATATCTTCTTGGTGTTCTGTCATCAATCTTTCAAGTATTTTATTTTTAATTTTCCTCATTTAGTTCTTGTTCTTCAAATTATTCACATTGTTTAATTTGTTAATGTTAAATCAATTGGGATTGTTGTTGATGAGAATTGTTGTTTAATTTATGCTTAAGTTAAATTATGGATGAAATTATTTATAAACTTATTAAAATTTATTTATTTTAAATTGTAAAGTTATTAGAAAGTATTTCTTATTATCTGGAGACTGCCTCAGTTAAAGAAATTTTAATGGAAGTCCAAAATAATATAAATCAAAGACAAGATGCTTTTGAATAAAAATTCTACCTCCAACACTATTGTACTTCTAAAGCTCGAAGATGAAACCTCTAATTAAAAAGTATAATTCTTTTACCAGTTGAAGCCTATATAATGTTCTTCATCATCTTTTTATTTTAATTATGATATATCCACTTAAATTTTTAATTTAACTTTTTTTGTTTTGCATCTACTTTTTGTTTTCACATGTCCACCCATTTCCTTCTTGAAGATAATGAAGAACAATTGTCCAAAATGAATAGTGATAAAATTTATATGGTTAAAACATATTTGATATGAAAATAATTTTCTAAGATAATTAAAAAATTGAAGATAAAATTTATTTTTAACGAAAGAAGGGGAAGTATTTAACTTAGAAGAAGATAAAAGTTTAGTCATTTATTTATTAATTTTTGAGAAAAATATGGAGGAGAAAAAGAAAAAGATATTTAATGTAAACTAATATAATACATACTTATAAATCAATTATATATTTAATTATTTTCATTTAAAAAATAAAAAATAAAATTTTAAAAATATTTAAAATGTTTATAATGCAATTATTATATTTTAAGTTCATCTTCCTAATAAAAATAATATTTTTTGCTACAAAAATAGTATTTTATTAAAAATATAATACATATGCACTCATATAAATTATTTTATCATATTAATAAATAAAAATATAATATAATATACATGTATATCTTTTTAATAATATATTATTTGATATATGTGTATGTAGTTAGATAATATATATTTAATTTTTTATATAACAACTATAAGTGCATTTTAATTTAATTGATAAAGAGAGATGACTTAAGGTTTGAGAGGTGAAGATTAAGGACTCAAATCTTAATTTGGGCATATTTTATAATAAATATGTAAGCACGGCATGGCAAGCGAAGGTGTAGATATGGTGGGGTGATGTGAAGCGAGGTGTTAGATAATGTAGTATAAGATGGTGCATATATGGTGGGGTGATGTGGCACAAGATGTTAGGCAACATGAAGAGGCATGCACACATGACAAGATGATGTGGCATGATATGACTCTTTTATTTTTTTTAATGACTAGTCATCGCCAAAATGTGCACACAAAAAATCTTATCAATAATAGTTTTTGGTGACAACAAACATAATTTTCACTAAAAATATACCTCTAGTGGCGACTATTGCTGCCACCAAAAGTATTATCTTTAACGGTAACAAATATAACCATCACCAAAAGTATATCTTTATATTATCGTGACAGATTAATTTTTAACAACCACTAAAGGTATACTTTTGATGATGACTATATTTATTACCGTAAAAAACTATTAGCAATGAAGCCTTTAATGAGAACCTTTTAGCGGCTCCATCATTTTTTTTTTTAATTTGCGGTATGAGATGTAGAGAGAAGGAGAAGAAAACAAACAGTGTGTTAGAAGCCGTTTGCCTGATGAGTAATGACGTCTTATAACATAATGTATTCAATGTGCAAAAGACTACTCATTACTTAATCACTTAAAAAATTTAATTAATTAGTTAATTTTCTCGCAAGTTTTTTAACTTTGTGATAGAGATAAAATTGAGAGTTAAATGATTGTAGATTTTACTATATTTAAATGGATCGTATGAGGGTTCACTTGTGTGATTTAACTATTACATTTCACATGAGATTATAAAAAATCAATATGTTATGAACTCAATAACTAATTAATGCAAATCAACAACATATATCAAATTATTTCAATAGTTGAGACATTATCCAGTGCTACTGCAGCAGTCAAATTTATATGGTAGAGAGAGTATTTATTTTGCCTTATTTATTAAATAACTATATGATTTTTGTATTTATCTTTGTCCTTTTGCCCCTACTAAATATTGGGAATATCGTTATTAAATGCTAGAGTATTTTATTTTTAAATTAAGCATATTATGAATTTTTGGATAGAGTTAATGAGATTTGAGATTTTTTTTTAATTCCAATGAAACATGCATGCTAGAAGTAACTTATAAAAAGAATTTGAGAGAGTATCTTATAAGTTGCTATAGTTAGGGCTACACAAAGAACTGGACGGCATTCAATTTGACCTAACTCAAAGTTTAGTTCTTTCATGAAAAAGACTGGTTAGACAACTCATAATTCAATCTTGTCCAGTGATAACATAAAAATTAACAGGATCAAATTTGGTCTATAAGATTGGAAGATTGGTCCTATTAGTCCAGTACTCACTTAGTTATTTTTTCTTTTTCCTTCGCGAGAGGTAATAATTCATTTCAACCTAATATACTCAATTAAGATAATAAAATCACTTATAATCATAATAAATTCATAATAATTTCCAACAACAAAAAAAGTATTTCAGTTATAGTCCAAATGATTTAAATTTATAATTTCAACAAAAACAATACTTAACAAACTTCAACAACACTATATTACAGCAATAATTTAAAAACAAACTCAACAAATTTTTATGCAATCATCTCGTTAACATCAATTACATTTAAAGTATTTGTCAAACATAAATTAATTATAATTATATTAAATAAATTAATAGGACCATACTGGACCAAGTAGTTTAAATGCCCAGTCTCCTGTCCAGTCCAACTCAAAAAAATAGTTTGATTTTTTTATGTTTTTGATCATAAAGGACTAGTGTTTATATAGACCGGACATGATAGGATCATCTTGAGTCAAACTGAATCGGATAAGATCGAATGACTTTTGTACAGCCCAAGCTACAATGATAGACTTTATATTTGAGCGCATGGGAGTTGGCTTCGCACTAATAATTTTGAAGTTTTGACCCAACAACACCACATACTAGTAGTATTAACGAGCTTGTTAGGTGCAACATGTACATGTGATTAGACGGCCCTCTGATATACACGTTTCACTTGTATGTATACTTCGACTGTCATTTCTTTTTGACTCGAGATTTTTCTAGAGGCATAATGCCAGCTAGCTAGGTGAGGGATGGGCGAGAATAATATGAGACAATATGTATGAGACGCACGCACAGGCACAGAGACCACTCAATGTGAGCGCTCAAGTCAGGGAGAGAGATGGAGTCCAATGAGACCAAAGCTGATCTGGGAAGGAGGACTGTATTCAGATATCAAATGTGTGATCCCTAATTATCACTCGCCTCCTTTACTAATTTGTGGCCTCCCTTCTTCCATTATCCTGCTCTCTTCCCTACAATATGAGGATGACCGCCCATCATATTAGTCATTTTCACTTTCATAGTTCTTTATTATTATTTTCACAAACTATATATTGTGGTGCACAATAATTTAAGAGCAATGAATTCAAACAAATATAGTAATCATTCATCCTACTTTTCGCTGCTCATCAATGCACCGCCCTTCGTGTGCGTACATAATTTTTGTATAGTTAGCCTTCATGATTTATCCCTTAATTTATCGGTTAGTTATTTCACAGATTAGGAAAAAATGTTTATTGAAAAGAAGATGAAAGCGATTAAATTCAACTCTCTCTCTAGATGTAATGAAATTGAGGATGATGACAGCGGTGACAATGATGATTCTTATATTATTATTATTATCAATGAGAGAGCATAGCTTGTGGAGGACAATTTAACAATACAAGTCAAATAAAAGAATGACGAATCTCTAATTTCATCATCCAGTGTTAAAGAACTTGAAAAGCAGGCTTCATTAGATATTCCTATATTATTTTCCACACGTATTCACTCCCCCATCACCATCACTGGTATTTGGACCTTCTGTGTATATGCAGAAGCTGGTCGCGATTGAAAACGAGAAAAGTATGCATTTGCATGTTGAATAGTTTGAAGCCACCCAGTTATAGATAACGGAAAGGCACCAAATTATCTGAATGATTTTATAAAATAGTTTTATTATATTTTAACGTAACATCTCATCACAGCACTATTTTTTTTCTTCCAATTAACTAAAAAAGACCTCAGTTATTTATCGTTTTTATTTTGGACCATAGTAGATCTATTTCATATATAAATCCTTTATCTGAATTAATGACAGTTAGATCTTTAATAAATTTTTTTAAAAAAATTAAATTGTAGATATCAATTTATATAATTGGAAAGTCAGGCATTCTACTTAAAAATAAGACATTTAAATTAGAAAAAAAACTCTCAATTTGTAATTGAGATTCTTGTTTGAAATTATCTGATTCAAATTTACAATTCAATTTTCAAAAAATTTTGTTAGAATCTAACTATCATTAATGCCTCTTTTGAAACTTTTGAATCAATCTCCCCTTAATTAACCCTGTGAATTGTTTTTCTGAATTAGAAGAACAAGCATTCATGGCCTAATATTACAAGTGAGATTAAACCCACAACCCTCTACTTACCTGGATTGAGCCTTGTGAATTGTTATTTTAATACATTGTTATTATTTATATTCATGTGTGTGTCCTCCTTTTAAAAAAACTGATGTAAAGCATACATGACAACACACATGAACTATTGCAGATACATAAATTATTTAATTTATGCAAAACTGGCTGTCTGGCACTGATGCAGTAATAGTAGTAATTTAAAGAAGTATTGGGTTGATGAACGTATAAATAAACGTAATTTATTTAAATGCTAGAATTGAAGCCAATGGAATGAGAGGAGTAATTAGAAGGGTACGAAGAAGAGCAGAAAAAATTCGAGGGATTGCTGAAACTAGGGTTCCGAATCACCCATGGCACCATGTCTTCAAGCAGTCCTTGTGGGCCCACGTCATTGGTCGAGGGGAAGATAGCGTCCGTTTCTATGGGCTTCTGGCCGGTATGAGTATGACCTTGTTCACATTCTCGGCCTTCCTCATGGGCTTGGGCTTGTAAAAAGACCGGCCTACAGTTTTTCAATGGTGGATGGGCTTGATGACCTGGTTGGCCCATGAGAAAATATGGGTAAGCATAGTGGAGATGGAGCCCTTCATAAGTGACAATAACAGTGTCAGGCTCTTCACTGGATCTCTCCACTTGCTTCTTGGCACTGCACCTTGGGTTTGTGCACCTATAGTAGCTCCTTTGTTATTACAACAAAGAAACAAGAATTGCCGCCATCCAAGTTAGCTCCTTAGACAGTTTAGATTTAATTTTTTATTAAAATAATATTTAAATGTTAAATTTTAAACAATAAATAATCAAATTCAGACTGCAGTGAAGAAAAAATTTACATAAGATTAAATCAGAACCCTTCAAATGTTAATGTTAATGTTAGAAAACGAAGAAGAGGTAAAAAAGATGGGAAGGGAAAATGAGATAATTATCTCTCCCGATTAATTAGACAATAAGTATCATATTCACTTGCAAACTTAAATGTCCCTAGTTAACTAAAGTAATTTCTTAATAGTTATAATTGTCGGAGGAGAAATGAATACTTAACATCAATTTATTGTAAACAGAATACAATAAAAATTAATTAAAGTTATTAGCTAGAAACAAATTAAATGATATCACATGAAATGAATAGCAAAGTATTTCCTAGTTTCTAGCTCCGTCTATGAAATATGGAAAAAGGAAGATTAATTAGGACCAGGTATCTTAAAAAGGGAGATAGCTTAAGATGGATATGCTTCAATAGATGGTTTAATGACTTATACGTCGACCTAGGTACCTGTGATTCACTCTTAACTCGATTTGTATGATACTACCTATATCCGTCAAGAACAAAAACACATATAGGGTATACTCATTCTTTGATAATAAGTAAATATTCTCACATCACACATCACACATCACTAAACTATTATATAGAGCAATCATTAATGAGTAATGACAAGAAGTTTCACAAATTCAATTTGCATACAGTAAATTCTTAGTAATTAATTATTGGGTTATTTTCTCAAAGATACTTATATTTGTTAAGATATACTCCCTCTCGTTCTCTAATTATAAGACAAAGTTTCAAAATCTTATTTACATTGTTCATCCTAATTGTATCAAGTTACCCTTTATGATGACCATTAATTTAGTGAAGGGCAAAACTGAAAAACTGAAACTTTTTTTTTTCACTAGTTTAAGGATATTGACTGTTATTCCTTAAAAATCATGAAGTTGGTTCGCTTAACTTATAATTAAGATCAGGAGTGGGTACTAAAAAATTAATTTGATTTCACAAATTAACCGAAATGAAGTAAAATTAGCAAGTCGGGGACCAATTGTAAGATTAATCATCCCTTTAATTAAGTTGGTTGTTGAAGAACTGATAATAATTAAATAGTTTAAATAGTTACCTAGGATTGGGGCTGTTCTTGATAGATTTCTGGCCGTACTTCCTCCACTTATATCCATCATCGCTCAACCCATTGCCGCAGCACTTGATTTTCAGGCTATACTTGTTCTCACTCCTGCTCAAATTCAACCCTCTTTCCAACATGCAAACTCTAATAAATTAAATGGCACATCAAATTATTGGATCCTCAATATTAATTCAAGAAACCTAAGCTTATTTAGAAAGGGTACGTACCTGTGTGGTGATGATGAGAGGTGCTGGAAATATTGCTCTCTTTGGTTGGATGTCACTGACAAGGCATTCTCAATATCTGTAATGGTAGGTCCTGAGTACATGTTGGAGATGAACCTATTCATAATGGCTTGCTCCTCGCTTGATTTTCTCGTGTTGTAGTAACTCTGATAATCTGCATCTTCTGTTACCGCATCTAAAAATTCTCTCACAAGATCGTCTTCTTCTGACCAGGTAGTCCTCACAGCTTCCTCCATAGGTGTCTCAATCATTTTTTGACAGAGAGAAAGAAATTATGATGAAGAAGAACAAGAAGAAGAAGATAATCGGAAAAAGCGAAGCAGATGAGGAGGTGGTTGTGACGTATACGTGTTTGGCTCTCTTAACTTTAAAGTATAGGAGCTACTATACGGTTTTGTTTTATATGATTTCCCCTATTTTGACCTAATTTCTTTGGGATAATATAATGGATAATTTAATGATACAGCCCTACCATGGTAATTTAATTTAGTGGTAGATTATCACCAATTTATTTAGAGAATGAGTTTGTATATGTAGAGCATTTAATTTTGTATCAAACATGATGGGGTTTGATTTCCAAATTATATGTTTGTATGTATGTTGGAAGTTCAAGTTTATTTTTGCTGAAATATAATGCACCTAGCTCATAGAAAATATAATGTTAATTACCACAAACCAAACTTGGCCAATGTCAATTCGCATCCACGCTTTCAAATTCAATTCTAAACATTGATTTACTTCACAACTCAATTTTCAATAAGCTTAGTTATACTTTGGGTACTCTCTCTTTTCTATTTTAGGAGTATCTAAAATGGTATTAAAAATTCTCTAATCTTTTTATGGTCATAGTATTAAAAATAAAAGAAGTCTCATATCCAAAAAATATAAAATAGATGAATCCATACTTAATATAAGGAATTTAATACGGTATATAAAGCCAGTCAATTGGGGACAAAAATTAAAAAAATGAGTAAAGAAAATGAATGGATGAAAGATGAATTATAAGAAAAGAAAAAACCAGAATAAAAGAAAGAAAAAAGAAGAAAAGGAAGAAAGTAGTCGAGAAAATATTAGAGATAAAAAAAATCATATATATAAAAATTAATCATGAATATATAAAGTTTAAAATGTGTCTAATAAAATAATTTAAGTTATTTTGGTGAAATAAATTACCTTTAGACATATGCTTAATATAAAAAAAATCTAATATCTAGAACATTTGTAAATTAAATCCCCTTGTTTAGACATTATTATGCCGCGTGACATCACACGATCAAGGAGGTCATACTTCAATCACAGTACAAGGTCTCGCTTATCTAATTTATGATATTTTGCTGGCAGGTTGAGTTTAGTTTAGGGTGATTTCGCTTGAATGTATACTTGTCATTTCATTCGACATAACTCAATCAACTAGCACCTTATTTATTCGCAATAATTGACTAACTAAATATTTATTTATCAAATACTCGGAGCTACGGCAAAGAAAATTTCCACTGATTTCAAAGGCAAAAGAACATATATTTTATAAGTTCTTAGTGAATTTGATAGAAATGTACATGGTTCTTCTTTAATGTTATTTTGTCTTTGTCATAATGGGATCCATCGAATTCAAAGTTGATTGACCCGACCTCACCTACCATCCCATTTCAACCAAAGTAAAGAAGTCAACTCCCTAAAATAATTACTATTAAATTATTCAATTATGAGTGAACATAAAATGATGTATGTAGGAAGTCTCATATTAAATAAAAATTATACTTAATAATTAATATATAATAAAGAAAAAAAACTTATAAATTTAAGCTTTAAGGTTTTGAATTAAAATATAACATTCTTCTACTACTCTTACTTATCTCTCATCTTTCTCGTTCTCTGGCTATCGTCCACCATTCCTAACAAGTACATATCTTTTCACTTTTTGTATTTATTTAAAAAGCATGTATAATTACTCCCATGCAAATCGCAAGATGTCATATACCTCAAGTATCTTGAATAACAAGTCAAGCATGCAGATTAGATGATGCAGTGAAAAGTTGTCAAAAGCAAGTAAGTTATATTGGTGAATATGTACTATTGCATTTTGCTTGTCTCTTATGACTGCTCGTTGACTTATTTCCTCTCATCCGGAGATTGCCTCGGACAGAGGGAATTCTTGTTTTGTTGTTTCATGGCTTTGACTTCTCGTGTCCAGCCAAAAATCCAGTACCGTCCAAACAGAGCTAAAAGCAAAAACAATTAAGGCAATTTTTTCTCTAAAGCAAGAAATAAGTGCGGGGACCTCAAGGGTGACTGGTGAGAGTAAGAAGAGGGATAGGACAAACGGGTTGACTGTCAGAGTGGCCTTAATAATCATACAATAATCTCTACATATGTGTAATGTAATGTAGGGTAAGCTAAAGCTGGAACAATTTTAGTTGTATTTTGAATTGAATATGACAAGAAAAAACTTGATGGGGGCTGTGAATGTTTTCAAGAGACGGTTGAATGCTGAGATTGTCCCCAGCCTTGAATAAGAATTGATGGCAGGGAATGCAATTTTCTTGTCAAGTAAGAATCGGCATGGGCCTAACTTGCAAGCCCATCGTGTATTGGGCCAACCACTGATGCGATCCCAACCATGATTTGTGAGGGTAAGGAGGAGGCCGATTGGGAATTTAATTTTCAGGCTTTAAACATCAATGATGATTTCAATACTCCCGTCACATAAATAAATCTGCTATTTGGTAAAACAAGCGCTTAGTTCAACTGATAAGGAAATTCTATTAATTTAATTAAAGATTTTAAGTTTGAATTTTAAAAATGCAACAACATTTGGTGGCAGAGATTCTGCCAGAAAAAATTATAACTTGGCTCAATCCAAATCAGTCAGAGATTTATATAATTGAATATTTTATCAAAATTTATTTATAATTTCTACTCTTTATTGATTATTTAATATGTGAACTAAAGATAAAATTAGATAAAATGCCAATTTGGATTGTTTTAGGAAAAAATGGCAAAATTAACAGAGAAAAGGCCCAAATGAAGTCATGCGTTCGCAGACGTAACCAAGGGGAGAAGAATTGTTGTTTTCTAGCACCTGCCTCGCAGACATGCGTAGAAGAAGAGCTGTCCCTGCACATAACGTAAGCAAGCACAAAGAATTCACATCCTTTCACCACAACCGAGTGTGTGGTGAAGTGCTATGAAAAAAAAGGACCGCACGTTTACATCCCGAAGGTTTGACAATCTCCTGCTCACGGAGGAACAAGCGGACACGCACTCTTCGTTAATCACCCAAGCACAAACACGAATAAACTGTGCCTGACAGTTCACAGACATGAGGAATGGACACGTGGCAACTTCAGTTTAAAGCTAAGATAAAATCTAAATCAAATATATTAAAATATAGATACGACAGAGGCCTAATCTATCTGATTTTGGAACCCAACGATGATGAAATAATTATAAATCAACCTTCAATAATATCTCAAATCATTCAATTTTATATTTGAAAGCTAAAAAGCATATTACAAAATTTTAAAAAGTTCTTTCCAACTAAGAGTGAGCTTTCTCTCTTCTCTTCTTCTTTATATTCTATTTATGCTTTTATTAAAAATTGTATATGAGTTCTTTTTAAATTTCTAATCAAGATATGGAATAGCTTGATTGAGATAGATTTTTTTTATTATTTAGGTTTATTTATTCTTCCCATTGAACGTAATTGTTTGTCTATAAGATTTTTAATGTTTTTATTTGTATTTATCTCTCTTATTTTAATTTCTTTTTATATGGACAGTCATTTTATAATGTGTCTGTGGGATCTTTGAAGAAATGAGAGGTGAAAAGTTAACCTACACCTATAGAAAGATAGAAATAGATAATTAACTTAAAAATAGATTTAGAATTTGTTGTGACTTAGATTGTAACTTAATGGTTTATTTAAGGTCTTAATAGAATTAATGAAAGCTATTTCAACCTTAAATAAATACACCCTAATATCTTAAGAGGTAATTAGGATACCTTTACAACAATTGTTACTATAAATAAAGGGAAGCAGATGATTAATTGAATTAGGATAAATTATCTTAATAGGTTAATCTTGATTCCTGTTGCTTGTCTAATTGGTTAATTCATCATCTTTATCATTGTTTTTAATTTGTATTATTTGATTAACAACAGTTATCTCTTTTCCCTTTTGCGTTTGACTCCTAAAATATTCCAGTAATTATTACTAAATCAATTTCACACACTTAATCAGTTTACTCATTAAAAAAAAATCTACCTTTTAGAACTCTTTTACTTTCTGTCGGTCAAAAAAGAATTCTTTTACTTTCTGAATTATTCCATTCCATAATTCCATTGCAACAGTTTTTTCTTTTTTAAGGATTTCTCGAAGTACAAAGAATAAGAGAATGGCCTCTGCCACTAATTGAATTGATGCTAATACGACATAAATAATGTTCACGCATCCTACTTCCATTCCAATTGTACAGATCATCATGAGCACTGACAATGTGGCTACATAATATACATACATATATATTTGGAGCTCCTCCATTATATTTCTTTTGAACTCAAATCCCCATTTATTTTAATTTTAAGTTGCATAAACCTTATCTGTGTTAGGTAACGTAATCAATTGCTTTAGAGTCCTTACTTGATCTCTAGATACAGTAGACAAAAGTCATCAAAGCATAACTCTGTGTTTGAAATGAAAAGAAAATGAATGGTCATCTTTGAACATATGTATAGAAAAGTTAATAGATATACAAATTGGTTTGTCTGACAAGCTTTTAATGATAATTTTGATAATATAATTTTTGATGAACTACCATTTGGGTACAAAAATTGTATGATTTCTGACATGACTTAAATATTTTCTCTTACACATTTATCCACGGCCTTGTATGGAAAAAAAGTGAGAGAAGAAAATAGAGATAAAAGAAAACTAGGGAAAAAAAAGTAGATGAAAAAGAGTAAAGGACATTCCCTTGATAGAGTATAAAATATTTCCTTTATAAAATATAAGAATAAAAAATGTCTTTGTTTAACAGTTTTCTCCCGTTCCTATTTTCTTGTCTTGATGTAAAGAACGAGGTTGTATGTCACCTTCCTCTTCATCAGCCATCAACAACCTAGTCAAATGCCATATGTTACGCATAAAACACCCACATTTAATCTCTAAACATATGAAAAATTTGAGCTAGATCTTTTGTGTGTGTGTGTGTGTGTGTGTGGAGGAGGGAGAAGCATCATGGACGGCGCCGGAAAAGTCATTCAACTGGCAACGGTTTACTCCCAAAAATGGAGCGTCTCACGGATCTATATTGCTTCCTTTCCAAGACAATGCTAATTATTCAAGAAAGGGACGATAAGAATCCCCGGATTATGAATCAAGGAAATGATATACCTTTAACTTACTAATCCAAAAAAATTAAAATAAAAATATTGTGACTTCTAGCAATCAAGGACCACACAAAAATTACAAAAGACACGTAACGAATTAAAATCAAGATGATCCTGCATCGGCAAGCCACTGATAGAACATTGCAATGTAAAAGTTCTTCGTAAACCGGTTGGAGTTTCTAGAAGGCAGAGACACTACCATATATCGCAATCCATCTTTGAGTTATTGATATAATATGGGATCAGTTATAATTAGGATTTAATTTAGGATATTAGAGTTATCCATTAGGAATATTTAAATATGAATAAAAAAAGGATATTTATTCATGAAAATCAAAATTTATTATTTATTTTATTATTATCTTAGATATCAGTATATTTAAAATTAGATTTAGATTTAAGATTTAAAATTTAAATTTAAATTCTTATTATTTTATTATTTTAGAGCTCTATAAATAGAATTAGGAGTTTTTATTTATATTCAATTTTGAGTACAAAATAATAAGAGTTTCTTTAGCCAAAAAAAAAAAGAACAATAAGAGTTTATATTTTTTCAGCCTTCTTCCTCTCTTTCTTGCTCTCTTCTCTCTCTTCCCCATCCCATTTTACATCAATTTGTGCTAGAGATAGTTGCTATCACACTTTTATTGTCAATCTTATTTAAAAGTATAACTTTTCATTAAGATTTGAAGGTCCAAACAAGACATAGCAAACTCATTATTCAATACTATTTACTAAAGTGCTTTCATCACCTTTCACAAATTTGCCTTACCATTGGATCTTGAAATTTGCAATTTCTTCACTCATTTCTGGCATTGTAAGTAATTTTTTATCTTTTTATTGATTTGAATTTTTGTATTAAAAAAATAAAGAAAGAAGGGAAAAAAGAAAAGGAAAAAGAAAGAAGAAAAGAAAATACTAAGTGAAAAAAAAGAGGAAAAAAAAACCTTGTCATAATGCTTAGTTGCCAATATGAGCCATAGAAGATACATACATTTAGACTATCGATATGAAATGATGATCCATCATAATATGCTCAGTAGTAAGAAGATTATGCTCAATAGTACATATGTAATGAATATTAGCAATGATATGCCTATCCGTCGCAAGATATTGGCAAGAGAGCTATCGGTGTGGTTATGAATAGCAACAATATGAGTACACAAGCCATCAACAATATGAGTAGACTAATTGTAACAATTATGAGCATCGCTATCTTTAATTTGAGTATGCTAATCATAAGTGACATGAGTATGAAGATCAATACCAATATGAGCACATTGAGCAACAATGATACGAGTATATTAATAGCCATTGGCATGATTGTGTTGATCAATATGAGAATGATACTCATTATCATTATGAGTATGCTGACTTTCAAGAGGAAATAGATCAAGTTATAGCTAAACTAGATTGCTTTCAATAAGAATAGAATTGTTATTTTGACAAATTTATGGAAGATTGTGATAAAGTTAATAAGACAACCTATGAAGTTAAGAAGATAGTCAATCAATTGAGGAATGGAAGAACAAGCATCAAGCAAGCCAACAATAGTAAAAGCTCCTTCCTTATCAGTAGAAAATTTTTCAAACAATAATCAAGTTATCCACTATATATTAGTATAAGCGGCTCCTTCTCAAATTATTCCCAGCAAGGATCAACCATAGCTTAATGGTCAAACTTATGCCTTATCTATTGGAAAGGTTTTTCAAAAATTTTACATGCTTAAACCACTCATTCTTGCTAGAGCCTTTTCTTTTGCTACCTAATTTGTTAGAAGGAATTTCCTTATGCTTGCTCATATCAAGTTGCTTGCTCTTACTAGGACTTGCCTTTTTGTACCTTATCTGTTGGAAAGATTTTCAAATTCGAGCACTCAGCTAAAATTTATCCAGTCCTTCTTTGCGCTTGTGCCCTGAAATGGTGTAAATCACGTGATAAAGTGATTGTCATCCAAATCTTAAACCTTGTGATTTGTAAGGAGGTGACGTTTGATTAACAATAATACTCAAGATTCGCTCTTTTACTTTTTTAATTAAGAATGTGAGGTTTGGTTTCCAATTAGTAATAATAGAGATTAATGCCACATGTGGTCAGATTTTATAATCAATATCGAGACAATGGAAGAACTTACAGGCGTAAACTTAACTGATTGATTACGGATGGCTGAAATTAACCACTGCACAATACTGAAAAGTGAAATAAATATATCTGCACATGCCTCTCAGAGTTTACTAGCTATTAGCTAAATATCGAGCTGTTGTGATTTTGGAAGTGACATTTGATTAACAAAACTTACCTAGATTTTCCCTTAATCATATTCTCAATATGAGGCTTCAATTGTCATAATAATTAAGAAAAATGCCATAGACTTCAATCTATCTGATCAGAAGCC
Organism: Prosopis cineraria; assembly: GCF_029017545.1. Lineage (NCBI taxonomy): Eukaryota > Viridiplantae > Streptophyta > Magnoliopsida > Fabales > Fabaceae > Prosopis > Prosopis cineraria. The sequence continues at coordinate 39,543,567 of NW_026555344.1, read as the reverse complement.
TGTGAAATATAATCACGTATTTAATTTACTGAGATTACAAAACTGATTCATTATTATAGAGTTCTGAACCGCTTATACTGAAGCTAAATTATTAAATTAATATAATAATCCAACAAATGCTTTCGATGATAACTAACTTCACGGTTGTTAAAAATAATAATTAACGTCTTTAAATTTGGAGAAAAAAAAAACCGTGCCACTTTTCAATTATATCCTTCACACTGAAATTAATGATCAAAATAAAATGTATATAAGAATTAAAAGCTTGTCAACAACTTGGTGTAATTAACGAGAGATACTATTAAAAATAAATAAATTAACTAATTCTCTCTTTTGTTTTTATTATAGGGCTACTTCTAGAAGGATTTTTCGGTCCTAGGTACTTGATAGGGTCATAGTTATATTTTTATAATATTATCCTTATCTCAGCTCATTACTTATGATAGACAATGTAATGCAAATTAAAAAAAAATATTTAAATAAGGGTAAAATTTGAAATTTAATTTTTTTTTATTTTAAAAAAAGTTAATGAATTAATTACTTTTTCTGGGTTTTGGTGAGGTGGTTGATAAGAAATACTTACTATATCATATGGATTGGAGGGAATACATCTTTACCCCATATTTATGACTAAATAAGACTTTTAGAACTTTGCTTTATCATTAGGACTAGCTAGAAGGAGTATATGGGACAAAAACTTTCAATAGTTATGTTCACGGTACTCCTAATCAATTAAGGCCGTTCAATTCAGTGCTGGTGTCAATGTAACGATTTAATTTGTCCAATGGAATGCTGAGTTATATTAATGATGAACTCTGAATGAAAGTGGCTTAATGACAAATTAGTTCGTGTGGTGCATTCTTCCTAGACAAATAGGTAGTGTTTGGCATCAAATCTAATCATTTCAAGTCTAAATTTAAAAAAAAAAAATCATTAATTTGCAGTGAGATCTCTCCTTATTGGAAAACAATATGAAAAATTATAGTTCAATTGACTTCTATTTCGGAATATATATATATATATATATAATAAATGTCAACTAAACTTTCAAATATTTATTATTATAGCACTCTATTGAAAATACTATTTACTTATTTATTACACTTCACGAAGGCTTAAAGGTCAAAATATCCAAAAACTAATAATGGGTAAGGTGGGACTTTTTAAGGAAATTCATGACAAAAATAAAGCCAGCTCACCTTGTATTCTCGCAAGGAGAAAACTTATATATTTAACATTTATTTGTATCTAATTAAATTATAACATGTGAATCTTTTATAGATTATTTATTTTATAATAAATTTTTTTATTGATTAATATATTAATATGCACATGTTATGATTTGATTGGATATAAATATATTAAGTATATAAAGCTAAGTGTATAAGTCTTGCCCTTCTCACAATATGTAAAGATAGCTTGTCCTATTAAAATTTGCATACTATCTACAAATAAAAATAAAAAATGAAGAATAAACTCTGTCTATGAGAACAACCCACAATAAAGCAACTAAGAGCAGAAGTAATTGTTGGAGTTTTTATATTTGTGTGTTAAAATAAGTCTTAAAATGCTCAAGCTTAAGAAACCTTAGTATATATACATTGAGATAAGAAAATCTGAGCAATTAAACAGGTTAAGAGAAGTAGACTCTCCCACATAATAATGGCCAATATAATTGAGATTTGACTTTTTTCCCTGTGCGCGAATTAGATGCAATGTCAAGTACTTTAATTACCATTAATTAATTCTAATCACAATGTTCAAAAACAATTTTCTAGAATAATCATTAAACCATGTTTAATCATATCTAAGCCCATTGAAGTATATTTAATCGTTCTTAAAATCACCCATGATTTTTCAGCTTATATAAGCTTGTGCCTGCGACTTGTTTATACACAATGTTCTAGAGTCTTCAAGCTTTTCTCTTCTTTTTCTTGGCTTATTCCTTTCTAATTTATATTTCTATTGTTCCATCACCTAGTTCATTTTAGAAAAGGGTTTCACTTCGTCTTAGGGAGCTACTAACGATAGTGCTGAAATATCTTATAAAACAGAGTTCTTTGGCAAGACTGGAAACAGATTTTCTGCAGGATTTTTCAACAGTAATAATATGCGTGGCACCAAAAATAAAATTGAACCAATAATTGGTTAGTCACTACCATATGTATTTGATACGTGTTTATATAATATTAAATGTGGCAAATAGCCTCTACAGTAAGGCGATGAAGCACGCAACGTGGGGCTTGGACTGCTAATGTTGAAAACAACATAAAGCACAGAGAAGCTAGTTGGTGAAGTGGGTGTCCTCATTTGGATCCATTCAATTCAACAAGGTCGTACACATGTCCTGTGTATGGTTTTCAAATTTCAAAACCTTGATTGTTTTCATTTAAAGGAACATATTAAAACATCTCAACTTTGAACTAATTGACTCCTTAACAACAAAATCCCATAAAATTGGTGCCCTGGCCTCGACTGTGTGATATATCATATTGTTTTATTTATATAAGCGAAGCTTATTGACCACATATGTCGATCGAATTAACCAACGAAAGGATGGGTCACTGAAACACTCAATTCCTATTTGTACATCGAATCGCTAAATTACAATTAGTAATTACTTAATGTGCACTCTAAAGTTCAACTGGACCAACAGCTATAATCAGACCGAACGTTTTAAGATAGATGACTACCACAAAATGGACCAGAACAGTGCCTGCTTCCACAGATCTTAAATTTTAATTCTTCCCACAGGGGCTATAATATCTGCAGTATCAGCATAAAGTCCTCTATATATTAAGCAATCTGGTCCCCAACACAAACACGCACGTAAGAAACAATATGGCTGTCTCTCACTTTCCTTCTTCTTTATTCATGGTCCCCTCCGCGAGAACTTCATTGCTGCTTGGTTTATGGGTTATGTTGCTGTTTCCTGAGCTTGCAGCAAGCGTGACGAGGCACTATACCTTCAATGTATCGATAGCATTTTACACGGATCAGACTTTTTTTTTTTAATGTCATCGTATACTTATATTTTGTTTCGTCATCATCTGATATATTCCAGTTTGGTTTTGCAAGATCGAGTATCTGAACGTGACAAGGTTGTGCCACACAAGGAGCCTTTTGAGTGTGAACGGGAAATTCCCAGGACCTCCTTTAGTGGCAAGGGAAGGTGATAGGGTTGTGATTAAGGTGGTTAACCATGTTTCTAACAATGTATCTATTCATTGGTACGTATATAATATCTTCATCTTAATTATCATAATTAATTTAAAACAAATTCACCAGAGAATTTATATTTTTTGGACAACATTATTAAACTGGTCGAGTGGTGGTGTTTACAGGCATGGTGTACGTCAACTGATGAGTGGGTGGTTCGACGGGCCATCATACGTGACGCAGTGTCCAATTCAAACGAACCAGTCGTTCACATACAACTTCACCATCACAGGACAGAGAGGAACGTTACTGTGGCATGCTCACATTTCATGGCTCAGAGCAACCCTTTACGGACCCATCATCATCCTCCCAAAGCACAATGACTCTTACCCTTTCCCGAAACCTCACAAGGAAGTCACTATTCTCTTAGGTATACATATGACGATCACGATTATTATCATAGCTATTCATTATGCACTTCATTTTTCGTGATGAATATTCTTCCAGCTTGCTTCAACTAGTGTAATTTTGCAGGAGAATGGTTTAACGCAGACCCAGAAGCTGTTATAAGTCAGGCCTTGCAAACCGGAGGAGGACCCAATGTTTCAGATGCTTACACCATCAATGGCCTTCCAGGACCCTTGTATAATTGCTCTTCTAAAGGTTCCCAAACATTAAGCCTTCCAACCATGCATGCTCTTCAATATATATATATATATATATAACTAAAGGCGTTAAGTCAAATTGATTGGTTATGCCGAGATATAAGACATTATTTTAATCCTAAATATATAGAATGTATGCCTGCATGCATACACAGCCATATCTTTAATATCACTATAAATTATTCTGAACGCATCACTGCATGATTGTATCTCCGTACGTGCAGATACATACAGGCTAAAGGTCAAGCCAGGGAAGACATATCTGCTACGGTTGATCAACGCTGCACTCAACGACGAGCTCTTCTTCAGCATTGCCAATCACTCACTCACCGTCGTTGAAGCCGACGCCTCCTACGTCAAACCCTTTGACGCCACCATTATCTTCATATCCCCCGGCCAAACCATGAACGTTCTTCTCAGAACCAAACCTTTCTTCCCCAACGCCACCTTCCTCATGACGGCGCGTCCCTACTTCACCGGCAGCGGAAGCTTCGACAACTCCACCGTCGCCGGCATCCTCCAATACATACATCCTTCTCAACACCAATCTCCCGTCGTCAACAATCTCACCCTCCTCCAGCCAACCCTCCCACCCGTAAATGCCACGAGCTTTGTCTCAAATTTCTCGTCACAATTCAAGAGCTTGGTCACTGCTAAATTCCCAGTCAGTGTGCCTCAAAAAGTGGACAAGAGCTTCTTTTTCGCTGTGGGGCTCGGCACAACCCCTTGTCCCATAAACACGACATGTCAGGGACCAAGTAACACGACCAAATTTGCAGCCTCGGTGAACAACATATCTTTCGCACTTCCATCGGTTGCTCTTCTACAGTCCTACTACTTGGGGCGGTCTAATGGGGTGTACAAGACAGATTTTCCGGTGAAACCTCTGAACCCTTTCAATTACACAGGAACGCCTCCGAATAACACTAATGTGAGCAACGACACGAAACTGGTGGTGTTGAAGTTTAATACGAGTGTGGAGGTGGTGATGCAAGGTACTAGTATTCTTGGGGCCGAGAGCCACCCTCTGCATCTTCATGGGTATGATTTCTTTATTGTCGGACAAGGTTTTGGAAACTATGACCCTAACAAAGACCCTGCCAACTACAATCTGGTGGACCCGGTCAAGAGAAATACGGCTAGTGTTCCGTCTGGTGGTTGGATTTCCATCCGTTTCTTCGCAGACAACCCAGGTAACATAGTTGTAATTACTCTTACAGACATAGTTTCCAGCACGTAAGTGAAGAGGAGTACAGACAATCATATAAAAATATAAACAAGTTAAAAGCTGATATCATTGAAGAATTTGTTATGAAACTACTTAGGAAAGCTTTTTAGGAGGACAACTTTTTTTTTTTTTTTGGGAATTTTAGGCAGAGATTTATAAATAAGACATGGTTACACGATGAAAAGTACATAATGTAATAGACGCGTGTTTATTAACTTGGTCTTCATAATTTTACCTATAACCAGTTTACCTAAGAATTACTAATCAATATATTGAGTTCGTATTATAGAGTAATAATTATTTTACTGATATCTTCGTTAGATAATAATATTAAAACGATCAACTTTATTAACTTGGTCTTCAATATTGCTTCATACATTGAATACTGCTCAGTCCACCACTTGGCTAGCTATCAGGGTCATATTAAAGAAACCGCCCCCACAGCGCGCGCGCGCGCGCGCACTCCCCCCTCCCCCTCTCCCCCCACATCAAGTTCCTTTCTGCATTACCAGAAAGGGATGAACTTATTTTCTTTACAATCGTATCTCTGAAACCATTTCATTACGCTGTTCCTTGGTTGAGTGTAAAAAAAAGTGTACAAGATGACCTGTCCATATTCATTAATCTCTGTTCTTAAACTCGTTACATGATTACTGTGCGTGCGTGTAGATGAATAAGCAATAGGATATAGTTCATCACTTCTTTGTCTTTCCTTGTTGATAACATACAGTTTTTCGATCACTTTAATTAATAGTGCAGAAGAACATCATGATGTCTAAAAGGTGGTGGATGCAAGTAACATAGTAGGAGACAGAGATATTTTGGACAGAAATTATAACAATTTGTGTCTTAAAGAAAGTGTCGAATAACATAAATGTAGATAGAACGCCATTATCACAAACTAATTCCTGAACCAGAAAGAGCAGTGTGAATATCACCATATCTCACATCATTGCTGAAGTTTACTTTTTCAGTTGAGAAGGACTTGAGCTAGAATTTGGAATCCAAAAGGAACTTAATTAATTAATTCTTAAGGAACTTAGTTAATCTGCTAATGTGACAAAACAGGGGTATGGTTCATGCACTGTCACCTAGACGTGCACACAAGCTGGGGCTTGAGGATGGCATGGCTGGTACAGGATGGAGCAGCGCCGAACCAGAAGCTGCCACCACCTCCTTCTGATCTTCCCCAATGTTGACTTTGATTATTGATGAGTGATTGCCACGTGGGTCCTCAAAATAATGGACTCTTGCTTCAGATCTTCCCGAGTCATTTTACCTTTCTGAGTTCAATAATGAAATATGGGAATCGTGAACTTCTTTTATTTGATGTATTTAAGGATAAAACTGGTGAGGGTGACGTCATTGGGTTTTGTTTAGGGAATTGAACTGAATGTTACGACGTCGTTGTCATGTTGAGTTGGTAATTTGGTTGTTGACATGGGCTGTTCAACTTACTGGAACAGTCAGAGGGAGTTTGCCTTTTAGTTTGATTCATTATTCTTCAAATTAATAAAAAGCTGTTAGTTTGACATGCTCTCTCACTTGCTGTTTTGCTTCTGATTAAAGGCGAAGTGTTATATTTGTCTGCCACGTTAAAAAGTGTTTTAACATGATTATTTCTTAAAACTTGGATAAAATAAATTTATGGGAAGTTGACCCTTTGCGCCTCGAAGTTGCAAACTCAATCATGAAGTACCTCATTGAAGAAATTCTATCTCTGCTCTCAAGACATTTCATTTTTTTTTTTTTGGCCAGTCAAGACATTTCATTGCATATACAGGAATACTAAATTCACTTATATTTTTGAGTAAATAATTTTACCTTTTACAAAACATAATGTTTGTCTTTTGATGAGGGATGTAGTGGTGGTATTTGGCGTTTGTTGTATAATAAATTCAAAGTTGTGGGGGTAATCTTGCGTCACCGTCAATCTATTCATTTAAAGATTGAAAGCTTTAAGAACGAGAAATGGCTTCTCACCATTGTTTATGCGAGTCCAAATGCTATGAAGAGAAGGGAGTTGGGGCATGAATTGAAACATTTTAATAGCTAGTCAACTTCAATTTGATGCTTAGATCATTGGTGGAGATTTTAGTGCAACACTGTTAGGAAGTGAGCGCCATTCGCTTGCTGCCTCCAGAACCTCTTGTGACAGGGATTTTGGGATTTGTGTGGATGAAATGTCCTTGATTGACCTTGGGTTTGTGGGTCGCCCTTTCACTTGGAAGCGTGGTAACAGTGAGGCCTGTCTTGATCGCTTTCTGGTTAATGAACAATGGACGAGATTGTTTCCAAATGCAAATGTCATGCATCTGCCAAATTTTAAATCTGATCATCGCCCCATCTTGCTTAAAAGTGAGGATGTTCTGTGCAGGGAGAACGTCCATTTCGTTTCATTGCCTCTTGGTTACTACATATAAATTTTAATGTTCTGTTAAAGAAAAAATGGAACACGCAGTTAGGGTGGAATGAAAATATTTCTCAATTTGCTGAGTCTTGCAAGGATTGGGATAAAAATGTGTCTGGTCATACTGAACTGAGAAAGAAGCAGCTTTTGAGAAGATTGAATGGAATTACGCATGCTATTGCTGGAGGCCGCAATATTTCTTTTTTTGAGGAGCTACAATTACAACTTTGAAAGGAGTTAGAAGATGTGAGCATTCAAGATTCTTTTCTTTGGGCGCAGAAGGCCAGATTAAAATGGCATTTGCTGGGAGACCATAATGCAAGGTTCTTTCATTCTTATGCTGATCAGAAACGCAAAAATAATAACGTTGAGGCTTTGAAGGGTGATGATGAAAGTTGGTGTTATGATTAGGAACTCATTAAAAATATTAATTTTGATTTTTTTTTTTTACTCCTTGTTTCGGGAAGAAAAGGAAGACAAAGTTCCTATTGTTAGTGATGTGATGTATCCTTCTGTAATGACCAAAAAAAAATTAAATTAATTAATAATAATAATAAAATAAAATAATAATAATTAAATTAAATTAATTAAATTATCATAAAGTGTTTAAAGTGTATTTTTATTATTTTTCAAGTAAAAATAGGTCAAGGAGGAACTGTGGTCCAGTGAACTTTATGCAAATTACATAACTAATCTGTATTAAATTTCAATTTTCATGAGGCTAAGAGTGTCATTTTCATCTTTTAACTTTGGGTCAAGGCAGAATTACAAAAATGCCATTCTATTAAAATAAATAAATGGAAGATAGAGAGACAGGAGAGCACGGCTTGTTCATTCTCCCTTGGATTTTTTTTTCTAGAACTATCGCGAGAGAGCGTGGCAGAGAGGAGCTGAACCAGAAAACACATGCCATCTCCGTCTCTTTCTTCCTCCTTCGTCTTCAACTTAGCCGCTGCGCGTGCGAACGTGTCGTTGCTGTCCTAGTTCATAGCTTCTTCCTTTTCCTCTGTTTCTCACTGTCGGACCCTTCTTTTTCCTTCTCCATTCTGTCTGACGGAGGGTGGCAAGCACGTGAAGATCCGAGCTGTTGTTGGAAGTCCGAGTATGTTTCTTCCACCCCTGCTCGCAGCATCATCCCCTTCTTCCTTCCACTGTCTCTCGCTGCAGAATTTCTGCTTCTCTTGTTCGTTTGTGCTGCTGTAAATTCTCTCCTCCCCTGTTCTGCGATTCCACGTGTTGGTCTGGGTGTGCACGTTGGAGTTTTGATCTTCCCCTTCATTCTTTGTTCTTCTGCAGCAGTGTTGATCATGTGAGTGTGGTTGGATCTTACTTCTTCTCCTTTCTTTTCTGCTGTGTGCACGTGATGGTAAGAGGGAGGTTTGAAAATTTTTCTTCTTCCCTCTGTTTTAGTTGCAGCTTAGGAGTGGAGAAAATAAAGATGCATTTTCAAGTTGAAATTAAAGGTTAAGGAGTTCATTTGAGGTAAGTGCCCACTTAAATTGCTGTAGTTATTGTAAGAGGAAGAGGAAATCGGTGTTCTTTAGGATGAGATTGGTTAGTGGAAAGGAATTAAAGCTGGGAAGCATTATTAAATTTAAATAATGATGATTGATGAATTGAAATCAATATTAATTTTGTGAAACTTTTTGAAAATGGAATTAAAAGAGAAAGTAAGAGGGAATTATGGATTAAAGATTATGCCTGTGAGATATTTGATAAAGTGCTTATTAGGAGAATTAGGCTTATGATGACAAGATATATGTGATAATTATTTTATTGTTAATTAGATAATAATTGGAGGAAAATCCCCTTAAATAGATGATGGAAGTTTGATTAGTTCACATATTAATATTGAGAAATTTTAGAAAGGATAGTGAGAAAGAAGAGACTTGGTATTTGTTTAAATTTTGATAAATATAATAAGATATTCGATAAAATGCCTGAAAGGAAGAATCTTATTGGATGGTGGAAGATATATGATGATTTTATTATTGATAATTAAAATTATTATAGGAGGCAGCTATTCTCCATAAAGAAAGTTAGAATTAGAGATAGAGATGTTTTGAAAGAGTGTTTCTTTACTTGATAATCCAAGGACGAATTTGCTATTTAAATATTAGTCTTTGAAATATCTATAAGTGTTGAGAAAGGTTGAATTTAAGAATGTCTACATCATCATCGTCAATCATTTTGAATTGGTAGTGTTAAAAAATTAAATAAATAAATAATAAATAATAAATAAAATAAAATCTATGGAAGAAACTAACTATGGTATTAACTTGGTATTAGGATTAAAGAGCAATCATTGTGGCAAAAGGGACCAGTTAGTAGTAAGTTATATATTCGGAAACTTTACAGGTAAGTGGATAGCGTCCCAACTGATATTCCAATAAAATTTTTACTGAAATATTACATTTTTATACAAATCCTCTTTACAGCAACAATCTAATTATTGGATATTTTGTTGATTAAAGTATTTTATTTTTGTGAAGTTATCCTTACCAGATTTGATAATTTTATTTTATCACTGAATACAAGTTTGGATTTTAATTATGAAATTTTCATTCTGGAATTTATTGAATTGATACAGAGAATGATTCTTGCGAGTTCAACTTCGAAGATTTTTGATTATTCGATAAATGCAAGCATAAGTATTTGATATGAAATGTTATTCTGGCAAGTTTTAACGCTTAAGAGTATTCATGCGAGTTTGATTTTGAGAATGAGAACTGTATCTTGGAAGTAATGATTTTCTCGCATGTTTGAAAATGGTTTTAAAAAGGGACTTTATATAGAACACTGGTTGCTAACGGCAGTTCCGTTAGCCCTTGGCGAGCCATGGTACACCTAGCTAGCAGGGTGTTTATAGAAGGTGCTAGCCCCGTGCGATGGCCAACGCACGTGGAACGGAGGGATGGTTACTCGTGAGCATCGTACTCACATTTGATTTCGTGGCTTTGAGCCGCGTTTGGTTATCATTATCCTCGTAGATTGTGTGTCCACGTTTGTTTCGTGGCTTCGGTCGCGTTTGGTTACTTACCCTCGTGGATTGTGTGTCCACGTTTGTTTTCGTGGCATGAGCCGCGTTTGGTTATTTACTTTCGTGGACTGTGTATCCACGTTTGTTTATTGTTCTGATAAGTCCCTATTATATGAATTTGATTGTTTGGAAATTTTACATCCCATTGGTTTTAAATAATACATTATTTATAATTATTTATTTATTTTACTGTTTTCTTGCAATCAAGTGATAATATTATTTGATACGATATTTTAATGGTTTGAGATTTTTATTTAAAATTTTATAGAATTCTTTTATTTCAAAAGTCTACTAAATTGTTATGAAGATCATTGCTTCTTTAAATTGCATAATTATTTTAACTTTATTTTTTTTATTATTCCTGTTCAATTATTTATAGTTGGGACATTATTCACTGAAAAAAATATTTTGGTCTCAGATTCATTAGTTGATGCTGAACCTCCTACCAATCATTGAGAGGCTTACTACTATGCTGGGTGACTACTTATTTTTTTTTTAAAAAAAAGTGCCTTTTCTTTTGATGTAAATATTCAATTATATGTTCTATTTTGAGATTATATTTTAAGTGCTCCACATTAACCATAGGTAGGATGCTGATCTGTAAATTTATATCGATTGTCTGTTGTGGAGGGGCAGTGCTCCATACTATTGATTTGCATATAAATGGTTGTTGTAGAAATTTCAGGAGGTCTCATTTATAGAGAGAGTTTTGCTAAAATTTTTACAAAAATTTTAGGAACCTTTTGTTTATATGGGAAATGCTATTACAATTCCCAACCTTATTTTAAATGAATTAAGATTTTAAATTAAAATTTTCTTGATTAAGGCTTAAGGGATATGTGCTTGTGTATATATCCTGTGCCGGTTACATCTAATTTTGGGACGTGACACCTTCCCTCCTATTGACCAGTCTGTGTTGGCACAGCGTGCTACTAGATTTCACAAATAGGAAATTAAAGCTGTGTTTGAAATGGGCCTCTCAAATCTCTTGCGCCTGATGGTTTTAATGCTCTTTTCTTTCAAAATCAGTGGGATAGAATTGGTAGCTCTATTGTGGATATTGTTCAATTTATTTGTGATCATCCGAGCACTATTAAAGACATTAATAGTACTCTTATTGTCCTCATTCTGAAGAAGAATCCTCTAGAGTCTCTTAGGGATTTGAGGCAGACAAGTTTGTGCAATGTGATTTTTAAGACTATAACCCAGTTGATTTCGAAGCAGATACTTTTCTCCCTCAGATAATGTCCCCGAATCAGTGCAACTTTGTTCTAGGAGGTTGTTCACTCTATGAAATCCATGAAATGTAAAAAAAAGGTTCATGAAAATTATGATTGATTTGGAAAAAGCATATGACAAGATTAACTGGAAATTTGTGGGCAAATGTGTTCAAGAATTACAACTTCCTCAATCTATGATTGAGCTTATTTATGAAGCCATCTCTACTGCTAATAAGCATATACTTTGAAACGAGGTTAAAGCTGACTCCTTTAGGCCCTCATGTGAGATTCGTGAGGGCGACCCTATGTCTCCATATCTCTTTGTAATTTGCATGGAGAAGTTAGCACACATTATACAATCGAAGATGAATTCAGGTGATTAGAAGCCAATTCATCTCACTAAGACGGGGCCTCCTATTTCTCATCTCTTTTTTGTAGAGGATATTATATCATTTGCTAATGTGAGTTTTCAACAAGTCGAGATGATTAGATCTTTCCTTGAGATGTTTTGTGAAGCTTCTGTGCTCAAGGTAAATTCTTCAAAAACCTGTATGTTTTTCTCTAGCAATGTCAATCACATCAAGTGCTCTACAATTAGCTCCTACTTAGAGTTTTCTCATACTATGGATTTTTGAAAGTATCTTGGAGTTCCTCTGCACCATAAAAGAATGAATAAAAACACTTCTAGGAGACTATTGATAATGTAAAGACTAGGCTCTTTAGATGACGACCCTGTTCCCTTTCTCTTGCAGGTCATAATACTCTAGTGACTTCTGTGACTTCAGCTATTCTAGTTCATGTCATGCAGACTTCTCTACTTCCTATTAGTGCTTGTGATCCCATCAATAAGTGTAACCATGATTTTTCATGGTATAGCTCTAATGGAGTTAGGAAAACACACTTGGTGGCTTTGGATGAGGGATGTCAACTTAAGAAGCAAGGGGCCTTAGTTTAAGACATGTAAAGAATCAAAATTCTGCCCTGCTCATGAAGCTTGGTTGGGGTTTGTGTAAGAATTGGGATAACTTTTGGGTTAAAGTGGTGAGGAAAAAATACCATTGTGGAGAGGATCTAATTCCTAAGATCAATGCCAAACGTCCTAATGTTTGGGCAGGGATAAAAGCCAATTAGGAGAAGGCAGAAGCAAGTCTGGAACGCAACCATGATAATTTGATGATTCATTGGCGTGGTGAAAAGAATGGCCTCTTTTCTGTTAAGTCTGCAAATAACTTGATTAAAAACAACTCACAGTGACCAGATCCAAGATGGAATAAAATTTGGAAAATGCAAGTTCCTCAACATTGCCTATGTTTTTTGTGGCTATCATAGAGAGGAAGGTTGCTTACTAACTTTCATAAAAAAAAAAAAAAAAGCACGGTACGTGTGCTAATGACAAGTGTCCAATATGCAATGAGGGGTTGGAAGATGTTATCCACATGCTTACAGATTGTACTCAAATGAAACTGATGTGGCAAAAGCTTGTTTCACCATCGGCTTGGTCTTGGTTCATGACTTCAAGTTTATGGGACTAGTTCCTAATTAATATCTCAAGGAGAGAGAGTGGTTCTAATGGGAGCTAGGGGCGCTATTCTCGGTGATATGCTGGGGTCTTTGGCATAGCAGGAATAACTTTGTTTCTAAGGGGAAGTTAATCCGGCATGATGTCATGGCTCGTGCACTTGTGATGATTGAAACCATTAGTGATATGAAAAAAACAATTATCTACCTTTGCACCTAGCTCTAATGCAGTAGTAGGGAGGATGACAAGATGGACGGCACTAAATGAGGGGTGGTTCAAGCTATACGTTAATGGGACTTTATCTACATCAAGCCATGCTATGGCTTGTGGTGGTTTGACCCGTGATGACAGGGGGGTCAATTTCGAATTGGTTTTCTTTGTCGTTTGAAGGAAGGTGATTGTTTAACTGCTAAATTATGGGCTTGCTTAGTTGGACTTAAAATAGCTTGGGACACTGGGTTGTGAAGAATCATGCTTGAATCGAATTCTATGGACACATTAGAGCTTCTTCTTCATGTTCCTAATCTTGAGCATCATGACTACAATATTTTGTTAGAGATTCAAAGTTTACGTGAACGGGATTGGGAAATTCAAGTGCACTATGTTCGGCGTGAGGGAAATACTGTTGCTGATTTCTTAGCAAAGTAAGGTCTGGCTACTCCCCTTGGCTTCCACGTGATGGTGTATCCATTTAAGGAACTTTGAAGGCTAATTGATTTGGATTGCCCTAATAGGGCTCATCAGGTTTTGGTTAGGTAACTGTGTTACCTCTTTATTTATCCCAAAAAAAAAAGAACATAATGTTTGTCTGTTTGATATGTTATTAAATTCTCTATAAAGTAATCGAATTGTTTGTTTCTCATTCTTCAAGTTATAACTTCTAGGTGTTTTGTGCATAAGTTAAAGTAACTAATTTTCATATCAAGTGCTATTTTAATATACTCTCTCTGATCTTTATTATAGAACACTTTTAACTGTTTCATATATTTTAAAAAAATTAATTTTTTTAATATCATTAAAAAATAAGATGTACTTTCATTTTTATTCTTGATTTTAAATAATAATACAATTATATTAAATACCATGACACTGATCAAAAAGGGGTAAACTTAGAAAAATGATTTAATTATTACAAAGTATCATATTTTAAATCAAAAATTACTTTTAAAAAATGTTTTATAAATAAGACTGGTGGAAGTATTTTCATTTATTTGTCTAGGACACTATGTAGTGTTGTAATTGCAAGGCTGTATAAAGGGATTTTGGGACTTAAGGCAATATTATTTAAGAGGCCTATTGTATTATTATTTATATAACTTCATATCATTTTTCTAGCTTTTTGATCTATAAAATCAAATATTAAATGTTTATAATCAATTAATTATAACATTTCACTTTTAATAGATAATATAGCTAATTCATTTAATCTATCTTATAACATGATTGATCTTAAATAAGATTTAAGTGATTTTAATATCTAGAAACATAGGTTTGATTCAGATTTGAGGGAGGAGAGATGAAAAACAAAGTGGTGATGGTAAGACAGCGATTGTGGCATGTATTTGGACGTTAAGATTAATCAAATTTAAAAATAGGAGTGATAATTGCAATGGAACGCGGGGCAATGATTTTTTTATGGGAAGATATAATTAACATTAATGCCAAATAAAAATAATAATAATTAATGATATAAGATATATAATTAATATTAATGCCAAATAAAAAATAATAATTAATGATATAAGATATATAATTAACACTAATGCTTAATAAAAAAAATAATAACCAGTTATATAAGGCATAAGTGGACTTGTTTTTAAGCCTAAGGCAACCATCTCATTTGCCTAACATGAGATAAGGCCTTGGGTAACTGTTGCTCCACTTGTTGCCATCTCAAAAATATATAAATGTTTAAAATTTTAAGTGAAGTATATAGTTCAATATCACGGTTAATGGCCTCTGGCCACATACCATAGTTGAGAAACTAGATTTTTATACCGGTGTGATGCACAGGATATTAACTTTTAATTACTCCCTCTATTAAAAAATATAAGATATTTTTTTAAGAATTAGATATTAAAAAATAT
This sequence comes from Prosopis cineraria, assembly GCF_029017545.1. Taxonomy (NCBI): domain Eukaryota; kingdom Viridiplantae; phylum Streptophyta; class Magnoliopsida; order Fabales; family Fabaceae; genus Prosopis; species Prosopis cineraria. The sequence goes on along the minus strand of NW_026555344.1, from coordinate 39,528,239 downwards.
AAAATATTTTTAATATTTTAAAATATAATCATTATCTATTTTTCAAAAAGTATTCCTAATAAATAATTACTTTATATTTTAGAGTAAAATGTCCTATTAAATAACATTATATATAAAAAGATAGTATTAATTTAAAAATAAATAATTGTTTATTAAAAGATAAAATTCGATTAAAAATATCTTATATTTTTTTAATAACAAGAGTATAATATAAAAACAAGCTCAAGTTTAGGTGACATTAAAATAAAAATTTTGTGCTTTAAAATAATAATTTATATTACTTATTTTAGATTTTAAAACATTATAATTTATACTTTAAATAATGAATATGTAACATTATAATGTCAAACCTATTGTTAAAAATTAAAAAATTAAGAATGGATTTCTATGCTCGGCTAAACCGGCTTAATAAATATTAGTTTTAATAAACAACTAATTTGAACGTGAAAGGTTTTAGGAGTATGAGCCCATAAGAGTGAAGTTCAGTTGTTTAGCTAATTTTAAGGTGAAAGACTTTAGGAACATAAGCCCATAAGAATTAAGTTCAATTGTTTTTCAATTCTGTATATTAAAAGTTATTTCAATTAGCAATATTTTTTATGATCTATATTTTTTTACATAGTGAAAGTATAAATGATTTATTTTATCATACAATTTATTACCTTTTACTTGTTGAAAATAAGCATAAAATTATTTATGTAAAATTTATTATCATGTATAAATTAAAAGGTAAAAAAAATTTACAATTTGTTCTTTCAGTATGTAAAAAATATATAAATGATAAATTTTTGTATTAATCGTACAATATTAAAAAATTTAAAATTTTACAAACTGATCATAAAATGCAAAAAAATTCAAAGCAATAAATGATCTATATTATGCATGCAATGCATCACAATATTATTATGTATAAGTTTCATATTCACCATTAATGTTTTTGGATTTTTTTTTTGAAATTGAGATCCATTAATTTTCATGAATTATTTCTTTTGCGTACAAAAATAAAAAAGAAAACGTACATTGTGACAAATATACTCCCTCCATCTTAATCTGTAAGACACATTTGGTGATAATTTAGTATCCCAAAATATAAAATATTTTAAGGTTTTATTAATTATACTTGTTTAATATTATCCTTCCTTCTTTATTATATTTAATTCTCTATTGATATTTCACAAATAAAGTTATATCAAATTAAGATTATCTTTGAAAAGCAAAACAATAAGTTTGTAAAGGATATTTAATAAAATTTATTAATATACATAATTTTGTTAAAAAAATTCCCTCTAGGCCATAACACCTAGCACCGGTAATTACTTTATGATTTGATAAAAAATTTAGTTGAAACATTAATTCTTTTTAAAAATTTTACATACTTTTAATTTTATCCTTATTAAATACTTTAAATAAGTGTCTTAATAATGATAATTAAAATTTTAATGCATAATTTATTTTTAAAAAGTGTAATAAATAAAGTAAGGGTATAGTTGAAAAATAATTATAAAAATTATCAATGCTCTATATTTTAAATTAAGTAAGATTTATAAAAAATGTCATATATTGTGAGTTGGAAAGAATATTTTTAAGTATTCATTCTACATTCACCAATCATTTTACCAGTGAGTCCCATACCTACCTTTTTTATTATAAAATATTTATAATATTTTATTTTTTATTTGGTATATAATAATTAAAAAATTACTATAAAAATAAAAATGATCATAAAAAAATAAAAAAGAGGTTGGATGGTAATTACAACAGAGGGTAGATTTTTCAAAAAAATTGGGCCCACCGCTTTACATGTACAAAATTAAAAAAACTGGGCCGTCCCATTTTACAAGTAGAAAAAAACAAAATATAAATCTCACCATTTAGTGTTCGAAGAATTGTTGTTCTACAGTAATGTCCATGCATTTTACAATACAAGTAGATACATGAATGAGCCTGAAACGACGGTGAATAGTTACGATAATAAACTTAACAATTATTGAAGTCCTTTACACTCTTTAAAAAGAATTGTTCTCATAAAGTTTTCCCATTAAATGAGCCAGGCTTGTCCGGAAGCAAAAAATAAAAGGAACATAGGAAACTTGGAAGCCACGTGGAAGTGCACAAAATGAGTAATTCAAAAGCGACGATGCAGAATAAAACTGCGGCAACATTCAAGAAAACCAATGAACCAAGCAAAAAGAGCAAGGGAACAAAATAATGGATGGGACCCATGAGGAGAAATCCCAGACTCGAGACTACCATTTGAAGATGTTATCAAGTAGTTAGAATAACTTAGTCGTGTAAAATCTTCATACAATCATGACATTATTATGTACAATAACCACATTTGGCATTAACTAGATACATATAAATCCACTCCTCTATTAACATTCTCTGCTACAGCATCAGCATCGAAAAGTACTCCTCGAATTCTTGATCAATAGTCGGCGGCCTCGTACTTGATTGCGCCTCTGCAACAAAATTATACTTATATTATAAACAGTCAAATACTACATGACCTCAAAATTTTAACTTGTTTTACTTGAAATCTGTAGCTTCGCCATATTTCCAGACACAACCCCTCACATGGAAGTCTTGGCTTTCATTTAAGTATAATCACAGTCTACACCAGTAGGTCAGAAAAGCTGCGCACACAATGTCAAAGTCCATTGGTACTTGAAAGCTTAAGTTATCAAGGGAAGATTCAGATATATCTTTTTATGATGATATAAACTAGGGGTTACTGAGCAGAACTACTGCATCGATCACACGCATAAAGCAACTTCTCATATCAGATTATGAGAATAATAATAAGATCTGACTATTTTGTATACCTTGGTTTACTTCCCATCTTCCGGAAGAAAGGAAATACATGTTAGGATTTACCCCACTTGGATAGAGAAGATCTTCAAATCCCTTGTCCATAGACTCCTCGCAGCTGTCTTTTCCATACTCTGAGTACAAGTGATCCTTAAGCTTTTCATATCCCAGAAGCTGCTCCTCAAGATTCCGCAAAGCTTGTATATCAGCCTCTTGATAAGTTTGATTATATTCTCTGTCGGTAAATGCGTCCTCACTAGAATTTGTCTTCTCAATCGTTGTTACATCCTTAGAATTATAGCCATCCCAATGGCCAAAGGAAGTAGAAGGCCTGCCACATAGGAATGTATTTGCACAATCTGCCTCAAGTTTAACTTCCTCATTTACAGACATTGAAGCATCAGAATCTTCGGCAAAACTATTGCTGTCTTCGGCAGATACAGGAGATGGCCTTTCATCAAGGACTAAAGCATCTGGTTTGACCTTGACTGGAGGATCATGCATTCTCTCTGACCTTAAATTCTCATCAGATGTCAAAGCCTGCTCAGAAGGGAAATTCCGAACCCAGCATTTATGCTTTGGTCTGAGCAAATCCAATTGATCAATCTGTAATTTCCTTTTCTTATTCCATTCAACAATGTTGGTCATGTGAACATCATCCATTTCGAATCTGAACAGAATACATCACAAATGTTAGAAGCAAATGACAAGTCATAAGAGGCCTTTCAAGCATATAAATAACATCTTGGAGACAATAACCTCAATATTTGGGAACTGAAACATGAAGATGCATGGTTTGTCAAACTTTTTGCCAAGTTTGGTCCTTGAACTATTAACTTATCTTTTGCATGAATTTTTGAGCTGGGACCATGCTCAAAGCACCAAGTGCAAGCAAATAATTTTTAGTTTCACAGCACCCCATATTCACCCAATTGGCTCTATCTGTAAATGATCTACAGAGGAAATATTTTACCCATTTCACTTTTAAATTTTGTCTGAGTAGCTCAGGTCAAGAATTACTTCTATTCACAAATTTTGATTTATGTAACAAGGGATATCCTTATCATGAATAAGTGAGCAAAAACTACAAAATACAGTAAATATGACAGAATAAACAACCACGAATGAATGATTTTCAAATTTACCACTCATCTGCATTTGAATTTTTATAATTCATCAGACACCGTTGCGAGGCCGCTTTTTCTAAATCTTAAAGCAACTGACAAGATTACATTTCCCTTCAAGAGATTTTCTAAAGCTTCTTTTTTCTAAATCTTTGTTTTTTGGCCCTTTAGAATAAAGCATGTCTTACTTATCCGTGTTTTGTCATACTCAAGTGATTACTATGAATGCTTCAATTTCCCCCCAAGTAACTCCTAGGCCTTGGATCCATTCTTCCACACTCTCTAATTCTGAAGCCCTCAAATCCTCATTTGCAAGACAATCATTTGATTCCTATAATTTTAACTCAATTGTAACTTAATCCTTAAAACTTGACTCGTTGTAAATAGTTTTGACTCAATTATAACTCAATCTCTCAACTTTAATTTTTACAACTCGATCCATATATTTTATAACCATTTAAATATTGATCCCTATATTTTAAAAAATAAAATTATAAAGATTAAAACTATTTTTTAAGATTTTAATATTTATAAAAATTAAAAAGGTTTAGTAATTTAAAATATTAGTCCTAAATTTTAACATAATTTTAATTTTTTGGGTAAAACATAATTTTAATCTTTATAATTTTATTTTTTAAAATAGAAGGACCAGCATTTTAAATAGTTAAAACTATAGGAACTGAATTGCAAGATTTAAAATTGAGGAATTAAATTACAACCAAGCCAAAATTATAAGGACCAAGTGACAATGAGTCGAAATTCAAAAATTACCGTTGATTCAAAACTTCAAAGAGCAAATAATTAATCACCCCCCTAAAAAAAAAAAAAGTAACTCCTAGGCATTGGATCCATTCTTCCACACTCTCTTATTCTGAAGCCCTCAAATCCTCATTTGTAGGACAATCAGTAAGACATCAAATCGTAAGAAAGAATAATTAAAAGTGAAATAAGCCGTTGTGGACCTGAATTTGCTTTTCTGATAATAAAACGAATAGAATCTAGCTCCAACTTTTCAAAAGATTTGTTCCCATTACAGCTAGAAAAATCTCCTTTCTTTTCTTATCAGCATTGCAAAAAAAAAAAAAAACACACAATATAGGGTATTTGTACCTATAAATATCTTGAAACATCTGAAATTTACAATTGTGAGGGAATAATTGAAGTTAAAGAAAGAAACAATACCTAGCAGCATCTTTCCAAGAGTCTTTCCCATTTCCGTCAAAAAACCCTATTGCCCCCCCCCCTTTCTTACCTTCTATACAAAACAAATGCAGCAGAATAAAGAGCACTTGTTCCTAAAAATATCTAACAATATCTGAAATTCACCTTCTTTTTATAAGTAAATTATAGAACTTCTTCAGAACAGGGAAAGATACACTTGCAGTTATATCCTGCATCTTCAATCACTCACATCCTACATATATAATGTCTTTATACTTCAATAAAAGGAAAGTCTGAAGCAAATCCATCCAAGTTGATTGTGCAACCAAATCAAAAATCTTCACTTCCAGCTAAATCTCAAGATTTCAATAGCAAAATGGATCTATAAAAAACAGTAGCATCAAATCTAAGAGAAAATACAGAAAAAAGCAAAGGAGAAATAAGCAGTGATCAAACAGGGCAAGAAGCCAAGAACCTGAAGAGAAAAGAAAAATAGTATTGAATGGCCAGTAGTCAAACCTGTTTGCTTGAGATGAGTTCTGATTTTCAGCTTCCATCTGGATCCAGAAGATAGAAGAAGAGTCTGAGAGCTCAAGTAGAGAGAGAAAGAGTGATCACCACCTCCATGCCGAAAGATCGAAACTTTATAAAGCAAAATGCAATGGCATGGATATCCCAGAATATAATATCCACACCCTTGGTTTTTTTCCCTATCTCTCTGTCTCTCGGAGGTGTCGCTTTTAATTTTTATCTTATCCATGCTCTGACGGTAAGGTGTTTGAGTCTGGCGTATTCTGGCGCGTGGAGTGCACGTGAGAAGTCGCCCTGACCTCCAAGCGGCATCTTCACGTGGCGTCCCACTGGGGGTTGATCCCACCTTGTGCCCACGTGGCATGTTTAAGCCGCGTGAGATGACATTCTTAGTATTTCCTATCTCTATCCGCCGTTCGGAGCAAGTCGATCTGTCAAGGATCCTGCGTAATACCTTCATTTTCTTGCAGTGAGCTTAGACTGTTGCTGTTTGAGCCAAAACAAAACAAAACAAAAAAAAAAAAAAAAGGTTAGACTGATGGACTTGTTAACCGTGCTGTTAATCTGCTTTAACTAAGATAAGTGCTGTTAGTATCTGCTTTAACTAAGATAAGCTTTGCGATTTTTATGTTTAAAATTTTCTTAAGTCTCAGCTCTCCCCATATCTAGGTATAAGATTTTCTTGTATCAACTTCACTAGTACAAATAACTGGTATGTCCGGTTAATAAATTTTCTTGTTAAAAAAAATAGAATTTAGGTGCAAAAATGCTCCCACACTTTTTTTTCTTTTCAAGAGTTCATGATATTCTTAAATTAATATTCATGCATGAATATTCATTAGCTTTATAAGAAAAAACAAACATTTTTTAATTTGTTAAAATAGCTTAGCATTGATTATTAAATTCTAAAGATAATATTTAATGAATTAAGGAAGATTGCCTTTTTTATAAAGTTAAGAGATACCATGTATTATTATTGATTTAAAAATATTAAAAGCTCTCAAGAAAAAAAAAACTCCAAGTATTTTGCCACATTGACCAGAAAAAATAATAGGAAGAATTTCAATTAAGGACTACTGTAAAGACTTAATTTTATATGGGTTTAAAAAAATTCTAAAATTTTAATTTGGTTCAGTTCAGGAAGAAAAGTCATAAAAATTTTGATGGTGAAAAAGACTAAAATACCTCTTACTTGTTATACAAAATCATTAGTTATTAATGTGTTTACTCCACTTGTTAATTATCAAATATAAGTTACAAATTACATGAGTTGACATGTCAATAATTGTATAGATTTAACATCAATTTTTTAATACTAAGCAGCAGTATCAATTATTAGCTTGCTAATTGTAATTGTTAATTTACTAACATCAATCATAAATTATTAAATTACTAACAGGTTTTGTAATTTATAACTGATGTCAGTAAATTAAGGAGTAAAGTTAATAAATTAACAACTAATGTTATTGATTGTCTGATAAATAGATGTAATTTAAAAATAATATTAATAAATTAAAAAATACAATAAAAAATTAATAACTAATTATTTTACATAATAAGTGAAGAGTATTTTAGTCTTATCACTATTAAAATTCTTTTAACTTTTCTCTTCAAAACTGAACTGAAATTTTAAAATTTTTTTTGAATTCATCTGAAATTAAATTTTTATAATAGTCCTTGACTGAAATTTTCTCAAAATAATATCCCATGCAACACGAGGAGAAATTTCTGTTTTATTGTAAATATATCAGAATCATCAGCTGGTTAAATATTGAACAAAACTAAACCTTCCAGGCGGCATATTCCATTACTCCTCATAAAAGAAAGCCTTTGCTACAAATTAAATTTATCAAGTTATAATGCTGGGCATGTCTATATATTTCCCTTCTAACAATCTTAATTTCAACCCAGGTGGGTATATCTTGGAGAAAGTACTGAACCTCGAAAAAGTATTTTTCTTTTTGACTAAATCGAAAAAGTATTTAATTTGAAACAAAATATATCAAAATCATGAAAAGCGAGGGGCCGCACAACACAAGGATCTCATGATGGCTGGGGATCCCGAAAATGACAAATCTAGACCTCAAGCGAGCAGCAAGACAACGCCCAGTTCAAACTTTCTCTACAAGGTCAACATTTTTTTTTAAAGATTTTTTCTTAGAAAAAACCACGTCAAGATTTCAAATACTAAAAAATCCTTTCAAATATATAAAATACTTTAAATCCCAAATCATTTATTTTGAATATATTTTATGTTAAATTACTAAAATATCTTTATTTTAAAAAAGCTTTCCATCATCGACCAAAGGTCGAATGACCAGCAACAAAATATTCTCGGGAAGGGTGGCCATGGAGAGATTATGACTCAAGACCATATGATTCCCAAAAATATATATGAACCATTAAGTTATGAAAACCATTTATTATACATATGCAAAGTTATATATATTAAACTTGGGAGAGAAAGCTGGTGAAATAGAATTCAACAGTCAATAATGCATGTATAATATATTTATTATTTATGCTAGGTGACTTGTCAGCAAAAAATATGCACATTCAATAGTCAATAATGTATAATGTACTTGTTATTCATGTTGAGTCGCTTATCAATGAAGAATATGCACATTTAGTCATTAAAGATGTATAAGATACTTGTTATTCACACTAAGTGACTTGTTAATTGAGAATAAGCATACTTACTAATCAAAGATGTATAAAATACTTATTATTCATGCCGAGTGACTTGTTAATAACGAATATGTGCATTTAATAATCAATGATATATAAGGTACTTATTATCCATGCTAAGCAACTTGTCAATAAAAAATATGCATATTTAATAATCATTCATTTATAAAGTACTTATTAGTCATGTCAGGGACTTGATAATAGAAAATATGCACATTTAATGGTTATTGATGCATAAGGTAGTTGTTATTCACATTATATTATATATCAATAAAGAATATGCACATTTAGTAATTACTAAAGTATAAGGATCTTATTATTCATGTTAGGTCGCTTGTAAATAATCATATTCTTTATGTCAAGTCACCCAAAATGAATAGTAAGTATCTTAAATATCATTAATTACTAAATATGTATATTTTTCATTGATAATCGCCTCGTATGAATAACAAATACTTTATATATTATTAATTATTAAATGTGCATAATCTCTATTGACAAGTCACCTAACGTAAATAATAAGTACTTAGTATATCATTGACCACTGAATGTACATATACACTGTTGACAAGTCACTCAACATAAATAATAAATGCTCTATACATCGTTGGTTACTAAATGTTCATATTATCATTTGACAAGTCACCCAACATGAATAACAACCATGAACTATCTTATACATGTGTAATTGATGATTGAATTCTATTTCATTAACCTTGTCTCCCCAAGTTACATATATATATATATTTGCACGTGCATAGCAAATGGCTTTCATAGCTTAGCGGTTCATGCATTTTGTTTTTGGGAATCATGTGGTCTACCACCCTTTCCAACTATATTTCATTGACAGCAGCCAATGATGGAAAGCTTTTTTTTAATTAAAAAAACAGTAAAACAAGAGTGTTTTAGTAATTTAACATAAAATATATTTAAAATAATAGATTTAAAGTTTAAGGGTATTTTTATGCATTTCATGAGATCTCTTAGTAATTGGAATCTTTATAAGGGATCTTGAAGTGATTTTCTCCTTTGCTTTGCCTTAATTGCTGATCTAGTTCTACTCAATAGAACATCTCGTAGGCTTAATTAACATAGGTTGAAGCCAAGTTAATAAATCTCTTCTGAAAATTAGCCAATGGGACTATACATATATTTCTGGAAGGTGAAAAGGGTTCATGGACTATATACATGAAGTGCAGCGGGGGAATATATTCCTATAATGAATACCGATTATTCTCTAAATTGAAGTTCACTTGTTCATCGGCTTTTTCCTAAAACGCTTGTACTTGGGCTGAGAAATGGTGTTGAATATCATTATTGAAACGAACCAAGACCGAACATTTTTGGACAAGCATTCCCAATGTTTGGGCTCATGAATGCCCAAGGCCGACTTCCAATTTTTTTTTCCCTAGGTACAAAAACGATTTTTCTTTTTTCTTTTTGATTTTTTGAAGAATCTATGACGCGTGGTTTCAAAACCCAAATCAGGTTGGCTGATTAGATCAATAAACCAATGAACCAAGCTCTTGACTGGTTTAGTCAAGAGATTGGAAGAATGACTTTTGATAGGCCAACTAGGTTAAATTTTATATTTTTCCCCAATTGAGCATGAAATGATATTGCTTTGAGTTTTTTTTTAAAAAAATAATTTGTTATATTTATACTTTAATAGCTTTGTTTTGTTGGATTACATGTGGCTTATCTATGAATGTTATACTCACTTGTGGATCAATGACTTTTTTATTTAAATAATATTCTTTTCAAGATTATATATGATTTTTTTTGTTTTAATAAAATTATATAATTTTAATTATCACTGTATTGACTGTTGAACTATTGATACTTGAACTATTATTTTAGTAAGTTCAATAACCAATTTAATTTTCAATATCACGCAAAACAGACTTCCTCAAAATAAGTTGGGGAAAAGAGACAAGAAATGTCAAAATATTTTAATTCTGAAATGTGAACAAGCATATGAAAGAGATGCGGGCGAAAAGGGAGGTGAAATTAGAGGTGGAAGGCATGAGCATTTATTCAAGTGACGTGAAAGATCAATTTAGAGTTGAGCAAATTCAACCCCCGCCAAAACACAAGCAGGTCAAACAGCTCCAATTTGTGCAGTAAACTCACTCAACTACTAAACTCACTGCTGTATTTCAATTTCAATCCCGTCAACAATGTGGCTCACAAATTTCGAAGAATCCGTTGTCGTACAGTCCTTTCCATCAAAAGCTCTTCAACAAATTCTGACCTCTCAACAACTGATAGTGGGACCCAACCAAGTAGGGACCACCAATTGGTGGGCCTACTTTCCCAAACCCAGCCTCTGTCCCGCCCAGCTGCAACTTAGATGGGCCAGGCCAATCCTTGACTTCTCCACATCGAACTCCATCCACAGATTCTGCTGCTGCTGATGACCAATGATGAATGCCTCCACCCCCAGCAGATCCGAATTCCCAAACGTGAAGCAATACACCCAATCACCACCCATTACCCGACCCGGAATCCGATACAGAAGCTGCTTGCCCGAAATTATCATTTCCGCCCCCTCCATAACCAGACTCACATACGGCAGTCCGGGTAATTCTCTTTGGTTCATCGGGACCCGGTAACAGAGATCCATCGCTAGCTGGAACGAGAAGTTTGGATCATCCACGACCCTCAATGTGTTGTTTGTTTGCTTCAAGAACTCGCTCCGCAGTGCTGTGTAAGCCGGACCCAACAAGAATGTGAACTGGGTGCCCGAGTCAATCATGGTTTGACCTGCCCCGGTGTGATCGGGAATGTAAACAGAATCTGATACGGGCAGGAGCTTTCCCGATACTTTGATTCCCCGGAGCCGAACAGTGTAAGCTGCCCGGTCGAAGTAGGGTAATGGTGTGGAAATTTGGACCAAGGGAGTGTAGTTTAGCGGGGCGAGCCATGAGAAATTGGTATCCCCGAATAGCAGGACTCCTGAGGAATCCGAATCCGATATGCAGTAAGAAAATTTCGGAAATTTTAGCTGCGAAATGAATGAGAGCGACCCTCGGTTCAGACCCAACAACCCGGTCATGTTAAATTCTCTGTCCGAGTTGCTGCTGTCGTAGCTCGAATTCATGCACCCGAATACAATTCCCGGGTCTTCGGATGTGCCGACCCGGAAAGTGTCCGAAGCGAGGTTGCCTTCTGTGGAGGAGAAGTCGGCGTAGGAGAGAGTGGCGTGGCAGAGATTGTTGGAATCGCAGGAAGCGGGGATGGGGAAGTCTCGGGTCCGGGTCGTGCAGGTGGGCGAGGAGCAAGAAATGGGTAAGTACGACGAAGAACGGATCGGGTCGAATGCGGTGGGTGAAGTGGTGTTACAACGAAGCCATGAGAGTTCACTCCCAGTGTCAATGACCATGGAGACATTCTGTGGAGGAGAACCGACTGAAAGAGAAACAGAGAGACTAACGTTATGGTGAAAACGAAGCTTATCTGGGGATCTTGGGAGGTAGCCAGAAGAAATAATCTGGGTTTTGAGAGACAAGAGCAGCGTTTGAGTATCAGAAAAACACAGATTGGTATGAACCAAAATAAGCAAAACGAGAGATTTGAGGCATGGGTCTGGGAAAAACTCAAAGAGAAATCGGAGTTTCATCGTGTTGTTGTAAATGAATGTCAACAGAAATAGTTTCGGTTTGGGTGGATGGGAATTAATAATGGATTATTATTGAGGATAGGAGGGGGTTAGGGTTTTGCAATGAGAAGTGGAGTAAAAGAGATTTGGAGTAATTATGCGGAAAGTGTATGATATTTCGGGGACAAAGAAAAGAATCTGGAGGACATGAAATTCCTTGATGTCTGAGCTAAGAAACCAGTCCTCTCTCTCTATATATCTATATATCTCTACATCATGATAAGATCTGAGACACTGAGGATGCGATCTACTACTAATCGAAGGTACCGTACCACAAACAGTCGCTGTACTTGGTACTATACCCAACAAACATAACGTTGTTTTCTTCGGTGCATATGTAAAAACAAAAAAGGCATCGGTTCGATTTCAATTTTGTTTTGGAGGTAATTCGTTTAAAATACATATATACAGATAGATCAAGTTCAAGTTAATCGTACGTACGAAACATTTGCGTTGGAGATTAGAGCAGCTTAATTCACACTCCATAGGAATATAGAAGCATTTGTTTTGATAATTATGAATATATGGTGGAAGGCTGTGCAACAAGTTATCAGCTGTAATTAATGATTAATTAACCGAACTGTCAGGATACTTACCCTCTAAATCTAACCTCATTAATTAGTTTCTCATGATATCTAGCTTCAATCCTATATATATGTGACGGTAGGTAGGATTCTAAACAAATTGAAAATGCAAAATTGAGTTTGGCTTCTTTGGTCATCTAGATGGTGTAAAAGAAATGAAAAAGACAGTTAATTTTGAGTTTAGACTCTTTTTTAGTGTTATTCTCTCGTTGCAGGTAATCTATTGAAAGCATAATCATGTGTTAAATGTGATATATTTCTCTTAATAGAAATTTGAAATGCTGATTTGTCATATTGTGAGGAAGATTATCTTAGTTTAGACTTTGTTTTCTATCTAGCTAATTAATTAGAATAATAATCTATCTAGCTAATTAACTAGAATAATAATTTCCAGATAATAATTGGAACGTACGTGGTTAGAGTGGGCATGTTCATGAAGTTGAGGGAATAATATGAAGAGAGCATGATGGTGGCAGCCTTGGGTTAAAAGCATGGCTTTGTGTTTGCGAGCAGCTTTTGCTAGTCTTGCATCCCACCAAGATTTTACTTTCTTTTCACTAAAGGCAAAGCACGTGATGCCTTTCTTCATGGGATTAAACAAATGATCTATATTCTCTGCTTAATTTATGAAAATAAGAAACCCATCTCAAGATGTACATTAGCTGGTAAGATAATTATTTATTATGTGAGTTAACATTTCCTTTATATATATATATATATATATATATGACATCGACATTCCAAACTTCTTATATTGATGATTATTGCCAACAACTTCCTAGGTTTGCTTGTGTTTGGCAGGACGAAGGAGTAGATTGGAGCAAGAAAAAATAATAGTACATGATTAAGGTACACAATGTTTTATTATTCATAATATTACTTAAATATGGTTAAATATTATTATTAAATAAAAACGCAAAATTTATTTTCTCATCTTTATATTTCATATATATATATATATATATAAGCAAAGCACATATTTTGATTTTTTATATTTTCATATCCCCATAGATCATTAAAAGTAAATCAAATTTGCATTGACACCATAAAATTTGAATTTTTTTTTTGTGCATAATACATGATGCAAAAACGTTTCCTACATGCTTGGTTATGGATATATATGATCATCGTATGAATAATATTAAAGATACGATATCAGAAAATTTCTGATATGATGTCATACATCTAATTATCTAAGACAAATTTAATATTATATGGTATAATAGGCAATTGACAAATTTAAATTGACATTTTAGTAGCATTTGAGGCTCATATGGTGTCTCGAAGTAACATAGAAATCCGTTAATCGGCTGCCTAGAATCCAATTTAAAATAGGGAGAATTATAGCTAAGATCAAATTGAGAAGTTTATCATTGAAAAATGGCCAAAATTTTTACATCTTTTCTGTAGGAGTTACAAGTTACACTGGGCATTCACAACTCAATGAAAATTACCAGGATCCAATTTCATTGTTTCGCATTACGACAATAAATACAACTACCATTCCCATTATTTAATGCAACCTGGTTTTCACACATCATTTGTTTTTTAACATAAAAACCATGTGCCTTTATAATAATTTCACATATGCATGCAGGATCGTTAGGAATAAAAGACTTGTGAATTTGGTGCTTGAGCATAATTTTTCCGGTAAAATAATGTCGGAGGGTCAAGTACTAACGGAGACCAACTTTTTTTTTTTTTTAGTATCATTAATTAAATCTGGAACGAATAACCACTTTCGGAAATTAATTAATGCAAATGTTAACGTTATCAAGTTACGGCCTTGCAGGGTTCCACGCGACGTAGAATGAAACGAAGAAGGTGGAAAAGTCAAAAGCCTGCAGAAGATGATGGTGATTAGAAGGTTGTCCACTTGTACTAGTTCATTAAATACATGACACGTGGAGTGTTATGCTGCACATGTTGCGCTGTGTTTGCTTCTGGACACTCCATCGTGGATTGGTCCCCCTAACGCAAACCCATCTCCAATTTTTCATAAAAATATCTGGTCACTGTAGGGATATGCGTGCTATTCAGCGAAGATACTATAGCATTCTTTCCTTTCCTGCATTTAACTCCGGAGCCAAAATTATTGAAGATTCGTTAATGACTTCCGCAAACTTGTGTGGAAAAGGTAAGAGTGTCTTGGTATTTTCTTTAAAACCTGTTTTATTTCAACATTTGGGACTTATGGCCTAATATTTGAGCCTTTGTAGATCTTGTGACCAATTTTTCCGCTTCATTCTTTTGTTGAAATCAACCATATTCCAAATTGCTACCCTTTCCTCATCCGTTACATTCAGTAAAATGGTTGAATTTCTCAATGCATATTGCGCCACCTTCTCACTTCATGCATGTATATATAAACTCACCCCTATCATCTTTTTCATGTGAAACAGTGAAAGGCGCTTGTCACTGTAATTTTTAATTGAAAATTATCCTGACTTGAGAACTTTCAAGGAAATAACTATTCTTGTAACTGCTGAATTTGAGCCAACAAAAAGAGAACACCAAGCATCTCAAACTTTTAAGAAAACAACAATCAAAAGTCAGATTACTTTCATATTTATTGCAGTGGCAAAAGAAATACATGGAGAGAAAAAGTAGGATCTTTACCTACTTGATGTTGATGATATGCACTTTTCATGAATCATTACTTACCAGAGGCACACATTATATTTTGTACAGAAGACTTGAAGTGGGAAAGAGAACATCCAAGCAGCATTACCGTCAAAGAACCCAAAATTAGTCTTCCTTGAAACTACAACTAATTCTTTGTCTGTTCTAATAATCGCTTTTCAGTGAACATGAAATATCATGATGGAGTTTGAATATCTATTTTGTACTGAAAGTGTTGTACCCTATTATTTTTTAAAAAAAAAAAAATTGGCATTGTACACTAATGCCAGTTATTGGATTAAGCGCTCGCCACTAAGCTAAAAACTATAGTTGATAGTTGAGATACAATTCTCTCCACTTTAATTTATTAGCCTAAGCGCCATGGTTCAATCTGATTTTGATCCCTTGCTAAACCTTATCAAGACAGAAAGAATCCAGAATTATATATCCAAGGAAACAAGCCTTTAAGATTATTAAATGCACAAGGATCTGAAAAAAATGGAACAGCCTGAAAGTCATTGTTTTCTGTCTAGTCTGTGCTACTTATGTTTGGAAAAATGAAAATAGTGTAAAAGAGTCGATAGCATGCGGTAGTATTCCATATGAAAGTTGTCTAACAAGCTCATACCTCCCCACAAGTTGTTATTTACTATTTAAGGTAAAATATCCCCAAAAGAAACAACTTAAGTAATTGCAAATTTGCTTAATCTTGTACTCAGACAAAAGGTTAGGAACAAAACTATCATATCCATTGGGGCATTTTTGCAGACACAGAAGCTGCAAGTGCAAAGAAGTGTTAAAACAATAGTTTTCTTTACCTTGTATTCGTACCAAACCAGAGAAGATTGGGAACAGAACAATCCAATCATATTTGTCAGACATTTTTACACGCACATAAGCATAAATTGCATATATGTAAGTATGAAAGAACATTAACAAAACAAGAAGGGTTGCAAACAGAACAAACATATTCATCAGGAATTAGGAGCTGAGAGTTTTCTACTTGTCAATTTGGTTAAGTTTTCCAAGACCATTGCATCGTGCACAAACAATTTGAGCTTGGTCCTTTCTTGCTGCATTTGCTCTCAAAGTCGCCCCCGCCTTCCGAACAAACCCTGCTCCGTCGCATTCAGGGCATCTGCAAATATCAACACCAATATGCGGTCACATGATCTTCCACAATTGTTTTGATGAATGAATCAGAATGAAAGAAATTTGGGGAATTACGTGTCCTTGCGAGAGAAGAAGAGGGGAAAGGCAGTTCCGATTAGGGCTACACCAATAGCGCCGGCGATGAGGTAGGTGGTGCTATCAGACGAGACGTCTCCGACGGCAGCAACCACCGTTGAAGGTTTCCTGCTTTTGTTCTTAGTCTGAAGCGAAGTCCACGATACTGAAGGAGGAGAGGCGCCTGATAAAGCAGGCGCTGAAAGTGAAGCGGATGAACGAGTTCTGGGAAAGAGAGTCTGAAACGGTGTTAGTGACGCCATGAAATAATTGGTAAGGAGGAAGCTAATACATATGGCTCATGGCCATGGCGTTTTAATAGGATATGAACTGAAAATCGATGTGGATAAGGCCACGTCAGTACACAAGATTCTTCACGAATCCTGGATAAGCCAACGTGGCCATCCAACCATGACTCATGAAACTTGCATAAATCAACACGTGAGTCATAAGCCACAAGGCCCCAGACATAACACGAAAAAACAGAAAAAATTCAGCCAATGCCTTCCGTGTCCCTGTTGATCATAGGATGCTGATAAGAGTGCTGAGAAACGCCTGAGTCATTAGCCAGAACAGCAGAAAGAGGGGATGGAGTGTTGAAAATGCAACCAACAGTATCCATGGAAGAGGCAGGAGCAATAAGAAGCATCTTTGCAAGAAACAGCTCGATAGAGCTCACAATCCATTTCAATCACTACTCAGATGCCATATTGATGGCTTTTTCACAAGCTAGTATAACTCCAGTCATGAAGCATGAATCAGCTATGACTTGTTCCCTCTATCGCTTGACTATTACTCCAATCGCTGCTCTCTTTCAGGATGAATAAAGGCCCCATCGCAATTGATCTCGAATGTATCACACTCGGGGGAACTCCAACCGGCATTGAAGTTCTCATTGACGGAAGAACTCACTCGATTGTCGCAATTGATTTATAAATATATAGGACCAAAGGAGTAACCCAGAGGCAAATGACTTGTTAATATCTTTTTCACAACATAATCAATGCACCAACTTTCTTGGGTTTTGGACCGCGTCATTAATCCTTCTGTGTGCTCTACTTTGCTTCTCACAAGTCTTGCATCAGTCTGTTTCTATTTACAGGTAGCATAAAAAGAAAGGCGTGCAAATTTTACAGCAAGTGTATGAAAAGTTTTATTTGAAATATATTAAATTTCCAATAAAAAGTATATAAATTTAATTTAATCTGAAATAAACAATTAGACACTTCACACCTGCTAAGAGAAAATCACAAACAAAATTCAAATAAAAATATCCAATGGAACTAATTTGTCCACTGGCAGTCCGATAATATTAAGGGGGCGTTTGTTTAGGATCATTTTGGGAGGAAATCGCTTTTTTCCCCCTAAAAAAATGACTTTTCAAATTTTGCTAGTTGTTTGTTTAAACCTTTTTTTTAAAAAAAAAGAAAAGCAAAATCTAAAGGAAAAAAAATGCTATTTTCAATTTTTTTTTGAGCCATTTTCACTAACTTCTTCAAATAATCCAAATGGTAGATAAGAGAGAAAAATGATGAAAACATGAAAGATGGTACTACTAAAATATTTTGGACAAAATTGCTCAGCTCATTTTACACCTTATCTACCATGTTCTTGCTTGCGCTCTCCCTCACATTAACAAAAATTCATCGTCCTCCGTCAATTCTGACACCAACAACAACCACTGCCACCCTCTACCACTTCAAGTCTCTCACCTTTCACCCCTCTTCTCTTTTTTTGATCTCTTCTCTTCAAACCTTTTGCAAATCTCTTCTCAAGTTAGGATTAAATCAATCTATGACTGTAATAAATTTAGTTGAGTATGTTCTTCCTTGGCCCAGCATTTTAGCTTGCGTAAATCCATATTTTGGGCATTATAAAAAGAGTTAGAACCACACAAAAAGTCCCCCCCCCCCAAAAAAAAGGGCTACAATCCCCAATTTCTATGTAATCATTGAGGATTGAGGCTTCAGGCTTCCGTTAAAATCTAATAAGTAGAAAATCCACCATTTTCCATCTCAATACCTTTCCATATTCATTTTTACCAAACGTTGTATGCGTCAATGATTTCATTGAAGGCCGATGAATTCATATGCCTTGGATTTTTCGTCATCTTCACCATAACCTTTCTATTTGGACGCTTCTTAGGTTACTGAAAGGATTTTTTTTTTTTTTAGAAAGTGTCTTTTTCATGTCCATTATTGTAATTTAGTAAATAAACGATTTTTATATTCTTTTATCTAAACAAGTTAAAAGGGATTGTTTTTATAATGGTAACCAAATACATAATATTTGTTTATTAATTATTCCAAATTCTCAACAGAATAAATCGCTTTTTATATAACCTCTAAATTATAAAAAAATTACGTATTTTTTAATTTTAAAGAAACAAGCCTTTAAAATTATATAACGTGAGAGAACTAGAGAGAACTAAATGTGTCCAGGCCAGCTACCATCCTAATAATTTGGTAGTGCTCAATTCATTATGCATGAGTTATGATGTCAACAAAATTAGATGCTTTATAAGCCTTATACTCAACTTTTTATTATCATCTACCTGAAAAGGTTGAAAAACCAAAATTAACATCCACATTTTACCAACAGAAGTTAGTCCTAATAAAAGAAATTGTGATCACTTAAGCATGAACAGGGCGGAACAACCAGCATTACCATTGTGGGGGGCCAATTTTTAAAGAATTAATACATATTAATTTATATTTTTTAATCTTTCTTTTAAATAATTTTTACAAATAATTTTTGTAACTTAAAAAATCATTAGATTAAAATTGTGTATAATTATATATAATATTTTTAAAAATATTTCAAAATGTAAAGCGACATCACATATCTTTATATTATTTTTTCAAAAGATTATAAGGTTTAGATATTTAAAATGAATTTAATTAACATTTTACGCAAATTAAATAAAAAATATGTCTTCATACAAATTCAGAAATTCTCAACTTCCAGACAATTTATTTGAAAAATAAAATGTGTAGAACATTAATACAAGATTTAATAAATAAAAAAAATTTTAATAAACTGGGAAATTATGTATTTTATTTCTCTTTAAATATATAAAAAATTATATATAAAAAGTGAAGAGGAAAGGATATAGAGAGAGGTGGGGGGGGGGGGAGAGGGGGATGGAACTGAGCAGTGGAGCCCATTAACATTAAGAGGGATACAATTTCACCCTTTTATCATTCCTTACTATGACCCTTGCTTGTCAAAGCATTCAATGCACATACATATAAATAAAATAGGGGAGGAAGTTCGGGAGGGCCCTTAACAATATCGTAGCTCCGCCCTTGAGCAAGAAATCTTGAATTCAAATTTAAATTTACATGTATGTAAAAAATACTTTTAAAAAAGTAGTAATGAACAAATATAACCTAATCAAATAACCGCATCATATTTTGTTGGCCATGAAAATTTTCCCCAAGAAAAAAGACAGACCCATAAGGGTCTAGATCCTCTCTATTTCAATTTTCTCAGCATCTCTTAGAATCTTTAAATCCTGACCGCTCAAACAATCTAAAGGCTCACAATATCTCACATCACAAGGCATTCAAAATGCACCTCAACCGTTCATTGTTTTAATCTTGATGGTCCATTCTCAGCATCATTAAAATATGTACAGAAACACTCCAACTCAAACATACATCGATTTTTTGGAATTGTGTTGTGAGCTTGGCGGGAAAACTATCAAGAAGCAAGGTAAGAAAACTATCAAGAAGCAAGGTAAGATAAAATGACTCATCTCTTTTCATAAAAGATTGTATCTTTTACATATTTTCACAGTCAATGTGACAAAAATCTAAAAGTTTTTTTTTTATAAACTTCCTCTCCATTTAAAACAGAGGCTTTTTATTTTTATGACAATGCCATATTACTTTTATTTAACAGTTTAGAATATTTATTTATTGTCTCTATGATTTCACTAATGATTATATAAAATCAAACTGTTGCATTTTATAGTCTTATTTATAGCTTAATAATCCGTTAACGTTACATGGACGAGGCTATTCTTTGCGCTTGACATCATGGACTTTTCATTTTATAAGCTCAATGTCCTATTTAATTTTTTGCTGTGATTTTTTTTTTGTAATTTCTGATTTTCAAAAAAAAATTCTATTGTGTAATTTGTTATAAAATTTTTGTTATCTAAATGTTTGTGAATGACCTTGGCTAAAGTTTTATCAGTTTTTGTTGGCTGAATGTTTCTTTCTATAAGCTTAAGGATGAATTTCATCACGCGCGTGTGTGTATAAGTATTGGTGACCTATATGTGCGTGTTTCATACATTTCTTTTGTAGGTTTCAATCTATGGAAGCTGATTTGGCTCCTAGAGTAGGGAAAGAATTTGATAATTTAAAGGAGGCATGGAGGTTTTGGAATGATTATGCTTCTAGAGTAGGTTTTTTTTTTTTTGTATATAAAGTCACAGATAAACCGTGTAAAGGATGGCTTAAGTCAAATCAAAACTTATGAACCGATGACACCTTAGAAGTGGAATGTCATAAATTAAAATGTTTGTATTTTTTTTTAATGTATACAAGGACACGGATAAAGTAGGTTTCAATGCACGAAAAAATGGGTTAACAGAGAGTAAGAAGGAAAAAAAGACATTTATTGCTTATAGATATGTGTGTGCAAAAAGGAGGCAAATGAGGACCAGACAAAAGGTACACAATGGCCACCAATCATTGTCCTGAGACTAAGATTAATTGTAAAGCAGGAATGACAGTTAGTTTAGCGCAAGGGAAATCCAAGATCACTAGCTTTATAGAAGATCACAATCACCCGTTGCATCTTCAAGCATCTGTGCATATGATGAAGTCTCAATGAAAAATTAGTACCATGCAAGCAAATGAGATTGATTTGGCTAGAGATGCTGAATTTCAACAAAAAGCAACTTTTGACCTTATGAGCAAGCAAGCAGGTGGACAAGCTAATTTTAATTTCACTCAAGTTGATATGAAAAATTATTTAAAGGCTAAACGAAGAAGAAGTATGAACGATAGAGATGTTGAATGTTTATTGAATTATTTTGAAGACTAGATTACTGAAAACCCTTCATTTTACCAGTCATATTAACTTGATATGGAATATCAAATTACAAATATTTTTTGAATTAATGCTCGGATGCTTGTAGATTATTCTTATTTTGGAGATATAATTTCATTGGACACCACATATTGCACAAACTATAATCATAGGCCTCTTGCCATATTTGCAGGATTCAACCATTATAGAGGAATTGTAATTTTTGGGGCAGCTTTGCTATATGATGACACCATCGAATCTTCAAGTGGTTGTTAAAAACTTTTTTGAAAGCAAACAAGCGAAAGAGACATACAACTATTTTTATTTATCAAGATCAAGCAATGGCAAGAGTGCTGAGAAACGCCTGAGTCATTAACCAGAATAGCAGAAACAGGGATGGAGGGTTGAAAATGCAACCAACAGTATCCATGGAAGGAGCAGGAGCAATAAGAAGCATCTTTGCAAGAAACAGCTCGATAAAGCTCAGAGCAATCCATTTCAATCACTACTCAGATGCTATATTGATGGCTTTTTCACAAGCTAGTAAGTCAGTCATGAAGCTTGAATCAGCTATGACTTGTTCCCTCCATTGCTTGACTATTACTCCAATCGCTGCCCTCTTTCAGGATCGAATAAAGGCCCCATCGCAATTGATCTTGAATGTATCACACTCAGGGAAACTCCAACCAGCATTAAAGGTCTCATTGACGGAAGAACTCACTCGATTGTCGCAATTGATTTATAAATATATAGGACCCAAGGAGTAACCTAGAGGCAAAGGACTTGTTAATATCTTTTTCACAACATAACCAATGCACCAACTTTCTTGAGTTTGGGACAGCGTCATTAATCCTTCTGTGTGCTCTAGTTTGCTTTTCACAAGTCTTGCATCAGTCTGTTTCTATTTACAGGTAAGATAAAAAAAAAAAAAAAGGCTGTGAAAATTTTACAGCAAGTGTATGAAAAGTTTTAACTGAAGTATACTAAATTTCTAATAAAAAGTACATTAAATTTAATTTAATTTGAAATAAACAATTAGACACTTCACACCTGCTAAGAGAAAATCACAAACAAAATTTAAATTAAAAAATCCAATGGAACTAATTTGTCTACTGGCAGTCCGATACTATAAAGGGGGTGTTTGTTTAGGGTTATTTTGGGAAGGGGGGTTGCTTTTTCCCCCCCTTAAAAAATGAATTTTCAAATTTTGCTAGTTGTTTGTTTAAACTCTCTTTTCTTTTTTTTTTTTTAAAAAAAAGCAAAATCTGAAAAAAAAATCAAATTATTTTTTTGAGCTATTTTCACTAACTTCTTCAAATAATCCAGGGGGTAGATGAGAGAGAAAAATGATGAAACATGGAAGATGGTACTATTAAAATATTTGGGACAAAATTGCTCAACTCATTTTACACCTTATCTGCCATGCTCTTGCCTGCACTCTCGCTTAGACCGACAAAAATTCATCGTCCTCCATCAATTCTGACACCAACAACAACCACTGCCACCGTCCACCACTTCAAGTCTCTCACCTTCCACCCCTCTTCTCTTTTTTTGATCTCTTCTCTTCAAACTTCTTGCCAATCTCTTCTCAAGTTAGGATTAGATCAATTTATGATTGTAATAAATTTGGTTGAGTATGTCCTTCTTCGACCCAGCATTTTACCTTGCATGAATCTATATTTTGGGCGTTATAAAAAGAGATAGAACAAAAAAAAAAAAAAAGACCCCCGGGCTACAATCACCATTTTCTGAGTAGTGGAACCCATTGACATTAAGAGGGACAAAATTTTACCTTTTTACCATTCCTTACTATGGCCATTGCTTGCCAAAGCATTCAATGCACAAACATATATTCCCTCCATCTTTATATATAACATATTTTTAATTAAATTACATAAATTAATAAAATTTAATTATTTAATTAAAATCATAGTAACGTTTCAATTTTACTCCTAATTATTATAAATTAAAAATAAATATATTTTTTAAAAGCAAATTGATAAGAGAATTTATATTTTACTCTTTCAAATTTAATAAGGACATAATAGTCCATTTATTAAAAAATATATTAATAACTCCTTATATTTAAGAATAAAAAAAATTTTAAAATACTTCTCATATATAAAAATAAATGGAGTATATAGAATAGGGGAGGAAGTTTGTGGGGGGCCTTAACAACAACGTAGTTCCACCTTTAAACAAGAAATCTTAAATTCAAATTTAAATTTATGTGGATGAAAAAAATACTTTTATTGAGTTCAGCAATAAACAAATATATACTAATCAAATAACCATATCATATCTTGTTGACCATGACAATTTCCCCCAAGAAAAAAGACACGTAAAAAGTTACTTCAACTAGATGTAACTAGATATAAACCTGGTGAATTGCCATCTAAAAACTAGTTCAATTATTAATAACCCGAATATGTTAAGATGCTCGTCGCTCCACTCTCGCATCCACAACCAAAAAGAAGTGACTAAAGGCAAAGGGAACACCCAAATCATCTATATTCTAGGATCAGTGATAAGTAAACAACGAGGGAAGAAAATCTTACAAGGATTAGAACTGCGATGAAGAAAGAAAGTATAGATAAAATAAGATCTATAAATTATAAAATCAGACGCCATATAATTTTGAGTCAAAAGGTGACGTTAAATCCAGTTATAATTTTTTTCCCCTCTTGAAGTCCGTTGAGAAGTCTATCGAGACACAAGACCTATCAGATCTTCCCAGTGTTTGAAACTCTCTCAACCCATAGCATTAACCTTACATATATTCTTCGATCTCGTAAAGACAGAATATGCGATGGCTTCTTGAAGAGACCTTACAAACTCATTCATAAGTAGAGCTAGTTTCTCATGGCTTGATGAAGCTACCTATATAGCAGCGTGCTAGGAAATGTATTACCCTCCCAGTGAGGAGGGGTGGCAAAACAACTTCATGGAGCACGATAATAATGGTTTAGCATCGTGAACTACACTTATCTCATATTGGCCAAGTCCTGTTAATTCCAGCGATGCTGGTACACTGCTATATCTATCTCTGAGCTGGTACACTGCTATATCATCAAGTGGTTCAGAAACAAAACCACTAAAAGCAAATTCAAAACAATAAAATAAAGACACATATAAATACCATAGGAAGAGTCATTCATAGACTGGATATACAGAGTATTGTCGATACATCCAATCTCCATTCTCCAGTATTTCCCCAATACCCCTAAAACAAGTTATTAGCTTCTATATAGATGACAAGACGGCCCATTGACATTCATTGACCTCAACAGTAGTGATACTAGATATATTCAAAAAGATAAAAAAGGAGCCCCGAGCCAGAAATTATATCAGAAGCTATACAATAAATCAGCCTTCATAGAAAACATCGCATGTTTAGTCACATTCCACCGACAAATCCGCAGTTTCCCTCATAGATACTGCGCTGTTCACTCAAGCAAACGTTTTCCCAAGATCATGAATAAACTTGAGCACTTTGCCCATCTCATTATGTCACTGTCGGTTTTAAATAACGAATTAATTATATCCTATATCTCTAATTATGATTATTTGCTTTGAAAATAAGGTAGCATCACCCATGAACAGCATATATTGCAATATATTATTTATACCATGTCATTATATGTCCAGTCAAACAGGACAACAGGCATGCAACTTCCAGTAGACGCAAGTAATGCTGACCCAAGGGGTCAAAACTATTAGTTACCTATTATCAGCCTTCAATTTTCTAATAAAATTAATAAAAGTATTGCATGAGTTAAACCATCAACAGGAACAGGCTACAACAATAACTAGTGCAAATGAGTCAAAAGTAGTTGAAATCACTCACGATTATTTCCTGTTCTACACTTTAGCATGAAGAAATTTCCAAATATAAGCCATCAAGCAAGGAATTGAACACCCAAAAATAACAATAGAGACAGCCTAACTCTATTTGCATTCAATAACATTATTGAATGCACAGCACAAGGAAGAGATTTATGCCCCTTAGCCCACCCCTGCATAGCTAGGTGCTGGTTAAAAATGCAATTGTCCCATTATGTAGTATTATAAGAGTATGAGTATGTAAAGGGCTAAACAACTTTTATCAACAAATACCAATCACATGGATAAAGAAGTTAGACAGAGACTAATGCTGGAAAAGAAAAGCAAAAGATGTGGAATAGATATCAGGTTGCATCAACCTAGAAGAAGCATATGATCATGACAAAGCATATGGTTACGCATGTATATCATGTAAAATCTATTCTTTTAATCAGCTATCATTATAATTTAGATTCACGAATTCGAAGTCTGTTAAAAGATCAATTGCCAGAAACTGATTGGATTGTACGCAAAATTGATATATATGTATTGAACAACTCAATGTCTTGACACCCCACCCCCTTAGGGGGGGGAGAGGCCCTCTGAAACCATTTATTTTCAGTCTGACTCAGCCTGATGAAAAGACGTTTCACACAGCTTGGCTGAACAGAATAAAATTGTAACAATTAGCAGTAATGGGAATGATCAGCTTAAAATCAATTCAGAACTCCATTTTTAGCACCCTCGATTGTATTTTCTGAAAAATGATAACAAGAAATACAAAAAGAACTGAGATCTCACTTAGGATGCAAAGGTGATGCACATGGATTCCCTAATAAAGGCAGTAAGGCAGCCAAATCTGCCAAAGGCATGCAACTGGCTGAAGGCACCCACCCTCATCATCAACAAGCAAGGGCCTTTCTGATGCCTTACTCCAACAACTTAGGCTTCCCTTAAACTTCACTATTATTTCAAATTCCATAATGCCAAGGCAAATTCCATAATGCTAAGGCCCACCTTAACAGCACAACTTTCTTCCATTCTAACAAAATCTTACCACGTACAAATTCCAAAATTCCATCCTTTCCAAATTTAAATGCAGTAACTCCAGACTCCAGAGCTGTTTATCATGTGTGAGTCATAAAATTTAAAGGTGCATCCTCAATTCAATGTGAGTCATACAATTTGAAGTTACCTCCTCACTGAACAGAGGAAAATAGAGTTATAGTCACAAATGATACAAAATACACTAAAAATTTAATTATATTTCCTGAGGGGAAAGAAGAAAGAAAAAACAGGATATGAAGTTTCACCATTTGTATTTTCCATAGATCAGGACTAGTTGCGCCTTCTTGAGAATCTAGATAATATTGTATTAGATCGAGTTCTTCGGCTCACATTTGAATCAGTACTGGAAGAACGGGAGAAGGAAGTCCTAAGCCACCCGAAGTGTGAGAAGAAGTTCCGGAAAGCACTACCTAATCCCCGTGTCTCCCTTGATCTCCTCACACTCGTTTCCCAAGATATCCTCCGTGGAACCCCCACACTATTGAATCCACCGTCCATTTCTGTATATACAACAGGAAGTTCACGTTCAGCAGCTCTTCTTCCCCCAGTGAACCTTCCTACAGCAAAACCACCACCAGGTAGTCTCCATATAGTTAATCCCACAGTATGATCATCCCTTCCGCCGTTAGACACAGGGGAGTTTCTGCCACTACTACTCCCACGCATCTCAGTAGGTAACTCATGGCGACAAACTGGACAGGAATTACGAATTGAGAGCCATGGAAGGATACAATCAGAATGATAAATGTGCTTACAAGGCATTTCACGAGCATCCGAGTCAAGCTCGAAGGGTTCCTTACAAACTGCACAATGTGATTCCGCCGAAACATGTGTGGCAACAATCTTGACGATGGGCATCGATTCGATTGCAGATTTCGATGCTGGAGTTTGATGTAATCGTCCTATTCCCGTGACTTCTAAATGAGTCAATTGGTCCAGAAGGTGGTCAAATCCAGCACCCATCAAGAACTCTGTAACACTTGCAGGAAGCGGCCGAAGACCCGAACCTGTACCTTCGTTGTAATAAAGCTCGAAGTTCCCTCTTTCAATGCCAACCCCTTCATTTCCACCGCCACCGCCATCGGCGGGTCCACTGAGGACGATAACAGGGTTAAAAGGGGATCGATCGCCGGCGTTCCGCGGGCCACGGCGGATTCTTGGGCTGGCTCCTTGCTCTAAGCTAGACTCATCGTCGACGTAAATTGATGGCGAAGGGAATCGATGGAAAGGAGAGTGAGTACGAGTCCTGATTTCTTCTATAAAACCAGACCCACAATCAGGGCAAAGCAAGGTTTCATCAGCCCCAATTCGAACCCTAACAAACTGATTGCATCTGTAGCACCAATAGGAAGATCCCACTGAAGCCATTATAAACCAGATCGAGCAAGAACTAAACTAAGCCTCACTGAGAAAGAATCAACGCAAAAAAAGAAAAAAAAAACCCCAAATCTTTTCTCTTTCACCTTTAATGCAAGTATCGAATTAAAAACCCTAACTTTTAATGGAAATAACTCAAAATTTGGAACTCGAATGCAGATGCCAAACCAAATGCTTTGAACTGATTGAAGCGTGAAAGCGAACAAAGCGAAAATGGCAAGTGGGAGAAGAATAAATAAAGGATGCTGCCCTGCCTTGAAAGGAAAGCGCGTTGTTCGTGGATGGAAGCTTTTGAAAAAATTTAACTTTCAAAAATGAAAATAACTAGTAATTAATTAATTAATGCTAGACAGAGTTTATTTAATTTAATTAGTGGCACAGAAATCAGCGCGAGAACAGTACAATGAACGTCGTTCATTTGGTTCTCGTAATTACCAAAATGTCTCATGCGAAGGGTAACGACGAAACAATTTTGAAATATCCTTTTAATTATCTCTCTCTCTCCTTTATTTTTGCTATGAAAATGAAAGATACTTTATTCACTTGCTCTGCTTCAAATGTTAAAAAAAAAAAAACTTAATTAATCAAGAAGGATTTACAAAACGGTTTTGAATTAATTCAGTAGTAGTTTTATAATCGATTATCAATTAATTGCTGCGTCAGCAAGTAGCAATATGTCTGAAAATTAATTAGAAACACAATCCATAATCTCAGAACCTAGGCCCTAAAAATGTTGTCAATTAGCTAGATTGTGCACTTATTTTAAATTCTGGTAACAAATGCAAGGCAAAATTGTCATTGAGAAAATATATGTGACCAAATAAGCTATATGATTTACTATTTGTTTTATTATTTTCCCCTTTACAAGATAGGAATCCTGCACGAGAGTATATTACATTCCAACCACAATATTCCTTGTCACATGGGCCCTGAAATAGAAGAGTATTATATTCCTTTCAATTCTATTTGTAAAAAAAAATTAAAATAATTTTTAATTAAAAATATAAGACATTTTTTAATAATTAAATTATTTTTTTAATTTTATTCCTTTAACATAAAAGTATTTAATATAACTGTATTATTATTTAATATCAAAAGTAAAAATAAAATTACAAAATTAATTTTTAAAAAATATATAAAATGGTTGAAAGTGTGGTGTATACTAAAGATAGGAGAGAATATCAACCGGGTTAGTGATTCTTAAATTGATAGCAAATCAAAGCTAAAATATATCTTTCTTTTCTTTCTCATTTTAATATTTACTTTGAGGATATAGGTAAAAATATTTGGTCGAAAAAGCACATGTTATGGGCAAACGTTAGGTAATAGTCAAAGGATAAATTAGATTAACTACGGTTGACTTAAATTGGGAGGAAGGTCATCAGGGCAAACTTTTCCGAAAATAAAATAATGTCCACCGCGAATGGGTGGAAAAATATGAATTACATGATTCCTTACAATTTTATATATAAGTTATTTGTAGCATGATTCACCCTAATAAAAAAAAACTTAAAACAATAGTTATTAATTCTATCTAAAAGTTTAACAAATTTTTAACTTCATTTATATTAAATATACATCACAAGGTACTTTCTTTTAAATCTTACTAACATTTAATGAGAGAAAAAAGAAAAACTTGTAAAAAAAAGATTTAATGTCATTTCTTATAAATATGAAAAAAGAATCATTCTTTTCCTATCTATTGAAAGGAGTATCATATTATATAAATGAAAGTTGGGGTTCAAGCTCCAACTATTTGTTTAAGTGGTAAAAATTTCTGCTATTCGAACACATTAACTTTAGTTGGTATCATGTTTATTTTGAAATGAATTAAAAGATCTGAAATGGACGAGGAATTTGAAGTAAAATCAGTGAAGGTGGCATGAAATGTGTAAGTGGAAAAAACATAGGAAATGAAGAAGCAGTTTAAAAGAAGTGAAAAACTTGATTCGTGGGGGAGCTGTCATGTTGTGTGATGAATGTGGGATCATATGGCCACATCACATGTGCTTGTGCCTCCAAATGAATGGATATGGAAATGCTTCTTCATGTAGCACAGCCACATCAGCCAGCGATAAGCCTCCATTGCAAGCAGCAACATGACAAATGGGAGGCTTCTGCTATTATTGTCCGCCAAGATTTCTAGTTATGTTGCTCTGTTAAATGGGAAATATAAGCTGAAACGGACAACTGGGGGCCGGACTTAGCATTTACCACCATCCAATTTGCTACATAATTTAGACTTATATTCTTAAAAATATATTATTTTTTGAATTACAATAATCAAAATATATCTCACACGTGTGTATTCAAATTTCAATTTAAATGATATACTTATGAGAAAATGACAGTTAGAGACCCCATAAGAATATTAATGATAGTTACAAATCTTAAATTATTAAAATCTCAATAACAAACCATAATCCTTACTTGCAGCAAATTATCTTTTATTTATCAACTTGAAATTCACAACATATTTTAGTAAATTTTTCACTAGTCATAAAGATTTCCAACTATCTTCTATTGATTTTTTAAACCATACCAAAAAATTACAAGTAATTTGTTTGCAATTTAAAAATGACTCTTGTAAATTCGCAATTGACATTATGAATAATTCCAAGTATATTTAGAATATTTTTCAAACGATTGATCTATATATTGACAATAAAAAAAAGCATAAATGATTGGCGTATGATTCACAATCAACTCTTCTAAATTCCCAATTAATATTACAAATAATTTTAAGTGTATTTACTTAATTTTTCAAGTAGTTTATTTGTATAATGAAAAAAAAAATTACGATTCACAACGAACTTTTATGAATTTTCAATTAACGTTACAAATAATCTTTAAGTGTATTTAGTATATTTTTCAACTAACTGTTCATATTTTTTTAATTATAAATAAGAACTATGATTTGTTATTAAAATTTTACCAATTCAGGATTTGTAATTGTCATTAATATTTTTATGGGGTCCTAAATTGTCATTTTTCCTATACTTGTGGCCAGTTTGGTTCACGCAATAAATATGGTAATGTAATTACAAGAAATGGAATGTAAAATAATAATATAATATTGATTATTATGAGTTTGTTTTCATGGTAAGTTATTGAAAATGCTGAATACAAATTTATCTTTTATATTTAATGTTGATTAGCATGATCTTGTTTGGCAAAAGAGACAGTGGGGAGAGAAGGAGTATTACTGGCTAGATATGATAATTACCCAGTTTATGGTAATAATGACCATATAATATAATCCCCTTTCCATTACCAAAATCCAACCAAACCCAAGGAATGAGTAAAAATGCATCTGCCTTTTTATGCAAGGAATGAAACCAAATGGGCCGTTAGGTTGTCCATGCAGAATGGAAGACAGCCCAACAAGGCAGTGACCTGACATGTGATAGGGACGAAGACAAAGCAGACACTAGTAATGTGGTTGCAAGGCTTCCAGAGTCTTTTTGTGAATAAAAAAGTGGAGGAATGTAGCACCAGTAATGCTCTTGTGAAGCAGGACCAACATCAATACCTCCGTATCAACATGAACATCAACATCATTTTCTTCTCGCATTTAAAATCCATACATTTAAAATTATTTATTTGAATCATACAAAACTGATTAAAAATAAAAAAAGAGATTAATTACTATTTAAAACAGAAATAAAAGATTAAAAGTGACAATCTTACTTCTATTTTTTAATCAGTAAGAGAAAAAAATGATAAATGAGATAGATGAGAAGACTAAAAAAGTCACCAGCAGTAAAAATATGAAAAAAAAAACTGAAAGAATTGGAGTAGATGGAATTTCAAATAATTAGGATCTATATATAATTTAAAATTATAAAAAAATTTATATGATAAAACATGAATTTGGATTATCCATCCCCATTCATCTAAGCACATCTTAAGCTTATATGTTGTTGATATGTCTTTGTCATTGAATGAGACCATCCTTTGCACAGAATCTAAAATAATTCACATTGTTTATGGCTTATGAATGATACATCTTCTTATAGATTTTTTATTGTATATTATTGTAAAGGCTTCTCGATAAAAACATAATTTTTCAACTGAACATCACTCACTCAATTTTGTTTATAATTATATAATTATTTATAAATGTCAATATAAAATATAAATTTTATAAGAAGCTTCACAATAAAAAGTTTATAAGAAGTTGTGTTATTTAAGGTTTGGTTTCTATGCTAAGCAATGTGGTGGTAATGGACACGTGGTACTCACCATGCAAACGGCTGCTCGTATTGAGGGATATGAGGAAATGCTCTCCTCTTTCATTTTGGGTTAAGACTTTCTTCAAGGACCAAAAAAAAAAAAAGAAAAAGAAAGAGAGAGAGAGAGAGAAAGATATTAGCCAATGAAACTAGTTTTCATGGGACCCAACATGATTCATGAGCTTGTAAATTTATTTCTCAATTTCTATGAATAAACTAATAAAGAATTATACTTTAGTTTAATATTATAAAATATTTTTAATCTCATTACACTTCTAAGTAAGTTAGTTAATTATCTTTAAAATTACACACTCTTTCTTTTAAAAAATAAAAATTACACTATTTAATAGGGTACATCAATTATAAAAGTAGTTAAAAAAAATTTTATTAATCAAACATTGAAAGACCCCAAATATCTTACATTTTTTTACCATTTTATCTAAAAAAATGTGTATATATTACTACATTCAAGGAAAAAAAAAGTAGGAGGGAGAATATACATAAGCAGTAAAATTATTATACTCATTAAAATAAAAAATCTAAAATATATTTTTTTTAGAATTGGTTTTTCACATGTTGTACAAAGTCCATAAGTTATGTTGGTGAGTTTTTCACAAGTAATTTCAAGGGAGAATCATATATAAGGCTCTCATGTGACAAATAATTGCTCGTAGGGTCCAATAGATTGTGAAAATACTTTGTAAGCCCAAAGGCCTTCTATACAATTCATTTTGAAATTGTAAATACCAAACTTACCTTGATCTGAAATGTTCTCTCTCCTTTTCCCTCTCTCTCTCTCAATTCACCCTCATAGTCCTGTTTTCCAAATTTGCATAAGATTAAGTGAAGAAAAGGAGAAAAACCATAGGCTTAAACTATTGCTAGCCAAAGAAATATTATTTAATTTCACTTTTTTACTTGAATTATTTAGGGATTTTGCTTGAGAAGAACATTTTGGAATCCTTCACTAGAATTTGAACTAGTTTTTGGGTTTAAGATAAGTGATAGTTGAATTCAAAAATTTGTTGGGTTTGTTGTTCTGTTGAAAGCCCAAGGCTTTTATTGCATCCTCATGTGCTTGGACGGAGTCTAAACACTTGAAAACATGAAGCTCTCTAGATTTTGAATGCTCTAGATCCCATAAAGCATAGTAAAACAGGGACCCATCTCTAAAGTTCTCTCTAGATTTTGACACTTGATTTGTTTCAATAATCAAGCGAAGTCCATTAATTTTTCAATCAAATATCCATTTAACAAGCACACGTGGTTTTGGCAATTAAATATTTTTGCTATATAAATGGATCTTTTATTATTAATATATAGACCTTATTGTGTTATTTATGGATATTCTGTTGTAAACTCCATTAGGGTAACTTGTCTATTGTGGTTCCACTAAATTATATGGACCTTGTGTCATTAATATATGAATCTTTAAACATTATTTACAAATGTTTTATTGTAAATTCCACCAAGATAATTTGTGTTTTCTAGTTCTACTAAATCACATAGACAATGTATAAAGTACATTCATTTTATTGTTAATATATGAACCTTTTAATGTTATTTATAGATGTGATGTTGTAAATTTCACGGGGATAACTTTTATATTATAGTTCTACTAAAACACCCATACCTTGTGTTGTTAATATGTAAACTTTTTAATGTTATTTATGGATATTATGTTATAAATTATACCAAGGCAACTTATACATTCTAATTCTATTAAATTATACAAACAATACATAAAGGAAAATATAATTTTATATCCCTATACTTTGCTCCCATTTTGCTATTGGCTCTTATACTTTTTTCTGTGTTTTTGATCCTTATAATTTAGTTTTTTTATTATTTTAAGTCCCTCCATGAAAAAAGTATAGGGATCTTGGAGGGACCTAAACAATGAAAAATAAAAGTACAGGGATAAAAAATATTAAAAAAAGTTTAGAAATCAATATAAATATAAGGATTTAAAGTTATGTTTTTTCATATATAAAATACAAACCTTATGTTGTTTGCATATGAACCTTTTGATGTTATTTACGGATATTCTATTGTAAATTTCACCAAGATAACTTATATATTATAGTTTTACTAAACCATGTGGACCTTGTGTTATTAATATGTGAACCTATTGATGTTATTTATGGGCGTCTTGTTGTAAATTCCACAAGGATAACTTGTACATTTTAATTCTACTAAACCACATGGACAATTTATAAAGTAAGGACCTTGTGTTATTATTGTGTGAACATTTTGATGTTATTTATGAATATTTTGTTGTAAATTTCACCTAGATAACCTATACATTATTGAGCTACTAAACCACACAAATAATATATAAAGTATGGATTTTGAGTTGTTAGTATATGGACATTGTCATGTTATTTATGGATAATCTGTTATAAATTTAACTTGGGTAGCTTATACATTTCATTGAAAATAATTTAACCATCACACCATAGGAAGTGTTCTCCTAATATACACTACAATATTTTCCCTACATTATTTACAAAAAAGCAATTCCATATACAAAAAAGCAATTTAAGATAACACAAACACAATCCTAAAGTAATCCTAATTGCATTTACACTATAATATTTCTATTAGTAAGGTTATCTTATCATTTTTGTTTTCCTTTGACAGCTACTCTAATGCTCCCTCTCCTCTTTGCTCATCTTGTTCAAAATTCTAACTGACACATCATCTGAGTTTGCCATCTCTTGTATGAACTTGTAATAAACAAATTAATTTTAAAAAATGTCCAGATATCAAAATATAACTTTTATTTCCTACAACTGAACATTTAATATAAACAGTATAACATTCATGTTTTCACAATATATACTCTTGTGTTTTAATAGGACATTTTCATGATAATGGACAAGTCATGACTTTTCCAATTCACATGTGAACATTCAATATAAATAAGCAAATTATCATAATTTCATAATAAATAATTCATTCCAAAACATCCACTATTGATTTAGAGTTTAATAAATAAGTCAAATTATATCAGCAATCAAATTAAAACTACAATTCCAATTTTTATAACATCATTACAATGCATTTTTTGGAGCAAAAATTCATCTCATATGTACCTTATATTATAGTTAGAAAATGAGCATTCCATATAACGTTTATGTGCAATTTCTAGCTTTAGCCACTCTAATTGCAAGAAGTCCTCCTAGAATACGTTGATCGATCCATTCAATATAATGTGAAGACAAAAGTACTGTTGACAGAGCCTTGTCTTCTGCATAACTCTAGTCTACTAACTAGTGTAGTGGACAAATTAGCTTCAAACAAAATAGGGTATTGCCAGAGAGCAAATCCACCAAAAAGTAAACCAAATGCTTCCTATCACATTATTTAGAAAGGAAAATCTTTTGCCAAAAAACAAAGCTAGAGCGTGCAATTTTTTTGAATCTGGAGCGCATGACAACTTCAATCATCATTTTGAAGCATTAGGTCTCTGATTATAACAATAATGGGAGAAAATATAATAGAAAAATGGGATTAAATGCCACCAACAGATAATATTGTCACAAGTTCTTTAGGGAAAATTTATCACTGTATGTTCCTAGGGCATTCTACAGAATAAATATATGTATGTATGTGTGTGTGTGTGTGTGTATATATGACAATTCCATCTTCAAAACTTAATGTCTTCTTAAAGCTTTCCTGAATAGAACATTTTCCCTAAAAAAAAAAACACCCAACTACAAGGGCATAATACTTAAATGAAGCATAGCGTTATTATTTTACAATAAACAAATCTATACCCATCAATTGAAAACGTTTCAGATCAAAGCTTGAGGAGGAAGAGAAAGAAGGAAGAGGGAGGAAGAAGAAGAGAGGGAAGAAAAAAGCATGATGAGGAGGAAGAGAAAAGTTGGTTAGTGCATTTGAATAGAGAAAAGCAAGAGTGAGAAGAAGAGAGTCATCGAAGAACAACTGATTATAAAAGAGGCAAATGGGTCATTTTATTGAAAATATAATTGCAAATGAAGCTCTTGAGCCCTCAAAATAGTTTTAGATTCCATTAGATCTTATTTGAAAATTTCTTGCACATAGGGGTCTTGAATGTGATTCTCTCTAGTTTTGATGGCCAATTCTTTTTACTTTTCTATTTTGTCCCCAAGCAAAAGTTTTAATTAAAAATGAGATAGCAGAATTTCCTTCATATGACCCAAAACAAGGCGTTATTTACTTGATGACTATCATTTACCATGCACTTATCGCATTCCTAAGCAAGGAAACCAAATCTCTATTATTTATGAGCTATGTCATGTATACGTAATCTAATTCTATTTATAAATTACTTTTACATGTTTTATCATAATTAAAAAAATTTAAATTTTATTAATTTTATCTTACAATTTATTAATTTTCTACCTCTACCACCTAATAAAGACAAAAATACTTATTTTTAATAATTTTTTAGACATTTAATAAGGCAAAAATATAAAGATGAACATAAAAAATAGTAAAGTTTTTTATAAATAGGATAAAAAATAATTTTCTATCCAATAAATGGGACCACAGTAACTCATCTTAAATTTTATGTAACAGTAACACACAGAGAAAATGTTCCTATTTATAACTTTATTTGACTATATGATAAGAGATACACAAAAAAGTAGTTATCCCATTATTTTCGGCCGAACGGGATTTGGTTTTCTTCTTGGTTAATTTTTTTTAAAGAAGGCAGTATATCAAATTTGGGCTAACATGGCTATTGGCCCATATGTTATAAGGCCCACAGCCTCCTAGCTTCAGGCTTTCATCACCTCGTCTTCGGTTCGCACGCGCCTTTCCTGCGTCCACCTTTTTCTTGAATTCTGTTGAACATTGGAGAAGGTTCGTGAATAAGTCGCCCATTTGCTGCTATATATCTAAATTTCACGGAGATTTGGAAAACTTTTGTATTCATCACTAGTTCTCAATTATCGTTGCTGGTTCCGGATCAAGGTTTTCTGCGGTCTTCTATTACAGTCAATCCAGAAATGGCCAAAGATGGACCCAACTGGGAAGGTTTGCTCAAATGGAGTCTCGCTCATTCCGATGGAACTCGACCCACTGGCAATATAAGGTGTGTATTTTTATTTCTCTGATTATAGATTCCGGTCAATATGATTGTAAAGTAGCTTTTATTTTGTTCTAATTGTGAAAAGTGCATACCTAGATGTACAACATTTTCCTTCAAGTCAGTATTTGTTCTTGAATTTGGATACGAATGAGGGGTCTGATGTATTTTTCTATCGATTCCCTAGTGAGGAGGACCGGAGATGGTTTATGGAAGCTATGCAAGCGCAGACCGTCGATGTCATAAAACGTATGAAAGAGATTACCCTTGTTATGAAAACTCCAGAGCAAGAATTGGAGGCTCAAGGAGTTACCCCCGCTGAAATTGAAGGTATCTTATATTCATAATAGCGTAAAACCATCTGGAAACATTCCCTCCCCCCCCCCCTTCGGGAGGGATAGTATTAATTACTTATCTTTAATCTCATACTGAGTCTTCTCTGGTCGCGTATGCATGGCCTAAATTCCGACAGATATGCTGGATGAGTTGCAGGAGCATGTGGAATCCATAGATATGGCAAATGGTAATGATTTTTTTTCGTGCTTCTTAAACTTGGATTTCTTCGAAGGAATATAAAAAGTGTTCTCATGTAGAATACTTGCTTCTGTTTGCTTTTGGAAGTTTCCAATATTAGATTCTTATAAATTTGAAAACTGATTTTTAATTATGTAATACTCCATTGCATGCCGAAGGCGCTCTCTTGACCCTCTAACAACACGCGTTCAATAATAAATTTTAACAATCAGTTAATTTTCTTAGCATGTTCATTATGTAAAACAAAAGTAACAAATAAAGTTCATAAGTTCAGCTTTTGTTGGTCGAAATATTTTGAAAAGTATCATAGTGAACATATTTTTTCTGGATGGGCAATTGTTAAATTCTGTACCTTCCCCTTTAAAGTCTAATAATTCATATGACCTTATTTTACCGTGCGATAATGTTGGTGGTTTACAAAGATTTCATAGATTGTGCTCTTGTTGGCCCAAAATTTTGGGCTTTTTTATTCGTTTATTTTCGCGGGTCAGGTTACATTGTTCCTATGTTTTCTCGTGTTTGACAAAGGAAAGAATCAAAGAAAATGTGGCAACAAATTTTAGAAAATCTATTAGTCATTGGATATACTTTTTCAACTGTCTAAAGCAGTGTGCCTGAACTATTTCCTCGTCTTCATATATGTCCCAGATCTTCACTCCATTGGTGGTTTGGTTCCTCTTCTTGGTTACCTCAAGAACCCTCATGCAAATATTCGAGCAAAGGCTGCTGATGTTGTGACTACAATAGTCCAGAATAATCCAGAGAGTCAGGAACGTGTTATGAATGCAAATGGTTTTGAACCTCTTATTTCTAATTTCAGTTCAGATCCTGATGTGAAAGTCCGAACTCAGGCACTTGGTGCAATATCTTGTAAGTCTGCTTGGGGGATTTATCATTTATGACAGCAATATCTTGTTCCTGAGTTTGGAATGGTTTTTTGACTTGTTTCTTCTTGGGATGACTTGTCAGCATTGATTCATCACAACAAAAAAGGCATCACTGCATTTCGACTAGCAAATGGTTATGCATCCTTAAAAGAAGCATTGTCCTCTGAAAATGTGAGGTTTCAAAGGTAATTTAGGGAAATATTTAAACTGATCTGTACAATACGAAGCTGATATTTTCTATTCATGGATCTGAAGTTCATTTTTTGATTTATCCTTGTGACGTCCAACCATATTATTATTATTAATTATTAATTATTAAAGACTCTGATCTTGTCTTTCTTGCCATCTCTCAGGAAAGCACTTAACTTGATCCACTACCTATTGCAAGAGAATGATTCAGATTGCAGCATACTGCATGAGCTAGGATTTCCCCGTTTGATGATGCATCTTGCCTACAGCGAAGATGCAGATGTCAGAGAAGCTGCTCTTCGTGGCCTTCTTGAGCTAGCTCGCAACGAGAAAGATGGTGCTGCTAGTATGTCAGGGGAAGATGATGGTAAAATGAAACAACTTCTTCAAGAACGGATAAATGGTATTGGTTTAATGTCAGCCGAGGACCTTGGGGCAGCTAGGGAAGAAAGGCATCTTGTGGACTCTCTTTGGCGTACTCTCTTTAACGAGCCATCTTCCCTTAGGGAGAACGGTCTTCTAATCCTTCCCGGTGAAGATGCGCCCCCACCAGATGTTGCTAGCCGGCATTTTGAGCCTCCCCTTCGGGCCTGGGCTGCAAACCCTAATTCAAAGAAAGACTCTAGTAGTGAAAACACAGAGCCACCGTTGCTTTTAGGGCCAGGACCTTCACCTGCTGCCCCTAATTCTCAAGATAGTTCAGGTACAGGACTGGACGCCAATGCCCAGACAGGTCCTCCTCGATAAACATGTTATGCTGTTTTCTCCTTTTTTTTAACCCCCCTCTTTCCGTGTGGGCACTCTTGTACCATCCTCTATAAACAGATGGTTTCTTAAGGCATCTCTTTTACTCATGGCCATTTTTCAATTGCTGCACGCTTTATCGTGGAATCTGTCAAACTACCTAACCTGGTTTATATGTCGTACTAAATGTCTGTCCTGTTTCCAACATTTCCATTCTCAATGTGCGGTAGCCATGTGATGGCATTATCTATCATGTCCAGTTAGCTGGGTTTACGTGCATTCTTCATCTCAAATTTAAATCATACCGAATAGTAGTATAACTGACTGTAGGTCATATGTTTTTTTCGTTAAAAAATATACAGCATTTTTTTAAGAGTTAATGTTAAAAAATGTCAGTCATTTTTAGTCTTTTAAGATATAATTATTATTTTTTTTAAAAATGTACATATTAATGAATGACTTTATATTTATTATAAAATGTTTAGTAGAAATAAATATAAAAAAATAGAATTTATTAGAAAGTAGGTAACTATTATTAAAAAGTGAGATCCAGTTAAAAATATTTTATATTTTTAAATGTAGGAGTACATTTTATGTTGATATTAAATAACTATATTAATAGTGTGAATACTATAACCTCTGATTTTATTGCCTTTCAAGCAAATTTTCGCATGTGAAGTATAAAGCGAGCAGCTGACTGGAGTCCTGATAATTAAATAAAATTGAGCTGAGCACACAGCAAAACCTGAGATCATCAAAGTAACAATCTCAACGTACCATTCTTTGTTCAATTTCGCTAATGTCGTCCTTCTTAAACTCCTAATGGAATCAACTCCTGATAAAATTACAAAAACTAGAGGACAGTCCACTAATGATATAGATAAGTTTGCAGATCTACGACAGAAGCTTCAACTTCATTTTGAAGAAATCCTTGCAACTATCTCTGCTAGGTTTATTGGGGAGGACAGAACGTGATAACATACCGTGAAGCCCTACATTTATTAAGGCTGCTAGAATCATCATATGCATAGCTATAAGCCTTTGGGCATATGGCCTTGAAAAGATGAGCAAATAAGGTAGGCTTGCAAGTCTTTGGATCTGCATAATTCCCTGTGCAGCAATACTTAGCTGATTGCATAGCCAAGCAAGCACTCTTACACCCCACAACCTTTCCGTTTTTCTTCACTTCCAAAGCTGATGGGCAGCAAATGTTCAAGTCCACCTCACAAGAAGCCACCCCGCACCCAATCCCACCCCCAACAGGCTTCATGGACACAGGCAAATTGAAGCCATCCACCAAGCTCACGTCATAGAAGTGTAACGGAGAAGATGATGATCCCAGTGTCATCTCCACCACAGTTGCCGGTGGCACTCCTCCCTTCCCTCCACACTGAAGTTTCCCGAAGCAGTCGCCGGTGACACACGAGCCTTTCCCATTGCTGTCAAAGCTACAATCCTGCCTCCCCCAGATTCTTCCTGACCATTTCTCTGGTACCTCAAATACTACTTCCTCGCCTATTCCAAGATGAAAACCTCCATCTTTTGGAGTTGGTTGCCCTGCACTGCCTTGTATTCCTGGCCACACATTTTCTACGCAGTTGTTCACTAGAATCAGCTGAGCCCCATCTGCAGTCACCAAGAAGAAAGTCAGAAATACGTTTGTAACATAATGCACTTGCATTTGAAAAGAGAGAGAAAAAAAAAGACATGATGTGTGCCAAAATGAGAGATAAATGGACTCCTTATTCACATTCTTCCATTTTTCAATGTATTAGTGGATAAACATAAAGGATTCAATTTGATATCTAGTACTAAAATAACAAGGAAAAATCCGTCTGTATAGCTATTTGAATTATGGAATCGACAATGGCACTACTTTTTGATGACCAAAATCAGAATGTTCCTATTATTTGTGTTGAATTAAAAAAAAAAAAAAACACATGAAAGAACTAAGAAGTGTGAAGAGAATGCAGTAATAGCAGTCGCTGTAGTAGAATTACCACCAATGGAGAACAGGGCAATCAAATAGAAGAGAGACAACAAAAGAAGGGGACAAGTTATTATTGCCATTGTTATGTTAGTTGAGAAGGTAATGCTACCTATATATGTGGTGGCAAGTACTGTCTCTTAAAACACAAAAGGGTTTTGTGACTTCCTCTCATGTCTTCTTGTCACTCTCATTTAGCTTTTTCACTTTATTTTTCTCCACTTGCCGTAACTTTTCTTTTTCAAGATAAGGAATATATGCATTCCTTCCTCCTTGAGGCTTCTGCATTACATAATTGGTTAATTGAACCTTTAGAATGTAGTAATGCTGATTAAAACATCATCAAACTTTTCTTTTACAAGAGAAACTTAAAAAAGAAAAGGGAATATTAACAATGCCATGTGATTTGTACGTACTTTGATTAGTTTAGGCAATGTCTAAAGTAGATACGAACCGATTAAAACCATGGGGGCAACAGAATTCGACTATTTTTTAGACCAAAGAGAACATCAGAATTCAGAAGAACAACGTCTCCACCAATCAATGTACATTAAGTTCTAAGCTTTAACTATAGCTATCATATGACAACTTTGCCATGAGAAAAACAATAGTGGTCTGTTGGAATGACAGCTTTTTGCTTCTTCTTTTTTTTGTTAATTTAAATAGCGATATATGAATATATGCTTGCACCTCCAAATAGGAAGGAATGTTTGTACGAGT
This sequence comes from Prosopis cineraria, assembly GCF_029017545.1. Lineage (NCBI taxonomy): Eukaryota > Viridiplantae > Streptophyta > Magnoliopsida > Fabales > Fabaceae > Prosopis > Prosopis cineraria. The sequence goes on along the minus strand of NW_026555344.1, from coordinate 39,486,135 downwards.
CTATTGCCCTCTGCTATGATTTGCTTGAATCTTGTGGCATAAGATTTCCATTTATTCTAGGACTTCATGTGTTTGTGACTCAAAGTTGGATTAGAAGCGTAAAGGAAAAAAAAAAAGTATAAATCTGCTCAACAACCGTAGGAATCATGTTTATAATAATTATAGCACAGATTAAACAGATTTGTTAAGGAGAAAGAATAACAATGAGATTATTTTGATAGAAAGGAGGGACTTGGTCCAAAAACTATCGAGCTAAAGAACAACAAAGGGAAGGATTGAGATTCCAGACTCTCTTCCTTCACTAGGACCCTCAAAAACTAACATGTCTTGTCATAGAATTAGAAACATAGTATGAAAATCTCGATTAAACTGTCAGGTTAAGCAAATAAACCAATATTTTGACCGGTTTAATAAAATACTTTGTTTATAACTGATTTAATCACAATTTGATTATAATTTTGACCATTAACCCTTAAGTCAGTGCCTTTATCAGTTTAGTAATTGATCTAGTTTTTAATATTTTGGTCAGGAGAGTTTTCACTCTTAGGTCCCATATAAAAAATCTTAATACACAAAAGTATCATAAAATTATAAAACCACTTTGAAGTCCTATGTATTTTATCATTGCAAATTGATAACTTGAATAAAAGACATGAGATTACAAAGTAATGTACATGTCAACGGTTGAGATTTTCTCCTTCATAGTATCAAGGACAAAGGATATATTTTTTCCAATTAAGTCGTTACATACACAAAGGTTAAGATTTGAATTCTCAATTATTTATTTAAGTGATGAGAACTCTTACTACTCATGTCAACTCAAGTTGACATGTGCTTATTTTTAGAAGAAATAGAGAGACAAGCCTAAATGAAAAACCAATTCAACACAAGAGGGACTCTGATTCCAATATTCTGATCGCTTTGAGACTTCGAGCATAAATAAAAGAAAATGAAGTTGTACTTAAGCGTTGAAGTGCACTCAATGAATAGAAAATGAGGATAAAATCAACTCAGAATTAATTTGTGAATTAAATGGTCAGGACACAGCTTTGTGAAACAGCATTGTTTCGTTTCATAAGGGTTGTGAAGACTATCAATTAAACGAGTGATTGAAATATTTTCCACCTTGATAAAACGAGAACGTTTTGAAGGCCAACAAAAGTTGCCACAAAGGCTTACATAAAACCATAACAGACAAACCAAACACCCTAATGATCAAAATAAGCCAACATTAAAAGTAAGGGAAAATGATAATTACAAAGCTTTTGAAAGTATTAATGAAAATTATATATCTTTTGAAAATATTAATGACAACTGAAAATTTTTAATCATGGAAATGTTATGGGAAGATCATAATCATTATTTATAATTAAAAGATAAATAGTTATTAAAATATCCAATGGAATAATGTGACGAGAAGTTATTTGTTGTGAATTTCAATAATACTACTTGTAAATGAGTGGAAAGGCAATTATAAATGAATAGACATTTGTGTATGGTCACTTATGAATTTAAGAATAGTCACTTGTAAATTTTAAGAAAATCATCATTAGTGAATTTATGAAATTTTAATTGTGAATAAGTAGATAGTCCTGTAAATTCATGCATTTCTTGTGATTTAGGAATAATTAGTTGTGAATATAAGAATTATCACTTATGAATATATAGAATGTCAATTGTGAATATATGTGAATAATCTTAATTATAAATCAATGATTTAGAAAATTTTTCATGTTTCTTAATATCTATTTATAACTGACTTTCTATAATTTCACAAGTGGCTCTACTTAAATTCACAAGTGATGATGTATGTTTTAATAAAATTATCTATCTATTCAAAAATTGACACCTCATATCCACAAGTGATATCTATCTTAAATTCTCAACCAGCTTTGTTTTAAATTCATGAATGACTTGTTAGTTAATTCAGTAGTTTAATTAAAAATATAAACTATAATGCTTCTTTAACATTTCAATATTTAGAGGTCTTCAATTGTCAATTAATACCTTCACAAGGTGCAAAACTGACATTTCCTCCTAAAATTAAAATAATAGGATGAGCCTATTGAGAGACATTACTAGGGGTGGGAGGAGCTTACAACCTCGCGTACTTCATGTCCAACTTAACATATTTACTAAATAGATTCAGGTCAGGTTTAAATCTTTAATTAAACTTATTTATTTTTAAGGTCTAGCCTATGAGCCTAATATACTGGCCTATTTACACACACACTATGCAATATATTATAAATACATAAGTTTTATCATTTAATTTTTAATCAATCCATTCTTTTTTTAATTTTTGTTATTTTTTCAATCATATTGAATTATATATTAATTTTAATGTTATTATTTTATTATTATATTATATTATAGTTAGTAAGTCCACTCTATAATTGATAAATGAGATTATATATTATATAAATAATAGCTTTAAAGTACATTTAAAATGTTTAAAACTAATATGCGAGCGAGTGTCACACTATAGAGGAAGGCAGTAATCTAGTATTATATGGTAACGTTTTGTCTTCTAGATTTGCTTATAGAATGTTGTCTCACTTGTCTTTTTTGATTCACGCTCCCAATACAGCTGCTAGTGTTGATAATCTTTGGTCTTATGAACATCCACGCCATCGTTGCTATAAAGGCGGTAGATAATAATACGATGAACCAGAGTGGAGGTGAGATTTATGCTATGCTTGGTAGGGGGGAGAGAGAGAGAGAAAAAAAAAAAAGGAAAGAGCGGGAGAGAGAAGTAGAGAGAAAATGACATTTTTTCTTACTTGATTAAGGAGAGAAAAATGAGAGGAAAAAGAAATTGCAAGATAAAAAATAGGTGGAACTCACATGTTTTTATCTCTGACTTTTTTCTTTGAATATAATGAGATTTTAGAACTCAACTTCCAAATTTACTCATGAATATTTTGTTTCCTGCTTGTTGCCTACCTCCATTTTTATCCTTATTTCCCCTCTACTTTAAAATTAGATTATTATTATTATTACCATATATATATTTAATAATTTAAGAAATAAAAATTAAAATTAGACAAAATAATTTTTTGCTGGCATTGGATAAAAGAATTTGCAATTATAATTTTATTTAGTCAGTAATATATAATAAAAATTATATAAATAATATGTTAAAATATTAAATTTTATTATATATAAATATTTTTGTATAAATAATAAGGTTATTAGCATAGGGAGAGAAAATTACTCTCTCTTGATCTTTTCTTCTCCATTTTTTTCTTGTGAACCAAGCATTAAGAATAAGAGAGAAATTAAAACCCATAAATAATACCACTATGATACTATTTATAAGGTATTTCATAAAAATAAATAAATTAATTAATATAATAGCTTTTTAAAGCATATGAAAAACTCTCAAATACCTTATAAATAAGATTAGAAAGAATAAAAAAATTATAATTTTTCTTGGGAGTGGGAATGTGGATATAATCACAATCACGATCAAGTTGTTGCTTAATCAGTTGTTCATATAACTAAAATGACGCATATTCCCTTCAGTTTTATTTATTCTTTACTTTCAATATATTTTACTATGATCAAGAAAAAATTTAAAATTTATTATCTACCTTTAAAAATTTTATAAATTTTCAATATATATTAATCATGTATTTTATACTAACATTTAATGAAGGTAGATGCAAAAACTTGAAGTAAAAAGTCATAATGTTATAATTATTATATTATGTGAACGTTCATAAACTCTATCAACTCTTAATCTTTCATATCCTACATTCCACAAGACCAGAACCTCTCTAACGAATGATTTTAGGAGTTTTTATCATGTGAACACCCATAAACTCATGAAGGGTTATATGTTATATATTTATATGAATTAATCTTATAATTTAATATACAATAAATTAGTAAATTATTCTTTGAATTTTAGGTCAAATGACATCATAGACTTTGAATTCATTTGTTGTGCAAATTGTTTCATTAACTTTTAAAATTATGCAATATGACATTCCTGATATTAATAAGAGTTAACTTTAGTGATTAATTGACTAAAAAGTGATAAAAAACCTTAAAAAATTATAGAAAAGGATCAAAAAATTACAAATTATACTGTTTTCAGAAGTTAAAAGAATAGCTTACACAATAAATAAGTTTAAAATTTATAATACTATTAGATCTAAAGTTTACGAAATAATTTGCTAATTTACTCTTTAATATATTGTACCTCTTGGATATGAGTGAAGTTTATAAATAAAAGTTATGTGTCACATATTTGAAATATCTAAGTGAATCTCTTTTTTTTTATTTTTTTTCATTTCTCTCATCCTAAAATTCTCTTATATTTGACCAACGATATGTTTTATAAATATGATAAAAAAAAAAATCTCTCTGCCTTATTTTACGATCGTAGGATTGCCAATTCATGCATGCATAACAAGTTTATCACATTTAATAACCTCGACTGCAAGAGGCCACCGATTTGTCAATTACAATAATATCTCTTCAATCATCAGTGATGTACTTGTCCAAATTAAATGTCTGGATCCCATCAATTAATAATCGTGACCCTACCCTATTTAATCATAATAAAGATTGGACAATAATGGTTAGATTCTTAAATAATTGAATCAATGTTAATTAGTTCACCAACAACAATTTTTAAAATAATTAATTGAAAATATCAATTGGTTCAATAACGTTTTAATTACTGATGGGGTATATTTAATTTTTAAATTTAAATTTTAAATTTAAATTCATATATTTTTAACTATTTGAATTGGCATTTGTAACTCATTGTTTTAAAAATATCAACAAAATTAATTTCTATAAGTTCATTATTTGGCGACTTAATTATTAGTCTCTCTAAAACATTTTAGTATTTGTAATTTTTCTGTTATGCACGTGCACCATGACCCTTGTCATTAATTATTTCATCCAACCCTAATGAACAAAGTTGTTAATTATAAGTCTAAGCAAACTCGTGAAAAGAGAATATACTCATAATATAAAATCATAAAAGTTTATCTTTACTCATAAATAATTAATAAAATATATATTTATACTATCAAAAATATTTTTCTTTCAAAACTTATATATTATATTAAAGAAAAAAATATAACTTTTAATTCTTACATTTTGTTATAGGTCTTTATAATTTTTTTTTTTGTATTTTATGTCAATACACATGTGTTTTATCTAAAACACTAAAAAAAAAAAATGCAAGAATCTATAACAAAACTTGAATAAAGTGTAAAGATTTAAAGTTTTATTTTCCTTCTATTAAATAAAGTGGTCAATAGCAATTTAAAAAGTAAAAATAATATTCTTTAAGAATAAAAATAAGGTAAAGTATAAATATTAATAAGTAATAATTTTTTCATAATGTTAAAAAATAATTTTTAAGCTAATATCCATTTCTTTTTCCGTTGTATAAAAGATTTGCAGAGCTTGTATATTTGTTTTTCAACTAATACAGCTGGTATATGAAATGAGAGGAAGATGAAGTGCCATTTTGTATCTCCCGACAAAAAAAAAAAGTAAAAAATGTTAAATATAAAAAAACTGGTAAAAAAGAATACTGAAATCGTAGAAAAAATTTAAAATATGAATTAGATGTTGTACTATTCTCGAAATGCGGTCCAATCAATCAATTGTACGAATAGTAAAAAATTAATGTTAGATCGCCGCATGAGCTTACTCCAGCGACTCAAATCAGCCACGATTGAGTACGATTTTCTCGGATACCGTCTGAGATGTGTGTGTGTGTGTGTGTGTATTTTTTGAGTAAACAAGGAATTTCATGAACTCAATGAGAAACTGTACAGAGGACAAAAGAAAAAGACAAGTTACATCAAAAGATTAAAAGTTGAATGGGTGAATTTAAATTAAAAATTTAAATTTATAATTTTATAATTGAAATTTATAAATTTTAAAATTTTTATTTAAATAATATAAAAAATTTTAAATTATAATATTAAAATATTTTATTTGGATTTAAAATAAAAATAAAAATTTTAAATTTTATATTTAAATTTAAAAGAAATTTAAAAGATTAGTCAAATTTAACTATTTAAATGGTCAATTTTCAATGAAATTAGATAAATAAAGCTGATTGGAATGATAGGGACGACAGGGATGGAATTGTCGACTTCCATAGAAGCTGGACTAACGGTGAGGACCGAGCTACTAACTTTTACCTGGATCGAACCGACAGCTACAATGAGAATGAGATAGCTGACTATCACCAAGATCAAATCAACAACGAATGAATGCTAACTTTCATCAAAATCGAACAAATGGCTACAATGGAGATCTGATGGTTGGTTTCCATCGAGACCGAACCGACGACTACAAGTACTAGAAGGCCGACTTTTATAGAGATTGAATAAACAGCGACAATGGATACTAAAACTTATCTAAATTAACCAACCCTGAAGTGATTTCATAAAACTACACTAAAAATGTAAGAAAAATCAATACAAAGACAACCATAACTATTAAACTCAATAACTGTTATACACAGTTATCACTCGAATATTATATTTTTCATAAAAAAAGAAGATTGTTCTGCTCATAATTGAGGGTTGAGGCTTTAATTTATTTACCTTTTTTGGCCAACGACAGAGGCTTCTGACTTGCCAGTTGCTATACCTATTGCACTGAAACATTTAATTTGCTGTCCAACTTTTGTCGCTTTATTTAGGGGAAAAAAAAAAGAACTCACACGCACATACTTTGGAGTTGGTCAAAGTTTGAGAGAGAGAGGGGGAGAGAGAGAGAGTGTGTGTGTGTGACATCTACAAAATTTGCAACAAACAATACTACTAATAAACTTGCCTTGTCAAAGGTGTCAATATACAGTGTCAAGAAATAACAAAAACAACATTCCAAACACCGAAATCAAAGTGAAATTGGATTAGGCAGAGCAGCCGCCGCGCTAAATTAATATTGTACGTCTCCCTTCGCCCTGCCGACATGTGTAGTTGAGTTGGTATATAACTTCGGTGAGTGACTTATATGTAATTTATTTATTCGATGAATATATTTTAATTATAATAATTAAATTTTATTAATATTTAAAAATTATATATATATATATATATTTATTTATTTATTTAAAAAATTCAAACTAATTCATGTAAACTATTCACTCTAAAAAATTAAAATTTAATATTTTAGATATCGCATAACAAAATCTTTTATAATCATTGAATTAAATTAAACAATTTCACGTTATCTTGTCATAAGATAATTATTAAATAAATAAATTTATGCTATTCAATAAATCTAAATCCATATAATCTTTCAAATCATATGCATGTGTGTAGGGTTCTTTACATGTTATTGTTCTGTTAAAAATACATAATTTATACATTCCTACTTAATAAGAAAAGGTCATATGTAGTTAATCAGCAGTATCACAATGGTGACCGGATTGTGTTGTCCTCGTCCCCACAGATTTTAATCACAGTTCATGATTAAAATGATTTCTTTTGCCGCAATATGTATATCTATCAGCCTCCGATTTATTAGTGTCACGTCTATTCCACAATCAATGCCATCCGTTGTCCGGTCTAACAATTAATAAACCTAACCCTGGCATATTGTTTTTATTGCTTACAGGAACTTACACGTTTATTTCAATTAGAGGTTATTTTATTTGAAGCATACCATCATACAATGAATGTAGACACATGATCTTTTAAAAAAAATTTAAATATTAATTTATCATATTATAAAGAGTTAGCCTCTTTCGCTATGCACATTGGTTAAACCCCTTAACCAAACTTATTTACAATCAAATTAAACTCCTAAAATTATGAAACATTAGTTCAATTTCTATGAGTCCCATACAATTGGGCTAAATTAAAATTAAGTTTTTGAGAGACATGACACAAATAATTTCAAACCCCTCAAATAAAAACAACTAACATAGAAAAAATAAACAATGATATATAGGGAAAAAATTTTAACTTTTAATAACAGCATAATAGTATTATAAATAAAAACGAGTGAAGCTAGTATATGTGAAATTTGTAATTTTTACTAACAGCGTGACATTACCATATATGAATAAAAAAAAGTGAAATTAGGTGTATGAACAATTTAATAAAAAAAATGAATAATTGATATATGAAAAATAAACAACAAATATAGTTAAAATTTATAACTTTCATTAATATTATAACACCGCTCTTAATATAAACAAGTGAAATTAGATATATCAACTCGAGTAGGAAAATGAACGAGTCCTTTGTGGAAAATAAACAACTAATGTAAGAAATTGGTATTATTTGTGTCACTTCCTTTAAAAACTTAATTTTAATTTCGCCCAAATGGAGCCCACAGGAACTGAATTGATCTTTCAAAATTTCAGGCGGTTGATTGTAAATAAGTTAGGTCAAGGGCTTAACAAAATCTTCCCCTAATTACATATTATATGGATAGTAAACATCTTACTTCTAGTTTTTCTTTTTACGTGAAGCACGATTCATTGATTCTTTCCTTATCCAGTTATATATTCCTTCTCCTTTAATAAATGTCAGCCTTTTTCCTAATATAGTAAACTAAACACACACACACACACACACATACCGAACAATACACATCTAGACACGCAAGTTTTATGTTTGAACTTAATTAGGACCTTCTTGCCAAGAAGGAGGGTTTTGTGCCACTAGCTAGACCCAAATGTCTCTAATTATCTTTTCTAATCCAGATGTACTATAAATACTGCGATATATTTTTATGAGAAAAATCCCTGAATGATACTGATCTATTAATTTCAAAATATAAGTCTACTTTTTAGAAATTTTTTATTTCATTTACATGTGACCAAAGTGAAATTTATTAAGATTATCTATAGTATATTCTTATTTAATCAAATAATTTTAATTTATTCAACACGTGAAGGGGTAAGTTTGACAAAATATAGTCAATGTTATAAAATATTAATTGCATTTCTTAATTATATGCTTAAACCTTAAAAGACTTATATATATATATAAGGCATAAAATGCATTTAGTCATGCTTTTATTTTCCACATTTTTTGGGAGCCACGCTTTCTCTTGCAGTGGGTTCACAGAATTCCATGGTCCTCATGTAGTTGATGTTCTTTCCTTGTGTTGGTCTCGATCGCTACATAATTCAAGTGGTAATAGCATTTTGAAAAGCTATAACAGCTTGTTGCAATAACATATAAATATAAAGCAATCATGATATAACAAAGCGCTTTATATATTGTTACTTATATTCTCAACAGACCTTCTACCAATTCAGTCGAAGAACCATGCTTTATATCGTTATTATTGTTGTCACTAAACAGAACAAAGTCCCTATTCTTCTTATTTGATATTTTTAATGCCCTCATAATCTGAGTGTTTATTGAAATTGATTCATTATCAACCACATCTATGTTTTTCATTTTCATTATAAGCTCCCTCTATCCTTCTACATATATCATGAATTTACAGTATTTTTAATTTTTATAATTTTATTTTTTTAAAATGTAGGAACCAATATTCAAGTGATTAAAACTATGAGAACTGAGCTGCATGAGTTAAACTTAAGAGATTGATTACAAAAACTCAAAGTTTAGGAACTTACTTAAAATCGGGTCAAAATTATAAGGATTAAGTAATTAATTTTTTCAATAAAATAATATAAACTTTGTAAAAGTGTATAGTTTAGTAATATATATTTAATTTTGTTAATTTAAGATATCAAATTCATTGTAGCTCAACTAGCAAAAAGGTAGACACTAAAAATGGAGCCAAGATCATGTCTTCTACTCTAAGATAAGACATAAATTTGTAAAATAAATATAAGCATCATGTGACGTATGTATACATGGCAACTCTTGAGAGGATATTTCTCTCAAATTATTCTGAGAGAAGTTGTTTCTCTCAAAAAACTTAAGAGAATATTTTATTTGGATTTTTTTGAGAGAAATTGTTTCTCTCGAAACATTTCGAGAGAAAATAAAAGTTCTTGTAAATTTTAACTCACAATTTTTTTATGTATTTTCTCATAATAATTTTGAAAAAAAATATGTTGTTATTTTGTTGTAGTGACGTGGAAGAAGCAGGAAGAAGGTTATTTAGACCATCGAGATAGCTTCCATGGAAACCAAAAAAAAAAAAAGGAGGAGGAGGAGGAGTGAGGAGAGAAAGAAAGAATTAAAGAAAACAAAAAATATTAGCAAAGATCATTATATTGTTCAGGGTGACTTAACAATGAAGCATTGGCATGAAATCAAAGTGACGCACAGTGTGTCAATTCAGAGGACAGATATAGAAAAAGCACTTCACCGAATGAATCAATGAAATATTAGAAAAATGGTCAGAATTAATATATTGTTCTTGATTTACATTGTCAACGGCTTCGAAGAGGCCTTCATCGTCCTCAACGTCTTCTCGTTCGATGCGCTACAATTGGCTTGACACTTCGGATTTTTAATTGAAAAAGGGTGGAGAACTAATTTTATATTATGTTGTTTGATTTTTAATTTTATGGAGAATTAATTTGTTTCGTCTGTCAATCACAAATCATGACTTAAGCTGTAATCAAAGTTTTTGATATTCAACAAAGATTTTATTTTAATTTACTTTTTTTCTCTCTACCTCTAAATTTTATGTTTAAATTGTTATTGTTAATTAGAATAATTTTACAGCATGAATTTTGGGTTATAATTTTTACTTGAGATTTTACTCACTATAATCCATTAATATAGTAATATAAGAGTAATTTAGTCTGGCTTAAATTATTACTCATGCATTATTTTTGGTGTGACTAACTTAGAATAGTTATTAAATTATAGGTTAAGTGAGATTTTACTTAATTTATAACTTAATGTCTTGTTTAATTTTTGAAAGATAATTTAAAAAATATATATTAAAATTAAAATAATAAAGTTAAATAAAATTAATTTATTTTGTGGATGATGAAGATTAAGTTTAGATAATTGAGTTGTGATTGATTGTGATGGTTGTGTTTGATAATTTTTTTATTTGAACTCACTTTATATATTTAATTTTAATTAATTTTTTAAAATTAATTTAATCATAAAAAATTCTTCCACTATTTAGCTTTTTATAATTTTAATTTAAATATTTAATTCATTAATTTTTAGACAGACGATCTATGTTATGTAATATTATAAAATTTATTTTTTATTAATTTTAATGTTATTTGATAGTAGTGTCACTTTGCAAATTGAAGGCGTTACTCTTCCTTCATTGTTTTTTGAATGAAAATTGATAACAAAAGGAAAATAGGAGAAGGACAAGTGATCGACTTGCGTGCACCCAGATCACCAGGTGTTGATTAATTAGGATGCACTTTATAGATAGGCTTTTGTTGTTATATTATCATGTGAAATTTTATATATTTTCAGTACGAAGCTAGTTAATCTGTGTGTGTGTGGGGCTATATATATCATGTGAACCTAGACATTTGATAGCAAGCCATAGTTCATTGGTTCGATCGAGCTGTTTTGGGTCCAATGTCTTTCTCAAACGCAGCAATTCCTATTGCTTTCCTTTTCACTTTTCTCTACATTCTATATGGAGTCTTCTTCCGTCCAAACCAAAAGAAACTTGGCCACAAACCGCCGGGTCCTTGCCCGTTGCCACTCATCGGAAACCTCCACCTTCTGGGTGACCTCCCTCATCGCAACCTTCAATTCCTGGCCAGAACGTATGGCCCCATCATGTCCCTGAAATTGGGACAAGTCCCAGCCATCGTGATCTCTTCATCTCAAGCTGCTGAACTCATCTTCAAGACAAACGACATCGTTTTCGCCACTCGTCCTAAAACCCAAGCCTATGATTTCCTCTCTTATGGCTTCAAAGGCACTGCGTTTGCCGAGTATGGCCCATACTGGCGTCATGTAAAGAAGTTGTGCACTGTACAGCTTCTAAGTGTGCCAAAAGTGGAGATGTTTGCCCCTTTGAGGAGGGAAGAGCTGGTTTTAGTGGTGAAGTCTCTAGAGGGAGCCTCAGCGTCAAGAGAGATTGTGGACCTTAGCGAAGTTTTGCATAACCTTACGGAGGATATAGTGTTTAAGATGACATTTGGTGCTGATACTAATAAGGACAATGCCCTCAGTTACAAGGAGCTCGTTCAAGAGGGAATGAGCCTTGCCTGAGCTTTTAATCTAGCAGATTATTTGCCTTGGCTACAACCTTTTGATCTTCAGGTTCGTTTATTTATATATTACATATTAATTAATATAAAATTAACAGGCGTTTCAATTTACATAGAGTATATAATACAATGAAGCAATTGATGTTTCATTCTTGAATTATTAGCTACATTTAGTTTTAATTAGCCAACAACTGCACAAGCTAAGTTTAGCTTGAAAATAATAATTAATTCTTTGCACAATATTTCTTTTGTATTCTCTCCTGTCCTATTTAAAAAATAATAATAATCTTTAATTCTATTTATAAATCATTTTTATTTTGTCTAAATATAACATAGTTGAGTCTCACATTAGATCAAATTACACTTAATAACTAATATATAATAAAAGAGAAAGTTTTATAAACTTAAATTTTGAGTAATGTGTGATTTCTTTCTATTCTTACATTTAGTACTCAAGCTATATATCCACTCCATTTTGAATATGCAAGAGATATCCTAATTCTAATTTCAAGTTACTTTGGCAGGGGTTAAAAAGGCGCTTAAAGAAATGTAGGGAAGCCACTGATGAATTGCTGGAGAAGATAATAAAGGAACGAGAGCAAGCCCAAAATGTAGACAAAGAGAACTGCAAGAGCTTCATAGACATATTGCTCTCTCTGATGAACCAGCCCATGGGTTTGCATGATGATGAACAAGAAGTTGTTGTTGATCGAACCACGGTGAAGGCTATAATAATAGACATGTTTGCTGCAGCACTGGAAGCCACGGCTGTTGTGGCTGAGTGGGCTTTAGCAGAACTCATGAAGAATCCGAGGGTGATGAAGAAGCTCCAAGATGAGATTCAAAATGTTGTGGGGATGGAGAGGATGGTTGAGGAGGCAGATTTATTGAAGCTAAGTTACTTGGATTTGACAGTGAAGGAGACCTTAAGACTTCATCCTGCTGGATCTCTGATTCCTCGAGAGGCCAGGGAAGACATCATAATTGATGGTTATTACATAGAAAAAAAGACAATGGTGCTGGTCAATACATGGGGCCTAGGTCGAGATCCTAAACTGTGGTCCGACAATGCAAATACATTTTATCCGGAGAGATTCGTAAATAGCGATGTGGATGTGAGAGGACATCACTTCCAACTCATACCATTTGGTTCAGGTCGGAGACGATGTCCTGGAATGAGAATGGGTCTGAGCATAATCAGATTTGTGGTGGCTCAGTTGGTTCATTGCTTTGATTGGGAGCTTCCTTATGGCATTAGCCCAGAAGAGTTGGATATGAATGAGAAATTTGGGCTCACAATACCTAAAGCTAAGCACTTGCTAGCAATGCCAACTTGTCGCTTAAATGCCCAGTCAAGTTCACATAGATGATGATGAACAATGTTACTGTAACTTCTTTGATCCTCTCAATCATGATACTTTTTATATATACACGTAGATGCACACAAGCACAAAAGTGGTAGATCATGATCACCGCTTCATTATTTTTCTCTTTATGTATTTTCTCCTACACATTGGGCATGTAATGACTTACAAGACTAGATTTCAACTTTATTCTTCCCCAACCATTTTTATCCTTAAGGACTTGTTTGGTTGGAGGGGAGTTAAAATTTTCTCTCCTTTTCCCTCCAAAACCTCCCACTCAAACTGGGAGATCCTTCTCCTCTCCTCTCCTTCAACCAAATAAAGCCTAAGAATTCTGAATTTAGGAGGAGTATAAAATTTTGAGATCATCAGTTTTATAATTTTCCTTTAATTTCCATGAATTCCTGATCAACATCTAATTAGGTGTATGGTTTTTATTCCTAACTTTCTTCAGAATACAAGTTCCTAGCATGGAAGTTTTTCATTTCTAATATATATATTTACATTATATATTCTTATCTGTTATCCTCAACAAGGCGTTTCGAAGAAATAACATTATACATGCGGGTATATATGAATGCAGAATAATCATATACCATGATCTTTATGATTTTGTGAGTTCACAAATGTATTGATATATCTCTTTTTTTATCCTGAATATCACCAATTAGTAAAAATATTATATTTATATTATATGTCCTAGTTTTAGTAGATTAACTTTTTAAGATTATAATTTATATATATATGACAGTTTAATTATAGTTTTAGCTACAAATGAAATAAATGGCGCATAAATATATTCAACCCAATTGTTGGTGCGAACGTTGACGGGGTTGCGTTTGCCTTAACTTTTTTTCTTTTTGAAGAGATACTTACATTTAATACATGACAATGGTTCAAACAAATTTGCCTTCAATATGAGAATATCCATAGGTTAAAAAAAAACATTTATAAGTATTGAAATTTGATTCATACAACTAACTTTTAAATTCGTCCCAAATATTTTTTTTAAAATTCCAATCTTAATAATTCTAAATATTTTCAATATATTTTTTATAATAAGTTTAAATATTTATTCTATATAATTCAAAATATAGGACTTTTTAGCTAATACTACCTTCATCTCAATTTATAAAACACTTTTAAAATATATTCGTTATCCAAAATATAAGACACTTTAATAAAAATAATGTTTCATTAACGATATTTTTTCAATATTGCCCTTTCCATTGTATTCTCTTTCTTTTTAGTTAATATTATTTCACAAATTGATTATTAAATGAAGGTTATTTTTAAAAGTTTATATTTATGTCTTGAAAAATAAGGTTGTAAATTATATTTAATGAGCTTTATTAGTATACATACTTTTTGTATAAAAGCTTCTTATAAATTGGGATGGAGAAAATATTACATAAGAATTAAGAAAAATAATTAAAAGTGATTTATTTGCATAATTAAAATGGTAAAAAATTATCACTACTTTTAATAGAATCTCTCAGTTAGAATTAAAGGTATTTTTTTAAAAAAATTACAAATTAACGTAGAAATACCCAAAGTATCTTATATATATATATATATATATATTTTAATATGACATTGTCTTTTAATATTGAAAAATGAGAGTATTCTTCTTCTCATATAAACTCTTTCTACAATATAATTAATAAAGATATCTGTGGGAAAAAAAAATGTCATTGACTGATGGGAAAAGTGTTGCACGTTTTGAATTAATATTAGAAAGGATCACGACAATTGGTTTCTTTAAATCATCATTATCATTAATAATTCATAAATTTGAAAATGGGGGGTTCCGGGTGGCCATAACAGAGGAAAATGATTTGGCAGAATTAATGATTTACCTGCCCAAGGAAGAGCATTGATTGTACGATTAGGGGATGGCACGAGAAGTTGACAGTACTCCCTCCATTAAAAAGAAGGGGGGGGGGGGGGATGACAATTAAAGACTAGAGTCATTAATTTTAATTAAGAATTATAAAATATTAAAATTTTAATTAAAGATTATGATTTTTGAAATAAAAAATATACATGATTTTATAAAATTACTTTCTATTAAATACTAAAATGTACATAACATTGTTGAAATTATTATCGTGGCATGATAATATTATTAATGTCAATTGAAAAAATAAAGAACCATACTTAGAAATAAATTATTTTTTAATATGAAAGAAATTCACTTTTAAAATGTTTCAATATCACTTATAAATATACAAAAGTGACTTAAGGATTTACTAACTTCACTCAAAAATATGAACCCAATGGCTTGTCAAATTTCATGCTTATTTATATATAATTTCACTTAAAAAAATAAAGAGATGACACTACTACAATCACTATTGTAGGATGGAAATAATGTTAATGTCAGTTGAAAAATAAGGAACCACACTTGAGAATGGGTTATTTTTCAATATGAAAGAAACTCACTTTTAAAATGTTTTAAAATCACTTATAAATATACAAAAGTGACTTGAGAATTTACTAACTTTCCTCAATAATTTTTTCATGAGGGGCATTTAAGACAATTTATATTTTTAAAATTTTAAGTAATGACCATGGTTTTTAATTGGAATTTCAATATTTTATAATCCTAAATTGAAATTAATGACCTTAAGGGTCCTTAATTGTCATTTAATTTTAAAATATATAAGTATTTTTAAAAGAATTTTTTGTTCTATTTTTATTTTTTTAAATTCACAACGTTTTTTTTAAATTTTTATCATATTTTTATTCAATTCAACAACTTTAAGACGTTAATAAATTTGAAAACGAAGTGTTCCTGGTGCCCACAACCATAAAAGGAAAATGATTTGGCATACCTGCCCAAGAAAGAGTATTGATTGTAGGGATAATAGCGATGAAGGATTTTCAATAAAGTTTATATTAATAAAAAATTAATTATTGTTAAAATTTGAATGAAAAAAATTTAAATAGACTGTTATTAATTTATATTAAATTGTTATTAAAAATTACATGAATACTTGTTAATAAAAAAATTAACATTAATCAATAAATATCTATTCAAATTTTAATAATAAATAATTTTTAATTGATATAAATTTTCTCAAACACTCCTTAATAAATATTTTTCTTTGATTGTATGATCAAGGGATGGCACGAGAAGTTGACAGTACTCCCTCCCTCTTAAAGTATATAGAGTAAGTATTTTTAAAGGATTTTTTTGTTTTATTTTTATATTTATAAATTCAAAAAAATGTTTCTTAAATTTTTATTTAATTCGACAAATTTTAAAAAATAGTTTTTAAATTTTAGAGAGTAAATTCAACAATGTAACTAATATTCTCATGTATTAATTGCCTTTCTTAATCTATATACAATTATACCTTAAAAAACATACTCTCTATTTAAAAATTTAAGGCATTTTTTGATGAGTTAGATATTTAAAAATGTAAAAAAATTTAATCTTTTGATGTGTAATCATTAGTTTTTTTTAAAAGTGTCCCTATTAATAATGAATTTATATTTATTATAGGGCATTGAAGAAGGATAAATATGAAAAGATATGATTAGTTAAAAAGTAAATAATTACTTTATTAAGGGTGAGATTCAATTAAAAATGTCTTATATTTTTAAATGAAAGAAGTATTTTGAATGAGAGGGAGTCGTAAGCTAGTAGTTAACCTTGATTGACATTATCTAATTTATTATAAAATAATTAATATAAAAAAATTTATATTTCTTAGTTTAATTAAAAATAATCACTTTAAATAAATAAGTGTCTTTAAAAATATTGTTGGATGTTGGACAAGGACGTAGTAACGTTCAAGCTAGTGGAAACAATTCTAGAAAATTATACTGAACCTTATAATAATTAATTTTTTTGTATAAAATTTTAATTTAATTGTCCCTTAATAATATCAACATAGTAGAAGGCTACAACTTTGATAAATCAACCGAGCCAGGTTTTGTCATTTCTTTGATTGCCAACAATTACGTACGAAATTAAAAGTGGTAAATTGGCTTGTCGCACTAGTTGTTACTCGGGGTCGAAACCATGGTGCAAATTGAGGGGCCAAAATTTATAGAAAAATATTAACATGTACTATATTGTTGGCTTTTTATTTTTTTTAAATTAAAATAAGTAATTTCATTAAAACAATTTTATAATGAAAAAACTATAAGATAACAATACTTTTAAATACATAATTATATTAGTTTTAAAATAAATATGAAGAATAAATAAAAATATTACATTTTTAATATATTTTGGTATATTCACATGTGGGTGTATTTATAAAATATCAATTTAAAAAAAAAAGCAAACAAGGACCTCAATACCAAATTAATATCAGTCAAGGATCATTGATTTCAAAATTATTGCAATACAATCCCTTGGTCCTTGACTGATATAATTTGTGAGATCAAAGGTCCAAATTGCCCCTAAAAGTTAAAAAAAATCCACCTCCTCACCATTCGATGTCGGTTGTTGAACCATAGCAAACGATAGGGTCGTCAGTGGCAGGCATTTTTATTCAAGGAATATTTAATTTAGATAACAAAGGGAGGGTTTAATCCCATGATCCTTTGATCATCTAAAAAGCACCAAGACCTTTAATTATAGATGCAAAAAAAAAAAATAGTAATTCAAGCTTCTATTCACTTCCATGTTAGTAGAACATAATCGTGTGTTGTTAATTCATGAACTGCACTTGTTATTTTACTAATATTACTTATCAATCTAGCATGAATAATTACAAATTGAGAGCTTTAAAATTTCATGCATTTTACTTGTTAAATGTCTGAATATATTATTGTTAATCACTAATAGATTGCTGTTAAAATCCAAACGGATGTTTGTTAAAGAAAGACATGAATAGATTGTTATCAATTTTAAATGAATTGTTATGAAAACCTAAATGTGTACTTGTTGATGAAGGACTAACACCTATATAATTAAGCCCATCTTATTTGCTTTATAACTTGTTAAATCCCAAATGGAATGTTGTTAATTTAGAATAATTTGTTATTAAAATTCGAATGGATACTTATTGATGAAAAACTAACACATATAATCAAGTACATCTTCTCCATTTTTCTAACTTGTTAAGGCTTGGATGGATTGTTGTTAATTTAAAATAATTTATTGTTAAAATCTTAATGGATATTTGATGAAAAACTACCACGTATAATTATACCCATCTTATATATTTTTTTAGCTTGTTAAAGCCTGAATGAATTTTTATAGAATGGGCACAATTGTATGTAATAGTTTTTTATTAACAAGTATTCATTTAGGTTTTAACAACAAACCATTTTAAATTAAGATCAGTCTATTTGGGCTTTAACAAGTTAGAAAAATGGATATGATGAGCATAATTGTACATCTTTGTTTTTCATTAACAAGTATTCATTTAAGTTTTAACAACTTATTTTAAATTAACAGCAATTCATTTGAGTCTTAACAATTTAAAAAACAGATAATATGTGCTTAATTATATATGTTAGTCTTTTATTAATAAGTATCCATTCATATTTTAATAACAAAATATTCTAAATTAAAAACATTCCATTCAAGATTTAACAAGTTAGAAAAATAGATAGGATATGCTTAATTGTACAAGTGTTAGTCCTTCATTAACAAGTATACATTTAAGTTTTCACAACAATTCATTCAAAATTGACAACAATCTATTCAAGTTTTAACAAGTTAAAAAACTAATAGGATATGCTTAATTATACATGTTAGTCATTTTTTAATAATTATCTGTTTGGGTTTTAACAATAATTTATTAGTGGCTTTTTTTTTTTTTACTTCTAGGGGAAATTTGGACTTTTGATATCACAAATTAATATCAGTTAAGGAATACGGGATTGCATTGCAATTTTAAATTCAATTGATCTTTAACTGATATTAATTTAGTACTAAAGTCCTTAGTTGCTATTTTCCCTTTAAAAAATAATAGTTTATGTGCGATTTCCAAATTTTGTTGAAAACAAAAAATTAACACAATGAACAGGCTAAAGTATGACTATCTTTTAATTTAATATAAGATTTTATTTTAGTTCTTTAATTTTATAAAAAAAAAGTTTAGGTCTCTAATCATAAAATTGCTAGTTTGAAATGATGTTTTTTGTTTGTTTCAAGTGTTGTTATTTTAAAAAATTAAACTTAATATGTTAACTATTAAAAAATGTTTTGTCAACATTTAAAAGTTTAATGTCAGCATTTTTTTATTAATGACATTAACAGTGACAAGGTTAAAAGATTAAAATAATAATATTTATGAAATTAAATGATTAAAATAAAAATTTATATAAAATTAAAGAATTAGACACATACGTTAACCCATTGAATACAAATATTAAAAATGACAAGAACCCAAATATTAAGCTTGGCTCCTTTTTCCATCAAAAAGAATAATTAATATTAACCACTAATAACCATGAACCAATAGCAAAAGAAATATATATAAATTTCATTTCTATTTAATTTGGCACGGCAATTTCACAATGCCCACGAAATCACATAAAGTATGTGTGATAGTATTGGTTTGTTTAAATTTTTATGTTAATTAGAATGATGTTAAAAAAAAATCATTTTTCATTACCCTCAAACGGTTAAACCCCTAACAGTTTATACAAGGGCGGACAGGTTGGGGGGACCATGGCCCTCTTGACATACACCTAGTTTCGCCCCTATTGCTGCCAGTGGATGTGTGGACTTAACTGATTGTAAATATATGTTGATGGAGCTGTTACACAAGATTATATTCAAAACTTGCAGCATGTGGAGGCCGGGGGGATGAGGGACAAGCTTGGTATGCAGATAGCATGATTTAATTAATTCTTAAGTACTTGTACACCTAATGAAGTTGAAGAATGAGCCATTTTAAGAGTTATTGAAACAACATGAACATTGGAATTCAGACATGTGCTTCTTGAAACTGATTCCGGGGTTACTTTGGACATTATTCATGATTTTGAGAATAGAGGAAAATCTGCTAGTTTAGTTTTTTTAACAAAGATTAGAAGCTTTCAAGGGAGAAATTGGCAGTTAAAGTTCAAACATATCCCAAGAGAGGTTAATTGTGTTGGTGATTGTCTTGCCAAGGATTGCCTTAGTTTAAAATGTTCTTTTAAATTTATAGATTGTGCCACAAGAGACTTGGAGGCTCTGTTAAATTCTAATGGTATGGGATGCTAATCCTGTAAAATCTCCATATACTAGTTACCATTAATTTCAGAATTCAAGGTAATTACGGGATTAATTCAAGAAAGATTATCAAATTTGTAATTTAAAAAAAATATGATCCCAAGTTTTCATAGTCTAAAATACATTGAAAATTATTTATTAAATCTTTCATCAGAGTAAAATAATATTTTGAAAGTATGAGATATCTTAAAGGAGTGAAACGAGTCAAAAACAATTGAAAATTATCACAACCTAAAAAAAAATAGAGTAGTGTACTACGGCTTATGCACAATATGCCGCGGCTCCTCACTCTCTGTGCCACATGCTGCGGCACAGGCGCCATGCACTGTGGCATGTTGTATGATTATGATCGTAATTTTATTGCGCTTGTGCCACTGCGCGTTGTACAATTATGATAGTAATTTTACCGTCATATGTCAGCAATTTTAGGCAATTTTCAAAGTGCCTTATTTCTCTATTCGACGTTTGAATGAGATAATCTATGTGTTTATGCAAAACTCTTTTCATAAACTAGTTAATGGCACGAGTTTTACTTTCAAACTAGGTCACACAAGAAAGTTGGACACACAAATTTATTTTCACAATTTTTCATAATTTTTACCACTAAAGGGGTGTCCAAAACCCCATACTTGTGTCAAAAACTATTCCTAATACTAAAACCATATTCAATAGATTTAAAACTACCTGTACAACACACCATATGCACATAATCCCAGTCACATCAAAATTTCACCCCTTAAACCCTTAATATCAAAAATAGAAGGGAGAGGTTTTAGTATTGCATTTTAACATCAACATTCACAGTTGAAATTGAACAAACATCCCTACATTTGTACTAGTATTTTGGTTCTATAATGCACTTAAACAACAATCAAATAACAACCCAAGACCCAAAATACATTGTAAAAATCATTAGCAATAATATAGTGCAAGTATATGCAACATGTATCCTAATTGGCAATATTTAAATTATTACACAAGATAAATAAATTAAGGAGGCAATTACAATAGGAATATTCTAATTCCTAAGCCTCCAGAATATTTTCCTTTCTACATCAGAGTTAGAGCCTGTAAAATATTGAAATAGAGGTGTGATTTAGCCACTCAATAATTAAGGCGTACCTACTCTGTGCTGTTATATATCAATTGAATAAACACACATAAATGGTGTTGAATTCTCAAATATATATATATATATATATATAAATATATAATATTACTTGTTCACAAAAGATCATTTCTCATTTTAATTCATTTTCATTATTCTCATCTTAAATCACATAGTAAATTGTCGTAAGACATATAGACATGTGACAATGACCTAATTTATTATCACAACTTATCATGAACTTAAATAACTATGTCACACGTCAGGTAAACACATATGTATGATCCAACCACCTTATACCCTCCTTATAACTTCTGACTGAAATTGTGAGCTATAATATTAAATAGAGCTCCATCCGTCTGACTGGACTACCTAAGTTCACCAATTATAAGGGATGATCTGGCTAAAGATTACATAACTCACTCTTGGATCACAGTTTTCTCCACTCTCAAATCTCTGGAATATCATATACCCTAAGATAATCTCCTCGATAAATTGGTGGAAATAGTTAGGTTTTAGCCTCTTAACAAACTATGGGACAAAATTATACCCTCTTGCACCGAGAGGCAGTCATAAATACCATATAAATTTTATCTACTCTTATTTCTAGGTGAACTCTCACCAACTGATCATGCAATGTATGATGCTTACTCATTTTACAATTTTAGTATTTTAGTATCAATACTTTGGGCTTGCAACAATGCGCTACCTAAGTGAGCATCAATATTACTCTTCACAATCATTATCCGTTTCAATTTTTAGCCTCATAACATGTTCCCATATCTCGTTTAGCTATACATTTTATACTCACATATCAATACAATCATGCTATCATCACATCCATATCACATGCTTCTCATTTCAATTACATGTTATAGTTTGCAAAAAATTTTAAATCAACTCCACATTTCAAGTCAAATCAAGACTAATCCACCATCATATAATTTAAAACATGCTTTCATATTCACAAATCAATCATACATGCAATTAACACATTTTTATATTAAAAATCAATTAATAAGCAACTACCCAAAATAAGATTCTTTCGATTACCTCAAACCTTTGAGAAGTTAAAAGTTTACCCTTCAATAATTAACTTTCAAGCTAGCTTCCCAAGCCAAATGTGGTGCTCGGATGATTGATCTACAATTAATTATGTCTAACCTCAATTAACATTGCTATAAATATACTTTTAACGCTCATTTTCCATGTCTAAAAGATCCAATGCCCATATTTCTCACATTTAAGCTACTTATTAAGTGTGTTAACTTTATTTAGCATTATATAGCTTCAATAAGCTCTCACATTGCCATTAATGCCTCAATCATCCCTATAACTCACATTTAATGCCCTATTTTTCGACATTAATGAAGCTTACCAATCAAAAGCTTATAAAATCATCAATGTAAAGTTTAAACAATCTAAACAACTCCTATTAACTCTATTTAAGTTAATAAATTCAAACCTATAACCTACATGAATTGAAATTTATCATCTCATCTCAAATCCTAACTTTAATCCCTATAATAATAAGGGGAGAGATAGAGAGAGGAAAAGAGTGTAAGGCACTTACCTTAGGTATTTTCTAGCACCAAAATACTCCTAAACCACCAATGTGGCAAACCCTAGCAAAGCAAGAACAAGCTCTTTCATTTTCCTCTTCTAATTTCTGTCTTAGTTCATGGGCCACTTATCAAAAATTTTGGCCATGCACTGTGGTGTACTTAGCATGCACCTCAACATATGGCACAGGGAGGTCCTCTTTCTTCAGTTGTCATCTGTGCACCATAGCAAACATGCTAAATGCCACAACATATAGTACAGAGACAATCCTTCACGTTTTTCTCATTCTTTTGATACTCAGGTGGCTCACCTTCACTTTGAACTCATAATTAGGACTAAAATCACAACTGGATACACTTGGTAGATATTTCTAACCACACACCACATTAAATCACTCAATTATCATAATTAAACTTGATTATTGTCTTAGTAATTCAAGAATTAAAATTTAGGATATTACAAATCCCTTCTTAGTATCTAGTTATTTGATGTTGAGGGGGTAAAAAAACCATAGTAGTAGGCTAGTAGCTTGCCTTAACAGTATAATCATAATTAGACAAAATCTATTGGCCATGTAATTATAATTAGATGAGAATTCTGTTAAAAAACATTATTTTAGCCATAATTTCTTTTTCTTTTCAGGGCCAAACAAAGACATTTTTCTCGTTTTCCAATATACATACTATTAATTTCCAAAATGCGCATATGTTTTATGTGTTAAAGGAAAAATTTGCCTTCAAAATTTTTCGTCATAGTACTATTACTATATATCTTACATTTTCAATTGATGTAATGTTCTCTCTTCCTTCTTTTGTTAAAAAATATAAAATATTTTAAATATTTTAATGTGCAATTAATGTGTTTTTTCTGTATAAAAAAATGATATTAGTTTAAAGATAAATAACTAATTTATTGAGAGTGAAATTCAATTAAAAATACATTACATTTAATTTACTTTGCCACATGGTTGATCTTAAATAAGATTTAAGTAATTTTATTTTTTTAGTAGTAGCAATAAATTTTAATAAAAAGATATAATTAATATTAATGTTCAATAGAAAAATAGTGACTGTTTATATAAGGCATAAGCAATAAATTCTTAATTAAAATATGAATAACAAGGCTTATAGCTTGAGCCTAAAAGCCTTGCAAAATAAAGGTTGGTTAGCTCGAAAACTTTTTTACTTTTTTTTTTAAATCAATATTTTAGGACTTTATTTTGGTTATTCTAAAAAACTTTTGTAACTTTTAGAACCCATATAAGTTATTAATAAAATAAATACGTGTTCAATATTTTAGGACTTGAGTGAATGTAAATTATAAATAGGCCTTCAATACGCCTTCAATACATCGGATTGAGAGTTTTTTCAAGGCAAAAGGATCCTCCTTCCAAGATGTATAGAATCACATGAATTCCCATTACGATGGCAATCAAAGGTTGAGGAACACACATTACACACTTACTATACCTTTACGTTGTCTCTTTGTATTCATCAAGCACTCACTTTTCCTTCTTGACCAGTTGCAGACAAAGCAAATCCAACTGCATTTCATCTGATATGATGAGAGTATCATAGTACGTTTGACATTCAAAGATATATCAATGGTGATGAAGAAACTTGGAGTATAGTTTCCAAATGATATGATCAAATCTGAAAGGTAAATTTTAATTTTCACGAGATTGTGGTTGGTTGCTTGAATACACTCTCTGCCATCAAATATATGAATCAGCGTGTTGCCCGGCTTGTGACAAAAGTTCACTATCACCTTCGCTGTCCAGGACACACCTTCAATGTCCCAAAGCTTTACACATCTTCAGAGTAACGTTAAGCTTACCCCCAACTAAACCATAATTAGGATTTTGAATATTATATCGGTCCTTGGATTGTGTTTATGTAGGCATTTATATAAATTGATTAAGCATAAATCATTGTTCCTTAATCCTCAATTTGCATTTTTTTCCCCTTTTTCTTGTGATTTAAACTTCAATACACATTCATGGAGGATTCTGGGAAAACTTCAGTTATATATGTTCTTCAATCAGTTTGCGACAGAATTGGTTCAATCATCATGATTCTTTTAAACACACAGTACAAACCTTTTCCTGGTGCATTTTATTGTTTAACTTTCAGTGATCCATGTATTGTGGATTAAACTTCACACCTTTAATGTTCTAATCAGGAGGGCCAATTGTATATGACTACTCAATAAAACAAGTCCATAAAATCCCATAACTATGGTATTCTTCCGCTAACAGAATACCAATTTGCCAAGAAAAATTTATTGCATGTTTGGATACGTCATATAATCAATTTTAAAATTAAAATTAAAATTTTATAAAAATATATCCAAACAGTAAAACAAAAATTTTCCCATGTTTGCATTAGCGTTTTTAACTTAAATAATAAAACTGTATAATAGTTTTTTATTGATTAAAATGAATAGGAGTTGTAAAAACTGAAGAAAAAAATTTCAATATAAATTACTAAGTTGAGATAAGTAATTTGATATTAACAAGAATAATTCCATCTGGATAGAAACACTAGCTTAGAACAAAATTAAACATTCACATTTAGAGTCCATATGTTTAAAATTAAAAAATCTTTTTAAATAGTTTAGAGATTTTATAAAATATTTATTTCTTGAAAATTTTATGAAAAGAAAACTTATGTTTGATTACAATAATAAAAAATAATTATGAGTTGATTATTTTTAAGTTTTATGATATCTTCATGAATTTATATCTTATAAAAATAATTTATTATTTAATTATTTTGAAATTTTATGATATCTTCATGTATACTGTATTTTTAAAACATTTTCTCTTATATATTGTATTAGATTATTTTCAGAAACTTATCAAAGTCAACAACGGAGTAGAATCATTGAGTAACGCTTGCCAAATTAGCATAAGAATTTCCGGCAACACTTGATAACAAATTGTTTAGGCTTAACACCTCCGGATTTTTGTTTTTTTTTTTTTTGGAGCAAAACACCTCCGAAATCTTGTTTTATATAAATAAGGTTAAAATATAATTGTGGGTTCTACGTGCATGAGACTAAACACCCAAATGCCAGCCAATCCCTTATCTTATTCAACCCATTTAAATATAGGAGTGCGATTCCCTACTGCCAATTCACACACATTGTTTATTCTGTTTTCAAACCGTGCAACCTCAAGCTTTGGCAGCCGCTAAACTACGCTTCGTGCCAGCAATCTCTTGGTTAAGATCTTCTGCTTTTGTGCACAATGTCTTCAACCCTGAAGCGTCTACAGCTAACTGAGTCTCCCAAACCTCACTCTCCTGCAAGCGCATCTCATCAATGAACCTAGCATCAAAGCCAAAAGTTTCAAGCTCTCCAAGCACAACTTCAATCTCGCTGGTCTTCCGCTCGTCCAAGGTGCAGGGAGATGTAATTGAAGCAGATTGGACAAAGAGCAAAACATCCAACGGATAAAGGTCTTCCTTCTATCAGACCTAATGATCATTAGGTTGGGATATTTGTTGAAGGCTATCTCCATTAATTTGTTGGCTTTATCGTCTAGTTCACACAACATAGCTACACTTTTTGCCACGATTGTGGAGTCATCACCTGCAGAAGCTCTTGTACCAGCTGGCGAAAGTAAGATGAGCCGCAGGATCTCCCCGACATTGGCGTTTGTGAGAGTCTCCAGAGGTTGAGGCACGGGCAGGAAGTGATTGAATTCGTGAAAAGAGAAACTACCATTAACAAGAGTCTCGCTATTCCCTGTTTCAGTTTGCCTGGGGAGTTGAGATATCTCATGGCTGACTTCCCCTTGAAGATCTCCCTCAATTTGAGGTCCGGCATCTGCACAAACATTTGAAAAGTAGATTTTTAGCAGAGGCAAAATTCAGCGTGGAACTTAAAATAAGAGCATGAATACCTCCAGTAGTGTAAGAGGAGTAGAGATGAAAGTAAGGTTGAGCAAAATCTAAGGGATCTTGTTCCAGTTCACTGGCCCCTGAGGTTGTCCCTCTTTCAGTCCTCACCTCATGAATTTGAGCTCCCAAGTCTGAAGTGAGTGAAAAATGCCTTAGCACCAGAATTAAATCATGGCAACAAGAGTAGAGATGTCTCTTCTCCACTTAAGAGAAAGTACTGCCTAGATACGTTCAATTACAAACACACACACACACACACACACACACACAGAGTCACATGCAAAGAACTTGGTAACCACCATAATTTACTAAATAAGGGGTTTTAAATGCCAAAAAATTGAATGGAAGCGATCAAAATTCCTTGCGTTTAAAATTTTATATTATTTCAAGTACCACAATCCACATGTTGACTTTTTGAGTTGCCCAGTTAATTCATGCTCTGCATGTTAAGCCTTCCAATGTGATTGTAACGGTTATAATTTGCGGGTCCATGTAGGCTTACTCAACTTACCTAAGCGCTTCCCTCTTCTCCTCACCAAAGCCTCACCAGTCACTAGGGCTTGGATCCATAGCCTCATCTGAACCTCGAAGTTCAAACTCCCCGTTCTCAAGAAAAGTTAACTGCTCCAAATCTTGAATTACAACTCTCATTCCAGAGTCAATGGTCTCCTCATTTTTGTCTGGACATGCATTGCCATTGTAGCTAGAAGGCTTGAAGTTCATCTCCTTAAGAGAACCTAATCTATCAACGATAATGCTCTGCACTCAACATAGGTGAAGAAAGGTGATAAAACTGACTTTTAGGCTTTTGAAGCCAATGAGAGCAAACCTAATGCCATATGAAAGCCTAAAAAAGGAACTTACTACACTTTTGAGAAGCAGTATTTGATAGGTAATGCCATTTACCATAGAAAAGAATATCAAATTCACATCTATTCATAAAATTCTAAGAAAAAATGCATCCCCATATTCCACACATACAGATATGGGATAAAATAAATAAAATGATGATAAATCATCTAGAAAAAAAAACCTACTGACTGTCCATGCATTTCAATACTCATCACGTGTCCTAACAACTAATAAAAGAATTTATGACAAATTTGATATCTATTTAGTGGCATCTATTAGGAAAAGAGGGGTGAGTAGATGGAGGCCAGAGGTAATACTTAATTGGATAAAAAGCGGTGGAACATGATTATATGGAAAGAAACCTTAGATCTCCAACCTAGCTTATTATAATATAATATCCTATAGTGGTTAGTTGGAAAGAAAATGTAGATATATTATATTAAAAGAAACCTTAGATCTCCAACCTTCTTAAAACTTTGGTCAAAAATTGAATATAGATTGAAAGAGTTAAAAGAAGGCAATATAAGATAGTGACATTGCGTTGACATCAATATCATTGCCCAATTTGAATCCTTAACTGAACTCAAGCGAGAAACAGTTGATTCTCTGGACCATTTTAATTGGTTGGTGCGATACAGAATGATATTAGACCTGCAAAGAATTTTTAAACCAAAACCGCAGTACCAGAAATGAAAAATGAAAGCAAGTCGTGATTGATCCACCAGTTCATAAAGCTTCATCCTGAAAGAATAATAACTTTTCAGGACCATTAGACGAATTTTGTTACTATATCAAACCTAAATAATACTAATCTAATGCTGAATAGATTTGTCTTTTCTGCACGCTCTTCCTGCAAGTGGTTCTTTGGTGAATAACTAAAAAAAGAAGGCTGCTTATAAAAAAAGTCTTCGGTAAATGTGAAGAAGTTCACAAAGCTTAATATGAGAGAACTGCAGTAGACATTGTTGAGTATTTCAAAATCATCCAAGTAATAGCATTTTCATAATAGTGAATCTTCATTAAGCATCTAAGCTAAACAATATATACATGTGTGTGTATTCCTACAGCATTTGACGGGACAAAACATTGAAAAAAAAAAAAACAATGCAGCAATAAGAAGCAAAAACTAAGACAAGGAAAGAAAGTGGGGAAGTACAATTTTTAATTAATTTGAAAATCCTAGTTCAAATGAATCTTAATGACTATACGAGTGAGAATAAATGTCTTCAAACCCACAAAGTTAGTCCAGTTAATAAAGATTTGACTCATAACCTACAAAGTCATAGAATCAAATCTCACTGTTGATGTGAAAACTTTATTGATGAGCAACCTATAAGTTTATATATAAGTACTTTTTAAACTTGAAGGTATGCATTGACCCTGATAAACCTTTAGGACCTAACTTACATGAGCTCTTTTTTTTTTTATTCAGGGGAAAAAGAATAAATGCCTCCAAATTATTCCTAAACAGCCACGTTATCAATTCTACCACAAAGAAGAAAAATGAAAGAAATTGGGTGAAGAATTCAAATCTTCCCAGTTCCCAGGAGAAGAAAAGAAAAAGAAAAGCAATGACTATCCATGATTAGACTTCTGCTTTGTCAAAATAAGGATTGCATGAACATGGCATGAACAACAGATAAAACATTACAACTTCAGATTAGTCTTGACGCCGTAAATACTACGTCAGCTTTTCTCTGCAGCCTCGCTTCATTTTCAGGCGAATAGAATCCAGTTTCAGCAGTTGCCTCACGAACAACTCAGACAGGGTAAGAAATTCCTAAAACATCAGTTCCCCATCTCACAGCTACCTCAATATATGGCAGCCATCAGCAAGTTTGAAATGAGACCAATGATCATTCTCTATTTGACATGTTTTTACTTATTCTAACCCACGATGCTTCTTCAGCAAGCAGTCATATAGGAAGCAAGGGCTCACCCTCTCAGAGAGCTGATCCACCTCTGCTCTAACTCCAGCAACAGCTTCAAAAGCTCCTGACATATCCAACATTTTCCTGGTTTCCTCAAGTTTCCTACCTTTGCTAGCAGGGTCCTCAAAAAGAAATAACTCTGAATTGTCCTTAGCACCTTTCAAGCGCAAATGCTCTCTATCCTGCTTTTCTTTTCCTCGGAAGATGAGTATTTTCCCTTTAGGCTCTAAACCCATATTGTGCGCAAGCAGTCTCTTAACATCCCCTGTTATTGAAGATCCAATCAAGGCTAATATGCACTGAGAAAGACAATATGACATAATGAAGTCAAATTCAGAAGCAACCCAAGGGGAATCGTAGATAGAGGGAAAAAACTTACCGAAAGTAGATTCAGCAGGGAGAGAGACCTCATACGGTGAAGAATTATGATAGATAGAGATCTCAATAATGCACCCACTGGTACTCATATCCTACTGCCTCTCGTCGTTCTGCAGCGTCGGCGAGGCGACGATTAGAATCAATTGAAGCTGTAAAACATAGAACTTGGGGTTCCTCAAAGCTTCAACAGCGATCAAGCAAGGTAGTGGATTAAGTATTCGTGATTGTCATATCGGACTGCAATTTCGTTATATACACACACACACACACACACACACACACAGACAGTTAGACATGCAGATAAAGAAGAACAAAAGCTGGTTTATCTAAAAGAGGAGACGTTTAATATATTATAGATTTTATATATTATTTTTTATTTTTATTCCCTCATTTACATTTTATATTTTGGGAGCGGGCAAGCAAACAGCACAAAAGCAACCGAAGGCCTAGAGGGCAAGTGGAGTTGAGAAAGAACACTGAAGTTGCCAACCAAGGGTGTAGTTGCTTCGTGGTTTATTTTTTGACCCTATAAGATTTTTTGCCATGACTTGCGAGAGATTTAAATCTTCAAAAAGTAATTAAAGGGATAAACAGTTTTATTCAATCGATATAGGCGTATATATGTATTACAATGGCGTTTATATGTATAATCAAGTTTGTTTATGCCATGACATAGGCGTATGTATGTTTTTTTTTTTTTTTTTTTTGGGTTACAGCGAAGGGATGGATTTGATTGTAAAAGAGTAGAACACTGCTTCTGGAACGGTGATGATGAGGAAGAAGCAATTTGATTTCTGAACAGATAAAACTATAACATTTTGTGAGATTATACAGTTAGCCGATGGTGGGTGGCCTGGAAACTTGGAGAGAGTGATCAACAAACAAACGAACTCGTTGGGCGTTGAAATCCATAGTGACAAAAGAATCAGGACCAACCACTTGGATCGTCACGCCTTCCATCTCTTCCTTTATCTTCTTCTCTGCTACTTCTGCCGTTACTCCTACCAGCTCCGGCCAGCTGGTTTTGGTTGCCCTGTTTCTCCCCACTGGATCGTAACTCGCTGCAATTTCTTCATGCATGCATGCAATTAATTACTTGGACTATAACAACAATTAATGAAGAAGCAAATAAATATAGAGTTAATTACTTGGCAAGGGCTGGTTAAGCAGCTTATTGACTCCTTCATTCTCCTCTGCCATTATTTCAGAACACTCCATCAGGTCTTGAAGCAGATGAGGATTATGGATCAATTGCTCATATATCTAAATATTATAAGCACCATGTAATCTGAGCCTGCTGTTGAATGCCATCTGGCATATATGCATAGGTTGATGGTGTTACCTAAGCGAAACGAAGGTCTCCATCAGTTGTATTTTCGAGGAATGAATAAACAATTATAAGAAATAAATCAGGGAAAACATTCATTTGTCCCTACTTTGCAAAAAATTTATTATGTCTCTACATTTTTTTTATATTTTAAATTTTTAAATTTTTATTTTTTAATATTTTAAATTATTCCATGAGCATGTTATAGAGACCTAAAATATTAAAAAAATACAAAAATTTAAAACAAAAAAATATAAAAACTTCTAACAAAATTTAAGTAAAATATAAAAATTTGAAGTTATATTTTTTTCAAATAAATAATATGCAGTGTTTGTGGTTGGTGTTACCAACACTATTAATCGTTGGAATGTACTCTTCAAGGATTTTTATAAATCACCTCTAAAAAGTATTCTTAATCTTTTATATAGGTTACTTTCTTTTAATTTTTATAATCTTTGATGTAAAATTTTAAAATTACCTTTTAACAAATTTTAAAAAGAAGTGTAATATTTTAATTTTTTAAATCCTTTTATTTATCAAATTACTTTTTTTAAAATAGAGATCAAATTTAAAAGTTATTTACTTTTAGAAAAAATTTATCATTTTAACTAATTTACTTTAATTTTGATGGGTTAGATAGAAATCACTTGTAAAAAGTGCAGACGGAGGAGTACTACAATAGAGCTTAGAACTTACTCCCTTCATTTTTATTTATAGAAAAAACTATCACTTTTTATTTATTTTTTATATAAGTAAAATTATCTATTTCAATAAGTATTTATTACACATTTTTTAAATCACCCCTCATAATTTATATTAACAAAAAATAATTAATGCATGTTTATATTGATTAATATAAGGTATTTTAGTTTAATTTTTTTATTTTTAAATATAATTATTATGGTTAACTAATTTTCTTAAATTTTATAATATAATTTATATATATATATATATATATAGATATAAACAGAGGGAGGAGAAGTTACACACGGCCGGAGAGAGGAATGACGTTGACCATCATTATTTTATTTTTGTTGTAGCTAATTGCTCTTGAACATATATAATATACACACTCTTTTTCCTTGAATTCGCCAGCGCAGACATGTGACTTAATACTCGATGATTGAAGAGAAATAGGCTTTTGGATTATTAAAATCATGGCTTTGTGAATTTTTGATATAAGAGCAAGTCGGAGTACGTGTTATTAATAAGTTAACTTTAATTTAAGTTTAATAAAAAAAATCAAAACAAATTATTTTACTCAAACATTAAAGAAAAACTTTAATTTTCAAATTGCTTAATGTTTCCCAAAAAAAAAAAAAGAGTTCATAACATTCAAACTAAAATATCTTCTTATTATCAATTAATGTTGATCTTGGAAGTAGCTATGGTCCTTAAAGATGGGATTTTGAGAATCCCATAAGAAAATAAGTATCTTCTTTTCTTAGTCCTCAAGTATTTAACAACGCTTGTTTGGGCTTTATTTATTTATTTATTTATTTATTTATTGTTTGGTCAAAACAAGGCTTGTTTGGTTGGTGCCGAAGGGATACAGATTGATGCTGGAAAGATTAGGGCCACGTGGAGCTTTGAAATATCACTGGTACTCAACCCCATCATCCAATCTCATCCACGAAATACAAACACAGAAAGATTGTAGATAAGTCGGAAGGTGAAGCCATGGACTGTTTCTGAAACAAGGTCATGGCTGCTTCATCAACTGTATTATCATCATCTTTGCTTCTTCATGGCAGAAATTTTGGTAATCATTCTCAACACCAGAAACTTCTCTTCCTCCAAAATCACAAGAGACGACTTTCCTTCAGAGTCCAGGCCGCCAAACCCCCTGCTGGTGTATGCTGTTTTTTTCCTCAAGCTATTTTCAGCTCATGCTGGTGTCTTCATATTTTTCTGAATATTGTTTATTATTAATTAGAAAAACAAATGGGTACAAACTAATTGCCAGGTTGAATTCCCAAAAGTAGAGCCACAATTTAGAGCCCCTTTTCTGGGATTCACGAAGACGGCAGAGATATGGAACTCCAGAGCTTGCATGATTGGAATAATTGGAGTTTTCATCGTAGAACTGGTTAGTTTTTCTCACTCTCAGATTTTGTCATGTTATTCTCATGGAGTAATATGGTGAGTTGATACCTCAATCAATATTAAATTATCATTTGGACAAGCTTAATTCTCATATTAGTCACTAATCAATACTTTAAATGCGGTATATGATTTTTCAGATACTGAACAAGGGAATACTTCAAGTGATTGGAGTTGATGTTGGGAAAGGTCTTGATCTTCCTCTCTGAGCCTCTCTGAGCATGCACACATAACTTTCGCCATACTCTTACTATTTGCTTAAATTTCTTCTTGGTTCAATCTTGGAACTTTACTCAGCCAATTATGTAAATTGCATAATTTTTATTTTTATTTTTTATGGGGGTGGGGTTTACTAAATCTTTCTCGAGCTGTGGCTGATCTCCACTGTTAACTATTGTCAAAACTCCATGAATATCACCTTTAGTCATATAGTTAATTAGTTATATATGACCCCACAAAAAAAAAAAAAACAAACACGAATGGTGCAAAAAAGATGATACATATCAAATCAATTTTCTATCTTTCTATCTTTATTTTTATGTCTAAAGCCTAATACACGAACAAATTTCTCTTTTAAATATTGAAATATTTACTCAAATCTCAATATTTACTCAAATATTTTCTTTTCAAGTACTTCAAATAAAACGTAACACCACCTCAGGCTCCATGTGAAGCCAAAATATGAAAGAGCAAGTACAAATGCAAAGTTATAGTCTTATAGAAGCGATCTTACAAGGCAGCAGACGACGAGAGGACTTTCCATACAGTTCAAAGAATACTCGTGCCGCTATATCAAGTTACCTGACAATGCCATAACGCTAGATCCTGGTGAAAATATCCTAAGTCACTCATTTTAACTAGTTTTTATTGTTCACCATGTGTACCCAAAAAAACTCCTCTTTAACCTCGGAGGATGGATTGGCTTGTAACAATTAACAACAACAAACTTCACTTAGTGGGTTCGGTTACAAAATCCAACTAGGGGATGGATTTGCTTACAAAATCCGACTAATCCGAGCATCGATAATAGGGACCTTAGAAGATGAGTCAGAGATTTCTAAAGCCTCTGCCAAAGACAACCTCCGATTCTTCCATATTGCCTCTGCCCAGCTCTTCATCTTCTCTCCTTGAACCTTTCTGTTTTCTTGGACACTAAGCACTTCAGCATATCCGCCTACAACATTGAGTTTTAGTCAGTATATAAGTTACAAAGCACTTTACCTTTAATATTAGCAGTCATGGTGGTAGCCTTGAACGCCCTTGAGAGCGTCCGAGCACACGATTTAGTTTCAGGTAAAGTTTGAGGAAGCCCCCAAAATCCTAAATGCTTTCTTTAGAAGGTAAAAGAAGAAAGAGATGGGCATTTAGAAATGAGAAATGTGACTTGTGAGTTTATAATAAATCATAGTTGAAAATGTGCAGTGCAGGTGCGCCGCACAAGATAATTAAGCAGCACTAATGGTCCAATACTTCAAAAGCATAATTGTATTCTCTACAATAAAATGTTTCCTACAATTGGAACTCAAAAAACTCAGAATGACAAATCAAGTTGCACCTATGCACTGCATATTTTCTTCTCTCAGTGTCTGTATCATGCCAAATATCATCAATATAAAATAGATAGAGTTAAAAACAGCGCACTCTTCACAAATTGTGAAGAATGTGATTCAAGTTGAACTTTATGCAAATGTACAAGCATTTTAGTTATTGGTCATATCAGCATGAATGGTAAGCAAGTATGTCATCAGTATTCAATATATTCAATGTACATTGTAAAATTTTTAGGAAGCCAAACAATATGGTTATATATGTAAACGATAAACAACATATTAGACTCTTTATGAAGTATAGAACCCACAATATGGTTATATATATATATATAAAAAGCATCCATGCCTCTTAACATGATATTTAACACGAAAAGGAAAAAAAATTATGAAATCACAAAAGTATCATGCATCATACAACTTAAAATCCCGAGCTCAAAAACAAATACACAAAGATATAAACTTGTGCGTGTGTGTTGTGACAGTATTTGAAAAGGTGCTAGAAGCATGAGTACTTTTTGTAACATTCGTTCTAACAAAGCTAACATTAAACACAATCGTTTATTTGATTAGAACTTAAAGACCCTGTGATTTTGGACTGAGCTCAAATGAGTTGCACTATGTACAGCCGGTAAACATTGTCCTACAACACATTTTATATATTGTATTGATATTGATGATATATTGATGCTTCTTCTCTCTCGCAGAAGTATTCTAGAATACATTACATGGGTCAAAGGGTCCACCATACCTCTTGCAAGGGACACTATATCACCTCGGTCCACGAAATGCACATCACCTACCCAGAGAAAGCTCATTTTCAAAATATAAACAACATAAATGCATGTGTCGGGTGTAATAACGTGTGTGGGGAAACCAAATTAACCCATCAACATTACCTTCAGTCTCCAATGGTGGAGCCTTCAACAATTCTATCGCCCTTCTGTAGAGACCCTGTCAAAGGTTTATCAAGTTTAATTACAGAGTGATTTATGAACAAAACTGTTGATGACCTAACCAAAAGAGAAGATTTTTGCTAAACAACTTGGATAACTATACTTTTCAGAC
Source organism: Prosopis cineraria (assembly GCF_029017545.1). Taxonomy (NCBI): domain Eukaryota; kingdom Viridiplantae; phylum Streptophyta; class Magnoliopsida; order Fabales; family Fabaceae; genus Prosopis; species Prosopis cineraria. Next base: position 39,449,664 of record NW_026555344.1, on the reverse strand, counting down.
TCTAATAGTCAGGGGTGTTTGATTGCCTCAGTAGAGGCTTGTTTGCAACTAAACTAGATCGAAGTTCGCTTGACTTCTCAACCACAAGACAAGCTCTATGTAAGTTATCACACTGGGTGTAAAAGAAGACGGACTCATAATAGAAACTAAAACATATGAAAGCAACTCTGCATAAAAACTAAGGCGGATTGAAGCACCTCCGCCTAAGCAAGAGGGTTGTGTATGTTTAGAAAGAATGTGGCTCAACAAAGAAAGTAAGAGTTTCCAATTTCTTAAATTTCAAAAACTGGGGAAAACAATTGGCATTTGGAGAGTTCTTACCTCTTGAATCAAAAGAGAACTTGAACGCTCAAACAAAGCTTTCCGCCTAAACATGAGAGCTATGCAATTTAAGACAACACCAATCTTGGGATGATGAGAGCCTACCATCACAAAAGATTAATAATAAACTTTATCATTATCGGTCTTTCAAATAATTGCTACATAAAATTTGTAAACTGAGTGTAGATGGTCTTTAGCCCTATCAGGAGATATTGGATACCAAAAAGGGCATTCAAGGAAGTGATCAAACAGAATTTCTTAATTCCCTTAGTAGGATATAATGGCATAGTGATTCATGTAACCAATCTCACTTAACAAGATAGGGCTTGTTGGTGTTGTAAGTGTAGATAACAATTTAAAGAACAGATAACTAACCATAAGATTTCTCTGCCTTGGTCAATGCCCTCGTCAATAACTTCTCTGCGTCACCGAAGTTACTGAAATTAAAACAAATATTAGTAATACCCCAAGTTACAGAACTAGGAAAAATGTGGAAGAAGAAAACCAAACAAGTATAATTGAACTTACCCCACATGTGCTTCAAGCTGCCCCAAAGCACACATGGCTCCCAACGTTAAACTCTCTGAGTTCATGTTACCACCTGCCAAGACATGAGGGTTCCCAAAATCTTTATTCTCAGAGCTTCCATCTATGACTTTTTGGTAAACCTCCTTCGCCAAAGAAAAGTTCTGTTTGGCATGTACAAATTCCCCATATGATAGAGCGACACTGCCTATATATTATAATATCAATTTGGGATGGATAAATCTCTGCCATAGTGTCTGATCAAACGAAAATTACCATTGCATAGTCTGTCATCAAGAAGTCCTTGAAAGAACGCTTCAGCTGCACCAGACCCACAACCAGCACTATTTAGATATGAAAGGATGAACAGGATATACAATCAAACACATAACTAGCAAGAATTTAGAAGAACCTGACTCAAGATTGCCATTGACAAGTTCAACAAACCCTTTAACTGCTTTAGCACGAATATTTAGATTCTCAAAATCTTTGCCATTACATCTTGCTTCGTGTTCCCCCATTAGCTCTAAACATTTATCTGCGAGCACTGATGATTTATCATCCTATACGGGAGAATTTTCTTCAAATAAATATGAATATTACTAGGAAAAATAAGTAGATATTTCGCAATGTATTAGCAACTAACCTGGCCCAACTCTAGATGAAGACCAACTAGAGCTTCGAAGGCAGCAACTACAACAAGAAGCCCAAGAGTAGCATTAAATTGTGGGCATAAATATATCAAATTGGAAAAGAAGATAAATTATATGGGATAATGATGAATATGAATTTACCTCTCACTCCCAGGAAAGAACTAGTCAATTGCTGGACACTAAGGAGTTTCTCGATTGCGTCATCAAAATCTCCTCTAAGAAGAATTAAATAAGACAAACTTTCAGGAATTATAAAACAGAAATTATGCTCCAACATGGGAAATATCAGGAAGGAAAAAAAATAGTAACCTTTCAGACAACAAGGTAGACATAGCGAGAAAAACCATTCCTCTAGAGTTTTCATCAGAAGGACCTTTCCTTTCACATGAAAGAGTCGAAAGGCATTGTTCCAACACTAGCAGGCCTTGTGCATACGATTCAGCTACATAGACACCAACCACACCCAGGACAGGATAAAAATGTAAACTTTCAAAATTCAGGCTGGGTAATTGGGAAACGAAGTTGGTGGAGGCTAGAAAACCGTATACCTGTTTTCTGAGACCTCGCATGGGACAAAGCATAATTGATCATCTGAACAGTCACTGGGTTCGCCAAATAACCATCGGAGCCATTGTGGAATAGCCTAAATGGTGGAGTGGTTGCGACAAGATAGGGCCCGCTATATGAATTGGAGGCTAAATTGGAAGTTCGAGCAATAGCAGTAGAAGCTCTTGACAACTGAGCAGCGAGGCGAATCATCCTTGCTTCAGTGTTGTTGCTTGTCAAGAACTCAACAAAACCCTACAAAATGGACAGAGGTAATTCAAAATGCCCAGTACAATTTAGATTCGAGCGTATGAATATAAAACGCTGTTCATTCAGGATCGGATGCGTGTCGAGCTCAAGAAGGAGTGATGACTGATAAGCGAGCGGTAATGATTAATGAATCTGTTATGACTTATGAGTCTCAGAGTTAGCTGAGCCCAATGGGCTGCTGATAACATCAGCCTAACCCACAAAAGTAATGGACTGAGTAAAGGTGGGCTGGATTATATTAAATTAAGAAAATTAGTCATTTTTCATGAAGGAAGGATTAGCGACCATTTATTTTTTAAAAAAATAAGAGATTTTTAAATAGTTTAAAAATTTGATAAAAATAATATATTTTATAAAAATTTTCAAAAAAAATAAAAAATTATTTTGAATTTAGTCATAATCATGGATCCTTATACATTACACCTTTTCCAAACATAGTAAAACCATTTCTGTTCTTATTTTTTATTTTTAAAAGCTGTTTTGTAATATAATTTTTAAAATTATTTTTAAAACAGAATAAAATGAAAATTTGTTTAGTTATGTCAATTAAAAAATAATTTTAGAATTTAAAAATGGACTGATAGTAATAGTTATAGAGAGTTAATAGTGATAATTAATAATAAAAATTGATCAAGATAATTATAATTTTAAATAATCAAATATACTGTATTTTAAAAACAAGAAAAATAAAACGATTAAGTTGTTTCTATTTTTCTGGTTTCAAAAATAAAAAGTGAAAACAGTTTTAATCATTAATTCAATGGAGTCAGGTAACGTGGTTTGCTTGCCCTTTGGGTTTAATCATTAATTCAATGGACACTATAAATTTGAGCCTGTGGTTAGGAGATTTTATTTCGTCTGATAGAATTGAAATGGATTATGTGAAAGCTGATGTAGCTACAATGTGCTGGTTTATTTGGAAATCAAGATGTAAGCAAGTATTTGAACACATAGATCCTGAGCCAGTCCTGGTTATTGATATGGTAAATTGCTCTATGACTGAATACTGGACAGCCAATTGTCTAGACACAGAATTTAATGCAATAAACTTTCCTACTCCTGCTTTCTAGTGGAAGAAGCCAGAGAATGGAGTTGTTGAGGTCAATTGTGATGGTGCTTTTTGTGGTAGAAATGGGAAAGCCGGTATTGGTGTAGTTTGCAAAAACTCGGCTGGTCAATTTATTAAAGTGCGGACAGAAAATGTACGAGCTGACGCACCATTCCATTCTGAATTAATTGCACTCCACAAATCTGTACGTTTGGTTGGGGAGTGGGGCCTTGCCACCACATTGAAATGGATTGTAGCGATTTGTTTAAGGTAGTAACTATGCAAGATTTCTCGTACTGTCCTTGACAATACCAAAATATTATTGCTGATGTGTGTGACTTGTTGATGGATCGAAGAATGGTTTCTTTTTCTCTCATTTCCCGCTCGGGTAATGTTGCCGTCGACTTCTTAGCTGATATAGCTTCAAGGGAGATGGAACCTATAGGTTTGGTTTTATTATGAGATTATATATAAGCTGCTATGCTCTCATCTCCTCTGGCGTCCATCATTCTTCGTGAAGCTGACGGTGAAAGCATATCATGTGAGGCCCGGCTTGTTACAGAGGCAAACAGGGAAGGAATTGGTTGAGAGCACGTGTTGCTGTGGGTTCTTTTACTAGTTGTTATTTGTTTATTTCGTTAGCCTTTTGATATTGCAGAACTTGTTTTTTTCTGCCTTTTATTGAATGCCGTTTCAATGGTAAAAAAAACAAAAACAGTTTTAAAAACAACGAGATAAAAAACATTTATTCAAACAAATTTTTAAATTTTTCTATTTTTTTAAATAAAAAACAGTTTTTAAAAATGGAAAATAAACAGGCCCTTACAATTCATTGGTATATGGCTTGGGTCTATATTTTGCTCCTTCAAGACCTTGTCTTCGATCATATTGTCAACGAATATATGTGCAGTTTATTTCAAAATTAATTCATGGGATAAAAGCTCACAGTGTTTTTGGGAGTCATTCATGCCATTCCTTAGGATTTTCGAACAGTATAATTTCAAAATTCCTCTAACACATTGGTTACATCTTATCTCTTTAATTTGATGTCTCATGATAATGTATTATGTTTATATATATATATATATATATATTTTACATTTTAACTCTAACCTAACATTTATTAAAGGAAAATGAGACACACATGCACATATAAAGTTGTGGGTTCAAATCTAAAACCTCTTTCAAGCAAAAACAAAAAAAAAAGTGTTTATCACTATTCACTAAAACAAATAATCATTTATCTTAAGTCACCCAGATGCACAATTGCCCATGACAAGGCAGAGATAAGTACTCGGGGTCTAATTGGTTTCAAAATAGAAACATACTTTCATCAAAATCATGGTTTTAGCCGTTTCGAGCACAAAGCTGGACATATAGAGTATTAAATTAAGCAAAATTCTAATGTGTTATGTGAAAACATGCTCAAAAAGAGTTATAAATTGGAGCTTCTATCCGCTCAGCATGTCTGTTGTCCAACTTATAATGGACTATCTATAATAATTCCTTTGTTTGAGTATGGAGTTTGAAAGGATCTGAAGAAATATTTTGAAGCCTTGATTTGTTTAACCTATATATATACGTACAGCTTGTGGCGAATTCTCACAACATAGACCAAATCACCAATTCATCCCTGGACAACCTTGACCTCGTCACAGTCACTATATATTATCATAAAAAATTCCTCTCTCACAATTAATCCGAAAGATCTTTCAGAAATAGAGAACTAGCTTGAAGTTTGGATATGGAAGAGGACAACGAAGTAGTCAATACTCCCCAAGATCAGAGTGAGTGTTTATCTGGTTACTTTAATTTAGATTATGCGAAACGTTTAAATGAGAGAAATAATTAAACAATATGTATTTCATGAATTTCGTTTGCTGTAACGCATATATATCGTTATAACTTATAACTGATAAAGCCTTCGTTGATGAGATGAGAACTCAGAAGAGGAGAAGATGCTGGAGGATTATTGAAAAGATGGCCAAATTTGAAGGACACGAGAAAGATATGCATACATATATATGAAGGAGGAGGCGCCAGAAGCTGAGGTTAAAGTGGTGGATTCCTTTGACGTACAAGATTTTGGGATTGTTACAAAGGAACCTTATACTCGTTGGTTATGCACACGTGTGCACTTATGGTTGTTCGTTGATTAATCAAAACAATTATTAGTTAATTTGTAACCTCTCTCTTCATTTGGCCAGTTCTAGCACAAGATCCTCATACCAAACCAATTTTCTCTTTTTCTCTTGCTGTATATTCTTACCGTGGAGAAATTTCCATCATAGTTAACATGGCAAATTACAAATATCACTTCCTCCATCCCAATTTATAAAATATTTTTGGAAGTGATTTAATATTTCAAAATATAAGATAAAATTAAAATTTTATTAATTATACTTATCTCAATATTGTTCTTTTCTTATATTTTCTCTCTCTGTTTAATGTTCCATAAATAAAATTATATTATTTAAATGGTATTTTTAGAATTTATATTTTTATATTTAAAAAATAAAGTTGTAAAATGTATTTTAATGAGTATAGTAGCATTATTTAACCAAACCAAAAAAAAAAACTAAATTTAAAACCAAGGCAAAACATCGACATTGTTTCAGGTGCCAACAAAAAATTTTATACTAAATCCTTAAAAAAACCTGATGTTTTTTTTATATCTTGAGGCGGCTGCTCTAAAAAAAATATTCTCTCTCCCAATCAATCCTCTAAAGTCCAAAGTAAGTAAACTCCACTTTTTTCACATTTTGAATAAACTTTTAGATCCGTTTCTCTGCCAAAAAAAACAAGTAAAAAAAAAATATGCAAGCCTTGTGCCTCTCATTTAAAATCTTGTGAACTAAAATACTAAAAAAAGAATCAATTTAGATTGAGGGAAAATGTAATTAAAAAAAAAAAAGAACCCTAATTTAATTTCTATATATTAAAGTCATCACTGACGACGTCGTTTCTGATACTTAAATATAAAGCTCAACCCCACCAACACCTCCACGATGGCCGCCTCCGCCTTATCCAAATCAGAGTAATGCAATGTCTGCAGCAGCAGCGTCGTCGGCTTCGAGTCGTGCCTCTGCTTCTCCATACTCCTCTCAGCCTGCCACCTCGTCGTATCACGCGCCACCGGCATCAGCCACTTCATTATCTCCTCCACCGCCTCTCGCCACCCTTCCGCAGGCGACCGTCCGTCCCCTCCCTTCTCCCACTCCTCCCCCTTCAACCACTGCCCCCTCATCTTCTTCCTCACCTTCTCCTTTAGTCTCTCCGGCAGCATCTCGTATAGAGCCTCACGATCGCTCTCTCCTATCGTCCCTGGTGAGTGTAGGCAACGCTCCGCAAACATAATGACGCTCGCGTACCTAAACGATAGCCCTGACCCGCCAACCGTCGACGGTGGCGCCATCATCCACACTCTGTTGTTTCTTGCGATTTCATCTTCCACGGGGGCGAATTGAATCGGTCCTGATTTGTTTGTCTTCGAGATTGGACCCGACTTGGATACACGATTTGTCAGACAGCAATTGTTTTGGTATAATTCTCGGTGTTCAAGGAGGCAATAACAGTCATCCAAATTCTGGTCATTCTTTGGAAGGCCTGAAATGTAGGGTTCGAAAACAGAACAAATTCGGGCGTAGATGATGAAGACTATCCGAACCATGAGTCTTACGGTCCTGTCGAATGTTTGGTTCCACAGTGACACCTCCTTGTAATGCCTCACTTGCTTTCTCTGAAAAGCTATTTGATCGCACAAATTTTCTACGCTCACTTGATTTTTATAACCGAAGTTTTTGCAGCCCAAGGCTTTCCAATGTTGCACCTTCTTCTCGGAAGCTTCCATATCGGCGAGACTCACCATTGCATCGTGAAGTTTCCCCGTGGCCGAGACCAACTTCTCCATCTTCTCAACGCTCTTTAGTACACTTCGGCTGCCGAATTGGAGCTTTCTAGTGTTGATCATGCCGGCTTTTAGATCGGCGTAGACAAAGTCAAACTGGTTGAGTCCGGCATCGGAGCATTTCCGGCCCAGCTGCGAGACGGACGCTGCGGCAATGTCGAGTTCCCCGAGGCGTTCGGCGCAGGCCAGGTTGAGGAGGAAGCATTCTTGCTCGGAGTTCAAGTAGACGACTCCTTTAGAGTTGATGGTGTGGTTGCAGAGCTTGAGAATTTCTGCATCGGTGAGGGAGTTGTAGAGGGAGACAAGGCGGCGCATGGTGTTAGCTGTGTCAAAAGCAAGGATCTCAAGGGTGGCCGCCGGTGGCTTGTGGTGGAAGAAATAGTAGCGCTCAACCATCATGATTACTTATGACTCAAATTAACACTAATTTATACAATCTACGTACTGACATGAATGAGATCTAATTCAAAGAGGTCAAGAATATTTTCTGAGGACAATTTATCAAACAAGATTTTAAAACGTTGTGATCGTGTTTGGTTTTGTCGGAGTGTAGCAGGGTTTGAGGTGGAAGAGAGGGTTTTAGGGTTTATATATGCGCAGTGTGGATGGGAACACTGAAGATCCCAGGGGAAAGAACGCGTTTGGACAGTGGAGATTCAAAGAGATATCAACTAAACGATTAAACAATTATGAAGTGATAGAAACAAATTAACAATGGAGAAAGTGGGCGTTTATAGGAATGCGATATTTCTGTGTCCTTAACCTTAACCTTTGACCGTGTGTGTTTTTCTTACTTTTGGTTTTTCTATCAAGGAAAGGAAGAGGAAAGAGGGCACCGTATTTTTCTTAAATTTGTTGGTCCCTTTTTTCTAATTTGGCGGAGCAATAATAACTAATAAGATATCATAAATATATGCTCCTGAATCCTATTTATAAGGTGAGAGGATTGTTTTTTGTTTTATTTACAAATCATATAATTAATTTTTATCATAATTTTTTTCTTTTACCCCCATTAAATGCTGACAAGTAAAATTATATTATTAAAGTATACATATTTAATAAGGATAAAGTGAAAAACTTATTTAATTTTTTAGAGAAAATTAATGAGTTTTAAAATTTTACTTAATTCTAGTGAAAAATATTAAAAATAATTTATAAATAGGATTAGAGAAGTATAGATCATATATACACACTATATATAAACTTACACTGCAGTTCCATGAATCCTATCATCTTTGAATAGAATAAAAATTTAATTAATTGGGACCCTAGCGGGTTACATATTTTGGAAGAACTACCTTCATTTATACTCGATAATATTCAAATCTAATCTAATTAATTAGATAGCCATATAGGAGAATTATGGCTTGATCATATTTCCAGCTGCTGTGTTCAATGTAAATAATTTTTTTCTTTCATGTGATTCTAATAATTCAACTCAATTTTCATGGCAAAAAATAATCCAAATTAATTTTAAAAATTAACACACGCTATGAGCTAGGCTATCTCGTATATAATCGACAACAATTAACAAAAAAAATAGCATGACAAAAATTAGTACAAATAATTTTTCGTTCTTTTTATTCGACAAAATGTCAATTATAGTCTCAAGAGAATGATCGACACGCTTTCTTGTGGAAATGGATTGGACGCACATGGATGTCATACCTAAGATCATTTTTTTTGGGGGGGGGTTGTTTCGGAATCTCTGAACGGGTTAATTTAATTTATAATTTATAATTTATAATTTACAATAAATCTGTAACGGTGACTTTTAATAAAACATGCCTGGGTTGATTTAGAGATTTTACATCTTTTTTTTTTTGGCACAAATATAGATTTTATAATTGAGCCATCAGTTTGCGAGGATATGGTTATTACAACGGTGACCTTACATGTGATTGCATCAAACTGAAAACTAAGCAGCCACATTAACTTTTGTTGCTTCTATTGTACCAAAAAAAAAAAAAAAAAAACTTTTGTTGCTTCTGCCTGGAGGCTTCTCTTGAATGTCCCTTGTCGAAGCAACACGTATGTAAGTTTTTAAGTGTTTTCACACAAATTCTGTTCGTGCAAGTGTGAATACGAGAAATTAAGAGCATGACTTTTGCTATGACCTTGACTTTAGTCCCACTACTGACAAGCACCAGAAATACAAGTATTTTATATATCACGCTGCTTTATCCACGCATGCATGTCTGTCTGCCCTTGGTACAACAGTTATATCTAGCATGCGATTAAATTTAAAAGTTTTTTTTAATATAACACGAAATTAAAATAATTAATATTTTTTATTTTTATTTCTTGTATATTTATTATTATTTAAATTTCTAGATAACAATTTATTATTGTCATTAATTGTAAGGAAGGATAAAATTGAAAAGTTAAATATTTTTTAATAATTTTAAAATATAATTATCATTTAATTAAATTTTTCTTATAAAATCACATATACTAATAAAAATAATTAAATATAATTTACAAATTTATTTTTTAAAACAAAAATATAAACTTTAAAGAATATCTTCCATTTAATGTTCCATTTGTAAAAAGAATATTAAAGATAGATGATATGTAGGAAAGGTAATATTGGAAGAACATCATCAGTTAAACCTTATTTAATTTTTTCAAAGTTTATTATATTTTGGAACACCAAATCTCCTTTAAAAGTATCTTATAATTTAGAGCGGATGGAGTATTAAAGATTGGAGGAAATACAAATGGGTATGACACAAATGGTAACGGTTTAGGCTCTTAAGTATCATTTTAGAGTTTGATTCTTGGAAGAATGTGTGGAAAGCATCGCTTGAAAGAGAACAACTCCTTAAATGGCGCAAACATCATTCATGATTCAATTTCTAGAGGTGTGTATCGAAAAAATTTCTTGAGAAATGATAACCCTTGAATGACACAAGCATCATCCAAGGTTTGATTCTTAAACGTATGTACAGAAAAACATCTATTAGGAGAAGACAACCTCTTAAATGGTGCTCAAATTTTTAAATGGTGCTCAAATTTCTAAAGGCATTAGTCTCATGGTTACTGATTATGAAAATACCTTAGGTAACCAAAATAAATAAATAAATTATTCCTAGAAAATTAAGAGATGGTCAATGGATCTTAAAAAGTTTAATTAATGCTTCACCTAGTGACTAATTTATATTCCCTCATGAGCTAAATATATGATGTTTTCTAGAAGTCTCACTTAATTTAAAATATAAAACATTAGTTAGGTTTTATATATTTTTTAATTATACCATTTCGTTATTATATTTCACTCAAGTAATTAATGAAATTATTTTGAACAGGTTAAATGTTTTATTTATTTAACTCCCATAGAAAAGATGTGAAAATTTTTAAAAAATTAAAATTTTAATCAACTTTTATTAGAAACGTAGATTAATTAATTAATAATAACTTATGTAACAGTCCAAAAAGAGTATAGCATTACTCGTTTTTTTCCAGAAAATGCCAACTTCCAGGAAGGGAGGGAGTAATTTATAGTAAAAAAGAGCAAATTGACCCTTAAATAGATCCAAAAGCATTCAGGACCCTTGAGTTTTGTCCTTTTCTATAATTATTTAGGTTATTATCTATAACTTCTGGGTTGTTTACTGTAATTTTTTTATTCTTTTATGTAATTTTTAAGGTCATTTTCTGTTATTTTCATATTAATTAACGGTCGAAGTTAAGTTTTGTTAATAGGGATCAGATTGCATTATTTTTAAAAGTTAAAAGAGAACATTACTCTTAAACTTATAATTTAGCGGTCAATTTATTCTTTCACCCTGATTTAGGACCTAATCTAATCATTATAAATTTAATATTTTATATTAATATTAATACACACACCAAGGGTAATTTGTAATTTTTTCTACATTACAATCATTAGAGATCAAAATATTCAAGCTCACAATTCACACATTAATTAATGGTAAAATCATTTTACCAAAAAGAGAAAATAATGGTAAAATCAAAATATTTAAAGAAAATTATCACATTTTATATGATATGAGATGACAAATTTTTTTGACTGACGTCGAATAATATCATTTTTTTAAAGTGATGTTATCTTCCATTGAAAGAAAAAACATGTGATGTTATCTAGTCAAATTTATTTACCATGTAACAATTAATAGCTATACACATTTATCTAGACCCCGTTTGGATTTTAGATCCAACTATTTGTTATATTTAATAAAAACACATTTCAGATATAGTCTAGATATACTTTTAAAGATTATCCAAATAGTGTAACATTCAAGAAAATTTAATCATGCTTTATTAACCTAATGAGTGTGATTAATGAATTAATGATGTGTGTGGCCAGAGGGATCTAATTGGTGTGATTAACCTAGAAGTAGGTCCGAATTGATGGCGGGTATAGGAAGAGGAAGAAAAAGTAAAGGAATGCCATTTGTGCCGCATGCCGTGGCATGTGGTCAATTTGTCGCTACGCATAGAGGTAAATTCAAAGGCAACAGGCCTCTTTGTGCCATGCATTGCGGCGGAGGGCAGCATGCATTGCAGTCCACTGCCAAAAATTTGATTAAATCAATTTGCCTCTGCATGTGAAGAATAGAGAGGAGGAGGAGAGAAAAATGTAGAGCACGTATGAAGCTCTACTAGGGCATACACATTGGGACCCTTGAACGCAATTTTAAGCTTCCTAACACTTGAGGTGAGTGTGATAAGCTTCTTTCTTTCCTTCTCTCCCTCGTTTATAAATATTTAAGTTAGAGTTTGAGTTGGAAAGTTGATTTTTGGTCCATTGAAGTTATGGATTCAAATCCATTAGTTAAAATAGATATAATGAGAGTTGTTTGAGGTAATTAAACCCTACATTAATGATTTTGTATATGGTTAGTTGAGTGGAGTATTCAATGTTCGAAAATCAATGTAAATAGGTAGTTGGGAAAGTTTGATATCCATTAATGGTAGTTTGAAAATCTATTAATGATAATGTGCATTAATAGAACTTAGTGAACTCATTGGGTATGGATGGGTAGAGATTTATAAGATTGGTAAAGTATATAAAATGTGAAATTAATGTTGGCTAGTCTCTAAGAGTGAGAGTTTGTTAATATTCTTGGTTATAATTGTAGTGTGAATCATTCTGGCACCATTTAAGCTTGTGTAAAGCTTTGGAAGTTGGTATTTAGAAGGGTAAACATTTAATCTCTCAAAGGTTTGAGGTAATCGGGGGAAACCTAACTTTATATAATTAAATATTAATTAGTTATTGATTAAAAAATGAATTGATTTGAGATAGGATTTATGTCTTGAATCTATGAGGGACTCTAACTTAACTAATCTCTACCTGTTCATAACGAGGTTAGATTATAGGTATGATACCCCATGATTGTTAATATTGAAAAAAATCAGATTACATAAGTGAGTGAGTTAACCCTTGCCCAGTAGCTCCTCACAAGTGAAAGGCTGGGTTAATTCATAAAGGACGTAATCATGTGATAGCCACCAATTTTATGTCGAAAGTAACAGGAGGGTATAAGGTTGGCATTTGATCATACATTTAAATCCGGCTACATGGTTGCTGGTATTATGGTCCAATAAGCATTAAGGGTGCATGGTTGGTATTATTGTGACCTCAGGTTGTGCATTGACATTTTGTGGATATGAATATGTGCCTTGAGCTCGGTCACATAGTTGTTAGTATTGTGAACCATGACCAAGCCCATCATATATATTGTGTTTGTATATTTTTGCCTAGTTACATCTATTTACAATTGATATAGAACTATATAAATTAGGTGAAACTTGATTATTGAATGGTTGTACTCACCCTTCTATTCTCAATATTTTAAAGGCCTAGCTTATCGAATCTAGTTCGGAGGAAATACTCTGAGGTGTAGGATTGTGGTGAAATCCTACTTTCATGCCTTTCTACTCTATTTTTGTGTGTTAATATTGTATAATTGTCAATTAGAATCATATGTCATTATTTTGTACCACTTGCATTACTATAGTGTGCAACTTGTGTATTTTGCCTCAAGTTGGAGAGTTTTGGTTGTAAACCCCTGAATAAGGCCAAAATACTTGTGCAAGTAGAAATATATGTATTTTGAATGATTTGAAATGAATATGATGGCTTTGTGCATGAATTTACTCCCCCTTATGTTTTATAAATTTGGGGTTGAGTGGTGATTTTGAGATTTATATGTTTTTGGTTGGTATAGTGCATTGCATGGGTTCACTAGAGTTCACTAAGTGTGGTTGAATGGTCGATGTAGGCTTTTGGCACGTGTAGTTGAGTTAGGACACCAAAATTGTGTATTTTATGAGAAAAGTGATAAAAATGAGTTTTGGTGTCCAACTTTTCATAGAAAATGAATTTAAGTGTGAAATCTATGTCGTTAATTAGAGTTAGGAGAAAGCTTTGTGTAGACACCAAAACCTCCTCAATTGGACATTAGACAGAAATTTGAAACGTGTTTAAAGTTTACTCCCATTGCTGTCAAATGACAACAGTTGATGTTGTCAAGTTCATATAATGTGCCACGACGCATAGCGCCTCACATCGTGGCACATGACACAGAGGCGAGTGAGCTGTGGCACATATATCTTAAACCACGGCGCATAGGTCATTTTCTGCACAAAAACACTTTTAAGTTTTGAAACTCATTGTTTTGGGTCTCATTTAATTTTCAAGCTTTCGCATTATTTTAAAACTCTAATTTGAGCTAGGCCTGTGCAGGATGCCCATGAGCCCGAGATGCCCGGCCCGACCCGAGCAAAATATGCCCAACCCAAGCCCTAAAAAAATTACCCAATTCTGTTTGGGCATGGTCGGACTGAGCCCGATCTTCGGGTTGGGCAGGGTTTAGGGCTGGGGTATCCAACCAATTGACCCTGCCCGGCCCGAGATATAATATATTTTTTTATAAAAATAATAATTTAGGATATAATTTTTTAACTTGATGGGGACATAAATGGTAGTTCTTTTTTTTTAGATGCCTTGATGATCAAGTTTGTAAACCTTAGGTTAAATATTTTTATATTTCTTAGAATTTGGAATTGGACAGCACTTGTGACTTGCATGAAAAATTCCTTCCATATTTGTTTTGCCATTAAGTTTTTTGATGACACCATAATATTTTTGCTAGTGATATTTAACAATCTATTACTTTTAAAATAAGAGCTTGAAGTGATTTGTTGATGGAAATAATTAATTTGCTACAGTGTATTTCAGATTTGTGTGGATGGTTCTGATTTTTTATTTCGGTAGGGCAAGGTTGGAGACCCTGCCCGAGGTGCCCGATCCCTGCCCGACCCTGCCCGTCCGGCCCCTCCAAAGTCGGGCATCTTTCGGGTAGGGTCGGGCTTTGGGCATAGTTTTTTTGCCCGAAGACATTTAGGGCAGGGCATCGGGTTAATGGATTGCCCTACCCGACCCTGCCCATGCACAGCCCTAATTTGAGCACATCAAGTGTTTGTTAGAGACTATAAATATTGGATTTTTGGGGATCCTATTATAAATAATTTGAGAATTCTTTTCTTTTAAGTAATTTTACAAATTTGATAATTCTTTGAGGGTTTAATCCCTCAATTACCTCAATATTGAAGTAAATTATAGTTTAGTAAGGGAGACCTTACAAACAGGCCCTAAGACATTTAACTAAGATTGTAGTCCTTGCTCCCTACCTCCCTTTGGTTTATTTCAAAATAGCATTCCCTTTAAAATTTGATTTTATTTTAAATAATTTCTCATCATTAATGATTTAGAATTTTAATAAAGTATTAATTTTAATTTATTTAAAATTTGGTTTTATTTTTGTAGCATCAATTATTTTCGTAAGATCATATATATGATTAACTAAAGACGATTTGAAGTATTGATCTCAATCCATACTCTGCTTAACCTTTGCCAGTTGAGTTAAAGATGTTTGATTAAATATTATTGGATTTTGATGCAAGATATGTTATATTTAATAGTTTTTTAAATGTGTGTTTGTGTGTCGATAACCTTGACCAAGAGTTATATTGAACTAAAATAGTACAAGATGCGAAACGCGTATTTGCATGTAGTTTCAACTTTCAACAAGAAAGCAAGGTCAAGATCCACATCATATTATGCATTGACGTTGTTGACACACCTTAGCGTCTTGGACTGAGTCAAGAGTTTCGTGATTGAACTTGAAAGTCATGCAAGGATTCACCGCGAGCAATTCATGCATCACAGATATCATAGTTTTTCATTTCTAACAAATTAAGTAAATGAGTTTCGTTGGTTTCTTCAATTTTGAAGCCCCAATTAAGATCATTCTCAGTTATAATTACCTCATTGGGGCCGTGTTTTATATTTTTTTTTCCCCTTAAGTCGGAGTGAAATCAATTTAATTCTGATTGCCACATAAATAAAGCAGTGGGGATCAGTTAATTAAGGACGTACTCCCTCCGTAACGTAACAAAGTTCAAATGAATTAAGAGAAAATAAAGTTATAACATTCACGTAAAGTTGGTATTTATTAAAGACAATCTGAATCAACAACCGGAGCTAGCTTTAGGGAAATATAATAAGTTTGTCATTCATAAAGTAATAAATTTATGTTTAAATTTTTATTAGAATAAATGTTCACATTTAATATTCGAGTGTACTGGTTTGAACAAGAAGATTGTGTCTCAATAATAAAATATCTCTATACAATTTTTTTATTTTAAAAAAAAAAAAGACAATGTGAATCAATCATCAAAAGAACGCGCTTGCTTTGGATTCCTGGGAAACCCAAGTAGAATTGAAAAAAATAAACTAGATGAGGACATGAAGACCACGAAGAAAGAGCAATGATGCTGCTGGATTGGGAAAATTGTAATATATATATATATATTCAATCAAATGTGCCCACCTTGTTCATGTTATAACTTATAATCATCCAGTTTGGTATCATACTATACTAAATCCAAAATCAACATGACTATGAATTCATTATCATTATATTACTTCAACTAGTCTTTAAAATAAAAGTAAATGCTCATAATAAAATAAATGTCTAGCGCAAAGCGTTGTTTAGGCATCAAAATCCAAGTGAATAAGAAACATTCTCCCCTGTTTCTTCATCAGATGTCATTCTTAAAATTCTCTTGCTCTTATAAAATTATTTATATTTCTAGTAGCTTTATAAAATTATATTCACATAAATTTTTGGCAATAAATATTGTAAATCCCATTATTTTTATAGATCAATGATATGATTAATTTTTTTTATTACCAACAAGTACTCCTTTTAGTCCTAATTATAAAACACTTCCAATTTTAGCCCCTAATTAAATAAAAAAAATTTCAAATTTATATTATATTTTTTCATAGTTAATTAGTTTAATTAGGGGTAGTATTGAAAAAATATAATTAATACTCCCACCAGCTACACACCTTATATTAAGAACAAAAAATTTATTCTAGAAAGCATCCTTTAATAGGAACTAGAAGTGTTATTATTCTATTGAAAGTTTGAAGTATAATCAAACACTAAATGTAAATGCTTCTTTCGATGAGGTTAGATTTGAACATCAAGTTTTTGTCACATCTTGCAAAGAACTAATTCTTTTCATTAAATCTAACCCTGTTGGTAATGATGATTAAAAATCACATTAAAAACTATAATTTTTTTCAATTACCAACTACATTTTTAGCCCAAAAAATCACATTTTCATAGTGGCCACTCTTTAAAAAATGGTTCCAACCTACTAACTGAGCACTGGATACCTTCAATTTCTTGCCAATTTTTGTCTAAATTAAACAAGGATTTTATGCTTCGGTTGGCGTATATTTTAATAAATTTTGAATTAAATTAATCAATTATAATTGAAAATCGTGGATTCAAAATTAAACGAATCATGTGGGAAACATCAACAAGATTTAGATAATTTAAAATTAAAAATAAAAAAGCGTGGACCGGATCTTTTGCCAAACACAGTATTCCGTGAAAAGAAAAGAGCTTTAATTATTCATGTGACACAGATCAAATCAATCTTTAATGGTGCTTAACCCCTTAACATTTGGGGTCACGACAAGCTACAGAGTGGGAACTCGAGAGTTAAAGTTGAAATAGCGGATGGACATGACTAATAGAATGACTTGTGGGGTCATTTTCGGAATGAACGAGTCAGCAAGCAAGCCTTTGGAAGTTGGAACTGAACTCTATCGAAATTCAAGATCTTTGTTAAACGGTTGGATTGAATATGATAACTAATTAATAATCAACGGCTGATAGAGATTTATTCGCGTGGACTTTTTAGCCCCTTTCAACGTACCGTCTTTCACTCAAACTCCTCTTCGCCCTACTTTCTGCCTTTCACACTACATTTTTTCGTCTCACTCATGGACTGATAAGTACGTATTCAATACTTAAATATGTATAAATTTTGAGTTACATTTAATTAAATTTAAAAATATTTTTACATATTCAATTAATTTATATATATCTTTTCCCTTACACTCAATTATAGGATAAAATTTTTTGTTACAAAATCTATTCATACTTTTTTTTACTGGAAAAATCATAAAAGAATAGGAAAAAAAGGAAATCACAAAAAAAAAAAAAGAACGAAAATGGCGTGGGTCCCGCGATTGAAGGAAGGATTGATATCAGAAAAGGGCCCAAGCCCCGCGGAGTTTTTTTTTTTTTAATAGACAATAAAATTTTAAATCACCAAATTATAATAATACTCATATACACCAGCAACAACGTACTCATTTGGATTGAAGTTGAACAAATGAGATTATATATAATCATGATTTTTTAAAAGTGATGTTGATAAGCTATAATTTTGTTTTGGATACTTTTTTTCAAAAAGTGGTTATGAGAAAATTAGTTATGTTTGGATTGTATTCATCAAAATCAAGTTTGGAAATATAATTACATAAAAGGTATGATTTTAATTTATAAATTTGTTGAATTTTATATGATCTAATCATGATTTTCTGAATACAGAAGCACTTCCTAATAGTTTCTACTCAACGTGCAATGAACAATTCAAATCATGATTGATATGGGTTTTCATAAAATTATCCAAACAAACAATTCAAATTAGCCTCATAATCACTTATATGGGCTTAAGTTGATGAGATTATATAAGTTTTCATTGCTAAAATAAATAGGAACAACATAGTTCTAGAAATTTGGCCAAACTCAATGGTCAAATGTAGTTTGAAAAATTGTAGTGCTGCACTTAGAAGCCTATAAAGTTTTATTTACTTTAAATCTATTTGGATGTCCTAAATAGGCTTAAAAAACTTAAATAAACTTAACTTGAACATCCAAATTATTTTTATTATCAATAAAATAATTAAAATTAATCTTCACTCTAACTTTCACTTAACACTTACAAATTTTTTCCTAAATTTTAATTTACACATTTCTCACACTTAAACGAGGTTTTAATTTTCTAATAAATGTTTGTTTTGAATATTTATTAAATCTATTAAGGAAAAATAAATACAAGGAGTTACTTTATGTGTTGTTATTTTTTCACTCTTTCAATGCTTGGTCTTATTTTAATAAGAATGGAAAAAATGGTGCGTTATAGTGTCTTGTAAATCTTAACTTTTAGAGTAAAATACTGTGAGCTCTCTTTTATTTTTCTAAAATTACATATATTTCCTCTCTATTTTGAAAACCTATATTGTAGTCCAAATTTTAATACCATTAGAAATATTCCGTCAAAAATTCTAAAATACTTAATTTTTTATTTGTAATTATGTTAAAAGTTTTAAATTACCACTTTGCCCTCATAATCTGATTGTCTATTCTCTCTTTCAATTTTAAAAATGTAAATCATTAAGCATGTGGATACCTAAACAAATAATTTATTTTTTCTTAAAATTAATGAAATTAAAAATAAACACAAATAATATTAAGTAATTTATTATATTAAACTTTTATTTTATTTTTGGCCCAAAAATTCTTATTTCATTAAAATTTTTAATTGCGTGTTTGAAATATGATCGCTTTGAGTTTTAACCAATTTATGTATTTAATGTTTTTTAAAACATTAAATAAATATGTTTACAAAATGAAAAAAATTAAAATATAAATATAAAAAGTAAAAAAATACATGCATTACTTTTTTTGGTAATTTGAATGAGTTATATAAAAATAATTATATTTAAAGAGGGGATATTTTGGTCCAGTGTATATAATTTAATGGTTGACTAATAATTGAGTGGATGGAAATAAAATCTTAAAAATAAAGGAAACGTTTGTATTTTGTGGCTGTTCATGATAGAAGAGATTCATATATGTCTTTAAAATAGAATTATGTAATTAAAGTAAAATAAAAGAGATATCAAAGTATTTTACTCTAATTTTTAAGATAAAAATTAAAATTAACCAAAAAAAATAAAATAATATTTAAAAATTTGAATATTTAGATCAACTCGAATAAATTAAGCTCGATGTATTAGGGTCACTCTTAATTATATAAATTTTTTATATATTTAAATATTTTAAATTTAATTTAAGTAAGCTTAGCTTGAATTGAATCTACTGCACTTAAATTACTCTCGCAACTACAACATGCACTCAAATTGTGTCCTATATCAAGGTTGGGGGGGGGGGGTCAAGTTGGGTCCATGATGCAGAGAAATGCTTTCAACCGCGTTATGCATTGTATATATAAACTTTTATGACAGCTCTTGAGAACTTTTTTGTTTTGTTTTGGGGGTCTAGCCCTTGAGAACGTATTTACAAAAGGGTTAGTATGATAAGAAAATCGTATGAAATATGAATGTGGTCACATCCGTCGTTATAAATAATTGAGAGAATGACAATAAAATCTTAAAAAAAGAATTAATAACAGTTAAGTGCTTGATAATTTTTTTTAAAAAAATAAGTTATAAATATGGATTCAGATAACTGAAAATTGGAATTACAATTGAGGATCGAGAGCTATATTTAAAATTTAAATATTTATTTTTTATTGAAACTCTTAAATTTTAAATTGTTCGAATCAATATTTACAATTGTTCTCCTTAAATATTTTGTCGTGTAGGGTATTTTAAAAAATAAAGGAAATTTTGAGATTTACACATAAATGAAATAAACCCTGTAAACTTTCATTTATTTGTGCCACTTTTTTTTTTTTTGAGAGGGAAAATTGGGAAGAAATACCAATCAACAAATTAATTGGAAAAAAGGGCCAAAGTTGCCTAGTAAGAAAGAAAAATTGCAGAAAATTAAAGACTAAATGCAGATCACACATTAATGAGTCGGACTGAGCTGCAGGAAAATACCATTCAATTCAATTCAGTTACATATTAATAAGTTGAGCTCAGCTTGAAAGCAAATTCTGCAGATCCCCAGTTTCCAGGATTATCTATCCCCCGCCTCCAATATTATTTTCAAAAAGAATTGAATTCAATTCAACTAATAATCCGATCATCACAATCTAATCTAAGCTCATCTATACTAATCATGTTGAAACTTATTTAAACCGTTTTCTGTTTCCTTTTTCTCTTCATAATTAAGAATATTACTTCTGATATTTATGCATTCAATTACATGTAACATAGTGTCATCGGCATTTTTTTCCAAAGCACCCTAGTAGTTCATATGTCCCAGGCAAGATTATATACTTTCTTGTTTCTTTAGTAACTCAATAACTTGACAGTGGAACTAATGACTTTGCATTTCCTTTAATTAATTTTCAGCATTGCATCACTTTAGTATTGTGATGAGTGACTAATCGTTTCTCCTTTCTGCCATTTTTCTTTCTTGTATATATATACTTTACAAAAGAACTGAGTTAATTAAGAATAAAATTTGCTCATAAAATGTCTGCTATCTATTTGTCTTCTGCCACATAATATAATTAAGGAGCAGAAGGCTTCAGATAACAGATACATAATGACCAAAGCAATAACTTTACACACACACACACACACACTGCATCTATAATATATGGTAAATACTAAAATAATTTCCAAAAAGATACTCAAATAATCACAACACTATATGTCTTCAACTGCATAACCATGAAAAATGAAAGCAAAATAAAAAAATTAAACAGTTCTTATATGTGCCATTATATATATATATATATATATATATGGAACTAACAGCTACTCTAGGAATTAATTATGACCCAAATCATATATGAAAGGTGGGAAGAAGAGGTACAGGTGTGAAAAAAAAAAAAACAACCTCTCCTGAAGAATTTAAACTGGAACCCCCAGTCCCACACATAACATCTAAGAAGCACCAATATGACACAGCGACGACGATACTTACTAAGTATTATATATATGGCTTCCATCTTCGTTCTTGAAGCATCAGGCTCTCAAAAAAATTCTCTGGTGCTCAAAGTTGAGGCGTCATGCGGCTGATGACCTAACCGAAGCTCAAGATCTATTTCAATGTTCTCATTATCATTGCCGGCAAGCAAGGGATTACTGGGAAGTGATTCTGCAGACGTAGAAACGTGCATCAATGTTAATTACCTGCAGTGAATTTGTGATTATTGCTATAGTGTTGTAATTTATATATATAATAATATATCCTCACCAGAATCCCACTGAAACAAACCCTTGTCTTCCGAATTAGAAGGCTTATTATGAGGAGGAGGCTGGTCATCATCAGAAGTACAAGTACTAGGGTTCTTGACTGAGATGTCCAGAGAAAGCAAGTTTTCTTCAGATGATTGTTTCAGCTTTGCTCTGTCTCTCCTATGGATGTTCATGTGACCTCCTAGGGCTTGAGCATTTGAGAATCCCCTCTTGCAGAAGGCACACGTATAAGATCTGGCTCCAGCTTCATCTGCGCTCCATCTTATCTGCTCAGGTAACTTCTTTGTGTTCTGACGATTAAAATCCATCTTTTTTTTCTAACAGTAACACAAGTAGCTAGCTAGCAAGAGGAACAGAGATAAAATGAGAAAACAATTGATTTTTTTTTCCTCTAAAAAAAACTGGGGTACGGTCAACCAGGTTGATTTGTTACGATGGTGATGATGATATATAAATGAGATTGGAAACAACGGAAAGGCGTACATACATGCGCAATTGAAGTCTTGAAGTGTAGAAACCTGTTGTATTAATTAGTAAGAATATTTAAAATTAGTTTCATCTAATTTCATTCGAACAAATCCATTTAATTTAAGATTGACCATAATAGTTCTTTAAATTATTAGATTAATTGGGTACAAAAACTAGGAACGGTGGGAAAGTATTGAATAAAGTAATGCTTTTGTATCGTTTTGTACTCATTCAAGGATTCTGCAAGACATCTTGCTTTAGATTGCATGGAAAGTACAACAGGACTAAATAAGATTTTATATATTGTGCTGCTTTAGGCTCGGTGAAAAGCTAAATGATATTTTTGATTGGGGTTAAAAGTTAATTTGAAGAGTTAAAAACTCATGAATTAATTATTCATCCACCACCCACCACATAATGACAATTTCTAACAATTGGACCGGACCTAGTGTACATAGGTTTTTGATTGAAATGGTCGATCTGGTCCGATTTCCTGAATGTTGTTTTATATACTTTCAATGATGTATTCTATATCTTGAGGGTTTCATTATTGTCAACACTGGTGTCTTTGAGAATTAGTAGTTGTCAATTGAAATATTTAAGTATTTTTAATTTGTTACAACTGCAATATCAAATTATATAAGAGTATTTTACTCTAAAAGATAATATATTTGTAGTTTTCCATTTAATCTAAATGGAAAACGAAAAAGGTTTCTTAAAAACCTAATCTTTTTTAGACCTTTAGTTGTTGGCTACCAACAAGTATTGAGTCTAGCAAATGATACCAGTCTTTTATAACATAACAAACTAATGTTTGAATTCTTATTAGAAAAGATATTCACATTTTAATTAGTGTTCGACCTTGCTTTGACTATGATTATTTCAAATAAGAGGACACACATAAATAATAATAATAATAATAATAAGTCGCTTGCTAGATTATCCCTCAAGACATTTTTTTTAATAGACTTATCCCTAAAGACTTCAATTTAAATTCAAGTAATTAAATAAAAAAGTATGAGAGGAGGAAAAGTAACAGTCAAGCTATATGTCTGTTAGGCTTACTAAATGCGAAGATTGGTTGGCATTTGGGGGATCTTAAAAGATGCAAATTAAACAAAATCTAGAAGGGAAAAACATTCATGACAGCTTACGACAAAATTAATTTAAAGGACGTTTCTTCAAGGAAGATGGCACACAATGTAACTTTATGCCTTAGTTTGGATTGGAAAAGAAGAAAAAGAAATAAGGAAAAAATATTAATTAGGTGAATTTAAAAACAATAGTAAATTTTTTTTACCATTTTATATTTTCTTCTAATATTCCTTTCTTTTTATTTTTCTTCCTATTTAAACTAAGTGTGAATAATGTAAAAAGAGGTTGAGACCAACAATCGCTGAATAAAGTGAAAAGACTCGATTTTTTTTTTAAAATAAAAATCTTAGATATGATGAAGAAACTACTTTTTATTTGGAGTTATATAATAACTCCAAATATATAACAATATTGAATATTATATGACAATTAAAAGAAAATAGCCGTGAGCCAAATTTTTTTGTGAGAAGTTGTGGATTTAATCTTGCTTGTAATCTTAGACTTTTCATGCCTTTCCATCTAATTTTAAATAGAAAAAAGAAAAAGGCTGTGAGCTGATCTTTTTGGCAACAAGCTACGCAAATTAAACGACAAAGAAATGGATGTGTGAGCCAATTTTGAAATATGATATTGCAGTTGGAAATTTGGACTCTCTTGCCGCACTGAAGAGATCACTGCCATTCTTTTTATATATATAAAATTACAAAACTTCCCTCTTATTCTTAATTTGGACTTCTCTTATTTGTGCGGTTGTTTTTTTAAAAAAAAAATTATTGATGGGATAACGTTTACAGGCAAATCAAGCCAAATGGACGCACTTTGGGTTAATCAATTTACTTAATTAACTTTTTTTTTAGTCATGTTATAATCCATGTGAAATAAGAAACCTTATAGCCAAATGAAAAAAAAAAAAAAAAAACTAACGTGGATACAGTGTGCTTAAGTGATGGAATATGATAACTCACACTCACATATGCACATTTTTCACTAACGAGGAAAATATATGATGACATTTTTCCCACAAAAATTTATGCCTTAGAGGTGGACACTGGATAGTTTATATAATTTTTTTTTTTGTGTACAATTTATATTTAAATCTATATCTTCAAATTTTGGTACCAAAACGGCTTTCGATTTTTATCTCTAAGAAACTTTGGGCCCATTAATAATATCGTTGGGCTTCCTCTTGTCCAAAAGCCTTGACACTTATCAATTCTCTAATAAGAAAATTTAAGTGTTCAATAGAATTTTAATATGATGTCACCCAAAATAAATAAATATATCTCATGAAAAAATAAATAAAAATAGGTTTTTCCCCTGTATAAAATTTGATGGCTAAATTATACAATTTATATCTCGTTTATAGTGTGAATCTCTATAATATTTATTCTTTATATTAAATATATATCGATATATTGATGAATGCATATAACATATTCACAAAATAATATATGTTACGTAGTTGTATTTTCTTAGAACGTTTTCAATAAAAATTCTTTGAATTATTTTGTCCGTTAATCTAGATTAAGATTTTGCCCGTAGTTGTAAAGATATAGTTTCTACACTTATTTAAGATTGGAACTCCAATTAACAATCAAACGGAAAATTTAAGCTGAAAATCATTAGGCTAACCTTTTCTTCTGAATGTTTAATTATTATTTTGTTAAAAGAAGTGCTTAATTATTTGAAACAAGATATGTGAAGAATAATGAGTTGAAATTTTTAAACTCTTGTCCTTTGATCCTTGGACGGCTGTTGTGATAGTTTTTTTTAAATATATAATTAACGTGAAAAAGAAGAAGAAGAAGACAACATTCAAATAAAAGAAATAGCAGAGACTATGAATCCACCATATACTCTCTCTATTTTTATTTATAAAAAAAATTAATATTTTTAATTTGTTTTTTTATATAAGTAAAATCACACTTTTCAATAAACATTTATTGCAAAATTTTTAAGTTATCCCTCATAGTTTCATCCTTCATAGTCATAAAAAATAATTAATAAAAGATTGATTAACATAATTAATAAAGAATATTATAGTTTAATTTTTTTTATTTTCAGATGTAATTAATATAATTAATGAATTTTTTTAAATTGTGTCATATATATATTTTTATAAATAAAAATAAAGGGAATATAGTATTTGAGCATGAATAATATAATTACCTTCTTTGAAGATTTTGAGAAAAATTGACTGTCAACAGGCACATGCATCCAAAAAGGAGCATGCATCCCCACGAACTCAAACAATTTATAAATGTATAAGCAGTCTCATGATATCGAAAAAAAGAGAATCCCAGAGATCGACATGTCAGATGTTGAATTGGCATCAAAGATTCTACATCTTAATTATTCTCCGGTTTGTGTCTGCTAGTGCCTGCGTGTCTCGTGAAAGAGGAACTATTGTTTCCATGCAAACATACTCTTAGTTGTCATACATAAAAGGAATATATTCCCAAAACCCAATGTATACTCTGCAATTTCCCTTTCACAAAGTTGTTACCATTCTCTGATAATCATTTCCATTTTGAAATCACCAAAATGCTGCTCAACAATACTTCCCATGCAGACCCGTGAGAATCATAGTATCCCATACCTCCTTCTCTCTCTCTCTCACGTCTATGGGGATTTTTAATTTTTAATTGTATTTTTTTATTAAAAGTAATCAAGTTCAAAGCATGATGAGGCATTAGATGTGAGCACTATTCTTAAAGGTAATTCAAACGTTGATTAACTACATTTGATATTAATTTCTTCTGCTAAATCAAACTCCCTGTTGGTTCTTGACTTAGCTTCTTGCATGTAGAAATGTATAGAAGAAACTCATCAATATCAAGCACGATGACAAAAAATTCGGCCAAAAAACAAAGCACAGTGACAAAATTTAATTATGGTTCACGATCCACTGCTAAGTAAAATAAATATATATTAAATAGATATCACTATTATTGAAAACTAAATTTGTTAATTTTATCATAAAACAGATAATCTTGAAATATTAATTTGACTAATATATGAAGTTATATTTCAAATTAAATAAAAATGAAAATAATTTTTTAGGATGTTTTGAATTTGAATACTTTTTTAATTATTTCAAAAGGTGTATGTCTGTCTATATAATAGATGAAATTTAAAACTTAAAAGATATATCGTCTGGGCAAAAATAATTTATCTTATCATGTATAACGCCTTCCGAGTTCAAATAGAGAAACGACAGTTTCTTCCCATGTTCCATTTCCTGCCAAATTTTGAATTTTTTATTGGTTTTAAATTTGTCCTATATATCTTTAAAAATGGATCAGACATTGTTCTCATTAGACCCAACTCTATGAAAAATTACTAATGACACTGTCTGACGTATAGGTGGACAAAAATCTAGCTGGCTATAGAAAGATAAAATATATAGAAGTTATAGAACCAAAGACTACAAAAACTGAAAGTTCATGTGATTAAAGCTAAATGAAAGACTAGAAGTATGCGGTCTTGAAGCTGGCCTTTTTTTGTTTAATATTGTTAGGTTTGTCACCGAGTGGCTGCATGTATACACGTACGTCTAGAAGAAGAAATAAAAATTACATAAATTAAATAGGGCATCCGAAAATTTTGAGGGTATAATTTGTGATTGTAATTAGAGGCAAACTCTAGTATCATAGTGATCACTCTTGAATAATTGATTGCCGAGTAGGTGCAGCAAATTTTGGAGGCATTTAGAAGAGGAGATAAGGAAGAATAAAAATAAAGTGGGGGGGGGGGGAAGAGAGAGAGAGAGAGAGAGAGAAGAAACATGTGGATTTATGTGGAAGGGATAGCTAAGCAATAGATCTGGTGGGTGATATAATAAAATCAACAGAAAAGTGGATCAATGTTGGGATGTATCTGACTTCATATGGCTTTTGAAAAGATCAATATAATATCAGTGTGTGTTTTATGGGTCAGTTTACTTGTCTCTGATGGAATGTCTGAGATCTGAATGAAAAAGAGCTCACAAAATTCCAAGCGGTAGTTTTTGGAAGACTTCTTCCTTAACCCTAAATTAAACACCACACTCATAATTAATTGACCTAATCTGATCAATAGTTAAAAAGTTAAATCTAAACAAACAATCTCAGCCAACTAGTAAATGTTCAAGACATGGATTTGAAGTCAAGTCTTTAATTAATAACCGTTGATGCCCATGTGTGTGTGTGTGTGTGTAAATAGACACAGAATAATATGAAACATATTTGTCCTGTACGTGAAGCTGCTGGGCCTGTAGCTCAAGATGATTTGGAATGCATATTTGATGGCGAGATGAAAAACTGTGGATGTAATTTTACGCTCTAAAACTTGGAGCTTCAAACTAAAAGCAGTTCAAATGTGGATGTAATTTACCCTCTATAAAACTTTGAGCTTCAAACTAAAAGCAGTTCAAATGTGGTTGTAATTTACCCTCTAAAATTTTCAGCTTCAAAATAAAAGCAGTTCACACTCGTGTGTGTGTGTTTGTGTATATATATATCCAAGATTGAGGAAAACGGTAAAGGGAAGCATATTCAAAATTAGACAAATTTTTTTACATTTAGATTTGAATATATAACTTAACTTTCTTTCTGTCATATCATGCACTAAATTTCATGGAAGGGGCTAGAAGCCTAGAATGTCTGTTTGTTAAAAGTAACAGAGGGGCCATTGAGGAATATCATAATAATCATATCATGAGGAATTTATCCTCGTAAAGATCCAAGGACTCATCAATTTCACCATTCAATTTCATTATATTCTGTTATTATCAAATAAATAATGCTTTTTGCTGTCTAGGAAGACGAAGTTTACAAGCTTTGTCAACAATTATGATATAGTATAATCATCAAACGCTGCAGAGTTAACACCAGCTTTCAGGAGAAACCCATGAACCATGATCAAACTTGAGGAAAATTAAATCTTCTTTTGAGGTATGCATGATTAAAGCTAAGAAGAAAAGAGAAACAATTGGATATATCATTGTAAGAATAGCTTTGAACTATACCTTGGGAGGACTGTAACCAAGCCTTAGCTCCAGATCTAGCTCTTCACTGGAACTAGGACTAATAAACTCGAACATCTGAGACTTGATATGACCAGTCCTATTATCAACTGAACTTGATTTTGATGAGATCAATGGAATTAATGATGAAGCATCTGTTATTCTTCTCCTCTTGCATCTCATAATATCAGCTTCTTCTTTATTACAATCAGTATCTACTATCTTGGATATCTTATCATCCTTAGTTCCAATAAGATCGGTCTTTTGAGAATATAATCTTCGTTCAGCTGCAAGGTTTGACCAGGAAATACAAGAATCGTATGGCGGGGAATTCTCTTGAATCAAAGATGGAGGGGCTAGTTTAGCCTCAGAAGCAAGAATACGAAGATCATCAGAATTAGGGTTAGTGTTGGAATAAGCCAAGGAAGATGTGAAAGAATTTTGATGATCAAGACTGGTTTCATCCGTTTTGTGTGGACTTGGGGGTTGCTTTAGCCTAGCTCTATCTCTTCTGTGAACATTCATGTGGCCACCAAGAGCTTGGGCTGACCTGAACTCTCTGCTGCAAAAGCTGCAAGAGTATGATCTTGGAGGCCATATGCATCCACCAAAACGCTCATCTTCCGCAAAGGCTTGTTCTTCCCATGAATCGCCATAGGTCAAGTTGTGAGTATTATAAAAGCTCAAAGATGAGTGCTTTCTTTTGGTCCAAATCCAACATTGACCTTCTTCCATTGCAGCACTGCAGCTAGCTATAACAAATCAAACTTCAGGTAAAACTAGATTGATGAGATGATTTTGAGGAAGGGATTCTACAAGGTTGAGGATTTGAAAGCCTCCATGAAGTCTGTTTTGCTGTGTGGGATAGTGGAATCAATTTAATTTGTAAGGAGCGTGAAGGCGGTTGGTGTTTGGTACTGTACCTTGCATTTTTTTTTTTTTGGTTGAGATGGAACTGATGTTGTTTAAGTATAATGGCATCATGCAATATAAGTAATCGACCCATCTAGTGAGATAATGTTGGTTTGTTGTTGTTGTTAGATAAAGAAGATGGAACTGATAACTAAAACAAAAGGCTGCCTTGCAAATCTCAAAAGATTCATATTATTCAGAGGAAAATAAAAGGCAAAAAATTGAGTGCAAATATGAAATGTTAATTTCACAATAGAGTTATATCTTTTTATATCAAACATTTGAAATCTCATTATACAATGACATTCTTGTATGATGTTCTCTCCAAATACCAGAATGTAATAATCTTAGTAATTTACACTTAGCATTGGGGTCAGTGTAGGAACATGATTACAAAAGAGACAGTGGGCCTACCAAAAAATTACTAATCGGGAATCCCTTTAAAAATTAAGATTAACTATATAATCAGCATGAGCTTCAAGCTAAGCATAACTGCAATTGTTGACTCTGAAGCTGCCTAGCTATCTCCGTGCAGTGTTGTATATATAAGATAAAACCAAAGATTCAAATTCTAAAACATTTAAGTTGATAAGATATCTTAAAAATTGTAATTATTTTCAAAAAAAAGTTATATATACAGGATTTCTTATCAAGCTATAACAAAATTTCAACGAACATAATAATTTTCATAAAACTTGACCGTAGTAGTTTTTTCTTTATAAATCATTTAAATCTAATAATTTTTTAAAATGGCTAAGATTTTTAAGGTCAAGGTTCCTACAATACGTATAGTTTATTTAAATTAATCAATTCCCTGCATTTCTTGTGGGTTGATGGCCTGATGGATTAGAAAATTAATCACTGATGTGGGTCCCCTGAAAGCGTCTTAACCTACTAAGATGTGAGGTGGCTTCAGAGAACTCAGACTTAAGTGAAGAAATATGACTAAAATATATATATATATATATATACACATATTATTCAGAGAGAACAGTAATCGGCTGTTGGGGTCCTCATATCTATTTTCATTCAAAGAAAATTTTATATTAATTATTACAACTTAATTATATTGTTCGTTTCTGTACAGACAAAAAGCAATTATGTGACTAAATCCCATATGTTGAATAATCCCGTGAAAATTGTATGTTATCTCCAGTCCTATTTGTAGGCCAGATTTTAGAAGTAACTTTTGTTCTAAGATATAGAACACCTTTTTTTATTAGCGTGGAGATATTTAATATACTTATATCATGATTTAAAATTAAAGATAAAAATAAAAATACATTTCATTTTATATAATATCAAGAAAAAACTGACTTTTTTAAAAAACGTGAAACGGTTGAAAGTATCCTATAATAAATATCGGATGGAGTATTCTTGTACGACCAGTTATGTTAATTAATTACTTCTTAAATATACCACAGCGTCTTATATAAATTAATCAATTTGAGACTTCGACGACATTTCAATATTTCACATATGTTACCTAATCCCTATCAACATACATCATGGTCATCGTTTTCTTCTTTTTATTTTTATTTTTTGTAAAAAAATATTTACAAACGCAGAGAGGTGCCTCAGCCTTAGCATCTTATTTTCTCTATTTTCTAAAGCTGACAAAGTGAAAGGCGTGTTATTGACTAACTGGCACTAGTTTTAATTAATTGTTTAATTTTTTATTATTGTTACTAAGATCTTAAAACGGACCACATTTGCTCACATGAGGAGGGCTCTAGTGTATATATTCTTAGGAGTGAAAGTGAGCTAATAAATGAGCTTAAAGGAGAAATTGACTTGCGCATGAAACAAACCAATGCCTAGGCAATCGCACCTGACAATATCCAATTTACCTCCTACATGTGAGTTAAAGAGACATTGAATTCCTTTTATAGGAGTTATTTTGCAAAATGGTTATTAATTTATTTTAACATTGCTTATCCAGAAACCTTGGTTTATGGTTGTATTAATTTCAAACTTGAAGAGTCTCAGAAACGGTGGTCAAATTTAATTGTCCTTAAGCAAGCTTAATTGTTCTTTAATCATTAAACAAATTTCTTAAAGGTTTTTATTTTGCCAACGCTCCATTTATGGGATTTGATTTTATGATATTACTGAGTTAACACAAGTAAATGGCCACCCAACATT
Source organism: Prosopis cineraria (assembly GCF_029017545.1). NCBI lineage: Eukaryota > Viridiplantae > Streptophyta > Magnoliopsida > Fabales > Fabaceae > Prosopis > Prosopis cineraria. Next base: position 39,418,248 of record NW_026555344.1, on the reverse strand, counting down.
CATTTGGGTCTGTTCCTATATACATCAGAGCATGTAGTATATCTAGTTCCCAACTCTTAAGCTTTCTAGTCACTTCTTCACTCCTCCTCTATACTGTTGTGGTTGGCTGATTATATTATTCTACTTGTATCTGTTGTTCTATGTTGTTGTTTCACTTTTGAAACCATTCCCAAACATTTCCAAGATAGAGATGTTCAATGGCAAAAATTTCAAACTCTGCCAGGAATGAATTTTCATCGTTCTTGTTTTGCATGGTGTAGTTGTTGCTCTTACTCAAGCCAAACCCCCTGTTGATGCATACCAAGCTCATAGAAATGCTTGGACACATGCAAATAAGATATGTTCAATGTCTACTACATACACAAGGAAGCTAGCAAAATATAGGAATCACTCATGACAAAGTATACTATTGAGGATGCTGGGAAGCAAAAATTTATGGTTAGCAATTTTTATAGATGGGAGATTATTAAGGACAAAGATGTGAAGGAATGGATAAATGTATATCACAAGTTGTTGGAGGAGCTTCATGCTAAGAACATCAATCCACTAGTTGAATTCATAGTTGGGATCCTTATCGAGAAACTACTAAAGTCATGGAACGACTATAAGCAACAACCGAAACACAAGTAAAAGTAGCTATATCTGACTGATCTAATCACTCATATCATTATTGAAGACACCAATCGAAAGGCTGTTCATGCAGCTAGAGGTAAAGAGATTACATTCAAAGCTATTCTAGTGGAGACAAAATCTCACGACAAGAGTTATGACTCTAAAAATAAAGATAAGAACAAGAGTAAAAAATCTAATTACAAACCAATTCTTTTAACCCCTCTTTTAAGAAAAAAGAAGAATGTTTTATTTGTGGGAAACCATGTCATTATGCAGCATAGTGCAAAAAGAGAGTCAAGTACAAATTTGGTTTAAGAAGATGATGACATCATTGTTGTGGTGGTGTCCTAAGCTCTCTTGATTTCTGATGTGAAGAAATGAGTGCTAGACTTCAGGGCTACTAGGTACATTTGTGCTTGTACCACCCTCATTTTTTTAAAACATTTTTCTTAAATCATTAACATATGAACTTTCAAGATTAAATATTGGGATTCCAAAGATATAGACAAATGGCTCTAGGACATTCAAAGCCGAAACTATCTTTATATCATAAGTCAAATAACATGACAAATTATCTTAAAAATATTTTGATATTATATTGGGGCTTAACCCACATGTCAACGACTATTCAATTTAAATCCTCATGATGAAATTAACTTAAACATTTCTTTTAAAGTATAATTCAAATTTCTCAAAAGTTATTGAAATCCAATCCAAGTGAATAATAAATCCTCCTAGATCATGGCAAAATATTAACAGAGAAATGACATGTGCCAAGCCATCAAACGAAGCTCAAAGGCTCAATTCTCTAGTGCCTTTCCTTGTGCCCTACCGTTACCCTCACCTAAAAAATGTAAGAGGTAACATTGGTTATTTTTTTATACGAAAAAGCTATTATTTATATTATTATATATATACATATAAATTGGTCTAGGAATATTGTGCCCATTGAGGGCTCATTTGATTCATCCTAGATTGAAAATGTATCTTTGAAACTGTTTAACATGCTTGGGTATGTAGTATTTGAACTTATATATTATTTTGTTCCTTTTCAAGCAACTAGTTTATACTATTTAATGAATTGTATCATGAAAATGGTTAGTTATGATTATTCAAATCCTGTCAGGTATGCTTGTGAATATTTGAAATATTATAAGAAATATGTTTTACTCTTTTCGAGCATGATTATGTGTGTTGGAACCTTATGGATTGTGGTAGATATTTTGGAGATTTTGTTGTTATTTTGGCCACATGGTAAGTTACATGAAGAATCTCATAGTTGGCATTTCTTGTTAAGGCCCCTTTCTCCTGTCTGGGACTCAGACGGTGGGATATTAGGCACCTCCTTTTTAACAAGAGAAGTCTAGTCTTACAAGCAATATGCTTTTGGTCGAGCGTATTTCTCAAAGCTAAATTTTGGCTAGCAGGATACTCCCTCCAATCCTATTTATAGGGTATAGAGAGAAGTTTTTTTATCCTATTTATAAATCACATCATTAAATTTTTATCACAAATTACTCCTTTTACCTTCTATTGAATGTTGGAGAGAAAAAATATATTGTTAAAGTATATATATTTAATAGAGATAAATTTGAAAACTTTTTAAATTTTTAAACAGAGTTATGAGTTTTAAGATTTTTCTTAATTTTGATAAAATATGTTAAAAGTGACTTATAAATAGAACCATAAAAGTAAGGTGGATAGGAGGCATAAGGGAAGGTCTGGGATAGCATCACTCATTTGTATGATTTTTTTATTATATACTTTTGGTTTATGAAAACAACATATCTTGCTTTGTGAACTTATTTATGAACCAGCATTACGAAAGATATTATGTATGTAAACAAGAATATTATGAAATGAGATTTTGAACTGGTTTGCTAGTATATTTAAAAATGCCATATGTCACTAAGACATTTGGTCTCACATGTTACCTCTTACATTTCTTAGCTGAGGGTAGGGGTGTTTAGTCTGGACCCGTCCCGATTAGCCCGGTATCGTCCCGGTCTGAAAATAATTGGGATGGGACTTTACAGGACGAGACAGGAAAGGGGGTTCGAGACGGGATAGGACACGGGATTACCATCAAGACGTCCCGTCCTGTCCCAAATATTATGTTTATTATTTTTTATTTTAAATATATGAATTATATTAATATAATTTATACTTATATTAATTATATCAATTATAATTTTAATACTTGCAATTCTTATTTAAAACTAAAGTTTTTTTATGTTGATAATTTTAATGACATGGAGTAAACATGGCGATATCTTTCTTTATAATATACTAATTATATTAATATAATTTATTTTTATATCTATCTATTTAATAACTTTTATTTACAACGTATTTTTTGCTTATTTTTAGAAGAGTTAATTAGCTTAGTACATCTTCACTAAAATAGAAGAACAATGATTTGATGTTATGTTTGACTTGCCTGTTGTTACTAATCTTATAGCATAAAGATCATTTATATTTATTGTTATAATGTGTAGTTGTGATTAATATAATTCAATAATTAATTTTAAATTATTGTTATTTATATACTTGTGTTGTTTTGATTTTAAACTTAATAAATTATATGATTTAAAATTTTAATGAACGTTATTATTCAGATCTTTTTTCAATATTATTTCATTTATCGGGACGGCGGGACGTCCCGATCTTGTCCCGATCCCATCCCGACTCTTAACGGGACGGGATGACTTTCAGGACGAAACGGGACACTGGACCAAAATTTAGTCCCGATCTTTTTTCCAGGATGGGACATGGGACAGGGGTGTCCCGGTCCCGTCCTGTCCCGTGAACATCCCTAGCTGAGGGTATCGGTAGGGTATAGGGGAAGGCATTGGAAAACTGAGCCTTTGGGCTTCATTTGAAAGCTTGGCACATGTCATTTGTCCATTAATATTTTACTACAATCTAGGAAGATTTTAATATTTACTTGGATTTCAATAACTTTTAAGAAATTTGAATTATACTTTAAAATAAATATTTAAGTTGATTTCATCTTGAGAATTTAAATTGAATAGTAGTTGAAGTGTGAGTTAAGTCCCAATATAATATCAAAATATTTTTCAAATAATGTGTTACGTCGTTTGACTTATTATATGAAGATAGTTAGGGCTTTGAATATCCTAGACCCATTTGTTTGTATCTTCTAGATCCCAATGTTTAATCTTGGAAGGTTTGTATCTTAATGATTTAAGAAAAATGGTTTTTAAAAAATGAGAGTGTTACAATGCTAATCAATTGTTGACAACAACGATGTGCTATAGGACATTATATATTCTTAAGAACTATTCCACCACACTAAATTGATTGCAGCAACTCCTTAAGATTAGACATCTTACAAATGAATAAGGGCACATAACAATGGCTACAAGTAGAATAATATAGTTAGGCAACCACAACAACACAAAGGAGGGGGAAAGAAGTGACTCAAAAGCTCAAAAGTCAGGCACTAGTTACACTAAATGCTTCAATATATATATAGGCACAAACCCAGATGAATGTTGGGCGGCCATTTACTCGTGTTAACTCACCAATTTCAAAAAATCATATCCCATAAAACATTGGTTACTTAGCATTTGCAAAACAAAAAACCTTTAAGAAATTTGTTTAATTATTAAAGAACAATTAAGCTTGTTTAAAAACAATTAAATTTGACCGCCATTTTTGAAACTCTTCAAATTCGAAATTCATACAACCATGGACCAAGGTTTTCATATAAGCAATGTTAAAATAAATTGATAATTATTTTCGCAAAAAAAATTCATAAAGGAAGCCAGTGCTTCTTTAACTCACTAACGCAAGGGGCGAATAAATTATTTTCAATTGCGATTTCCCAATGTTGACTTTATTCATGCACAGAATCCCACTTTTTTTCTAAATTCATTTCTTAGTCCACTTTTACTTCTAAACATATATACAATTGGAGCTCTTCTCATATGAGAAATGTAAAATTTTTTCTTTTGACGCACCTACACATGCCACAGCACACAACAATTTATATAGAAGCCATAGATGGTTTGGTGTTAAAAAAAAAAATTATATACGCGCGTGCATATATGTGTGTGCATATAATCATAGTACGTATTGAGTAATTTCACTTCATTTAAAGATGTCATTGATCATTTTCAAGTACTTTTTGGATGAACTATATAGTATAAATATGCATGAATGTCTAAGTACTATTTTCAAGTTGTAAAGGACAACTAGAGGGAGAAAGGAAAATTTTTATGAAGAAATTAATTAAAGAAAGGAAATGAGGGAATATGACATTGAACGAGATTTTCCTTTTTCACTGGATTTAACTGTGTGTATATTGTCGAATTTAAACTTTTGTTTAAAAGTTTTTTTTAATTTTAATGAACATAATGTGGCAATAATAATATACTTACTTACTTTCAAATTAATTTAATAAAATATGCATACATGTATAGTGTTTTGTTTACATAACATTAATTATGAATTATTTCATCGCTGAAAAGCGTTTCTCATCATGCAAATTGATAATGTAATTAAATTATTTGCAAATGTGAGATTGAATTATTTGCAACTTGAGAAATACAGACATTATTATCATCTGAAAGCAGAAACATTCCGTCCCCATAATTTGACAAAGAGAAAAGACAGATACCTGCTTCTTTTATATTTATATAATAAATTCTTAAATTTATATCTGGTTATAAAGCACATGCACGTTGTTCTATCTACGTATAATAATAATAATAATAATAATAATAATAATAATAATAATAATACGATCCATGTCTCTATACGCTGCAAAAATTGTCTTCTTTCACTCTACTTGTATTTTATTTATCGCTCCTGCACCAAAGGCTCTCTTTTATTTTAATGTAAATTAAATATAGAATACATCTACAGAGAGAAAGTAAGAGAGAGCAAATAGTAGACAATGACTGAAAAAAGAAAATAATTGATGAGAGATGAGTAAGAGAGAACATCTTCTTTGTATTTTAATGGTTATTAAATATTAATCATGCCAATATATGTTTGACGAAGCATAAAATTAAAGATAAAATTCAAATATGGTCATTGGATATTAGACATTATTTGAATTTAATTCAGCATATATTTTCTTTTTGCCAGCAATTTAGTGTAGAATTGAATTCGTAAAGGATTACCATTTCTTTTAATATAATTACTTGATATTCAATGCTACTAAATCAAAGTAATAAAGTATTATGAGGCCTAATTGAAGATAAATCTCTCAAAAACATTTTTACATCGTTATTATTGCGATGTGGTGACAGATGCTGATGCCAGCAGCGGCAAGGCGTTAAGGTTCATGTGGAGTTTTGCTTGGAACCCATGGGCATGTGAGACTTTCGACTTTCAACTATCAACTATCAAGTTTGAAGTTTAATTTGAAGCTTTCTATTTTACTGGCTTTAAATATTTGTATTTTTGTAGCTATCGAAATTGAAAAAGCAACGCCAATCGGCAGGTAGGTAGGATCCTTAATGATATTAAAATTTGTTTAAAGATATATAAATTAATTACCCCCACGATAGGTTCTAGTTTTCTACTTATTGCTTTTTGTTTTAGTGCATTCCCAATTACATGGCATGCAAGAGAACGACTTTTGCCGTTTCATACTGCCCTTTCTTTTTTACATACTCCTATCATTTATAACTAATAGGATTTTTTTTAATACAGGAGCTTTTTTATAGGGTAAACAAGTAAATTGACTCATAAATTATGGGTCCAAAATTGTTTGAGACCATAAATTAATATTTTGTGTAATTTTCTTGATTCGGTCCTATACCATATTCTTGAAGGCCCAACAGTTGTTAATATTGTGGCTCAAAGAATGATGGTATTGGTAACAATTCTTGCCCTTTCGTTCCTCCGTAGGTGGAATTTCATTGTTTGCGGGCAACGAGATGAACCTCTCATTCAGTAAGTAGTTGAATATATTTTCTATCTTTGAGGTGTCAAAAGTGTATTACATAACATTGGTAACACTGTCTCCAATACCTAGCCTCTTTGAGTCTTAAGAGTTACGTTAAGTACGTGCGTGGCACAACTCCTAATGATAACGGACCGTGCCTTGTCTTCATTTGAGCCTATCGTTTAAGTTTTCTTTTCTTTTTGTGATTTTAGGATGACACTTTGTTTTATGTTCAAATACTTTCTTTTAACTTCTGAAAACAGAGCAATTTGACCTTTGTCATTAACAAAAGTTTACTTTAACCATTATTTGATCAAAAAATGATAGATAGAATCTCAAAAATTACAAAAAAAAGATAAAAAAAATTATAAGTCTTTCACTATAATTTTTGAGCCATTTTTTATAATCTTAAAGTCATTTTTTGATCATTAACGATCAAAGTTAATTTTTATTAATAACAATAGTTAGATTATACTGTTTTCAATAGTTAAAGAGTAACATTATACAAAAAATAAGTAAAGTTAATTTTAATAACTAATTAATATATATAATAAAATGAAATGACTCATAAATTTGAGTTTTAAAATTTTAAATTATAATGTGATCCTTTTTTGTCATTCTTTGTCTATTTGTTCTTTTCTCTCATTTTTAGGTAATCGTTGTCCGTTCCTAACAAGTTTATTGCTTTTAACTAACCATATTTTGCAATAAACTGTAAAACACAATTAGTAGTTGTTTATTTATTACAATTTACGCCTGGACAAGCTCCTGTGGAGATTAATGTTTCCCATATTCCTTTTGTTGCGTGCTTCAACGCGTGGAGTGTGACTTGCTTTTCAAACCTTTTGACGATTGATCTACCCACGAGCGGCAAAACTATTTGTTTAGACACGGCTATCAAATTCATTTATTTATTTTTTATTAAATATTGGTGTAATACGGTTCGAAATATAATAGATATTAAATATAAATATATTTTTCAATAAAAAATTGAATCTTAATTTTTTATGTTATGAAGGACTAGTACTTTCAATTAGATTTAACCTTATTGGTAATATGGCTATCAATTTATGGTTTTAAAAACGAGATCAACTGCATTAATATACAATTAAATAATATACAGTACATATCTATATATGTGTTATGGATTTATAATAGGGAGGGAACCGTTCTCCTTTTGGAAGTATACTAGTCGTGTGATTTGGATATTTGATGCTTTAAGAAATTTTAAGAATGATTGGCCCACTCGTATAGCTACACCAAAACTCACCAAATATTTCTAATGATACACACAAGCGAATGAAAACACTTCCAACAAATTAATTTCAAGGTTGCCTCAATTGGCTAGTCTATGTCCTCATTTCAATATCTTTGGGGACACGCAATTCATTTGAATTGCCACTCAGGACTTTAATTAACGCAACATTATTGAGACAAATAAGCTAGAGGGTATAACAATGTTTGATTTCGAATACACTAAATTAATTTTTTATATAAATCATAGGAGAAAAATGTATTCACAAGCATCATTGTTTGTGGACGATGATGAATAATTTGAATGAAAAATATCTAAAGTTAGTGTGGATAAATATTATAATTTGTCCTGGAGGCCACCTAGTTGTCATGGTTCTAAAAGTAAAGGGAGAATGATATTAAAATCATAAACCAATGAATTTATAAAAGTTAAGTTTCCAACAAAACTTTCTAAAAAATCAATTATAAATATTGATTTAGGTAGCTATAAATGCAAGAATTTTAATTATAAATAAGATATTTAAGTTTTAAATGTATCTCTTAATTTTTAATTGAGATTTATGTTTGTAATTGTTTGAATAAATATTAAAAATTATTTTTTAAAAAATTTTTATCAAGAATTTAATGGTTATAAGTTTCAAATTTTGGCACTTTGCTGTTATTTTGCCCAAAAGCCTTACAGTTACTTTTTATCAGACTTCATTTTCAAAATTCGGCTGGGCTTATGTACAAGGCCCAATAATATATATTATTTATTTTGACCCTTAGTAATTTATAAGAAAAGAATTATATACTTAATCTGTTGTCTTTAATTAAATTAAGATATATAAATTTTTATATATTCTTTATTTTATAACAAACTAAGTATAAAAGATGGAGTGACTTCGTATTCTCTTAATCTGTATGGTTAACAACTTGTCAGCAATGTGTGGTTCCTAATATTGATAAAATCAGTTGTCTTGTCTAAATTTTTTAAATTAAAATCCAAAGATTTTAGATAATCATATATAACGGCAGGCGAGGGGCGGCTTCCAGAGATCAGTAGACAATAAATTGAAAAAATAACAATAAAATTTTTATAAAATGTATAAATAATAATTTAATTTTTAAAAATGTCATAATTCTTGTGAAGTCCCTAAAAATTTTTTTATCATTAATAAATTTATATAAATTATTAAATTATCTTTGTTGAAAATAAATGATTTATAAATTTTGTTTAAATATTCACAATTTTTTTTATATTCACAATAATGCAACAGCAAATAAGAAATTAACATGCGAAATTGAGATTTGCTCTTGCATTATTGTGAATATAAAAAAAATTTGTGAATATTTAAAAAAAACTTATGAATCATTTGTTTTCAATAAAAATAATTTGATAATTTATATAAATTTATTAATGACAGAAAGGTCTTTAGAGATTTCAAAAAAATTATGGTATTTTAAGAGATTAAATTATTATTTAAAAAATTTTAGAAGAAATTTTATTATTATTTTTTTCAATAAATAAATTTGTATGAATTTTTTTTTTTTGATAAAATTTGTATGAATTAAATGAGAGCTTATTGGCTTTTACAACCATGGAAACGAAATTGTCAGCCAGCCAGCCAGCCAGCCAGCCAGTCAGAGCACTATATTGCGGCAGGCCCATTGGACGGGCCCAAGCACTCATACACTAAAGATGGACCATGTTATGCGTACAAGCTTTCTGTTTCTGCTACTAATGAGCCTTTTGTTAATCGTACACGGCTAGCAAGCGAAGTCTTTCAAAACTCAGCGAAAAAAAAAAAAAAAAAATTCTTTCAAAAATCTTTTTTTTTTTTTTGGTGAACAACTTTTCCTCTTCCCAACTTTGCTTCCTATATTTCAAACTTTCAATCCATCACAATCCCTTTTTATGTATCACGTGCAAGTATTCAAGTATAGCCACAAATATCTTGTACGTGCATTTCATTTCATATCACGAGTGCTTCTCAGAGACCGGCAGGTTTCATTGCAAGAGAAAATGAGTGAAGCAAAGTTGATTGGCAGAGACAAGAGATGGTCGCTGAGTGGGATGAATGCTCTAGTCACCGGAGCAACCCGAGGCATTGGGTAACTTATTTGTTACTTTCGTTTCATTCAAACTTCATCACTGTTTGTTTTGGCCTGTGCTTTCTGCTGCTGATTCGTTTTTTTATTTTTTTATTTGGAATCAGGCATGCCACTGTAGAAGAACTAGCAGAATTTGGAGCAACTGTGCATATATGTTCCCGTAACCAATCAGACATCGACAAGTGTTTGAAAGAGTGGAGGAGCAAAGGATTTTGTGTCACTGGATCGGTCTGCGATGTGATCTCAAGTCACCAGCGTCAAAATTTAATGCAAACTGTTGCCTCCATTTTTCATGGAAAGCTCAACATCCTTGTAAGCTTCTCTCAGGCTCTTGATTGTTTAATTGGTGGGAAATTTACAGATTTCATTTCAAGGATTATAAATTCTCAAAATTTATGATGGGAAGACTTTAAAAACTGGCATGATTTAGTAAGGCCTTTCGTGTCTCATCTGGCGTCTAAGTCTGCTCTTTTGCTTCATCCTGATCTTTTTCTTGCTGCGTTTGTCATTGTAATAACTCTCAAACTCCAAGGTAACTGAAGGAAGACTAGTTATAACTTTACTAAAGTTGTAACTTGTGCGTGCCTGTGTCTCTATGATCTCATAACTGAGAAGTAAGGAGATAATAACTCTAAAATTGATTTAAGAAAGCTTGTTAGTTACTCAGGTAGCCCCCTAGAGGAGTAAGAAGAGAGAAGAAGAATATGCCATCTTTATTGCTCTTCTCTTCTTTGATAAAATAGTATTGCATCTCTTTCAATCTGGACTAAAATTGAAGTTAACAGCATCAATATAAGCAGTATCTAATTAGACTCAAACTTCACCAGCTTCATTTCTAGCTCAAGTCCCAGTTTAACCCCTTTTAAAAGGACTGTTACTTCATCCATAAAATGTAGACATTGCTAATCACGCAGTAGCAATAAAATTCACCAATTTGAATTCAAGCATAGATTCATGTTCTTTTTTTTCTTTTTTTTTAAATTCTTGTTTGAATTGGGCCTGAAAAAATAATTTAGGTTTGAACGAAGAGTTTCAAGGCTCACCATATCTGTTATATATGAGCCATTGGGTTCTGTCAATGCATCTTCAGATGAAAAAGAATATATCTAGTCATTTCATTCTGTTCAATTTGTGAGCCTTTAGACGTGATGATATTTCTTTCCTAAATTGGTGATCAATGGACTTCAAAAGTTGTTTTCTGTTAGATAAACAATGCAGGGACAATCATATATAACAAAGCCACAGATCAAACTGCAGAAGATGTATCTACTGTTATGGGCACCAATTTTGAATCTTCTTACCATTTGAACCAACTTGCACACCCGCTTCTTAAAGCTTCAGGATATGGTACCATTGTAAATATCTCCTCCATTGTGAGTGGGAAAGCTTTGCCTCTTGTTTCAGCCTGCGCAGCATCCAGGGGTATATCTTTTCAATGAAATATACTTTTTGGTCTCTTAAAGATATTACATGTCAGAACTATTTAGATCTTGGAGGTAACAGTCCATGGAATATGATTACCAATAACAGATAATGAGTCGAGAAGTTTCGGGAAGGAACAAGTGCATTTCTAAGATTCTAGAACATAATAGTTGATAAATGAAATTCCGAATTCCAAGCATTACATTTCCGCTGTCCTTGTTCATAACCTGTGGTAATCTATCATGATAAATTACTTGAGCAAATTAATCCATAATATGATCTGTGTAATTTTATCAGGAGCTATGAATCAAGTCACAAAGAACTTGGCTTTGGAATGGGCAAAGGATAACATTCGTGTAAATGCAGTTGCACCCGGAACTATAATGACATCGCTTTTGGAGTCTAGCTTGGTATAAAACTACAAACTTGTATCTAATTAGTTTATATCCATGATGAGGCATATCATATCAGAAGAATATATCTGCACTCAGTTTTGATCACTTTTCATCATAATACGGTCACCTTTGAAAAGCTTTGCATAGAAAGTCAGTTCAACTGGTAAGAGGAGATAATATCTCTGATAACTTGAGTTTGAATTACCTGCAATGCCTTTGTGGAGAGTACACCGAATGAACTAGACTAATATGATGAAGAAATGCATCCCTAGGATCTCATGAAGAGAGGACTTACGAGTCTTGTTATGTTCTTCTTTCCTGCGCGTGAAATCATGTTACTTCAAGTGAGAATTGATGCTCATTATCTTTGATGTTCTCACAGAAAGAACCTGGTGGAGAAACAGCAGTGAAATCTATTGTATCTCAAACTCCTATGAATCGCACAGGAGAGCCTAAGGAGATATCAGCACTAGTTGCCTTCCTTTGCCTTCCTGCTGCTTCATACATCACTGGTCAGATTATATATGCAGATGGAGGCTTCTCTGTTTAGATGTTTAAATGGTTCTCTCTCTCTTCGCTAATTTTTTTTTTTTCTCCAGGCTTGAATGTAAACGTAATAATGCTCAATTGATAAATATTATCTTTTAATTTGCTATTAATAGAAAACACAACATATTAATTCAAAACTTTCCTTTCGCTTTATTTACCACTTGTATTTCAAATGTTATGCATTCGTGCTCTTAGTTAAATTCATTAACTTTTCAAGTGCAATGACAAGCTCATTCTGCTATGGGAAACAAATTGAGTAAAGTAAAAAGATTTGGGGAGAATTAGATTCAAGGACTACTTTAGAGACTTATTTATAGACAATGACTAATAACAAGTCTCATTTAAAAAAAAAATAAATTCATGTTCTTTTTTTTAATAATAATCTATTTTATATTGGTTTTTTTTTTTACAAATAATTTTTTAAGTGGTTGTTGAATGTGATTCTCCCAAAGATTTATAAGTTTTAATAGGACAAATATTTTAATAAATAATAGTACGTATTATTTTTATTTTTTGAAATAAAGTCAAGTAGATATATACATTAAAATGAAAGAAAAAGGAAAATTAAATGACTCCAATAGTTATAGGAAAACAAGATATATTAAAATCATTCAACGACCACATAAAGCAGCACCAAGCAATAGTCTTGTCATTGAATGGATAAATTAGAGTAGCTATATGTTAGGTTAAAGTGCTTGGCAAAGTACGACCACTTGGCTCAGTTCCAAATTAGAGAATATGAATGTGCCCAAGGTCTGACAAATTCCAATTTCATCTCGTCCAAAACTGTTGAATCCAATAAGATAGGGTACGAAAACATATAACCTGATAGCTTTCCAATTTCATGAAAGGAGATTTTTTAAAAATAATGTCCGGTAAGTGAACTCCCTCCATTACAATTCCATCAGCAATAATAATTGCTTTGTTTCTTTTGAATTCCTTGCATTCAGTTTTCCATAAGTGTACACCGGAAGTTCTTGCGCTGAACGAATTCTCCTTAGTGGAACGATCAACAATTTTGAAACCCAAGAAACCCCTATCACTTCTAATAACTGTGCTTTTAGAGAGATCTTGAAGCGAATCCCATATATTGTTCTATTTAACTACATCAATAATAAATACAGACACAATACACACACACACACACAAAAAGATGGAATAATGGAAAGGTGATGGTCGTAATAAAAAAAAAAAAAAGTAAGGAATTCCAGAACGGTCTATATGCTTTCACGCAATCAAACAAGTTCAAAGAGTTTGATTGTTCCCGCGCATTGGTTCCTCTGAAAATTCATTTCCCTGTTAGTTTAGCTTTCACCTCTCCCCCATCACGTGCATGTATTTAATTAGAGCACCAATACTTGCTCCACTGTCGTCCACTCACTTGGACATCTGAATCTAAATTCGGGTATGGTTAAACCAAATTGAGGAAAACCCTTTTAATAAGTGGTCCTTATACTTGCTTCACTGTCGTCCAATCACTTGGGGATCTAATCTATTGATCAGCATCAATTACAGTGGTCCTACTCTAAGCAAACCATTGTATTATTGTATATGTTGTTTTGTCAAGCTTCACTACCGACTATGTTGTATATTAGCGAATACAGAAAGTGCAGCGTGGCTCGTTCCAACCTCCATGTCAAGTTTTTCCAACTTTTTACACTTAATTTAGACCGCATGCAAGCAATCAATTATAACCACACACGTATACATCTTGTGCTTGTGCATATAAATGCAAATACCACCGACACCTCACAGTCACAGAGACTTGTTGGCTCTTATATCACGCGCCCCAACGTTTCACTGATTAGCAGAGAAATAAACATAAATGGCTGGAGCAATGCTCAAAGACAAGAGATGGTCGTTGAGTGGGATGACTGCTCTTGTCACAGGAGCAACCCGAGGCATCGGGTAAGTTATTATTCGTTACCTCCATTTGATTCAGAGTTGTTCTCTATGTAATCTGGTCTGTGATTTTTCTGATATTGATTCATGTTCATTGATTTGGAATTAGGCATGCTATAGTAGAGGAATTGGCAGAATTTGGAGCAACTGTGCATATATGTTCACGTAGCCAAGCAGACATTGATGAGTGTTTGAAACAGTGGAAAAGCAGAGGATTTAGCGTGACTGGATCAGTATGTGATGTACACTCGCGCGACCAACGTCAAAATTTAATGGGAACTGTTGCCTCCATTTTTCATGGAAAGCTCAACATCCTTGTAAGATTCTCTTTGGTTCTTCATTGTGACTGTGAATTTTCTTGAAAAGGTATGAATGCATTATGTTGTTTGTTTCATTAAAAAATTTAAGTTAAATTACAATGGCTAACAGATTAATTTGACTAAATAACTTCAAAAAAAAAAAGAATTAATGAAAACTAAGGAAGAGGATTTTCTTCAGGCGAGAAAGAGAGGAAAATTTTGATGCATACAACATCGCATGTGGGGCTGACAAACCTTTCTCTCTTTCTTTCTCCACTTAGACTCCCGATTCACTTGGAGAGAATACAATCCCAGTGAGCTAATTATCGCAATGAATATTTTATTTTTTAAAATTAAAGTTTTGACATTGATATTTAAAATGAACTGATATTTAATGGACTCCATAAGCTCAATTACATTTCACATAAATTTTCTTTCACATTCAAAACTGTTCAACTCATTTATTATTTTTAAATACCTATTTTTCTTTTATAAATATTTATATTTATTTTAAAGAATATAGTTTTATTGGGTTGGACCAGTGAATTATAGATGACATTTTATCTTGGTTGAACATCAATATGTATTACTACAAAGACATGATCATATTTCCTTGCTAAATAAATTATACTATAGTGGATTTCAGTTAGTAATTTTCTTCTAGATAAACAATGCCGGGACGGTTGATGTTAAGGAAAGCCTAGATCACACAGCTGAAGATATATCAACTATTATGATCACCAACTTTGAGGCTACTTATCATTTAAGTCAACTAGCACACCCTCTTCTAAAAGCATCAGGATATGGTGTTATTGTGAATATCTCTTCCATTTCCAGTACCAAAGTTTTCCCAGGTGTTTCAGCCTATGCAGCTTCTAAAGGTAAATATATCTTCTCTCTTCAATCAATCATCTATTTCACCTTTGAATGATAATCTAATTACCTGATAACTTCGAGTAACTTGATTGATACGAAATCTGCCGATATATAATTTGATTCAGGAGCCGTAAATCAAACCACCAAGTACATGGCAAGTGAATGGGCGAAGGATAATATTCGTGTCAATGCAGTAGCAGCGGGAATGGTGATGACAGTGCTTTTAGAGTCTTGCTTGGTATAACTATAAGCATATCAATTTCCTGCACTTTTGAATGCTTGCATATCAATTATATTTTAGTACTGTCATGCTGGGACCTGAAAGAGCACGTATGTTGGGAGATCCTCTTGGGTATTTTGTTTCATTGGATTTTGAGAGGATACATATAAATGGATTCCACACTGCATTTTGATCCAAAACTATGCTAGGAATATCACTTTCCTGCGCTTATGTTTCCTATCGTTTTATCAAAATTTGTATGTTGAGATCTTTATCATTATATGTTAATATTGTCCTCTTGGGACTCGAGAATATTACATGTCAAGAAGATCTTTTTGAGCTTTCTGTTTTACTGGACTTGGTACCGTTTATGATGCTCGTTTTAATTTGTTTTCTCAGGAAAAATCAAAATTGGGAAAGAATGCAGAAAATGTTTTTGCATCTCAAATTCCTGTTGGTCGAATAGCAGAGCCTAAAGAGATTTCAGGAATGGCTGCTTTTCTTTGCCTTCCTGCTGCTTCATATATCACTGGACAAGTTATAACTGTAGACGGTGGTTTCACTGTTTAAATAGTATAGCCTCATTTCAATTCTAATAATTGTGTAATTGCTTCAAGTCAGTCAGAAACTCCTAGCTAAGTCAAGTTCATATTTTAATCATTGGGAAGCTACAGTTGACAGCTTTTTAATTTATACTTCAGCAATGACTTCAGCATCCCGACCTCTTCTTTATTTTAATGAAAAATTTATAGCTCTAAGAACCCTCTACACATAACTCATTTTTAAGAATTTCAAACAAACAACTTAGCCCAATTCAAAATATGATGCTAAGAGAGACATGTCATTATTAGTTTATTGTCAAATGGTGAATAATTTGTTCCAGTGACTTAAATATCCTAGCTTTTGCAAATAGTAGATTATAGCATTACTACTATGTACTATGATAGCTTGGAGAAGTAGATCTATTATGAGGTTGGAAGTTTTAAAGAAAATTGTAGCAATTTGAGGCAATTTATAATCAAGTTCTATTAACTACTCTTAGATCCAGGGTGCAGAGTTACAGACCCCTATCACCTCCTAAATCAGCTATGATAAAACAATCCACATCTTCTCTGAAACCTGACAATCCAAATTCTGCTATGAGGCGCTTGATTTTATTCCAAGTAATGTTCCTAATCACAATCAACGTCAACAGAGTTTATTTGTATCGTTTGAGTGTGGTCCTGCTCTGAGAAATATATTGTTGGAATTTCGCTGTCACTGTCTTTGTGACACATCACCCAATCAAGCTGTGAATAACCACATGTATTTTCTTCTGAGTACCACAAGTACCCCGGAATGAAAAAAAATAAAAAATAAAATATTTCTTTGTACAAGTGGACATGGCAATTCCCTCTTTAAACCTAAAAATCACCTCACAGAAGCTGCAGGTCCCTTTCTTTCTCCCTCCCTTCCCTCCTTCTGTGCTCTAGTAGCAAATAAACCTGGTAAGTTATAACTTGAATTTAGTTCAAGGGTCATCTCTATACTTGGTTTGTACTTCCTGCCTCTGATTCATCTTCATTCACACCCCTCATCACTAGACTACTTTTAGTGGCTTCTTTTGTTTGATTCCTGGATATTACAGATTCTCAGATTCCTGCTGATTGGCATTCTGAATTAGTTCTAAATAAATAGATACAAGAAAGGAAGTCCTTAGTTAGATCTCCATGTGCTCTTTGGAATCCATTTGTTTCTCTAATTGAAGCTGACATCACAACCAATATTGTAAGAGTTTATTTTTATTTCTAGACAGTGGCCCTATGATCTTTCATTATGTCTAACTTCCAAATCCAAGTGTTCATGATTCACAAGCAAGCATTTAATTGTCACCACATGTTTCCCAAATTAACGTTACAATTGCCAGATATTATAATCTTTCTAAACAAGTGGACGTGTTGATTTCCTCTTTCAACAACACATCCAGCTCAAAGAAAGTGAAACCTGCTTTTTCCTGCTATATACAACAACTCCTAGGATTCCAGTGTTTGGCAACAAGAGAAATGAGTGAGCCAAAGATTTGACCGCTGAAGATATGTCAACAATAAGGGGAACTAATTTTGAGTCCGCTTACAATTTGAGCCAACTTGCATACCCACTTCTAAAAGCATCAGGATGTGGTAGCATAGTAAACATCTCCTCTACTTTTGGAGTGAAAGCTTCCCCAAAGGTTTCAATCTATGCAGCATCTAAAGGTATCTTTTCTTCAATTTCCTCATTGGTCATCAGCTTCTCCTGTGACAGCAAGTGAAAGAACTTATTTTGAGAGTTATTTGACCGTCACTTATCTGCATAACTTTATTATCAGGAGCTATGAATCAAGTCTCGAAGAACTTGGCATTAGAATGGGCAAAAGATAACATTCGTGTAAATGTTGTAGCACCAGGACCTGTGAAGACCTTACTTTTGGAATATTTTATGGTATAAATACCAAAAATATGTCCAAGTTGTTTGCATATTTCATGAGTCATATCACTGATTTATTTTAAGTGCAGCTGCAGGGTCAAGCTTTCAATCTGATTATCTTTAAAGACAACTAAGAAATTTTGAATCATTTTTCCCATCATCTACTACTGTATCTGAATCACATTTCTCATGTTATCAAATGACAGTTGATGCTATGTTGCGTACTTATAATCTGCCTTGATTCCAGCTGTTCTCACAGAATGCAGCTAAAGGGGAAGATGTAAACAACAAAGCGCCTGAAACTCCCGTCAAACATCGCGCCGGAGATCCTAAAGAGATTTCAGCGATAGTTGCTTTCCTATGCTTACCTGCTACTTCATACATCACTGGACAAGTTATAGTTGCAGATGGAGGTTCCATACTTTAAAAAATACTTGTTTTGTCACTTCCAGGTTATTCTGTAACTTTATATCATTGAAGTCAAGGATTAGAAACTCCAAATTAGTAACATGTTCTTGGAATGTAATTGATTGTTGATTGTATAATGGGAACGCTAGTGTATGAAAAGCATGCGAGGGAGATAAGCACCAAACTCACCTTGTACTTGTCACTCAAGACATGTATGAACTCAGCATGTTACATATTGTTGCGTGCACAATCCTTTGGTCTTTTTCTTTCCTAACATTTACCGTTGGTTTGGGAGAAAAATAAGAAACACAGAATACTAGGAGAGAAAATTTTCAATATAACTTCATTCAACTTGTCTCTTCTCTTGGATTGTCTGTCTGGTTAAGTTATGGACAAGAATGAAGCACTAGAGATATCAACAACAGAAGAGTTAATGTCTTCTCTAAGGCTGGTGAGTGGTCCTCCTCTGACAAGATATATACATGGAAGCATTTAACTAGAACCACACGTCTTTAGGGGCGGTTTCGTTTGTGAAATTTTTTTAAAAATAGGAATTAAAATATGAATGAAATGTGATGGAATGAGATTGATGTTTAGTGGCAAGAATCTTCACTGTTTACGTGGCAATAGGAATATGACTCCTGAGCTGAGTTGTCTGGTTGAGACTTCCCCTGCTCCATGCATCACTGGTCAGATTATAAGAAACGGAATAACGCTGACATGAAACGCTAGCCACGTTGCGCCAACATGAAATGCCAGCCACATTACGCCATGAACATTCATCCGTTTTACAAGTGTTAATCTCCTTTGTTCATTATAGTTTTCATTTCAGTTGTAACCCCTTCCTATTTCAGAAGTATAAATAAAGGTGCTTTATACAATGTAAGGGGCAGCAATTCTTCAAAGAATAAACGAAAGTTTCTTTCATCCGGTTTCTGAACCATTTTGGTATTAGAGCTGATTCAGAGAGCAAGAGAGTGAGATACGATTGAAGAATTACGTCGGAGAAGAGAAAGATTCAGAGGAGGAGTCCCTGACGTCTTCACGTTTTGCAATATAGGTGTGTTTTTTTTCAAAAACTGGCATTACCATCATACTCACAAGGTCTGAAAACATGGAACACAAGGTTCCTCGTCTGGAAACACTATCATGCACCACGACTTGAAGACCATGCAATTGCTAGAGGCTGAAGACAACGATGTCATTTGATCAACAACAGATCAACTCAATTATGATCTACCACATGTCACCACAGCCACATCCTTCCCAGTTAGCATATTTTTTTTTAAAATTTCAGTTTGACCCCAAACCTTTCAATATTTTCATTTTGACCCTAAACTTTTAAAATTCCATTTTGACCCCTAAGGTTTCTAAAATTTCATTTTGACCCCAATATTTTCACAAATTACACTTTGACCCCTTAACTTTATATAAATTCCATTTTAACCCACATATTTTTCTAGAATTACAATTTTGACCTCTATACTTTTCAAAAGTTTCATTTTTACCCTTATATTTTTTTAAATCCCCATTTTTCCCTTAAACTTTTCAAAATTTTCATCCTACCCCTATACCCTTTCAACATTTCCATTTTACTCCTATATCTTTTTAACATTTTCTATTTGCCCTTAAATTCACCAAAATTCTTATTTACCTTATTTTTTTCTAGAAATTCCTTATCCTAACCCTGACACTTAATAAAATTCCTTCAAGACTCAAAAATGTGTACGAGGTTGTGATTGAAGAGATGAGACGTAGGATATAAGAATTGGAAGCTATTGTGGAAATGTAGTGAATTCTATTAGGCATTAACAGAGAAAACCCAGAAGGAGATTTGAGAAGCAGCGGTTCGTCATCCACTGACAACCACTGCCATCCTTAACAACAACACTTTCATCCTAATGACATTAAAGTAGACATTCCTGAATTCAAGAGAAGACTCCAACCAGAAGAGTTACTAAACTAGCTTTAAATTGTTAAGCGTGTATTTGAATATAAGGAGATTTCATATGCATAAAAGTCGAGATTGTTACCCTCAAACTCAAGAAACATGCCTCCATTTGGTGGGAAAACCTCAGACGAAAGCGAGAATGTAAGGCGAAGTGCAAGATTGAGACCTGTGAGAAAATGAAACGCCTGTTCACTGGGAAATTTTTACCAATCCATTACACCAGGACAACTTTTTCCAACTACAAAATCTTTGACAGAGGTCCTTATCTGTGGAAGAATCTACCAGAGAATTTAAACAACTCATTATGAAGTATAACATTCAAGAGAAGGAGGAGCAAACAATAGCGTAATACCTTGTAGACTTAAACACTAACATCAACCGTCCAATCTAGCTTCAACAATATTGGACTTTGGATGATATAATATGTCTAGCCTTGTGAGTTGAAAAGCAAACACCTAAGAGAACATTCGTCCAACCTTCTTCCTCCAGGGGTTATTCAAATGGCCATAAGGTAGAGTTTTAGCAAACCAACCCCTCAAGCAAGCCGCAATCTAATGCTATGCATAAGCCACCACCAAATGCTGCTAAGGAATCTGGCTCTAAAGCAATCAAATTCTTTAAATGCTAAAAATTTGGTCATATTGCTATAGATTGTCCTACTCGAAGGGTTGTCACCATTAAAGAAGGGCAAGTGTATGAAGCACTTGAAGAAGATGAGGAGGAGACTAAGTCTTACAAAACTAATCCAGCATATGACAAAGAGGTCATGCCTACAGATCAGAGTGAAGCATTGGTGATTAGATGAAGTCTACATACAATTGTAGTTATGAAAGAACCCTGGCTATAGTGTAACATTTTTCACACTCGTTGCACGGCACAAGGAAAAGTTTGTAATGTCATTATTGACAATAGAAGCTGTGAAAATGTAGTGTCTAACTACATTGTGAAGAAATTAGAGTTGCCCACACATGATCATCTGCATCCTTACAAGCTTCACTAGCTTAATAAGGGGAATGAGGTAAAAGTTTCTGAACAATGCCTTATGACCTTTTCTGTTAGGAATAGATATTGTGATGAAGTTTTGTGCTATATTGTTCCCATAGATGCATGCCACCTTCTTTTGAGGAGACCATGGCAATATGATCAACATGTTATCATAACAGGTATGCAAACACCTATTCTTTCACGAAGGATGGTGTCAAGTTCACATTGATGCCTCTACCACCTAATGAGATTAGCCAATTTTTGAGAGAATCTAAGTCATTGGTGTCTTTAATGATTAAGAAAGAATTCAAGGTGACTAAGTCTGAAGCCCAAATGATGGGCTTCATTCTAGTGTTTGAGGTAAATGATGAGTCTACCAATCCATTAGTAGTCATTCCTTTATTGCTTGAATTTTCAAATATGATATCTAATAAGATGCCACCTTGGTTGCCACCCATACAAGACATACAGCACACTATTGACTTTATTTCAAGAGCAATCATTCCTAATAAGCCTGCCTACAAGATGAGTCTCTAAGAACATGGCGAAGTCCAATGATAAGTTGAAGAGTTATTGAAGAAAGTGTTAGTTCAAGAAAGTGTTAGTCCTTATGCTATACCTGTCCTTCTAATACCTAAGAAGGATGGGAGTTGGAGAAAGTGCATTGACTGCTAAGTTGTCAATAAGATCATTATTAAATATCAATTTTTGATACCCTAGCTCGATGAAATGCTAGACCAGTTACATGGTACCACTACCTTTTCTAAAATTAACCTTCGTAGTGGATACCACAAAATCAGAATTCGGCTAGGAGATGAGTGAAAGACCACTTTAAAGACTAAAGATGGCTTGTATGAATGGAATGTGATGCATTTTGAATTGACAAATGCCCCTAGCATGTTTATGCACCTAATGAATTAGGTATTGAGACCTTTCATTAGCAAGTTTATTGTTGTGTACTTTGACGACATTCTTATTTACAGCAAGAGTCAAGAAAAACACTTAGAGCATTTATGGCAAGTCTTGTAAGCCTTGCAAGAATGGAAGCTTTATGCTAATCTCAAGAAGTACACCTTCCTCACCAATAAAGTTATGTTCTTATGTTACATCATTACTATAAAGGGTGCTTGAGTTGATCCAAGCAAATTTGTAGCCATTGACAGCTGGCAAACTCCAAAATCTATCTAGGAGGTTTGAAGCTTCCACAGATTAGCTTCTTTCTACAGGAGGTTCATCGGCAATTTGAGCTTGATTACTGCACCACTTACAAATTGCACCAAAGAAGAAAAATGTTAGTAGATAGAGCAAGCTCAAAAAAGGTTTGAGGAGCTTAAGAAGAAATTGATTGAAGCTCTCGTTTTACCTCTTCCTAATTTTGACCAAGTATTTGAAGTTAGCTGTAATGCTTCCAATATCGACATTGGCACTATCTTAAGTTAGGAGGGTCATCCCATTGTCTTTTTCAGTGAGAAGCTCAATGATGCTTTGGTATTCTACCTATGACAGAGAATTTTATGATGTTGTTCGAGCTCTCTAACATTAGAGTTACTAGCTCTTAAATAAAGAATTCATACTCTTTTTTGATCATGAGGCACTTAGGTATTCTACCTATGATGAAGAATTTTATGCTGTTATTCGAGCTCTCTAACATTAGAGTTACTATCTCCTAAACAAAGAGTCTATGCTCTTTTCTGATCATAAGGCCCTCAAGTATTTGAATTCTTTGCAGAAGATTAGCTACAAGCATTCCCAATTAAGTGAAATATCACAGTCTTATCCATTCCTTATTAAACATAAGGCTGAAACTTTGAACTCCATAACTAATGCTCTAAGCCATTGACATATGCTGCTTATAACAATGCAAGCCAAAGTTGTTGGGTTTGAACTTGTCAAAGAGCTGTATTAGGATGATCTTGATTTTTGAGGAGTGTGAGAAGCAACTACAAATCAATCTTTCCACCAATTCTATAGATATGACAGGTTTCTATTGCGAGGCAAAACCCTTGCATTCCACGAGGTTTCTTAAGAGAGGCCATAATTTGGGAAGCACATGACAGTAGATTAGCTGGACATTTTGGATGAGATAAAATGGTTGACCTAGTAAAGGAGAACTTTTACTAACTTCGACTTGAACGGGATGTAAGTAGGCATATATAGAGATGCAGAATTTACTACTTAGCCAACTCCAAGGATCAAAATACCTTGTTATATATGCCTTTGCTAATTCCAAAAGCACCTTGAGAAGATGTGATCATGGATTTTATTCTGGGTTTACCACGGACTCAGAGGCAAGAAGTTTCTATCATTGTAGTTATGGATTATTTTTAAAAAATGGCCCAGTTCATTCCATGCCAAAAGACCAATGATGTTATTCAAGTAGCAGATTTGTACTTTAAAGAGATTGTTCATATTCATGGAAATTCCAAGAATATCACTTTTGATCGTGATGTGAAGTTTCTCAGCCACTTTTAGCGTATGTTATGGAAAAAGATGGGAACTAAGCTCCAATTTAGTAGTACTAGTCATCTGGCAGATGGTCAAACTGAAGCTATAAATAGGATTCTTGGTAATCTTGTTTGCAGTTTCGTGAAGAAGAATTTGAAGTGGTAAGACCTCATTCTTGCTCAAGTTGAATTTGCCTACAATAACTCTCTGTCAACCAAGCAACTAGAAAGTGTCTGTTTGAAGTTGTTTACAACACTCGTCCCCTTAATCTACTAGGCTTGACCCCTTTACTCGATAAGCAGCAATATAGTTTTGATGTTGACCAAAGGGCTAAAAAAATCAAGAAGTTGTATGAACAAGTTCGTACATAAATACAAAGGCAGAACTTGAGATACAAAACTCAACATGACAAGCATTGGAAATATCAAACTTTCAACGTGGGAGACTTGGAATAATTTTCTAAATAACCAAACGCCAAGCTGTCCCCAAGAACTAATGGTCCATTCAAGATTGTGTAAAAGATCAACAATAATGCTTATAAGATGGAATTGCCTGATTCTTATGAAATGTTTGCTACCTTCAATGTTGATTATTTATCCCCTTACATTGATGATGATGTCGAATTTGACTCGAGGGCGAGTTTCTTCGGGTGGATGAAACAGCTGACATGAAATGCCAGCCATGTTATGCCAACATGAAACTCCAGCCACGTTACACCATGAACATTCATCTATTTTACAAGCATTAATCCCATTTATTCATTACAGTTTTCATTTCAGTTGTAACCCTTCCCTATTTCAATAACATAAATAGGGTACTTTACACTATGTAAGAGGCAGCAATTCTTCAAAGAATAAATAAGAGTTTCTTTCATTTGTTTTCTAAACCATTATATCTGCAAATGCATCACATGCTAATGTTTTTTCCACTGTTATTAGCTTGTGGGAAGAAATGAGTTCTCTGTGTTCGCCCTGTTGAAGTTTAATTTTGAGAGAATAACAATAATGTTCAAAATATTAAATTAATGAGAGCTAATATTTTGATAAATTTTCAAAATGAGTTGCAAATATTTATTTAAATTGTTACAAATATAAATCCTAATTATAAACTGAAAGTTATATTTAGAATTTAAATATATTATTTATAATTGTAACTTTTGAATTTATAATTATTCAAATTGATATTTGTAAGTTATTGTTTTAAAAAATTATTAGAAACCTTATTGTCATTAACTTGTTCTTTTGGAATTTCACTGTCATTCTCTCTTTAAATTTTTTTTTTTTACAACAATTATCAATATTATCTCTCAAGTTACACTTACACCTAATGAAACGATTCCTCGTGTGAATATTTATAATACGACGAGCCGTACGTCTGTTAATGTACAAGTGGATGCAAATGGTGTTTTTCTATCTTTTGTTGAAGTCAAAATGACTCAGATTTCCCGGAAAAAGCTCCGAGATAGATGTGTGTTCATTTTATTAAGAGAAATACGATGAAGTCTCAAGCAACTTTACATGTCAGTATTCACCTGCTAGACTTTGCACACTAGCATTTGTTTGCCACCTCAATCACAAAAAATTCTATGGATGAAAAAAAAAAATCAAATAAGACGAACCTAACATGTCAAAAAGAAAAAAAAAAAAGTCATTTTTGCTTCTTATCGAATGGTACGTGGGGCTCTAAATTCAATTAGATATCAATTCTATCCGTCAACACTTAAAATTTTTTATCTCACTATTATGACGTTAAAAATGTCAGACATCCGTTTCTCACCATTTTTTTAATATTTTTTATTATTTTTTATTATCTAAAGCCTTTACTTTTCTCTCTTCGTGCCGCTCTCATACGTGCACGGATCATCTTCGTGCCTCTCTCCGTGTCGCATGGCCTTGCCTTTCAGAAGCCGCTAACGCCCATCACAGCCATGATATTGCCGTCGCGAGCCTCACCAGAGATGGGAAACGATGGGAAAGTTCTGGCATATCAATTCTACTGGTACTGGTGTTCGTCACCATAAGCTCGTCCATGGCCTTTTAGGCGCTATGATCCGGCAAAAACCAATCTCTGAGAAGAGCTTGGGAAAGCTGTTGATATGAACGTGGCAGTGCGAATCTCATTGATAATCTGCGTGGCCATTTTCTTGGCCATTTGATTCTTCGGATACCTGTTGTTCGGAGACTCCATAATGACGGACATGCTAGTCAACTTTGACCAGAGTTCCAATACCCATGCGGGAAGGTTGCTCAACGACATGGTGCGGCTAAGCTACGTGCTCCATCTCGTGCCGGTGTTCCCTGTCATGAATTATTCCTTGAGGCTCAACATAGATGAGCTCTTGTTCTCCGACGAGAACAGACCTGATCTGGCATCCGAGTTCCGACACCCCTCGATTCCAGTGCCCGACGTTGAGTTTGCTTGCTCGCCTTCACCTACAGAGTCGGCCTTGTTCTCTCCGCCATGTCCATGACTGTCGCCACCCTCGTCGAAGTCAGTGCAAGGAAGCCTTCCTCTGGACTGTCCGTTCATCTGGAGAGGTATCATCGAGGAGAGAGAAATATGATGATCTGGGGGAGAAACTGACAGACGAAGGAGGGAGAGAATGTGAGGAGAAGGGAGAGAGGTAAGCAAAAGTAATGAAATAAAATATAGAGGAGATCTCATTGTTATACTCGCTTATTTATAAATCACATTTTAAAATATTTATTTAATTTTATTTATAAATTATAGTGTAATTTTTAGATAATATTTAAAAAATATTTTTAAAATTATTCTTTAAGAAAAAGTAATATGACATCACTCGATTTATTATATAAGAACATATTTAAAATTTTACATACTTTTATTTTTTATATATATTTTTTAATGTTGATATTGATGAGGTAAGTAGAAATAATTTATATAGAGGATTTTAAGAGTATTTTATTATAAAAAATAGGAAAAACATAAAGTGTGTTTGATTTCCTTACATTTAACATTTCAAATTCACTTTTTAATATTTGAGATGTTAGATATTAATTGAGTATTTTTTTTATATAAACAAAATAACTTTTTGAAAGTGGGTTCAAATATGAATTTGGCAACTTAACTTTTTAGTAGATTTGAAATTATAAATGGGAGTTGGGTTGTGCCTACTTTTATAAATAACCATGATATTCTTATTATATTTTAATTTTTTTTAATATTAAACTATATATTTTTATTCTTATTATTTGACATATTAAATTTTATTTTATTTTAAATTTTTTCACGTTTCAAAAGCACAAATCATCATTAATTTAAACAATTTTTAGTTCATTAAATTAACTTTTAAAAAAATATATTCAAATATAAATTTTGTTACAGTAACTTACTTTCATTAAACTTATTTTTATCAAATAAACTTTTAATAAATGAATTTTTAACAAAACTGAAAATCAAACACACATATAATCTTTGTCCTCATAGTTTCATTTGAATTTTGTTTTTAATCCCTATAGTTTTTTTCAATATTTTTAATTTTTATAGAGACTAAAACCATTAAAAAAATAAAAATTATAGAGACATAAAAAATAAAGATCATCCGATCTTTTTAAAACAATAAGAACTAAAAGTACTAAAAAAAATTACAGAAATTAAAAATAAAATCTGATAAAATTATAAAAATTAAAGATTATGTTTTTTCTTTAAAAAAAAATATAATGGTGGCCTTACTAACACAAGTGGACGGAGGGCTAATGTCAGGTGATTTGAGTTAGGTGAAATTGAAATTGATGAATTTGGGTGAAGTTTTTTTTATTAGTATTTTTACTTATTTTATTATTTTTTATAAAATATAAAATTTTCTTTCCCTTTCTCAAAATGGAAAACCTCTCATAAATTCACTCCTATCAAATTTAAAAGATTTAAATCCTAATGTCGGGGTAATAAGACAACAAACTTTGTATGTTAAAAGGTAGAATTAACTCCTAGTTAAAATTAAGGTATCCATAGATCCTTTGAATAGTTGAGGAATAAAAATAATTTTTAATTTAAAAAAAATGTAAGGATCAATATCTTCTGCAGAATCTTACTAAGTTTTAAATTGAAAAATTGATGACTAATAAGATTTATCATGCGTGAAGATTATATTATTTATTTTTTAATTAATAATTAAATAATAAATATAATCATTATGTAAAATAAATAATTTAATATAACATTTATTTATAGGATAATATATTTGATTATGTAATTTTATTTTAAAAATAAAAAATCAAATTAATTATTGAATTAATTTATAGAAGAATAAATGAGCAAATTACTTTTAAACTTTAGATTCAGCAACATTATAAATATTAAATTTGCTTATTGTGCAAATTATTCTCTTAATTTTTGCAAATGATGCAATCTTAACTCTATAATTAATAAAAGTTAACTTTAACTATTAGTTAATCATAAAATGATAAAAGAAGACAACAAATTATAATAAAAGATCCAATAATTATAGACAATGACCAAAAAAATTATAAAAAAAAGACTAAAATTTTTTGGCCTTTTTTGTAATTTTTAAAATTATTTTTTGGTCAAATAAGTCAAAATTAACTTCTATTAAAGGTAAGGGCCAGATTGTATCATTTTTAAAAGTTGAATAAATAATTTACATAATAAAAAATTTAAAATCTATGGTGCTATTAGATTTAAAATTTAGAGGATAATTTTTTTATTTATTTTTTTATAAAATAATATAAAAGGTGAAGTCATTGCAAGAGATGTTATATTCTAAACCCTGTTTGGTTAATAGGAGCAAATAAAAGAAAGTAAAAGGGAGAGGAGATTGTAATAAATTCAATTTAAAAAATAAATAAATGTGATTACAAAATTTTAATAATTAGAAGATATAAACTAAAAGAGTAAGAAAAATTAATTAAAATCTATAAACTAAAGAGTAAGAAAAATTACTTAAAATCTTTCAACCCATCCCCTCCCTCCAACCAAATCGAATAGACGCAAGTCGGTTAATAAAAAATTGAATATATTTTTTAAAAAAATTTAATGAGTTGATATAAAAATTTATTGCTCTCACTTCATGATTTATGACTATCAAAATAAAATTTGCAAGTCAAATTTGCTAATTTATAAAGAAAATATTTTCAAACATATTAATGTTTCTAATAATTTTCTTCTCTTATACTTTTATTTGCAACTTTCAAAACACGAATTTAAAAATAAGATTAGTTACTCTGTGAAGAAATTATTTTTAAATAATAATATATTTAACAAGTTCTTTCTTTACAAATTAACAAATTTTATTTGTAAGTTTTTTGTTTTGAAAATTGCAAATATGGACGATTAGCAGCCAACTTTAAAACCAATCAACTCAAGTATATTTAATTTTTATTTCATATTTTTAAATTTTTAAGTGCTTATTTAAGTTTAATTTAATTATTTTAATCCTTCCTTTATTTTTTAAAAAATAATTTTAATATATATTATATTTAAATGTTTATCATGCATATATTAAAGTCGGTAATTTGAGTTAAAACTCGACAAATCTCAAAAAATTTAGCATCAAACTTAACAAATTACTAATTTCTTTATGATTGGACTTATTTGGGCTAGCACGAATACTCAAAAAAGGTATTTTTTAAAAATATAAATAATGCAGAATAAATATTAATTAATTTTTTAAATTTTAAATCATTTTATACTAAATTATCCTATATTTAAGTGCATTATTGTAGATATTTAAAAAATTAAAAATATTTATATTGTCATATTTTTTTATTTTTAATCGATAAGATATCTCAAAAATAATATTTAAAATATACTTTAATATTAATTTTTAAATTTTAAGACTCACATATTTTTTTTAAAAATTTTAAGTGCTATATATCATTTAAATATAAAAAATATATTTTTTTATAAAATAAAATAATTAATTTTAAAGTTAAAAAAATTTAATTAAAAATAATTTTAAAAATAAAATTCAATATTCAAGTTGAGTTTGGTTATTTAAAATTTTACAATAATGAAGCTTATTTTAGCTGAACTCAAATAAAATCGACCCACTTGAATGCCAGACTCGAGCTTTTACCGTGGCACAGATAAAAAATTTATTTAATATGTGCATCCCATGGCACGGATAAACTTATTATTTATTGACCTTCTTCGGTTAACTTTTGTTTTGCGACGACACTCCCATTTCCAGGCTACCAAAAGTAACGAGTCCTGTTTTGGGAGCCTGATAAATGCCTTGTGAAGCCCACAGTCACAGAACTCTCTCTTTCTACTTTATCTTCCCTTTCTTTTCCTCCCCTAAACTAAGTTGAAGCTCAACAAAGAGACTCCAATTTGGTATCTTTTCTTCGTGTTCCATTTTTCTCCTTCTTCACTCACCTGTTTTATGTGTTTGGTTCCTTACATCCATCCTCTGTTAGTGTTTTGTCAAAGAGAATGCCCAATATTTGCTTGTGAAAATGCAGATGATGTAATTTTCTAGTGTTATAGGTTTCTGCATGCAAGTTGTATTGGAAAAGCTAAGCAGTGAGAGACCTAAAACTCGATTTTAATCAAGCTAAAAATTCAACTGTAATTTCAAGAAACTTAGATTATATTTTTCTAGAAGAAAATAATTTGGGATATTTTCATACATTAATGACAAATTTCAGTTATGATCATTGTATGGATTTTCTTTTATGGATGGCTTTGGATTTGATTCTCGATATTATTGAATTTGTAGAGCTTAACTAGAGCTTTTTATCACATTGCATTATAATTCAAATAAAAGATTTGATCCAAACAAAATTCATTTAATAATAGTATTCAAGTCATTAAGAAGAATCGAATTGAATTCTTGATAGATTCTGTTTCAAACACACCGGTAGCTTAAAGAGATGTTCAATGACAATTTCATTTCATTACTGTATTATCGCTGAAATCAAGTATTTTTGCACTACATTTTAGAAGAATTTGTTTCTCTTACTGGTGTGTGGTCGAGCTAGCTACGAGAAATCTAATGTCCTGTTTGTTAGATTTCAAAGTGTCTTTATATGATCAGATCAATGCAAGTGGGTGCCAAAAATAATGTTGTTCATGAGGAAATTAAGTGACATGTTCTTCAATTATAAGGATTCGATCGTTTAGTAAAGCAACAAAAATGGGAGAAGCTACGTTCAGCTTCAAAGACTAAAGATGGTCACTCAGTGGAAAGACTGCTCTGGTGACAGGGGAACCAGAGGCATAGCCGCATAGGGAAAGCTTTTGTTTGATTCCATTCTCTGGTTTTAACTTTCTGTACATACACAGTCATGTCATGTTAGGACCAGGGAGTACACCAAGGAGATCTTCCTAAATTATTGGTCCCAAAACTTGAAGCATTGTCTCCTGTCAATTCACATGAAAACGGTATAATTTGCTGTGTTTTTGAGCCCTCGTTCCATGCTGTGTTGTGTCCAACACTTATATTGGTGTCCTCATTTCTAAGCTTTCTGCTATTGATTTGTTTTGAATGATTGAAATTAGGCATGCCATAGTAGAAGAATTGGCAGAATTTGGAGCAGCTGTGCATATATGTTCGCGTAACCAAGCAAACATTGATCAGTGTTTGAAAGAGTGGAAAAGCAAAGGATTTACTGTAACTGGATCAGTCTGAGGTGTACAATTTGGTGACCAAAGAGAAAATCGAATGGAAATGGTTGCCTCCGTCTTCCAAGGAAAGCTCAACATTTTAGTAAGATTCCAGTTTGATCATGATTCTTTGCTAAACTGGGTACATTTCAGTTGACTTAAGTTGTATTTGACCATTTTCTCAGGTAAACAACGCTGGAAGATGTTTGGGTAAGGAAACCGCAGATTATACTTCTGAAGACGTATCCACAATAATGAGCACAAATTTTGAGTCTGCTTATCATCTGAGCCAACTTGCTCACCCACTTCTAAAAGCAACAGGATATAGTAATATAATTTTTATCTCCTCTATTTCTAGTGTGAAAGCTCTACCTCTCTTGTCTACCTATGCAGCATCTAAAGGTATTTTTACTATTCCTCGTCACCCTTGACTATAATATATATGTTAAGGTGAGCTTGAGAAAATTGACACAGAAAGCTGAGAAATATCCATATTTCAAAAAACAAAGCCGTGTATATGATCATTTATGTTTGATATGATACAATACTTTAAGCTAGCTTAAAACACTATATGTTTTAAATTAATGCGCTATCTACATCATGTCATACTTCAAACTCGTAGCTTATGTATCAAAAATTAAAAACAAAGGTAACTAATCTGCATAGTTTCATTCTGGGGCTACGAACCAAGTCAGAAAGAACTTGGCAATGGAATGGGCAAAAGATATCATTGGTGTAAATGCAGTAACACCAAAAGCTGTGATGACTTCAATTTTGAAATCTAACATGGTATAAATATGTGCCTAATTATTTTCATCTCCTTGATGTTTTTTATATTTTACAGCTCTCCTGAAATTTATAAAAAAATCTCCTCTCACTCACCTCCATTAGTTTTAAGAAAAACTTCTATAACCTCCCTTTTTTACATTTTCGTAAGCATTAACCTTTGGTTTGGCTGGAACAAAAGTAGAGAAGAAAGAATACTAGGAGGAAGAGCTCCAAACAAAGTAAAAAAAAAAAACATTTACTCTTTACGGGCATTGGTAAAATTTTTTACTATTCATAAAAGTTTTCCCAACTAAAATTATCTCCTTATTTTCCTTTCACTTTTCCCTCCATCCAAACCAAGGTCTTAGGAGGGAAATTGCATAGGATATATGATAAGTGCATACTTTATAATTAAATAGGTATAGATTTTAGTTTGAATTTGATTATATTTATTAAGATTTTGTATCTATTTAATTGATATTTATATTATTTTCCCTCATCACTTGGTTATAAGATAAAAAGAAATTTTAATACCAAATCCATTCATATCTTTTTATCTTTCTATTTTGCAGAGGAAAAAAATAAACCAAATAAAAGAAAAGAAGGAAAATAAATAAATATATATATATATATATATATTAGAGTCCCACATCAACAAGAAAAAAAAGAAGGAGTCTTTACTTTAACTATAAATACTCCCTCCATTAAGAGGAAAGGCATTCAATCACTTATCTGAGTACCTCAAAAATTCTCTCTAAGATATTTGGAGCTTGTAGAAACATTTTGAACGTTGAAAGCGAAATCATTGAGGAGTTTCATAAATTATAATTATTTCTTTTCTCAACCTTAATTTTATCTGTGATCAATTTTCATGATTGTGGATTTTAGAAAGGTGTTATTTGATTTTATTATGTATTTCTAAATTACCCAGTTGGGATAAAGATGTAACCCAATTGAGGAGCTAGTTTTTTATTTCCTTTGTTTTAACTCTTTGCATTTATATTTATAAATATTTTTACTTTGTTCAATTATATTTATTTCTCTTATTCTTTATATTGATTTAATGATTGGCCATCATTTAATCAAATTTATGAGTAAACTTGATGGACTGAGAAGTGAAAGAGAGAACCTAGATCTAGAGAAATAAATATAAATAACTAAGTTAGGGATAATTCTAGAAATTTATGATGACTTAAACTATAGTTTCATGGTTTAATTAGTTTCTTGGATATCATGGGAACGAATTCAATATTAATTTAAAAGGGACTAATTATTCGGGAGAATATTAGGAAAATTTAGGAATAGTTATCACTATAATTGATTCAAGTCAACTCAAAGAGTAGAAACTAGCAATCTATAGAGTGAATCCTAAATCCCAATACTTCAAGTGATTGTATTTTCATCATCATTATATTCTTTATTTAATTTTATTCTTTATATTTTTATCAAAATTATCCATTTTATCTATTTTTCTTGAATTATTAATTATTTAAATTAATA
Source organism: Prosopis cineraria (assembly GCF_029017545.1). Taxonomy (NCBI): domain Eukaryota; kingdom Viridiplantae; phylum Streptophyta; class Magnoliopsida; order Fabales; family Fabaceae; genus Prosopis; species Prosopis cineraria. The sequence continues at coordinate 39,384,614 of NW_026555344.1, read as the reverse complement.
AAAGTGTAACTTTTCTATAGATTCGACACTTAAAATACTTTAAATAATTTATTATTGTGATCTCTTACACTTGCGAGAACGATCAATATAAGTTTTGTAAACATTCTGCACAAGCACAAATATTTTAGTCACTTTTGGAGAGCATTATATCAGAACTGAAGTCCCTACATGCTGTTGCATTTAACTGCTAACGGTCGTGTTAAGTGTATCCGCCATCACCATTTGTTGAACTTTGCTGTATATTAAATCAATATTTAGCAATAAAATTGGTCTTCTCACAGAATATATTAAGAGGGGAAAAGGCAACAACCGTGGGAAGCGCTATATTGTGTCAAATGCCTATGGGTCGCACGGAAGAGCCAAAGGAGATATCAGCAATTGTTTGCCCTCTTTTGCCTTCGTGCTGCTTCGTATATCACTGGTCAGATCATTTGTGCTGATGTGGGTTCCACAGTTTGAATGGTTTTGCTGCCGTAAAAACATTCAGTCAATGCCATAGCAAGTTTGCGCAGTGTGGATCAAATGTCTAAATATATTCAATCATGTGAAAATTACTAAACCAATATTAATCACAATGATAAATATCAAATTTATAACAAGTTCACCATTTAATATAAAATTGGGTTAATTTCCATTTTTTTCTCGAATTATTCATCAAGGAACATTCAATATCTTAAATTTTTTGTCGTAATAATTTTGTTCTTGAAATAATTAAAATGTAGTAATTTTACACTATACTAAATACTTAAACATTAACTTTTACACATGATGTGAGAGAAAAATAGTTCAAATTTTTATTGAAAACATAGCTTGTCATGTGAATCTAACTCATTTATCTCTTTATGATTGAACGTATCAAATTAAATTTGTTCATCAATCAATCACTTTTTCTCTACCACAAAAAAACCTTCAATGGCAAAGTTCAAACCCCTCTTTGAGCTCTCTTCCTTGGGCTTCCATATGTTGATTTATTTAGGGAGAATGACATTTAAATTCTAAAGAACCAATTTAATTCAAATTAAGTATCAAAATATTCAAAACTGACATTAAAGTCCCAAATATTTTTAAAGCAATATATGATCTGAATAGAATGACTTGAAACTCCTTTTAATACACTTCTCTCTCTTCACCTCTCCCTCCGGGCATGTTCCTCTTTTTAATTCCAATGCCATGTCCCTCCAATATTCTCCCTCTCTATGGATCCAGCTGCGCTTGATGATATCTAGACTATCTAGATTTAATTTGAATGGTTCAAATTTAAAAATTTTATTTTTATATTTATTAGAATAACAATTTATAAAAAAATACAATTTTTTAATAAATTTGGTTGTCACTAATTTGGATAGTACAAATTTAATGTAGACAATCCAATTTAATATTAAAGTCGTTTATAATTTTATAAATAGACTATTCAAATGTACTATATATAATCTAAATTTAATATTATTTTTATATTTTTATAAGTTTTTTATATCAATACAATATTAAAAATAAAGATAATTTTATAATAGAAAATTTTCAAAAAATATTTTCTTAAAAAAATTAAGTTAAAAATTGTAAATATGAACTACTTACAGTAAATCTAAACAATTAATTTATAAAAATTATAAAAAATAATATTAAATTTTAAAAATCTATATTAAATACTAACTGTCCAAATTGATGATAAATGATGATTAAATAGATTTATTAAAAATTATACTTTTTTTAATTTTTAATTTAATAAATATGACATAAAAATAAAAATAAAAATAAAAATTTTAAATTCGGACAATCCAAATCTCATTCATGGTGCTTAAGATGTGTAATGTAACTAGATCCAAAATTGATGTGGCTAAAATGAAATACAATGGGAGGGAGGGAGACAGTAAAATGGCATTGGAATTTGAAAGAGAAAGATGAAGACTTTCAAATCATTCCAAATTTGACCAAATTGATTTAAAAATGTTTGGGACTTTACTTGTATTGAGGTAGTGGATGAATAAAAAAGAGCTCCTAGTAAGCTTGTTTTGTTTTTTTGGATGTAATTGTTATTTTTTTCCACTTATAATTCATAAAGAAGTGTGCTCGGAATTAATTGGGATTAAATTTTTTATTTGAGACCTTATTATTATCCCCTCATTTATTTAAGGGTAAATGTACAAATTTAACTGTATTGTTAAGGAAACAATTGTTATGTTTTAATTATTTTAAGAGCTAAATTACTACAACAAAAAATTCAGAACATTAAGTTTTTTTGGTAAATATTTCAAGTGCAGAAATAGACCCTAAGGCTGTAAAATTTAAAAGATTATCCTTAGGGGATTAGTTTCTCCTATTGACAATGGATTCTCCTAATCCCACCAAAAAAAAAAACAAAATTAATGAGTCACTTGTTTATTTGTTAACCTTTATCTCACTTAATTTTGGTCAGGAAATTACTTGGTATTCACTAAAATTTTGATGCTATGAGTTGAAGTGTTTTTTTTTAATTATTTTAGCACGCTCACATATTTGCAAAAAGAAGAGCTAATTCATAACGTTGCAAATTACTATTCGATAGGGAAATTGCATACATGTATGGGATGTTTATTGGGTCAACAAGTATTTTTAAAAAGAAGAAATAGAAGATACATTTATTTACTTTTCTTTTTAAATACAATTTTAATTTCTTTTTTAGAAAACATTTTTTTATCTACTAAACATTGCATTAGTGCCCCAATGGAGAATGGCCTCTAATAGAGAGATATGTACATAATTAAAGCAGTGCTAAAATCTCATTATTTTTTTATTTAATTCATATTACTTTCTCATATTAATTTTAAACACTCGTCGCAAAAAAAAAATGTCATTTAAATCTCAGTTTCTTTTTGCATCTTTATTTTAGTATGCCAAGTCAATTACTTTCGTGAATGGCAACGTTGTTTTGTTTGTACACTCATTTGAAATCAATTTCAGGATTAAAATTATAGTTCTATAAAAATTTATCCAAATATCTTTAATTTTATAAAATTTAATTCAGTTTGTGACATTCCATTTTGAAGAAACTATTTTTTTTTCTCTATTTGAAAATCAGTTATCAGGATTTGAGCATTTTTCATTTCCCCCATCTTTATAATTGATTCTGAAAAATTATTTAAATATCTTCAACTATTAACATCAATTTCAGAAAATATTTTTCAAATATCATCACATTTTGTTAATTAATTTTTGTCAATGAAAATCCAAACACACCCAAAAAATGAAAAATTTTAATAAGTTTAATACACAAATAAGCACTAAATGACCTTGCACTAATTATTGATTAATTAATTACATATTTAATTCTATTTATAAGATACTTCTAACATATTTTATTGAAATTGAGGAGAATTTTAAAACTCATTAATTTTGTTTAAAAATTTAATAATTTTTTAACCTTACCACTATTAAATATATATACTTTAATAATATATTTTTCCTCCCTAACATTCATTAAAAGTCAAATAAAAAAATTTATGATAAAAATTTAATAATAGGGCAAATAGGAAAAGAGGGAGTAGCCCCCCCCAAAAAAAAAATGTTTTGTTTGATCATTCTATTTCTGCATGACTTCAATTTTCTTCATTATCATATCAAAGATATCAGTAAATTCAATTGAGTTTGTAATACTACACCCTTGATCTAAAATACAAACATTTTTTCTTAACTAATTTCGGTTCAAAATATAACTAATTTGTACATGAATTTTTTTTTTATTTTACCCATTATATTTATTAATCTAGAATATATTGGTAATGGTAACTAGAACGAGGGATACAAAGAAAAACGATATATGTTTTTACAGAAATGAGGACATTATTCGTATGGGAATATTCTATCTCTAATCATGTTCAAAGCTGTGAGCAGAAATTGAAAAAACAAAATCATGGTAAACTAATTGGACGGAATAAAGTTGGCCAAGAAAATTGGACGGAATAAAAGAGATCCAATGATATTTTTTTCTTTGTAAAAATCCAATGTTCTTTGTTAAGATTATAATTGATAAAACGGCCCTATCTATCCTTAAAAAAAAAAAAATACAAATTTTATCGTAAACTAAATACTCTCCGCCCAGCACAATTACATACATTTGTTTAAACTTGATTGTGTATATCATATCATACTTAACATAAAATCTAAGACTAAGATAAGACGAACAGTATTTTTTCATAATTGATAAATAATGTGGATTTATTACGTATATTGATGATGATAATGTTTAAAAAAATTTGAATTTTAAAGGGCTAGGACTCTTATCAGAAATTTAAAAATAAAAACCAGGAACTCTATAAAAGTAAATAAATGAAGAATTGTAGAAAGAGACACTTTGTTCAGAGGTTCAGTTTATCTGTCGCCTTGCTTTTAAAGAACTTCTGGTACATCCTAAAGGGACCGTGCTCAAATTGTAAACTTTGTAAACTTATTATAAAAACAACCAAAGACACTAATGATGGTATTAAATAATGATTAATATTATTTTAGCATTATTGTCATAAGTGCTTCGTCCACGTGTCCCGCAAACGAGGCACCTCGAACGCGAGGAAGGGTCCGTCGTGCTCCAGAAGGTTCCAGCCAGCTCGTGACTTCAAATTTATAATCTGCAACTGCGGTTCAGATCATTCCACGCGTCCATATCACCATGTCAGCATCCGACGTGGCAGTCCTATATCCCTGTAATTGATACGCCCGTACTATTCTTGTTAGTCTTGATGTTTTCTTCATTTTGCTTTCCGTAGTCCCCTTCTTCTCCACCTCCTTCCTCTTGAGATCGGAAGTGGAGGAGTGTTCGTTTCTTGTTGGATTATCGTGATGAATGGAAATGAAGCAATTGAAGATGAGAAAATGGACAAGCACCTGGAGAAATTAGTCTATACGTGGGGATACCTTCCCGGAGCTCTGCCGGAGAAGGCTCCCATATTGTCTCCAGTTCCGGTCAGGCTTTCAGATCCGGTTCTAGCTGGAGATTCGTGGAAGGACGTGTGTGGAGGTGGTTGTGGATTCGCCATGGCCATCTCAGGTTCACTATCGATCTCTTATTCTACTACCACTTTTATAGAATAAGTTCAGATCGATTTGTTATTATCAAGTAGAAACTTAGATCTGTTTTAGACAAACAGATCATTCAAAAGAATACTGATTTGTATTGCTAAAAGTTGAACAGCGGATTCTGTTTTTTCTGTGGTTTTGCAATTTATAATTTTCTTCTTTTATGGTATATCTTCATTTCTATTTTAATTTGGTGCCTGTGATGATGGGACGTTGCTGTCTAATTTTCCGATTTTTGCACTGTGAATCTCAGAGAATGGAAAGCTCATAACGTGGGGAGCGGCGGATGATGAGAGTCAAAGCTACTCGACATCGGGAAAACATGGGGTAAATGCAGTATTCTTCTAATGTTGAACTTGCTTTTACAGTACATATTCTCCAATTGATTTTGTTTGCTGCTTCTCCCTGCGTGTTTTGTAGGAGACCCCAGAGCCTTTTCCGGTTCCCACTGAAGCTTCTGTGGTCAAGGCTGCTGCTGGCTGGGCTCATTGCGTCTCAGTCACTGGTATTGCATCTTTGATTCATAATAATTTTTACATAAACCGTAGATTGCAAAATTAGCAATGAAATTTCTCGGGGGATTATCACTGTTACGATGCTTGATATGTTAATTATAGATATCGAGATTGGAGGAGTTTAAATACTTTCAAGAGGACCTGAGAGTGGCCACTGACAATTGAACGATAGGTCGATACCTTTTTGTTTCCCCGGAAATTTTTCCTTAGATTGACCGTATTATGGCACCATTGGTTCTTTCTTTCTTTCTTTCGCGCGCGAGAGCGGACCCAATGGGGTTATGTCGGCAAATCTTTTGAAAACTATGTTGTGAATTCAACCTTACTTTCCCTGGATGCGTGGTTTTAAATAATTCCTTTTTCTTTGGATTGTTAGCTCATTTAAGGTCACGTTCTCTGTTGAATCGGGCCTTCTGCTATCTTTTTTGCATTTCCCGTTGTTTTTAATTGGAATTGAGTTTGGATTTCTATGCTTATGCATTGCCTTGTAGTGCGACATTCTACTTTGCCCTTGTAATGATGAGGCATTTTGGTTTGGTTACAGATTCAATCACCAATGTCCTTATTAACTGCAGTGCGCAAAAGTTGCCCTTAGCCACTGTCCTCACTGTTCTTTTTTCTTATAATAATAATCATACTAATGGGGCAAGTTTATCTTTGAACTTTTACATCATGTCATAGAATGGATTAATCTTAAAGTTTAAGTTAAGGAATCGATGTAAAGTTGAACTTTTGTCTCGTGATTTGGAAGTCCGATGGACATGAGATGTGGTAAACAAATATGATAAAGTAACACTGAACACTATTTTAAATTCTGTCTGTCACCATGAGACTTTGTGTGCGGAGGATTGAATTGTTAGGCTTTATATTCCCTCTCCGACTATGTCAAAGAAGCACATGCCTTAAATGTTTAAGCTTGCAGGGACACAACTATGAATCTTAAGACATGCGAAATTCTATGTCTATGTTCGTCATATTAGTGCATATTGTTCATGAAAAGGGTATTTGTGCTATTTGTTTCATGCTGATGAACAATTTCTTTCTTGGATCCGATTTTCAATAGAGTTTAAATGTTGTTTTGATTCAGAAGTACGGAAGAAAGGATATTACTTAATAGTGTGTTTGGATTAATGAGAATTTGGATTTGAATCAAATCCCTCATTTAGATATACAAAATATTATGAATTTGAATTTGATTCAAATCTAAATCCATTTCAAATTATAATTTCTTTGTAATTTTAAATTTCCTCTACACCCTAATCATTTGAAATTCTAAAAACTTAAAATATTTGCTCTCTTTGTGTTTTCATTATTGATTCCTCTACTCTCATGTCTTTTCTCATTCCTTGTCGATTACAAAATATAAATAAACTTGTCATTTCTATTTTTCTTTTTTTTTGCTTTGAATCTTATTTCATCTCTCTTCTTCATTTGAAATTTTTAAAACTATTTAAACAAAGGATTTTAAATACATGGATTCGAAATGTGAGATTTCAAATCTAAAATCTAAATCCATCAATCTGAAGACTGCCTAAGAGTTTTGCTTATTGAAGCTTGATTTCTTTCTTTGGTTATGCCCTTCCATGTTGTCTGACAAAAATTATGGAATTTATGGCTTTATGTGCAGAGCAAGGTGAAGTATATGCATGGGGCTGGAAAGAATGTGTGCCTTCTGGAAAAATTGTTGGCGATTTCCTCATTGGTAGAAACCTTCAAAAAGATGCTGCTGGGAAACAGAGCTCTTTGGTGACTGAACAAGGTGGCCAAACATTGCTCATACATGCAACAGAATAATTAACAAAACATAGAGATTTCTTGACTTCATTTCAGGGCGCTAATGGAATTCAGACATTAAACAGGAAGCCCACAAGGCTCGAACACGAGTAATGGGTCAGATTCACAACTTGACAACAAGAAAGTTGGAGAGGAAACTATAAAGCGTAGGAAGATATCACCAGCCAGGCTAGAATCTGACAGTCCATCGTCTGGAGATGAATTTTTTACAGTATCTCCTTCACTTATTACTTTTGGTCATGGGGTGAAAATTACCACTGTAGCAGCAGGGGGGAGGCATACATTGGCACTGTCAGGTAATTTCTTTGTGTCCATCTGGACAAATGGTTATGTCCTTTTATTTATTTATTTATTTACTTTTTGATAGTACATGGAAAACAAGTTATGTCCTTTTAATTGTAGTTGGATATTCGTTGTTGTCAATGTATATAGTTTTTTAGGTTCTTTGAAATACGGAGGTATGAGAGGTTTTTGATTTTTTATTTAAAGCAAGACACCTGATGCACCATATTTTTACCAAAGTTTTCAGATGTGGGACAGGTCTGGGGTTGGGGCTATGGAGGTGAAGGACAGCTAGGTTTGGGTTCTCGTGTTAAGATGGTTTCCTCTCCTCATCTCATACCTTGTATTGAGCCATCAACTTCTCAGAAGGATAAGCCATCGGTAATTCATCAAGGAGGTTTGGGTGCTACAACTCAAGCTTCAAAAGTCCCAGGGACTTATGTGAAGGAAATTGCTTGTGGAGGTCGGCACAGTGCCATAATAACAGGTCAGCATATCATAGATATCTTGTTTTCCAGCATAACCATGGCTCAAGTGCTCAAGATTTTGAACAAAATTGCCATTATAGTTTTTTTTTTTTAATACAAAATTACAAGCTACAAGGGTACAATACAAAATCTAGTGTCTGTAGCTACCATTGCAGAATTCGGTTTGGAAGTCTGTGGATCAAATACCAAATGTTTTGTCCACTTTTATGTAATTGAAAGGATGTGCCAGTAAGTGGTTAATATGTGCATGCCTCAAGTAGCTTCGTTTCTTTCTCTTGCAGATGTGGGGGCACTACTTACTTTTGGCTGGGGCCTGTATGGACAGGTATTTCTATGGTTAGAAGATTATTATATACCCCCTTTATTATTCATATTGAGGGAAGGAACTCAGTTTATCTTGTTAAGGATAAGTTGGCACTAATGTAATAATATTGTCAAGGAAACAAAAGACTCTCACGAAGTGGTATGCGAGACTAATGATTTGGATATGACATAAATTTTAAGATAATATATGAGCGCATGCGCGCGTGTGTTTTCATATTTCTTCAAGTTTGACATGTCAACTTGATAGTGTCATGTTGCTTGTTTGTTTGAGTGTCTGCTCTTGGCAAAATTTGGGTTGGCAAGAGGTAGATTTTGAAGTTGTTTGGCCCCAAAAGAGGAAGAAAGGGGAAAGTATTTGAAAGCAGTTGTCATGAATTAGTTGTGATATCTGCTGACACCTATTAGAACGAAAAAAATGTCATTCTTGGAAAATGGTTTTTGTTTTCTGGTCTGTATAAAAGTAAGAGAAACCCAGGTGATAAAGATGAATTATGCACGGAGGTAAAAGAAAGATAAGGAAGTGATTTGGAATGTAGAGGTAGGTGTAGTTTTGTTATTTGTAACCACACAAAAAAAAATCTCTTGCTTCTAGGATTTATAAAGCCATCCCTACTTTCTATTTAAAATGCACAATGACCATATTAAACTGTGGTCCTATTTGGTTGTTAGAAAGGATGGGAATGGAATGGATTGGATTGAAAAAATCAAAATAAAAATGAATTAAATTACCCTTTCCCCTCATGATACATATGATAAAACTCAATACTATAAACAACAAATGTGAGAATCATCACATTCTTTAAAAATCTCATGAATCATGATTCTTAATCACATGCACTAAAATTATCTTTTTTTTTATGAATATGGTTTGCCTATCCCCCTCCACATTTTGATCATCTTACTTTTACTTTTATTTTTTCAATCCATTCTATTCCATTTCTTTCTATCTAGCAACAAAAAAGGAGCCTAGGTCAGCATAATTCATTTCCTTTATTCTAGACACAGGACACTCTCGACACAAGCACTATACATTGACACAACATAATGCTACTAGTTTTAGCAAATGGTACATATAGAGATGTTAAAATAATTATTTTACCAATTGCGAGGAGATATCTCTAGAATGTATGTAATGTGTCCAGCATGCATGTGAGAAGTGATAAATATTTTTCTTGTTCCAAAAAGTCTGTTCAAAGGTGTTGGGACATATCTTTCTTCTAGAATTGATGAAGACATGAGAGACATACTACTAAAGTTTAGGAGGAACTCGCCACTACTCACCCCCTCAATAAAGTTATAAAATTTTCTGTAGTCATAAAACACTGCCATGAAGTGAAAGGATATGTTTTTTAGTGGCGCTGTCTTATAAATAATTAAGTGGCCTATCTGAGATTCCCATATATCTTTTTTCATTCAAATTTTGTGCAGTGCGGGCAAGGGAGTACTGCCGATCAGCTGAGACCAACTTGTGTACCTTCTTTATTGGGAACTAGAGTGGAAAAAGCTGCTGCAGGACTATGGCATACACTGTGTGTAACTGTAGATGGTCATCTTTATTCATTTGGCGGGAACCAGTTTGGACAGCTGGGTACAGGTTCTGACCATCTTGAGGTATTTTCAAGGCACTGTTGGTTCTGAATTTTTACAATTTTTCTGTAAAATAATATCAGTTTGGTCCCGCATTACATCAACTAGCGCATTAATTTTAATTTTAGTATGATCTTTTGTTAGTTTTAGGAAGAAGTATCATTTTCTCAACGTGTTGGGAGAATAAAATCTTTTGAACATCAGTTCTCTTAATAAGCAGCAATGAAGTATTATGCTATTCTTACGGGAATCAAGTACTGTTATTGAGGAGAATCTGATTGTGATCAGTAAGGATAAATTAAGACTAGACCTTCCAACCTAAATGTATTGAATCAACTCAAAATTTTCAGTTAATAACTAAACTTGGGTCTTTGCAGTCAATCAAATGAAAGCTCACCTACGGATATATTTGTGATTTAGCCTACAGAATTGTTTATTTGTGTGGTTATATTTGAAGAAATATAAATATTTTTCTGTTTAACCATTGTCTTGAGAAATGCGTTAGCTTAGTTAGGAGATGATTCTTTTGCCTGTGTTTTACTTACCCTATTTATATCTGTTTCAGGCGTCACCTAGACTCTTGGATGCTTCGTGTTTGGAGAATAAGCACTCTAGTGTGATTTCTTGCGGTGCTCGTCATAGTGCTGTACTAACAGGTGCGTTTTCAAAACTACATGCTGAAGGGAACCTTCTAGAGCCATTTAGGGCTTTTATATTGACCGAGTACGTCCCATTTATTGTTGTTATTTTCAGTGGGGGTAGGGAGTAGGATAATTGAGGAGTTACTTGTGCAGGAGAATCGTTATTTATTAAAACATGATAACTGAGTGACTGCATACCCAACCATTTCAAGTTAATCATATGAACTAAACTACTCAAGATACTATAAATCAAATGAACTTTTGGCAGACATTTACCCCAACTTCCTAAATACTTTATTCAAGTAAATCCACGGCAGCTCAGTCACTGCTTAAGTACTCCTTTGGAATTGTTATGGCCTGATAAAAGCTTTTATTGCATAATTGTTAAATAAAAAGCGTTCTTGTTCTTGAGGATGTTAATGTTGTCTGGTAGAAATACGATTAAAAATCTGTGGATTGCATATTCACTAACAGCCATGTTTGAATTTTCTGGAGATCTAATTGAGTTGAATAGATGATTTGAAATTTAGAAATGACGTTTATTTATTCTTTTTTAGAAAGATGAAAGTTTTTAAGTCAATAATAATTGTTGTAGCGGCAGCATAAGCTCTGAAAATTGTTCCGCTAGGTAGTTCTCGAAAGCATAACTTGCAGCTTTTGAAATGCTCAATGTTTATGACTTGTAACAACATTCTTTAAGATTTTGCTGCTCTAGCCGCATGAATTGAAAAAAATTCCATCATTTCCAAACTCGATGGCTTTTATGCGTTGGCCTAAGCTTAATATCTTTCATCGTTGAATATAATCACTATTTAAAGCTGATTTCTAATTTTTTCTTTTTATATCTGAACTGTTCAGAGACATTCTTGATACTGTTCCACTTACTCTTACAACGACTGTTTTGTTTGCATGTTGAAGACGATGGTCAATTTTTCACTTGGGGATGGAACAAATATGGCCAGGTACTCTAAATCTTGAGTTTAGCGGATACAATAGGAGTGAATAAATGGCGGTTGCTTTTGGATTATGTGGATTGGAATTATTAAAATTGTTTATTGTCAACTTAATTAATCTTATAATGTGTTGAGGAAATTTTTTTAAACATCCAATTATCATGTAGTAATCAGTAATCACCACTATGTTTTCACTGTATTGAGAATGAAGGAAAAAAATTCTTCGAGATTTATTTTTGTGTTTATATATTTGATGTTTTCCCCTTTTTATGAGCATATGAGTTGAAGAAAATGAATGATATAAAAAAATATTTAAATAGAAAAAAGAATATTTATATTGAAAATTTCTCTTCCTATTTTCATCCACCTTAATCCCATACATACTTGAAAAGTTTCTCCTCAATTACATAATTGGTTATTGTCTCTCTGCACAGCTTGGTTTGGGGGATTCTGTTGACAGAAACATCCCATGTCAAGTATCTATTGGTGAATGTCGACCAAGAAATATAGCATGTGGTTGGTGGCATACGCTACTGGTGGCTGAAAAATCCGTTTGATTCCAAGTTTGTCAAATAGTGCAATCTAGAGGAGAAGGTGGCACAGTTTTGATAGGATTTTGGTAATTCACTAGGCGACATATCATTAGTGGGACGTAGGTGTGTCCAAAATCACGCAGCATGTTTCTTCATCTTTATATATTTCTTCTGATTTCGCTATCTAGCTCTTTCCTTGGTAGACTTTAGCTTTGGCGTTAACATTATTGAGATATCAGATCTTTTGGTTTGCTTACGCACAAGTAAGTGTTTGCGACTGTTCGGTTTATTCCGATTTAGAATTATACGAGTCTTGGTCTCTTAGGTACCGGGAAAATGCTGCGGAATTTGGGTTATACCTTGGCTGTGCTTGGATTCAATTTGGAGCGTTTTTTTTTTTTAAGTCATTAATTGTAGGATCTTCACTTATTATTATTTTTATTTTACAGTATACAATTAAATAACAGTTGTTATCTTATAGCAGATTTCCTCACTGGTCGATTGATGAAGGTAGCGTTTTTGACTAGTTGACGATCGCGTCACCCAAAAAACTCGGTGGGGTTTTGTGTCTGTCTAGCAGAAATAAGAATTTTGTTCAGGAACTTGGAATTATCTAAGTACAAACCCCAAAAACAAAATATGAAGGAAAGTTACAATCACAAACCTAGTAGACGTGTTAAATGAAAGTGAAAATTTTATAGTATTGAAATGTTATGGAAAGATTATGATTTTTATGTACAATTAAAAGACTCTTAGCTCTATTATTGAAATAGTGGTAAAAAATTAACTGAATATAAGAAATGGGGCTTGTGAATTCACTTGTAAATTTTGAATTTTAAAAACGTTACATATAAATTTATAGAAAGTCTAGAGTAAAAAAATATAAACAAGAAAAGTCTTTAAATAAATATAAATGAAACTTCTGTCAAGTTTCTAATACAGTTTTGAGAAATTGATTTCTTTACTTATCCCACTAGAAATGAGATTTGGATCCTTTAAATTTTTAATTTGAATGGTTTAAATTTAAAGTAATATCATTATATTATTATATATTATATTTCTTAGAATAAAAAATTGTAAAATTTATAAAATAATTTTAATAACTTTTTTTATTTTTTAATCTATTCTAAATTTAATTTAGGGAGTTTGGTTTAATATTAAAATTTTTATAATCACTGTATATTAATTATCTCGATTTATGCTACACAGGATTGTGCAGGGTATATCTAAATAATTAATGTACATTAATTATAAAAATTTTATTATTAAATTAAATCTAGATTAAAGTAAAAATAAAAAAATTATTAATAAATTTTTATTTTAATAAATATAATATATAATAATATAATAATAATATTTTAAAATAGTGTTTGATTGAAAAAAAGGGAAGAGAAGGGGAAATTCTAAAAAGAAAAAATTCCTCCCTTTCATCTTATCAAACAAGAGGGGAGGAGGGCCTCCTCTGAATTTGGAGATCCCCCTTCCCCTCCCTTCAACCAAATAAAACTTAAATTTAAATTATTTAAATTAAAATTTAAATGGTTGAGATTTCGTATCAAGCTCATCCTTAAGATGAATATAGAACCTGGACTTCAATTTGGATCAAACTTGAATATTTAAGTTTATGAATCTTGCTCTTTTATTTGTTATTAACTATCAAGCTTAATTTTGTTTGACATAAAACTTTTCGCTTCATCTCCGATCCACCCACATGAATTATCATTAATATTTTTATAAGCTCTGTAATCGTCGTTTTGCCAATTATGAGCTAAAGTATCGCACCAATTTAAAACATGGGTTCTTATCATAAATAAATAAATAAAACACAGGAGGTTGAGGCTGACAGAATAAGGGATCATAAATGTTCCGCCGAGATCCGGAAATAAATTGTACTTCTAAGCCATAAAAACTGTTCTGATGGAAAGGCTTCATAATCATAATATACAGGATGTAGATCTGTCAAGAATTAATGCAGCTAACAATTAAACATTGAGGCCGACTGCTTGAATCTTGCCTTGAATAACACGATATTAAGTAGGCGATATATATATACAACCAGCTACAGGATCTGTGCCATTTCAAACTTTTGACAGGATATGCATTCTTCGTTATATGCAGATGAAATAGATCAAATTCTATGTGACAGAGCTTGTTCCAGTCTGCAAAAGATGCAACAAAGGGCACAGAACATCCATTCTGTGAAAACCTCTGGGAACCTGATCCAAATAAAACCATCTCAGAACTAAAGCTCCATTTATTATTGCAACAATGAAGGTGAAATATTCTTGAGAACAGTCTATCACGTATAGATGAATTAGACTAATGTCAGTAATGTGCATATAGGCACATTTTTCGGCGAGACCCATCTTTGATGATTAACCCCACCTATCTGAAAATCATGCATTTAATCAAACTAGGCTGGTTATTATACCTCAACAATGAAACGGGCCAAGGCAGTGCTTGAACTGCTTTCTAAAACACCTTTCAATATGGTAAGCTCCAGCTGTCGAATCACTTGGGCAATCTCAAAGAAAAGTCCATGCTCACTGCATATCACCTGCAACAAAAATGGAATGCCATTCATTTAACATTCACTTCAAGTTTTTCTGGTCTGGTAAATTTAATTAGCAAATAGTTTTTGTGCGCGCGTGCGTGTGGAGATTGAAGAAAACCTCTATAAGCATGTGGCCAGGGCATTCAAGATCTTCTATGACTATGGGGAAGACTTGGAGTTCACTGCCAAAGTCAATTGCGCAACTCCTCCCAGTATGATTGCCATTGATTTTCTGCTTCAGCTCGGGCACCTAAGTCAAGTCAGATTGACCAATGTCAGCAGCCTATATGAAGCAGTTTCGCCAAAAGATTTTACAAGCTCCTTTAACCTCCCAAAGTTTCATTTTTGTTAATGGATAATTCATGCATTTTCCCTCCTAGAAAACTCCCAAGAGAGCCTGGTTCAGTGCAGTACAAATCAACAAAGTGCCAACCTTGCAAAATGGAGGTTGTCATATAATCTAAAACTGGAGGTGAGAGTGTAAAGTTTTATCCACTTCAGGAGAGGTTTATAGCATAAGGTGAATCCAGAGGAGCTGAAGTTTCAGTTTGCAATTCTTAAGAAGTAATGAAATTAATTTAAAGATAATATTTGTAGCTTCCGTGGAATGAAAGATAGGGCCACACATCTTTAATTGCTAAAATTAATCCACTTTATCTGGACTTAAGTTCCTCAGATATACAGTCAGATTTACCTCTTTATGCTCAAACTGTTTCAATTTCTCAGCCTGGTCTGTTACTTCTCTCAAGTATAGCATGTGCTTTATGGCCCGATCTAAGAGGTTGTCAATGCTGCACTGCAAATCATAGAACATCACAGACAATATTAAAAAGTTTCCTTAGGGACTCTAAAATGTTCAACTTTGGTCCTGGAGAAGCATCAACTTACCTTGGCACCATCTGGGACAAGTTCCCTCAGCTCCTTCATCCGGTCCATGATCAACTGTCTGTCCCTTGGTCTTGGCCTTGGTGTATTTCCTGCACGGGCTCTTTTCTTGCCAATACTAGGGTGTTTCGATCCACTGTTAGGCTGCCTATGAACATGAACAGATTCCTGCTGTGCCCCATCAAGCAATATGCCTGAATTGTCATCCAAAGATGCCAACGTAAGAAGGTCAGTACATTCATCTATGTTGGCCCCAAATGCAGATGGAAGATGGCTACTAGAATCACCATTATACGCAATCAAAGTGCTTCCCTCAGAATGACTTTGTGGATGAATGGAAGCAGTAAACACGGTTGGCAAAGTCGATGAAGAATCACCAGAGGCACTGGATAAATTGCCAAGAACTGCATCCAAAAGATTTTCTGATTTGTGTCCCTCTGAAAATTTTATGCCCCTAATATGACCGAGCTCTTTTTCACCAGATATCGACGTGGAGCTAGCACTGTAAGTATCCTCAGCAGATAAATATTCCAACCCAGGTTCAGAAGTTTGTCTATTAGTAAAAGGCCCTAGTGCTTTGTGTAATTCAGAATCCAATGGAAAATTGAAACTATCCACCTTATTACATTCTTCATGATCAGTGTCAGTATCTCCAAATTGTTCTGCCATGTCATTGTGAGAGTAAGAAAATTGTCCTTCAGATGTCTGTCCAAATACTCCCACGTTATTGACACATGGAGAACAGGTCCCTATCACTTCTTCCATTCGGTTTGATTTGATTTCCACCTGACCAGCATCATTTGACACCCCAGTTGATGGGGGAATGGTCTCATTTTTCCTGGACCTGGAACCACTTTCGACCGGAATAGACAATGGGACAGTTGGATTCAACCTCAGTTCATTTATAGTAAGTGAATTGCCACCAAAAAGTTCACGTGTCAGGATAGTGTTTGTAAGAGATGATACATCAGAATTATCTAGAGGACAGTTTGTTAGAGCCGAGAATGACCAATAGTGAATATTTTCATCTGAGCTCAATGTCAGAGTATCTGCTGTTGCATGATGAAAGAAATTGAATTTCTCCTTGACATTTGCAACAAAGACCAGATCTTCGGCAACCTAAAATCTTGACAGGAAACAAGAGATCCAAATAAGTAAAACAAACATCATCACAAGGCATATAGAATTTGACCCAAATGTTCATTTCAGCCAATAGCTATTGCACGCTTCTAAACATTCTGAAATGCACTAATACTAAAATGAGCATGAGATAACGATAAGTAAAACAACTGTGCTGATTTGGTGACATTTGCATGCTGATATATATAGAGAGGGAGAGGCCACATAGGAAATACTTTAGGTAAGATACATAGTTCAATAAAATTTAGACATTCTGATTCAATGTGTGCTGCTATGACATGAGTCACTCAATCATTTGAAAACCCACTGCTTTTTTAGGTTCCAAGTATAGAACAAATACACACCGCTTTGAATGAGCCGAATTGCAAAACTCCTTGTGGAAGAACGGGTACCAGTACGATAGTCTGAAGAATGATTTGAAGAAAATAAAAGGATTGTCATTAATCAACTAGTACATCTTTATGAAAATGGCATGTAAATTCATGATTCTTCAACTAGGCAGTTATGTCTCAGCTGAGTTGGATACTGAACTAAGTAGCACACAAATGGAATGCAGAATCATTCATCCAGACATTAGAGCTGGAAATCAGACCTTTCACTTAGGTATAAAGTATGAAGGAAAAAAAAAAAAATCAAGACTAGAAATTAATACCTTGATAGCTGATGCAAATTGAAGAAGCCATTCATTTAGACACTGCAGGAGGAAAAGATTAAGAATATATATCATTAAAGAAAAAATTAATACTTCATAGCAATACTCTGTAGTTTCATGGAGAACTTATATCATTACATTAGAATCTCACCTCATTTTTCAACTTAGTCTGGAATTTACCAGTAAGAATATCCTCAAATAAAATCCAACAATGATCTCCAGTAAGAGCTATTTTGCCGACAGCCCTGACAGAGTAATCACAATTGTGGTTAGCATGAGCTTCCCGTTGCTTTCACGATCATAAAAGAGATTTTTTTTTTTTTCTGGTATACACGAGTACAAAACAAGCAATATAGCTGCTTATTTTTTCCTAACAGCCTAGATAGGTGATATTTTTTAAAATGCAAAGAGAAAGCACTATGCAGCCACTGCTTCAATAATCAATAATGATGGAATGTGTATAACTACAATTTCAATCATAATGGCTCAATCAGATAGAAAAAATACTGAACCTTTCAACCTCATGAAATTCTTGCCTCATCCAAGATTCATCTGCTTATAATTTTTCAACCGTATATATTCTCATATTTCTGACGAGCCACTCACTTTATGTATATATCGATGTACATAAATATTATGAACAAATATTAAGAAATACATGGTTTATAATTACTACCATAAAAAATATTAAAAAAAAATTATGCTTTTACCCCTCTCCCAATATGTACTTCAGACGAGACATTTCAGTCATGAGTAATCTAACAGAACTCTCTTCAGAACTACGTATAGTTTCACAACTTGAAGAAGCCACCTCCGTCCACATATTTTCCACAGCCTCATTGGTTTGCAAATCACAATAGTATCCGTCTTCCCAGGTCAAAGTCCTTGTGCAATAACAAGACGTGCAAAGACATCATAAGTAAAAAAATTTGAAATCCTAGTTTATTATTTGATGCAGTGTCAGAAAGCTTAAACCAATTACATATGTTATATGAATACTTTCTAAGTAGATTCATAACAAACAACAAAATAGTAACTGCAATGCAGCTAGCTTCCAATGTGACTAAAAGGATTATGATCTTAAGGAGTTAAATTGTGTCAAACAAATTGCATCCACAAACATAGAAGCTATTGAAGATGACCCATATGACCGAGAATTTTAATGAACACATGTAACAACAAATTACAACTAACAAGTTTTTTTCTCCACGGAGATATCCACAAGTCATCCAAGAATACTGCTCCAAGAAATCAAAGCCTCTCAAGCACAGTCCTTCTAGAGACAATCCGTGTTTATGTTTGTATGTTACAAAGTGCTAACGCTTCGGTCCTGTTTGGTTACTAGAATTAAATGGAATGAAATGGATTGAAAAAATAAAGACAAAAATGAACCAAATTGCTCTTTTCCTCATGGTGAGCATAATAAAACTCATTATTATATATTACAAACGTAGAAATCATCACTCTCCAAAAATCTTATGAATTATAATTCCCCACCGCATGAATTAAATTACCCTCCCTCTTATAAATGTGATCACCTATCTCCTTTAGTCATCTTATTTTTTTTAATCAATTCCATTCTAATAAGCAAACGGGACCATCAAGTTTTATTGTTTTGGCAATGCCTGTGTCAGTGTCCATGCTTCTTATATCAAAGCAATTATTATAAAGAATAGTCTTGCAAGGTGATCCTGAAGCAAAGTCAAAAGTGAAGTGATCTTATACACTAATTAGCTCTTATTATTAGAACCATTGACTTTCAACTAAAAAGTTCAGATTGAAGAACATGTTGAAAGATATTTATTAAAGGAACAGGAAATGTTATTCCTATTAGTTGATCATACAATTATCACAGCAGCACTATAAAAGAATCGTTATGTACTCCTCATATGACTAAATGAAAAGCATTTTCTCAGATACAAACATACTTTCTATTCTCTATATTTTAGTAATTTAGTAATTCCAAGACAAATTCAACTGATTCAACTAGGTTTCCAATAACAAATGAAGGACAAAGAAGCGTCTCAATAATCATAGAACAAAAGATCTTACATTGGAAAATGGTGATTAAGCTTCCAAAATACAGCATAATTCCAATGTGAGCAATCACAAAAGCTCTTCAGCAACTTCATCATAGAAGTGGCTTCCATCTATGGATCTTCCAAGGTGAAATATTACAGCAGAAACCCGAAAGCTGCAACTAGCTTCCCCTGTATGAACCTCGACCAGCTTGCTTGATCCTTAAACCCTTTCTTCTTTTAATCGGTGGTCCTGTTGCACCAAGAAGTAAAAATACCACCATAGCTTGTTCCCAGCTCAAGATTATGAGAAAATAAACGAAAAAAGCCGTCCTGTGATTATCAATAACGACTAGAAGCGTCTAGGGCTTTCACATTTCTTGGCATTCAAACAATTTCCAAGTGAACTCTTACAAAACTTTGGCCGCAGAGAAGCCTGCAAGAAGGAAAACACTAATATAATAAGATGACAGAAGCTTATACGGTAGGTTTGGTTACTGAAAATTTAATGGAAAACGAAAATGTGTAGGAAAGTGGTACTGGAGAGCAGTTTACGCAGCAATAAATAAGACCCATTGGAAACATCAAGCTCATTAAGCCAGAGTAATAGAACCAACACAAGAACCAAAACTTGTATTATGTTCCCAGCAACCGAACATCATTTTCTCAGTAAGAGAACCAACTGATAGGGAAGAAATGTGGCAAGAAATGTAGCAGAAACTAGGACAGGAGAGTAAGATACTGAGCAAACAACAAAACCCACTAAAGCCAGTAAGATTAGTCGAGCCAGAGCAAATGTAAAAACCAAAAGGAAAAAAAACCATCAAACCTTTTGCGTCATTTTCTCAGTTACCATACAGATATTTAAGTTGAGCTAGTCTGCACTACTTACCCACCAGCACTGATGAATAACCAAAGAAATTCACCATACATGAAAGTCCATAGACGTGCAAAGTGCAAACTACTAACAAGTGAATTCTGGCACTCAGATTGGTGGACTATCCAAAATCCAAAGAATCAAAACACCAAAAGAAAAGGTGGAAAAGAGGAGAATGCCGATTTGTCTTTTCCCCTCGATAATCTAGAACCAAAAAGACTTGAACCTCGAAGCTAACAGCAACCTTCTATATATAATATTTGCCATTGTCACCAGCCAACCACTCGATTTCTCGCTGTGTGTGTTGTTCCTTTGCGGACTCCAAAAAAAATAACACTAGAGTTGATAGGAGAGTGGAGTTCGAGGCCCTGACAGGGACAGGAGCTGCTCAGGAGACGCGAGCGAGCGCGTGGGACAAGGAATTTGAGGTGGTCAAGTGAATCTTCTCCTCGGGATTCTCTCATATTCCTTACATTCATTATGCAAATACCGAGCCAAGAACCAACAAAGTTGAAATACAGGTTGCCCACAAGAGGATCGCGATTTTCGGAACAGCATCAAAGGAATGCTTCGCTATGAATAGTCATATAAACCCTTCATTTCTTCCTAGCTCTAATAATTTAATTACAGTTTCTACTTTCTAGAAAGTGGTAACTGTTATTTGATCCTATAATTTTAATAATCCATTATAATTTAGTTTGTGATTTTTTATTCATTATAATTTTAATTCATTTTCAATTCAGTTTTTAAATTTTGTTTCAATATGATATAATTTTTATAATTTTAATAATTTAAAATACCAATCTTAATATTTTATAATATAAAATTTAAAATATTAAAGTTATTTCTTGAAACTAACATTTTAAATTATTAAAACTATAGAAATTAAAGACTTGTTTGGTTTCTATTCTTGTTTTTTATTTTTAAAAACCATCTTGTGATTCAATTTTTGAATTTTTTTTTACAAGAAAAGTTACAATAATTTTCAATTGGTTTTGGAATTTAAAAATATAATACTAGTGATGGTTGTAGGTGATTAATGTTGGTGATAGTTTATTATAGAAATTAATCAAATTAATTATATTTTTTAATAATTAAATGTAGTGTGTTATAAATATAAGAAAAATAAAATAAAAAACTTTAAGATGTTTTCATTTTTTTAATGAGAATAATTTTAAAAATAATTCAATTCAAAATACTTATTCAAACAATTTTTTAAAAAATTTTTGAAAATATAAACCAAAAAAGTCTTGAGTTGCATTTAATTAAAGTTTAAAAATTGAATTGTAACTGAGTTAAAATTATAGTAATTGAGGTGCACTAAGTTAAACTTTAAAGACCAAATGCTGAGTATTTTGACCAAATAATTGAATTTTTTCAATAAATTATGATTAAATTCTGACTTTTATTTATGGTGGAAGTATTATCTTTGAAAAATAGCAAGAAAAAAGAGATGGGACAGTGCAAGAAAAAAGTAGTTAGGAAAAAGGAAAAATCCTGAAGCTTAAATATTTAGCTCTTAAAGTAATAATATCCTTCAGCTAGTAATTTGGAGTGAACCTCTTATTTTGGACAAATGTATTTTGTCCTAATCTGTTTTGAAATATGCACTTCCTTCATTTAAAAATGTAAAATATTTTTAATCGAATTTTACTTCCTAATAAAGTAATTACATACATTTAAATTAACCCTATCTTTTCATATTTACCCTTATTAAATACCCTATAATAAATATGAAGTCATTATTAATAGGAATACTTTTGAAAAAAAAGGTAATGATTACATCTTGAAAGACTAAAAATACTTTACATTTTTAAAATTGAGTTCTTCAAAAAATATCTTATATTTTTAAACAAAATAAGTACAAGTTAGGAACATTTTTTGTTTTAATTTATCAAGATGTTCCAAACTCGCTCGTTTTTCACATCCTGTTATGCGAGATGAAAGTAACCTCAGGATGATGGGACTAAACTTGAGATGAGATAAGATGTAAAGTTGAAAATTCCATCTCATTATAGAGGTAAGGGCTATCCTAATTAATCTCATCCCTTCCATCCCATTGACACCTTGAGAATGGAATGAATCATAAATATGACCTAAGATTTGGGGTCAATGTCTATTATTAAGCTCATTTACATGTGTCTTCGTTTTGCTTCTATCTTAATTTGATTCTCTTCTGTTTTAAAGCTCATTTATGAAAGAGATTCGGCGCAGCGATACCTAAGTCAAGCTCTGCTGCTTCTGAATAATGATATTGGCATATTGAAGCTAGACATGTTTTTAGAGAAGGCATAATTTGTATGGAGATTGGTTAGCTAAATTTGGCATGTTAACTATGGTGTTAATTGCAGGTTCTTAGAGGAGCTTCCTAGCTAAAGAGCTCTTGTACTAGTTGTATCGAGATGCTAGTTTGGGCTTCATCCCTTTTCTTATTAAAAAATAAAAAAAAATCCTCAAACCTGCTCCCTCTTTTTTTATTTATAAAAGAAATTGTTATTTTTTTATTTTGTATATAAAAAATTATATTTTTCAATATTCATTTACTATAAATTTTTAAATTATTCATCATAATTTTATCATTGACAATCATAACAAACAATTAACAAAAACTTAATTAACATAATTAACAAAGGATATTTTAATTTAATTTTTTATTTTTAAATATAATTAATATGATTAATTAATTTTTTAAACTATGTGATATAATTTTTTCTCTTATAAAAAAAAGAGAAGGAGCAACATTTTGGATTAATCATGAGGAAATTAAATGGTCCACATTTTATTATATATTTTAGTTTAAATATTTGATATCCTTTATGCTCCCTCCAATTTTATTTATAAATTACATTTTAAAAAATATATTTAATTTTATTTATAAATTACAGTATAACTTTTTACATAATATTTAAAAAATATTTTTTTAAATTATCATTTGTGAAAAAGAAAAAATAATAAGACTTTATTTTTTAAATTTATTATATTAGAATAAATTTAAATTTAAATATATTTTTATTTTTATATTTTTTTATATTAATATTGAGGGGATTGATAAAAATAATTAATAATAAAATTTGAAAAAATATTGTGGATGAATATTTATTGAATATTTTCCCTTGAATAGGCAAAAAGATGCCTCAGCATTAATGGAGCCTGCTAAAATTTTCATCATTGCATTCGGGTGTGCATGTTTCTTTTCTAACGATTCCGTGTTAAAGGCTTAATGTTCCGCTGAACTCCATTTGACTTTATTTAAGAACACCGTATTTGAGTTTTATAGTTGAAAAACTTAAGTCAACACTTATTTAACTTTTTTTTTAAACGCTGTATTTGACTTTTTATCCTAGAGAAAACCAAAGTCAACACTTATCTAACTTTCATTTGACTATTTGATTAGCTTAAAAATTTTACTCCCTCTATTCCAAATTAAAATACATTTTTAAAAGAGTTTTTTTGTTTTAAAATATAGGCCACTTTGAATAGATTAAAGTTTTATTAAATACACCAATTTTAATATTATATTTTCCCTCTCTATAATTGATTTTTATCTTTTTTCTTTTCAATATATTAAATGATAGATATTTTTAAAAGTTTATATTTTTATTTTAAAAAAATAAGGTTGCTAAGTGTATTGAATAATATTTATTGATATGTAAAATTTTGCCTAAAAATGTCTCATAATTTGAGACGGAAAGAGTACTGTATTTTGCATGATTTTAAATTTATTGCATCAAAGAATATAAAATAAAACTTTCCATTATTGTCATTTGACACAATCAATGGACGATTTGATTGGCATAAAAATTTTATTATATTTTGCATGATTTTAAATTTATTGCATCAAAGAGTATAAAATTATTTGACTAGTCAACTTCAGCTCTCTCTGTTTTTTTTTTTTTTACCCGAGATTATTCAGTTTCACATTAAATAAATGTGTGGTGCAATGCCTCCTCGGTCACTAAATAAAAGTCTAATTGTTTAAAAACACACCCAAAAAAAATGTACCAAAATCTATGTACCATATAATTAAAAAGTAAAACACACAAGTCTAATTGTTTAAAAGGTTGGATATTTAAATGCATGTAAGATAGTGCCATGAGAGGTGATCGGAGAAAAATGGAATCGATGGGTTGGTTATTGGAGGCATCTTCATCATCAGCTTCGAATGCTTCAAAACATGTCGACAAGAACGAAGAGAGCAGGAAGATAATTGGTTGATGAAAAGCGAGAGGATGTAAAACAGCAAGAGACAAAAGATGGCGTAAGGAGGAGGAGGATGACTTTGCCGCAGTCATGGTTCAAACACAAAGCAGAAATGTGAGGGTGAGTCTTAATTTTTAGTTTCAGTTGGAATATTTTTTTTTTAAAAAAATATAACTTTAAATTTTTATATTTTACTTCAATTTTTTTATAAATCTTTATAATTTTTTTAATGTTTTAAGTTTTGACATTTTTATTTTTTAATGTTTTAGGTAAAACATCAAAAAATAAAAATAGAGAAACTTAAAACATTAAAAAAAAGTGTAGGGATTTATAAAAAAATTCGAGTAAAGTATAGAAATTTAAAATTATGTTTTTCTTTTTTTAATTACAAAAAGGACCATGAATCTTAAATTTAATTTTAGAACTTTGTGATCCTTAATTATGATTACCATTTTTTCAAGTCTTTAGTTGTGATTTTTTTTAAGGGGCTTTTGCATAAAGTCCATATTATATTATCAAACCAAATAAATAACTTAACATTTATTATATTTTATATCATAGTCAGTTTATTATATTTGTCAATGATATACTGTTATATATCAATGATAAATCTTTTTTAAATTTTTAAAATTTTAATTATCAACTGCTTATATATTAATGATAAACTATTTATATATCAATGTGAACCAGTTACACTCTCAATGTTTAAAAAATTTGGTTCATATTTTGTAGGCACAAGTTTTTTTTTTTGTCCGTAAGCCAATTTATCCTTCTTTTAATAAAAAAATCTGAAAATAAAATCAATAACCAATAAATAGGATTAAAGTTTATTTTTACTCTTAAACTTTTTTTCAAGGAACATTAGGCATCATATACTAATAAGTGAACTAATTTTTTTTCCCGAACTATTTTTTTAAGAGTAAAAATATCCCTTTATTAGTTATCAATTAACTCTGTTGTTTTTTTGCTAGTGTGGCATGTCTTTAATGCTAATTTATTTGTGAACTTTTTTTTTAGAAGTGCCAAAAATCTTAAAATTTTTTAATAATATTTATAAATTTTTATAAATATTTATAAATAATAATATTTAAAATTTTAATATTTTAATAATATTTATTAAATTTTATTTTAATAAAATTTTAAGGTGCCCAATGCCTTTGAAGAAAGAGATCAAGGACAAATTAAAAATAAATTAATAGATCATTAATATTTTTTGAATTATATTGATAGATCACTGATGGAAAGATATTTTTAATTTTTAAAAAAATGGTTAAAAAATTTGCCTCATTTACTAACAAGGATATCCAACACTCTTCTAAAAAAAATTAAAGATAAAAATGAATTTTAGCCTCCAATAAATGTAAATATGAAGGTTTTTTATTAGGGAAAAAAAAAAAAAGAAAACAATGAAAGGAGAACAAGAGGAGCGTAGGTTGTCTGGTTGTGTAGTGTACGGAGGGAGAACAAGAGGTTCGGGGGTGATGGAATTTTTAATGGAGAGAGAGACAGAGACAGTATTATTGGAGAGAGACAGTTCCTCCGCTATGGCATCATTCTATTATTCATTTCTTTGTTCGTTTGCAACTCTCTTCTCTCCACAACACACAACTGAATTAGAGCCACTTGAGTGCCCCGCCCTCCTGCCTACCCCCCACTCCCCCTCTCCTTCTCGTGCTCCTCACGCGCTGCCTTGCGTGGGCACCACCATTGTGGCATTATCCTCTCCTCCTTGGACCAACCAACCACTCTGCCCCATAACCTTGTCTTCTTCTCCCCCACTCCATGTGTCACCCGCTCTTCTCTTGCACCACTTCTTGTCCTCCTCCAATGTTTTGGAATCAACTTTTTAGAAACTTCCTAATACACGCCCATCTTTTTAATCCCTTTAACGACTGGGGACACCACTCACCTCAAACTTTGATTCATTGAAAAGCTTATTCTAAATACAATTGTATTTAAAAAAATTATTAAAATAAAATATACTTTTAATTTTTTACACTTTATACAATATTTTATCTTAATACTTTAATTTTATATAGTATCTTTTAAGTTTCTTAATTTTAATATTGTTATCAATGCAAAATTTTTACATTGACCTCTTACATATTGAGATATTAAGTTTAATTTTTTTTAAAAAAATAACAATAATTGATATAAAAAGTAATTATTTAAAACTAATGATGTTAAAGTAAGAAGACTAAAAAATATTTTATAAAATTAAATGATCAAACTAAAATTTTATATAAAATTATAGGATTAAAAATATATTTTTTTCAATTTATTATTAAGTTTAAAAGAATTGGTATTTTTCAAGTGTTTAAACTTGTTGGATTTCATGTGTAGGGCAAGGTTCCAATTGACTATTTGACTAATGAGTAATAAGAAACTAGTTATATAGTACTCCTTTCATTTTAATTTATAAGATATTTTTAAAGATAATTTAGTATCCTAAAATATAAGACACTCTAACGAAAATAAAATTTTATTAATTATACTCTATTTGTTAAAAAATATAAGGCATTTTTAACTAAATTTTAGCCCCCAATAAAGTAATTATGTACTTTTAAAATAATCTTATTTTTTTATATTTATCCTTATTAAACACCCTACAATAAATATAAATTCATTTATTAATAGGGACACTTTTAAAAAAAATACAATAATTACACCTCAAAAGACTAAAAATATTTTATATTTTTTAATATCTCGCTCATCAAAAAATATTTTATATTTCTTAATGGAAGAAATACTTGTTGTAATATTATCTTTCCATCCTTATTATATTTTCTCTCTATCTATTTAATGTTTCACAAAAAAAATTTATATTAAATGAAGAGTATTTTTAAAAATTTATATTTGTGTTTTTAAATAAATTATAAAGTGTACTTAATGAAATATATTAATATACATATTTTTTAAAAAAATATCTTATAAATTAAGATGAATGAAGTATTACTTCTAGATTAAAATAACTACCATTGGTTCCTTATAAATAGTTTCAAAGGTAGTATAAATCACCATTTAAGTTGAGCTGTAGCTTAGAGAAACATTTCAAAAATAATTATCAGGTTATGCACATAGATTAATAAAACTGTAAAATAATATAAAAATAATTAATATTTCATTGAACTCTCAAATTGAAAATTATTTAAAAGAAAATTAAAATTCCTAACTCTCGATATTTTGAAATGGAGAAAGTACATCCTTAGTTATTTACCATGTATTTGCTTTTTCAAATAACCACAAAAATATACTTCCTCTAATTCACTTTATTGATCACATTTTATAAGGGTGAAATAGTTTAATTTATAAGTCATTGCATTGAAAGTAATTTGTTTTAAATAAAATATCTAAACTGCATTTAAAAAGTAAGAGAGATAGAAAAATAATATTATATAGTTTATTTATTTTTTGAGGACTATGTTTGGAATTTCACTAATTTTTATTTCTTATACTTTTATTATATTAATATTGATGAGGTTGGTAAAAATGACTTATAATTAGGACTAGAAAAGTATAAGATAGAAGAAGTTTTTAGCACATTGTTTGCAAAGAGTAAACTTATTTATAAAGAAAGTAATTAATCCACCATTTCTCTTTGGCCAAAAGCATACACTCTCCATTCAAAAAATATAAAATATTTTTTAAAGAATTAAATGTTAAAAAATGTAAGACATTTTTAATCTTGTAAAGTGTAATTGTTATCTTTTTTTTTCAAAAGTGCCCTTATTGATAATGATTTTTTATTTATTATAAGATATTTAATAGAGATAAATATGAAAAGATAAGATTAGTTACAAAGTAGGTAACTATTTTATTGAGGATGAGATTCAGTTAAGAATATCTTATATTTTTTAATGAAAAGAATATATTATATATATCCAGCTGAAAATTGAGAGAAAAAATTGATAAAAAATCGTAATCGTACGTGGCTAATAAATTCAAAAAAGTGGCCGCTGAAGTAAAAGGTCGAAGTTATATACATGTGTCGTGTGATCGATGTGCAAGTGAAATTATGCCGTGGAAACAATCTTAGAATTGAAGCAAAAATGACTACGATAGGGTTGGTCCATGCATGATCCATGCGGGTGTAGAAAAAACCAAGAAGAAGAAGAATGATGATGATGAAGCATCAACAATCAATAATTAATAATAAAGTACAGAACAAAATATATGAGAAGTAAGTAGAACAAATCAGAATGTAAACGAGAAGTACGATTTGATTTCCTAATTGAGCAGGCAAAAATCACCATGCATGCATATTTCTATAAGTCTTTTTTTTTTTTTTTGCCCTTTTCCTAAAGCGAAATCACAGCATGTTTTCATGCATCTATGTCCCATTCTCATAATATCAGCATTATTTGCCACATGTTTGACAGTAACATATTAAAATCACCATGACACTAACTTGAAGGTTTTTTGTTGGATGTTTACGTGTAAGTGGGATTTGAACTAATATAAGAAAATTCATATAGAATAATATAAGTGGAGCTTAATCATTCATTGAAAAAATGAATGACCTATGAACTTGAATTTTGAGAGATTTTAAGTTTAGATACAGTATCTTCTCAATATTCTTGCCCATTTGTTATTTCCTCCATTTCTAGAAAGTCACTCTCCATCACTAACAAGGCTATGCTTGCTTGCATGCTACATATCATTTGAAACTAAAAAATTAAGTTGTAAATGTGAGTAGACTTAAAATAATATAAAAAATCTCACATCAAATAAAATTGAGTTTAATAATTAATATATAATAAAAAAATGAGTTATAAACTTGAGTTTTGATATTTTTAAGTTAATATAAAATGTCATTTTGCTACTCTTAATATCCATTTGTTCGCTCTCTCATTTTGTTTTCTTCCTGCACTTCCAAGCAATTGTCTATAAACAAGTAAAAGATAACATATTTCAGAGAAAATATTTTTAGAAATGATATGTTTAATAAGATTTAATTGGAAAATTAATTTTTTTCTTTTTCAAACAATATTAATGATTTAACTACATCCTTTTAAGTTTGATGTAATAGTTAAAAGTGACTTATATATACATAAGGAGTACATTAGATAAACTTTTTGAGTTCTATATCAAGTTGGAGAAGTATCTGGGGAAAAAAATTTAAATATTTCATTTAATTTTTAAATTTCAGGTACCATTAATAAATTATACGAATAATATGGAATTATGGATCGTTATCTAATTCTACAAGTAATATATAAACTCTAAGATTCAACTTAATTATCATGGTGAGTTTCACCAATTTATACTTCATTCAATTCTATTTATAAGTCACTTTTAACTACCTCATCAAAACTAAGGAGAGTTAGTTAAATTATTGATGTTGTCTAAAAAAGAAGAAAAATTCTCAATTTATCCTTATTAAATTGTTTGACTATGTAGACTAATTTTGATACAGTATAACCGAAATATATATTGGATATGATTTAGCATTAGTTTAATTTCTTTGTGATTGGCAGTTGACATTCAATCTGTAATGTGATATGATAATACAATTATAAAACTACCTAGGTTTGAAGGTGGACAATTTAAATTATTGATTTATTTTATAATTTCAAGTCTTTATGTTAAGTCATCGATGGAGCAATCTCATGCATGCTACTAATCGAAAAGAGATTTGATGATTTCAAGTTCACGGTGCAGTTTCATTAAATCTTTAAAGTTTTTGGTTTCGAGGCTCTGCGAGATGTATCTCTGCGGCATGCATGCACAATAAATTGATTGATTTAAATTTCATAATAGTAATAACACTATTAAAAAAAATTAAAATTAATGACAGAGAAATAGTGACAACTGAAAATGTCACTAAATATAAAAATTAGAGACAGAAGTGAAAATCTGTCACGACTTTATCAAAATATTTTAATTTAGTAAAATATTAATTTTTGTCAGTAAAATATTATAATTAATGATAAATTTGTGACAAACACAATATCATTTACTATTTTATCAAAATTTTTAAATGCAATGATATAATGTTATCCTTCACTAATATTCATTTTCTAAAACGTAATAATCTGTCATGTGAAAACTCAAATTTATATCATTAAATTATCAAATCTATTACATTTCAATAAAAATAGATTTGAAAAATTGTTAGTGGAATATATACACATAATATAATATAGTGTTTTTTTTATCAATGCGCATTAGTTTGTAAATGTTTTATCATTTGATATATAGTGATAAATTTTTAATATTGTCATCTGTAAAAGTTATATTATTAATACATTATATCATTATTATGTATGCATACAAATTATATATTATTTATTAAATTAAAAAAATTGTATGCTTGTGCACGTTATTTTTTTTATCAAATATTTGTATTTTTACATTGAAACGCATGTCATTAAGTATCAGTAATTTAAGAAAATGTTGAATATATTTAATTTGAAATCAATTAAATCAATAGTTATATGATTTTAAAATAGAAAAAATTTATAAAAATAATCATTTGAATTAAAAAAGAATTATTCCTTTTACCTTGTTCAGGTTGTGGCTTTTTTTGGCAAATTTTTTATGCATTAGTTTTTTTAAATATTAAAAATTCAACTAGTATATATTTATAATTTTTTGTTTAAAATATACACCCTTTAGTTCAAAATATAAACAGTTTTTCAATCTAATTTTTGTTCAAAATATAAAAAATTTAATAGTTTTAGAATTTTTTTATTTTTATCAATTATATTTATTAAACTCAATTTTTATGTGAATTTTATGAACTTCTCGCTCATTATTAGTAATTGAAATTAAGAATAAAAAAGTATTATATATTTATACGAGAATAAAATTTTTATTGGTTTGTAAATTATTTTTGAAAACTTCTTATATTTTGAATTGGGAGAATATTATACATAAGGTGTGTGTCCATACACACACACACTAAAATTTGAAGAATCAATTGGCAAGACTAGGAGATTATATGTAAAACGAATATGAGGTCCCCAGTTCAACCAAGAGGCACGCAACTTTTTCAAATTAAATATTATTCTCTCTGCATTACAATATAAAATATTTTTTAAAAGCATTGTTTAGTTCAAATTATAAAATATTAAATAATTTTTATAATTATTTTTTTAATTATATCTCCACTTTATTTATTACTCTTTTTAAAAAATGATGCATTAAAATGTTAATTATCATTATCAAGACACTTATAAAAAATATTCAATGAAAGTATAATTGAAAAGATGTAATTTTTCAAAAAATTAAGATTTTAACCAATATTTTTTAAGATCATAATATTCTTATTTTGGTTCGAAGGGAGTAAGTGGATGGATGGGGGAGGCACATGGATTATCGAGAGACTGAAGGAGAGTAGATAAAAGCGATAAATATCATAATAAGTTTTTTAATAATGAAATCAATAAAATTAATTAATTAAACAATAATGATAGATATATTTATTTTAGTAACGGATACATTTCTGTCACATAAATTAGTATAGTATTTCTGACAAATTCGTATCTTACTGATATCAATTTTTCTGATAGTGAAATTAATATATTAATCATGAAGTCATAATTGAATAATTTTAATTAGCATCACAATCAAATATAAAATTATATATGTTTTTGCGAGTAATTCCTAGCATTTGTGTATGAAGTAGAGCTCGTTGAACTCTATATTTGAGATAGATGAGTCATTATTGTCTGTTAGTATTCACTCAGACTCACTTGAAGGTATTAATATGATTTTTAGATATGGCACACACGATCACCCTTTTGTGGACCACTATTAGTGACATACGGAATCATTTTTTTGCAATGAAGGACGTTGAACTTCAGTAGACCAATAGCATTGCATTGATTTGTGTGGACATCCTTGCTAGGATTGCTGATTACGGGGATACTTATATCCTCTTTCATGAATCTGTTTTAGATTATATGTACTGAGCAATATTCTCACGGTTCAACCTTTGTCTAGATTTTTCAAACTTTCAAGTTTCGTCGTTTGTAACTCATTTAAAAAAAAAACAAAAGAAATAAAAGCCGTTTTGGGTTGGCCAGATCGAGAGCCCATGTAGAATGTTTTCTATATTGGGCTTTATCTTGTAAAACTGGACCCCACGTATTTCTTGCATAACCGAAGCCAAGTCTTAATTTGCACTAAATTAAGTAATTAACTACAATTTACTAATGCATTTACAAACTTTGAAAATAGAGGATAAATCAAAGGGATAAGCCATCGGTCACACCATTCTTTCTTTTTAATTTTGTATTACTTTTAATATTATTTTTTAAAATTTCCATTGGTGTGACCGTCAATTTCCAAAGTTTGATTTGTTTTGTCTTCGCAATATTCCTTTCCTGCCTCCAATAATTGTTTAACGGTATAAATTATTACTTCCCTCATTGCTTTGAATGCACACTTTCGTCAATCCTCATCCTCTACCCCTTTTCATTACAAGTCACTTTCAACTAAATTATTACCAGAATAAAAAACTCATCAACTCATTAAATAAATTTTAAAAATTTTACCAGAAGAAGAAACATAATATTCGATAAATCATATAGAAGCACCGAATTAAAATCTCCTTTCAATCATTTTCTAGGGATAAAATTAAAAAAACTAATTAATAACTCTATGTGACTTATGTTAAGACCAATAATTTTTTCTAGAGGACTCCTTATAATAGAAATATGAGAATATTTTTTAATTTTTATTAAAAATATTTCTTTTCCATTAATTTTTTGGTCCATTTGTGGCATCTCTCCCAATTTGTTTTTTAAAATTTATACTACCTCTAATCCTATTTATAAGTTAAAAAAAGAATAATTTTTTAGTTTTATTTATAAGTCATGTTATTAATTTTTTATCAAAAATTATTTTTTTATCATCCATTAAGTGTTGGTAAGAAAAAGCATTTATGTTTAATAAAAATAAAGTTAAAATTTTAATAAAATTTTAGATAAAGTTAATAAATTTTAAGATTTTCATTAGTCTTGTTAAAACAAGTTAAAAATGACTTATAAATAAATTTGAACGGAGTAAAGTTTGAACTTCCAATCTCGCTTAAAAGAATTAAGTCTCTTCCACTAAACCCATTCATTATTTTTTAC
Source organism: Prosopis cineraria (assembly GCF_029017545.1). NCBI lineage: Eukaryota > Viridiplantae > Streptophyta > Magnoliopsida > Fabales > Fabaceae > Prosopis > Prosopis cineraria. The sequence continues at coordinate 39,351,042 of NW_026555344.1, read as the reverse complement.
TTTTATAAAAATTTGTATGTAGAAAATTATACATAATTAAAATATTTGAAGCTCATAATAGATTTAAATCTGGTAAATGGTTTAAGTCTACTCACTTAATAGTATCTCACATGACACATTAATAATAAATTCAATTTAATTAATCAAATGATTATTAAAGATTCTGTCATGTAATACTTATAAAATACCAAATTTCAAGTTTTTGGATGGGATGAGTGAAGTTAAAGTTTCAAATCCGCTCAAAATGAATGTTTAAAAAGGTCAAAGAGTAATTTCAATAGAAAGATAAAATTGGTTAAAAAGATAGATTATTGTATATGGATGTGTGATGGCGGCTGCAGGTAAATGTTTTAGGAATTGAAGAAAATTAAAATAAAGGGAAATAATCAGAAACGCCAATTGGACCTTATCATCAAGAACTCTTCTTCTTCTTCACCTAACTCCATCCACGAATTAAAACTCAGGCGCACGCTGTTCTGTGTGTGTGAAAGGAATAGAGGAGGCCTTATCTCTGTGCTTTGAAGGTAATATATTATATATTAATGTTGGGAGGCAAGAAACTGACACATGCTTATCTTACATATGACCATCAAAATACTAAATTCTAACCTTAAGAAAACATGCATCGTCCTCCTGATGGCGCAACCCGTGACTTCATCTACGATTCAGATTATCAATGGAGTTGGTATTCATTATAGGATCATCGTGATCCAACCATATATCATATATCACATATCATTCAATTCACACTTCTAATCTCATTCTTCATGGCTCTTACCATAGATATTGCAGTTACAATTTTTACAACTTAAACGATGTATTTTAATCCTTTCCTTTGTCGCATGCACATGTAACTTTTGAATTATGCGAATATTAGTATGCATATGCATATGTGTGTGTGGATATCGGTTTATTTTATCGTGTTAGATGTAAAGACATTATAACGTTCTAATATGCTAACTCAATTCAAAGGATTAACGCACCTTAAAAATTCTAATAAAACAAACCTAATCTCCAATATAACGTGTAAAGTATACCAAAATTTCTGCATATGAATATACATATACTATTAAATACATCAATGCTGGCTTTAAGTTTATGGAACTGCATGGATGTCCGCATGTCTTTCTCCCAATCCTCTGGCGGTCCTAGCTTATGTTGTATCAAAGTAATATTGTATCATAGATATAAATATACACTCATCTTTTTTGTCCTATTTTTACAAGTTACTTTTAATATATTTTATTGAAATAAAAAAATTTAAAACTCATTAACTCTATCAAAACATTTAATAAATTTTTAACTTTATTCATATCAAATATACATGCATCCTTTAATAATATACTTTGTCTCATCAATATTTAATGGCGAGCGAACAAAATTATAATAAAAAATCAATGACATGATTTCCAAGCAAAACCAAAAAAGAAAAAGAAAAAGAAAAAGAAATTCTTTTAGTGGAGACACACAAATAGATAGCTTAAAACGATATGAAACAAGCAGGCACGTTCAGTACGCGGTTTAGGATAAAGAAATTTCAACATATGCGTTATTATGTTGTGGGCTGCATAAGTTGAAGGCTAAGATTGATGATTAACTTGCAAGATTTTACTTGTTCGGGCTGTTTGGCTCTTACTATTTATTCTCTGACTATATTCCATAAAAATGAAGTTGCGTTGAAGGAGTTGTTAGCATGTGGATTTTGAAGTTAAGTTTTGGTTTTATAGTTCAATTATGTATGACAGTCCAAATTGAATCGTTCATTAAGACAGAGACCGCCTTCATTTTACCTTCCTAGAATTTCTCATTTTTGACCTTTGCTTTCTCCTTCTTCTGTCCCATTTTGACCCTTCTCTTCAGTGACTTCATCGTCATTAAATTTGAATATTATATGAGTTCAAGTATTATTTATTCCAAATTTTCAAAATAATTTAACAAAAAATTATTAAAATTAATTTCAACTCTCTAGAAATGGTGATTGTTTACTAGTTGCTTGCATAATTTATACTTTTCACGGCAGAGAAGGGGAGACTAGCAAGAGCTTTTTGGAATTTCAATTTTTTAAGTATTATATAAATGTCATACATTTTTTTTTTTCCAAATTCATGCAAACTATGTTACACGTATGTTTTTCGGTCTTGGCTCCTTTCATGACTAAATCTTTAATTGTTCTACTTCTGGTTATCAAAATAGGACCACAAATAACCATGTTAATTCAATATTTTTACTATTTTTAAATCTATATATACTCCTTTTGTTCAAAAATATAAGACATTTTTAGTCTTTTAAAATGTAATCATTGCCTTTTTTTCAAAAGTATCCGTATTGATAATGACTTTATATTTATTATAGGGTATTTAATAGGGGTAAATATTAAAAGATAGAGTTAGTTAGAAAGTAAGTAATTACTTTATTGAAGGTGAGATTCAGTTAAAAATACTTTGCATTTTTGAATGAAATGAGTGTATATATATATATATATATATATCAGAATTAACAAAAATAAAAATTTCTCCCCTTGGTAATAAATGGTCGAAAAGATAAAAAAATATTAATATGATTCATATGAAAATAACAATACTTTAATAACAATCAAACTTTCTGGTGTTGATGGATCACAACTATATATGCACAGACACACAATAAATATATATATATATATATTCATTATAAAAAAATAACTTTTGACTATAATTTTTAGCGGTGATCAAAAAGTTAATGTCAAAGGTTGCTGCTAAAAATTAATTTTTGTGGCAACTTTTTAAAGTTGCTGCCAAAAATAACTTTTAGTCACAATATTTTGTAGCCGTAAAAATATTTTTATAAAAATATTTTAAAAATTTAAAATAATTTATATTATTACTTTTAGAAGAAAAATTTGTTGTCTCTAAAAGTATTTTTTAAAAAATTAAATATAATTTTAAAATATATGAAACAGTTTATAAAATTATTATTATAAAATATTTTTATTAATTATTTTAAAAATATAAAATTAAATAAGATTATTCAAAAGATATTTATGAAATTAATTTCTCATTTTATATATAGAATGAGAAATAAATAACATATAGGATCAAGAAGCAAAGCAAATAATAATGAAGATGTGTTAAGTTTAATTATTAAATTATTTTTTAATTTTGTTATGAAGAAAGGAGTTAATAATAAGATTTTTATAACACGTTATTATTAAAAATAATATAAAATTATTTAAATTTGCCTTATTGTTGTGAGGTAGAGAATGATTAGATGTTAGCTAGCTAGATCAATCATATTTAAGATCCTTATAATTATTTTACATTGTAAAAATTATTAGTATTCATTAAAAATTTAAAATTATTTAAAATGACTATTAACAAAATTTATATGGTTAAAATTAATTTTTATTAAAATATTTTTTAAAAAAAATGAAAAATTGTTGATAATTTTTTTTAATAAAAGAAGAGGAAACATTTAACTTGAGAGAAGATATAAATTTAATCATTTATTTAATAATTTTTGAGAAAAATATGGAGAAAATAAAAGTAAAAGATATTTAACATAAAATCATATGATACATATTTATAAATAAATGTAAACTTAATTATTTTCATTTACAAATAAAAAATAAAAAATGGGTTAAAATGTTTATAAGAAAATCATATAATATTTAAATTTTGTTTTATTTTAAGTTGATTTCCCTAATAAAAATAATATTTTCTAATAAGAAATAGTATTTATTAAAAAATATAATATATACAGTCATATAAATTATTTTACCATATTAATAATTAAAAATAAATAATATATATATATTTTAATAATATATTATTTGATATGTGTGTATGTAATTAAATAAATAATATTTAATTTTACATATAATAATTACAAGTATATTTCAATTCAATTGATAAAAAATGATAACTTAAAACTTCAAAAGTGGAGATTAAGGGTTTAAATTTTAGCTTTAACATATTCTATAATGAAAATGTGATGTGGCACATATTGACGACGTGGCATGAGAAAACACACATGTGGTAGGATAATGTGATATTAGATGACTCTTTTATTTTATTTTTTTGTAAAAAAACTTTTGTTACTATTAAAAATAAATTTTTAACAGAAAAAAACTTTTGATATTGACAAATGTTACCATTAAACGTATAATTTTATTGATAACTACGTTTATCATCGTTAAAAACTATTAATGATTAAACCTTTTTGTAGTAATTTTTTGACGGTGAAAAGTTTAGCTGCAAGTTTTGAAAGTCATTTTTTTATAATGTTAATCATGAGTAGTAATGATTAAATGATAGAAATTAAAACTCCACTGACGACCATTAGCAACGCAACAAGCAAAAAGATATGTGTCGTGTATTTTAATCATGTGTGTATGTGTTTTTTTTTTAACATTAATTACGTGTCATTAATATATGTCATTCTCAAAATATATAGAAGCATATATTCTCTCCATTAAAAATTATGAAGCATTTTAAACTAAATTACACCTCAATAAAGGAGTTAGATAATTTTTAAACTAACATTATCTTTTTTTTAATATTTATCTCTATTTAATAAAATATTTTATTTTAAAATAAATATAAAGAGATTTATTTATTAGGAACAATATTGATAAAACATATTAATTATACCTTAAAATACCAAAATGCTTTCCATCTTTGAATGGAGAGAGTATTAATTGAAACTTCTCATTTTTATCTTCATATTGTTTGATTATCTAATATCTAATAGTTTTAATATTTACGAATTACGATACATGAGATGATATTAATTAGATTCATTTATTTACATCCGAATTTTTATTTTTTATTTTTTATCCAGTTAAAGATTGCCTTCATTTCACAAGAGTAATTGATCTATATTACATAGTAAAAACTCATACCAATAACCAATAACCAATAACAATGCGTTGAATCTACGTTTAACAGTTATTTTTTGGGCGCTGCTTGTTTATTCAAAAGCGTTACCCAATCATTCGATTCTCCACATTAGACACGAGAAACATCATAAAGCTAAAAAAAAGGAGGGTGAAATAATTTCAAATGGTCGATTATTCAACCAAAACAGGTTGATGATATGCGTATTGCCATCATTTTGGCGTGGACAATATGCAAAAAATGATTAATTAAATACTTTCCATAATCTTGCATAGATTCAATGAACAATTAATTATTAATAATTCAGCCACCTTACTTAAAAACAACATCTAAACCAACAAACCCCGTTTAATATTAAAATTTAAAACCACGACAAATGAATGAGAATAAATCAGTGATCTCATTTCCAAATAGGCTACAGAGCTGGCCGGCTATTCTTGTTCTAAAAGCTCTAAACCATCCAACCAAATCAGAAAAATTAACATATAGAGTAAACCTTAATGAAATATAAACAAACATAATTTATATTCATGAATGTGCATGTAATAACTGCCTGTTAAATATTCAATACACTCCCTTCATTTAATTTTATAACATATGATATTTTTTTGATAAAATTACATTTATCAATGAAGTTCATTAAATACAGTTTACAATTTCAATTTTTTTATAAATTTTTAAAAATACCCTTTATTAATAAGAGAGGGGGAATGAAATTTATATAAAGAGTGAAATAATAAACCTTATTTTTCTTTCTCATATATTTTGTGATATCAAATAATCTATAAAAAAATATGTTATAAAATGGGACAGGGGTATTGAATAAACTCTAATCTAATTCTAGACTTAATGATTAATTCTTTTAAGATTTGATCTCCATTGGTGTACAGTTTAAATTGAAGATATATTATTCTACAATAAAAAAATAGAAGCTCTAACTAATTTAAAAAAGAAACAATTTTTATAATGAATAAATAATTTTTTAACTGTGCCCTGAGTATAAATAAAAAAATCCCATTAAAAAAATGTGATATATACTGTATATAAAACAGAAGGTCAAGGACTCAAGGTGTTCAATATTGTGTGCTAAGAAGATAAACTTGTGGGTTTGCGGTTTGCGCATAGCTTTCAAGGGTCTTCGTGTGGGTTTGAGTTGAAAGATATCGTCAATAGCTGTATTCCAATAAGGCAATAACCCTATCTATCACTCCACGTCATCTTCTTCCTATATTATACCCTCAATCCCTTCCCTTTTCTCTCACCTTCAATCCCACTCAGTCAGATACCAAACTTCATCACCTCTCTCTCTCTCTCTCTCTCTCTCTCTAGAAGATAATAATCCACCAAGAAAATGGAGGGTCTGATTCCATTTGTGTACAGAGCTTTTGTCCAGTACAAGAATGAAAAAGAAGGGCCCTTGGGGTCACTGTTCAGCGAGTCACCTTCTTATTCTTACATGAGACTTCCCGCCGGCGACTCAGGTAGGTTTCAACCCTCTGCTTCTGCTTTTCTCTCCGACTATGGCTTCACGTCTGCATCTTCGTCTTCTTCTAAGTCCGCTGCCTCTGCTGCTCAAGTCCTGACGTCTTCTGGGGTTCAGTCTCCACGACGTCGTTTGACTCCTCGTCGAGCTTCTGCAACAAAATCTGTAATGGATTCTGATGATTTATAACTGCATATAAAAAGGGACTTGGTCAAAGTGTTGTTCAAGATTGTCTTTGATTTCTGAAATCGTACGTCGATTCCCAAAAGGGGGGGTTCTTTCGATGTAAGAAGCATGTGTAAGATGTAAATATTATGGATTTATGGGGTCTGAATCATCTGGTGTTTAAGAAAAGTGTTTGCGTTTCCATGGCCGAAGGGTCTGTAAAAGTACAAAGTATGGGATTTTTGGCTTTAGTTAGTTAATAAACAAAATGTATTTGTTTTCATGGGCAAAGTGGGTATGAAAACCTATGACTTTATTGAATAATTTATATGAAAAGATTAATTTGTTTGTTGTTTAATTTACTTTATGTTCAGAGTTCAATTCTTCCTTTTTGATCAAAATTAATGCGTGTTCGGAATTTTTTATCACGTCTTCTGTTTTAATTTCGAGATCACAATTTATATCTCTACTTCTCTTGCCTCACATTCACTCATTTGGACAAAAAATATTTTTTATTGTTAGATTTTGAAGTGAATTTGAGGTAAGACAAAAATTGGAAAAAAAATTACAAGATTTTGTGCGAGTTTAAAGTGAGCAAAAATAGAAATTTGCAAGATAACTATAAAAGTATAATAAAAAATAAAACGAAAATATAAAATGATAAAACATAAAATTGAAAGGATAAGTTAACTCATTAGCCAAAAAAATTTTATGTCCAAAAAATATAAATTAATTTTTTAAACATTTGAAAGCATGGTCTGACTAGAGTGATATACAAAAAGTTTATCATTAATATATAAAAAAATTATATCATTGATATATATATAAAGTTTATCGTTAAAAATTTAGAAGAGGTTTATGATTAATATATAACGGTATATCATTAATAAATATAACAAACGGTTATAATACAAAATATAATAAATGTTAGATTATTTACTTAATTTAATTTTATAATATGAGTCTTATATGGAAAAATTTCAAATTGAAACTGACAAAACTAATCGTACAATACAATAATTTCTTTTTTTTTTTTCATAATAAAGAGTATAATTATGTAATGAGAGCTCTAGCGATCAAGAACAACTTAACATTTAGGCGTAACTAACGAATAAAGTGAACTCCTTATACTTAAAAAAAAAAAAGAATAAAGCTAAGGGAACTCAATCAATGCATATATATTTATACGTTAATTAGAAGCTAATAATCATAGATGAAGGCTGTGTTGTAAGCTTTGAATAGGATGATGCATGATTCAAGGTTTGTTGTGGGAGCTTCCAAAGAAATCTAGTCTTACAAGAAACCTCCATTTTTATATTCTTAAGATATTATATTGTAAGGGAGTAAAATTCAATGTAGAAAGAAATTAAAGGCCAGTATTTTCACTATTTGGTTTGGTGGAGTTGGAGAGGTCGGCTACCTTTAAATATATAATATTTGTTTGTTTCTCCAAATCCTTTAAATATATAATATTTGTTTGTTTCTCCAAATGATCCATTGGCTGACAACGTTCAACTTTCAACTTTATTTTATTCAAAAAATTATGTGTTTAATCATACCTTAACTAATGAAACATTCAAATGTCCGAAGAATTTACTCCTTATATATATATATATATATATATGATATTGTTATAATCTAAATTATTATAAATATAAATGTCAATATAATAAATTTCAAATGTTTACCAAAATAAAAGCTTCAAATGTAATATATATATATATATATATATAATAACTTCTTTTGAGAGTCATGTGGTCTTATATTTAATTAGAATAAACTCATTTTTTTGCATAAAATTTAAAAATCTTGACTATCTATATTTCATAAACAACGTGACGTTTTATAATTTGCTGATGAAACGCCACCCTTAGCTTTCTGGAAACAAATCACTCAAACAAACAGGAGTGAATAACCATTTGCACTTGCATAAAGGTTAGGTAACATTGTTCACACTGTTTCCTGTAATTCTATGGATATATTGATTGTTATTTGACATCTAGCCCAGTAGAATATAAAGTCTTTTTTAATATCTAAATTCAATTGCTAATATCCTTGCAATATGAATAATAATATTAAATAACTATGCAACGGTCGAGCCCATATGTGAAATTCGCATAAAATTTTTGAGATAATATATTTTGTTTTATATGATAATCTAACTAAATTCCTTAATTGTCTTCTTCCCTAAGCTCAATGCACAAGTTTGTCTCTCGGGGTTTCCAGATATTTTTGCTTCCAAGCCACATCACAACGTGTGGTAAAAGGAACCTTGCTTTATCTTGACCCTCAATATTAAGTTTACTTGCAGAATAAAATGAAGATTTTATGGTCTTGCATAACAAGAAAGGAAATGCGTGCTTTATAAAGATGGAAGAAAATAAAATTAAATAGTTCTATAGGTTCTTATGAAACTAAATAAATGAAGTGGACAACGCATAAAAATTATGATCTATATATGAAGAGTTAATATAACACAAAATTTGTAATTACTAAAGAACTCAACTATAATTTATAGCTTAATACTACGAATTCTGTTGAGAATCTGAGAGTTCAAATTGTGATAACTGATTTCTGGTAACTAGAAAGTAATTTGTGTATGGGTCGCTCACACATGCTGAAGCATACACATACTAATAATACAAATATTTTGACATGCATGATTAACAGATTCAGTGCAAATATACCCCGTTTTATTTCACAGTTTTCTTCATATTTTTTAAACGGAAAATGGCGAACTAATTAAACTGCATTTAATTTAATCTGAAGAATCACAATCTCTCAAGGGATGGAGCCGGAGACTTTCAAGACTGTTAATAAATGAGCCCAACGCACAGGCGGCCAAGTCCAGACAAATTGAGGCCCAAAAGCTTCTCAAATAAAGTAGCCCACCTAATGCAATTTGTATATTCTTTACAATTGTACATTTGTTCTTATTTGTAATGGCACATGGCACATTCTTGTACTTAGGGTTTTTTTTTTCCCTAATCCATATAAAGAGATAAAGGTTCTCGGGCCCCATATGCCACTTTTTGATATCACCTCTCTCGTCATTTTATTATCTTGGCATTAGAACTTACATAGGCATGCTGCCATAGTTGACTCCAGCTCTTAAAATATTCTAAAAACTCCTATAATTACTCAAAGCTAGCTAATTACCAAACCAAAGGGATTTATAGATAAAAAGTAGAGTCGGGAACAAGGATCGAATTTGGAGGTTCTATTTAAATAAGAGTTCAGGCTTTAAAAATTAATTTTTTTAAAGTAACTGAGTTTAAGGGCCTGATCTTAATAAGTTTTGTAAAAAAAAAAAAGCTCAAGCTCAAGCCCAAGCGGCCTTTTAAGCCCTGTTATTCTATTTTTTTTAAATTTTTTGTGAAATGCGCATTTGATTGGTTTGAAGAAGGGACCCTGTTGCTAAACCCTAATCACTCAACTTTCTAAAACTTGCGATCGCCTCTTGCTTCTCCTTGCTCGTCTCTCCCTTACCACCTCACACCCTCAACCACAGCCAGTCAACTACTCAACCTCATGCCTCTCGTTCTTCATCTCTCCCTAGCCATCTTGCATCTTATCTACATCTCGTATCTCGTTTCTTTAACGGACCAGATTTTGCTCTCCTTCTCAACTTTCACATCTATGAAAGTTGATTCTACTCTTACAAAGTTAAAAAAAAAATCTCTTTTAGTGACTTATGGGATTGGCTAAAGTGATGAAGCAATCTTGCTAGAACAAACTAGGGAGAGAAATCTGAGATCAATTGGAATTTTTATGGTGGGGTGGATTTTGATCTTAATATTAATTTTGTGGGTCTTGAAACTTAATCCTTCATGCATGTTGTCTTGCTTAAAATTCCAAGCTTACTTTTCAATTGCTTTACATTCTATTTTTAGATGATGATGAGGAGGATTTAGATTTATATTAATGAAGATTTCAATTTTCATCTTAAATTTAGACTTTTAAATCTTTACTGAATTTTATGTGAGATTTTAATTTATTTTATGTTGAATTTAGATTTTTAAATCTTTGTTAAATTAAAATGTTGGATTTTTTTTTCCTAAAAAAAGGGCTTATGGGCTTAGCCCTGAGCCCTGCTGGTAAGGATTGGGTTTTAAAATTAAGTCAAATTTTAAGTAATCGAACTTTAAGGCCTAAGCTCTTAAGGGTTAGGCTCGCTCGAATTCCCGTCTGTAATAAAAGGTACCCCAACCACATATGCTTGTTGAATGAAGCTATCTATAGACTAAAGCAAGAACCCAAGGCTTAGTTTGAGAGATTGAAAAATATACTGTTAAGCTAGAATCTTACCCATTCCAAGTATGACAACACCTTATTTTTCCTTAAATTGAAGAATAGTATAATCTTTTGCTCGATATATGTGGATGATATTATTATTACTGGGAATAATCCTCATATGCTTGTCGTGTTTGTTAAAGAGTTGAATGCATTATTTCCTCTTAAGGATGTAGGTCATTTATATCATTTTTGTAAATGATCCTAAGAGAGGGTGAATTAAGCTAATTAAAAATTAAAGTAAATTTGTAGAAATAACAAGGGAAATGTAGGAACAATATCACCAAACACAAAAGATAGGAGAGAAGAGCTTTGCATAGATAGTTTGTCCTAATTTGACTCCTATCACTTGAGTTTATATCTAGTTTTTATGAATCTCTTGAGATTTCTAACTATATCATTAAGATTAAACCAGGCTCTTAGTTACCTAAATATATTAACAAACTTCTTAACACGTCTAAATCTCTCTTCCTTACAAAGGTAATGCTAAAACTCCTTAAACTCTTTGAGCTTAAGATCCTTTGTTTTGATAAAGAAAAACAGGAATAAATAGAGTATGTTCAAGAGTGAACTACTATTATTATAAACTCTTTTTATGAGTGAATATGCAATCAATGTATCTCACAAACAATAAATATTTCTCAAAAGGTTGGTAAAAATGAATGCACAATAATGATAGAGTTTCATTCTTGTTGTCTCTTCTTCTCTATCTTCATTGTTCATAATGAACCCATTTATAGTTGAGAGTCATAATGATCTGTTAGACTCATTAATCTTCCTATTGGATGTCAGTTACTCACATCTTCTTCTTTTCTCTGAACTTTTCTGGATACATGAGAGTTTCTAAGTTTTCTGTGGTAGTTGAAGCAATGTAACAATACATTATGGTAGAGGTTTCTCTTGACGCAACGTAATGGCTATAAATATTAAATGCTCTAATATAAGTAGGTGAAGGTTTATACCAGTTTTGTAATTTAGCATGGGTGTTATGAATTAAGAAAGAGTCATAAAGAGTTTGATCAAGAATCATTGTGTTTAGATAGATTCTAAGAAGGTTATAGAGTGAACACAATTAATTGTAGATGAAAGGAATAGCTAAGAAATGAATTTCGAAGAGTTTAAGATTAAATTTGTGAAATAGAGCATGAAAAAGCAATATAGTATTGGTGCTGTGAAGAGGAAAAAGATAGCACACAGAAAAATAGCATAGGTATTGCTCTAATAGTACTGAAATTAAGCTTCTTCATAAATGACAAAGATCTTTACCATTTTTATGGAAATATCATGATTTTCTCAAGAAGCAAGATAGCACGGGTGCTAGAAGGAATAACACAAGTATTAAAACAATTAACATAGAGTTCCTGAGAGTCAAGTTAAAAGAAGTACTGATGCTATGTCAGTAGCGTATGTGTAGAGAGTCTTGTAGGATAGCACCAGTGCTATCAAGTTAGCACATGTGTTAACTTAACTCAGAAAACTTCTGACAAAAGAAACTATTAGTGTTTTAAGCAATAGTATAGATGTTATCAAAGAAGTACAAGTGATAAACGAGAAATAAGAGAATGAGATAAGGAATTTTAGAAAAGAAAATTATGGAGAACATGAGTAACTTAGGTGCTAAGTGAATAGTTTCAATATTAAAGGCACAAAAGTTAAGTCTTAGAGTAGATAATGTGAAGCAAATGATCGATGGCATTGGTGCTATAAGCACAATGCCGACACTAAAGGCACTTACGCAAAAAGAAAATTCTAGAAAGAGATTTTTAACACAAAATTCCTCTAAAAAACTTATACAAGGATACTTAAGTATTTAAAAGGCATATTTAAGTCAAATACTTAACCAAGACATGATTTCTTAAAAAAAGGGATGAGGTATTAGAAAAGAATTTTGGCACACATGATTTAGAATTCAAAACCTACTTTTTAAGTAAATTACAATTCAATGTTTTGTCAATTAGCTTAGTTATAATTAAATAACCTATGAAACACAATCTTCTCTTAATTTTGTAACAATCAAAATAAGGGTTCAATAATTTTCTGGGTATGGAGACCTATAGAGATATTACTAGACAGTATTTTAAGTAGAAGAAGTATATACATGAGCTTTTGAGAAAGTGAAGTATGGAAAATTGTTCACTTATGCCAACACCTATAGTTGTCATACAACCTTTCAATCTATTATGGCATTCCTCTATAGAACCATACGCTTTACAGAAAAGCTTATTGGTGATCTATAATATTTGGTGAATACAAGGCCTGATATTATGTTCTTTGCTAACAAACTTAGTCAATTTCTTCAGAGACCAATAGCAAGCAATGGCAAGCTATTAAATGATTATGTAGATATTTGAAGGGCTCTATAGATCTCACTTTACATACCAGGCCAAGTACTTACTTGAATCTTTAAGGCTTTTCTAATGTTGATTAGGCAGTCTGTGTGGATGATAAAAAGTCAATTGGAGGTCATTGTGTCTTCTTTGGTTATTTCTTAATTTCTTTGCCAGGAAAGAAACAAAGGGTAGTCACCAAGTTGAGTATGAAGTTTAAGTATAGGTCCCTCGCTTATCTTGCTACTGAGCTTGCTTGGTTACGGTTGTAGATTTTTGAAATTGGTTTGAAACTCAATCAACCCCCCTAATTGCATGGTGCAATAATCTAATTAAGTGCTATTGCTATAGCTTTGAACCTAGTTTACCATGGAAGAACAAATCATATAGAATCGGATGTGCACTCTGTCAAAGATAGAGTGATATATCAGAGCTTAATAGTTTAGTATGTTCCCTCCTCTTAGAATGGAGCAAACATTTTTCATAAAGGCAATGACACATTCTCTCTTTCTTTCTCTCACAGACAAACTTGACCTTTCAAAATCTCCAGGCTCTCGTTTGAGGGGGCATGTCAACATGTTAACAAATGAGCTCTTGAGGCCTAAAAATGTCTCTTGTAAAGTAACCCATTTGATGTAATTTGTATATGAGTTAATGTCTTCAACTATACTCTTAGGATCACCTAGTGTCTTATACTTTTCTTTAGTCTATTCTTGTCCTTAAGCTCTTAAAATCAGGTCACCCAATGTCCTACCATTAAATTGAGGTCGACGAATGTTAAGTAAGGCAAGTGGGTCCCGTAAATTTGCATAGGTGGCAATCTAGTCATAGAAATTTGACTATGTTTTGCCACATGTTGTGCCATGCGGGAGAGGGCTATATTCTGATTATCATAGAAGGGCAAGAGTGTAGTTATCAAAATCCACATACTCCTCTTCCTTCCTCATCTCTATCGATTTTTCTATACCTTCAATCTTGGGAGAAAAATCCAAGCCCACAAAACCTAGACTCTAACTCATCATCTCACCCTCTCTCCCTTTACCTCATCGTCTTACCCCTCCACCTAGTCCATACTTCCAATCCATGGGTTAGCTACTTGTGTGATTAAGTTCAACGGAAGAGTCGAGATCGTGAAGGATTCAATGATGATTGTTACCCTCGTCCATGGCTTCACTGATGAGTCCAACAAGTTTATGCTTCTCATCGTTGTTCATTTCACTAAGGCCTTTCTGCTCTTTGATCGCCATCAAGTTTGACGCTCCCTCCTTCACTCAACCTGCAATTTGCCGACCTTCAAGCTTCCTCCTATGTAGCACGGATACTTCAAAAAAATAAACGTACCCGTATCCGATACGTATCCGATACGATACTTGTAGGATACTTCTACATACGTATCCCATATTCTAACATTTGTTATATGATTTTTTTTCAATAATTTTTTACTATATCACTTAAAAACTTGAAAAAACACTTAATATTTTAGTTAATTACTATAAATATCCTTATATTGCTTTAGAAATTCTTGTTTAAAAATCAAAATACCTATACTTACATCATAAAATGTTGAAATATACATTATAAATATTCTCGTACCCGTATCCTAAAATTTTGAAAATTTGCCGTATCCCCGTATCATGCTGTATCGTATCGGATACTCGTACCCGTATCTATGCAACCTAGGCTTCCTCCATACTCAAAAGGGAAGTAGAATCAGGGGATTATGTTGGATCTTTTAGGGGAAGGAATTTTTGTGGTCTGGGTTTTTCTCCTTATCACACCTTCTTCAAGACGGTGAAGCAAATCTATGTTTCCAGACTTCAACCTCCAATTTGGATTTCTCTCCACCTTGCGCCATCTTCAACTTTGTCCAGTCAACCTTGGCAACCCCGCTTCTTCTTCTTCATCCTCATCATTCATCAACCATCAGAGACATATGATCCAAACCAACAAAAGCACATTGTGCTCTTCATTAGCACTTGGGCTTTGACTCTGTTCAAGGATTTGTTCTCGATTTGTTAGATTTTTCTTATTTCTCTTTGATTTTTATATTGCTATTTGGATAGATTGGTTCTGGTTGATTTTTTTTTTTGGATTTTTGTTTATCGGCATATTTTGAAATTGGTTGTAAATGGCTAAGTTTTCTCTGTAATTTACACTATTTGTCTTGGGATAGATTGGTTTTTGGTTTTATTTTATGCCTTTGTTTGATTTTGATTTCTAGTTTATAAGTGCCAATTTATGCTTTAGCATGGGATGATTTTTGTGTTTAGATAGATTGGTTCTAGGTTGAGATTTGTTTTGGGATTTTTCTGATTTCTCTTCATCGGCGATGAGACGCTCTCTATGGCTTTTTGGTTTGAATTTCTGCCAATTCATGTTTTCATGGCTTATGCGTTGCTGAGGCTGACAGGGGAGATGTAGTAATTTTTTAAAAAATTTGAGTCATTTGCTGAGGTGGATGCCAACTGGATAGTTTTAGTCAACAAAAATTATTTAGAGTCAAACTTAACTTTAAGTAATGGTAGGGGCAAAAATGAACCAGTTTTGATAGTTTAAAGACAATAATGAACTAAAGGAAAGTATAGGATACTGAGTGATTTTGATAATATAGTTCAAAGGCAATAATAGACTTCAATCCTTTGTATGTTCCTGTAATTGTACATTTGTACTTTAACCCTTTGTATATTTCTATAATGGTACATTTGTTCTCACATTCTTGTACACTAGGGTTTTTACCCTAATCCTATATAAAGAGATAAAGGTTCTGAGGTCCTATGCGCCTTTTTTTGATATTACCTCTCTTGTCATTTCATTATCTAGACTACACTCAAACATGATAGTATGATATAATGCTTTATTGTTATACCGAAATCACTTGATTACAACCATCCAATATGTGAACACACCTTATATATATATATATATATATATATGAATGATCGAATATATATAGGATTTTTTTTTTTAAAAAAAAAACGTTATGAAAAGCTGCACTGCTTATAAAATAGTTGACAGGGCGAGTGTCAGCTCGAGCTTTATATACCTAATTTTATAAATGAAATGGGAAGTCAATCGGACATCAAGTTAATTGAGAGCACAAATACCATTTTGTGCTGGATCGAAGAACCATGGAAGTAGGAGTTTACATTCTAAAATGTGATGATGTCTATTTGCTTTCTTCATACAAGTTACCCCAGCAACCGTCCATTAACATGACGACAGATGTCATGTGAAATCCACCATCGAAACCAACAAACTCGGGGCACAAAAACCTACGAATTATTCGATCTTTCGAACTCCAAGTATGAGAACTTCGGATCGTATGCAGTTTCTGAAATTCTCAAAAAGGGTCTTCTGATGAACACAAACACTCACAATGCAGTATATTAGCTATACGCACTTTAATATGAATCATCAGCTGTGTAATGTAAAGGTTACTTTTGGGATATGCACGGAACAGTATTTTATGTTTTAAACTAGATTACTAAATCCCGAAAGCACAATATGTGTGTTTGCGAGCCATTTATAGTTCATGAACATTATATTGGTTTACCCTTTCTGTGAAGAAATTAAAGCTGTCAAAGCACGTGCACATCCCCCTTAGAAGAACGTGACACACTCTGGGAAAACCTAAACAAGACACATGCAATGCTTTCAGCTGAACGTGGCTTCATGGCTAAGTTATATACGAATTTAGTCCTTTTATTGGTCCCCTTGAGCATTCAAAAGTAATCTACAACTTAATTTGGAAACGCCATCAGTACAGTTCCCTACAATATCTTCATAGGATTCGACGTAAATTTTCTTTTTGATCATTCCCTATCCCCTACATGCAATCCTAGGCAACCTTCAACACTCTTAAAACTCTTGTCGAACAATAGTAGTTACGATCAAGGTCTCTAGCTAAAGAAGCTTTGTAGTACTTTTTTTTTTTTTTTTGGGTCACGTTACGAGAGTTTGGCTCCTCAAAATATTTACTCAATCCTCACCTCAAATTATAATCCTGTTTCCATCTTTCCATCTACCTGCCAATTTTCATTCTACTGTTTGCTCTCCAATGGTGCAACAGACAGTTCCTGCAGTAATAACCTTAATTTTCATAATGGTGATCCTGCTATCTTGCGCCAGTGGCACGGCAGCACGAAGCTGCCGCAACTGCGGCTTGAATACTGTTCCGTACCCGTTAAGCACAGGACCCGGCTGTGGCCACCCGATGTACAATATAAAGTGCGTAACAAGCAAGTTGTGGCTTGACGCTCTTGGTGGATCATCTTATATGATCAAGTCCATCAATCCGATAACCCGACGGATCATTATACGACCTGCAAGCATGGCGCCGAAGACGTGTGTGTCCACAGACCTCAGCAGCGAAGGCATACGCTTGAACAAGAACCTTCCCTTTAAAATCACCAGCAATAACACCGTCTTTCTGTACAACTGTACGAACGCGATGCAGAAATCAAAACCGCCCATGGACTGTTCACTGAATGGCCTCTGTCATAGCTACATTAAGGACCATGCAGATTCCGGCGGAGCGTGCATGAGCGTGGAGCTATGTTGCAGCTTCAGGACTGGTAGGCCGTTCTCGGAGGACATGGTGAGGGTGCATGGAGGAGAGTGTGCTGCGTATCAGAGTTTTGTAAATCTCAATGAGGCAATGGCTCGGAAGCTGAAGAAATGGCCGGAGCCGGGAATAGAGCTGGAGTGGGTGATACCGGAGGAGCCAGTTTGCAAGGGGCCGACGGATTGCAAGGCGCTGTTGAACTCCACATGTTTGAAGGATCCGATCAATGCTCGGCAAATGAAGTGCCTTTGCAATGCTGGCTTCAAGTGGGACCCTGCCAATGGTTTGTGTCAACTAATCCATGGTCGACCAAAAAGTAAGTGAAATTTTTTGTTTATAATTTATAAAAATTTAAATATCTCCTTATAATTATATATTAATTTTAAATGCAGAAGTTGTTTCAAGAAAAATATTGTAAAATTAAATTAAGGTGTCGTGTAACTTGCTATTTTAAGTGAGGTTTATCTGTAAATTCTGGCTCCGCTCCTGATACCTCCTTGTTGCACTCACATGGGTAGGTGGGTTTGATAAAAAGCATAAACGTAAACTTAGAAAGAAAAAGGAAAAAAAAAAAAAGAAACAGAAACCTGCTAATGTGAGTGTTAAAGGGATATTAGGAGGGAAGTATCAAGAGACAAAACAGGTCCATATTAGCTCGTGATGATAACAATAATAGTAATTTTCATTGAAATATTTTATTCATGTTTTTCTCCTTATTTAAAAATCATGCTTGAGATTTCTCAGTGTGAATTCCAGTCGAATCCTTCATTCCAAGTTAGTTAATAACATTGTCTTCTATCATCACAATGTAGATGTAACCTGCCCAATGCACGATAAAAAAGGTAAACAATGCAAGCCTATTCATCGGAAGAAGGCGGCCATGCCACTCGCCGGTAGGTAATAATGTAATAAATAATCAACCTCGTGTGTGTGTGTGTGTGTGTGTTGATAGACTCTTGCTTATAAATTTACCCCTCCAATGTAATGTTTATACCTTTTTTGTTGGTATATGTCTATAATTTTTTTATTTGTGGAAAATCCACATTCTGCTTCATGTATACAAATTGATCTCAAAAATTGAATATGTTTGCATACATTTTGAAAATTACAATTTTTTAAAAAAAATTTGGGCTTTAAACATGATGGTAATTTTCTGGGATTTTGTTTTCCTCAGCCGTGGGAGCATCCTTGGGAGCAATAGTATTCATTGCGCTGTTTGTGAGCATTATTCTGTACAAGCAGCATGACAAATCAAAGAGACAAGCCGAGATGAAGTTAAGGAAGCAAAAGGAACGAATCTTAAACGCGAAAGCCAACTGTGGGCTATCAGCCAGGATCTTCACAATGAGAGAAATAAAGAAGGCGTCCGACAACTTCTCCAAAGACAACCTCATCAGCACCGGCGGCTTCGGAGAAGTCTTCAAAGGAACCTTCGACGACGGAACCGTCATAGCCATCAAACGAGCCAAGCTCAGCAACACCAAAGCCCTCGACCAAATCCTGAACGAGGTTCGAATCCTCTGCCAAGTCAACCACCGTAACCTCGTCCGCCTCCTGGGTTGTTGTGTCGAACTAGACTACCAACCCCTTCTAATCTACGAATACATCCCCAACGGGACCCTCTTCGACCACCTCCACACGCACCGTTTTGATCGTCCTCTCCACTGGCTCCACAGGCTCAAGATCGCCCACCAAACAGCTCAAGCTCTATATTATCTTCACTCTTCGGCGTTGCCTCCTATATACCACAGGGACGTGAAATCAAGCAATATACTGTTGGACGATAGGTTTGATGCCAAAGTCTCAGACTTTGGGCTGTCTAGGCTTGTTGAGATAGCTGAAGCGAACAAGAGCCATATCTTCACTAGTGCACAGGGGACCCTAGGGTATCTCGACCCTGAGTATTATCGTAACTTTCAGCTTACTGATAAAAGTGATGTGTATAGCTTCGGGGTGGTGTTGTTGGAGATTCTCACACGTGAGAAGGCTATTGATTTTAACAGGAAAGAGGAGAATGTGAACTTGGTGGTTTATGGGAAGAAGATGATGAAGGAAGAGAGGCTTCTGGACATGGTGGATCCGGCGTTGAAGGATGGAGCGACCAACTTGGAGTTGGAGACGATGAAGTCTCTGGGGTTTCTTGCAGTGGCTTGCTTGGAAGAGCAGAGGCAGAATCGACCTTCCATGAAGGAAATTTCCGATGAGATTGAGTACCTAATTTGTATTCTTACTAATGACCTTCCCAAAACTTAAATGTCCAAGTCCTTTTGCAGAGCTAGTTACGAATTAATTACTTTCACAAAACAATTTGTATATTGTACTTTAAGATGCTGGTTTTAAGTTTAAGTGGGTTAGGACAGGATTGGTAGAGGCCAGGGCCACCTGGGTTATATAGATCTTACACTATATATACTTTTCATTCTCGACCTTCTCATGTATATTGTGACTCTGCCACTGCTTGAAATGCTAGTATGAACAAGAACATGTCCTGATTCAACCACTCCATCCAATCCAATCTCGGTCATCTTGGCTGAGAGTGGTTGGTCGTTGATAGCGATTTAGTGGGTTAGTTATAGATGAGACCAGAGATTAAAAGCAATTAGCGGCTGCTTATTGGCCGCTCGTTTCTAGTCAAAGTTCTAATGGACAGCAATATGGTGGCATGTCTATGAAAGAAAAGTACCACCATCACCCCAAATATATAATCTAATTCGATATTTAAACCACGTCAAGTCTCATGCACAAATCAAATGATTCAGGGAGGGGAAGAAAACCCTACTCTGAAAATGAATTTCGATCTTCAAATTTTATAAACTCGTATATTGGGAAAGAGAATGATAGAAAATACAAGAGTGTAAAATACACAGACCATCTTTGCACTTGCCATCTCCTTTATATTTTTGTAAATGCGTGTGTGAGCGCGAGCGTTTACTTTTGTGGATATAAAGAATTCAAATTCTTAAAATGCGCGTCAGTATCATACTTGAGTTGCAAGGAAAATTATGGAAGATTTTGTCCAGAAAAAAATGTGAAAGGAAAAACTTAAACACAATCTGCAAAAGAAATATAAACTAAACTTAATCATGAATAGTTATGTATACATGCCACTGATTTTCTTAGTAAAGCTCACCTATGACATGTCTACATATCTCTCCATGATTGGTTTAGTTTATTTTTCTAGAAAGCTTCGCTAGCATGTGGAAGCAAGCTAACTGATACAGCAAAATTTACAGCGTCAACTATCTACTCGTGCAACAAAATATACAACAGAAATCAAAGATGATATAACGTGCAAATCATCTTTCTGGCAAGGGAAATAGGTAAAGCTACACAGAAGCTAAGATCCAAAACATCACGTGTGATGAGATTGCCGTAAAAACCCAGGTGATAAAAGCCATGGCTACAGAAATTTGGTACCTTCTGCAAGGGAGACTCTTTTGAATCTTGCAGAAATCCAGGTCTTTAGAATAAAGAACAATGATTCCTGCCGACGAGCATGCAGCTGCCAATGATAAAGTAGCCGTTACCTGCATTTCATAAATTACTATCATCACCAGGAAGCAAATATCTAGTTCTATTCAGAAGTTCAAGTTTTATGTGAAGGCCAATGAATTATTTTTCTATAAGTTCTAACCATCATATAAAAGTACTGTGGACTTAAAAAAAGGGAAAAGCAAAGGTTTGTCATACCATAGGCTGAGACTTAATTTTAATTGAAAGAATTAGAGGCAGGAATGATCAAACTCTGTACCACCTGACCATAATTACTCCGATATTGTGTCAACTATTTCAACTCAAAAACTCGGGTGCAAGACCACTAATAGTTTTATCATTACATCTAACAATAACCCCCAAAATGTTTCATCATGAAAGCAGACAAAAAACCCTCATTTTCTTACATGAGAAAGAAAAAATTCCCAACAATCAATATTCAAGAAGAAAGTTGAAGAATCTTTTATAATAAATTAATAATCCATTAGTATAAAATAAATTCATGCACTAAGGCACCGGTTTCATCAACTCTGGGCCAAAAACTGAGTTTCCCTCACAGCCCTTAAACCAGATCACATATAAAAGTTTGCTTCAAAGTTCAAACTCCTCAATTACTTCTAAGTGATGTTTGCAAAATGATTCATTAGTTGTTCACTAAAAATAAGAGCTAAGAAAACTACAATGCAGAGCACATCTTTAAAATTTTGCAAGCCTAGCCATCTCGTTACGGCTATTTCAATGATTTACCAGCCACAGTGTATTAATTTTTCAGTCCATCCAGAATAAGTGATACAAATGATAAAAGCTTAATCATAAAGTCGCTTTAATCTAGCTCCATAAAAAGCTTATAGACCTTTTCCCCTCAATAAGATAGAAAGAAGATAAGGAAATTGGCTTGATTATTACCCAATCACCCACAACAAACAGGCTGACAAGGATTGCATTTTGAAGGTCTCTCTTTCTCCTCACAGCATAAATGTCAAGACATGCAAGACCAAAGCTCCAGAGCACTTGAAGTCCCATTGATGCGATTAAGTAACTGAAAGTGCAGACAAGAAGTATATAGATATTGGAAGAACAAAAGAGAATAATATGTTTGAAGCCTAAAGAAAAGGAAAATTCTATTTACAGGCAAATGAAACATTAATCAATGTAAATATTCAATCCTAACTTCTCCAGCTCCAGCAGATGCCGTATCCTTAGATGAATCTTAGTCAGACAATGCTCAAGAACATGAATAAGGTGCATGCAGCCTTAGCAAGCACCATTAACTTTTGGTGACCCAGTTCAAAAGGCATGCTTCTGATAAATAGACACCTTGCCAATTTAGATATAGAAGGACATTCATAAATTAAAACTGATACGTAGTCCAAAAAAAATAACTGTAACAAAAGGAAAAATCTCTAAAACAAGTCTTTATTTAGCAGCTCATTTACTACTCTGATGAATGATCTGTTGCGTTGACTCATTCTTCAATATATGAAGTAGTGAGGCACCCATTGACTTTATTATTGACCATACTGCCCCATTTTGGTGTTTTATATACTTGGACCATAGTTTATCCCCCTGCCAACTCAAAACTCAATCAAGTAAAGTCAAAGTTGTGCCAACTGCCAAGCAAAATCATGGCATCGCAAAATTCAGATGGCATATTGTGGTACACCACATGAGTATGCAGCCAAAATATCAATTTAGGTTCATTGCTCACTTCTGAGTTCTGATTTCTCTTTCTTGTTCCTTCCTCTGTCCTTATTCAAGCTATTTTCTGGTTTTTCTCAGTTTTATGACTTCATCTCTCTTGGCACTTTCTCCTTCCTCTAGTTCATCACTTCATCCAGAAGGAACTCACCTTTTCTCATTCTTCCCAACGGCTAAAGTCATTCAATTTTGACATATTTGTGATTTAAACATTCAACTGCTTGATGCTGTTGAATTTTAGATTATTGTTGGAGTTATTATCAACAATGATTTCAGTGGTAACTACTGCAGATACATTCCACAAAATCCATGTCAAAAAAATACATAAATAAATATAAAGGATACCCACATAAGGGATGCTTACCTGTAAGTAAATGCAGTGTTTTAAGCACATACATAACTAGAATACCCACAGCAGGAACAGAATGAGAGGACCAAGCACATATTAAATGACAAGTTATTAAACGCACTAAATTTATTTATGAACTAATATGGAAAGTACACACAACTAATCCCCCTAATTCCTTTTTGCCAAGAACTGTCAAATATTATATAAGAACCTAAAATGTATAAAATTTGAAAGTTAACCATAAATAAGCATGATTCATGCTATTACTCAAAATGTTACACTAACAAAGATCTGATCAAGACAATCGTCCTCAATCATCAAACCTTCTTCAGTTTGAAAGCTAATGGCAAATTGAAAGCTCCTTCTTTACACAAATCAAAATTAGATCAGTTAGTGCTTTAGATTACTTTGTTGCAAGAACTGGAATTTGGCGTTAAACAACAGAACAAATTGGCTCTCAATCACTCGCATTGCAATAACAAGGTGTAAATAGGTTCAAATAGCCTCAAAATCAACAATGAGGGTGATCAAGAAACTTCTTAATCAGATATTAAACAAAAGTTTGTCAATCTCACTGCCAAAGACAACAGAATGAGCATGCATCTATGCAACAAATAACCCCAAATAAGAAGCACGTGTGAATGACTTATTAAATATGAGGACAAATATTAAGCACATATATTTGGTATCTTCCATCACGTTCTCCAACGAGAAAATGACAAGCAAAGAAATTTTTGAGCTGAGAATTCATATGATTCTTTCCCCACATACATGCACACAATCCCCCAAAAGAAAAAAGGGCATCCACATTACATGATTTTTATTGGAGACCTGGCAACAAACTTCTGAGAAACTTTTCCTAAGTATTAAATATAATGAGTCTTTCCGTTCCTAGAGATCCTGCATTAAATTGAATCGCTTCATTAACAAGTCCTGATGGTGATAGTATCTACTAGAACAACTCAAGTCCTTGCCAAATGTCGAAAACAACAATCAGAGACCAATTTCCACATGATAAATATTGTTCAGGAAGCGTTAATACATCCTCATTAGAAGTACTTGGGTCACTCTTAAGCTGAATAACAATGATCCTAACCGGTGGCAGCTTACCAAGTAGATTTATTCGTAAATCACACTATTTTTCAGATATAGCGTAAAAAGCAGCAGGAAATCCGAAATTCACACACTAGCAACCAAAAAGTAGAAAATGGATGTAGGAATACCAAAAAGCAGTGTAGCTAGAGAACCCAAAAGCAGTGACCATAACTCCAATAGAAGCAGCACCAAATGCGCATTGCGCTAATCTCAACATCAACCCTGTGATAGTCCCCGGTCCCCCTAGCAATCGCTTCATCTTCTTCTTTAGAGTGATCGAGGGCCCTTTTGTTGAGGAAAAGGGCCCCTGAAGAAACCCTAGATTTCAAAAAACGGCCATTTTCACAAATCTCTTCAGCTCACCCACCACTTCACTACAGGTCTGAGAGATCTGTCATATAGATTGTACGGTATAGAAGCAACAATCAGAGGAAGTGAATTGGAAATCAGAAAGAGAGAATAACAGGAAAAGAACAATGATTCATCAATGGGAAAGAAAAGTGATAGCACTAAAAGGAAAAGGCCAATCCTGTGAAAGAAGAAAGATTTGTGCTTAATCACTGAGAAATGGCACAAATAAGGGATTGTTAATGATACTATTTAGGGTCACTAATGCTTGATTTCTAGCGCAGACAAGATCCGAGAAAATCCACGTATACACTGTGAGAAGAAAGACAAGTTGGGTTACTATTTTGATTTCTAAAGGCTTTCTTTTCGTTTTCCTTCTTCTCTTTGTTTAAACGAGGGGGGATGTCTCAAACAAACTGGAATGCACAAACCTTGAAAAGATTTGGGATTTCACATCTTTGTATTGCTCCGCAGCCCTACATGTCTTAACAAGGCATGCATTGTAATAGAAGATATAAACAGGTGGTGAATTAAAGTCAAAACTAGCTAAATTTGCTTTAAATAATACCAACTTGTTTATTTTTATAATGCATATTTAATCAAATTATATTGGTTAATTATTTTTAAAATTACATACTCTTTTCATGTTTTCTCTTATTTAAAAAAATTATTAATTATATCCTTAATTAAAGGTATTTTTAAAAAATCTTATTAATTGCATCTTAAAAATTCAAGATACTTTATATTTTTAAACATCTTATCTTAAAAAAAATGTCTTACATTTTTAATGTGAGATTTTTTTAAAACAAGAGGACTTATACACAATAAAATATTTATATATGTGATATCTTTTCTATAATCTATATCTACTTAGTATTCACTTAGTATTATCTCATGGAATTTAAACTTGATCAAGTTTATATAATTCTATCAATGTAATTTTTTATATAAAATTCAAATATGGAGTTTTATTCAAAAAAAAAATGAGCTTGTTCTACTCATCAAAGTATTTAGTATTTTTTTAAACAAAATTTTAAATTTGAATCTTATAAGTGCAAAAAATATAACGAAAGTGTTATCTTATTTAGAAATTTGAGATTGCTCTAACTCAAATTACATTCATGTTTTTTTATGTTTCAATTCTAAACTTTGTTTTATGTTTCAAGCCCAAGTAGATTTGATTCCACAAATAAAAATTGAGAAACAAAATTGTTTGATTCAATTTGGTGAGGCAGAACTCACGTAATGTAAACTTGTTTAAGCAAATCATGCCAACTGAATTACCTAATAAAGCAATCTAATTATAAAAAGTGTACTAAAACTATGAGAGGCATATGCTTAAACATCTTGGTCACCTGCTCCACTTACCTCCGTTAGGGGACCACCTTTAAAACTATGTGTATGCCACATTTCTGGAAGCTAATATGCTTAATTATGCCATATGTTTAATTACTTTGTCACATTCAACTACGAACTTCTCCCATTTCATTATCTCATTAATTCTAATTCTAAAACTTTTTAAGTGGGGTTTGCATTCTTTGAGATTATGGTACTTTTAATTTGTTATTCAATAATACCTTTAAATCTTTATTGATTTTTATACGGGAGTGCATATACTTACAATTTGTTTATTAGTTTGGCCGATTCACACTAACAAACTTTGAACTTATCTAATGTATAAATGTAGTGAATCAGATGACTAATGAACTTATCTAATGAATTAAAAAAAAAAGTGTTCATTAATTGCCGGATAATCATTCAAATGAACTCTTGTATATATGCTTCACAACATCAAATGGAAGGCACCCTGCTATTCTACTTTATTTACTTTAGATCACTGATCTGGTAGATACTCAACTATCATAGCAATCATAACATTCCCTCCATGCCTTCGAGACTCCATTGCATTAAAAGAAAAAAAAAACAAAGAAACAACTTTTGGATAAGTAGAGTTACCAGAACACAAGTGAGATAATGTTGTTGCAATTGATCTAATCTCCTTACATAGCTCGATCATTTCCATACATTTTGATGTCGTTTTTATTTCAATTAGGAAGATTTAATTTATTTTGAATTTGGATTTTCACCTTGGACTTTGAATTCTAACTTTGTATTTTGATCTTGTTATTGTCAATGTAATTTTGTTTGTTACAAAAAAAAACTCAATAACATTTTTAAAAAAAAAAAGTAATACTAATATAGGTTGGGCTTCAAATAAAAGGTAAGGTATGTCTCATAACTTTTAGAATAGATGTTAAGAAAAATACACATTTATTATTAACCAAGAGTTTATATCAGTAACAAAATTATAACTTATTTTAGTATCTGTAAGGTACAAGTTAAGTTTTTATTAACTGCATATCAAATTTATATGACTTTAAAATCTTTTGAGGTAAAAGCACTAAATAACCCTTCCAACATGACTGTAGTGTTTTTTTCTCTTTAAAAAAAATAAAGAAAGGGAGATTTAATTACTGCTATTACAAAATCTTGCAAGTATAGAGTGCAATCTAGTTAGAATAAGCAAGATTCCAAGTTTGTGTCCCTTTGTATATTTCAATGCAAAAGATATTTTATTCACGCATGAGCTAATTTTAATTTTCAAGGGATCGGAGAAAATTAAAAGCTCCAAAATACAATAAGAAATTTGTAAAACAAGAGGAAGGTGCTGACAAAGTAAATACTCTAGAGCGTTAGCCCTCACATGAAATTAATGATAAGCTTGTCTAATATGGACTACATGACACAAGGGAGGTTCCATGTGGTGCCTTTGTTCAACTTCACATGACTCACCCACCCACTCTTTATTTATTTATTTATTATTTCTTTCTTGGCTAAACAAAACTTCACATGGTTTTTAAGAGTTCTTGGATGGTGCTTGTGTGAAAGATGAAATTGGACAAAACACACTTAGAATTATAATTAAATGGAAAGAAATATTTAGAGAAAATATAAAAATATTTCATATTCATCTATTACTCCAACCTTATATATAAAGTGTGTACCAATAAAAAAATAGTATTTAATTGAAAGCATATAAAATTACAATAATTTACCAGTTTTTTTTAATAATGTCATAATTAATATTATGATGGTGGCTAATAAAGTATACAGTTAATATCTCCTATTTTTTTTAAGAAAAGGAAAAAATTATTTAATTACTAAAAAATAACACAACATTCTTTATATTTAAAGATAAAACAAGTTTTTAAAAAATATTTTACATGAATAGTTTCTTTCTACTTTCTTTTTATTTTTTTTGGCATTTTACCAATGCCTTGGACTTGGACGGCCATGGCCATCGTATTCACTTACCTCTTCTTTCATACACTGCTTTCCTTTCATCACGCTTTCACTTTTAACTTACTCCATCACATTGTTTCATATAATATATTTGAATTTGGTAATTATTCTAACGTCATCCCCTCAAATAAGTGGCTCAATTATAATAATTAAATTTAATTAATATTTAAAAATTATTAAGATATACTTCTTTTAAAAATTCAACACAATCTTTACAACCAAAATACTCTTCATTTAATACATTGTTCCATCTAAAAGTTTGATATTTCAATACTTTCTTTACGTCATATAACAAAATATTTGATAACCTTTTGACTAAATTAAATGGTTATTATTATATCACAGAAGATATTCATTAAGTGAGTAAATGTATGACATTCACTAAATCCAAATTCTCATATAAAATAGTGACTTTGTTACATTTTCACGGCCCAACATTGTTAAGAATTTGAATCTCTCCATGACGAAACACAACTACTCCCTTTAGTTTTTTTTATAAGTAACTTCTAATATTTTCATTGAAACTAAGAAAAACCTTAAAATAAGATTGTGAAAAAAGAAATTCATAACCCGATCTAACCTGGCATGACCCGAACAAACTCATTTTGAAAAGTGAACCCAAAGAAAGGACTAGACTAATCGAACTAGACCACACCTAGAGACTGCTAGTGGAGAGACCATATGGTCTAACTCTGTCTAGATGAATATATTTTCTAGTATTAAATATATTATTTACCAAACCATAAAATGTAAAAGAGTTTTACTCAAACTATGTCCCATTCATTCTTTATTTCTGCTTGCCCTAATTTCAATCCTTATCATCGCACAACATGGCTGCACATGAGGCGAGAGTCTCTCCTTCTTCATTTCAATCGTGTGTGTCGCTACGTCATGTCTTTAGCCACCTGAATAACTAAACTTCAAGATTTATTCGCCGTGTGTTTGCATTTACTTTTCACTTCTCAATAGCTTTCCTTGTGTTCTTGCACAAACGCACATTGCAATGAAAGCCACTTCAAGGTTTTGGTTTTTTTGTTTTTCTTCTCCATCCTCTTGAAATATTTTTCTGCTTGCTCTAACCATGTCATTCACTAGTACAAAATATAAAATTTAAGGGGCACTTTCTACATCGGTTGAAAGCCAAACAATGTAAAAAGTTAAGGTGATGGCATTTTTGTAATTTTGACAATACGTATTATAGATTTTACATCGAGTAAAAAGGCAACTGCTGTTAAAAATAACACCCGCTGTAGAAAGATAATTTTCTACAGTAGGTGACACGATTTTCTGTAGCGGGTGGCTTGCACCCGCTGTAGAAAACCACTTTCTACAGTAGGTGCATGGTGACTCGTTGTAGAAAGTGGTTCAATTTTTTTTACTTTTAAACTCCGTGCTTCTCTTCCCTTATTTTTGTGCCTTTAGAACACTCATTCATGCTTTCCTCCCTCATCCCCTGTCCCTTATTCATCCTTCCTCTTCCCTTCATCCCCTTCCCCATAGCCCCCCGTCCTCACCCCCCTCGGTCCTCACCCCCGTCCCCACCCCTGTCCCCCTGCCCCCCCCCGTCCTTACCCCCATCCCCCTCCCTGTCGGCCCCCACCCCCCATCCCTATACCCCCTCCCCCTACAGCTGCCCCTCCCCCTTCTGTTGCCATTCCCTCCCCCTACCTCTACCGCCTCTTTCTCCTCCTGCTTGCTCCTCCTCTTATTTCTGTCACCACTCTTGATTGATTAGGTATGGCTCTTAATTTTTGTAAAGATAATTTTTTATTTGATTGTATTTTTTTATTAATTTATTAGGCTGATATGTGTGTGCGTGTGTATATATATATGATAATAATGATATTGATTATTATTGAAAATGCTGTTAGTGGATTCATAAAGCCTTAAGTTGTTGCATGTGATCATTAATTTGGTTTAAAATTATCAATTTTCTCTATTAAAATTTTTTAAAAATCTTGGGAGGTCTAATTTTTAGGGAGACTCTGTCGAAATTTTTTAAAATTCATTCTTTTCCTTTGAATTGCTTAAATTTAGTTTTTAAGAAGGCCTCATCAAGTTGTTTGCATATGGTCATTTTTAAGAAGGTTTAATTTTTAACATTAGTATATTTTTTAGGTGTTGACATATGGATCGTAGTTGGATGAATGCTAGACGAACAAGTGATGAGTATGATAATGGGGTGAAGGAATTTTTAGAATTTGCTAAGAAAAATACTGTTGACAACAGTGTAAGGTTCTCCCTTGTGTTAATTGCTTGAATGAGAGGAGATTAGGTGCAGTCGAAATAAGAGAGCACTTGATTTGTGATGGAATTTGCAAGAATTATACAATATGAATTTGGCATGGTGAACGATTGGAACATTATAATAACACGTCTCAATACGTGAAAATTGATAATCTGAATGATGAAATAGATATGAATGAAGATCGATTAGAGGACATGATTCGTAATGTGGGGGAAGAAGCTTTTAAACGAGCACATATATATGATAACTTATGCACTGACGCAGAGAAGCCTCTATATCCAGGGTGCATTGATTTTAGTTTGTTATTTGGGGTGTTAAAACTGGTTACCTTAAAGGCAAGAGCTAGGTAGAGTGACCAAAGTTTTACTTAGTTGCTAAAGTTACTTCAAATAATGTTGCCGAAAGGCAATGTATTACCAAATTGTTATTATGATGCCAAGAAGATCTTATGTCCAATGGGTATGAAGTATAAAAAAAATACATGCATGCCTTAATGATTGTATATTGTACAGAAACGAGCTTGAAGGGGAGGAGAAGTGTCCGAAATGTGAGGCACCACAGTACAAAGAGAAGGGGGCTCCTGCAAAGGTCTTATGGTATCTTCCAATTATACCAAGGTTCAAGCGCTTGTTTGCAAATATTAATGATGCGAAGAACTTGATGTGGCATACAAATGAGAGGATATTTGATGGAAGACTTCGACATCCAGTCGATTTTCCTCAGTGGAAGAAAATTGATCAATTGTTTCTTAAATTTGGTAATGAGCCAAGAAACCTAAGGCTCGAACTTTCTACTGATAGAATGAATCCTTATAGTAGTCTCAGTAGTATACATAGTTCATAGCCTATTGTTTTGGTGATTTATAACCTATCACCTCGACTGTGCATGAAACAGAAGTACATGATGCTATTCATATTGATTTCAGGATCAAAACAACCTGGAAATGATATTGATATTTACCTAAGACCTCTAATTGAAGATTTGAAAATGTTGTGGGAGGTACGTGTGGAAATGTTTGATGCAAATCGAAAGGAAAATTTTAAGTTACATGCTATGATCTTTTGTACTATAAATAATTTTCCTGCATATGAAAATTTGTCTAGTTATAGTGTGAAAGGTCATAAAGCTTGTCCAATTTGTGAAGAAAGCACAAACTATCATCAACTTCAACATGGAAGGAAGACAGTCTACCTTGGCCATCGGAAGTTTCTTAGACGAGATCACCGTTATCGTAAATTAAAGAAAGCTGTTCATGGTCACCAAGAGAACAATCATGCTCTGAATGCTTTGACTGGGAATCAAGTGTTTGAATGGGTGAAAGATATCAATATTGTCTTCGATAAGACTAAAAAGAACATTAGTGCAAAAAACATATGAAAAAAAAAGGTCTATCTTTTTTGATCTTTCATATTAGCACAATCTTAAAGTAAGGCACTGTATTGATGTTATGCATGTGGAGAAAAACATGTGTGATAGTATTATTGGAATGCTTCTGAACATACCAAGAAAGACCAAGGACGGTGTGAACGTAAGATTAGATTTAAAAGAAATGGGAATACGAGAGGATTTACACTCGAGACCAGAAGGTAAGTGAACTTATTGTCCCCTAACCTCTCATACATTGTGCAAGTTTGAGAAAATAAATTTTTATGAGTGTTTACATGGAATTAAAGTTCCTTCGGGGTATTCTTCAAATATTGGGAAGCTTATGTCTGTGAAAGAGTTGAAACTGGTAAGCTTAAAGTCTCATGATTGCCATGTCTTGATACAACAACTATTACCTTTGGCTATTTGAGGTTTATTAAAAGAAGATTTAAAACTTACAATAACTAGACTCTATTTCTTTTTCAATACTTTATGCAGTAAAGCTATAGATCCCTGTAAACTAGAAGAGTTAGAACAAGAAGCTTGTATGATTTTGTGCCAACTTGAGATGCACTTTCTTCCTACTTTTTTTGACATTATGGTTCACCTAATAGTACATCTAGTGAGGGAGGTAAAATTGCGTGGCCCTGTTTATTTACAATGAATGTACCCAGTTGAGAGATACATGAAAATACTAAAAGAGTATGTCAAGAATCCATATCAACTTGAAGCATCGATAGTTAAAAAATATGTTACCGAAGAAGCCATTGAATTTTGTTCTAATTACTTGTCAAGTACAGAATCAATTAGACTTCCTAAATCTTATCGTGAGAAGAGGCAATTAGGTCAAGGCACACGTGGAATATCAGTAAAGAGCATGAGTCATGATGAATTACAAGAAGTACATTTATATATCTTAAATAATATTGATGAAGTTAAAGAATACATTTCTTCTCACAACGAACTTCTAAAGGCAGAAAATTATCAAATGAGAATGACTGAACAAAGGTTGTTAAAAGAGCATAATAAGACTTTTGTAGATTAGTTTAAGCAGAAAGTTTTGAATGAAAGTGACATTTTTGATATAATTAAATGGTTGGTAGGAAGTCCTAACTTTGATGTTATATGTTGGAGTGTGTATGATATTAATGGGTATTCTTTCTACACAAAGTCCTTGGATGAAAAGGAGAGATTAATGAATTATTATTGATACTCTCACTAATGTTAGTTTTAATTAAGTTACTTTCAACATAATTTTACAGGAATTAATAAAAAACCTTGAAATGCAATAACTCTCACTATAAATTTAATAAATTATCAATTTTTTTATTAAATATACATATTTTAATAATTTATTATCCCTTACCAACATTTAACAGGCTAACACGGAAAACTTGTGATAAAAATTAATATTATATTTTATAAATAAGATAAAATAATATTTTTCTCAATATGATTCAAAGAATATACTCCCTCTATTTAAAAATATAAGGTATTTTTAACCGAATCTCACCTTCAATAAAGTAGTTACCTACTTTTCAACTAACCCTAGCTTTTCATATTTATTCCTATTAAACACCTTATAATAAATATAAAGTCATCATCAATATAGAGGTACTTTAAAAAAAATAATGATTATATCTTGAAAGGTTAAAAATGTCTTATATTTTTTAACATCTATCTCTTCAAAAAAATGTCTTATATTTTTGAATAGGGAGAATAATTTTTAAAAATTAAGATGACTTTTGATAAGATTGGCAAGAGTATTGTATATTTATCTTATAAAATAAAATACCATTATCTTGATTTTCCTGTGAAATCATTGAGAAAGGAACCTCTCCTTTTCTCTTGCTCTCAATTTTTTCCTTGTTTTTTTTTCCTTTTTCAGTAGGGATCATTAATTTAAGATTAAAAATAAAAAAAATTAGATATTTTAAAAATTTTATAAAAAATATTTATTTTATAGAAATTTTATAAAAATAAAAATTATTTTATGTTTGTTTATAATAATAAAAAGTGATTATTAGTTAGTAATTTTAAAATTTTATAATATCTGTACGTATTTTACCTCTTTAAAACACTTTCTCTCATTTATCATATTAATTTATTTTTAGAAACTACTCAAAATAATTTCTTAAAATAATAAATTTTTTTATTATTTTCAAAAGTTTAAAAAAATATAATAAAAACTCACAAAATAATTGTTTTAAAAAAATAAGTAATTTTTTCATTGAATAAGTTAAAACCAACAAGCCCTTAATTTTTTATAAAATTACTATTATAATTTTAAATAAAAATTTATAAATAAATTGAAACTGTTAAATTCTGTGCAGTTTAAAAGGGTAAATTATTATTAAAATATTTTATTAGATGAACTTTTTCAACAGTTTAAACATAGTAATGTATTACTTATTTAAAATTATAATATTAATTTCATAAAATAATAAATTAGAATTATTGAAATTTTGATCAAGTTTGACTGTAATAAAATAAAAAGGAGGGTAATGAAAACTGAAAAGGGCCATGTATTCGTATTCGCGGAGTTCGGCTAATTTTCACGCATGGGAGAAGGAATCAAATTCGGATGCCAGCCCCGTGACGTGTGCGCGTAAATCAGCCATCAAGAAGAGCTGAAGACTCTCGAAAAATGCCTATTCGCCGTCTTCACTTTTTCTGCGAGTTTCGCCGCTCTTCCTTCTCCTCCTTCTTAAAGGGTTCCCTCATTCTGCCTATAAATTGTAGCAGAGACCTCACATAGAAAGAGAAAACCCACATTGATCGCTCCAACATTGGGAAATGGCGAAAGAAATTAGATTCTTCGAGCTCAACACTGGGGCTAAGATGCCTTCCGTTGGTTTGGGGACATGGCAGGCTGATCCCGGCGTTGTTGCCAATGCAGTTGCCACTGCTATTAAGGCATAAATTCCAAAAACTTGAAGGAATTCATTGTGATTTATTCTTTTTGCTTGTTTGATTTCTTGGTGGGACCTCAGCTTACACCAAGGTCATGAATTATGCAGGTCGGGTACAGGCACATCGATTGTGCTCAAGCTTACTACAATCAAGCAGAGGTGTTACTAATAAATGATCTATCACTATTACTTATTTCTTTTGCCTTTTCTTTCTGTGCTTTTATAATCTATTTGTTGATTAATCTGATTTATTTCCCATGGTTTTCGTAGATTGGTTCTGCTCTTAAGAAACTGTTTGATGAAGGAATTGTGAAACGTGAAGATTTATGGATCACCTCCAAACTCTGGTCTGTATCGTCTGGAAGTTTCTCTCCAGCTTTTCACTCTCAGAATACATGTTTCTCTGCATTTGGTTGCTGAAATGAACAGAGATGCTCTGTTTTTTTGATAAACTCCAGGTGCGCAGATCATGCTCCTGAGGACGTACCAAAGGCGTTGGATAAAACTCTGAAGGAGTTGCAGCTTGACTACCTAGATCTCTATCTGGTATAGTCTATTTTTACGTTTAAGATTTATACTTCACGCTAATTCACGAGCCAATTCTTTCGGTTGAACGAGGCGAAGATATGGTGTGATTTTTGTAGATACACTGGCCAGTGAGAATGAAGAGAGGATCGGTAGGATTCAAGCCTGAGAATCTGACGGAAACAGACATAGCGAGCACGTGGAGAGCGATGGAGGCGGCGTACGAATCCGGCAAGGCGAGAGCAATCGGAGTGAGCAATTTCTCGACGAAGAAGCTGAATGAGCTGCTGCAGATTGCAAGAGTGCCTCCTGCCGTTAATCAAGTGGAATGCCACCCCCAGTGGCAGCAGCCCAAGCTCCATGAATTCTGTGCATCCCATGGAGTTCACATTTCTGTGAGTGCATATAACAATTGATCCAAAGAGGCAAAATCTTTCAATACACAGCTCCTCTGTCTATTTGGATAAAACAATTTAAGGCTGGCAGATTAATGTTTAGAGATATTTTTAAACTAATCAGAGGCTCAGAGCTTACATGATCGCTGGTATTGCACCCAAAATCTTGGCCTCATATTTGGGTCTGGTCCTGCATATGGACCCTCAAATCGAAGCATGAGTTAATCGCTCACTCCCTCATGGCTGGATCAAAGTTTTAAAGCCTTCTTTGACCATGAATATAAGCCTCCTTCAAGTTATTATTATTATTTTTAATTTTGTTCGTCCTTAACTGTCCCCAAAATATAATTCGTTGACACACTTTTTTATTATAGTCATTACTTTAAGTGTATTGCAAAATTAAAAAAGTCATGGTTACATTTGCTTTATAATTAAGACAGGATGGATTAATTTAATTGCTATTTCTTTTTGGCACATCGGAAAGCACTTGTTTAATTGTTAATAAAGAATAGAAAGCATAGAAGTGCTGTTTCCAATATAAATTATAAAATAATTGGAGAAAATGATTTTAAGCTTCTGTATATAATTAATTGGAGAAAAGAAAACTAAGTACTGCACATCCAAAGAGCAGTAATTTCTTTAAATGAAACTAGATGTGGTTTAGAATCGATAAATGGAGTGATCTGTTATAAATTATACATTTTGTATTGATATATTGACAACGATGATTTCTGTTATAGGGATATTCACCGCTGGGGTCTCCAGGAACAGCAAGTATCAAGGGTGACGTCCTTAAGCATCCAGTGATCAACATGGTGGCAGAGAAGCTGGGGAAGACTCCGGCTCAAGTGGCCCTTCGCTGGGGCCTCCAAGCAGGTCACAGCGTCCTCCCTAAGAGCACGAGCGAGACCAGAATCAAAGAAAACTTCCATGTCTTCGATTGGTCCATCCCTGAAGAATTAATGGCCAAGTTCTCTGAGATTAACCAGGCAAGTCTTTCATTCATTTCTAATGTTCAATACGTAGAAAATGCTCGGCTTTTGGATTAACGCATGAAATCCATTGGTGCAGGAGAGGCTGATCAAGGGAACTGGATTTGTTCACGAGACCCTTGGGTTCTACAAGACCATTGAAGAACTCTGGGATGGTGAACTGTGAATGAGAAGCAGGATGCAGCATTAATTGATGATTACAAGTAAATTAATCTCAAATTACTTGTGAGTTTGTTGATGTTCAAAATGCCTTTCCAGTCCAATAACTGTAGGACAGATTAATTCGGTCATTTTCCTTGGCCGTTGAGGTTCACAGCAGTCAGAAGATAAGGATTTTTTTTTTGTCACATTAAATATATTCGGTTGTATTTGTTTCCATCCATTTTGATTATTTGGATTACCTTCCGTTGGATTCATACATTAGCTTTGTTGGTAATGAAATGGAGAACAAACACCTGCAACCTATCACCCAAAAAACCATGCAATCGTCAATGTTGGTGTAATACAAAAACTAGGACATTACCATCCCAATCAGTTCAATTCATAAAAGGATGGATAGTTTCACATGTTGGAAAATCATATAAAAAATATTTTCCAAGTCATGCCCAAGGATAATGCTTTTAAGAACCATTTCAACACAATCATCAACATCTCCCTAGAATTGAGCAGAATCCTCCGATAAAAAGAATGGGATAATAGAATAGTAGGAATATAAACAGGAAAGGAAGAAGTTAGGAGGAGGAAGAGAATATCTCAAAGACTCTTAAATGGTATGTCTAAACAAGCAGTGGGCACAAACTTATATAAGCCAAAATTCATAGGTGATTTGAGGACAATTAAATACAGATTAATGAACTTAAATATAATTAGATATGATTTACTAACCATTAAGAAAAAGTATTTCTAAATATCGTAATAAAAATTAATTATTGGTGATTAAAGTGCCAAACACCACATCTAACTCATGCACAAGGGAAAAAGTTAGATCTCAACTATATTGACCTGCTATTACGTGCATGAGCCTACTTCTATTCTTTGCTTATTTACTTGTTTGAATTTTCATCTCAAAGCAAATGCACTAAGTGTAACATTATGAAATTTTTTAAAGTTGAATTTAAATAAAAAATGAAGAATAATTTAATAAAGATTCCACTAACTAAAAGGTTGATTTTATTTTATTTTAAATTATGAAAAAATTATCAAAGTTTTCCTGATGTTTTATGTTATAACAAAAAGATTTTAGGCTCTTGGTTGTAGTTTTTCCGAATATCCTTAGTTCAGATTTTTTTTCTTCTCATTCCCGTGCGGAGAACAGAGCATTTTCGGAGTTTTATTTCTTCCTTCTCCTCACCGACAGCAAGCTCTTTTGATTATTGATCATCGTTTTCCTTCCTAGATCCTTACCATCAGCTTCCTCTCTTGGTCATTAGTCTTCTCTGCTCGTCCGTTTCTGCACAGAGGCGTGGTTGAATCTCTTTCCCTATTTCTGCTGTGTCGTGGATGACAGCGGTGTGTGTGAGCATGTTCGGTTTTTCTCTTTTCTTCCTTCTCAGCTGTTGAAAGTCACATGCGTTTATGTCTGGTAGCTTGATTCTTTCATTTGCTAGCTAAAAATTCTGGTCTTCTTCCTTCTCATGCTTGCAGCAGATTGAAGTTCTTCTCTTTTCCTTCTTCAGCATCAGGAAGATTTGATTTATAGCTGTTGCCACTGCACTTTGGTTCGAGGGATTGTTAGTGGAGCTTATGAAGGAAAAAGTTAAGTCTTATTTTTTTTTTTTTAATCTAAGAGGACTCTTTTGAAATAAAAGGGGTTGAGGTAAGGAAAAAATTTATATTTTTTATTAATTTATTTAGATATTTTTAAATAAATAATACTATCTAGCATGTATTATATATTTTAAACAATCATATGTAAATAAATATGTTTTAGAAAGATTTATGGGGTTTAATTTTGATAATAATATATCTATGTTCTTTTCTATTTAACAATGATATTCTTTATGAAATGAGATTTTTAGCATGCATTGTAATCATAAAGATAAAATGTTACATTTAAATAAGTGTAATTAAGTTAAGTACATTAAATAAGCCAAGTAACTACTTAAGGGAGGAATTTTAAGTGTTATACTACTTTAAAGAGTTAAAGTGGTCAATATTCGAAGAAAATAAAAAAGATTAAAAGGCATGATCTCGGTCAGAGTTTACTAATGAGAAGATATTGACTTATGATATTATATGGCTCACTGCAAATACTTAATGTTACCTTACTTGAACGGTGTGTCAAAACAAGCAATGAGGACAATCTTATACAAGCCAAAATTTATAGGTGATACAAGGATGATTAAATATAGATTAATGGATTTGAATATAATTAAATATGGCTTAATGATCATTAAAGAAAACTGTTTCTGAATATTATAATAAAAATTATTGGTGATTGAAGTGCCCCACACCTTATCTAACTTGTGTAGAGCAAAAAAATTGAATCTCAACTATATTAGCCCGTAATCATGCACGCAAGTCCACTTTTTTTTAGCCCATTTACTTATTCAAATATTCATCTTAGTATATGTACATTAAGGCTTCCTCAAGTCCTTAAGTTTAAACAATGTTAGGCTTCTTTTAACACACACAAACACAAAAATTCCAACATTACATTAGTCATTAAATTATATTATTTGAATAATCTATTTCTGTTTATTTTATATTCATTCAATCCAATTCAAGTCAAATTTATTATATAAATTTAGTAGGAGAATGTCCATTGGTCAATCATTTTATTATCATATATATCCTTATTTTCTTTCTTTTATAATTTAAATTTAAATATAATCTTCAACCCCTATAATTCTAATCAAGACTAATAATGTTTTAAAGTAATTGTTGTCAATATTGCTTCGGTTACTATACTGATTTAATTTTCAATGATATTATCATGGAACTAGATTGGTGATTTAAATACAAGATAAAAAATTTTAATTAATGTATTATTTAAATTTTATTTATTCATATTTTTAGCCATATAATTTATTTTTTATCACTTCAACTTCCAATACAATGCATTTTATTCTTATTTTTAAAGAATGATTATCTATCATGCTGTATCATATAATCATATAAACCATACCATAATCTAATAATAGTTAAAATAAATTTTCAATTTACATTTATAAAAAATAAATTAGGTAGCATTTAGATAGATGGATTTGGATTGGGAATTTTTTTAGAAAATAACTGGTCGGCATCAACGGTTCAATCCCAATCAAAGTTGGTAATTCAATCTTGATTGGCTCTCACGGTCCCATCTCGATTGAAGTTAGTAGTCTGATCCCAATTAGAGCTCATGGTCCACTCCTCATTGGCATCAATGATTTGGTCCTAGATGACAGATGGGATAGGTCTCAGTCACCATCGGTGGTTGGTCCTATTGATGGAGGTTCGATCGCGTTTGACGTCAACAATTCTATTATAACATCTCAAATTTTAATCTATGGATTAACTAAATTTAATTAAGATAATTAAGTAAATTGATGTGGTGTGTGGCTAGGGAGGTCTAATAATTAATTTTGGTTGTGTTTTAGCCCTAATTATAAGTTCAGTGTGAAGTTAGGTTAACTAGGCATTGAAAAGAGAAGAAACCAAGGAAGAAGTACTTCTGTGTCACATGTCGCGGCATGAAATACATCCGTTGTGGCTCACAAACCCAACTGAAATGAGAGAATGCCTCTTTGTGCCATGCATCGTGGCACGTTTAGCGTTCATTATGGCTAGCCATTTTCTATAGAATATCAATCGCAAACTAAGGCAAAATTAAAGAGAAGTAAAGAGGAAAACGAAGAACCAGTGGAAAGCTCTACTAGGGTTCAGCTTTGGATGATATTAGGAGTATTTTAAAGCTAAAAATACTTAAGGTAAGTGACCTAAACTCCATTTCTTCCTATCCCATCCACATTTATGAGTTTTTTGTTAGAGCTTGATAGTGGGAGATGATTTTTCGGTCCATATAGGTTATGGGTTTGAATTCATTGACTTAAATGGAGTTAATAGGATTAGATTGGAGTATTAAAACTTAGAAATGATGAGTTTTGGGATTTATGGATGTTGGAACCCATAAATATGTGAATTTAGCATTAATGAGGGTTGTTGGAAGAGTGTAATGTCATTAATGAGAATTTAATAACTTATTAATGTTATTGGGAACTAAAGAGAGTTAATAAGCCTAATAGGTAGGCCTAAATATAAACATTGTGGGCATTGAAAAATCTAGAAAGAGAAGATAAGAGTTGAAATATGTGTGTTTGACCATATTGATGAATCCAATAATTTGTGGATTGTAGATTGCACTCTTGAACACTAATTTACCTTGGGAATTCAAGCTTGGAAACCTTTGATTTCTCAAAGGTTTGAAATAATTGAGGAAAGTTATAACTGGAGTGATAAGTTATGATATGTGTTCAACCATATTTTAAGAACTTTATTTCATATGCATATATTTAATTACAATTGATATATAACTGCAAATGATATATTTTACCTTAATAATTGAATGGCTAGATTCACTTCTTTCATTAAACATTTTACAAGTTCTAGCTCTAGTGCTGAGAGGGACAAAACTTCTGAGGCTTAGGAATCTATGCATTCCTTTTTGTATGCCTCTAGTTTCATATACTTTATATAATAGAATATTATTTTCAATTTTAAGTTGCATTTTGTGTATACTTGCACTATATAGTTGTTTAAAATATTTGAATTGTATTTGGTCCCTGAATAACTGTGTATGATAAGTTATATGTATTGATAGGGCCAAAATACTAGTGTAAATGTATAAATGTAATTTTAGATATATTATGATTGATTTTGATGCAATGAAATGATTTTACCTCCCCCTTTTATTATTGGTATAAAAGGGGTTAATGAGTAATTTTATGTTATATTGATTTTTGAGTACATGTGATGTATTGTACTAGTATTTCTAAGTCTAATGAGTATGGTTTGGATGTTAGGAATAGCTATTAGCACTTGTTTTAAGTTTTGGACACTCTTTTGATGTAAAAAGTTGTGAAAAATGGTCAAAGTGTGTTTGAATGTTCAACTTCCTGGTGTGACTTGTTTTAAAAATAAAACCTATGTTATTAGTTAATTTATGAAAAGAGCTTCTCATAAACACCTAGATCATGTCATTCAGACGTCGGACAAAGAATTAAGACACATCGAAAATTGCTCGATTCTACTGTCAAATAATAGTAGAATCTACTATAAAAAACATGCAACACGCTGCAGCACATTGGCCCCTGATTGGCGGCGCGCGGCATAGAGAGCAACACGCCGCGGCGCGATGTGCATAAGCCATGGTACATTGCTCTATTTTTTTTTTGCAAACTTAATATTTTTCAACTATTTTTAAGTTCTTTTACTCTTCAGGGATATCTCATACTTTTGTAATTTGATTTTACTCTGATTAAAGAGTTAATGGTTAGTTTTAACTCATTTTGATTATAAAAATTGAAATTCCTATTTTTCTTAAATCACAACTTGTAATCTTTTATGACCTAATTGCTTAATTACCATGATTTTGAATGGTCA
Organism: Prosopis cineraria; assembly: GCF_029017545.1. Lineage (NCBI taxonomy): Eukaryota > Viridiplantae > Streptophyta > Magnoliopsida > Fabales > Fabaceae > Prosopis > Prosopis cineraria. The sequence goes on along the minus strand of NW_026555344.1, from coordinate 39,309,031 downwards.
ATGGTGTTTAGTAGAGGAAATATTTCACCTATCTCAATCAACAAAAGCAATCCAATCATGGGCAGCAGTAATGGTTGCTTTTGGCACCAAGCAAGTCCATGTCACTTTAGAGCATTAGCCACCACATGAAATTACTAATAAGTTAAAAGATATTACTCATCCAGTTTTCTTTATAAATTATTTTTATCAATCTCATCAATATTAATGCAAAAAAAGTATAAGGAATAAAAGTATATCAAATTTCAAATATGCCTTCATATAATAAAGCTAAAAAGTGATGTCATGTTATTATTTTTTTATGAAGGATAATTTTAAAAATATTTTTTAAGTATTACTTAAAAAACTGCACCATGATTTATAAATGTAATCAAATAAACCTTTTAGAATGTGACTTATAAATGAGATTGAATGAAGTATATAGACCATGTAAGTGTGTGTATCTGTTTCACAACATGAGAGGTTCCATGTCGTGCCTTTGTAGTTTGTTCAACTTCACATGACTCACCTAGCCACTCTTTATTTATTTATTTATTATTTCTTTCTTGGCTAAACAAAACTTCACATGGTTTTCAAGAGTTCTTGGATGACACTTGTAAGAAAGATGAAATTGGACAAAACACACCTACAATTATAATTAAATGAAAAGAAATATTTAGAAAAAATAAAAAATATTTCATAAAAAAAGCACCAAATAATCCTTCCAACATAACTGTAGTAATTTTTTTGATAAAAAAATAAAAAAAGAGAAAATTAAGTACTGCTATTACAAAAATCTTGCAAGTACAGAGTGCAATCTAGCTCGAACAAGCAAGATTCCAAGTGTGTGTCCCTTTATATATTTCAATGCAAAAGATATTTTATTCACGCAAGAGCTGATTTCAATTTTCAAGGGATCGGAGAAAATCAAAGGCTCCAAAATACAATGAGAAATTTGCAAGACAAGACGAAAGAGCTAACTAAGTGAACACTCTAGAGTGTCAGCCCCCACATGACAATACTGATAAGCTTGTCTAATATGGACTGTGTATGTATGTATGTTTGTGTATCTATCTCACAACATGAGGGAGGTTCTCTGTCGTGCCTTTGATCAACTCCACACAACTCACCCACCCGCTCTTTATTTACTTATCGGGTTAATGGAACTTCACATGATTTTGAAGAGCTCTCGGTTGGTCAACGGTATGAAAGATGAACATTGGACAAAACACACTTAAAGTTATAATTAAATGGAAAGAAATATTCATAGAAAATTAAAAAAATATTTTATATTCTTCTATTAATCTCTTTGACCTTATATATAAAGTGTGTACCAATAAAAATTTATTATTTAATTGAAAAGTATATAAAATTACAATAATTGTTTAGTTTTGCTCTTGATAATGTCATAATTAATATAATGGTGGTGGGTAATATAGCACACAATTAATATCTCCTATTTTTTTTCTTAAGATAAGAATAAAATTATTTAATTACTTAAAAATATTAAAATATTTTTTATATTTATGAATAAAATAATTTTTTGAGAAAATAACTTACATATATAATTTCTATCTATTTTCTTTGCATTTTGCCATGCCTTGAGCTTGGACGGCCATGCCATTATATTCACGCACCTCCTTTTTCATTCACCGCTTTCCTTTTATCATGCTTTCACTTTTTAACTCACTCCTCATACAACATTTTTGATTTTGGTGAGTGTTTTCAATTCATTCCCCCAACAAGTGTTTCATAACTATAGTCATTGAATGTAATTAATATTTAAAAATATTAATATATATTTCTCTTTACAAATTTAAAACAACCTTTACGATCACCATGCTCCCCATGCAGTACATTGTTCTTTTTAAAAATTTGAGATTTCAATATTTTCTATATATCATATATATAACAAAATATTGACAGCATTTCAATTGCATCAAGGATTGTTATCATATTGTGTGGGATACTTATTAAGTAAATGAATAACTAAATATGTACCATTTACTAAATTCAAATTCTCATATAACATAGTGACTCCATTACATTTTCGCGACCCAACTTTGTTAAGAATTTGAATCTCTCCATGATGAAACACACATATTTCATTTGATTTTATTTATAAATCACTTGTAATATTTTTATCAGAATAAAAAAAATCTTAAATCTTATTAACTTTATTTAAAAATTCAACAAGTTTTTAATTTTATTTCTATTAAATATATATACTTTAAAAATAAAATAGTTTAGCATTTAATAACATTCCCACCATTTAATAGAAGTAAAATGATAAAGATGGACATAATAATTATATAAGTATTCTATAAATAGGGTTAAAGAAGTATAACCTAATAGGACATTCTCTCTCCAAACTTCACAAACCCTCACAATACAAATTACAAAAATTTTCAAGAATTCTTACGATAATGTTAGAGACATTTCAAATTATTTCTTAACAAAATTTATGATTATATTTTCTCTATTTTTAATAAACTACTTTCTTTTTTTTTTCTGCAGAAGAATGCATATGCTCAATATTTCTCAAATGCGCTGTGCCTAAAACCTCCAATGAACTACTTTCTAAAATCTGTATATTGTACCTATATAACACTCTAGAAAATATGTAAAAACATCAAATTATTCTTTCCTAACTTTATTCCTTGTCTCTGATCAATCATGTTTAACTGTTCTGCAATTTCACATATTTTTTTCACTTTTTTAGAAGTTTGACAAAAAAAAAATAGTGAATGACTATTTTGAGAAAAGGATAAATCTCCATTCAAAAATACTCCCTCCATTTTAAATTATATGACATTTTTGAAGAAATTTTTTCATCTTAAAATATAAGACATTTTGGGTAGATTAAGATTTCATTAAATATACCAATTACAATATTATCCTTTCTTTTTTTACAATTAATTTCCGTTTCTTCTCTTTTTAATGCATTAAATGATAAATATTTTTAAAAGTTTATATTTTTATTTTGAAAAGATAAGGTTGTTAAGTGTATTTAATGAAGTTTATTGGTATGTGAGATTTTGTTTAAAAATGTCCTATAATTTGGAATGGAGGGAGTATAAGATATTTTTTAAAAAGTTTGATGTTCAAAAATGTAAAGCATTTTTAGGTGTAATCATTATCTTTTTTTCAAAAGTATCCCTATTAATGAATGACTTTATCCCCTCCATTCTTATATATAAAATAATTTTTAAAAGCTTATTTTGTCCCTAAATATAAGGGGTGGCATTGATTTTTTTTAAGTAATTAGATAATTTTATCCATATCTTAAAAAATGAAATAAATCATTAAATATATGTTTTCCCTACTACTATCATAATATTAACTATGATATTATTAGGGGTAAAACTAAAAAATTATTATATTTTTATGTGAGTTTAACTAAATAACAAATTTTTATTAGTAAGTGAGATTCGATTAAAAATACCTTATATATAAAGACAGAGGAAGTATATTTATTATAGCGTGTTTAATAGGGGTAAAAATAAAAAGATATGGTTAGTTTGAAAATAATTAACTACTTTATTGAGGGATAAAATTTAATTAAAAATATTTTACATTTTTAAATGGAAAGAATACTGATAAACAATAAGAAGAATTACAATTAAATCTTACATAAAAAAATTAATTATTATAAAATTTATTAATAATTAAATTAAATTATATTGATAACTATTATGTTATTAATATAATTTAATTTAATTTTTAATAAATTTTATAATAATTAATTTTTTTATGTGGAACTTCGATATAATTGTCCCTAAACAATATAATATTTTAAAATGCTATAATTTTATTAAAATTTTTAAAAAATTTTATCATAATAAATTTAATTTAAAAAGATTATTTTATTTTCATGAATGAGTTATAATTTTTTATTTAATTATTATCATTTTTTGAATAAAAATTATTATTCTTTAAATAAAAGTTATAATTAAAGTTTGTTATTTTAAGAATTTATTTTTCAATAATAAAAAATACACTTGAGAAGTTGTGATTTTTTATTCAACACTTATGATTCACATAACAAAAGCTAATATTTCTCAAGCCAAAAATTATGATCAGAGCTTGTTTTTAATAAGAAGAATGACAAATAAGGTCTTTATATGAATGTTAATGCTAAATTAAAAATTTTAATATTAAAATATGAAAGAATGAATATTAAATTTGGAAACATTAGCATAAAAAAATTTTAATTTGACATTAATATTTTTATGGGTCCTTACTTGTTATTATCCCTTTTTAATAATAAAAATTATGTTTGATAAGTTTTTAATTTTTTATTCAATTCTTATAATTTACGAAATAAAAATTATTATTTTTTAAATAAAAACTATGATTGAGTTTTATTATTTTTAATTAGAATAAAATAATTTTTTATTTTAAAATTTATTAATATAAAATTTTTTAAAAATTTTAATGAAATTGTAACATTATAAAAAATTAAATTATTATTTATATAATTGAAAAGATTTTATTGTCATCTTTCTCCAAAATGCCTATTCGCCATCTTGACTTTTTCTGCGAGTTTCGCCGCTCATGCTCCTCCTTCTTCTTCAACAAGGGTTCGCTCATTGTGCCTATAAATTGTAGCAGCGACCTCACATTCACATAGAAAGAGAAAACCCACATTGATCGCTCCAACATTGGGAAATGGCGAAGGCAATTAGATTCTTCGAGCTCAACACTGGGGCTAAGATGCCTTCCGTTGGTCAGGGGACATACCAGGCTGATCCTGGCGTTGTTGCCAATGCAGTTACTACTGCTATTAAGGCATAAATTCCAAAAACTTGAAGGAATTCATTGTGATTTATTCTTTTTGCTTGTTTGATTCCTTGGTGGGACCTCAGCTTACACAAAGGTCATGAATTATGCAGGTCGGGTACAGGCACATCGATTGTGCTCAAGCTTACTACAATCAAGCAGAGGTATTACTAATGAATGATCTATCACTATTACTTATTTCTTTTGTATTTTCTCTCTATTGCTTTGTATAAGCTATTATTCATTAGTCTGATATCTTTCATATGGTTTTCGTAGATTGGTTCTGCTCTTAAGAAACTGTTTGATGAAGGAATTGTGAAACGTGAAGACTTATGGATCACCTCCAAACTCTGGTTTGTATCGTCTGGAAGTTTCTCTCCAGCTTTTCACTCTCAGAATATACATTTCTGCCTCTGGTTTCTGCACTGAACGGAGATGCTCTGTTTTTCTGATAAACTCCAGGTGCGCAGATCATGCTCCTGAGGACGTACCAAAGGCGTTGGATAAAACTCTAAAGGAATTGCAGCTTGACTACCTAGATCTCTATCTGGTATAATCTATCTTTTACGTTTAAGATTTATACTTCACGCTAATTCACGAGCCAATTCTTTTGGTTGAACGAGACGAAGATATGGTGTGATTTTTGTAGATACACTGGCCAGTGAGAATGAAGAAGGGATCGGTGGGACTCAAGCCTGAGAATCTGGCGGAAACAAAAACAGACATAGCGAGCACGTGGAGAGCGATGGAAGCGGCGTACGAGTCCGGTAAGGCGAGAGCAATCGGAGTGAGCAATTTCTCGACGAAGAAGCTGAATGAGCTGCTGCAGATTGCAAGAGTGCCTCCTGCTGTGAATCAAGTGGAATGCCACCCCCTGTGGCAGCAGCCCAAGCTCCATGAATTCTGTGCATCCCATGGAGTTCACATCTCTGTGAGTACATACAACACCACCCTAAATCCACAGCTCCAATTATCAACAAGGGGGCAAAATCTATCAAAATATATATAGTTCCTCTGTCTATTTGGATAAAACAATTTAAGGCTGCCGCCTGTCAGATTAATGTTTAGAGATACTTTCAAATTAATCAGAGGCTCAGAGCGTACATGATCGCTGGTATTGCACCCAAAATCTACGCCTCATATTTGAGTCTGGTTCTGCACGGGGATCCTAAAATCGAAGCACGAGTTAATCACCCTGCTCCCTCATGTCTGGATCAAAGTTTTAAAGGCTTGTTTGATCGTGAATATAAGCCTCCTTCAAATAAATATTTTTTTTAATATTGTTCGTCGTTAACTGTACCCAAATTATAATTCTTAGACGCACTTCTTTGTTGTAGTTATTAATTTAAGTGTAGAGAAAAATTAAAAAAGTCATGGTTACATTTGCTTTATAATTAAGAATGGATGGATTAATTGGTTTATTTTTTATACATCGGAAAGTACTTGTTTAATTGTTAATAAAGAATAAAAAACATAGAAGTGTTATTTCCTTTATAAATTATAAAATAATTGGAGAAAATGGTTTTAAGCTTCTACACATAATTAATTGGAGAAAAGAAATCTAAATACTGCACATCCAAAGAGCAATAATTTCTTTAAATGAAACTAGATGTGGTTTAGAATCGATAAATTGAGTGATCTGTTATAAATTATATATTTTGCATTGATATGTTGATAACGATGACTTCTGTCATATATAGGGATATTCACCACTGGGGTCTCGAGGAACAGCAGGTGTCAAGAGCGACGTCCTTAAGCATCCAGTGATCAACGTGGTGGCAGAGAAGCTGGGGAAGACTCCGGCTCAAGTGGCCCTTCGTTGGGGCCTCCAAGCAGGTCACAGCGTCCTCCCTAAGAGCTCGAGCGAGAACAGAATCAAAGAAAACTTCCGTGTCTTCGATTGGTCTATCCCTGAAGAATTAATGGCCAAGTTCTCTGAGATTAAGCAGGCAAGTCTTTCATTCATTTGTAATGTGTAATGCGTAGAAAATGCTCGCCTTTTGGATTAACTCATGAAATCCGTTGGTGCAGGAGAGGCTAATCAAGGGAACTGGATTTGTTCACGAGACACTTGGGTTCTACAAGACCATTGAAGAACTCTGGGATGGTGAACTGTGAATGAGAAGCAGGACGCAGCATTAATTGATGATTACAAGTGAACTAATCACAAATTACTTGTGAGTTTGTTGATGTTCAAATTGCCTTCCAGTCCAATAAAGGTAGGACGGTTTAATTCTGTCATTTTTCTTGGCCGCTGAGGTTCACAGCAGTCAGAAGATAAGGATTTTTTTGTCATATTACATATATTCGGTTGTACTCCCTCTCTTTCTATATAGAAGAAAAAAAAATTATATCACATAATTTAAAAAAATTAATTAACCATAATAATTATGTCTGAAAATAAAAAAATTAAACTAAAATGCCTTATGCTAATCAATATAAGTGTACATTAATTATTTTTCATTAATGTAAATTATAAAGGGTGATTTAAAAAATGTATAATAAATGTTCATTAAAATATATAATTTTATTTATATAAAAAAAATAAAAAGTGATAATTTTTTTTACAAATAAAAACAGAGTAATATTTGTTTCTATCCATTTTGATTATTTGGATTACATCCCGTTTGAGTCATACGTTAGCTTCATTGGTAAAGAAATGGAGAACAAACACCTGCAACCTATCACCTGAAAAGCCATGCAATCATCAATGTTGATGTGATACAAAACTAGCACATTACCATCCCAATCAGTTCAATTCAAATGTCTTTTTTAATGGATGGATTGTCTCACATGTTGAAAAATCTTATAAAAGATTTATTTTGAGATGTATCTAAGAATACTATACTTAAAAATTATTTTAATATTGTCATTTTTTTTGAATTAAACAAAACCCTCCTATAGAATAAATAGGGTGACAAAATAGTATAAATATAAACAAGAAAGGAAGAACTCAAGAGGAAGAAAAGAAAAGTTCAAAAACTCTTGCTTAAGCTTATATAAGCCAAAATTTATGGGTGATTTAAGGATGATTAAATACATATTAATGGATTTGAATATAATCAAATATGTTTTAATGGCCATTAAGAAAAACTATTGTTGAACATTGTAATCAAATTAATTAAAGGTGAATAAAGTGAAAAAAAAGTCGGATCTCAACCATATTGATCCTATTATTATGTGTGTGAGCCCACTTCTTTTTTTTGCCCATTTACTTGCTCAAATTTTCATTTTAATGTATATACACTGAGGCTTCCTCAAGTCCTCAATGAGCAATGTAAGATTTGTTTTAACATACACAAACATAGAAACTCTAACAATCCCTTACATGTGTCAAAAGAAATATAAATACTTGAGTTACAACTATGAGTATAGCCGTTTTAAATTTGATATCTTTTGAAATATGAACCAGACCTAGACCAATACTATTTAGTATTGGCGAAGTTGTAATGCTCGTCTTAACATTATCAGAGCATAGCACATAACACTGTTATAATAATCATGATTAATTAATTCCTTATATTATGTTATCCTAATATAAGGGCTCAAGAAAAATCAGTTTAGAAGTTGGGATCGCAAGAAACTCTTTTTGAAAAGATATACGAGCTCAAATGATAGTTTAGAACAAGCTAAAAGAAGTAATAGAAACATGGAAATATAAATTAATACATGCAATGAACAAAAGATGACAATTTGGACACTTCTCAAATTCCACTATTAGCTGTGAGAGGAAAGTCCTCTTACTGTGTAGTGGATTACAGCGTGTTGCTATTGTTATGACAGTACCTCCGACCAATTTTTGGGGTAATTTGTTTCATCATCCAACATCTGATTAAATATAAATTCATATACTTGAATATTATTAAATATGGTTTAATGACCATTAAGGAAAACCATTTCAAGCATTGTAATAAAAATTAATTACTGGTGATTAAAGTGCCAACACCACATTTAACTCGTGCACAGCAAAAAAAAAGCCAAATTTCAACTATATTGACCTGTTATTATTTGTGCGAGTCCACTTTTCTTTTTAACCCATTTACTTGCTCAAATTTTCATCTTAATGTATACACATTAAGGCTTTCTCAATTTTTCAAATGACCAATGTAAAACTTCATTTGACATACACATACAACAAAACTCCAACATTACATTAGTCATTAAATTTTATTATTTGAATTTAGAAAAAATTACATATAGGTTTCATGGAATAAATTTTTTTATTAGTAAGTCTCCCAAAATTTAAAACCACAGTCAGGTTCCTTGGAACCTGAATGTAATTTAAAGTTAGAATGCAAAGATAATAATGTTGTTATTAAAAATATATTACATTAATCAAATAATATATAACAACTTTATTAATAATTTACAACTATCACTTCAACTTTTTATATCAAATATTCAAATATTTTAATCATTGAATATATGAAGTTATATTTGTAAATTATTAAAGTAATTGTTATAAATTAGTGATAAAGTAATTGTGAACAGTTATTATTAAACTTTGTTAATAATGCATAATCAATTTAACTATTAAACATGTGAAATTACAGATGTAAAAAGTTAAAGTAATAATTGTAAATTATTGATAAAATAGTTGTAAATAATTAATGTTAAACTTTTTAATAATTCATAATTGATTTAACTATTAAATATATAAATTTATCGTTGTAAAAAAGTTAAAGTAATAGTTATATATTATTAATAAAGTAATTGTAAATTATTTGATTAATGTAATATATTTTTAACTAGTGCATTATTATCTTTTGACTTTAATTTTAAATTTCAAAAAATTAATTATAGTTTTTTAATTTTACATGACTTATTTATAAATAAGTCTCCTGCGTAATTTTTCCTTGACGAATCTATCTATTTCTACTTCTATTCATTATATATTCATTGAATTGAATTCAAATTCAAATTTATAATATAAATGTAGTAGGAGAATGTCCATTGGCCGATCACTTTATTATCATATATATATCTTTATTTTCCTTTTTTATAATTTAAATTTAAATATAATCTTCAACTCCTATAATTCTAATAAAGACTAATAATGTTTTAAAGTAATTGTTGTCAATATTGCTTCGGTTACTGCAATGATTTAATTTTCAATCATATTATCATGGAAGTAGATGGGTGATTTAAATACTGGATAAAAAATTTTAATTAATGGATTATTTAAATTTTATTTATTTGTTTTTATCCATATAATTTATTTGTTACTACTTCAACTTCCAATATAATGCATGTCATTATCATTTTATTCTTATTTTTAAAGCAGGATTATCTATCATGTTGTATCATATAATCATATACTCGCTCTGTTTCTATATATAAGAAGTCTTTTAGAATTATTTTTGTCCCTTAATATAAGGGATTGTTTGTATTTTTTTAATGAATAGATTATTATACCATTGTTAAATTAAAAAGAAAAAAATATAAGTACTCTCATTAATTTACTTTGATAAAAAATTTATTTTTTATTTACAATAATTAGGAGTAAAGTTAAAATCTTGTTATACTTTTAATTAAATAATCAAATTTTATTAGTTTGTGTGATTTGATTAAAAATATCTTATATATAGAGATGGAGGGAATAAATCATACCATAATCTAATAATAGTTAAAATAAATTTTCAATTTAAATTTTTTAAAAATAAATTAGTTTATTTTAGATAGATTATGATGTTTTATATATGCAAATATAAATATAGATATGAATATAAGTCCTAAAAATTCTTACTATTATAAAACCGGTGCTTTTATAAATATATCTCATATTATAGGATAAAACCAAATAAATAGCCTAACATTTATTATATTTTATATTATGGTTAATTTATTATATTTGTTAATGATATATTATTATATATCAACGATAAATTCTTTATAAATTTTTAAATATTCAATCATAAACCCCATTTATATAACTTGCCACACTTTCAAATTTTCAAAGATTAAGTTCATATTTTTTGGGTACAAAATGTTTTTCAATCAATGGGCCAATTTATCATATAAAAGGGGCAATTACAAGTTTATGAATTAATTTATTGATTTATTAGTGAGCTAATGAATAATGTATTGATGTAGAGTTGCTTACATGACAAATAATAAATAAAAGCGTAAGAGTTGTGTGTTTAGTTTTATATACTTAATATACTTATACTGATTGAAATTATGATAAGTGAATCTTAATGTGTTATAAAATTAATAATAATAATTTGTTATATAATAAATAATTTATATAAGATTTACATGTCTTAATTTGATTAAAAACAAGAACATTAAATATATAAAGTTAAGTATATAAATTTTTTCCTAAATAAAATATAATAACCAACTTAAATGTGAGTGGCAGGGTTCTTGTAACTTACATAAGTGATTAGAGATTCAAATGTCAGCATTTAGTAGTGAAGTCAGGATTTTGAATTAAGAGAACAAGTTCATTTAATCAGTTTAAAATTAAAATTGAAATCTATGTTAAAAGTGAGACTCAAGTGAGTTTAATCTTCAATATATCAAGAACAAAGAGTGTAAAATATAAAAGGAAAGGGTGCAATTTTTTTAAAAAAAACTCATACCCATCATTTATAATTTTCGAGGTGCATGTACCTCTCAATTAATTTGTTAATAATAACTATTTAATAATTAATGAATTAATTATTATTAATTAATAATTATTTATAAAAATAAGTCGTAGGTAGTCAACATTAATAAATATGGATATTTAAAATTCAATACATTAAAAAAATTTAGTACACACATGTCACATAACTAATCATTTGTATCATTTCAATAAAATATTAGCCATATGTATTTAACAAATAATATTTAAACACGTAATTTGTAGTTTTTTAAGCCCATGCAACCTACGGGATATCTTTCTAGTTTAATTTTAAAAAAATAACGCACTGCATCTGCATATCAAAATCCTTTTTTTTTTTTTTTGACCAAGACATAGCAGTACCTCATCTCAATGGATGTCAACATATGTATATATTGAGAGGTGAGTATCTGACTGACATGAATGAAATGAACAATGACAACGCGGCCCCAATCTCGTAATGGTTAGTAGGTGTCCAAAGAACTCAAAAGTTTCTATCCACTTGTATTCTTGAATCATCAACTTCGCTGGTGATGCTCCTCGTACCCGCTTGCCGTGTCTTCGCGTTCTATATTTTTGTTTGTTTTGCGATCGCCCAAGCACTGGAATCGAAGAAAGACTTGTGGGTGGCTTTCCTGAGTAGTTACATTCATCTGACCCTGTGAGCAATGGCGGATGAAATTCGATTCTTCGAGCTGAATACGGGGGCTAAAATACCTTCTGTTGGTTTGGGTACTTGGCGTGCTGAACCCGGCGTCGTTGCTGATGCCATAGCCGCCGCCATCAAGGTTCTCTGATTTTGTCCTTTTTCTTAATTGTTATTTTGGTTTCTGTATTTGCTTCCCCCACCCCCCAAAAAAAAAAAAATCTTTTCCTATGATGAATTTTGAGAAGCTATTTATGCAAATGTTTATAGCGTAAAGGAACGCAGTTTCAACTGCTTTATTGTTTCTTAGTTGTAAAAGAGGGAGGGGATTGCATATGATATTGATGTTATTTGTAATTAATCATAATCTTTCAAAATTTTATTTGAAAACTTGTTTGATGTTTTGCGTTGTTCTATCACTGTTACCCTACGAATTTTAGAGCAACCGATGATAAAATTTTAATGCAGGTTGGATATCGGCATATAGATTGTGCTCAAGCTTATGGCAATGAACAGGAGGTGAGAATCATTTAGATTCTTCTTCGTTGAAAAAAGAAAAAAAAATGCGTTTTTTTTTTCTTGTGTTATTGTTTTTCCGTCCATTGGAAGCCTATTTCCTCTCTGTCTCCCTCCCTTTCTTTCAACATTGTTTAGTTTATAGCAAGAACTAGCTGACAGCACCTGAAAAAATGATTAACAACATATGGCTTATTTTATACAGATTGGTCATGCCTTGAAGAGTCTTTTTGATGATGGTGTAGTTAAGCGAGAAAATGTGTGGATCACCTCCAAACTCTGGTTTGCTTTGTTTTCATGGACTGAGAGTATCTATTATGCTCTTTGATAATTCTGATTGCAAATTTTGGTGTGTCATCACCTGTCACGCAAAGTTCTTCAGTATGTCAGTTATGTATGAAATATTTATAGTAAACACAACCTCATGGGTGACTTTACGTCCTTGCCCCTCGTATTTTCTGGAATTGCCTCAAAACAGTTGAAGGGGGCTTCACATTTAAAGTCATCAAATTTAATTAGACGATCTAAATGTGCAAGATAATTCATTTCCTGAATCTTCTCTGTTCTTGGAAAGAGGAAAACTCTTTAATCAGCATCCTCAGTGATATTCTTAGAGGCAACTTGTCTCAATAAATCATCGATGATTTTTGTTTGTTATAATAACCACAAATTAATTGATTTCATGTTTGAAGGAGGAATTATTTTTTAGGATAAATATTTTGCTTGTATGAAGAAGAACGCAGAATGTTGTCATAACTCCAATGCAAGCTGATACATAACGTTTCTATTACTTGTATGACCCATCAAATGATCTTCAATTTTTATTTAGTTACTCACTGTCAGATTCAATTCATGCGATATCTAGGACGTATTTTGGCACCTTCTGGCTCTGAACACACCGTAAATCTGAAGCACAAATCCTTCACTGTACCTAATAACTATATGTTGTTATTGGGACTGAGAATCTTGTTATAAGACTAATTAAGGATATGATGTCTGGATGTGCAAAAGAAATAGATAATCATAGCCACTGGCCCAGTGAAAGGAAGGAGAGGATAGTTTTGAGGGTTTTTTGTGGATTTATTTATATTTCTATTTGTTTGTGGGGTGGGATGGATAAGGAGAGTAATTTCTCAAGATACAGTATTAGCCCTCACTAGATGGGCATATTTCTTGGATTTGTTGAAATTGCTGGCTAACTTGTCTTTAAGCATGTTAATATCTAAGATCATAATGGCTCAAATCTTACTTTCTTTTCCACCTAATTTATTTTACCATATATCCAGGTGTACTGATCACTTGTCAGAAGATGTACCAAAAGCATTGGATAGAACTCTTCAGGATTTGCAGCTGGATTATCTGGATCTTTACCTTGTATGTGTATTACTAAGGATATCTTTGCAATTTCTATTAATTTTGTCTCAGTTGATTCATAAGATGAGTTCTTATAGTAATACTTCCTTTGTTTAATTGCTCAATGGTCACCCAGATTCACTGGCCTGTCAGCATGAGAAAAGGTTCTGTTGACGATAAGCCTGAAAATCTCACCCAACCTGATATACTGAGCACATGGAGAGCAATGGAAGCACTCTACAATTCTGGCAAGGTTCGATCTATAGGAGTAAGCAACTTCTCTTCAAGGAAGCTTCAGGATCTGTTGGAGGTGGCACATGTTCCTCCTGCTGTTAACCAAGTGGAATGCCATCCTTCATGGCAGCAGTTGAAGTTACACGCTTTCTGCATATCCAAGGGAGTGCATTTATCTGTGAGTAAGCACATCTACAGCCATTTATGATAGACGATAAATAATTGTAGATGTTCACGTATAGCTGAATACGAAGGTCACAAATGACTAAATGATTGACAAATTATCATTGTGATTCAGGGTTATTCACCACTGGGTAAAGGGTTTAATAGGAGTGAGGTTCTTAAGAATCAAGTTCTGCACATGGTTGCGAAGAAATTGGGGAAAACTCCAGCACAAGTGGCTCTTCGGTGGGGACTACAAATGGGTCATAGTGTACTGCCTAAGAGCACAAATCATGCCAGGATCAAGGAAAACCTTGATTTGTTTGACTGGTGTATGCCTTCGGAATTTCTTGCCAACTTCTCTGAGATTAAGCAGGCAAGTCACTTGAATACTTGATGCAATATTTTTGTCTTGTTTTGTTGTGCTTCAGCCTTCCTTTATTTCTAGATAGGTATTACCTGTTTAATTGTGCACTTTTCTTACACCGGAAAATAATTTAGTCACTTCTTCAATTTGAGCAATGTTATTCCTCCAATTTTCTTATCTGTGCAATTCAGTCCTTTTCCGGTTAATTTAATCAACGTTTTGTATCCAATTACTCAATTGGCAATCAGCAACCATAGGTGAATAGGTCATATCAAGGTTTCTTCAAGCCAAAAAGCTGGGAAAAAAACTAGGGGAAATTGTGCATAAGAACCAAATGAATTGAAATATTTGGGACGAAGGACCGAGGCTTGAAGATTATTGAAGATTTTAAAATCTGTAATTGAGTTTGAAGAGACTTTCAAGGATCTGCATTGATAATTTTTTGAAGCTTAACTGCAGATCTGCAATGCACCTTAAGGATCTTCAAGATTTGGTTATTCCTCTCAAATATCTCAGTTATTTGGTTCTAATGCACAATTTTTCCAGAATAATAATTATGTCATTGAACTGATTTGGTTAAAGTTAGAAGAATTTACTTGCTTTAATGAATAATAGAGGGATTATTGCTTTCTGGTATAGGGATTAAAGTTATAATTAACCCTACCATTTAGTGTTATGCACAAGCTAATTGTTGTCAGAAACTTGAAAGATAGTTTGCTGCTTGAGTAGAAGTCTTCTTTTTTAAAAAAATGATATTTACCAATCATGCTGATGCAGGAGAAACTAGTTACAGGCGCCTCCTTTGTTCATGAAACATTTGGTGCCTACAGAACAATTGAAGAACTCTGGGATGGCGAATAGTTGAAGATACTTTCTCTGGATACACTTTCTCCTGTTATTACTGTCTATTAGATATAACTGAAGTTACAGAAACCTGTATTCCACGTGATGAGACAATGAGTGAATCAACATATTCCGTGCTGTCAGATTAACGGGGGGGGGAAAAACAATTGGTAGCTTTATAGTTCTTAATGGCGGGGTGTAGCGCCATATGAATGAGCCCGGGTGTTGGTGCAAGATTGTGCTTCTCTAATTTATCATTCTTATTTTTTCCCCATGCTTCTTTCTCTGTATTTTTTTCACGAGTTTCACCTTTTCACTTGTGCTTATTTTTTTCCCTGCTCTTTCTATTTCCTTTTCTTTTAAAGTTTGTGACCTTTTTTGGGAAAATTAGTTTCATGCCTTAAGCTAGAAAAATGTCGCACATTTCTCATTTTGCATTTACTTTTTTACTTTTTTTTTTTCACATTCATGAATAACAGGGTTATTGAGTGAAAAACCTTATCTATGTAGCACGTACCAAATGCATTAAGGTGACTTTTATTTTAAATAATGTTCATCCTGCTACTTAATACAGGTATATTGATGATTATACATTTATAAAGTAAATACAAAATAGTTAGCATTATGTTAAGGCCTTGTTTGGTACGTAGTTATAAATTTTGAGGGATTGAGATTGGGATTGGGATTTTAAAAATATGTTTGATATAAAGTAATATTTGAAAGTAATACTTGCATTAATTTTTTTTTTATAATTCATCATAAATAAGCAAAATACCATAATGCCTCTTAGTATTAGTAAAAAAAAATGTACAATTAGGGATGAAGATGAACAACTACACAGTTCAAGGGAGGAAGAAGATTCTATTGAACTCCTCCACTCCTCTTTCCAATACTTTCAAAGCTTCATTTCATAGTTGAGGGCAAGATCAATCTTCTCGAGCTTTGTACTTCAGATTGAAGTTGATTCTTAGGGAGGCTGATAGCATGGTGGAGTTTCTCAGTGGTGGATGCAAGGGAGCTAGAGGAGAGAGTGGTGGAAGAGGAGGAAGGGGAAAGTTTTGGCCAAAGCCACATGCTTTATTGCCTATTTTGAGAACTCAAAACCCTTGAGTTTTGACCTCATTTTCTATGAGTGTTGCTACAACTTTGCCTCTCGTTGCTTCATTTGATTGCCCAAACACTCAAGTACTAATAGGTTGCAGATTTGAGACACAATATGATGATTAAAGATGGCAATTGCAGATATGAGATGCAAGGACGTGAGGACTTACTAACTTGAGACCTGAGGGAGACAATGTCGACATGGGTGGAAGACAAGGATTGAATGTCACCATTGGGGGAAGACAGCATTGCTGACAAGGGGCATGGTGTCACCGTAGACAGTAGAGGTGGAGACTGGAGACCCCTTGCAACTTTTCAATCTTGAGATTGATTTTCCAATATCAAGGGAGGTGGTATTGGATATTCTTACCTAAATGGGATTGGGCTTGAGAATAAATTTGTCATTTTCACTTACTAGACATAAAAATTTGATATTACCCAATCACAATTACTTAGTCCTACATACCAAATGTACTTAAATGATAGGAAAAGCTAAAATTTAGGCTACATTATTGTAATTTTCAAAATAAAAATGCCACTAATTACCCTAAGATAATAAGATAATATTTCATCATCTTTTAGTAAGAGATGAAGTAGGGTCCTAGACTCCTAATATTAAAAAAATAAAAAAGAAGAAGAGGCTTTACTCCTTGTCCTTAGTGACAGGTTCTACGAAGGGAGGATTATCATAAATTTTTAAAAGAATAAATTAATAATAGTTATATTTTTAATAAATTTTTTTGTAAAATAAATTATAAATATCATTTTAAATAGTTATAAATAAGAATCTAAATTATATACTAATTGTTACATTTAAATTTTAAATATCATATTTGTAATTAAAATTTTTAAAATTTTAATTATTTAAATTGATATTTATAATTGATCTTTCAAACAACTTTTTTTAAAGGTCTAGCTATCATTAATTTCTTTTTTTAAAATTTAATTGTCATTCTCAACAAATGAAACATGAAGGTGAAAGGTCAGAGTACACATGGTAAGAAAATAAGGATAGTAACATAGGGTCTGTTTGAAAACCTATTTTAAAAATAATTTTTTGTTCTCCAAAGTAAGAGAACAAAAAAGTTTATTTGATAACGTATTTTCAAAAAGTATTTTAGAGAACAAAAAAAATAAAATATTGTTATGGAGAACAGAAAAATAAAAACAACTTTTAGGTGCTTTGTAATTATTGTTCTAAAGAACAAGAAAAAATAAAAAAATATCTATTTTTATTATTTTTTATTTTCAGAACATGTTCTATAAAACACCAATTTTTAAAATAATAAAATAAAAATAATTTCAAACAGCTTTATAAACTCCTGTCCTCGAAGAAGGTAAACCCCCCCCCCCCAAAAAAAATTTTTTCACTCTATTTCTCTCCATTTACTTGTCTCTTTGGTCTCTATTTTCTCCCTACCACACTTTAAACTATCTAAATTCAATGCTTTAAAAAATTATTATTAAAATATTAAATTATAAAAATTTAAATTATTCTTAACATCTTAAAGTATAAGATAATGTTTAATTTTTTTGATCCCAAAATATAAAATAATTTTTTTAAAATTAAAATCTTATTAATAATATTTTTTTTAATATTACTCTTCAATTAAAAAAATAATTAAAATGATATTATAACATAACATGTAAGAGTATTTTTAAAAGTTTATAATTTTATTTTTTAAAAAATAAGTTATTGAAATGTTATTATTCTATTTTATTAGTATACATAATTTTATTTTAAATTATCTTATAATTTAAAATAAAAAAATATTAAATTTTGATATAAATCGTTGATAACTTTAGTTAAAAAAAAGTTAAGAATTATTTTTATTCTAAATTATACACGAATGGTTATGAATAATTTTAAATTTAATTATGAGTCAATTTATTTCTCAATTTTAAAAATTTCTTTTGGTATTACTTTAACGTTAAAAATATTTAATATATATTAGTCGTTAACGAGTCTCATTATTTTTTATCAAATTAATGATCATTTTTGTCCCTTAAATTTTATTCGAAAAGTATTTTTACCCTTTAATATAAATATTTTATATTAAAAAATAATGTGAGAATTATCGACGGTCAACGAGGAAAAAATAAATGAATGATAATGGATGAAATTTTTAAAATTAAAAGACACAATTAATCTATAATCAAATTTAAAGGTAGTTATGACCTTCGTGTAGTTTATGGAGGACAATAACCCTTCATCCTTACAAAAATGTTATCGTGAGGAAGATTGGCTCACGTGATCGACTATCTGAAAAATTAAAAGCACGCCTCCTGTTGACCCGGAAAACCACCCTCACTCCACCAGCCTTCGCTCAGCCTCCTCGTTTCTCTGCTTCGACTTGGAGAGTAAGAAAACAATGACGAGCAACGAGATTCGATTCTTCCAGCTCAACACTGGAGCTCAAATCCCTTCACTTGGTTTGGGAACTTGGCAGTCTTCTCCCGGTGTCGTTGGCGACGCCGTTGCTGCCGCCATCAAGGTCCCTTTTCAATTTCCGTGAACTTTATTTTTCTTGTGGTTGCTTCAAGCTATGAGATTATTGAATACTTGAAATTTGATATCAATGTCGAGTGTTTAGATTGTGGAGAATAAGAGAGCAACCATGGAAGAGAGAGGAGGCAGACATTGTGAGAATGTGAAGTGTGTGAGAGATGGCGGCTGCATGTGTAGGGTGAAGAGTGAGGTGTCCTGTTAGTTTTATTTCAGAATGAGCATACATCGTGAATTGCTGGATGGTCAAGGTTCCGTGTGAGAAATTAATAGTATATTTTTCTTTTAATATTCTCATTTATACTCTAATCAAGTTTTAATAAGTATGTCACAGTGTCCTAAAAATGAAAGACTGAAGAAGTAAAGAGGATTGGATTAAAGGCGTCTGATTGTGATTTAGCTTTTCCCCCTGGGTGGAATGGGATGAATAAGATGGCAATTAAGTGACTATGTTTATGAAATTTTCTCTTTTCTGTTTAATCTTTCTAATCCTGTGATGTTTTGGCATTCAGCTAAGTGACTTCTGTTGGAAATTACAGGCTGGTTACCGACATATTGATTGCGCTCAGGCTTATGGCAATGAAAAGGAGGTAATTATAATAATTGATGTAAAGCCATGTCTTTGTAATAGCAGATATTGTAAGACATCTTTGCTACTGCAAAAGTGCCAATGATGCAATCTTGTCAATGCAGATAGGTTCAGCACTAAAGAAACTGTTTGACGAGGGTGTTGTGAAGCGTGAGGATTTGTGGATTACCTCTAAATTGAGGTTTGTTTAGTTTTCAATTCTCTTGGTGTGTCACCCTTCAAGCTAAAGTGATGCAAATTGAATCATGCAACTGTGAGTATCTCACCTTGTCTAGAACCCAATGTTTGCCTGTGGCTTAAATTATGGTAATATGCAGGAATAATGATCATGCTCCAGAAGAAGTACCAGAAGCGTTGGAGAGAACTTTGAGAGACTTGCAGCTTGATTATGTGGATTTATACCTTGTATGCAGTATCACTTAATCAGAGAATCCATTTATCTCTTGGTTACATATAGTGACTATTTTGTCTAGATTAACATTCCTTCAAAATTGTAATGGAATTTATCTTTGTATGCTGGAATTAACCTCATTTTGTTACATATATCACACAAAGTTTCAGAAAATGCTATATGCACAAAACGTGGTTCTTTCTAATCACTACCCTAACTATTACAAAATTCTTGCAACTATTTGTTATGCAGCATGTTTTGTTGAACATTATTTTGTGAGACCTTCAGTGGTGCATGTAGCATGCTTTATTCCAATTCTTTAATTAAGATGCATGACTTATTTATGATAAAATAGATTGTAAATTGATGACTTTGCCTTTTAAGATCCACTGGCCAGTTGAAATGAAGAAAGGGTCTGTGGGCTTTCAGCCTGAAAATTTTGTGCCACCCAACATACCTAGCACATGGAAGGCAATGGAAGAACTCTATGACTCTGGAAAGGCTCGAGCCATAGGTGTAAGCAATTTCTCATCCAAGAAGCTGAGAGACTTGCTGGAGGTAGCACGCATATCTCCTGCTGTCAACCAGGTAGAGTGCCATCCTTCATGGCAGCAGGACAAGTTACGGGCTTTCTGCAAGTCCAAAGGTGTCCACCTCTCTGTAAGTTCACAAATTTTGAATGAACTTTTATAAATCTGCCTGAAAAGTGTCTGTTATTTAACTATGTTAGATTTTGGGCAGTTGGCAAATTGGCCTTAAACTATTTTTCTTCCTTGGACTGAGTTTCAAGTTGCATATGGCTAGGGATATTCACCATTAGGTTCTCCTGGGACAACCTGGCTTCAAAGTGATGTTCTGAAGCATCCGGTCCTGAATATGATTGCTGATAAATTAGGCAAGACTCCTGCACAAGTAGCTCTTCGCTGGGGGCTTCAAATGGGTCACAGCGTGCTTCCCAAGAGTACAAATGAAGCAAGGATAAAAGAGAACTTTGACATTTTTGACTGGTCTATACCTGATGACTTATTCGTGAAATTTTCTGAGATTCAGCAGGTCAATTTTTTATGCTTACCTTCTGTCTTTCTGATATTTCATGACATGAAAACATGGATATCTAATGATTGTGCTGTGTTTAGCCGTGTCAAGCAGTAAAAATGTAGAGTAAGATGAAGATTTATTTCCTTATCACGCCTGTGGAAGCATTAAAATTTCGGTATTTGAAATTTGCATGAATAGTTTAGAGTCAAGAGAAAATTAAAATACCAAGGCATGTGTGATCTTTCCAAGTGGTTATGTGGTCATGTAAAAGTGATGAGGAAATATGTAGCACTGTACCCTTATAGATTTCATTAAACTTGAATCTTTCATGAATGGCCAAGACAATAAGTATGGCATAGAATGTGTTGATGATTATGACAGTTGTTTATGCTGTTGCAGGCAAGATTAATCAGGGGTACCTTTTTTGTCCATGAAACTTATGGATCCTACAGATCCATTGAGGAACTCTGGGATGGTGAAATCTGAGCAGTCAGCTGAGTGGCCAATAAAAGAAGCAGAAGGAATAGGTGGGGGCCATTTGTCTTTTGGTTGTAGGGATGCAAGGATAGTGGGATTTGTTTACTATTTTCGATTAGTCAGCAAAAGCCTGTCCTGAAATCGCTATTATCACCTGGATATCAATACTTTTATGGATTAGTGGATGACTGATGTGTTCTCTTTTTCAATTTGAGCAATGTTGTTTCTCCAATTTGCTCATTAGAGCAATTCAATCCTTCCAGGAGATGAAACATGCTAGTCAATCAATATATTCTATGCTGTCAGATGAAAAAGGAAAATGGTAGCTTAGTTGCTAGTAATGGCGAATGGTGCAAGATTTTGCTTCTCTGTTTTGCCTTTCATATTTTTCTCATGCTTCTTTCCCCGTATTCTTTCTTTTTCACGACATCACCTTTGTTTATACTTTATTTCCGGTCATTTTCCCCTTTTTTCAAATTAATTTCATGGCTTCTGTTCGAAAGAGAACACAATTTTTCTCATTTTCCCCGAACTTTTTTTTTCTTTTGGGGCAGAAGTGTAAGCACTTATATTAGTTAACACTTTATCATCACTTCACAACAAACAAAAGGGGGAAAATTTACTTTCGACCTTGTGTTTGGATAAACAAATAAAGGTGACAATCTGCTTACTAATCAAGCATTTTACAATAATTTAAATATTATGATTTTTAGCCATCCTTCATTAGGGTGCAGAAATCTTGTGGATTCTTACATGACTCCATTGAATTCTCCATGACCTGATTGTTTCTCTTTACACGATTTTTTTGGCCTTGTACTTCCAAAAAGAGGGAAGGATTATTGGGAGCCATCCCACATTGATATTAATGTCAAACTTTGCCTATGTAAACGACCCTATCATATATAAAAATAGGAGGTAGAGACAGGCTTATCAAGACGGGATCTCAATGAAATTAAGAGTTAACACGACAATTTGGAGAAAATGCTTATCTGAGTTAATTTAACTCAGAAGCTCATATCTTCTATATATATAGAAATGTTACACTGAGTAAACTAATGCCAACTCATACAGTTAATCTAACAATAATTGGCTATAACAGACTAACTAAGTCCACATGTTCATAACATAAAATAAAAGTTAAACTTGTCTTCTGCACTTTAGGCCTATCCTTGATCTTCTCTTTAGGCTTTGCATGATTAGAGTTGGATTGGGCTATAGCACTAACAATGATCAATCTACAATCAAACACATCAATAATCATAAATGACTAATTATTCTTAATTAACTCTGATTAAAGCCTAAACCTAAAAATTCCATTGTGGTCATATATTCATAACCAAATCCAGTCTTAGGTTTCATTAGTTCACTTAGACTCCCATTAGACTAATCAATACCATTACTAACTCTTAATTTTCTTAGCTCAACTAATTAGCTTAAGAGTTTACTTCAAACCTCACTTTAAAATTCTAAAATTTTATTAGCACCATAACCCAAAGGTTAGACACTTAAATAAACAACCATTAATCCCATTGAAGTCAGAATTTTAGGCAAAATCACAACTTATTTTTAGATTCCCAAAGAACTTTCCAAAAACAATAATGAAAATGCACAAGAGAGGAAGATAAGAGGTTATAGGCACTTACCCAATTGATTAGAAGCTATAAATAGACTCAATTAGATGCCTCCAACAAATCCTAGTAGAACTCTTCTCGTTCACCTTTGGACTACCACTTAACTCTCTAATTTTTTGAGTTAAAATGTAAATTTGGAATCTTAAAAAAATTAAATTTTGGCTGCGGCCAAAGACCAAAAATTAATGTTATGAACATAGTCCATCTAAGTAGGCCTAAATGTGGCCTAATACCATCTAGAGTCCAATTCTAAGCACTAATTAAGGTTCGATAGACCTATTAGCCATCTGTACAATATCTTTTAATCCAAGTTAGCTCTTAATTGTCTAATTTATCTTTAATAACTCAATTAACCTTAAGTTAATTTTTCCAGGATGTTACACCATTATCACATCAAAAAAAATTTTTTTTCTATCACATTGATTCTTAACCATTTTCTTAAAATGAATAAAGGCTGATAGTACACCACTCTTGGCCTTTAGTGGATATAATCACGTATACCTACTATAATCATCAATGAAACTAATATAGTAGCAAAAGCTGCGAGTAGAAATAATTGGTTTTGGATCCCAAAGATCAAAGTGAATTAAGATAAGTGGTGCTAGCATGAGAGTCAAAATTAAAAAATGGGGGTACATGAGACTTGCTATATTGACAGGCAGAGAAAAATTCAACTTTTTCATTAATCTTTGAAACAATATGACAATAAGTTAACACATCTTTTAATGTGGTAGTAGAACAATAACCCAATCTTTGATGCCAAGATTGAAGTGCAGTACTTAAAGCAACATTGTAAGCCTGAGCAGAGGTTGCAGACGAAGAATCAACATAAAGAAATATAGACTTCCAATTAGTTCGATACAAGCCACCTTCATGTGGTGTCTCGATTACTATGAGTCTATTCTTTGCTTTGTCCTTAACACAACACCCAAAAGTATCACATAATTAATGCATTGTTGTCCAAAGCCGGTTTATGAACACTCATAAGATTCTTTTGAATATTAGGAACCACAAGTATGTTATTCAACTTCAAAGGAGCACAATGAGGAGCAGAAAATTGAGCACTAGTGAAGCTATGGATAGGAAGCTTGTGTTTACCTCTAACCTTGAGAGTGCCAAATCTAGAAGTAGACGCATGAACAGTGTTATGAGTAACATGATGCATGGCGCCACTATTAAAATACCAGGCCGGATCAGTTACTATCTCAAGTGAGGCAAAATATGCAACAGGTTCATACTGTCTTGAATCGAGTTTATAATAAGTTTTATCATATCGATAAAAGCAATCACAGCATTTGATTGTGGTGTGACCTGATTTAGTGTAAACTTGACACATATGCTTGTTATTATTGTTATGACAACCATATTGTCCTCGTCCTCTACTAGAATGATTTCCACGACCTTGAAAAGATCCTATGTTTGGAGCATAAGAAGCAAAGGCGTCAGTATGAATAGAAAAATTATCAAAAGCATTGCTCAAGTTTTTCACCAATGGTCAATGAATATGCTTTAAGCGTGCTTCATATGACAAGAGTCTAGATTGCATCTCGATCCAAGACAAATTTTATTTGTTAGTAAGTTGAACAACAAGTAGAGTATACTTTAAATTGAGACCTATGAGAGTAGCCATAATCAGATCTGGTATGGAGATAGGACTCCTTGCAAGAGCCAAATTGTCAAATAACAATTTCATCTTATAAATGTACTTGTCCATGCTCATGCTTCCTTTTTGAGCCCGTGATAATTCTCCTTTGAGTTAAAGAGAACGACATCGAACCAAGAAGCATATGTGAACTATTCCAGAGTTGACATGAGGTTTTACAATGAAGCATATGTGAACTTACTTCAACTTGCAAAGAACCAATAAGCCATTTGTAAAGTAATTGATTTGTTGCTATCCAATCTTCATAATTTGGATTAATTTGAACTTCATCATTCACAAGGATAAATTCTTGTGGGCACTGCTTTGCTCGACTCAAATATCGATCGAGACAGTGTCCTCAAATCATAGTAATGACATGTGAACTCCACAAAATATAGTTTGTGCAATTCAACTTGATCATACTAACCTGATTCAGCCTGCTAAGAAGTGGAGTAACCTTCGTTGTTGTCGTCGAAACTTGTGGAACAATTAGAGTAATTGTACCAATTGGTGGTCTTATACTAGAGGTTTTGATCAATGGTGACCTGGAAGAAGTTGAGGTCTCTATCATCTTCTATTCTGATATCAAGTGAAATTCAGAAGTAAAATGATAATTTGGAGAAAATGCTTATCTAAGTTAATTAAACTCAGAAGCTCATATATTCTATATATATATATAGAAATGTTACACCGAGTAAACTAATGCCAACTCATACAGTTAATCTAACAATAATTGGCTATAACATACTAAGTCCACATGTTTCATAACAGAAAATAAAAGTTAAACACTCGTCTTCTGCACTTTAGGCCTATCCTTAATCTTCTCTTTAGGCTTTGCATGATTAGAGCTGGACTGGGCTTTAATTCTGGATGAACCCAACTCTTGTATTCTAACAATCTCCATGTAGGGCCCTAACTTAAATAAAATTTTCCCGAAAAGAAAAACGAGGTGTCTATCGATGGGAGCCGGCTTAGGAAGAAAGGAAGGGGACGGAGTGCACGTGGCAGTAAGACAGGGAAAGCATCACAAAACTCCCGCCCTCGCCCCACGAGCAGCCCGAAACCTGTGGCTTTTGCTATTTATGGCCACGCTGCACGCATTTTTTATTCCTTCTCATCTCTGCTCTTTCCTCTTCCTTTTGGCTTCCTTCGCTCACTGAAACGTGAAACCGTTCTCCCTACTTATAGTTTCTACGTCGGCTTTGATTCTTCTGTTCGGAGAGAAAGATAACAATGGCGACCAACTCGATTCGATTCTTCCCATTGAACACTGGAGCTCTGATCCCTTCAGTTGGCTTGGGAACATGGCAGTCTTCTCCCGGTCTCGTTGGCGACGCCGTTGCTGCCGCCATCAAGGTCCATTTTCACTTTTTCATGCTTTGCGCTCTCGAACTTGCACTTTTCCTTTGTGATTTCTTTCAGCTTTCGGATGATTGAAAGCTTGCAGTTTGAGATGTCAGAGTCTGGTCATTTATGTTTACTTCAACCGATAGGGAATTAAACTGTGTAACGGTATATTTTATTCGGATGGTTCTTCGAATTGTTTGTTGATAGTAATTTAATTTGAGGTAGGAATTTGAATGAAGATTTAAGGTTCAGGTTGAAAGTCATCACTCTGTCTCTGGAGAAAATCTTGGTTCACTTACCAAAGGAAATGGAGGGGCTTACCGCTAGTTTCTTTCTAAACTCATCCTGAAGCTGTCATATGGCAGCGGTAAAGGATTGAATTCAGAACATTGCGATGCTTAATTGGAGTAAGGAAACGACCAATTTGAAGTGTGTGGAGTCTGGAAAATAAGAGAGCAACAAGTGGAAGAGAAAGAGGTAGAGGATATGTAGAGTAGAGTGGGTGATAAACATGGCAACGTGTGTAGGGCGAAGGGTGGGTTGTCCTATTATATTAGTTTTGTTGCAAAGCGTGTGGACAATGTGAATTAGGGGAAGTCAAATATTTGCGTGCGAAATTAATAAAGTATATATGTTCATGTAATTTTCCTCATTTCTACCCTAAAAAACTTGCAATGAGGATGTCTCAATGCGTCAAAAATTTTAAGACTGAAGAATGTGTAGAAAAAAGGATTGGATTGAAGAAGTGCGGATAGATATGTTATTTATTTCCCTTGCCCAAGGATAAAGCTGGTTGATGGCGTCTATTTATGTTTTAATTTTTTTAATGACAGAACAACACATTGTATATACTTTTTTTCCCTTGTTTTTGGGGGAGGGGGATTGCATGAGATGAATGTGATCAAAAAAATGAAAGAAAAGGATGACTGAGTGACTGTATACGTAATCCTCTTTTGCTTCTTTGTTTGAACATACATTGGTGTTTTGCGCTTAACTAAATGACTGTTTGGAAATTACAGGTTGGTTACCGACATATTGATTGTGCTCAGATTTATGACAACGAAAAGGAGGTAATTATAATAATTGATTTAAAGCCATATTTTTGTAAACGTTGGTGTCATGATTTAATCACTCATCCCATTCCAATTGAGCAGGAGCTCTAGGTAACTGAATTATTTTCAGTGACTCATGGTCTTTCATGGTCATGAAATTCAACATACTGATTAAGTCAGACATCTATCTATTGACTTTAGCCATCAAAGGCAGCATAAACTCTACACCAAAGATATTGTTTGACATCTTAAAACTGCAAATGATTCAATCTTGTCACTGCAGATTGGTTCAGTACTGAAAAAGCTGTTTGAGGATGGTGTAGTGAAGCGAGAGGATTTGTGGATTACCTCTAAACTCTGGTTTGTTCTAGTTCTTTATTTAATTTCATTTGGTTTTACCATTTAAACTGAAGTGACGCAAGTAGAATCATGCAATTGTGAGAATTCACCTTGTCTGTAAGGATTGCCTATGGCTGAATTTATGGTGATCTGCAGGAATACTGATCATGCTCCAGAAGATGTTCCGAAAGCATTGGACAGAACTTTGAGAGACTTGCAGCTTGATTATGTGGATTTATACCTTGTATGTAGTATCACTTAAATCAGAGTATCTATCTTTCTCTAGGTTACATGTGTGATTATTTTGTTTACATTTAATGTTGTTCCAAAATTTGCTAACGAACTTATCTTCTGTAACAACAGCTGTTACATAGATTACACAATGTTTCAAAAAATGCGGTATGCATAAAATAGTTTTTGTTTCCTTTTTAAAATCAAGCTACTACAAAACATTGCAAAATCTAGTTTTTATGCAGCATTTTTTTGTCAAACTTGATTATTTTGTGAGATCTTCAGAGATGCATGTAGCATACTTTATTCAATTCTTTAAGTAATATAGATTGCTTATTGGTGATATAATCAATCATAAATTGAAATTTTTCCTTTTAAGATCCATTGGCCGGTTCCAATGAAGAAGGGATCTGTGGGCTTTAAACCTGAAAATCTTGAGTCTCCCAATATACCTAGCACATGGAAGGCAATGGAAGAACTCTACGACTCTGGCAAGGCTCGCGCTATAGGTGTAAGCAATTTCTCATCCAAGAAGCTGGGGGACTTGCTGGAGGTAGCACGCATACCTCCTGCTGTCAACCAGGTAGAGTGTCATCCTTCATGGCAGCAGGACAAGTTGCTGGCATTCTGCAAGTCCAAGGGTGTGCACCTCTCTGTAAGTTCACAAATTTTGAATTACCTTCTATAAATCTGCCTGAAGAGTGGCTGTTATTTAATTTTGTTAGACTTTCGAAAGTTGGCAACTTGGCCTTAAAAACTATATGCACTCCTTAAACTGAGTTTCAAGTTGCATGTGACTAGGGATATTCACCATTAGGTTCTCCTGGGACAACCTGGCTTCAAAGTGATGTTCTGAAGCATCCGGTCCTGAATTTGATTGCTGATAAATTAGGCAAGACTCCTGCACAAGTAGCTCTTCGCTGGGGACTGCAAATGGGTCACAGCGTGCTTCCCAAGAGTACAAATGAAGCAAGGATAAAAGAGAACTTTGACATTTTTGACTGGTCTATACCTGATGACTTATTCACAAAATTTTCCGAGATTCAGCAGGTCACTTTTTTATGTTTACCTTCACTCTTTCTCATATTTCATGACATGAAGACATGAACAGGTTACAAGTCATGTGATGATAGGTATAGAATAGAAAGTCGTGATTATTACAGTGGTTCTTCTGTTGCAGGCGAGATTAATCAGGGGTACTACATTTGTCCATGAAACTCATGGAATCTACAGATCTCTTGAGGAATTGTGGGATGGTGAAATCTGAGCGGTAGACTGGGTGGCCAATTGGAGAAGTCGAAGGAATAAGAGAAGTGTCTTTTAGCCTTTTAAGTTTGTAGGGGCGCAAGGAATGGGGAAATATGTTGACTCTGTTCAGTTTGTCAGCAAAATATGGGCTTACATATGTTTGATGGAGCAATAGTTTATCTTTTTATGAATTACTGGATGACAAATGTGGTTGCTCTTTCAATCACTACAAGTATCAATTTTTGAGTTTTCTAGTATGACTTGAAGTGTTATGAAATTCAGAACATCAAAGTCAAAGAAAACATGAAAAATTGGATTGTTTGATTCTGTTCTCTGTTTTATGTTTTTAAAACAATTTTATAGAGTAATTTTTTATATCAAGTTTTGAAAATAAAAAAAAATGAAAAAAAGTGTTTGAATCATTATTTTGAAAAATATATCTAAAATGGTGAACTAAAGGATGAAATGATTATTTAGTTTATTAATATAATTGTCTTTAATGAAAACATGATTTTTTTTATAATTTTTCTAGCTTTGCAAAATAAAAAAATAATAAAACATAAATAAAAAAATTTCTGAATTTTGTAATTTTTCATAATAACTTTTAATTTTGGAAAAATATACCTTTTGGTCTTTGCATTTTGTTCGTATTTTGTTATAGGTTCTTACATTTTTTTTTTGATGTTTTGGGCTCTTACACTTTTATTTTTCATTATTCTAGTTCCTAAATGAACAAAATGAAGAAAGTGTAGGGATTTTGAATGAACATCAAACACTAAAAAATAAAAGTGTAAAAATCTAAAATATTAATAAAAAAAATATAGAAATTCATACCAAAACACGAGCAGGGATTAAAAGGTATGTTTTTCCTTCAAATTTTTTTAACGGATGACATATAACAGGAAACATATTTTTAAACTGCTTTTTATCAAAATAAGTTTTTTTTTTTTCCTTATCTCAGTTGATGGTAGTCAAGTTTGATGGCTCTATGGGGAAGTATTTGGGCATTTATGTTGATTTGAGAAAAAAATAAATCGCAGTTATATAATGGCATTTAATTGGTTGTCGGTATTAAGGCCGAAGTGCTTTTCTGTTTTGGTAGATGGTACAAGTATGAAAAAAAGCAGTTCCATCTCCCACGTTGGAGGATATGATATGGGCAAAGGATTTGATTATAGAGAAGTCCCAACAGAGAATTTGCGATGGCAGTGGTATTAATATATTTAGCCGCTTATGGTGCCAAGTGCCGTGCGGGTGGATCAATCACTGACACTCAATTCAGTTGGTGATCTTATGGTGCACCAATCTGGTTCTTGGAATTCTAGATTAGTCAGGACACTTTGTAGGGAGGAATCGGCAAAATCAATTTTAGCTACTCCATTTTCCATGTATGCCAAATTCCAGATGGCACTTGGAAGAAGATAAATCAATTATCCCTACTTCCTAGAGTCTGTCTTTTTCTTTGGAAACTTCTGGATTACCTGCAAAGGATCATTTAAGAAAGCATCATTTAAATGTGGATCCTACCTGTTTGTTCTGTGAGGAAGAGGAGGAAAATAGAGGACGTCTTCGCTTCTATTGTAATTGGGCTACAGTGATATGTATCAGAAACCATCAATCGGTAGTAGGGAAAGGTGTAATTTTTCATACTTTAATGACAGTCAGTGAGGTGGGACTTGGGAGTGATCTGGGTTAACAAACCAACGAAATGTAGGAAGGATGCAACTTGGAAAACATCAATCTATTCATCATACTTTCAGGATTTTTTCAGAGAATTTAGTAGAGGAACTGAGTAAGGGAACATGTAGTGGCTGCTCCATTGATGACTCCTTCTCAGTTAATACCATTTTTATGTATAAAATAGAAAAAATAAATTTTTTATCCTATTTATAACATATATAATTATTTTTTATTATAAATTTTCTCTTATTCTCATAGAAAATTAGTGACATAAAATACAATATTGAAATATATACATTCACTAAATTTTTGGGGCTTTTGTAGATATAACTCATGTTAGATGATCAAATTAAATAAACAATCCAACATTTATTATATATTATATTATAACCAATTTATTATATTTATTAATGATATACTATTAAATCTTTACAAATTTTTAATGATAAACTCTTTATATATCAATCATAAATTTCTCGTATATCATTATGAATTGATTATACTCTCAAATTTTTAAAAATTTAGTCTATATTTTTTGGGTACAAAATTTTCTTCAACTAGTTGGCTAATTTATCCTAAACTTTTTAAGAAGAGTTAATGGGTTTTTAAATTTTTTATAATTTCAATAAAACACGTTAATAATAATTTACAAATAAAATCCGAGGAAATTGTTCTCCCCACCCATGACCCTCCCACGTCCGCCCTAAACTGCTGAATGCTGATCAGTGATCACGGCAAACGAACACAAACGTGCCGTTCACGTGCGTGTCACGTGAGGAATTGATACTATAAACAGGGACGGCCTAAAACCCTAACTCAGTCGCACTAAAACCCTCGCGCCTTTCCTCTCCTCCACAAAAGCCCCCTTCAACTTAGAAATGGCTATGAACTCCGTGCTCCGTCGCGTATCCTCATCAGTATTGCCCCTAGCATTTCGCGCCATGGCATCTCCTAGAACCTTCCACTGCGCTGCCTCTGCTGTTCGTGCGTCTGGACTTACTCATCGTCTCATTGAAAGAATCCTTCTCCCCTCTGTGCGCCTGGCTAATTCATTTGCTACAAAGACGAGTGCTGATGAAAATCTGCTTCGAGTCCTTGATACGGAGATTCAATGTGCCGAGGAGGAGGATCATGAAGTAAGTAACGGATGCATATCTTATATTTTTATATAATCAAGTCTATTTTTCAGTCAGTTCCTAATCAGTATACTACTCTACAGCAAGCGTGCTCATAATTTAAATATTCTATGTTTTGCGGAAATTTCTGGTTTCTTTTTTGGAGCTGGTAAGAAAAAACTGACTATTTAGGAAGTTATGTGCAAGCCCATTTTTCTTTTATTTCTGGAATATGTAAGTCTGAGATCCTCTCTATCGCAAGTTGACCAAAGAATGACTTAACTCTATTGATCACTTTGGTACTGTTCCTCTTTTCCTGCAGTCTTTATTTTGAAAATATTCTTCTACAGTCGGCGTTTTAAGATATGCTTCCAGAAAAGTTTAGTGATGCGATTGTGTCTAATGAAGTGCTTTTAGGAGTTGCTGCAAATATCTCAACAATGTTTTGTGGTGCAGCTTGCTGGTGATATAACGACTATTTAATTATTCACTAGTTTTGTATTGGTATATTGGATCAATCTGAGAAAAAATGTAATTTTATGGGTTATAATGGGCAATAGCCGCTTTAATGGTCAACCCCTTGTGCTAATATATAACCTACCAGCAAATTTTAATTACGTACGGATTACCCTAGCTCTGCTTTTTCCCCTTTACAAAGAAAAGAGGGCAAATGTTTCTTTATGGAAGGAATACCAGATGCAGCTATTGTGGGAGTGCTATTGGATTGCTGTTCCATAGAATTTATTTTAATGTGATCTTTGATGATGTTAGCTTACCTATTGATTTTGTTTCCTTTTCTTTTGTGCAAACATTTATTAAGATGGAGGACGTGCCAAATGATTTTCCATTTTCAATCGAAGACAATCCTGGTGAGAGAACCGTATTCCTTAAGAGGCAATATGAGGATGAAACCATCACAGTGCAAGTTGACGTCCCTAACGTAGCAGCTGAGGAAGATGAGGATGAGGATGAGGGTGGTGATCAGGAGGAGAATCGTGATGAATCTAGCATTCCTTTAGTTGTTAATATTTCCAAAAGAAGCGGGGTCACTCTGGAGTTTGGTATTACTGCATTTCCTGATGAGATTTCCATCGATAGTTTGTCCATAAAACAGTCAGAAGAATCAGAAGACCAGCTTGCATATGAGGGACCTGAGTTCCAGTAAGCACCCCTTTATATATGACATTATCTAAATCTTTTTATAATGTCATTTTCTTGTTGCTGAAGACTTGCTTACTCTTTTGTCTACAGTGATTTGGATGAAAATTTGCAAAAGGCTTTCCACAAGTATCTTGAGATACGAGGGATCAAGCCCAGCACAACGAACTTTTTGCATGAATATATGGTCAACAAAGACAGCAAAGAATACTCAATGTGGCTGAAGAACCTGAGGAAATTTATTGAGACATGATTTAGAAGAATATTTTTTTATTACAGGTTATTTTATTTATGAGTGGTAAGAGCCCTCGGGTGTTCAGGACTTATTCATAACCGTTGTTCTCTTGTTATGATAAAAAGTGCTGGAGTAGATTAGGGATTTTGAACAACTGTTTTGGGGAGGCATTGAGTTGCTTTAGATGGTTCCAAATAATGTTAGCCTCACGTATGTTTCTCCATTCCTAATTTCCCCCAAGTCAGGGGCAAAGCTTCCCATGTCCGAAGCTGATATTTAACAGGGACCAGGTAAGTGTTTAATTGTAGCGCTTGCTAAATCTGCTCCCCCCCCCCCCTTTTTTTCATCCCCACGTCGCATCGCTTTCTTGAGCATCAAGTCAGATTATTTCAGGACCTAAGAATTCAAGATTTTGCTCCCCATGACATGATGCTAAGCAGATTTATGGATAACAACACTTGTAAAATTTGATGGTTATATTTTATTTTTTCATTTTTTGTTAATTTGTAAAGGTGATTTTGGAAATGAAGCGAGGTTTAAGGGCTCTGAAAATTAAAAATTATTTTAATTTTTTAAAATTGAAAGCTGTCCCGATTGGTATATTATTTACAAGAATGACAATATTAATTTTAGCTGGATAAAATCTGTTAAAATTATATTAAGGTTAAAGTAAATTTGTCTTTAAACTATATTTAGGAGTGCTTGTGATTTTAAAATCTTTTTCTATGCAATGTTTTCTAAACATTTTAAAATGGTGGAATGTTTCATTTATCATTAATAAATGTTAATTTTGATAGTTAAGTTATAAAAAAGTCACAAAAAAATTTAAAATTATATACTCCTTGCGTTAAAAAATGTAAGATATTTTTAATTAAATTTTATTTTTTAATAAAATAGTCAATTATTTTTTAACTAATTTTATCTTTTTATATTTATCTCTATTAAATACTTTATAATAAATATAAAGTCATCTATTAATAGAAGTATTTTTTTGGCAATGATTACAGTTCGAACGATTAAAATTATTTTACATTTTTAATATTTAATTTTTTAAAAAATTCTTTACATTTTTTAACAGAAGGAGTAGAAAGATTTAAGAAAATTGCAAGATTTTATAAAAAAATTAATATTAATTAAATTTATAATTTTTAATCATTTTTTTGTAATTTTTTAGATTCTTCTCTATGATTTTTAATCAATTAAAGATCAAGATTAATATTTGTTATAGAGGAATATAATATTAAAAATGAATTTAAGATATCAGGTATTATAGAACTAATAATTTCAGAATAAATTTGTCATTCAACTTCTTACATGGTATTTGGTAATTTATCCAAAAGAAAACTTTACTAAAAGATAAAATAAAAAGAGCATGAAGCACCAAGTTAACACTCCCTGCAAAGGTTGGCTTGGAGGTTGAGACTCATTCAGCCATCAGTAACAAAAAAATTTTTTGGAGCCAACTATTTTTTCAAGATATTTTGGCCTACTTCGTTGCAAGTAGATGACTTATCAGGATTCAGACAAGTAGGATCACAAAGAACAAGCTCTTCAATAAAATAATTAACATAGCTGGTATTTTCAAAATTCAAATTCAAAACTCTTCATTAAATTGGCGCAGCTCCCTACAAGTTGAATCATGTAATTGGTGATCTTTTTCAAAAAACATCAAGAGACATGTTTAGTAAGAGAATCTCTCACTCGGCATGCACGCACACTTTTCTTATATTTTTATTATATTCAAACATTTTTTTATTAGAGCCAATCATATTCAAAGCATTGTTAAATACTAAATATGAGCATCTCACACCATGTTATAGGGGCCTAATTCCTTTGACTAGATCCAATTTATTCCAATTGTCGCATAACACTCTTCCCTTAACTCTTGGGCCAAGTTTGGTAGCAGCATAACTCTTGGGCCAAAAATGCGTGACCAACTCTTTTTTGAAGAAAAGTATACTCAAATTTATAAAACCAGCATGTTATAACCATCCACAGCTCTAAAACTCCCCGTCCATTCCCTTCCTGCAAAGAAGATGCCTGGGGGACCACCATCTGATAATGAGGAATTGTGAGTTCTATGAACATAATGAGGAATCCATACACCATTTATTTTTGGAGAGTCAATGGGTAAGAGCAATATGGCTTGGCTCTCCTCTAGGATTAAGACCTTGGTTGCTTAATTCTTCAGAATTAGCAAATAATCCACCTCAGGTTCAAATATTGATCTGTTCAGTCTTTAAGGATGAGATTGTATATCAGAAATGTGCTGGTTACAGATCATAGTGGGAAGGTCTCTATGTTGCTGATGCAGAGCAATTCATTGGTCACCAATCACTTATATGATTGCCATTTCAATACCCTCTCTCCTTTGCCTTGGAGAAAGCTAGTCATGCCAGGACAGGAGCTGTTGGACCATCTAGATTGAGTCATAAATGACAACATTTTTAAGTTAAGTATCATCACTTTTACCCACACAGAGAGAGAGAGAGAGAGAGAGAAGTTTGAATCCCTGCGGGAAAAAATGTACAAATTAGTAAGATTGTTTTTAATAGAATGATACATATATACAATAAAAAAAAACTCAATTTTAAATAAATATATGAAATAGGATATGATTATTTTTTTATTAAATTTTGGATTTGCATGAAAATAATAAATCTAGATTAAAAAATTTGAACTCACTGCAAAATTGTTTAATCCTGAAAATTTATAGTAGCATTTTGCAGTTCCTATTTATCAATCATTAAATTTTTTATTGTCACCTGAAGTTTCAAAAAGTGTTTTTACATTTCAAAATACATATATTAATTATTGCAATTAAGCTTGGTGAAAGGTATTTAGCACTCTGTTTTGATAAAAAAATTGGCAATTATTGATGTAAAAGGCATGCCTGTTACTGCACCAGATAATGCCTCCATGTGAATGACTAAGTTACTCAAATTTTGCCTCTGATTTACAGTAAATACACCATTGACAGGAAAAGGAGAAAAGAATGAATTATTCACCAAGTGTAACCTTATAGAATTAATAGTTTGGATTTAACAACAGCCTTCAATACTCTATAACTTTCACCCACATAATTTTCGAACATCCATCTCTTAAAAACTATTCCCACACACAAAAATGAGAATATTACAGTCAAAGACCCAAACATCTTCATAATTAATATCTTGGTGAGCCCCTTTCGACCATGTGAGCTTAAGTTTGGGCAAGAAACTAGATCCCCGGACTTACAAAACCCAACAATTGAAAATTACTTTGTGCGTGTGAATTACTGTTAAGAAAGAAGAGAATGTGAGTTGTTGAGACTTGAGAGTTGAGAGGAAGAGGGGGTCAAGCTACCCTACAATCATTCGTTCTTTTCGGTGAAAACAGTTGTGTTGCTGTTGTGAAAACTATTCTAACTCTCTACCTACCAAATTATGGCCCGTGTCCTCGTGTGTGTGCGTGCGTGTGTGTGTGTGAATGAGAGAGGGGGAGAGAGAGTTTGGAAATTCATAACTTTGTTTCATTCAAACTCAAGTATTTCACAAATTTCTTATCTTAACTTAGCGTTAATGAAGGATATATACGTAATACATCAATTAATTAATAAGGGAAGGAGAGATCAAGGGTTCGCTTAATCTATTTCCAGCTTCTTCTCGCGGATTAATCTGACGGAAATCGATGAAGAAAAGAATAACCAAAAGAGCAACTTCACCGTTGACAATCAAAACTTATGTACATATGTATGTGTGTGTGTGTGTGCATCTCTGCAAATCGACTGTGGACTACATAACAACCAAGATTTTGATGAATGCTAGCTAAATCTTGTTTGGTATAACTAATCATCCATAAAAATGAATGAAAGGACAAACCAATCTGCAAAATTCAAATCTTATATACAGCAAACTCAGAAGAAGCTAGCTTCAAACACAGGTATTGCCGCCGCCATCGCAGGTGCAGCCACCGTTGCCGGAGAGGGAATCGCCGCCGTCGTGGCGGGGCTTAGTGCTGAGACAACAACACACGAGACCCACCAACAACATGAAACCCCATGCAGAAGCCAAAGCCTGTGCCCACCTCAAGTACTGATCGTCCATTTCATTCAGATATTGTCACAAGTTTTTCCTCAGCCTCGTCTTCTTCCTTCATAAATATCCCATCTTTTCTTCTTCTTCTTCTTCTCTGGTGCTGTGTTCACACGTTGATATCATCTGTTTCCACGCTTTTGATATTCTGAATTTATACATGTATATGATATAACAAGTATTTTTCCCACCTTAATCAACTCTATTTTAAACCAATTAATCGTTAAGTTCGTTGGCCAAAAACCCAATCTTGAAGTTAATGCCTTGCACAATTTGATGCATACACGTTTTGCACCCGTTTATGTTTTGATCATTTCTATGCTTGATGAAACCTGGATAGATCTACTTAAATAAATAAATAGATGAAATACAATAATTTTATTATATATTTTTGTTTCCAAAATATATATACACAAGCATTTCTAATACTAAAAAGAGATCTCTGTAAATAAAAATCAAGAAATAATAAGTAATCTACTCTTTGCTTTCCAAAAAATTTGATTTTTAGAATTGGAAATGAAATTTGCATAATTTTAATAAAACAAATAATTTGTGTAACTTATTTTTTATTTTCATAAAAAATGTCTAGAATGTAAAAACAAAAAAAGATATATAATTTTTTTTTTGGAAGCCAGAGTATATTCTATTGACAAATGAGACTAACATCTTTTGAAGTATGAAGGGCAAAGGTAGACCTTTTTGACTAGATGTGCTCTACATGTAAAAATTAGGATCAAACTCCCAATTATTATCAGGCCAAAAAAAAAAAAGCTCCCAATTATTTGATTAAGGAATAAAAGCATGTTTTTTCAATATATAATCATGGAATATTGTGCAAGAAATAACATTCAAGCAGAATTTATAGGTCTTTTATACCCTAAAAATGAGTCAACAAAAATCTTAACATCTAAACTATGTTTTTTTTTTTAATATTAGCTGCTTGTTGAAGCAGCTATTTAATACATTTATTTGCTTTTCTAATGATATGATCAAAGAAACAAAAGCATGCTAATTTTTTTTCTTTGCCAGCAAAAGCATGCTATTTACACCAAGTCACCAACCTAGATTGATAAGGTTGTATAACTTTATACAGAAACATGGTATCGAAAGAAGAGGGAGAAATATAATACACAATTGGGAGCTGCACATGACACGGGACAAGGCCTGTGATATAAAATTATTAGGCTAACAATAGCCACCCCAACTCTCACGGCAATCATCATCTTTTCTTTCCATTTTAGAGCCAAACCTCACTTCAATTTTTTGTTTTTTAATATCAAGCAATTCAATTCTTTTTCGTGAGACCGAGATGACATTTCAACATTTTTAATACTTTTATTTTTATTGTATTAGTTCCCTCCAAGGTCCTTACAATTTATTTATAAAAGGATATAAAATAATAAAAAAAATACAGAGACCTAAAATATTAACAGAAAAGTGTAGAGATTAACAGAAAAATATAAATAAAATGTAGAAACTTAATGATATGTTTTTCCATTAAAAAATTATTAAGTTGGTTATCTACTATCTATTATTGCGTAAAAAAGGTGTCATTTTTCCTAAAGCACCTACGGCAATTTGGAGAAACGGCATTAAATGATGGAGATAAAGAAAATTGAGATCCTATATATATATATATATATATATATTGATAAGCAACTGTGATCCTATATTTAGGACTAAAATAAATCTCTTAACTAGGTCTTATATTTAGGGCAAAGGAGAGTATTGAAATTAAATTATATAAATATATTTTTCAAATAAACTATGGTACAAACGAATTTGTATATATTTTCATAATAAATAGAAATTAATCAATTATATCTTAGAATAGAATAATTTATGTAATTTTAAATCTTAAATATGTTGTAAATCAACATAAAAGTTTTTATAAAAGACTAAAACAAAATTATTTTGAACAAATTTTCGAGAGTTCATTTAGTCAACCTTAAAAGATTTATACTTATAAAAATAATTAATAATTTTTTAAAGCATTGAAGGGTCAAGACCTAAATGTACTAATCCTGTTAAGTAAAATTATATCCTAAGGCTCTATTTTAATCGACTCAACCCTGGCCTTTAGGAGTGAAGGGTTGGCATTTAGGATTTCGGGCCTATTTTTTCATTTTTTAATTTAAAATTTTTAAAAAATATATTTAAAATTTTAAAAAAATTATTACACAACATTGAGTTTAAAAAATAAATTTAAGTCAATATACACAAAAAGAAATTTAAATCTAATAATATCGATAATAATTAGACTTTGCTAGTATCATTAGCTAAATCTTAATTTTTTTTATTATCATCAACATCAATATAATTTAATCATTTTTCTTATTGAGCCTCATCAATAGCAAAAATATTAAGCTTTTTATATATTTCTTCTTATACTTGTGAAATGAGGCTAAGGTTCTAGAATTAGTATAGTACTAAGTTTTTTAATGTTAAAATTTTTTTAAAATTATAAAAGGGCTTAGGCTAGCTCTTTTATTTTAGAATTTAAAAGGGTTTCTTTTAAACTTAAATTGTTGTTTTACACTTTGAAGTAATATACCAACCTAAGATTTTTTCTAGCTTAAAAGGAGCGGGCATGTGATTGACGGCTTTACTTAATAGAGGGGCAAATATTCAGATTAAAAAAAAAAAACTAAAAAAGAGGGGCAAATGCACAGCCTGTTGCGACACTGAGCAAAAGGTCTTTATTAGTTTGATCGCCTAGCTTGAATGCTTGATTATGTTTAAAAATACACTTACTTATCTGATATTGCTCGGAGTCTCACCTAAGATGCATTATTCCTTTATTAAAAGTGATGTTCAAAAATATGACTGTATATGAGATTTACATTCTATAATCATATTTATTTTCTCTTTCACACACACACACATGTATATATTCAAATATAGATGTCTCTTAACCGATAGATTTATATTTCACAATGGTAATGGTTATATTGATTTTGGGAGAGAATGTGTCTTTAAAATTAACTATAAGCCAACTCATGAGTTTCTTGCGAGGCTCAACTTCTTATCTGTAAAATATACGCCAATCAATCTTCTTTTACAAAAAAACTTTTTTACAGTTAAGATTGCGGTACACATGAGATATGTTCGTATGTTAATATTGCTATGTTGGCTTGGTCCAATTGTCATTGAACAGGGAAACCGAGATAATTTACAATCTAAATTTTTTTTCACATAAAAGAAAATTTGAATGGCTCATTAAGTAGGGGGGGAAAAGTAAACAAAGAAATAAACAAGCATGTAAATATCACATCAATGAAAGGTTGGATGTTTGCAGGGCATTTTTCGCATTCAGTGTACCATTTCATTCATCCATCAATTATATAGGATTAAATGGCAATATAAATCCTAAACTATAAGGCAAAACACAATTTAAATCATAAACTCATATTTAATATATTTTAAATTTTCAATAATTAAATTTTGAACAATCTCACCTTGACCCTCTGAATAATTAATTGTAGGGCTAGATTGCTACAGATTGAATTATTCAAAATTTAAAATGCATCAAATATAAATACAGGGTTCAAATCACTCATAAATCTATAGTATAAAATTTATATTGCCATTTAACCCATTATAGAATATTCCACCAAGATATCTATTGAAAAGTTTATAATAAAAAATAAATAAATTGCTGATTGTCAAGAGGAGAGGTGAGAATTAATTTGATATTTAATTTTTATTCACGTCAAACATATTTATATTTCCAAAAAACCTGAAACAACTATTTTAATATAGAAGCATTTTAATTATATTCTAATTTTATTGAAATTGAAATATTTAAGAAATAATGTCGACTTCAACGGAAAATGTCCAGAGACATTCCAAGCGGTTTCGTGTAAAGATTGGACACAAATTGGGGGTGATGCAAGACAATTTGATAAAATACCTCCACATGATCACATCCTAGTCAATGATCAATGAAAATGAATGACTAAAAAGAGCCAACCACGCTAAGAAAATTTCAACAATGAAATCACTTTGAGCCAAATTTCACGTTTTTCCTAACAACGACGTCTAAATTATCAACACAGATAACTTTTACACAGAAGTTTGTAAGATTGATGACCAGCCACATAGAAGTACAAATTGGAAAGAGCCGCACCTAATCTTCAAAATCCATAAACGATAGACCAAAAACAAACATGATTGAATTGATTAAAAATAAAAACCATTCAAACAGATAAAAATCGATAAAATTAAATAATAGATATTTAATTATCATTGGTTCAACCATAATTCCATCGCAATAAACTTAACAATCATAAATAAGTTCATTTTGAAATTTTTCAAATATTAGTAAAATCAGGCAACCATATGGATAATTTTACTTAACCCTACAGCTAGTAAGAGTGAGAAAAGGGCAAAAGCATATAAAACAAATCCATCACGAAGTAAGGATTCTGAAAGCTACTGATGAACTTTAAGACCCGATTTGGCGAGAATTTCAAGAGCACAGCACGTAAAAGGTTGAAAAGCATCCCCTCGATAGAGTCAACAATAGAACAACCAGAAGTCCAGCACAATGTAATTTACATGAACAAGATCTCTGACCATATACATTCTGTTTGTAACCAGCAATGGTTGATATATTGCCCCAGACAGTCCCATTCCAGTCACCAGGAATTACTTCAACTGAAAAAGCGGCGACTCCTAAACAATAACAATACCAGAAAAGCTTCATCAACATTGCAATCAACATCGTGATAGAAAAATATAAAAGAAAATATAGGAAATCTAAAAGAATATTTTTCTATGTCGGGGCCAGAGTTCATTTCCATTTTAATTCTGCTTCTGCACATTGCACAAGTAACAAAAATAATAATAATAATAATAATAATAATAATAATAATAAACTAAAGAACCCACAAGTAACTGTGCAAGAAACAAACAAGATAAGAATAATCAGAGATATCATCACATTGAGTCCAATTTAATGGTGGATGCATCTCATGGATCATAATTCAAACGGTAACTTACCACAATTCACATGTCAGTCCCGGATAAAAATGCATCAGCATACTCACAAGTACATTATGGACCACGAAGTGAAAGGAGAAGCAAAACACAAGCTGACCAAAATCTTAAAGCCCTTCCAACCAATATAACCCTTATGTTAGTTAAACCTAGGTTTTGGATAAAATAGATCAACGTACCAAAAAAACTTCACCATAATTTGAGATCCCAGACATTACTAAACATAATGCAGTATAGTACGCTACTTCTCCATTTTAAAACCTACAAGCTACTCGTTTGCTTCTCAATCACTTGAGTTGTACTGCATATAATTCATATCCGTAGCCAAGATCACTAAGCAGATAACTGCATGCAAACATAAAACCAGAAATCATTGACATACCCCGTAAACACACTGTAAACTACAGCTCACTATAATTGCGCCACACTGCACGAAACTCTTCACGGAATGTGTTTAGACGTGCTTTCAAGTTAGGTGTTCTAAAGCTTGCATGCAGGATGGTGGCTGAAAAATGTGAGGAGGGAAGAGAGAGAGAGGTTAATCAACTTAAGAAAAACAAAAAGAAAGAAAAGAAAAGAAAAGGAAAACATAAATGTAAACAAGAAGGATTAAAATGTCTCAAAATGTGATATACCAAGAAGACCAATTGCAAGCGACCATAACACAGTTAGAAGACCAGCAGAGACAAACCAAAGGATGAAACTTACTGCACAAAGAGCATAGGAAAAGTATTACTACTCCGCCAAAAATATTGTTATAACAAAAAAGAGGGTCCTTGTTGGAATGATTCGATTACCAAATGAGAACATCAGGACAAAAACCCAACGAGGTCGACCACAAATATATATTGCTCTCTTAGCTGACGGGCGTCCACGGATAACAGGCCTGGAATTTGAATAATTTATTTTATAAAAAGTAAAGATAAAGAAAAAAAGAAGCAGCAATACTTGATGTAACACAAAAATAAATAAAAAGCAAACACTGACGTAAGAGGAGGTCTCATCTTGGCTGCTAA
This sequence comes from Prosopis cineraria, assembly GCF_029017545.1. Taxonomy (NCBI): domain Eukaryota; kingdom Viridiplantae; phylum Streptophyta; class Magnoliopsida; order Fabales; family Fabaceae; genus Prosopis; species Prosopis cineraria. Next base: position 39,265,675 of record NW_026555344.1, on the reverse strand, counting down.
ATGTGGTGAAAATTGCCTAACTGTTCGTGTTACTTTCTCACTAAAGGTTCCTGCAAAGCTGCCAAAGATTACAGATTAAATCAATGCACAAAAAATATCAAAGCTAAAACACTTATGACGTAATGGGTTAGGAATTCAATAAGACAGTAAAATTTTGTTTCCCTAAGCCATCCAAAGTGCCTATTCAAGATCCTAAAATCAAGTTTAACAAAACCTCCATACACTTAAATTGAAGAATTTAAGATGAATATGTTTTCCATACTCAGCAGTTATGTATCTTTGTGGATCTCAAACTATATTTAAAAAATGAAACACACACACACACAAAAATACATACGCAATTGGATATATAAGATATTAAACTGTAATGTATAACGCCAAAATTCCATAAACTATGGTGCCATGAAACATGACTTGTTTTGGTTGCACAACGAAGAAGTCAGATGATCAATGCCTAATATGGCAGCAATATCCTATATCATTTAAGAAAAGTTTCTTCCTAGACAGTAGTACAATAACATTAGGCCAAATTATTCATGAAATCAAGTGAACTCCAACTGATGATGTAATAAGAGAGGGAGTTATTTGACAAACCTGTCATTTAAGAAAGCAAGGCTAAGTGCTGTAAGAAATGCAGCTACAATAGCTAGCGGCCTTCGAAGAAAACCCAATACTACAATTCAAAGCATGAAAGTTGAGTAGCGAATGTATATATTAAGTGGAAATGGAAAAAAATAAATACATAATTATGTTCACTTACTGAGAACAGAAACAATCAAAAGGAAGTAGTTGGTCCGGTAGCTGCAAATACATTGTATGTATAAGTATCATTATTTACCAATGAATACTATAGAAATTAGGAATAGTAATCATATCTCTTGTCTACAGAAATAAGTATTACCTAAAAGTGACTTCAGCCTATGAACTCAGAATTATCGTGGAACTTGCAAGAATTAACTATACATAAGTAGTTAAACAAACAAAAGAGATCATGAAAACTTAAGCTGGAGCAGATATTACATCATCAACTATGTGAGGATGAATGTAGGATATGATGCAGATGGAAGCAAAGGGGCGAAAGGGAAGATAGAGCAGTGAGAAGGCTCCATATGTGGGAGCACGAGTTTCAACTGAATAAAGACTTGAGGTTGGTTAGAAGGCTGATCAGGGAGAATAACAAATCTATCAGCCAAATAAAGTAATATTCCTTTCAATAAAGGGAGTATACTGCCGGAATGCAAGAGAAGCATGCAAAAAAATGTATGAATAGTTGTAGCTTGGACTTTGCTGCTCCTTCCAGACTCGAAGAGGAAGGTCTCTTTTCTGTTTTCCTCAATCCCTTTCCATGATCAGCGCATATCCTATAAGGAAATTCACCTCACATTTCTCTGTTTTGGTCTTTGTTATTTTATGTTCGGATGGCCCTTCTTGATACCCAAGATTGTATCGAACTACATGCCGGCTGTAAATCTATAGTGGAGGTAATCTTAGTAAGCTTATGCTGTTATGCATCGCCAATTTCAATCACGCAGAGAAACTATAAATTTATCCAACAGTTATCCTGGCCTGGTAGTATTGGCTCAACTATCCACAACGTCCAAGGTGCATTGGTTTAATATTTCACATAAAAATTAGGATTATTTAAGTTTTCCTATGTCATTGAATCCTGTCAAACCAGGGGTAGCGTTTTGAACTTGGGACAGAATTAAGAACTTGTCAAGCAAACCAAAAATTGTGGGGCTTAATGAAACTTGCAAGAATAAAATATTATAAACAGAGTTTTCCCATTGACCGCGAAAAATTAACATAGGAAAAACAAAATAAAAATCAGGAAAAAGTATCCTAAAATCGTTGACTCCAACATCACCATCATTAAAGCACTATCCGAAATAATTTACAGAAACTGAAGTGTAAAAGGACGGAGATATCTTTCAGCTACTGTACAATATGACAAATTGAACTCAAAATCAAGTGATTTGGGAAGAGAACTACTTAGCCCCAGAAGGAAATCGTACTAGTACAGGTTGCATTTGAGGCGGCTATTCCATTTAGAGGAGGATCTCGGTACGGTGAATCTCGAGAAGAATTCAGAGAGAGGACGCGGCGGTGATGACCAGTCCACTTCGCGGAGGGCATCGATCAGATCTTCTGCTGTTACATTTCCCCAATCCATGACTCCGATTCTTCTCGTCTGCTCAGCGAAGGCCCTAGGAAGAAGGAAAATTCAGTGTAACCTATATGGAATTCGAAGCAAGAAACAGAGATAGATGTAGTTTGCATTCAACGAACTGATCAGTGATGGAAGAGATGTAAGGAGAGCACAGTTGCTTATAATCTATGGCGAAGGAGAACATGTATCCAGGAAAATGGAAATTAAAAAATAGAAGAATAAAAAAAATGTCTGAGCCCGGGTTCGAACCGGGGACCTCTAGTGTGTGAGACTAGCGTGATAACCAACTACACCACCCAGACAGCTGGCGATGTATAATTTATTAAAGTAGAATTTCTACTGAGCAACAAAACTAGAAGCCTCAAAATTAAGATGGATGATAGCCCTAGAATTGAATCTAGTGAGAAAAAAAATAATTTCTCACAATGTTGCGCATCAAAATTTAAATTCTCATAAAAAAAATATTTATACTTAGTATTTAACTATATTTTAAATAAAATTGTTTCAAATAAAAAGATACATGTAAATAAATAAAGCTAAAATATACTTCCTTCATTCAAAAATATAAAATATTTTTTAAAAAGTTGAATGTCAAAAAATATGAAATATTTTTAATCTTTCAATATATAATTATTGCCTTTTTTTAAAAGTATCCCTATTGAATAAATATTTTATATTTATTTTAGAATGAAACACCCTATTAAATAGAGGTAAATATGAAAAAATAGGGTTAGTTTAAAGATAAGTAAATACTTTATTAGAGATGAGATTCGATTAAAAATACCTTATATTTTTTAACAGAGGGAGTAAATTTTTATTGAAATTGGATGGATATTTTTTATTATAGGAGATGAAAATTAATCATATTATTTATGACTCGTGAATAATGTAAATTTTTATGAATTTTGTTGTAGATAAGAATGATATGTTAACATCAATATGGATTTGTTCAACCGATGGGGAAAATGTCCTTTTTGTTGGATGGATGACCCAAAATCAAATAAAGATGAAAGAGAGCATATAGTTTTATTAGATGTTCATAGTTGCTTTCAGTGTTAATGACATTTCCGGGGGTATCACACCATACGTGTCTTTTAAGTTCGGTTTACTTGAATTTACTAACAATATAGTTCTTGGTTTAGTCAAGCATTGGCTAATGAAACTTTAGGATTGAGATGGCATCTATGCTATAAAAGGGTTATCAAAATTCGAATGTGCTATCGTAACCCTGATGCTATTTGCTATATTAAGCGGTGAGATGGAATCAACTGCTGCTTGCCATGGGACATAATAGAAGTAGTGTTTTTGTGATATATATTAATGTGTTTAGGGAATGAACATTGATGCTATGTTTGGATATATAAGAATTTGAATTTTGATTTTGATTTAAGCTAAATCTATTGTTTAGATAATTAAAAATATATGCTTGATTTAACCCAAATCTAAATTCAAATCAGACTTCTATATCAATTTCTTTATAATTTGAAATCATTTTTAAATACCTATTATTTCAAATCTTAACTCAATTTTTTTTTATAATTTAACTCAAATATATGAAAGCTTGATCGACTTACCAACAATAATTGAACTGGACTGTCAAAATTTATGAAAACAAGCTGCCACCATTGATTGAGATTAGACGGGCAACTTCTACTGTGATTGAACCGACAATGTCGAGCGGGATGGAATGACCGACTTCCACCAGGACTAGACTGACGACAATGACGAGGACTGGATGGCTGATTTCCATAAGGACTGAAATGACAGTGACCATCAAGACCAGTGTAAGGTCTCCCTTACTTAACCACATTTAACTCCATAAAAATGGTAATCAAAGGTTAATCCTCAAAGAATTACCAAAGTTGTAATATTACCTAAAAGAAAAGAATTCTCAAATCATTTACAATGGGATCCCAAAGTTCAATTTCAATCACTAACACACACTTATAATGTTTAAAATCAGAATTTAAAAATAACGCGAAAGTTTGAAAATCAAACAGGGCCCAAAACAAAGAGTATTAAAACTCAAAATATGTTTTGTGTAGAAAATGACCCATGCGTCATGACTTATGACATATGCACCACGGCTCATCCTTCTCTATGCCATGCGCCATGGTGCATTGCACGAAAATGATAGATATTAGCTGTCAAAATGACAACATAGGGAGCGAACTTTAAATGCATACCAAATCTTCGTCCGACATCCAATTAATGTGGTTTCAGTGTATACACAAAACTTTTTTCTAACTCTAGCTAATGGCATAAGTTTCACACTTAAATTTATTTTCTAAAAAAGTTAAACACCAAAACTCATTTTATTACTTTTTCACTAAAATTTCACAACCATGGTGTCCCAACACAACCTCACTTGCCAAAAGCCTACATCGACCATTCGACCACACTCAGTTAATTCTAGTAGACTTGTGCAATACACCATACACAATCAAAAACACATATATCTCAAAATCACCACTCAACCTCAATTTTTGCAAAACATAAAGGGGAGGAATACACAATCAAAAACACATATATCTCAAAATCATCACTCAATCTCAATTTTCACAAAACACAAGGAGGAGGAAAATTATGCATAAAACCATCATTTTCATTTCAAATCATTTAAAATACACATCTTCCTACTTACACAAGTATTTTGATCCTATCTACAGATTTTCAACCAAAAGTCTTCAACCCAAGGCACAAAATACGCAAGTTATATACTACAATAATGCAAGTAGTACAAAAATAACATGTAACTCCTAGTTAAAAATTGCATTAACATTCATACACATAAAACAACAAAGAGAGGCATACAAAAGGATTACTTTACAAATCCTAAGCCTTTGCGTGTTTTCCCCAAGTTGAATCCGATGAGCTAGACCCTGAAAATATTGAGAATTGAGGGATGAGTACAACCACTCAGTTATCAAGTTTCACCTAATCTATATAGTTACATATCAATTGTAAACAAATGCAAATAAACAAGAATACACAAATACAGCACATATGATGGACTTGGCCACGGTTCACAATACTAACAACCATATGACTGGGCTCAATACACATATACATATTCACACATTATTAATGCACATCATGGGATTGTAATAATGCCAACCATGTGCCCTTAACACATAACAAACCACAATACTAACAATCATGTGGCCAAATTAAAATGCATAATCGAATGTCAACCTTATACCCTTTTGTTACCTTCAACATGAAGCTGATAATTACGTCCTTTATGAACTAACTTAGCCTTCTACTTGTGAGAAACTACTGGGTCAGGGTTAACTCACTCACTTATATTATTTAGTTTTCCCCAATACTAACAACCATAGGGTGTCATAACCTTAGTTTAGCCTCCTCATGAATCAATAGAGACTAGCTAAGTTTGAGCCCCTCGTAGAATAAGTAGAACAATCCCAAATCAATTATGGGACATAAGCTACCTCTCTATTCTAACTAGCACTGGGCAAACGGGTTATGTGTGGGCTGGTATTTTTGCGAGTTGGGTTGGGTTGGGTTGGGTCCGCCCGCCAGATAAAACGGGTTGAAAAATCCAACCCAACTCATTTTCTAATGGGCTAGCCAACCCACCGGTTGGCCCACAAAAAATTATTAGATTTTTTTAATAATTTAAAATTTATATAATATAAATATATTTATTTATTTCATATTTTAAAATAAATTAGCAATTAAAAAATTTGTAAATAAATAAAATAAACATAGAATTCAACCAAGCAAATTCATTTTGCTAGATTTTTACTATCAATCATCTTCTCGCCTAGGTGTGCTATCTTTGTCACTGAGAAAGAAAATTTGAATATAAACCCATATTATTTTTCTTAGTGAATTCATATTTATAATTTCAATCAATAAATTTTATGAGATTAATAAATAATATATATTTAAAATATTTCTATAAAAACTAATAAATCATCTTTACAAACTATAACAAAAATTTTATTTGCAAACTGTAAAAAAGATTTACACTATATTTTCAATGTAAAGAACATATTTGAGAGTCATAAATTACACATTTAAGAAATATTATTATTATTGTAGATTTATAAAAAGATATAATATAATTAAAAATAAAAAATTATTTTTTAAAATATGCTAGCGCGCGGGCTAGCTCATTTTAGCCCACTAATTTTATGGGTTGGGCTAACCCAGCCCGTTTTAAAAAATGGGCCAATTTCTTTAACCCAACCCATCAAATTGTGCGGGTTAAATGGGCTAGCCCGCGAGCTCAACTCGTGTGCCTGACTCTAATTCTAACTGTCAGTGCCAAGGTAATCTCTCAATTCCAACGATCACTGTCAGTACCACGTGAATTTAATCATCTACTCATCTCTTTAGATGAACTCGCGCCAATGATCATATGATGCACATGCCATATATAAATGTACATGTGACCCAATTCATAACCAACACAATATCATATTAATCTCTTACTCCTAATAAGCCACAATTAATATATCACATATAGAGCATTTTCAAAACATCACATTTATCACTTTCACTTCATTATGCCACCAACCAAATCATCAATCACAATAATGGCTTGTAAAAGATTTTCTTTTTTCAAAACTATTTCAAAAGTTAAACATATTGTCAAATTGCATCATTAATTTAAACCATCAACCATATTTTACAAACACAATTAATATTTAACTATAAAAATTAGGTTTTCTTCGATTACCTCAAATCTTTAAAAGATCAAAAATTTACTCCTCATAATACTAACTTCCCAAGCTTCTTACTATCTTGAATGGTGCCAAATTGAACCTCTCTAAATTCATAGCACAAGGATACTATTATCATCTCATTTTTTAGGATTTACCAATACCAAACTCTACATATCTATTCTATCAATCCACAAATTTACCATTTATTCATACCCAATGAGTTCATTAGGTTTCATTGACTCACATTACCATTAATGAGTCATTAAACCACCATTAATGAATATCAAACTCTCCCAACTACCTCATTTATGTTAATTTTTGAACATTAAATGCTTCATTCAACCAACTATACATAAGGTCATTAATGTATAGTTTATCTACCGTAAACAACTCCCAATATATCCATTTTAACCAATGAGTTCGGACCCATAACTTCTATGAACTGAAAATCAATCTTCCATTTCAAATCTTAACTCAAACCTTCATAAATGAGAAAGAGAAAGGAAGAAAAGAGTATAAATTGCTTACCTTGGGTGTTTGGGAGCTTTAAACTATCCTCAATGTGATCCAACAATGTGCCCTAGCAAAGCTTTAGTCATGCTCTTTATTTTCTCTTCTCCTCCCCCTCCTCTAATTTTGCACGCAGAAACAAATTGATTTAATCAAAATTTTGGCTATGCATCATGGCACATGGCACAGAAAAGCCTGTTACATTTAAATTTGCCTCTATGCATCATGGCAGATTGACCACATGCTATGACATGTGGCACAAAGGGCATTCCTTTATTTTTTTTCTCCCTCTTTCCATGCCCTGGTGGCCCGCCATTCGATCTAGACCAACTTCTAAGGCTGAAATCACAATTAATTACACTAATTAAGCTCCTTTAGCCACACACCTCATTAACTCACTAATCACACTCATTAGGTTAACAATCATGATTAAACTTTCCAAGATGTTGCAATCGGACAGCTAATTTCCAACGGGACTGAATCGACTGTGACAATGAAGATCAAACGACCGACTTCAACAAGGATCTGGACGGCCAACTTTCACTAGGACTTGACAGACAATGAAAGGGATCAAACTTAAGGCGACGACTAAGACAAGATGGCTGACTTCTACTAGGACTAGACTGCCTGTGATGACGAGGACAAGATGGTTGATTTCCATAAAGACCGAACCAACAACAATGACAGGGACTGAATGGTTTCCTTCTACCAGGACCAAATCGATAGTGACAATTGGGATTAGACTAACAGTGACCACCAAGACTGAATGCCTGACTTCCTTCAATCCCCATCATCGCCACCAATTTAGTCCCATTGGAAGTCTATTATCCTATCCCTACCACCGCCACCAGTTTGATCCTAGTGGAAGGTAATTGTTTGGTCCCCATCATCGCCATCGATCCGGTCTCAATGGAAGTCAGTTGTTTTGTCGGTATTGTCACTATCCGTTTGGTCCAAGTAGAAGCCGATCAACTAGTGCTCGTTGTTATGTCAATCTAGTCTCGATAGAAGTTAGTTGTCCTGTCTTAGTCATCACCAATGCTACAATCCCAATCCACTTTGACTATTTGATCCCAGTAAAAGTTGTCTATTTAGACCATCGACTCTAACCAATCTTTCAAGTTTATCTTAAATTTAAATTTAAATTCAAATTCAAATATAGAATTTAAAATTTTAGTTTAAATCCAACTAAAAGACTTTGATATTATAATTTGAAATTTTTTATATCATCTAAATAAAAAATTTAGAATATATGAATTTTAAATTTGAGATTTCAAATAGAAGATTTTAAGTCTAGATTCTCAACTTAAATTCACCCATCAATATGCAACCTGAGAGAATTTCAACTAAGGATCAGAAAAGAGAAATATTTACCAATGGATCCTAAAAAAATTTGAAAATTCACTATTGGATTTTTGAACTAAATTGAAATAAAATAGGTGACTAAAAAGATAAAAATGCCTTTTTGCAAAAAATAAAATGATTGACAACCGATTAAATTAACAAGTAAAATTAAGAATTATCAACTAATGATTCTGTATTTTGGACAAAATGATGAAACTAGTATGATTATTGACAAGTCATATGATTTACAATTGATACTAATAAATTAACAAGTAAAAGTTAGATAATTAACAACTCATATTAATATGATTATTGACAAGTGAAGTCAGGTAATTTATAATTGATATTAGTAAATTAACAAGTGAAATAAGAAATATAATGACTAATGATGGTGCTTTTTGATTGAATTGAATGAACAAGTTTTGTAAAGGATTCACAAGTCAAGTTAAGTAGTTAACAAGCCATATTGACAAATTAATAAGTAAAGTTATGAAATTAACAAATAATGTTCTTGAGATTATAGAGTCAAGGAATTAAGTAATTAATATTTAACAAGTACTGTTAAAGAATTAACAAGTAAAGTTAGGTAGTAACAAAGTACACGTTAATTTTACAGAAGGGCATTCCAGTCTTTTCAACATTTATTTTAGTTGAGTCCAAAAATCCTGCTGAGAATTTTTAATTTTTTTAGGTCTCACTGGTAAATATTTATCTTCCATTGTCCTTAGTTGAAATTCTCCCAATAACATTCCAGTCACAATTACTAATGCTTTGATCCCTTAAAACATTGCCTCTTTTGAGATTGATAGTTTTGATATAATGTATCAGCAATTTCTTTTTACTGAAAGATGCATGCATTAATCAAAGGAGATTACAAATTAGGAGGGTCTACTATAGAAGGGGCAGGGGGAGATCATAAGTACAAAAACTAAAATCTAAACTATAAGCTAAACTAGCAAGACAATCATCATTAAAATTATAGTTCATACTAAAATGATGAATCGCAATATTTCAATCTCCATGGTAAAGCAATCTAGCATCCTCAATAATGTCCCTGAAAGGGTGCTCCTCAATAGACTTATGTTATATCAACCAGATGGCTTGAATATAATCATTATAAATATCTAAATCTCTAAATCTAATAGACCAGCAAAGTTAATGGCCTTAAACAATAACTAGAATCTCCACAATCACCGAAGGGACGTTAATAAGCTTATAACTGAAACCCTTAACCTAATTTCCCTGCTTTTCCCAAATAACACTATGACACCCACTTTTACCATTATCCTTCACAAACCCATCCACCTTAAGTTTAACCACATCATTCCCATGATGAGTTTTCACTAGAGCCAATAATTTAGGTGCGCTAGGCTCATTCGAATTGGACTTAAAATATCTTACTTTATATAAAAAGCCCATATAGCTAACCCTAGCCCTAACACTTTTTGGGTTCGGGCTTATTTAGATCGGCCTGAATACACATAACTTTTTAAAAATATTTTTTATCTACTTTTTGAACCAATTTTAATTTTTGAGTAACTCTATTAAGTATAAAATATTATTATGACTTTAGTAAAATAAAAGAAAAAATAATAACTTATCAACTTTGTACTTAAATAACTCTATTACTGTTTTATTGTATTATTGTAATTTATTCATATCCAACCTTATCACTATCACCATTTACACAATTCAAACTTCACATTTCAATTCTACAAATACCCCAAAACTTAGTCTCCCACATTTTAAGTTTAGTCATTAGGCTCATTAACTCACTTTAGCTCCCTAGAGTTTTATTAAACTTTCAAATCATCATTAATGGCTTCCCAACCAACTCCAACAACCTTATTAAATAGCATTTTTGCTCATAAATGACATCCCACTAACAAAACATGTCAACTCACAAACATTAGATTTAAATACATTTAAAAACTCTTATTAACTCTATTTAAATTATTGAATTCAAACCCATGTCCTTTATGGACCAAAAATCACTTTTCCAACACATACACTAACCTCACAACTCCTAAAAATGAAAGAGAAAAAGAGAAAGATTATTGAACTTACTCTTAGTGTTTAGGAGTCCTAAATTACTCCCTAAACTTCAAGCCCTAGCAAAGCAAATGTTAAGATCTTCATTTTTGTCTCCAAACTCTTATGTTTCTTGTCTTAGATTGCATCTTATTTTCTACATAAAATAGGCCATAAGTTGTGATGCACATGACACATGTCACGGCATATAGCATAGAGAAGCTCCTTCATATTTTTTTGGTTTAATGTACTGCAGCATACAACACACACATGGCATCTCGCACAAAGACATTTTTCTTTGTTTTCTTCCTTTTTTGAGATTCAGGTAACTTAGTTTCACTTCGAGCCCAAATATATGGCTGAAACCATAACCAAAGGTATTCATTAGATTTCTCTAACCACATACCACACTGATTTTTCTAAATTTCCTATTGATTAGTTTAATTAATAGAAGATTAATTTTCAAGATATTACAAATTATTCTAAAAAGTGGTTAACGAGAGCCTAATCAATATGCTCTTTTAATAAACTCCATTCCCAAGTAAATTTATCACCCGCACAATCCACCACCTGTAAGAGAGCTCTTTGAATATAATTATCAAACTAGTCCCTGGATAAAAATTTGGTTCCAAAACCCCACATCTATCTACAGTTGATAAATAGGTGTTACAATCACCCAAAACCAACCAAGCCTCATTTAGAGTTTGACTAAGCTTGCAAATATCTTCCTAAAGAACATTACACACATTCAAGTTCGGTTCAACATACACTCCAGTGATCCACATATATTTATTAGTTTTGAGACAAGTCACTTTGAGATGAATAAATTGAGTAGAAGAACAAACGTATTGAACAGAAAATGAATCCTCATTCTAGAGCACCCAAATACCTCCAGCATACCCAATAGACTTGACCTAATCCAATAAAAAAAAAAACCCCAGTCTAGCACAAATATGGTCAGCTTTTACCCCACTTACAAAAGTCTCTGCTAAAACAATAAAGTTGATGACTTTACTTTTCAACAAATCTTTCAAGCATCTAACAAAAATTTTTGAGGTAGCGTCTCTATAATTCCAAGTTAAGAAATTCATAAATGAAAGAGAGGAAGGGAATAGAAGGTCACGCCAAGCAATCATGCAAGAGATTCAGGGACAACCTCGCCCTCGTCTCCCATCGCAATGTCCTCCCGAACTTCATCTTGGGTTTCATACCATTGATCCAAGTACTCCACTGCACTGGCCTCACTGTGTTTGTCTGCTAATTGACTCAGTGGGTTAGGTGGTTTAGGTGATTTAACCATCTCGTCCTATCAACTCTGGGAATTTTCGATGGTACGTGTTAATATTTAGCGCCACATTTAACAACATTTAACAATTTTCAATTTTTTTTTTAACATAAGCAAGAGGACTAAAATAGGAACAATTAATTTGTTTACAACGAATTAAGATGTTATTGACTTATAGATTTATTACTCTTTCTAGTCTTATATATGAGTCACACTCTATAAGATATTAAATCACTTTGTATATTAAAAAAATATACTATTAATTTTACTTTTTTTTCCATTTTTTTATGAATAAGGTAAGAAGTTGCACATGAGAGAAAATATTTATAAGAATTAAAGGATAATTTTACCTTTAAACTATAAGTTCAAAAGTATCTAGGATCTTAAACTCATTCTTGATGCAATGTTCCCTTTCAACCTTAAAAAAGATATAATGTCACCTCCATATTTAACATATGTTAACTTTGACAATTAATTGAATAAAAATTATAAATAAATATAAATAAATATCCTATAAAAAAATTAATGTCAATTAAATTTTTTAAATTATAAATAAATAGCAAGTGACAGGTGTTAATTCTTTTTCATGTAAAAGACATTAAACCAGCTAGTTTAACCGGCTAACGAGTTAACAAATATTATATTTTTTTAATGTTATCTTATTATAATACCATATTATATTTTATTTATAAATTTTGGAGGAGTATTTATAAGTAATAATTATAATATTTAAAAATATTAAACATTAAAATAACACTTTAATAAGATATTATTAAAACAAACATATTATTTTTTCTTGATTTTTTTTATTTTCAAAAAAATCAGTATAAATTTTTTACCTGTTATTTATAATTTTTGGATCTCTTTTTGTAATGTTTAGGTTATTTTTTCATAAATTTTTATTCAATTAATAATCAAAGTTAACTTTTATTAATAATATGAATATCATTGCACCATTTCAGTGGCAGAGCTAGGACTTGAGACATGAGAGTGCAACATATTTTTAAAAAATAAATAATGATATGCATATTGTATAAAAATAGGACAAGTTACTATTGCTAATTTAGAGAATGGTTATTTATTATTCGAAGGTGAGACTATTAATTTAGTTTTTTGAATAATTAATTTACCTTTTTCATAAATTTCAAACAATTTCAACAAGATTCTGAATTAGATCCGAAACTTTATCCCAATTTTTCAAAGAAGATTGATCGAGGCTCTCTCTCATTGTTTCTATTCTCAAATCTCTAAGTCTAACAAAAGCCAACCAACAGGGATTGCAATTTAAGGAGAGGCGAGGGGCATGAGATGAAAGAGTGCCCATGTACATTTTGGCTTCTCCCCTTAATTATACCAAGCTCAGACATTATTTTTAAATGTTAAAGAGAAACATTACACTAAAAAGAAATTGGGGCCTAGATATTTTTGAATCTATGATTTAAAGAGAAGATTGTCATTTAATCTTGTTAACCAAAAAATTGAAAATTTATTTATTTTTTATGTAATATCCAATAATTGAACTACCCCATTTTAGTTCAACTGTCGTATATATAGTAGCAACGGAAGTAGTATTTTATCCATGATAGGAGTGGTAATTAAACTATACAAATATTTGCGGGAGAAGCAAAAGCTGAAGAGCCTCTTGGAGAACAACGAAGGAGTGGGAGGGCGACGCAGATTGTTGAATGAAGAAAGCGAAATGATTGAAGTTTGAGAAAGTTTCAATGCCGGCGTAGTGGCGTACATACGTGAACCCCAAGCTGGCAATATGCTACAATTAAATAATTATTATCGGATCTAATAAAAATGATTAATTTTTCATAACATATCAAATTTAAATTTAAATTTTTATTAAAAAGAGTATCTATATTTAGTATCTAATTATATATTGAACATAATTACTTTCTATAAAATGATTCACATGAGCAATAAAAAAAATTAATAATTACAAATCAGGTAATATATTAATAACAATTAAAATTTTCAAATTTTTAAAAAAATTATGAAAGGATCACAGCCTTTATTTGTATTAGTTATTATCTATATAACGAAAAAAACTTATACATTTAACTTTATATATTTAATGTATTTATTTTCAGTTAAATCAAGACTTTTATAAATTATTTATTTTTTAATAAATAGAAATATTTAGATAGATCAAGTCCACCACGTTATTTGTAGTCTGTTCAATCTCTAAGTAATCTAAATAAAATCTTGTGTAATATTTTTTAATCAATTTTATTCTTATAACAGAATGCAAATTTGATTTCTTGCTTTTTTTCTCTCTACTATATCAAAATTAATTCATGTTTAATATCATCTAAATGTCATGTTTTTATTGAATAAGCCACAAATAATGTGATGCACCCGATTTATCTAAGAATTTCTCTTATAATAAATTATTGTTATTAATTTAGTTAATACCTTAAGATTCACTTGTCATAATTTGATTGGATATAAGTATATTAAGTATTAAGTATATAAGGTTAAGTATATAAATTTAAGTATTTAAACCATGTAACTTAAATAATCTTTTGAATCCAAAAAAAAAAACGTGTGTAATTCATGTAGAGAAAAATAATTGGTAGATTTTGTAAATTAGCTTTAAAACACGTTAAAACTGAGGTGTATTGGTATTACGTGTTCATATTGCATATTAGCTTGCGTGTTGAATATGTAACCTGGTATTTAGACAATTGGCCATGGCTGCTTGTCTAGGTTTTGAGGGAATGGTCACGGTGGGGGAAAGAATAGCGCCTGATTCCCAAATCCATGAATTGAATTCACTACGAAGCCCTTGTATATCAAGATTAAGGGTAAATAAAACCAAATAAAACCAATCACACCAAATTAATTAATTCCATAAAAATTAAATAAAATCGATCATTAGTAAGACTTGGTTTAGTTTAATAAATTTAAAAATCAAATGGTTTCGTTTAAGTGTCAGTTTCTTTCTTTGAAATCTTAACGAAACCAAAACCACACATTTTTATTATTTTTAAATGCATTTTTCATTATTAATATAAGACTATTAATTAGTGTCTTTTATTAATTTTAACTACAACTAAATTCTAGCCCAAACCAAAAAACAAGTTACTTTTCATTTTATAATGAAATTTAATTCATCATATACCCCAATGTTTATTGATAATGAAATTTGAATACTTTTATTTTGGATAGGATATTCATTTTCATGAATGAACAATAAAGTAAAAAATAATTTGATTTAAAGTTAGAATATGAAGGGAAAAAGAGAGGGTAAAAAATTGTACTTCCTTAATGTATTATTTTATAAGTTAAAAAAATATTGAAACTTAATTCATATATGAATCAAACAGAACCAAACTGCTTAAAAATTAAATTAAATTTTGACTAAAACCAAACCAAACTACATCTTTAATTCTAAATCAAATGTTGGCAAAATTGAAATGTGGATGCTCTAATAAAGAGTCGTGAGTGGCTGAGATGGGAATAAGATGCTTGCAAAATTGGAAGATGGAAATAATTGTGTCTTTAACTTAATTTTTTGTTTGATTTGAGTTTTGGGATGTTTTTTTAATTTCATGACATGCCAAACATGATCTTAAAGCATATTTGCACCCCAAATTCCATTTACAATCCTATTCTTATTCTCAATCCTTTAAAAATTTATACTTCATACAAAACAGGTCTTAATAGTGCATGTGGAAAATTAAATTAAGGGTTTATTTTGTTTTTCTTTTCATTTTAAAAAAGTTTTGTTCTTATTTTTTGTTTTGAAAAATTATTTTTCAGATCAATTTTAAAAAATTGTTTCAAAAAAAATGAAAATATGTACAATTATGTTAGTTTGAAAAATTTTGAGTTAAAAAAAATAGTCGATAGTGATGGTCACTGGTAATTAATAATAATGACTTATAATAATGATTGACCATAATTGAAGGTAATTTATAATAGTCAAATGGATTAATGGGTAAAATGGACTTTGAAGTATTGTACAAAAAGCGTTATGGATTCTAAACTCTTAAAAATGTACAAAATTGATCCTAAACTTTTAAATTCATAATACATTAAACCCTATCATTAACTCACCATTAATGCCATTACTATTCACTCAGTGGAGCCTAGTCAAAATATTGATGTGGCAGTCCCTTATTGATGTATCATTTTTAATAGTATCATAGACTCTAAATTATTGCACGAGTAGCATCTTGGATCTTGAATTTTGAAATTCAATGTAAATTATCCTCACCATTTATGTGTAAAACGTTAACTATTATGTAAACTAAATTAGCCTCAATGTGATCTGCCACAGTGAATGCATTGTTGGTTGCAAAGAACAACCCATAATTTTATGAAATGATATTTTTTGCCCCCTTTGTTGCATTACTTTCCAAACAATTAGCATCTCATATTTCCACATACTCTATAACTTTGATTTAGTTTTGTTTCAAATAATGTTTATTTATTTAATGGTAAAAACTTAAGATCTTATTTAAAAAGAAGTTTAGGATTTTATTAACTGGTTAATTTGAAGTTGAAATTTGTTGATAAAATTGCCAACTTTTGCATTCATTATCTGTAAAATCCTCTTATACTTAAACTTTTTTTTCAAATGGGATCTCAAATTTTTACCATTAAATAAATAAATATTATTCAAAATGAGACTAAATAAGAGTTATAGAGTATATGAAATTATGATATACCAATCATTTGAAAAATATTGCAAAAAAGAGGGCAAAAAATATCATTTCATAAAAATATGGGTAGTTCGCTACAGCTAATGATGCATTAATCACGGCAGACCACGTTGAGGCTAATTTGGTGTATATAATAGTCAATGATATACACATAAACAATGGGGATAATTTGCTTTGAATTTTAAAGTTTAGGGTTCAAAATGTTATTCATGCTTTAGTTTAGAGTCTGTGATGCTAATTAAAAATGATACATCAGCAAGAAACTGCTACATTAGCATTTTGATTGAGCCCCATTGAGTGAACAGTAATGATTTTAATGGTAAGTTAACGGTGAGATTTAATTTGTTATAAATTTAAAAGTTTAAGATTTATTTTTGCACATTTTAAAAATTTAGGATTTATAATACTTTTCGCGTAATACTTTAGGGTTCATTTTACTTATTATCCCTAGTCAAATTTATTTCGCTTTAAAGAAAGCAAAAATAGCAATAAGATGTTTTCAATTTTTTTTAACAACAAAAATTGAGAACAACTTTAATAAAATTTAAATCCAAAACACTTATCCCAACGATTTTTTTTTGTTTTTAAAAACAAAAAATAATTTTTGAAAATATTTAAATCAAGCAACCTCTAACTTTCCGTTGTGTTCTCAGTGTACGGATCAAAGCAAAAGGGGCAGAAATTGGGGGATCATGGAGAAGAAACAACTAACAAAAAGCTCAACAAAAATAGCAACGGAATTTGGGTGCATTTGGAGGCTTTCCTGTCCCTTCTAGTATTCAGAATCAGCCATTCATTTCAGAGAATTAAATGCAATTTCTTTGATCATTAACCAAAATAAAGGACCAAGATACCTAAATCTAGTTTTAGTTAAGTGAAGCAAAATGCTAATTGATGTACAAGATTGACCAAGTCTTTAACAAAGAAATATGTCGTGCTGAGTGGCTTTGGAAGAAAATTCAATGCATGGCATATCATGTGATCCGAATTCTTGATGATAGCAAACATTCTCTTTGCTTTTACCTCTGTGTTTTCTTGTCACGTTTGCTTACAATATGTCTACCGATTCTCTTCTGCTTGCAGCGCCACCCCTTGGTTTGTCTGGTGTGGTCTGCGTATGTCTTTTAGCCTTTTTGATTTGTTTGGATGTTATGTGTACTTAGGTTTCATTCATTTGAATGATGACTTTTATTTTATTTTTTTTTCCTTTTTACTTCTTTATATATATATATATATATATATATATGCATGCATGTATATATTCAGGTTTACCAATTTGTTTGAAATCACATTCAATGCATATCAATCTAAACTCAACTTGTCAGCGTACATCCAATCCAATGAGTGCACCTCCCATGTGCCCACCAACAATTTGCATTTGGCAACAACTTCTGTCAACATTAACCTTAATCTGCCCCCAGGACTTCACTTGTTTTAATGCTTCCGTGGACTCCACATTGACCTTTCAATGCAACTCGACGTCAATACTCATTCAATATATTAATTAAATTTTGTAGGAAATTTTTTTACCGACAAATTTGTCGTTAAATATAGTACTATTTATAAATTGTCATAATATTATATTTACTTATTTCATGCAAATTTGCATGTTTGGTCTTTAATTTGGTTTCTTAATTTTTATAAGGCGACTTTTTAATCCTCTAATTTTAATATTGTTTAGTCTCATCATTTAAAATTTAGAAATTTAGTATATTATAATTTTAAATGCGGACAAAATGTCTCAAATTCTAACATATTGACTTTGGTTTTTAAAAATAAAAACAATTGGACTGAAAGATTATAAGTTTACTTATTATTTTTTATTATAATTTCTTGTGAATGAAAGTAATAATGGTGTTTGGAAGAAGTAAAAAAAATATTTTATAAAACTAAAAATTAAATAAAATTTTTTATGAAAGTGAAAGGATTAAAAACACATTTTTATCTTTATTTTATATTATATATAATAAAAACATAATACATTAACTTCTATAACTATACTACCATACCCATATACTTGCCGATATTTTGTTGATCCGACACATGCATGATGCATGTACCCCTTTAACTCTACATAAATTGCAAAAGAAAATATTTAAATAGTAGTTTCATATAAAAACATATATATATATATATATATATATTTATTTATTTATTTATTTTATCAATAAGTAAAGTTTTCAGTATTTTAAGTGAAATATGCTTTCACCAGCTTTTTATATCAGAATTTATAAGTTAAGAATTAGTTGAGAAAACTTTATCACTGTGCTTTCCCCCCTAATTTAATATAAGAAAAACATAATCATTTATATATTCATATAGTTTCATGTTTCACCGAGTTTTGTTTTTAATTTTTATAATTTTTTTACTGTTTTAAGTTTTTATAATTTTAAAAAAATTGAATGACCTTTATTTTTCAAGTTTATATAGTTTTATTTTTTAATATTTTTAATCCTTATAAAGATTAAAAATATTAAAAAAATTATAAATATTAAAAGTAAAATTTGATAAAATTATAAGAATTAAAGATTATGTTTTTTTTAATATAAGTCTTGACATATTCAATTTCCAATTAAATGCCACGAGAAGGCATATATTTTTTAAATAATAAAGGTGGGATAAGTAGTGATTTAGACTTTTTGCAAAGAGTATTTTTAGAAAATATATTGATTACATATAAAAGTTTATTGAAAGTTGCATTTAGGATAAAAAAAAAATCTAAAGATTGGGACCTATATGGAACTATGGATGTTGTGTAATTTTTTTATATATAAAATATCACTATAATACCTTCACCTTATTTTATACGATATTTTTTTAAATGATTTGATCTTTTATAACATAAAATATTATTAAAAAATAATGGTTCGCTAATAAAATTATTTTAAAATTATCTTTTATTATTTTGTTTCTTAAATATTTCTCCTTTCCTATATGGAGAATATTTTTAAAAGTGTCAGCTGTTCTTACAAAAAAATTAATATTCTAAATAGTATTTAATTGAATTGATTTCGCTAATACTAATAATAATAATTTTATAAGAAGATACCTTATAAAATGGGACTGGAAATAATAGTTTTTTACTTACAATTTTGCCAAATTGTGGTCAATCTTGGTTAATTAATTCATCATGTTTATTATGTGAGTAGTGAGCAGCACAAAACCTTGATCCGTTGATCAAAATTAGTACTTTAATTAACTGTGGCTCTATCATGCAGATACAGCTTATCAGATTCAATCATAGGATTTGTGTAACTTCGCTTTCCTCTTTTTGTCATCATCACCGCTTCGCCTTCAAACCTTCCATCTTTCTCTCCCTGTGATTTTTGGCAGCAAGACTGAACCAAAAAAATCATGTAAACTTAATTCTTTTAATATTTCAAATTTCAAATTAGAAAAATAATATGTCAAATAAGGTTCCATAATCCATCAATCTGTCTTCCAAAGTGTTTCCGTCATTATTAGGATAATTCGACGAAGAAGCTGGGATCTTCAAAAGGGTTTTGCTTCGAGTCGTCGAAATATCCAATTCCACCGTCGAGAGAAGGATTTGGGCATTCGGAGGTGGGTTGGGTTTGGAGTTCCGTTTCTAGGGTTCTCGTTCATGGCTCAGTCGTCGGGACGGGGCGGTTTGGTGGGAGACTACATCATCGGGAAGCAAATTGGGTCCGGGTCTTTCTCGGTGGTGTGGCATGGGAGGCACCGTGTTCATGGAACTGAGGTTGCCATTAAAGAGATCGTCACCGGTCGGCTTAACAACAAGTTGCAGGACAGTCTCTTGTCAGAGATTTTTATCCTGAAAGGGATTAACCATCCTAACATAATTCGTTTGCACGAATTAATTAAGGTGGGCTATTTGTTTTTCTTGCTATCTATCTCCCTAACGGCATTTCCGCATTTTATTCTGGTTAAGAGGAGTCACGGTGGTCGTTAGGAGGTGCCAAGGTGGAGAGCTTTTCTGTAGCCCCCTACCTTCTCCCTAGATTGTAGATTTGTTTTCTTTGGATATCTAATACCGCTGTTCGATTTGGCTGTAGAAGATTGAAGAGTGAAAAATAATGAACTTCGGCAAAAGAAATAGAGAGGAAAAGAGCTTCTGAAAAACGGAAGTGTTCGATGCTTGATTTCTTTCTCGCCAATTTGTCAGATAAAGTTTGTAGAAACTTATAAGCTAATTTTCCCCCGTGTAAATTGGACTTATAAGGTTTAATTTTGTGATCGCTTTGTAAGTTTGAATTTTCAGTATGCATGCACTTTGGACTCGGCTGATTCTGCATTTTGTAATTATTTGAGTTGGGGAAATTCACGTGCGGGTAACAAGCTGAAGGTTTTAGCTTGTAGCCAATTGTAGGAATAAAGAGCTAGCAAATTCAGGGTACTCCATTTCTGTTGACTCTGATTTGGAAATTACATTTGTCATTTACATTAATTTATTGCTATCCTTCCAGATTATCCTGCTAAGAAATGTAATCTGCCATATTTGATGAGATGAGCATCCTTCTTTGTGTTCTGATATTCTGAATTCATTTTCCCTGATGGAAGATGATATAAGGATATTTCGCAGGCCAATAATCATTGTTTAAGTATTAGGTTTAACAGAGAATTCTCGTACCTTTCTTGTTGTGAACAAGATTAGTCTGGTCGGTAATATCCTTTGTGGGAGGGTGAATTTTCATTAACGAGGTCTATCAATGAAGTGCCTGTCGCATTGCTAATTAGTGTTGTACATTTGCTTAATGTAGGTTCCTGGGAAGATATATCTTGTGCTAGAGTACTGTAAAGGGGGTGATCTCTCTATGTATATACAACGCCATGGACGAGTCCAAGAGGCAACTGCGAAGCATTTTATGCAACAACTAGGTATGTGAAGCAGAAGTTAGAACTGAAACAGTGCAAACTCTCCAAGTGATCTGATATTCTAATTCTAAACCAAGTTCAAAATGAAAAAAAAAAAAAACACCAAATAGAACTTAAAACATTATCCAGGGATAAGTTTGAGATTTTCCACAATGAAAGACCTCATTAAACACCACAATTTATTGAAAACCCTAAACATTAAATTTAAATCCCAATGAAATGAAACAAAATCCTAATTACAGGTGTTTGCATCCTGCATCAGTATGTTTGAGCTATGTAAAATTTATTATATACTTACATTAACATAGTAACAGTGGAGAGAACCGTTTGTGTTACAGCTGCTGGCCTACAAGTTCTTCGGCACAATGATCTTATTCATAGAGATTTGAAACCACAGGTTTGGTTTTGCTTTTCCACTTATACCAAGATGCTTAATTGCCTATCTATGGGTTTATTAGTTTTATAGTTCAAGATTACAACTGATAACCTTCTATTAATTCATGACTTGCATTTCATAGGTGAGCATAAAGAGTCTGTGTTTTGAAGTGCAAATTTATTTTGATTGAGTCTTTGTTTAAAGATATTAAGAAAGGTTAATACATTGATAATAGTGGAGAAATACATCTTATATCTATATAGGGTGCATCAGGTAAATGTCAAGTCTAAAGATTGTTTATCATACGAATATTTGTGTTTGTTTAAAGCTCGTGTAGGTATTTTGGTGGTAGTGACAAGTATAATTTTTGGCACAGAATCTTCTTCTCACCAGAAATGATGACAAGTCAGATCTGAAGATTGCTGATTTTGGGTTTGCAAGGTATCCTAACTATTTTTATGCCGTTCGAATTTAACACTGACTCTTCCTACCCCTTCCCTCACCTTTTTATTTTTCTTTTTTGGGTAAAAGGCTGGGAACTCTCGTTTATACATAACAATTCTTTGACAGACTAATTTAATGTATTTCTGCTTTATTCTTTGACCGCTTTGTCAATCTTCCTTTGTTCTTGTAGTGTATGTCAAATGAAATATGTTGACACTTGAGATCCTTTGAATATTTTCCTTTAGCATTTTCTTTAATCTGGAATACATTAAATGCCGAAATAATTCTCCTTGTGTAATACTTTGATTTTGTTAAAATATGCCTATATACGTTAATTTTACTAACTTGACATTCCATTGCTATTTTATGATATCAATGAGGAAAACATGTGAATTTCTGCATAAATCCTGTTTATTTGGATTTTTAACATGAACTGTTCCTTTATGACATTATGGGGGAAATGATTAGTCTTATAAAAGTCCAATTGTCTATAAATGTATTACTCTCCATGCAAGTGGCTCATTTGTTTACTTAGGAAAAAGTATACTTAAAATGAGATCAATACATGAACGGTATTATGGTGGCTTTGAAGTAGTTTGAGGTTGAATTTCCCTTGAATTGCTAAATCTTATGTTGTGGATTAAAACACTTTGCTTTTGCATTGACTTTTACAAAGCCAGGCATCTAGCTGAGAAAAGTTCTCTCCAGTCTCTATATATTTATCTAAACTAGTTGTTAAAGCACAGCAATCTTCTTTTGCAGATCTCTGCAACCTAGGGGTCTTGCAGAAACCTTGTGTGGTTCACCTCTCTACATGGCTCCAGAAATCATGCAACTACAGAAGTATGATGCTAAGGTGATTTTTACTCTAATATATTAGGAACTTTAATTGTTTCATGGTATCTCTTCTTATTAACCTTGGATCAAACACACAGGCAGATCTCTGGAGCGTGGGTGTGATCTTATTTCAGCTTGTTACAGGAAGAACACCATTTACTGGGAACGACCAAATGCAGGTTGATGATTAAGTTTCCTCACCTATTTTTGGATTTTCTTTTCAACTATGACAGATTATTTTGTTGCTGCTTAATATTTTAATTTTACATCCTTGACTTATCCATGGTGGTAGTTCTCTAATTGATTATGACTCCTCTTGTTTTCGTTGATAATTTAATTTTATTATGATATGTGTTCTGCAGTTACTACAGAACATTGTGAAATCAACTGAACTGCAGTTCCCATCTGATAATCAAAATCTGAGTCCTGAGTGTAAAGATTTATGTCAGAAATTGCTGCGCCGTAGTCCAGGTATAATTGAAATGTATCAAAGATTACAATTGAGACAATGAAAACTCTGGCCTTTTTAAGATATTTAATGGTGTCTATGTTAAGTAGTTAATGTTGGATTTACTGAAAACTAGTAAGAGCATCCCTGAAATGTTTCTATATTAGCTGCCCAGAAAAACTATGGAAAGGCCATATTGTGGGGAAGGGGGATTGCATGTTGTGGTTCCAGCTGATGATGCTAAATCACATTTGCTGAGGTTCCTATGGTATGAGAGCTGTTGTTTCAACAAAAATGATCCAACGAATCTGCTCTTATGTTTCGGGAATTCAGGCTTTTACATAAATTGAATCATTCTCCCGCTAATCATGCTAACAGAAATTAAGAAGGCGTTTGTTTTTCTTGCTAATGTATACAACTTGAGGCTGGAGATGCTTATTTTGGGATGTTCAGTGATGTTTTAATATTTATAATTTTATGAGTAAGGGAAAATGCAGCCCCCTCCTTTACTTTGGGTCACTTGCAAATTGCCCTATGAACCTCTAGAACTGGAAAATAGGTCTCTGGATATCTGCTCGTTAGGAAATAGGTCCTTCTATCTTTACTGCCCTTTTTGTCACCATCTCACATGCTACTTTAGACCTCTCTTTAATTGACGTTATGATCTCCCATTTTCCCCCAATGTCAGCAAGTCCTTATTCAGGGTATTATTTTGGGGAGTCAGAGTGGGAATGGCAAATGAGGTGATGATGTTAAATGTGAATTAGACAGAAAGACCTCTTTTCTTGAGCATTGAAGTTGAGGGACCTGTTCCAGCCTTGAAAGTTCAAGGGGCCATTTGTAAGCAGCCCAAAGTTCCCCCCTTTTTGTGTGTTGGTGTGTGTGTGGGGGTGGGTTAGTGTTTACATTCTCCCCTTATAACTAGAGTGGGCCTCATAGAAGAGCTGTATTGTTCACAGCTTGTGAACAATGTGACTTTCTATAATTTTTACATTTATATTGATGATTGTTACTTGTTAGAAGGTTCTTCTTGTGAAGGTAACTCTTTTACTCAATTTTTTGCTTAAGGAAACAGGCAAAGGGATGGCATACGAAGTCATAGGATATTTGTCTTGAATTTATATAAACTTAAAATATCTTGCTTCTTATTGTCTTGAATTTATATAAACTTAAAATATCTTGCTTCTTATTATTTTTAATTTTCAGTGGAACGGCTAACTTTTGAAGAATTTTTTAATCATCCATTCCTTTTCCGGAAGCAGCCTGAACAGGATAAATCATTGAGGTGAAAGGAAGATTCTCAAAATTTGAATTTGTTTTATTTGTTAGTCTTTAAAGTTTTCCAAATATAAATTCCTTCTTGTTTGCAGACGTGGAAGTTCATCAAGGATGGTTGGTGAAATTTGCTCAACAGAGCCCCATCCTTTGACAAGGGCCAAGGAAAATCATCAAGAGGACTGCTTACCTTTCTTTTTGGATGATGATCCTTGTGGTCCTGAGGGAAACCCATCTTTTTCAAGGAAGAAATCCTCAATAAAGTCTACCTATGGATTTGACCTCAATACACAGCAAGATAGAGCAGACTCAGCATTTGCTACTTCTCATAACATAAATTTTACTTCCCAACAGCAACCTGAAAACAGTGCTATAAGGCTGGACAGCCATAGAACCTTAGCAAGAAATCTTGCTGTTCCTCTAGAATCTCTAGAACAGAGATTGGCAAACACCAGTTCAAGAGGTATCGATTAACTAATTGTGATTTTTCTTCCTCATTCTGCTTATAATTTTTCAAAATTAAGATATGCGTTTCTAATTTTAATTTTACCTAATGTTTCTTATATTGGCTGCATGTATTTGGCAGTTGCAGACTCACTAGAGAATATTGATCAAGATTATGTTCTTGTGTCTGGACCTCCTATGGATGTCTCATCATCTTCAGTGACTGCATCAAAGTCAAGCCATTTTCCATATAGATCAGGTGGTTCCCTGCTGGAGTCTTCTAATACAAGTGATAGAGTAAGTTCTCCATTGCCAATAATTGGTGCAGCTACCAGTAGCACATGTCAAATTGGAAGTTCAGAAAGTCAGGACTCTGCTCCAGGGACTTCACATGTGTCAATGGATACAGGAGACGAGCAGCCATCAGCTGACTGCATAACTAGGATAAAATCATTGCAACAGTGTGCATCTACCATAGCTGAGTTAGTTAATGAGAAGGTAAATTTACCTTTGAGCTTTACCCGGTCTTGGTGGTTTTCTCTAAAAGCTTTTCATATAATTTCATGTAATCGTCATTCTACATGAAAATCATGGAGGAGTTAGAGATAGAATATTGTGTGAAAATCATCTGTTCACAGTGGCCCTTTCTACTTAACCCTCCAGAAAATTACAATTTACCCTTTTTCTAGATGAATATTGTGTTGAAACAGTAAAGTATTTCTCTACTGGGCATTATATGTCTGATGAATCCAAAGGCCAAGTTTTGATGTTCAGTACGTATTGGATGACGGTCTTGACTCTTTACTTGGTGGAAAGCTGTATGGTGCGATAATAACTAACTAACACAAACCTATTTAAACTTCTCTTTGGAGTTAGCAGAATTTATTTTGATCATTTGGAGACCACGAACCCCTTCATTTTTAATATACCTAATGAAATATCTAATTGAAAAATTGTCCTGGCGGAGGAATCTTCCCTCCCTTGGTGGGAACGATTCAGTCTTGGTAATTGAGCATCCTTATGTCATTGACATTCCTGCTATAGCTTGTTATATCTATTGATGGCTTATTTAAAGAATCAAATTAAATTATTTCCTATGCTCAAGGGGATTGTAGCGGTCACATGACTATTAATTGTCACTTAAGCATTCATGCCATCCCTAGTCTGCCTTAGCTACTAAATATCGCATGCCATGCATGTTTTGATTTATGCATGAAAAATGTTCTCTCACTTATGAAAGATTTGGTGTAATCCCAGAGAATAATTTATCTGAAAATTTTGTTTGAGCCTTCCTTTAGGAGTCGCTCATGCTATTGGTTATCACGTTAAGTGGCTCATTGATGCAGTTATTCAAGTTTTTGTATTTCAAAATTCATGACATTTTTCCTTTCGCCCCCCTGCCCCAACCTACAATGATTCAAAGATGGAGGCAGGAAAGCAGCTGGAAGCATTCTCCATTCAGCTTGTTATTCTTGCAATCTGGAAGCAAGCACTGCACATTTGCCATGCACAGGCTGCATCTGCCATGGAAGGGAGTCCGAGTCAAGAAACCAGTAAATGTAGGAGCACCAACATGAAGCACGGCAGTTCTGATTCGGAAGAATGCCTTGACGGAAATTTGCAAGGGGCAAACGATATTCTATCTCAGATTGAAAGTGAGTTTCTGAGGGAGTTTGAGCGTGCTGAAGAACTGGCTAAGGCTGTTGAGCCTGGTATGACTTTGATATTTGATCTATCAGCTAAATGTCTAGGTTTCCCGTGCCTCATGTTTTTGAAGAAACTATAGTTGGCATAACTTTCTATGCTTATAAGGTAAAGAAATGTATGATGGATTTGACTAATTAAACTTTAGGATCCTGAGGGGAATGTGGAACCGTCTTGACTATAATATTGTGTATTTGGACTTTTATGCGAAATCTCTTGAATGCTTTTATTTATTGTAAATTTATAATCTCCAGCACAATCCTCACATACAAGTTTTTTAAGCTGAAGTGTGAATAAAGCACAAGGCAGGAGCCTACCATGCATTTGTGTTGGAAGGAGGGAACTCTTAAGTATTTGATCATGAAGGCTATGATACGAAGTTGAGAAACATTTAAACTTGAAAGATATTAAGTGAAAACCTATGAATAGTTTTTATCATAATCTCTGAATAGTCAACCATATGAGCTACTGATTACAATTCAAAAGTGCAATGATTTATGCCTGTTTCAATCTGCACAGGAGACAGTGATAACTCTTGTAGCGCCTCTATATATTGTGAGGATGTAAAATACTGATTCATTGGGTCCTGATTGCAGGAAATACAGAGATGCCAGATGCAATGGAGACAATATTTCAGTCTGCCCTTGCTTTTGGGAGACATGGGGGTGTAAGTATTTCCTTCCAGTTCTTTATATCTTAATATTTTCCATGCTTTTGCTGTCCTCTTCCGGTAAATCTGCTGCTTTAGATGTGCTAAGTCAGTTGGCATGCAAGATCATATTTCTGCACTTCACTTTGCGTTGTAATAGTTAGTTGGCATTTGGTTGGCTCCTTACACAAGCTCTATACTATGAACTTTGAAGGCTGTCTGTAAGACTAAGAATGCCTCTACTTTCCCCACGGGTTAAATTGGTTAAAAATTAGAACTGGGATAAAACACCACCCCCAATGTAACCTGAAAAATCATAGCTGTTCTGGGCCTTGCTCTGTTTGTAACGTGTCGTGAATGGAAATTGTTTCATCATGATTAATTATATTATAAAATTAAGGAGATCTTCTAGATTTTATGAAATAATGAGCTATGAACCATAGATGCAAAGTTCGACATGGATATGAAAGAATTTTTGTAGTACATGACACTATTTTTAAGCCTGGTTAATAAAAACATATGAGAAAAATACACACTTGGATATTTAAGACATGAAATCTGATTGCCCAAGTCCAGAAGTGAGCTGTTGGTTCCTTTTTTGTTGCAATTGAGTTTCACAACTAAAGTGTTGTCTCAAGTATTGGTTTGTATCCAGCTGCTTGAAGTTGTAATTGCAGTTAGGGGCAGCATTTAAACATGAAAAAGACCCTTTAAGTCTGGTCAAAGTATCAGGCCCTATTGCATGCATCTGTTCTGTTCTGTTCTGTTTTGTTTTGTTTTTTTTTTTTTTCAGTATGTTTGGACCAGAATGCATGCATTTGTTCATTTAATCTAGGATCATTTTTATTCTCATTCTCGTGAAATTTTCCATTTATACAAAATTTATTCCACAAACCAAACAGGGAAGAAGTGAATACATGATAACATGAACATAACAGGGGCTTTTGACCTCATGTACTGTTGGCAGGTAGAAGAGCTCATGGGCGATGTGGGTAGTGCAGCTGCCTTGTATTCGAAGGCTGTGCGACTACTGCTGTTCCTTCTAGTGGAAGCTCCATCCCTCATTTTAAACCCTCCATTTTCACTGACTAACTCGGATCGATACAGGCTTCGGAGTTACATCGATATTCTAAACAACAGGCAAGGCTATTCCAGGTCTCAGCGAATGACGCTGCTGAAATGTGATGGAACGCAAGGCGGCCTCAAGAACAAGTTTTAGCAATGGTTCTTTTGTATCTCATTCTAAATTAACATTATTTATTTGTACAGTTATTCTTTAAGGGGGTAATGTTGGGGGATGCTGATGGGAGCCGCCACCTCAAGCTAGGTTCTTGTACAGTTGACATTTCTGTGATTAGAATGATGATCAAGTGTACATTTGTTTTTATATGATTTCTTCTGATTTTCATCCCGAAATCTGTAAGGAAGTGCTGGTGTTTAAATTTGCCGAGTCAAACAAATAAAGAACAACAGAATCTTTATCTTTGTAAACTAGATTTAGAATTTAGACCCCGGAGGTTGCATGGGGGTTATTCCTTTTGATCCTAATCAAAATGACGGAAGTTGTCTTCCTCTCCCATACCCATGGAACTCTCTGACTTCCACGGGAAGTCTAGCCAATGACCACTTTGCCCTCCATTGGGAGGTGGAGGAGAAGGCGGTGGCGACGGAACTTGTTTGGGTTTGTAGATCTGGTTTTCACTGTTTGTAGTCAGTGAAGGCTTCTTCAATCTCCACCCTTGGTTGGACGGCGCTAACGTTGGCAACGTAATTTCTAAAGTGTTAACGGTTTTGGGGTTCATGCTTGCAGCTGGATGTTTCAGGGTGGACGGCGATGGTGGCTTCAGGTGGCGTAGCAGGAGAGTTTTTTTTTTCAAAAAAAAAAAATTGAGTTGGGCCAGAAATACAGGTATCAGTTGATTATAGAAAATTTCCATATTCATACTAAAAGTGTTAAACATGTTTTTACTTCCATTTCCACACTCACCTCCATTTCTTTATTTTCATTACCTTAAAAAATTCTTTCAAGATGTCAAGCAATGAGAAAGTTACACGATTTGGATCCTCTCCTTATCTCTTTTTCCCCCTCCTTATCCTATCTCCACCTTTTGATTAAAAATTTAATGGATGAGATTTGATAAAATCAAGTTTCTTTATAGTATAATAATAATAATATCAAGATTACAAATTAATGAGGTTAACAATATTAGATATATTGTACAGTATTTGGGAAATAAACAATGTTATCGAAAATTTATAAAGATTGCAACTTAATTATAATTTGTATGGTTAAACTATACCTTTAGTTTTTTTTTATACTTTATATAATGTTTTATTTTTATCCTTTAATTTTATAAGTCTACTTTCAATCATTTAACTTTAATACTATTAGTTTTACTACAAAAAAAATTTTACATTGAAATTTTGAATATTGAAAAACATTATCAAATATTCACTTATTAGGTTTTTTTTTAAAATAATAATAATTGATATAAAACTAATCATTTAAAACTAATAGTATTAAAGTTAAATGACTAAAATATATTTTATAAAATTAAGAGATTAAAAAAGTTAGAGAGTCAAAAGTATATTTTCAATTATTTAACCATAATACTGTTAGTTTCATCATAGAAATATTTCACATTGAACTTTTAGATATTGATAAAATATTTTTAATTAAGTTTAATTTTTTTAAAGTAACAATGAATGATACAAAAAATAATTATTTGAAACTTACAGTGTTATTAAAGGATTAAAAATATACTTTCTAAAATTAAAGAGCTAAATTTATATATATATATATATATATACTTAGGAATTCCAAGCACACGTGTAAACGTATTATAAAATATATTTTTCTCTCTTGACAACAAGTGAACATAGACTAAATAATTTTTCAATGATAAATTATTATTCATTGTTTGAAAATATAATGCATGCATTTAATGTGTGCGGATGCGGTGAATTAATTTCATAATTTAATTTTTTTAATTTATGGAAAGTATAATCATGGGATAAATTTGTGAGGAAATTGAATTTTTGAATTCATTTTATTTTGATTAATAATCTATATATATATATATATATATAATCAAGACTCCTAAACACACATGTTGGAACATTAGTAAGCCACCTCAACTCCATCTTTCTCTCCCATAGTGACACATGGATATCTAGGCTGAATAATTCCTCAATAAAATAAATTATTTATATATGCAATCAATTAATTTCATGATTTAATTATTTAATTTATGTAAATAATAGTCATGGTATTTATGTAAATTGAGATGTACAATGAATTTATTTATAAAAATAATTATATATTGTTAACATTTTGAAAGAAATAAGTTGGTAGCATATATAATTTTTTTCAAGAAATTGAAATTGTGCAGTGATTTCATTTATTGAAATTGTGCAGTGAATTCTGTGAATTTTGTTTTTTTATCAAAATTAATCCATTGAATTTCATTTTTGCATAAAATTTAAAAGGAAATTATGTTGCAGTATACAGAATTACATTACAAAGAAATTAAAAAAAGCATATACAAAATTAATTTCTTGTATTATAAAAAAACACAAAATTAGCAATTAAATTAGATGGAAATGAATTCAAAAAATAAAAAATACAAAAAAATATTTGCAATATCCAAATCAATTAGCATTAAATTAGAGAGTCAATGTTGTTATACCAATGTCAACTATGTTTTAAATGTGGATGTTTATTTTAAAAAAAAACTACCAAATCAATCAAAGTAGTTTTTAAATTAATGCATCTTAAATAAGCAGCATACAAAGATGTATTATTGCAAATTTTATATTAACTCATAAATATTTTGATTTATTTGACAGTTTTTTTTAGAATAAGTATATGTATTCAAAATATAAAATCAGACTATACCAAAAACATGCAAAAAAAAAAGCATATAAAAACAAATTAACTACTCATATCATAAAAAAAAACACAAAATCAACAACTAAATTTGATGAAAATGAATTCAAAAAAATAAAAAATTTAAAATATATATTTGCACAACCCAAATAAATTGGCATTAAATTAGAAAATCAATATTATTGTAATATTGTCAAGTATGTTTTGAATATGGATATTTATTCTTAAAAAATTACCAAATTAGTCATAGAAATTTCTAAATTAATGTGTCTTAAATAATAAATAGCATGCAAAGATGGACTATTGCAAATTTCATATTATCTCAGAAATAATTTGATTGATTTGATAACTTTTTTAAGAATAAATATCCATATTTAAACATAGTTGACCTAGGTGTAATAATGTTGATTCTTTAATTTAACTGCTGAAATATTGAACATTTTTTTGATTTTGTTTTTACTTTTTTGAATTCATTTCCATCTTAATTAATTGTTACCCACATTAGCCTCTATTTAAATTGATCACTCACAGTGGTATTAGTCAAGGGTTATGGTCTTATTCAACTTGCTTATGTGCATTTGTTTCTTGCAACTTCTTTTTTATTTCTATTTCTCTGCTCATATTTTGATTTAATTCATTATTTATGGAGAATTGACCGTGATAGGTGCTACAAGTTATCGCTCCATGATTTAACGTTGTCCACACTATCAACTCACTCGAAAACTATTAGAGAATTAGGATTTGATTGATTCGCATATGGATAATAGTGGGTCATAAGGTGGATTCAAGAGAGATAAATTAAAATTACCATTTTCTTATCCAATCTCTATCATCTTCTAGAAAGGTACCCAAATTTAAGTTTTCTCTTACTATTATCATATTGCATCTTTTTTATATATGTAAATAAGATTGGAGGATTAGAATTTGGGTGGTTCACTTGTTGATAATGATGGTTACAAGTTGGATTCGAGATAGATAAATCCAAATAATCATCTTTTTCAATTTCTATCATTTCTACATTCTGAAAAGGTATATAAATTTCAGTTGTCTCTTACTATTATCATGATGTATCTTGCTCCACGTCTTGTAACTCCAATTACATGTTGTAGTTTATTTCAATAGATTGTTAAACTCACTATTACTAAGTAATAGTTTTCCTAGCCTTAACCTTTGTAGCTCTTTAAGTTTAAATGATAGTTAATTGGTTAGACGTCGTGGATATAATAAATATGATTATTTAGTAAGGTTCGTTTTCTAAATTAGTGTTGTACACCACTTTAAGATGTATTTTCAATATAGTTTTTAAAATTTTGCTAAAATTTAAAAAAATGAAATTATGAAATTGCAAATTGATGGCCCACTTAAAAACTATTAGAGGGTTAGAATTCATATTAGAATTATTTGATGCAACTTTTTTTTTATTTCTATTTCTCTATTACTTATTTTATTTTTTTTGTTATATTTTAAGAATTATTGAATGCGCATATGTGACCATTTTAGTGTGAACATATTTATGCTATCATGAAGAGAACTTTCCTTTGAAAGTTTCCATCTCAATTGAAGGAAGGCAAGGTGTATGTTATCTCTCAGTTTGGTATTGGTCAGAAGATCAGATTGTAGAGGACTAAATAAACTTGCAATTCTTTTTTTTTACTATCTTCGTGATATGTGGACAATTTGCTTATTAATCTTTAATTTTGGCAATTTTAGTTTATTTCTTCATGATATTATTCTCTATAGCACCATTTATCAAGCTTTTTTTTTTGGGTGTAATCTATTGCCTTAATTCTCCTCATCAAATCAAATTTGATTCTCCTTGCATTAAAAAAAATAGTTAATGATGGGATGTTATTAATATCAATTTTAAACATCCACATGATGATCCTCATCAAATCTTACTTTCCAATAATAAGTATTTTTTTTGTGCATTTGTTTTGCATGAGTTATGTATGTTTTTATGTTTTTCATACATGAGAAAAGTTGTTTTTTAAACATGTAATTACTACTTATTTTTTTACAAAATAAGTATAAATAATATATACAAAAATACTTAGATTTAAAATTGATTTTGTACTATATCCAATTATATCTATTCAAGTATTAAGTTGTCCATTTAAAAAAATGATTGATTTGGTATCTTTTAAACAAATAAGTAATAATTCACACAAAATATGCATATAACTTTGGGGGAAAAGCAAATAAAAATACTTACTTTTTAGTGACTCATGTTATTAAAAACACAAAGTTAAATTATACAAAAAAACATGTAAAAAAAAGCATGTAAAATAAATTAACTACTTATGTTATAAAAAACACAAAATCAACGGCTAAATTAAATGGAAATAAATTTAAAAAATAAAAAATGCAAAAAAATATTTGCAGTATCCAAATCAATCATCATTGAATTAGAGAATCAATATTATTGTATTAATATCAACTATATTTTGAATACAAAAATTTATTCTTAAAAAACTATCAAATCAATTAGAGGAATTTTTAAATTAATGTATCTTAACTAAAAAGCATATAAAAATGCATTTTTGCAAATTTCACATTAACTTTGGTACAATAATGAGAATTTCTCTACCAATGTTAGCACTCATGATTATAGTTATACCATATATATATATATATATGGATTTCTCTATATTTTGTTACGCTCACTGACATGGGTGATTGTAAGACCAATGATATAGTTCCTCCTCTTTTGTATTTTTAACTACTTTATTTTCAATTGCTTAGATTCTATAGGTATTATGTCTGAGTACACGATGTTTTGTTTTTAGATGTCATTTAAAAAATATTTGGCTCAAATGAAATTATGGAGTTGGATAATAATGAAAAGTAGCAAATAAAAGAGGGTTGAAATAGAGCTTGAAGATCCCAAGCATGTATGTTGTTGTGCATTCACTTTACCATATCATGATTATAAATTACTCATATTATACAGTGACATTATTTATAGCTCGTGGGTTGATTTTAATCTAATTTTTGTTTAAATCAAAATTTATATCGGCTCTCATCCATTTAATACATATACTTTATTTAGAGCATTAATCTATGTTGGTGCTTTTTTAAATGTGCATAGTTTCATTGTTCTTTTTTTAAAACAATGGATGTTTCTTTAGCTAGAAACAACACTAATATCATTTATTTAAGGCATATTTTTTTTGTTCATAATTTTAATATATCTTGATTAAATAGCTTTGAGTGTGTGCATGAAATTATATATGTTTTGTAAGTTTTAATAATTACTTACAAATATTTGATAATGAAAAACCTATATGACACTTTCATGATTATATTCCTTCTATTTTAAATTATAAGGCACTTTAAGATAAAATTACACATATTAATAAAGTTTATTAAATATATTTTACAACTCTATTTTTTTAAAATAAAAATACAAACTTTTAAAAATACTTTTCATTTAATACTCCATTTGTTAATGAATATTAAAGAGGGAGAAATACGAGAAGGGTAATATTAGAGAAATATCATTAATAAAACTTTATTTTTGTCAAAGTATCTTATATTTTGAGACACCGAATTTTCTCAGTAAATGTCTTATAATCTAGAATAGAGGTAATAATTGATTAATTTTTATCAAAAATTTTGTTTCAATATTTAAAATTCAAGTTCAATAATGACTTAGTCTCGGAAAACGCTGCAAGCATCATGGGTTTTCCATCATCACCCAATTTAATCAAATATTCATAATTAATTTTAAATATATATGTGATTTTCAATTATTTTAAAAATATATCAATTTTAATTTTATTTTGTTATTTTATATATATATATATATATATATAATTTTACTTCAATTGAGTATAAAAATAAAGATATAGAATATATTGATATTTTTAAACATGTATGTCAACCTCTTTGAAATATTGATGTGATTTTTTACTACTATTTAGATTATTAAGATGAGAAGACAACTTTCGAAGAAAAATGGAAATAAAAATTGAATTTTTATTAGTAGTGGGCTATATAAAAAAAAAAGAAGGAGTCTTTTATTAACTAATAGTGATTTATAAACTCTAACTTTATTTGATAAAAAAGTTTGTTGATCTAGGAAATGAGATAACAGAAATCATATGCACTACAAAACAAATTAACCATACCTTGAGTGTTTCTATTGTGTCTTCAAAAGTGAAAATAATACTTTTTTATGAAATTTCTTGATCTCATTTTGTCCTATCCTAATCCTAAACAAGATGAGATGACTTGCAAGATAGGATATGATGAAAATTCAAAATTCTTTTTGTAACAAGACGCAAGATAAAGTTATTTCAATCCATCCCGTTATCACGCTTACCATCTACTCAACTACTTGTATCAAGTATATATTATAATTAACCTTGACCTTTAATTTTGATTTTGTATAAAAATATTGTTAAGAATGCTATCCTCAAAATATAAATTGTCATCCCAATTGTATGATATATTTGTGCAAAAATTACTATTTAATAATTACACATATATCAAAATATTATATAATATATTGATATTTATTTAATATTAATTTGTATAAAATTTAGGATGGGATAGGATATCCTAACATTGAAAGAAGATGAAGTTGGAAACACAAACCAACTTATAAGTTGTAGGTTGGCTTGTGACAAGTCATGGGCTATAATTTTTCCACCCCACACCACTAGAGGCAGGTTGGTAGGTTACTTACTTGCCAGCCAACCTTTTTGTTTTTTTGTTTCTTTACTTTTATTTTTAATTCATTTTTTTTAAAATGAATGGAATCTAATCTTTCTTTGTAAATTGATTATCCAAATATTAATAAAATATTTTCTAAATAAAAAATATTTTTTAAATTAATTATATTCAATAAATTAGTTTGTTTATTTTTAACTTGAACAATGTGGGATTTTAAAATAAAGTTAACCATTATTGGTAGCAGAGACAATGTTGAGAAAACTTATTATGATAATAACTTGAAAAATGATATCATATTAACAAAAAGAAAAGAAAATGTGGATTTTATTCAAAGTTTCAAATAACAATGATTTTTCCATTGTTCTTATAACTTAAAAAAATAATAGATTGTATTAAAAAACAAACATTGGTTGTTTATAAAACACATATCTAGAGGAGGAAAGAGGGATAAGGTACTTTGATTTTAGGAATTTTGGGAGGAGGGACCAAAGAAGGGAAGATTTGTGTTAGTAGATTGAAATTTTAAATACAAAATAAAGAAAGAAAAATGAGCTAACCCATTGGTAAGTTAGCTGCGTGAAGCTGAAAATGACTAATTAAGCTTTCATTTACCCAACCCAAACTTGTCACCTTTTGATTAGTTAGTGAGCTCAACCTATATCACCAGTTCTAAAAGATGAAGCTTGCTCTTGATTAATAATAATGTATAAATTTTAGTACCTCGTGTGATATTAAATTAGAATATATAGATGGCATGAATAATGAAAGACATAGGACATGGTCAATTTAGTTGATAAAAATGCTTGTTGACTTGTGATGAGTTAACAAAAATATATGCATTGTAAAACAAATCTACTATGCATAAAGTGTTTCTATTGTATATTCAAATTTAACTATATTTTTTCCCCTATCTTGTCTCGATTTCAAATGGGAAGGATGAAATAAAAATTCAATCTTTATCCTTTTTCATAATTGGATATGGGATATGATTATCATAATCCCATTTCATAATATTCAAATCATTACTTTTATCATGCAGGTACTATGCTTAAAAAGGAAAAAAAGTAACCATGAGAGATACATTTTAATGTATTTATATGCTGTACTATAAATATATTAGATGATGGTAAATGATAATTTTTTTTGGCAACAAATGGTAAATGACAATTGACAAGTTTTTATTTTATATGACTATTTGATTAGATTAAATTTAAGCCTTGTCGGATTAATTAGGAGTAATTCTCACAAAAACATTTTATACATTCATATAAATTCAAACTCGAGACCTCATGCTTAAATGACAATATAGCCCATTTCACTAGGACCAATGCCTATTATTGATAGTTGACAAGTTTTAATATCCCAATTATATAATATACTTGTACTAAATTCTCTATTTACTAATTATATAAACACACATTGCATAATATTTAAATTTTTATTTAATATTAATTTATATAAAAATTAAGAATATCCCGTGCATCACATGGGTGTATTGCTAGTTAAAACTTTATATAAAGTTAAAGAATAAAAAGTATATTTTAACCTATTTTGTATTTGATATTGATTTAGCAAACAGTTTTGTGATAGATCACACTTAATGAAAAATAGAATAACCTTATTTATTTATATGTGAAAAGGATAATTTAACATTTAATATTTAAATTTTTTCTTGAAAAGACTTTATCATTGATTTAATAACAAGTTTCATAAATTATGTGTAGATATTAAAGGAAATGAAATATTTTAAACTGTCATTTTGCATCAATATTGAAAGATCATTTAAAAAGCCTTGTTAAAATCCGAACTATCATTTGTAGTTAAAGAACAACTTTTATATATATTGGAGAATTTAAGCGCTTGTTTGACAACTTTTTATGAAAATAATTTTTTATTATCTAAAATAAAAATAAAAAAAATTTATTTGATAACGTGTTTTTAAAAAGTATTTGAAAGAATAAAAAATAAAATATTATTTAGAGAATAAAAAAAGAAAATATCTTTTAATTGTTATGAGATAATTGTTTTGGAGAATAAAAAAAAAAAAAAACATTTTTTTTATTATTTTTTATTCTCAAAACATGTTTTACAACACACCAGTTTTTAAAATAATAAAATAAAAATAATTTCAAACAAGTTCTTTATTAAAATTGGATTTATAAATTATTAATATTCTAAAAATAAGTTGTCAATATCCAAAGATTATTTAAAGAACCTTATCAAAAACCAAAGACACACCTTTTCAATGTTTAAAGAACAAATTGTTAAAATCCAAACGACAACCTGTAAATATGTTAAGAAAAATTCATCAACATTTAAAACCATTTAAATTTTTTTTTTGTCAAAATTCACACTACAATTTGTCAAAAACTTGAATCACTACTTGCTTTTAAATGGAAAGAATTACAATCAGGAACCACTCAAAAATTTATTTGCAAATAGGGACTAATATAAAATGTATTGTTATTGAAATGGGAACATGAATTTATTTTTTTCTTAGATAAGACTTGTTATTAGTCCTTGTATGCAAATAAGTTTCTTGGATGGTCTTTGAATGTAATTTTTCCTTAAAATATTAACAACTTGCTTTTAAAATATTGTCTTGGGAGTGGCAATTTAGACAATTTAAGTTAGTACTTCAGAAATTGATTTAATGATAGTTAGTTGGGAGAATTTCAGTTAGCGCTCTCAAAAGCGAGATATATGCATTCAAAGTTCAAAGGAATATGAAATTTTTGTGCAAGTCTAAAAGCCCTGCATGTTTTTTTTTTTTTTGGCTGAAATGATGCAAGTGCCCTTGGGTTTTTTTTTTTTTTTAAGTTGTTGTTATCACTAGTTGTTAGAGCTCTGTCACCAATAAGGATGCCGCCACTACTGGTGACCATCTTACTACCACTGATTGTTAAAACCCTATGTCCATGGTTAAATTCGGTCAAATGGATCAAGGGGAGATTTGAACTTTTGGCGTTGCAAAAAGTAGTTTATTGCTAGACTACCAAAGCCTTCTGATTACATATTAGAAAATATAATATATATATATATATATATTGTATATTATTAAAACTTTTGTTTTTGAGCACTTATGTAAATTGCTGTTAATTATGGATATCTTATTATTCTTGTTCATATAAGAACAATCACTTGTGACTATTCGAATATGACTTATTCAAACACAAAAAAAAAGTTGTCAATTTTTAAAAATTAACTTGTAAAATTTTCTTAACAACTTATTCCTTTAATATTAACAGGTTATCAATATTAGGTTAAATAAAAATTATATATTATAAATTTTAATAACTATTTTCACGAGCTTTGGTTAATTATTGACACATTAATGTTCACATCCGAACAATCATTTGTAAATATTTAAATATTACTTGGTCATACATAAAAAAAGTAGCCAATTTTTTAAACTTGTTCAAACTTTTTAACAACTTATTCTTTCAATATTGATAAATTATTGATATTATGCTAAATAAAAAATTTACAAGTTATAAATTTGTTTTTTAAGTATTTTCATAGGCTTTAGTTTATCATGAACACATTGTTATTTATATTCAAACAATTACTTATAAATATTCAAATATGACTTATTCATACACAAAAAATTTGTCAATGTTTAAAACCGAACTTGTTCAATTTTTTTAACAACTTGTTCCTTTAATATTATGCTAAATAAAAAATATATTATAACTTTATTTTTCAAGCATTTTTATAAATTTTTATGAATATTGGGCACATTATTGTTCTTATCTGAATAATCACTTGTAAATACTTTAACATGATTGGTTTATACATAAAAAAATTGTCATGTATATTTACAAATAATTATTTAAATATGAACAACAATATGTCTATGATTAATCAAAGCTCGTGAAAATATTTAAAAAATATATTTATAACATATGTTTTTTATATAGCATAATATTGATAACTTGTTAATATAATATTACATGAACAAGTTATTAAGAAAATTGAATAAATTAGGTTTTAAATATTGACAGTTTTTTTGTGTATGCATAAATCATGTTCGTATGTTTCTTTTTCTTTTCTTTTTTCAAAATAAAGGGCAAGAACATTTGCGTTATTTCAACAACAAAAAAAAAAAAAAACATTAAGGGCTTTGGGCTTGTGTGCAAAGAAATTTTAGATTCCTTTAGACCTTTGATACATATGTTTCGCTTCTGAGGGCCTAACTGAATTTCTCCCTAACTAATTCTCCAAAAAAAAAAAAAAATATAAATATCATTTTAGATAAAGGATAATTTTAGTTGTAAAATGAGTATTATATTTAAAACTTATATATTTTATCTAGAGATGAGACTCTCAAATTTACAATTATGATATTTGTAATTATTTTTAAAATAAATTTATTTGAGTATCCAACTATTATTGAATTGATCTATTACAACTACATGTCTTTTAAACAAGGGAAAATATTAATCAAGGAATGTTTGAAGAAACTTATATCAGTTAAGGATTATTTATTATCAAAACTCAAATAAAATAAATACTTATTAATTTAAATTAATTTTTTAGTAATAAGTATTTATTTAAATTTTAATAATAACTTATTTTAAATTAATAATGATTCATGCGAGCACGTTTTCTATTTTCCCTTTAAACAAACAGTGGAGACGGAGTGTACTTTTCAGTTTTCAGCCTTTTGCTCTGAGAAGGTATTACTAGTTAATTAGGATTTTCTTTTTCAAACCATATTAGATTCCATTTCTAGTTCTGCTGCTTCTGGCCACTATACGATAAAGTAAACCAATAATGCACTCAATTTAGACGAACTCGCTTAACATTAGGAATTAGGATGTACTCAAAAAGAAAACTCATTTGCGAAATATCTCAGCCAATAGTACCCCACTAATCACCTCCATGTTCTGCGTGTTTATGCACAACCCACACGCAACCAAAACCCAGTCTCTTCACTCTTGTTGTATCCGCAGT
This sequence comes from Prosopis cineraria, assembly GCF_029017545.1. NCBI lineage: Eukaryota > Viridiplantae > Streptophyta > Magnoliopsida > Fabales > Fabaceae > Prosopis > Prosopis cineraria. Next base: position 39,224,406 of record NW_026555344.1, on the reverse strand, counting down.
CACCCCTCCTTGCTCCGCCGCTTCTTCCCACCATCTTCTTTCTCATTATGCTTATATCCTTGCCATTACTGTAGGATCACTAACTAGAAAGCTCTGCTTTTTCCTTGGTCCCTGCAAAGGTAGATTCCGAATGTTTCACTGCCCCTTCTCCATTGTTTGAACTATTTTCCTTTCTCTCTCCCTGAAGTTTAAGGCTCAAAGCTTAAAGCTAACGATTACATTGCTAGAAAACAGTAGCTACCTGTAAAAGCAATTCCAGAAGCATGCATTTAATTGGTTGAGTATTGTGTCCTGTGTTGATTTGGTGTCCTACTTTCTCGCATACCCTTCCCATCTCTATAGGATCAGCTTGTTAGCTCTCAGCATTGTTCTCAGTCCCAGCCAAGGCGTATACGGAATCTCTTTTTTCCCTTTTCATTTTCTGGGGCATTTTCTTCTCTCATTCCTTAACAAATTTTGATCCAACGATTACATTGCTAGAAAGCCCTTGCTGATTTTAGGAACATTACTAATTACATTTATTGGTTGGATGCTATACCATTATGTTGATTTGCTTGTCATGTTTTGTTTGTTTTTTGCTGGTTAGGTAGCTTACAGCTGATAGTTTCCTGGGGTTGATTAGCAGAAAACTACATATTTCTCCATTTATCTGAGTCGTTCTTTTTTTTAGAGAAGTTACGGAGTTATAAGATAATTATGGGTTGCTGTTCAAATTTTGGTGTGTCACACGTTCTTAATGTGAGTAGAGAAGCTGTTTTGAGGAGGCTGGGAAATCAAAGCTTAAGTTCAAATAACTTGAGTTTCAGGAATGTGTTAAAGTGTGCCACTTTTCCTGTCTTATGTGGAAATGAGTGCCGTGGGCATGTCTCTTTGCAAAAGACAGAAAGAATTGTGATAATGAGTATGTCACAGCAACCAGCTGAGTCCCAATTCACTGTAACTACAATAAATTCAGAAGGGGGAGGCGAAAATGTTTTGGATAATGGGTCTGACTCTAAAACTGATGGATTTGACAATAATGGAGTCATGTATGATGGTAGTGGTGGTTACGGGAGCTTTGGAAGTGGAGGTGGAGGAGGAGGAGGTGGTGGTGGTGGTGGTAATGGTGATGAAGAAGAGGAGGAGTTTGGGCCGGTATTGAAATATGATGAGGTAATGAGAGAGACAGAAGCACGTGGTGCTACCCTTCCTTCAGATATGTTAGAGACTGCAAAGAGTGTAGGAATTCGCGAGGTTCTTCTCCTTAGATATTTGGATCTGCAGGTATAGTTTTGGATTCCATGCATTTATTTCCCTTTTCTTGTAATCTTGTGTCTAATCTGTAATGAATTACTGATACCAACTCATGTATATCAAGACTACTATTACTTTTGGCTTTTAGTATTGCTAATTAATGATATTTAAATTGCAGGGATCTATCTGGCCGCTAGGCTTTGCTATGAAATCATGTTCTCTTCTACGAAATAGAATGCTGGCTGATCCATCTTTTCTGTTCAAAATCTTTTCAGAGGTTGGTTGGGCTCCTCTTTATGTAATATTGATTCAGAATTGTTCATATTTTATGTCATAGCATCAGAGAATCTTTAAGTCTTCCTGTTGTTTAATGGTGTTGTAAAATATGGCATCATTTGATCACTATTATCATTCATCTTGTGGAATTTTCAGAGAGGAAAAAATTGTATTGTCTCATTGCAATTCTAATGTACACATTGGTCCTATATATATGCATCAAGAGAGATAATAGCTAATAAATACTAATAAAGCCTAATTAATGAGATCCTAATAAATGCTAATAATTCTCAATAATAACATAAGCTAACAAATACTAATAAAGCCTAATTAATGAGATCCTAATAAATGCTAATAATTCTCAATAATAACATAATATTCCCACACTCCCCCTCAAGTTGGATCATAGATGCTAATCATGTCCAACTTGCTTATACAACTCTCAAATGCAGGCTTGGGTAGTCCCTTGGTTAGTACATCCGCAGCTTGTAACTTTGTAGGTAGGTATGTCAGACATACAATACCTCCTTCTACTTTCTCTCTGATAAAATGTCTATCCACTTCAACATGTTTAGATCTCTCATGCTGTACAGGATTCAATGCCATGCTTATAGCAGCCTTATTATCACAATACAATTTCATTGGTGGATCAACTCTGACTTCTATTTCTTCCATGACCCTTCTTATCCATAGTTCTTCTGTAATTCCTTGAGCTAATGCTCTCAATTCTGATTCAGCACTGCTTCTGGATACAACTCTTTGCTTTTGACTTTTCCAGGTTACCAAGTTTCCCCACACAAATGAACAATAGCCAGAGGTGGATCTCCTGTCTCCATAAGTCCCCCCCAGTCTGCATCGGTGTAAATCTCAATTGTCCTTTGATCATGCTTCTTGAATAACAATCCCTTACCAGGTGTACCCTTAAGGTATCTGAGAATCCTATATACAGCTTCCAGGTGTCTCTTCCTTGGATCACACATGTATTGACTTACTACACTGACAGCAAAAGCAATATCTGGCCTTGTATGGGATAAATAAATCAGCTTCCCAACCAGTCTTTGATATCTGTCTTTATCAATGGTTTCTTCTTTCTCCTTGTCTTCTTCTTCTTCAACTTCATTATCAGAGTTGTCTTCTCCTTCTAACTCCTCAGTGCCGCTTTTCTTAGGTGGCCTCTTCTTTTTCGAGATCACAATAGGAGTTTCCTTAGGTTTACAACCCAACATGCCAGTTTCCTTGAGAAGATCAAGTATATACTTCCTCTGAGATACATATATTCCTCGTTTTGACCTAGCAACTTCCATCCCAAGAAAATATTTCAAGTTCCCAAGATCCTTAACTTCAAATTCCTTACTAAGGATAGTTTTTATCCTTGCTATTTCATCAACATGATCTCCTGTAAGGATTATATCATCAACGTACACAATGAGGATGCACTTCTTAGCTCCCTCAGCCTTAACAAACATCGTATGATCTGACAATCCTTGCTTGTAGCCTTCTAACTTCAGGACCTTTGAGAATCTGTCAAACCATGCCCTAGGTGACTGTTTCAAGCCATACAGTGATTTTTTCAGCCGACATACTTTGTCTTTTCTGCCTCTATCAAACCCAGGAGGTAAAGTCATGTAGACTTCTTCCTTCAATTCTCCATTTAAAAAAGCATTTTTGATATCTAGTTGATGAAGACGCCATTCAAGGTTGGCTGCCACTGACAATAAGATTCTTATAGTGTTCAGTTTTGCCACTGGCGCAAACGTCTCTTTGTAGTCTATGCCATAAGTCTGGGTGAAACCTCTTGCTACTAACCGTGCTTTCAACTTGTCAAGTGTGCTATCAGCCTTATACTTTGGGGTAAAGACCTACTTGCAACTAACTAGTTTCTTACCTCTAGGTCTTTCAACAATCTCCCATGTTTCATTTTTCTCCAAAGCTTTCATTTCCTCCATAACTGCATTTCTCCATTCTGGTATTTCCAATGCTTCTTGGATGTTGTTAGGAATAACAACTTTATCCAAATTAGTGATGAAGGCTCGGTAACCAGGAGAGAGAGCCTTGTAGGACACATGCTTCTGAATCGGATGCAAAGTACAAGACCGAGGTTGTTTTCGAAGGGCAATAGGTAGATCAAGATCAGTAGATTCACATCTTTGTTCTAAGTCATCTGGCTTACTAGATGGATCAATCTTTGGTACGTCAGCTTCAGGGACTACCTCTGGTTCTGACTCTCTTGATGCCTCAGGTACAAGTTGCTCACTATCTTTTGTTTTCTTCTTTCGAGTGTAAACTAACAACTCCCCCTTTTGTGGTCTTTCCACATCTTTCTCTGTTTTCTTGTTTTCCTCAAACTTTGGCATAAGAGAAGAGGTTGGTGAAGGTGGGATGTTGGACAAAGGTAAGGGTGATGGTTCTAGTAAAGGAGACACGGACTCAAGAAGTATATATTCAGCGTTAGGTTCTAGTTCCCAAGTCTGAGATTCACCTATATTCTCCCCCTGAATTGAGGAATTGGAATAAAAAGGAGTTTCTTCATAGAAAGTAACATCAAGGCTTACAAGGATGCGTTTAGAAACAGGATCAAAGCACTTATATCCTCTTTGAGTAGGAGAATAGCCAAGGAAGATACACTTGATAGCTCGGGGTTCAAGTTTACTGCTTTGGTGGATATGAACAAAGGTTGTGCACCCAAACACACGAAGCGGAAGTTTGGTTTCAATGTGGGATGTAGGAAAAACACTCTGCAATTTTTGGAGTGGAGTTTCGAAGGCTAATATTCGACTGGGCATCCGGTTGATGAGATAGGTTGCGGTTAAAATGGCATCTCCCCAATAAAACTTTGGCACGTTGCAAGTGAACATGAGTGCTCTTGCAACTTTAAGGATATGTCTATTTTTTCTTTCTGCGACCCCATTTTGTTGGGGTGTATGGGCACACGTACTGGTATGGATAATCCCATGCATTTGGAGAAAATTACTCAAAGATTGGTTGAAGTATTCAGTGCCATTATTGGTGTGTAAAACTTGAATGCTAGTGTTGAATTGGTTTTTGATCATGGTGAAAAAACTCATGAATGTGGATGCAGCCTCGGACTTGTTTTTCAAAAGGTAAACCCAACAAACACGAGTGTGGTCATCAATGAAGGAGATGAACCATTTTGTTTGAGTACGGTTTGAAGTGCGAGATGGTCCCCACAAATCACTGTGGATGGTTGTGAAAGGTTTGGTAGGTGTGTATTTAGCTCTAGGAAAGGAAGTTCGATGGTGTTTGGCAAGTTCACATACCTCACACTGGATTTCACTATAGTTCAAGGTCGGGCATAAGTTTGGAAACAACCGCTGAAGGTAATGAAAATTGGGATGACCCATTCTCTTATGCCATAACATAAAATCATGAACTTTAGAGGTAGATGCAGAATTACCAACAATAGGTGGGTTATCTACTCGAGTGACGACCTCTAAATAGTAGAGCCCCTCATATTCTTTGGCATTGCCGATTGTCACACCAGATGATAGATCCTGAAACACACAATGTGACGGGAGAAATTTAGCAAAACAATTTGAGTGCCTGGTCAGTTGACTGATTGAAAGTAAATTACAGTCAAGTTTTGGCACGTGAAGGACAGATTCCAAAGTAATAGAATCTGATATACGGATACTCCCTTTTCCTGCCACCGGTGCTAAGGAGCCGTCTGCAATTTTCACTTTAATATTTCCAGCACATGGGGTGTAAGTGGTGAACAATTGATGACAATTAGTCATATGATCAGATGCCCCGGAATCCACGATCCAGACCACTGCACTTCGAGTCGTCTTTAAAGCCTGAAGGAAAGACCCTCTTTTTGCCACAAATGCCATGGGTGCAGATCTGGAATTATGCACAACACTACATAAAAGTAGCCACAGCACCACCCCTAGCACTTCAAATGAGGGAAAAGCTTTCTGGTAGACTGAAAACAGAAGCCACAACCCAATATAACTCCAAATCCAGCAAAACAGGGCACTAACAACACCATACGACCTGATATGGTTCGAAAACGATGTGCCCATACACCGGATTGTGTTGGATCTTGCCGGAGAGAGTGCGTTGTTGCCGTCCGAGAAGATCGCGTCCTGAACGGAGCCTCCACGCGCCGCCGAAAGTTTACTGACGCAGTGAGCAGGGGTGGCGTGTGTGGTCTACACGCGCCGCCGTTCGCCGCCGCCGCCCTGGGTTTCGCCATTCGGAGCCTCCTGAGTACGTCTAGGGTGGTGGTGAGATTCAAAACTCGCTCCACCATTGTCCACACAAACACCGTCACGTACTGTTCAGGCAGCCCCATTCTAGCCATTCCAGAACTAATTTAATTTGAAATTTTGAGCCTGATGCTCTGATACCATGTGGAATTTTCAGAGAGGAAAAAATTGTATTGTCTCATTGCAATTCTAATGTACACATTGGTCCTATATATGTACATCAAGAGAGATAATAGCTAATAAATAATAATAAAGCCTCATTAATGAGATCCTAATAAATGCTAATAATTCTCAATAATAACATAAGCTAACAAATACTAATAAAGCCTAATTAATGAGATCCTAATAAATGCTAATAATTCTCAATAATAACATAATATTCCCACACATCTTATATTAACTTGATCGGTAAGCTAGGACATATCGATCCCTTCTTGGTCATTTTCATTTATCCTGATTACAACAACTTGTGGTGCTGACATAATTTAATAAGTTAACAAAATTTCTATATGCAAAAGTGTTTAATACTATCTACCATATGCTTATATTTTTTATTTGCATGTCTTCATTTGTTTTTTGCAATTGCCATTCCATCTTAAGTTAACAGCATTTTTGTATTCTTGATTGTTGAAATTTGCCAAAAAAAAAAAATTATGGATATGGATTTTCTCTTCCATGTATACAGATAGTCATTGATTCTACTTGTGCTACTGTTGCTGAAGTTCAAAAGAGAGGCAAAGATTTTTGGTCCGAATTTGAGTTGTATGTTGCAGATCTTCTGGTTGGGACGGTGGTTAATGTTGCGTTGGTTGGTATGTTGGCACCCTATGTTCGAATGGGGAGAACATCAATATCTAAGGGGCTACTTGGAAGAATGCAGCAAGCTTATGCATCTTTACCTAGCAGGTTTTTAAATCATGTCTCAAAATTGGCCTAATTTTCCACATGAATTTGTTTTAAGAAATGTTACTTCCGTGTATTGATATATCAAAATTGGCTGTTGGAAGACATGGAGGTCATGCTTTGTGTCCCCCAAATGCTTATTGAGCTTCAGAGCATAAAGAGGACTCTGATTTTCTATATACTGCTAATTTTGTGCAGTGTATTTGAAGCAGAAAGGCCAGGATGTAAATTTTCGGTACAACAGAGAATTGGAACATACTTCTTCAAGGTATGAACAGTGAGGTCATCTCACAAGTTGAACAAACTATGAGGGATTTTGAATTATTTATGCATGATGATATTTCAGGGCATACTGTATGGAGCTGTTGGATTTGGATGTGGTATTATAGGTCAAGGCATTGCAAATTTGATCATGACTGCAAAGCGGTATGATTTTATATTTCCATAGTATCTTCCCTTATCAACATGGGTTCAATTTCTTGGAGAGTACTTCAAGGGATAAAATCCTAAAAGCACTAGAGGAGCCTGCCTTTAAAATTGTGTGAGTGGAGCTAACCTGGACAAAGTCCCACGCGTCCTCATTGTACCAACAAAAAAGAGATATTCATTTAGATCTGGACGCTCCAGCCTAAGGAAGTTCTAATATATGGAAACTTCAATTAAGGGGAAAAAATTGACTGAAAAGCTAGCAAAACTTGGCTAATGGTAGTTTTCCATGAATAAGTGTCTTTGTATCTTTTGTATTTGTTTGGAAATATTTCTTTCTCCTAATGAAATGATATAGATAAGGGGTGTTCATCATGAAAAAATAACTAAGCTATAGGCTGTAGTATATGAGACTTGAGCTTTTGGACAGTATGATTTCTCATTAAATTTCTTCTGCGCATACCAGGAGCATGAGGAAATCAGAAGAGGACATACCTGTGCCACCTCTTGTGAAAAGTGCAGCTCTTTGGGGTATGGAATACTTTGCTGGAACTGATAACTTCGTTTTTTCTGGATGTTCAAATTCAATGCTATCATATGTACCTAGAATGTTCTGTTCAAGTATGTATTTTAGTATATTCATGTATTAAATAGTGATTCATAGAAACTAGATGCTAAATGGTTTCTTGGTAGGCCTATATATGCCCATTATAAGGTAACTCAAAGCAAATCAGGAAAGGTTATAAAGAGAGAATTTAAAAAAGTGATTTAGAAAAAATTCCTTTTCCATATAGAACTATCCTTCTTCCTTCCTGTATTATGTTATGTACTCACGCTATCAAAAAACGTCAAACGTGTTCAAGCTCATTTCCTCTATACAATTAAAAAACCACCTTTGTTTCTATTCACTATTGAAAAGTGCTTTTCTACTAGTTTCTTTGGTGAATATTTGAAGGATTTTCTACATGCTTTCTTGAGAGATCTGACTCTTCTACCTGTGCAATCAATTTTGTTGTTGTGTACATGTTACATGAAGAAATTTGTAATAGCCATATACAGCCTTTCAAAACTATTTTAGTGTGAATTAAATTGAAAAAGACCCAGCATAATACTGTCCATAAATTGTCAAGTTCAGCTACAGCTGAAGCATGTGTTGTTGCTGTGATGGTATGAAAGAGTGATATTATATTGATCATTGACACTGGCACCAAGTAATTGATCTCACTTATATACGCATATTAGTTATAACCTTTTGATGGTGTGATAGAGACTTAGGAGTATGAGATATTAAGTCTCACATTGAGTAGTATATGATGTATAATGGTATTTAAGTGGATTGGTTATCCCACCTCAATAGCTAGCTTTTAGGTTTGGATTCCTCATCCTATTTGGGTATTCATCAATTGGTACTAGGGTCAAGTTGTTGGCAATTCTGAAGAGGTTTACCTATGGAGGGTTTTGATCGGCAAGAGACTGAGTTAAGTGTTGCAGAGTGTGTTTGTTGAGATGTTAGCTTTCCATAGGGCACCAATTGATGGAGACTTGGTAGTATAGGATACTAAGTCACACATTGAGTAATGTGAGATGCTTAATGGGTTATTTAACTAGGTTAGTTATTCTACCTCAATAGCTAGGTTTTGGTATTGGTACCCCACCCCACTTAAGTACCCATCACCTTCTAACTAATTTGACTAACTATAGTTAACACTCCCCTTAAAGTTGGGATCATACAAGTCCATGACTCCCAACTTGGACAATAAAACATGCAACCTTCCTCAAGCTTTCGTCAACATGTCTGCAAGCTGATCTTTAGTTCTGACATGATTGGTTCTGATAAGCCGCTTCTGCACCTTCTCCCTTATAAAGTGGCAATCAATTATATGCTCTTTCTTCTCTCATGGTACACAGGATTAATGGCAATGTACATAGGAACCTTGCTGTCACAGAATAAATCCACTAATTCCAGATTTTTAATACCCATATCTCCAAGTAAACCAAGCAACCATATTTAACTCAGCAGTAGCGAAACTCGTTGATGTGTTCTTAGCCTCAGCAAAAGACCTTGAAACTCTGCTTAGATAATCTGTTCTTTGGCTTCCAAGAGATCAAGGAATCCCCTAACTTGACTAAATATTCACTCTTTGATCTTCTAGTGGTTGCACATGATGCCCAAATCAGCACTTCTAGTTTAATTTGCTTGATGAAGATGTGAGCAAACCCAATCCAGGACTACTTTTCAGATATCTTACCACCCTTAACGCAACTTCCATATGAGATTGCTTTGGTGAATTCATAAATTGGCTCAAAGCCTGAACTGGAAAGCTAATAATATATGGCCTAGTCATTGTTAAGTATATAAGCTTTCTTTTATTAATCTTCTATACTGCTCTTTCTCTCCAGCTTGCAATAAAGAATCTTCTTGATCTTTATCTGATGCGGTCAATTAAATATTTGGATCCAATGGCACTCCCCTTTGTTTCATTCCTTGTAATCCAATATCTTCTATCAAGTCTAGAGCATATTTTTTTCGACTCATGACAATCCCTTTTTTTGATAGTGCTAATTCAATTCCAAGAGACATTTCAGTTTGACTAAGTCCTTGATCTTGAAATGTTGAAGCGGCATGGCTTGCGTTTCTCTAATTGATTCCCAACTATCCCATGTAATTAGAATATCATCTACATATGCTGATATCATTGTAAAGCTCCCCTTTTCCCTTCGTGGTAACAATGAATAATCAGATTTACTTTCCTGAAATCCGGACTTATTCAATGCTTCTGTCAACTCGAAATTACACTGTCTTGATGCTAGCTTTTATCCACACAAGGATTTGTTTAGACCACATGCCTTGTCCTCCCCTTTGCTATCAAATCCTTGTGGAAGTTGTATGTACAGCTCAAATAAATCTCCTTGTAAGAAAGAAATGTAGGCATCTATCTGTATGATATTCCAATCATAAACTGCAGCAAGAGCTATCACTGCCCTAACAGTTGCCGTTTTGACTACTGGTGAAAAGGTCTTACGGTAGTCAATTCCCTTCTTTTGCTGTATCTCTTTGCAATTAGGTGAGTCTTGTACCTTTCAATTGACCCCTTACCTCTATACTTTGCTTAGTAGACCCATTTACTTCTATGAGAATCTTGCCTGGTGGCAATGTCACTACATCCCATTTATGATCAGATTCTAATGCTGCTATCTCAGCTTTGATGGTTTCAATCCACTCAGGATGTGTTGCTACTTCTTTGAAGGACTTGAGGCTCAGGTACTGAATTTATAGCAGACAAAAAACATCGATGAATCAGAAATATTCCAATAAGATACATGATTACTAGTGGGATGCAAATTATGATGCCGTGCACCAATAGAAGACTCAGCCTGATTGATAGTTGGCTAAATGCAGTCTTGCTCCATACTGGTGGTCTATGCTTGTCTAGTAGCTCAAATTTTAACAACCAAAAAAACAGTAGATGAATCAGGTACACCGGTGGATGAATCATGAACAGAAGGAAGGTCCTCTGATGAGTCATGACTTTTCCCTGTCTTGAACATGTTCCTGAACCCATTGAAGCACTCCAGTTGATGATGATGGTCAAATAGACGAATCTGTTGGGTCATCTACGTGAAAATCAAATACTGATGTAAAATTCTCATTATGCTGCTGCTGCTGTTGAGGATGATCTGATGCAAATGGAAATGATTGATCATGAAACACAACATCTCTGATGATCAGGAACCTCTTGGTGCATCTATCATACAATATATATCCCATCTGTATTGTAGAATATCCGATAAGAACAAAAGGGATTGCTCTTGAAGCCAATTTATCAGGTTACTGCGGAGTTTCCTCATTAGCTGGATAGCCGATGCTGTCAAATGATTGATAAAGGAAGACTATGATAAATGGCTTCGTATGGTATCTTGTAATTCAACTACTTGGTAGTAGTTCTATTGATTAGGTATGCTGCAGCTTTCACTCAAGATTGGACTGGAACTCTAGCTTCTAATACTAAAGGTTTAGTCACCTCTGACAAGCATTGATGCTTCCTTTCCATCACTCCATTCTGTTGTGTTGTGTTGTGTTGTGTGAGGAAAGAACTCTCATGAACATTACCCTTTTGAGCTGGAAACTCCTTGAATTCATGAGAAAAGAACCCTGCCCCTTTGTCGTTTCTCTCTGCACCAGCTTTGGAAATCGAGTGCCAACATAGGCGAGGAAGTGTTTAATACGGCTAAATGTCTCACTCTTGTTTCATTAGAAATAACCTTACTGTCTGGTAATGATCATCTGCGATGGACAAAATATATCTATGGCCAGCGTGTGTTTGAGCTTTATATGGATCCCAAATGTCCATATAGAGATTTAGAAGAGGCCATGATGCCATGGAATGACTGGGAAAATGGCAAATGCGTTAGCTTAGATTGATGAAGATGGCACAAGGAGAAGATGAAAAATGCACATAACATTTTATTTCTGGAATATTTTTGAGTCCAGAATGAAATCACATTGATTCATATCAGTATACAAATTGATTACCCATGCTATCTAACTTCCCCTCCCTGGTGCAATGTTCCTGAATCTGCAAAATTGAACTGCAACACGTACAAGCCTTAATTTTCTTTAGGGAGAATGACAAATAGGTTCCAAAGGGACCAATTGATTCAAATTAAGTCCCAAGTGTCAAATTCTGGGAATTTGCAAATTTAGCCCTTAATTTTGTAATTTCGTTGTGATGAATTTACAATTTGTTTTTTAAATTTTAACATGGTTGAAGAATAAATAAATTTATTTTTCGTATTAAAATTTGGAATATAAGTTGCAAATTCATCACAATGAAATTGCAAAATTGAGAGCTCAACCTACAAATTCCTGAAGTTTGGCATTTGAGACTTAATTTGAATTAATTGGTCCCTTTAGGGCCTATCTGTCATTCTGCCTTTTCTTTATCAAATAGTACAGCCTTTTTAGACAGGCATCTCAAGGATTTCTAGTCATGCTCATTTTTTATGTTTTCAGAACTGCTACTAGGTATTTTATTAATCATTACTTGGTCATGTTTTAGAATCGAATCTGACACTTTCTTTTTACTGCCTGAACTTGCAGGTGTGTTTCTCGGTGTTTCTTCGAATGCCAGGTATCAGATTGTTAATGGATTGGAGCGTATAGTGGAAGCATCTCCGATGTCAAAGAAGGTTCCCCCAGTTGCTTTGGCATTCACGGTTGGGGTGAGATTTGCCAACAATGTCTATGGTGGCATGCAGTTTGTTGACTGGGCTAGGTGGAGTGGAGTGCAATAGCTGTAATTTTATCTTGTTCTTCAGAATTTCAGATGCCCTATTTAATTTAACCGTTAGATTTGAATTAGTGAGCCTTCACTAGCATACCTGAGCTGGGAACATTAATAAAGCTACAACCTCTATTCTATGGGCGTTGTTCACATGGATTTTTTTTTTCTTCATTCACCACAGATTCATTGATAAATCTTGGAGCCATTTTTTTTTGGCCGAATATAAATATTGAAGCCAAGAAACTAGAAAGGATAGATAAAGGATTGGTATTATAAATAATATTATGAATTACTTTTCCTTGTCCCTATTATAAGATACTTTTAATTACCTTATAGGAATCAATTATTAAATTTTTCTGAACATAGAATAAACTTTCAATTTCAATTTTACTCTTATTTAAGAGAAAATTTTTCAAAATTTTCTCTTATAATTAATAAATTTAAATGAGTAAAATTTAAAAATATAATTAATATTCTGTCAAGTGTCTTATATTAATGATAAAAAAAAAATTAGAATGTGCTTGAGGACTGAATGGAGTACACAATTTGTGCTATACAAGATTGATACAATTAACAGGGAACTGCATTCAAATCCTACTCTTATTGATGGGTAATTTATATAATATGACTAAAATTCATTAAAACAGATAGACGTTGACTTCAAATTTTTAAGAATGAACATTTGCTCTAAATAAAAATTTAAACTATAAGAATTTGTTTTATAGGCATTAATTTTTCCATTGAGAGAATCTGAACTCCATTTTATAGCCGGCGGGAAGATCTCTGGACGTTTATAGCAGGTATTCTCCACGTGGAATCTGCTGCGCCTATAGCGAAATGATCCCTCTGCCACAAGTGAATGTGTCCACGTTTTGTGTGAAGAACTAGGAAAATAGTCGTCAAGAGCCTTGGCTGTAGAAGATCTATTCTCCTGTTAGTCAAAAATAATTAAGAATTGTTTCAGATGTCAGATTTTTTTTTATTCTAGTTAGTGGTTATTACAATACTGATCGTGCGTGACCTGTATCTCAATATTCTCATGGGATAATATATTGTATTATGAATTTTGATTCTTAGTGTACTTCCCAAAAGAATTGATTTTATATTGCAATGTTGACCTGCTATTTCACTTTATAAGTTAGTCTAATGTCTATCTGGGTAAATTTTTCCGAGGTTTGGACTTCGAGAGCTGATATTTATGGAAGGAAACAACCGCACCCAGAGAAGATATTTTTATGACAACTGTTTTGTATTGTGACATCTCTTGATATGGACTGAGTTTCATTTTCCATGTGGAAATAAATCAGAAAAATAGAGACTCCTTTTGAGACCAAAATAAAAGATAGAAGGAAGAGGACAACTTGAATGGAAAAAAATATCCAATTGGTTCTCAAAACCTCTACCACCAAAGTCTTCGCTTATGTAAGCAAAATGTTCTTCTAGTTTGCAGTTTACGGCTCATATAAGATGTAGCTACCAACCAATTAACCATATATGGCTTTAAAGTGCTTGTGATATTGCCACAGTGAACAGACCTCATTGCCCCTGAAGATGTTGGAGGGAAAAGCTGTGGTGCGTGAGACAGACATGCCAGAAGTGGTTCAGAACCATGTTATGGAGTTAGCTTACCAAGCTCTCGACGCCCATGAAGTCAATGATTGCCAATCCGTTGCCTATTATATCAAACAGGTCTGTTCTTGACTATTTTGTATTAAATGCTTTGAGTTGTGTTAATTGGCTTATGCTTTTAGTCACAAAAAGTGTTGCTGGATCAGAACTATGAAGATCTTGAACAATACAATTTATACTTTTCTTTATTCTTTTTTGTCTTTCAAAAATATCTGATTGTCAATGTATTGCTTATTTCATCAAACCGATCTGTTCTTCCATCCCACCAATAAACGTCTTCCAATTTATAACTCATAAACTAATATGTGTTAGAAGAGAACATATTTCAATAGCGTTGATGAATACTGTAAATTTGTTAATTGCCATCTAACTGTCAGTCACGTTGATGGAGATAATATTCTGATGGAGCCCAAGCTGCCTCTTATTATTTTCAGTTCAATTATTTAGATAGCCTATTTCTTGAACTTTTATTTTCATTTACTTTATTTTGACTTGAAAACTGTAAATTTAATTTATTCTAAAATTTTCAAAAAATAAACTATTATATTGGTCAAATATATATTTTGTACTTGTTACTTTATACAATTAAAAAATGAGAATATTTTGATCAAAATAAATATCAATGTAACTTTCTTTTTGTGAATAAGAAGTTGATGTAACATGTGGTTTGATTTCAGATGAAGAGTATAATTTTGCTTTTTTAAAAAAAGAAGAAGAGATTCTTTATTTTTTTTTTGAAAAAAAAAGAAGACATTCATGTAATATGGACATTGCAAAGAAACAATTATTTACCCTGCATTTTATTATTTGTTTTTGCCTTTCGACTGGAACAAAAGTCTAGATGGTGGGACAAGGAAAAAGATGAATTTTATCTATCAGGAGAGTGGGAAAAAGAATTGCTGCTGAGCGTTACTTCATTCTGCTTGTAATAACTAGCAAATGTAATACTGGATCTGATATTTGCTGTACTTACGGAGAGCAAAATGGTTTAATATAAGAGAGTATCATATTCCATGTCTTTCCTCTAGACTTTCCAATCTCTGCTTTTTGACAAGCAAGACTTTCATGATTAAGCATGGTTCAATTCTATCTATCATGTAGATTGCAAAAGAAAAGTTCACGAGAAGACTGAAGCAAAATACAAAGTTACCCGTTGCTTCAAAAGTAATAGAAAAGAATATCTCTCGACTACTTTGCGGTGGCTTCCTCTCCCCCTTAAGCTCCCAAGAATTTTACTTTTTAAGACTTACCATCCAAAACATTTGATACAGTCAAGGCAAACATTAAAAAAAAAAAAAATCGTTCTTCTATAAAAAAAAAAGACTTAATTAAATAGTTTCAAACTATGATTAAAAGATACCTTATGACTTAATATACTTGGATTAAAATATTTCTGTCTATTTATTACTTGTCTGGTTATTATGAAGGGCAAGGTGTTACATAAATATAGCATGCAAAATGGAGGAGGGTCTGATTACCATATTTCTTGTTAACATTTTTTGTTTTGCTGGGTTTTGTTGTTGTTGCAAGGCATGCTTAACTTCGAGCATCTTGAATCAAAATCTGTCACTCTTTATCTAGAACTGCTATATTTATGCCTATGGTTTAGTTGATATGCAAAACTAGGCATGTTACCGAAACTTGAAAGCCTCGTGCTTTAAAGCGTGCTGTTTCTTACTACTTTTTCATGCTGGAAAAAAAAAAAAAAAATCTCAGATTACTAACTTGCTGGACAGAAACTTGATGAAGCATATGGACCTGCTTGGAATTCAGTAGTAGGAAAAGACTTTGGTTCTTGCATTACACATTTATGTGGAAGTTTCATATTCTTCCGTGTGGAGATGATGGAGTTTCTGATATTCAAGGATGGGACGGATTTCAGTGAAAGCAGAGAAGAAGCAATTGGAGTGCAGCAGAAGGCCGAAAACATTGATTGATATAAATAATTAGTCATTAAGGCTTATCACACTATCATAATAAAGTCATCTGATTAATCATCTCTAATTTACCTGTCATGAATAGAATATTTATCCATTATTCCTGTGTCTACATATTTTCTGAACACTAAACAGGAGTGCAATATCGTGTCTAATGCTCCCAAGAACATTGTATTGCCAGTACCAATCTTGACAAAACCCTTTTGTTAAATGTCATAGATACAGCAAATAGTAATTCATAGATGCACAATCTATAAACTACATGATACTCGTTCTTAGGGGGAAAAAATGGAGGCATGTTGTGCTGGATATGAGTGTTGGACACAATAAAATACCTCAAATTTTATTTAAAAGCTATGCATATAATTTTGTCAGTTGGTTTCGTAGCTCGAAAGTATTGTATTCTTTGCAGCAATAAGAGCCAATCACCTCAGAAGAGCACCAAGGGAAGTGGCAATACAAACCAATACAGCTACAGAGTATGCAATTCAAATTACAAAGAACGTTAGCTTTAACAAAATATATTTAAAAGTTGTAAATTGTTGTCCAGGTAAAGGTAATCTGCATCCTGAGGGCTAGATACAGTTTTGTTCTAAACCTCAGGATGCAGATTACCTGACCCTAACCCAATACTCACTCTTCCAAGAAAGCTGAACCAATGGAAGAGGAAGAGAGAACAAAAAACATTGTATGAGTACATTCCATATCTATGATGCTATGCATTTATAATCGTTCTAAAAGTCACTGGTATATTTTTTAGATGTTAATTGGACATTAGGGCCTCAGAGAACATATACTGTGAGTTCTTCCCAAAAAAGAAAAACAAAATGAAAGATGTTTTTTCTATGATGAAGGATCGTCCACAACTTCATGTTCTTCTTTGGCCAATCATGTGGTAGGGCCTCACCTTCTATAAAATGCATTTTCTTTGATTACTACTTTTTAAAAGTATGTCTAGATGCTTAGATCTTCTTCATTCTGATGAAAGATTGATTCCAGATTATCTGATATACCCATGAATGCCAGTGTTTCAGTGCTCTTGAAGCTTACCACTTTGATTTAAGAATCTCAAGCTTTATTTCAAACTCTTGTTGGAATCCTCTAGCTATCTCTTCCCGAGAGATGATGGTCACTGAAAAAGAAAGACACCCCCATTTGTACATTGATAGCTAGTTTATGGAATTAAAATTCTCATAGGCCTATATTGGAGCATGACAAGATTTGAAGTATCTATTATCAATTTACGCAATTACATCATGTAACACAGATTTAGTTCTTTTAAAAAGTGCCTGCGCTTCATTAAGT
Organism: Prosopis cineraria; assembly: GCF_029017545.1. Taxonomy (NCBI): domain Eukaryota; kingdom Viridiplantae; phylum Streptophyta; class Magnoliopsida; order Fabales; family Fabaceae; genus Prosopis; species Prosopis cineraria. The sequence goes on along the minus strand of NW_026555344.1, from coordinate 39,207,183 downwards.
TAGCATCAACATAGGAAACAAATTGATCATGGTATGGTAGAAAACAGAATGCCTGCTTGCTCTGGTTCTGGTTTAATATTATTAATGCAGGAGGCGGCTTAGCTTGAGAAATGAATCATATCGACCATCTAATCTTTTTCCCTTCCGTGCTTGCACTTTCTGTTTTCCACATAGGAATAGATGCAATTGATATTGTGCCACAAGGGCTGCATCAGCTTGCATGCAACTAATAGTAAGATCTGCTTAGCTTCTTGGTCACACTTGTTATCTGATGTACAATTAATTGAAGAATAAGTCATAAACTCATATTGCAGATCCCAATTTTTTTTTAACTGTTTCAGTTCCAAGAACACATGTTAAGCCAAAGCATTGATGACTTAACTTCTTCCATATTTACCCTTAAGATTAAACAATTAGTAGGTCTCTCCATTGGAGGCAAACTCATTCACAAAGTTTACACAGTACGCACTGGTCAATAAACCGCGAGCAAAGCAAATGAATCCTATATGAGATCACATATTCAGGTATTCTTCTTGTATGGATATGTGACCGATATTACAATGGAGGAAATTGGATGTGTTTGTTTTATTGGGATCACGAATGTTATTAATACAGCCTAATGAAAAAGATGATTAATAATGGATTGGATTAAACGTGTGTTTAAGTTTTTTAAACATAAGACCAAACGTATACTTATATTCAAATTAAATCACAGCGGTCCATTCTTTTTATTTTTAACAGCATGTCCTGCCTGTACTTGAGGACCATGAGAAAGTTATTCTTGAAATGGATGGCTTCCAAATATGTTATAGAGAACCATGAGATAATGTTTAACCATAATTTTTTTTCTTTTTTCTTTTCTTAATTTTTTTTTAAAGCATGGTTGGCGCGTTTGCAATAGAGGACCATTTCTCAGCAAAATAAAGCAAATTCCTGGCTTCCTTCATCCTCTCTTTTTTAGATTTCATTCTGTTTCTTTTTTCATGAAAATATTTGCCTTTTAATATTACTGAGTCAGATTTCAGTATTGTAAGATCTAATTAAGTATAATTTTTTAACTTGATTTTTTCAGCCCATAACATTCAAGAAATCATTGTTAGTATTTTTTATGTTATAATATTGTGAGAATTATTACCTATATCTTTTAAATTCTAATCTAATCGTATTAAATTATTAAGTAAATAGTAAAATAGTATATTTTATCTTTCATCTTTTGTTTTTTTTGGGTGACATTATGATGGGATATTATGGTAAGGTCCCGGTGAAGTGACGGGATTGTGGACCTCTTGTGGTCCAAAATAAGATAGCAATCATGTTACGTTTTCTTATGTCACATGAAATGAAATGATGTCAATCCAAGCCACTATGAATTCAAATGATTCCGTCCCACACACAAAGAAAAAGCAAGAAATGCTTATAGACACTTGATTGATGATGTTATTCATCTTCAAAACTGCATACGTAGATCATAATTAATAGTGTCGGTTGATCAAACATTGTATATACACACACAAACAAATATGACCATATGACTTAGCTTATCATCATAAACCAGCAGGATACTCTTCAAAATAGTAGATTATATATTGTCTTCTACAATTTTTTTTCTTTTGGGCCAACTTTTACATTAACCGAGACTTGGTTTTGTTCCCTAAGTATACTTTTTATAAAGGAAGAATACATTTCACTTTACACATTATCCACAAGATTTTCACCCTATCCTTTGATATATCATGTATCAAGCTAGCTAGCTTGCAGATGTGTAATTATACATGGCTAGCAACTTAATTATTGCTCCCTCCGGTCGTAAACATATGAGCTAGTTGAAAGGGTTTGTTTTGGTTCTGACTTCTAAGTATAACACCTCAATTTTTTTGTCCCTCCTTCATTTATTTTTTTTTTCCTGAAACTATCCCTATAATTAGATTCTTGTATTATGAAGTGAAATTGTGCAAATATATATGATTAAAAAGAAAGGTATTTTAAGGAAATCAACTCTTTTTTTTTTTTACAAATAACTAAGTTATTTATTTTTTTAATTTATTTGAATTAGTTAACTAGCTCGTATAATTTGGACATGATGGTTAATTCAGTGAGCACCTTCATTGAATTATTAGAAAAATGGATTTACTCTTGGAAAAATAAATTTCTTTCTTATTCTTTTTTAATCAAAGTGGGAAAATCTTTATTGATGTAAAGTAAGGGTGGTAGGCCGGAAAGAGACAAATTTGAACCACTTGTGGGTAAAAGAAAGGAACGCCAGACAAATGTTGTCACCAAAGTTTGCTTTATTGGTGGCATTGTTACTGTTACATTTTCTATATATAGTTAGGATGTGCACTTTAATTTAAGTATGCAACGGGACAAAAATAGCTTCTCTGGAGCTAACCTCTTTTCAGACCTTAGGCTTAATGAATATTCAAAATGATCCTGCACGTGTAAAGCTTGGATTGTCTTTTGATGGGCGGCAAATGAAGTGTGGAGCATAATTTAAGGATATTGTAAAATGAAATGAAAAGCAAAAGGCACATAAAATATTTGGCAGGAAAAAATGTATCCAATCATTCAAGGCCTCATCTTGCTCCAATTTGAATCCATCATTCAATAGCTGTGTTGGTCAAATACATTGAGAGAATTTTAATTAATGACTACAGTAGAGATTTAATTTCAAGTGGTCTAAAAAAATTTAAAATTTTAGTTCAATTTAAAAAAAAAAGTTAAAAAAAATTTGATGGTGAAAAGATCAAAATACCCATCACTTATCATGTAAAATTATTAGTTGTTAATTTTTTTACTGTAATTGTTAATTTATCAATATCACTTGTAAATTATATCCGTTTGTCAAATAATCAGTAACATTAATTATTAATTTGTTAACTTTACTTGTTAGTTTACTAACATCAATTGTAAATTACAAAACTTGTCAATAATTTATAATTAATATTAATAAATTACAAGACTTGTTAGTAATTTACAACTGATGTTAGTAAATTAACAAGTAAAATTAGCAATTTAACAACTAATACTACTGCTTATGATTGAAAAACTGATGTCAAGTCTTATATAATTATTGACATGTCAATTCATATAATTTGCAACTAATATTCATAAATTGACAAGTGGAGTAAGAAAATTAACAACTAGTAATTCTGCATAAAAAATTAGGAGCATTTTGATCTTTTCACCATCAAAATTTTTTTAATTTTTCTCCTTTGGACTGAATTAAAATTTTTTTAGACCCACTTGAAATTAAGTCTCCACTGTTGTCCTTAACTAAAATTCTCCCAAATATATATATAGCTGGCAAAAAAATTATTTTCTTGAATGGTGGAAGAGTACCTTAAATTTGTGCCACAGTTTTTGTAAAAAAAATTTATTATTTATTTTAAAAGTGTATATTTTTTTAAATTGAATTTAATGAGATTAACTTATTGAATCTAGAATTCCCCTTAAATTTATCACTAAGATTTTTTTTATCAAGTTGGATTTTAAAATGCTTACTTATATATTTTCATTTTGATGTATAATGATTTGAATTTAAACTGAATCTCTCATTTAAATATACATAAAAGTCTATATATTTGTATTTGATCTAAATCCAAATCAATGTTGTATTATATTTTTTATAATTTCAAATTTCCTTTGACTTATAGTTATTTGAAATTTCAATTAATTACTCTAACCTTCTCGTTGTCTGCATGCTTTTACTAAATGCTTTTGTTATTCTTGTCTGTCATCTCATATTATTTGAAATTTTAATTACTTTAACCCTCTTGTTTTCTGTATACTTTTATTAAATGCCTCTGTTACTCTTGTCTCGTTCTTATCTCTTCCTAATTGGAGAATTGGGATAAATTTTTTGATTTTCATTCTTTCATTTCTATTACTTCAAATCTCAAGTCTTCTGTTTTATACCTTTAAAAATTGTTTGTTATGCTATCCAAACAAAAATTTTAAATATATAAATTTAAAATTTAAAATTTAAAATTTAAAATTTAAATTCATTGAAATAAAACACTACCGTACATTATTATACGTCATGTCAATTAGTTGGCATGGTCTTAATGAATGAGCCTTTGAAATGTCAAGAGCAAGGTAAAAAAAGTCTTTTATACAAAATGAACCAAACTTTTCGAAACTCAGCTCTTACATGATGTCAAAGTATTGGATTCCTTTTATATATATATATATATATATATAACTCATAAATTCATTATTCAAACCAAAAAAATCATAATTTAACTTGTCAAGATCGTTTGATTTATATCAAATATGATATCGTTGTTGGCGGCAATTAGTAAGCTCGTCTAAATCATTTTGTCAGAAGAGGCTACTACCGTCTGTGTATGTGTTTAGCCTCAACGCCTTGCAATTTTGCAGCATGCAGCTCGTGGCAAAGACTACTGATCTTCTTTGAACTTCTGTAGACTAGCATATACTTATGAACATTATGGAATCATTCCTGATTTTCAACATGGAAAGAAACTGATCACTTGAAGTATATATATGCCTGAAAGAATCTAGAAATGAAACTTCATAATTTCTCACCAACAATGCTGTATATTGGTGGTAAGGAGGGGGTAATCTGCATCCCAAGGGCTAGATACAATATGATAAATCATTGTCCTAAACCTCAGGATGCAGATTACCCATTCTTAACCCAACGTTACGCCTAGCTAGATTGATGAGTGAAAGCTAAGCATGGAGGAGGAGAAGCCATAGCTTCACAGAAGTGCATAGATGTTTAAAACTTCTGGATTATTGGCGGTAAGGAACAGGTAATCTGCCTCCCAAGGACTGGATACAATATAAAAAATATATATTGTTCTAAACCTCAGGATGCAGATTACCCAATCCTAACCCAATTAATGCACTGAGTCTCCAACAAAGATTGAAACCAAAGGAAGAAGAATTGAGAGAACAAGGCACACAATATCCATGATGAAAAATTGATGCTTATACCAAGAAGCTTGCAGTGTCAGAAATTTATAATGTTTTAAATCAACAATAAATATAGGGGTCCACATAAATAAAGCTAAGGTGCTCTAATCAAGAAGACAAGAACAATTCTCTGATTGATTTTCTTGGTTTTACAAATCATTGGTAGGGTAGCTATCTCATTCCTAGCAGATTAGATGCGTTCCGTTCTCATTTATTTGACTGATGCTTTTTCAAAAGCGCAACGATAAAATATTTCCTTTTAGTCTGATGTAAAGATATATTCTTTGCCGGCAACATGACAATGATGGAATGGATAACTACATGTTCTAGTGTGTCGGAAGGTTATTATCAATGATCATCATTCTACGTGAGAATTTTAAGCTTTAGAATAAATCATGCAAGTGCCATGTGGAACTTATAGCTCTCACTCTCGCTCTGCTCTGCCACGAAAGATGAATCTGAAATGAAAGAAAACGAAATTAATTAAGGGTCCCCATATGTACCGGCTTTTAATTAGCTGCAGTTTGGCAGCTCATCATTCTCATTCTATTCCCTTGTCACTGTTTTGATCACAAGCATATCTTTAAAGCACGTAGACAATTATTCCATTGAATCCTTGAAACTATTGGGCTATTTGTAGGTTAAAATTAACGAAAACTTTAATTCAAATTTACGACTTTACGACCAATTATTATGATTTTAGTATAGCTTAATTTTAAGCAGACGAAACGCCTTCAAAACTAAGGCTGGTCTAATTAGTCGTTGCAATTTTATATTTTCAAGTCATGCATATGTAGTTAGAGAATTTGAATTCTTCGAGAAATCGACTTTAATTTATTGGTAACACTTGGTGTACTTGTAAAGTTGAGACGATCTCAGGCGAACCTACTGCAGATATATATTAATTTCAGAATTGTGAGGGATGGTGTTTAGTTTGACTAGTTAAGTGTAAAATCGTGATATTTATGGGCCAATAAGTTTTTTTGTTTTTTGAAATAAAGACTTTTGCCTCGTCATGAAGAAATAAATTAGCTTTAATCGATCCTCATAACAGGACTAAGTAAAAATTAACCAGAACCTAGAACTAATAACCAAACATACTCGAGAAACTGTATTTCCTATCCTGCAGATACATGAAGTGAAAGCTGTATGAGTCAGAACAGCAAGATTGCAAGAACACAAACCTAACTAGTAACTAGCCTTGATCCTGATCAATATGCACATATACATACTAGCCATATAAGATAATATAACTAATAACATCCACCTCATTTTTGTGAGATAAAAAGAAAATTATAATGCTAGTTGAAACATAACAAAGTGCGTGTATCAGCATTAATTCTACAAAATACTGTAAAAGAGAGGTCTCATCGTAGTATATCGTTGTGGGTTAATAGGCTCTAGCTAGTGGTGCTAGGAATTTGCTTTATTTGTCCGAAACAAGTGTGGTTGGCACAAAATTATGGTCCTCTGCACCTCTACTTCGGTATACCAATGCATGCACGTCTCCTACTATATACCCTTTCAATTTCAGTTCGAGAATATCATTCTTATATATGGTCCTCAAGTTCACCAAAAAGGTCCCATATAGTAATAGACTAGGTTCCTGTTCCTGCACCAGATAACTATTACTGGCAATCCAGAACATACATATATTCTTCCCATGAATCTTTATTATTGAAGTGCTTCCGCGAAGCTAACTGATCTTTTTAATGGTACCGACGAAAATCTCATGTGAACGAAGAACAGAATGTTCGAGCAAGGAAGATACAAAGAAAAGGGAGATAAGTCCCTATGATTCGTTTTCACCACATTCCTTTAAGATTAAGCTAATTAAAACGAAAGCATGCGTTAAGCTTCCAAATGAAAAATCTGCTTCCACCTACACATTATGCGTGGGTTAATAAATTAATAATATATAGGATGAATTATAATTTATCTCGTTTTAGTTAACTAAAAGTGTGTCAAATATCTTGCAGTAATTTAACAAGTTTTATTAGTAGATCACGAATATATTTCAAGCAAAGGGAATGAAACCATTCTTCAAAAACGAGAATATTACAAAAGTAACCAATTTTTGTTAAACTAATAATAAAAAAATTAACTGAACTTCCATATATATATACATATATAGGATTATTTCATCAACTAAACAATTTCTCAACTTAAATTATACAATTTCTCTTTGTCCAGCAGCTAACGCAACAAATAGTGATGTTATAAATCGAATGTGATGTTTTAAACTTCAAGAGATTATAAACTTGAGCTAAACTACGTACAGATAATTCGCCCTTGTTAAAATGGATGTTATAAAACATAAAACCAATAAAGACTGATTTAATTGGTCAAGATTTGGCCCATGTTGGCAGCAAGTAGTAATTTTAAATTTAAGTCACGCCAAGAATATTATCTTTAAGAGATTTTCCATCATATTGGTTTATTTGTGTGGTAGCTCCTCAAGATTAAGCAGGCTTGTCCTGCAAAAATAGTCAAGGCCATAAAATAGCAGAGGTTAACAGAAATAAATGTAGACACACAACATAGTACAAAGTAAAAAGAGAGAATTGACTCAAAAACTCAAAAGTCGGGCACTGCACATTACAACAATTAAAAAAATTAGTTTTGGTTTTTAATTTAAAAAACATCCTCTTGTTAATGGGCATTCAAAATGTGATTAAGGGAAGATATTTGAATTCTAAAACACTAAATTCAAAGATTTTCAGATAAGCAAATTTTACAAAATTAATTTTATAATTTTGCAAAACATAAATCTAGTAAAAAGAAAATAGTGCCTCTTTAAGAGTAATTGCCTTATGCAAAAGCCCACTTCTCCTTCCAATCTATATACTTGCTCATTTCATTTCTTAGCATATATATGAGCAATGTGGGACTTCTCCTTTTGGCTTACTCAATTGTTACAATAGCCCATAACAAACAAGGTCATGGGTAAAATTTCACTATTAACATAAGATACTTATTGGTGGGCAATTTGTAAGTGTTTTTTTGAATCTAGAAACTTACCTTAACCCTCTAGCTTGATCAGCCTTGAGACTAACTCATCTTAACTTTCACATACCAAAAAATAAAATGAATGTTATTATGTTACAGGTTCTTTGAATTGATTGAACAATATTTTGCTCAATTTGTCTCTCGCTCTAAAGATGAAAATCATGAATTTGGCCTTGTTATTACCACTGTATGGCGTAGAATGCACGTTCTGTGGTGGGGGAAATGGAAGAAACTAAAAAACAAGATACAAATATATCTTTTTGTGCAACGCGCATAGCACCCTTTCCTTTTCATTTCACTATCTTTGTATTTGCATGGAAAAAAATATATTTTTATAAAAAAAAATCCACATGAAACAATAGAGGACCGAGGACCCCACCAATGTTATGTCAAAGAATATTAGCACCTCTATGAATTCCAAACGTTTCATACCAAAGGAACTCACCATCAATCCAAACCTTCCTTGTGTTGGGTCAAGATTGGATAATCTGCATCCTGAGGTTTAGAATAATATTTTGCTCAATTTGTCTCCAGCCCTCAAGATGCAGATTACCTCTTCCTCACACCAATTTTAGTTTCAACTTGATCAGGCTCTCTTTTTAACTTAACATTAAGGGACTTTGTTCTCTCTTATTGCATTATCATTATTACTATGATTCTAAAGACAAAGCCCAATAAAGGGACTAAATAAGTCAAGGCCCAGCAAGCTAAAGAAGTCCAGATTACTAAGTCCAAGTTTCATTTATTCAGTTTTTGTAATTATTTATTATTATTCATTATTTGTACAGATGTCACCTAACTGTTCATTTTAGGGTTGTATGCCTTATTTATATAAGGAAATGAATATACCCCAGCTCATTACACCATTATACAAATTAGCCTCCTTGTCTATTTTCTCTGCTTGCTATCAAAGCTCTGTAAGGCTAGCTGCCATGGAAGATCCTAAAACACCTATCTCCTCTAGCTCTAGTTCTCTCATTGCTGCGACTTCCCTTTTCAAGTCGCTTGGCACTGGAAGCTCTTTGCCTTCTACTATTTTTGTCAAGTTAGACAGGACAAACTTTCTCATTTGGAGGATACATGTTTTACCCATCATTAAAGGGTATAAACTCAAAGGATTCCTTGTTAGAAGTAATCTTTGCCCTCATCATATTCTTGTTAAGAATGATGGCTTAAAAGTTAATCCAGCTTTTGAAGACTAGGCAGTAATGGATCAAATTCTTTTTAGATGGTTACTAAATACTATAAGTCTTGATATTTCATCTCAAATGATCACCGTCTCTACTTCTACTAGACTTTAGGAAGCTGCTTGTCATCTTGCTAGTGCACAAACTAAAGTAAGGGTTCTTATGTTGAAATCCGACCTTCAACACACCCAAAAAGGCTCTTAATCAATGATTGAGTATCTTGACAAGCTCAAGAATATTTTTGAACAATTATCTGTTGCTGGGCATTCTATTGATCTTCCCGATCTTATCATCTAAGCTCTTACTGGTCTTGATGCCAAATACAACTCTATTGTTGTTCAATTGAGCAAGGAAGCTGATGAACTCAACTGGATTGATTTTTAAGCCTTTTTGCTTACTTTTGAAAGTTGTATGACTCAGTTGCAATAGTTTTCTCAACTCTCCATTACAAATAATCTTGTTAACTATGCTAGAGCTAAAAACACTCAATCTTGGCATAGTAGTAGAGGCTATCCCAATCAGTGAGGAAGGGGCAGAGGACTCAAGGTTCAAGCAAGAATGATTGTCATCCAAAATGTTAGCTCTGCAAGAAGTATGGACACAAGGTTCATACATGCTTCTATCACTATGACAGGACTTATGTCAAACCAACCCATAAGCAAAACAATGGTGCAAGTGCAAATGATTTTGGAAATATTGATTTCAGCGCATTTTTTGCCACACCAGAAAAAATTTACAATGACTTTTGGTACTTGGATAGTAAAGCAACAAGCCATGTAACTAATGATGCAAATAGATTGGAAAATCCTATCGAAGCAAATGGTAAGATGTGTCTCACTATTGGTAATGGCCATAAACTTCCAGTTTTGAAAATGAGTTCTACTAATGTTCAAAATGTGCCTAATAAGTCTATTAGACTTAATAATGTTCTTTTTTATAAGCCATTAAAAAGAATCTACTAAGTGTTTATAAAATGACTTATGATAACAAAGCTGATGTGGTATTTAATGTTAGTGGTGTTTCTATAAAGTCTCAGGACACATGGGAGATAATGCTTTGGGGTCTACTAAGTGAAGATAGCATGTACTGAGTTCTTAGAATTCAGAAGCTGGAAGAGAAGAGCTAGTTTTTACTGTTAATTAAGAAGCTAATAGTTCAGTATGTAAGAGTAGTTCTACAAGAAAACTTTGGCATTATAGACTTAAACATCCTAATTCTAGAGTGCTAAATCATGTCATTAGTGATTGTAACTTGAAAATTACTACTTCTAATGAAGATTTATTTTGTGAACCTTGCAAGTATAGCAAATTAGATTCTCTTCCATTTAAAATTTCAACATCTCGTGCATTTAAACCACTACAAATTATTCATACAGATCTTTGGAGTCTTGTACTATTAACCTCAATGAATGATTTTCATTATTATGTTCTATTATAGAATGATTACAGCAGATATTTTTGAATTTTTTCTTTGAAAAATAAGGATGAGGTTCTTCCTATGTTTATTCAATTTAAAGCATTTACTGAAAAATAGTTTAACAGTTAAATCAAAATGATTAGGGAGGAGAATACAGAAGTTTTTCTACTGTTTTTAAAGATTCAGGGATATTATTTAGACATTCTTGTTCTACACCTCACCTGAAAATAGCCGAGCAGAAATAAAACATTGACACATTGTTGAATTGGGATTAACCTTGCTTGCTCAAGCTAAAATTTCACTCTTCTATTGGTGGGAAGTTTTTCACACAACTACTTACTTAATAAATCTATTACTATCTAGTGTTCTAGGTGGTTTTTCTCCCTTCTTTCATTTACATAGAATACATCCTAATTATGAGTTCTTAAAGGTGTTTGGGTATGCTTGCTATCCTTATTTGAGACCTTACAATCAACACAAGCTACAATTCCACACCACAAAATGTATTTTTCTTGGATATGATAATGCCTATAAGGGTTACAAGTGCCTTAGTCCTACTAGAAAAATATATATGTCTAGACATATGATATTTAATGAACTTGATTTTCCTTTTGGTACAGGTTTTACAAACAAGAAAAGTGCACCTGTTGAAGAAATTCATCCTAAAGTTTTCTTCAAGCTAGCTATCAATTCTTTGCCACAAACTTGTTCTAATGAGGGAAATTCCTCTTCAGAGACACTATAAATTCCTCTACCCAGTTCTGATTATATCACTGTGATTGATTCAGTCAATTCCCCTAAAATTATTTATGATTCTCATGCTAGACTTGTGGCTAAAGGTTTTCAACAAAACCCAAGAGTTGATTTTGATGAGACTTTCAGTCCAGTCTTAAAAACTTTCACCTAGAGATTTATTCTTAATGTTGCAGTTACTTTTGGCTAGCAAATCCATCAAATGTACATTCATAATTATTTTCTCAATGGTTATCTACAAGAAAAGGTGCTGATGAAGCAACTATAAGGGTTTGTTAACCCTAAATTTCCGCACCATGTTTGTTTATTGACCAAAGTACTCTATGGCTTGAAACAAGGACCTCGAGCCTCGTATGAAAGACTAAGATCAACTCTAATTTATTAGGGTTTCACTCACAGTAAATATGATATGTCCTTGTTTTTTCTTAAGGAGAATCAAATGATTATGTTTATGTTAGTATATGTAGATGATATTATTATCACTGAAAATTCCTCAAAGTTGCTTGAGTCATTTGTTAAAAAGTTGAACAGCTTGTTTGCTTTAAAAGACTTAGGGCAAATAAAAATTTGCTTGGCGTAGAAGCTGTTTGAAATAGTACAAGTCTATACTTGAAACAAGAGAAATATATTCAAAATATACTACACAGATTTAACATATCTTCTTCTTTAGTTCCTACTCCTATGGTTGGAAACAGAGCTTACTCTAAGGATGAAGGAACTCCAATCAAAGATCCTAAGCTATATTGACAGGTAATTGGTGCATTGTAGTATTTGATTAATTCTAGGCTAGACATCACTTTTGCTGTGAACAAACTAAGTCAATTTCTAGCTACTCCTACTAACATTCAATGGCAAGCTTTAAAACACATTCTTTGTTATCTTAGAGGAATGTCAAATATAGCACTACATATTAAATTGAATAGTCATTTTACCTTACAAGGATTTTCAAATGCGGATTGGGCTATTTGCCCTAATGACAGGCAATCCATTAGGGGCTATTGTGTGTATTTTGACGACAATTTGGTTTCTTGGTCAATGAAGAAACAAAATGTTGTCTCACACTCCAGCATCAAATATGAATATATCAAGTCTTAGCAAATCTTGCAGCTAAACTTTCCTGGGTTCAATCCTTTATCACAAAAATTGGCATCCATCTGCATGAACCTCTTATAGCATAGTGCGATAACCTCAGTGCAACAGCTCTAGCTTCCAATCCTATCTTTCATGCTTGATCAAAGCACATTGAACTTGATGTTCAGTATTTGAGAGATCGAGTCCTTTCCCGCCAATTGTCTATTCGATATATACCTTCCTTTGATTAGATTGCTAACTTGTTTACCAAAGCATTGAGCCACACAAAATTCTGGGCTTTTGGAAACAAACTTGGGTTAGTCAACAAGCCCAATCCAAGTTTCAGGTGGAATGTAAAGACAAAGCCCAAAAAAGAGACTAAATAAGTCAAGGCCTAGCAAGCTACAGAAGTTCAGATTACCAAGTCCAAGTTTTCATTTATTTAGTTTTTGTAATTATTTATTATTTGTACAGATGTCACCTTACTGTTCATTCTAGGGTTGTGTGCCTTATCTGTATAAGGAAATGAATATACCCTGGCTCATTACACCATTATACAAATCAGCTTCCTTATTCATTTTCTTTATTGTGATCATCTCTGTCACATACTAGCAGCCAGCCTTGAGGCAGCGTTTGAATTGAGAAGTATATAGAAGAGGGGGAAGATATATAGATCTTCTAAATTCAAGCATGATACACTATTTAAAAATTGAAAGAATCCACCTAGATTTTTTAAAAGAAAAAAAGAAAAACTTTTGGAGAAAGAATCATCTTACTGATATTGGAAGACTCAGAAGATTTTTCCAATATAGTGATGGGCAAGAGGAAGTTGTAAGGATACAAGGTTTGAATTGGATCGGCCAAGCGAAGGATTGGGTTGGAGATAAAGGATTGGACTGAGAGGTTAGTAATGAGGGTTTTGAAGAATATACATGGTGGCTTAAGCATATGGTGATATGTTAGTGAGAAGAGTGTGGAATGAATTGTGTCGTCGTCTCTCCTGGTCCCTCGTCCTGCCAATTTTGTCTGCTCTCTGACATTTCTGTTCGTCATCTTCTTCTGTAATTAATTTCTTTCCTTTTCCAATTAGTGTGCGTTTCTTCATGTAATTGCATCAGTGTTTGTACTGAACTTTGGTTTTCGAAAGATTAATCCTTACTACAAATATTGTGAGATTTCCAGTAGCTTTACATATTCGTTTGATTTCCAATAGCTTACTGTGAGCATGACAATCTCCCAATCTTTTGTTCTGATCTCAAGCTCTTGAATTGATGAAATCTCCTTATTTGCATTATACCGATTCGATGACGTACCACCGAACCGGTTCTTTACCAGATGGAAGAGCTACGCTGATAAGAGCATATATAGAAGACAGCTACGTAAAAGAGCAGTGGAGCCCTGAAATGTTCAAGTGCTTAGCTTGCTTGATGCTCAAGCAAACCTATGCATTTGGGATTGTAGAAGATGAAACAGAGAAATGGCTAGATAATATCTCATAAACCTGCATATTGTCATTTTCTAAAGAGGAAAAGTAGAGGTAACTGGTGGAGAGAAAACGATATGCTTGCTTGCTTTAGAATTTTGTAATCAGGGCATTAAGCTTATATATATATATATATATATATATAGAGAGAGAGAGAGAGAGAGAGAGAGAGAATATTCTTTAATTCGTTTAATATATGAGCTTACTTAATTACCCAGCTCCATTCTTTAGCCAGAAAAAAAATTACCCAGCTTCATTTTCAAATGTTAGCTTGTTAAGGGCTACCCTGTTTGACGGTGATATCTCTTCTCTATAAATTTAAACTTCTAGTATTTTTGAAGGCAAGTTTTCGCTTATATAAAAGGTTTAAAATAAAATGTAGTAATTACAATGATACTTAGACTGTGAGACCATATACTTATAAAGTTTACCAACTAATTTATTTTGTTTTAGAATTTTATTCGTTTTATTTGTTATGTATTAATTAACTGGGATTTAAATCCTCTAAATTTAATATTTATAATTTTTTGTGAAGTTTTTTAGTATTTTCAACTCACCTGAACTTTTAATTTTCAGGAGGCATGAAGTTTTTTAGTATTTTATTATTTTTTATAAAATATAAAAAGGCATACTTCATGAAATTTATAGAATCTCAACTTCAGATTATTTAAATTCTAATTAACTGTTTGAGACTTGTTTTGTCATCAAAATAGTTTAAGCTAACTGGTCAAGCTTATCTCAAGCATTTATGAATATATTTTAGGAAAAGTTAATCTGTAAATCCTTCTAATTTTTTTCAATTTTGAATTAAGTCCTTATAACTATTTTGTTAATTAATCAAGTTCTTGTACGTTGTAGCCCCTGTCTCTTATTTCTTAAAAGAGGATCACTATCATCGAAGCCACCATGCTGGCAGCTGAAGCTCCATTATCGGTAGGAAGCTAAGGCTGTTAGAATGTTAGAGTGTTAATATGTGATTCAAGATTTGAAGTGGGAAAATTGATTGTAATCACTCATGACTATTCCTCATAGTTTGGGATTTGCACTTCACCCTTTAGTTAAGGGATGAATTGTTGTTACATATCCTTCAAGTGAAAGATTACGTTGTTGTAACATTCAATCACATAATGATTCACTTCATCTTCTTCTTCTTTTTTTTGGATTCAGTTTTCTATGTTAACAGAGGCTGCCATGGCAATTTAATGAAAGAAATAAACTAGTCCTTAGGCTATAACAATTTTCTTTCCTTTTTCAAAAGAAGATTCTCAAAAGGCTTACATTATCGTTCTTTCCCATTTCTATTACCAGCAAAGAAGCATATATCCAGATGCACTTTGTGCATTAATGATGAATATCTATGTCGACGTCCACGTACGATTCTTTTGACGCGATGGTCACATCAGAATCTAAATTCACCGGCAATTAATGAAGTGAATATGAATGGAGTATCCCAAATTGTGAAGAATAAGTCCATTAATTGCGAGCCATTTAACATGGTTGGCATATAGGGCCATTTTGTGTCAATCACTATATTCCCCTACCCTTCTCTTTCTTGCAGAATGTGCTTCAAGGAGTTTATTAACCTTAATTATTTTGTCAAAATGAAGAGCAAGATTTTTAATTTCAACAAATATTAGGACAATTTATTTATTTTTGTGAAGTACTGATGATGCAATCTCAAGACACACACAGATACATGATACACCTATATTATGGACTATAAAATCAATGAGGTTAGGTCTAATGAAAGAGAGACTAATTTTTCACAACACAACAAATTAGGGTTCAAATTCTTGTAGAAAGAGGCACCCACATTTAATATCCGACTAAGGTTTGAACAAAATTGCCTCCAATACATAGGATGATGAGCAATCGAAAAAAAATATATTATATACTACTATAAAAGCTTCTAAAAAGTCCCTTTATAATAAGGACATGAGGACTATATGACACATAAATTTATTAATAGGCTTTTAAATCATAGCATATAAATTCATTATTGCATTCCTCTTTTTTGTTTTTTGTTACTTACAGATGCCCTAATATTAAAAATAATTATGTTTGAGGCAACTAAATGTATGAGCAATGTCCTTGGTAGGAATTCAAACTCTTAATTCATCATATTTAATTTTGAGGAATTAACTGTTTTTTTATTAGACTCAACTCTCGTTGATCATCATTGCATTCCTTTAATTTTTAGTATAACTAAGTGACTAACTAATGCTTACATTTAGTATTTGATTATGTCTCAAATAAAATTATTTTTAATAGAAGGATATCTGTACACAATAAAAAAAAACTATAGTATAACTAAGAGTTAACTTTTGAATAGTAGCATGTGATTTGATTCTCATCAACATAGCACAGCATTATATTCCAATGACAGAATCAGTTGTTACCGTGATTATCATAGGAGAGCCGATAACGTAGCCTAGCTTTAGCCTCTCTTTTTCTCTTTGATGTATATTCATATCTCTTAATTTTCATCCTCTCTGTTTAATTTGATGATTCATTTCTCCAAAAATAACTAAGTTTACTTTCGCTTAGTAATTCAAAACATTATAGTGTAAATCTACGCACGCATTGGGGTTTGGGGTTCATTATACATATATTCTAGGCCCCGTCCTTGCTTAAAAAAATATTAGTGTTATTGCTTATAAATTATTTTAAAAGTTTTCAAGTATTTACTTGAGTGTGTTGGACTTTAATGGACTAAAATAAACAATGAAATTTGTGATGAAAATTAAAAACAAAAATGCAAAATATTTGAGATGAATTTACAAATTTTTTGCCATAGATTGATCTATCTCAAAAATTTTGAAACGAATTTTGCAACAAAATTGCAGTGAAAAATTTTCGTTGCAAATTTTCTATTTTTCTACAATCGTCCCATGTCCAAGCTATCCTTTTTTGAATTGAGATCAATATATAGTAAATAGTCTACTTAATATATTAATTTTACATTTTGAGAAGGAACTCACGTGTATAGGCATGTTCCTCGTTTTAATTTCTCTGTTTTCTAATATAGCATCGAAATAGATAATAGAATTAAAGAATAATGCGTATGAAAAAATGATTAAAAAAAAAAGATCAACTGAATAATATAGCTAGTATTGTGGGGAACAAGATGAAAATATTTTTCTGTTTTTGTTGTGTTTCTTTATTGTTTGATTTTTCTTTCTTTTAACTCTTAGAAATTCTAAAAAGAAAATTTCAATATCAGAGTGTAATGAGCTTGAAGTTGAACTGATTAAGGTCTATAGCTATTGATCGTGTGCCCAGATCAGTGAGGCTATCAGCAGTAATTAATGGCTTTATAAATTAATTAGAATATCAGGAGAATAAAGCTATTGATTTGGAAGGAACTTTATATCATCTTTAGAATACATGACATACTGTACAGGACCAGATTGTAAATTTATCATTAATTTAAACAGTTCACTTCAATTAATTCCAAGATAAGTTCAAACAATTAATCCTACCGATACTCTTTTCTTTATTCCATGACCTAGTGAAATGTAGAATATTACCATACCCACCCACCCAAACTAAGCCGGTGCTGTATAGGGCCATTATTATCAATGATAATTTTATGAGTATCTTGTAAATATTTTTGATTATTTTTATGTAAAGCGATTTCATATTTTAAGGGTTGAACTTTTTGATTAATTTCAGAATAAGCTGATTAAACTCCCCCAATCAATTAAATCAAATGCCTTTAGGTAATCCTACTGATGCTCTTAGATTGCTGATGACTCTCTCATTCTTTCAGAGTGCACATTTCCACAAAACCTCAAATCCACATAACATGTCATTTGCTCTACACTGAAATGCTTTAGATGGTGAAATGAAAAGAATAATGGAGAGAAGAAATATCTAGCTAAATCAAACCTCGTTTCTCTTGATAACCATATTCTCCTCAATAGAATGATGGGACACATGATGAACACGAAGGACGTCCGTATATATTAATGATTTGCATGTACGTACGTACTGATGTAAGGAAGAGGTAATCTGCATCCTGAGGGCTAGAGACAAATTGAGCAAAATATTGTTCTAAACCTCAGGATGCAGATTATCTGATCCCGACCCAATACAGAGTCTTCCAAGAGAAACAATATGAAAGAACGTAACAATCTCCAATATTAGATTTCCAAATCATTGATGAGTTTCATGATCGATGAGACGTTGGGTATTTATAAGGTTCCTTGATACTGATATCAGAAAATACTGCAATAATAATAGGACAAAACGTAAGCACGCACGGCTAGCGAGTTGTACATGTAAACCCTAAATATTCGACGTGGCGGCTTATGAGTTAGTTGGAGCATAAAATCTGGCGAGAGAATGTAGCTGGCAAACGAATCGGGACTATATATGGACCGGTCTTCGTTATCTCTCTCTTTTTACAGTTATTCACTCAAGAATAGGTACCACTCATGACATCATCTATAGCAGCTTCATGGAAACACTTCTTATGGCTAATATCTTGTATTCATTGGAAGAACACCGCAAGAGTCGCCCACAAATATATACATTAATTAGGAGCTAAATATATATATATATATATATATGTATGTATATATATTGCAATTAACTAGTCAGTTATTATACTGTAGTACTTTTATTTAGATGAACTTGCAGTTGCAGGACCAAGGGAATGGTATTCTTGAATTGGAATTGAAAGGGTATAGAATCCCAATGTGTTTTGGAAAAGACAGTTATAAAAAAGACGTTACGCTACTATATACATCAGGAAGAGATTAACACTTAAACACTACTTCTTTAGTACTTATAACAAAGACATTATTAACACTTTAAGAATGATGTCATGATTATCAACTTCCTAGACTACTTGATCACAATTCTGGAAGTCTATTCAACTCAATAGATACAGTCCAACAAATTAGTATCTTTGGCCAAAAACAAAAAAAGGCTAAAAAATTAGTATGAATTACTTTAGCAAAAAAAAATCCGTTATAGATGGATGTTCATTAAGTTGAAGCATCCATGGATTGGATATATTAAAACTTTACCATAAATTAATATATCAAAACATTTTATGCTAAAAACAAAAGGGTTAAAGTGCATTTTTATTCCTATGTATTCCTTCAAGGAGCACTAGGCACCTTGTAATTACTTGTAAATATTAGTTTTAATTGTTTGCTCTATTATGATCATTGCTAAAAAAAAAAAAGATAGTCATTACTTAAATTAAAGTAGTCACGAATATTTATAATATTTAGACTTTAGTGAATTAAAAAATTGCACAAGAAAAGTTGCAATTGGTTATTTCATTCTAGTCATTGTTAAAAAAATGTAGTCCTTGCTTAAATTAAGGTAGTTATTAATATTTTTCTTTATTTTAAAATGGGAGTATTTTAGTTATTTTACAAAAAATGATTAATCTTTGAAAGGTCCATAAGGATTTGAGAAGAATCATAATATTTTATAAGATCTCATTGTGATTTTCATATTTTAAGAGGTTCAAGTGCATTTTCTTCTATATTTTCCTTCAAAGGGTGCTAGACACTTTATACTAGTAAATAGGGCATTTTTTTCTTTAAAACATTCTCCATAGGAGCAAAAATCCTCCTCCTTTAACGGATAACTACGGAGGGACATTTTTGCTCCTCTGAAGAATGGTTTAAGAAAAAAATGCCTCACTTATTAATATACTTTAATCCAAAGAAATATTTAGATAAAAGTTGGATTGGATGGATTCAATTTGTAAATAGGCTGTAGCCCAATTGTTGAGGCCCATGAGATTGGTTAGCCCAGCAGTCGGCAGACAAGGACCTAAAGCTAATGCTTTATTAAATTCGGAGGGCAAATTAAAAAAAATAAACAAATTAAAAATTTAAAAAAGGGGGGGGGGGGGGAGAAGAAACTCTGTTGAGTTTGGGTTAGAGTTTCGTAGACGTAAGTTTAGCTTAAATGTAAAACAGACAAACGTTAGTTTAGCTTAAATGTAAAACAGACAAGTAAAATCATGGTTACTTTTGCTCAAACGTGGGTAAAGCCATGATTAATTTATAACGTTTGGATCTCGAAAACCGTAAGCCATATATAGCCTTAGAACGTATTTAGTTTTATTCTAAAGATCATCAAAATTACAGTTTTGGTAAAAGCACATGGTTTTACGTGACGTGAAACCAAATGTACATCAAGATTGTGATTGATTTCACGAGCTTCACTTGCATAACAGAGATGTGATAATTTAATCATGAAAATTAAAAAAAAATACAAATGTAACTCATCTATGGACAATTTGTAGGGAGGTCAAGTGAGTTGGCTTGATATTATGAGGAAAATCTTACATCACATAGAGTTTAATTAGAGAAAATGTATATATGGGGAAAAAAAAGACTCATGAACTAAATACTTTAAGATTTTGATTTAAGATATATTCCCTTGAGTTCGGGTTATAGTGCGCCTTTTGGAATGATTTTTAAATTCTTAATATAAGGCATTTGATTGATAGGGTATTGATTATGTTTTTTAATATTATCAACTCATTAATTAGAAGAAAAAAATATAACACAAACTTAAAAAAATTATTTAAATAAAAATAAAATTAAAAGTTTATTATATTTTTAAACAAAATTAATAACTTAATCATCTTTTTTTGATTTCGTGTCTATTTGTATGAATCCTCTTGAGAGAGAAAATCTTAGAACTGAATTGTTCAAGCATGCTCAGAGTGTGAGCATGGGAAACATCGATGTTGTCAATGGAACTGTTGGGCTAGTATTCTCACCCCTTAAGAGATACTCCCGAGACCCAACACTATTATTAATTTAGGCGAGTCAGCATTTTTGAAGAGTGACGCCATTAATTTCTCTTTTTAAAAGCAGAAAATTTTAAATTAAAGGAAAATGCAAATATTCAATACCCGTTAAGAAAGTTCTTTGGCTAATACAATCCTCTACGACTCAGTCCATAAATAATAAATAATTGGATTAAATAAATAATTAAATATTTATTGATTAATTTAGACTCTTCACTAATCACTACTGATTTCAAAAATTTTCCTTGAACAATTGTTTGGCCCTTCTACGTCAATGTGAAAACCATTACAGGGCTACCGCTAAGAAAATTCTTTGCACGACCATTTTATATTACAAGATTCGAGCATCAGTACCGTGAAACGAAATCATTTCCCAGGTTTTGTAGTTGAACACGCTTCATTCTTGCGAGGGAAGATTAGGACCAGGCAGTTACCTATCAAGAGAGATGAAATTTTTTCTTGTATTTGGACTGACTTTACACAATAACTTGACATCCTTCTTAGGACCCCCGAGTCCCAATACTAAACAATAATACTACCACCTCAATCCAGCTCTCTAAAATTAGCACCATAAAAATAGGAAGAATATCTCCGATCGTTATTCTCGTTTTTATGGTTAGTGAATCACACTAATCCAATATTTGATAATACTTAGCCAACAAAGTCACGCACAAGCTGCCCTCCAATAACCTGGTCTCTTCCATAATGCCGATTCTGTGAATCAGAGCCATTCATTACATACTCTTCGTTACTGGGTACTTCTAGGGCGAGCCCGAAACGGAGAGCTTCACTCATGGGAAAAGGTTCCGATAGAGCAAGCCCACCGTTGTTCTGGTGGAGACCCAGCGTGAGCGAGACGCTATTGGCCGCGGCTCCAACACTGACTGGCTGATTATTATTGTTGACATTGCCTATTGCATTACAAGGAAGATGATTCGTCACTGCAGATATATCATGACCAGGTTCATAATTTCTGCTGCGTTTAAAAGGAGCATCATCTTGAAACTTGTCACTCAAGCTGGGCTTGTTCTTGCTGTGATCTTCACAGTTCTGATGATCCTTTTGAGACTGTAGTGTTTCCAGCATGTGTATTTCTTCGACCATTGGTTTCCACAACCTCACTCTTGCATTAATGAACCAGTTTGACACCTGTTATAGTCACACAGAAATTAACTCTCTCTAGTCTTTAATATGAACTGAATCAGATAAAAATATGCATCCTCTATCAAAATTACTAACCTGGCTACGAGACAGACCAGTCTGTCTCGCCAGCATCAGCTTGTCCGTATCAGTAGGATATCTGCATCCCAAGAAGATTAATTCCAAAAACGCATTCCCTACTGTGTCATGATCTATGCTTTTAAGTTTGATGCGTAAATGTACATGTATTATTAAAATATATTAAAAAAGTCACACGTAGATTAACTAAACGAAATGAAGATATATATAAGCTTAAGGTAAGCCCTATCAAATTGGCTTAAACTATTTTGATAGAAAGACAAGCCTAATATATAGCTAAATCAACAAAGTTTAACATGTATATCCTAATCTGAGTCTATATAAGGTACTTACGGATGTAGAAAGTGCTCAAACAACCATGCCCTAAGAACAGTGACGGCACGTTCAGGAAGTCCACGTTGAGGCCGCCAAATTGGTTGTTGCCCTAACAATTCTGGGTTGTGAGAATCCCTAATTTGGCCGTAAGGTCCTGCTCCTCTATTATGGTCAACATTTCCAAACCTTGGAGAGCCATCCTTCTTGTTGCTCATACTGTGAAAATGATGAGCCTTATTATTTGTGAGTTGAAGCTGGTCCATGATCACATTCTTCAAGCATTTGAAATGCTTGGTCATGGCGTTTATAGCCAATGTTGCATAAGGAGCTGCGTTACCCAGGCCTGAAACATACTCAAATGAAGTTACTACTGCTTGTACCTGTTGATAGTACTGCCTGTACCTTCTGTACACCTGATCATACTTGACAAAGTTAGAAAATTTCTATAAGGATAGCACTGAATATGAAACTTCATCGGTGTTGTGTGTGAACAAAAATCGCTTTCATATCAAGAGAAAAGCTTGAAATCAACACAAATATATGCAATAAGATACATATATAACACCCAAAATTTAAGTACCACCTACAATTCAAGACTTGTTTGTGTTCAATACAAGTGATGGACACATCAAACACTATGACTCAACAAAATTTTAAATGAACTGTTTTAATTTAGACCTTCATATATATATATATATATATATTATGGTCGATGCAAGTGTTGCGTGCAGGCCACACCACAAGACAAATTTGATTCAATGAACATCATACCGCTGCAAGTTGTGTCTAGGCGCATGAAGCTAAGAGAAGTTTTTTCAAAAGATCTGTAATTCAAGTTATTAACATCCATAAATACCAAAATAAGCTTGTTAAAAAAGTAAGTCTCAAGACATAAAATATCAAGGTACTGAAAACTGGAGGTTTAAAGGTTAGTGGTCCAATCAAGAGTCAACTTAGAATCATACTCATGGTTAAAATAATATAATTTGATTAAATATATAAAAATATTCATACGAAAGACTGTAATATTTAAATAGTAGTTTTTAATTCTTGAGTAAATGAAAAACTTATCCATATAATCTTATACAATTTTTATAGAAATAATAATTATAAGTTTCTGACAATAATAAAACACAATAGCATTTCAATTATTAATTAAGAAATTTATATTTGATTTAGAGTTTAATATTCAGAAGAAGAAAGGAAAAAACAAAGAAAAATAAAAATAATAAAATCTAATCCAGGTCAACCCATTAACCGATCAGGCTGGGCGAGTTTGGCCGGGGTTGAGACCAAATCATAGGTGACCAGTTTCCTCAATCAACCAGACTGGTTAGGTGACCAGTTTACATGTCAACCTAGCCGAGTCAGTTTGAGTTTACAAACAATGCAAAAGATAAACCGTACATATCCCTTTTATTGATAAACCTAAGAACATACAAAGCTACGGCTTCTAACTTTAAATAAAATCCACAAGCTCTGTATCAAACCTGCATTCCTTATCAATTTCATGCCTCATTAGATTCTCCTCTAATGGCCAATAAACGGTACCAATAGACAATAGCCCAATATATATATATATATATATATTAAATAATATTAATATAATTAAATACTAATTAATTCAAATTGATAAGAATTAATTAATTATTAATACTGATAAATTAATGCAACTATATGATATGACATCCAATTTTGATAGTGTGCCAATGTAATGTAATGAAAATGAAGCCAGTGCCAGATAAAGCGCAAAACAACTTGGAGACGCAAATTTGAGTTTTTCAATCTTGGAATACCAAGATGATATGATATACACACTTTATTAAGTATAAATCTTCACCAAGGATTCCTTCAATTACTTTATGCTCATTACACTCTCCAATATATCAGCGACATTATATTGTGTCACCTGTTTTATATGGAACTCTTTCTTTGGTTGTCAGGCACTTTATAATACCATTTTTCGTGCATATATTCCCTCCCATCAACTTTTTTATAAAGATAATCGAGTTCACCAAGAACATCAACCTCATGATATGCAAGAATCTACATGCTCATATAGTTGTTTATTATTATTATTATTATTATTAATACTACTAATACTACAAGTACAATTAAATTAAATTACATTTAAAAGTGCAATAAATTGCCAAGACATACACACACGATCATCATAATTAGCATCATGCAATCAATCCGACAGCATCCAACTCACCCAGCAATAAATCAACCCACCAAGCACTGACGTTATGTTAATCATAGTTTTCAACCGGAATATTTAAAAGAGGGACAAAAATCATACCAGGATGCTAGCTTATATTCACCATATACAAACGATTTTATAACTAAAAATTGTAAAACCACTGGGCAAAATAAAATTGAGAACAACACGGAACGCCAAGTTTATTGAAGGTGAAATATAAGCGATTTTAAGGATGACGATTTGGTAAAATTTATTTATTAGTTGTTATTAGCATCCAATAAAACCAAAATGTAGCTCAATTTTTTTATATAAAAAATAATATTTTCCTTGCGGACTATGATTAAATGTGGGAGTGAACAGTTGTCTGTAAAGAAAAGGTTGAAAAAGAAATTATGATTATGATTATAATTACAGCACATTTTTTTAAAATCAAATCCCCATATCACATTTCACATTGATGTCTTCTCCAAAATTATTCATTTATATGCCAAAATTTGGTCATTTGAAAACCAGACAAATAAGGAGAAGACAATCAGACCAACGTTGAACATGAAATCGCTTGAAGCTGATATACCAGACTAGCCAGAAAGTAACCCCAACCCAGTTCTTACCAAAAGTCCAAAAGGTAAAATCGAGTTCATGAAAAATAATTAATAAAATAGACAATATTTAGGTAAGGTCGATTAGGTGTATTCCAAAAACACGACATGACAAGTTTCAGGCTCACATGATTAGATTTCTATCAAGAAACTGATAGAAAAAAACCAACCAAGTGTGTCCAAACAGCATACCTCATCAAGCATGGTTAACAGTCTCGACTTTTTCTTCCCACCGTCCACACCATCCCCAGGAGGCGGCGGCGGATCGCCGGAGCCGAGGCTCTCCGACGACGGAGGTTCCATCAACGAAGCGTCAGCCGTCATCTTTACCGCGGCGCATATTTCACGGCCCCCAACGTCACAGAGTTCCTCCAATAACTGCTGAGCCGGCTTCAGAAACCTCGATCCCTTCAACACCGAAGCATAACCCGTAAACGGCCCCAACGGAACGACGGAGCTTCTCAAAACGGTGTCGTTGGCCGGGATATTCACGGAGCCGCCATCATGTCTCTGAAGATTCAACTCGAGGGGGGGATTACTGTTAAGATTAGCTTGTTGAGTGTAGTGATTGTGGGAGGAGGAGAGAGATAGAGACAATGGCTCGGCGCGAAGGGTTTGAGCGAGAGGAAAATTAAGAAAAGGATTGGTGTTGATAATTTGCACAGTTGCGGGGTCTATCTGCAAATTGGAGGATTGAGGATTATTTGTGGCGCAAGTCAGCAGATCGGAGGGAATAAGGGAAGGGTCGTAGAGAGGGAGTAAACCAGCGCAGGCCGCCGTTGGAAGGGAAGAGTGTTGGCTGTGAAAGCCGACCCTGAGCTTGTCTCTTCTGCTTTGCTGAGGAACATGGTAGGGTTCAAAACCCTCCTCCATTGGAACAAAGCTGAGGTTGCAGAAGAAGAAGGTGGGAGCGAGGGAGGAGAAAGAGGAACAAGCGTTGGAAAAGGGTGAGAAGAACAGTGCAGTTAATGATGAAGTGAAAGGATATTATCCCGATCTTTATTCTGAGCTCAGTTCAGAAATTACCAACAGTGACATTGATCCATGATTGACACGCCCTTTATATCATATCATTTGTTTGGACCTTAATATTATTATTCTTATTAGTATTATATTTAGTTTTCTAAATATTGGGCAGAGTTCGGAACAGTGTATGAATATTTTATTGGACATTGTATAGCGTATCGGTACTAGCTGAAAAGAATAGTTGAGTTTGATTTGAATGCACACACAATCACAATCACAAGAAACACACAACGAAAATCATTTTCTCTCACTTCAACAGTCCCATTCTGGAGCTCCTCCTCGTCGTCTTCTTCTGCTCTGTTTCTGGACTTGGATCTTCCTACGGGACCCTCGCCAACATGTAACCCGCCTTCTTTTTTATTTTTTTCTCGTTGCATTACCTAATGATAATGAATACTCTTTTCATTAAAAAAAAATATAAAATATTTTTAATTAAATTTTATTAAATAGTTACTTATTTTTAAATTAATTTTATTTTTTAATATTTATCCTTATTAAACACTCTATAATAAATATAAAATTATTATTACTAGGGGTAATTTTTTAAAAAAAATAATGATTATATCTCAAAATACTAAAAATACCTCATATTTTTAGCAAACAACTTCTCAAAAATGCCTTATATTTTTAAATAGAGGGAGTACTAATTGAGAATTTCAATCAAGGACCATGATAAAAACTTAATTACTAATAAATCTTTAAAAAAAATTTGAAACTTCATTTTAATTCAAAACGATTGAAATGAAAATAATTTTAATGGTGAAAATATCAAAGTACGGTTCACTTATTACATAAAAATATCACTTATTAATTTTATTTTATTTGTTAATTTATTAATATGAGTTATAAATTATATGCGTTTGTCAGACAAGCAAAAACATTAGTTGTTAATGTGCTAGCTTTACTTGTTAATTTATTAATATTAATTTTAAATTATAATATTTATTAATAATTTATAACTGATGTTAGTAAATTAAAAAATAAAGTTATCAATTTAACAACTAATATTACCGTTTGTAATTGAACAACTGATGTCAAGTTTTATATAATTATTAACATACCAATTCATATAATTTACAGCTCATATTAGTAAATTAATAAGTAAAATAAAAAATTAATAATTAATGAATTTGTATAATAAGTAAATGATATTTTAATCTTTTTATTGTTAATTATCAGTAAATTTATTTTTCACCATAAATTAACAAGAATCATTAGTTGTTAGTTTTTTGCTCTCTTAATTTATAACATCATATCTATTAACTTTTAAATTTTTTACAAAATTTATTATTGATTTTTTAAAAATATCATTATCTCTTTCATTCTCAAACAATAGTAGCTTTAATTTAACTAAGTGTAATATAAAAAAGATGCAAAATCTGTTAACATTTAATTATTTTTAAGTAATTTTTTTTAAATTATAATTAAGAATTTTATTAAAACATTGAATTCATATTTTACATTGTATGTGTAAGATTAAGATAAACTCTTAAACATAATCAAATATGTTTAAAATTTTAACAAATTTATAATAATATCCTTGTTGAATATATATACTCTTTTTGGGTCTTATTTATAGGACAGAGAGAGAATAATTTTTTATTTATAAATCATATGATTAAATTTTCATTATAAATTTTCTCTTTTACCCTTCATTAAATGTTGAAGAGAGAAATATGCTATTGAAATTCGTATATTTAATAAGAATAAAGTTAAAAATTTATTAAGTTTTAAAACAAAATTAATAAATTTTAATATTTTCTGACACTGGTGAAACATGTTAAAAAATGATTTATAAATAGGATCAAAAAAGTATATATTTTACAAGAAAAATATTCAAACATTTAATAAGCTTCTCACCATTTAATAAAAAAATGAACATAAAAATTGTTGTGATCAAAACAAATAATCTCCCCGCTTTATAAATAGAACCAGCCAGCAGATGAGAAATATAAATTAGTTGTAAATATTACAATATATGAGCAAGTAGATATGCTACGCGTGAAATTTGGCCAAAAGAAAAAAAAAAAAAAGTATACTGCGGTTGAACGGTTGAATACAATAATGGTAGAGACAAGTGAGGAGAAGAATCAGGGGGTGTACGCATGCAATCTGGGGAACCGGAGGACGACCGGCTATGTCCGGTAATGAAGGGGGAGTCAGGGTGTGTTTGCAGATATTTGTGAGAATGAATTCGGGGGTTTTGTCGGTTTGCGTAAATTTTGTGGGTGTCACAATATTGGAGGAAGCGTTCTGAACTGCAAAATTGTTGAAGAAGAAGGGAGAGAGAATTTGTTGGGGGGGGGGGGATAGCGAAGACGCACGTGAGAAGCAGGGGACAGCAGGACGATGATTACTAAACAAGTAAACAGAAAAGCCTAAGCCTCCCTCAATTTATATTTTTAAAAATTATTAAATTTAACTTTTTACATTTTTTGTGAAAATAAATTTTTAAATTTAATTTAATAATTTAAATCTATTTTCCTTTACTCTTTCCTGTAGAGGAGAAAATTCAACTCTCATGTTGCGTCGCGCTGTGAGCTCCAGCCTTCAGCTTCGCATTCATGGTTCATCCCTCAAATGCCTTTCCTCTCATTCTCGCTTTTCCAGATTTTTCAGTAGTGGTGTTCAGTTTGAACCCGTTCCGATTGGCCTGATATCGTTCCGATCATATCGAGACGTATCTTGTCCCGACCCGAAAATAATCGGGACGGGACTTTACGAGACGGGACAGGAAAGAGATTTGGGACGGGACGGGACACGAGATTACCATCGGGACGTTCCGTCCCGTCCCGAATATTATATATATTATTTGTTATTTTAAATATATTAATTATATTAATATAATTTATACTTATATTAAATATATCAATTATACTTTTAATACTTGCAATTCTTATTTAAAATTAAAGTTTTTTTATATTAATAATTTTAATGGCATGGAGTAAACATGCGATATCTTTCTTTATAATATATTAATTATATTAATATAATTTATTCTTATATCTATCTATTTAATAACTTTTATTTATAACATATTTCTTGCTTATTTTTAGAAAAGTAATTAGCTTAATACATCTTCACTAAAGTAGAAGAACAATGATTTGATATTGTGTTTGACTTGCCTATTGTTGCTAATTTTATAACATAAAAATCACTTGTATTTGTTATTATAATATGTAGTTGTGATTAATATAATTCAATAATTAATTTTAAATTATTGTTATTTATGTACCTGTGTTGTTTTGATTTAAACTTAATAAATTATATGATTTAAAATTTTAATGAACGTTATTATCCAGATCTTTTTTCAACATTATTCCATTTATCGGGACGGCGGGACGTCCCGATCTTGTCCCAATCCCGTCCCGACTCTTAACGAGACGGGACGACTTTCGAGGCGGGACGGGATACGGGACCAAAATTTAATCCTAATTTTTTTTTTGGGACGGGACACAGGACAGGGGTGTCCCGATCCCGTCCCATGAACACCCTTATTTTTCAGTTTCCTTGCTTTCTCTGCCTTGCCTCTTCTTATTCTTCGCTCTCATTTTATCCTGTCTAATCAAACATTGCCTTCTCTTTCCAGCGAACAAGTTTTTATCCAAGCCCATTCCACATATGCACGAGTTTTTATTATAACGTAATCTCTCATTAAATACAAAATTTACCCGACGAAACTTATGCTACATTTTGGAACCCATTAGCATATACTCTGTCGATGCCCCATATAAAAAAAAAACATTAAAGTGATTAGTTTTTTAATTTTACTTTTTTAATTAAATATTATTTGAATTTCTAGACAACAATTTAGCATGATTTTTAATTAAAATAAAATTAAAAAGTTATCTATTTCTTAATAAATTTAAGGACATACTCCATCTGATTCCATTTATAAGGTACGTTCTAAAATATTTATTTAATTTTATTTATAAGTTATGATACGACTTTTTAAGTAATATTTAAAATTATTTTTAAAATTATCTTTTATGAGAGAAAAAAAACATGAAATTACTTTTTATATTTTTTATGATACGAATTTTTAAATAATATTCAAAAAATATTTTTAAAATTATTTTTTATGAGAGAGAAAAATAACATAAAGTTACTTTTTATATTTGTTATACAGAAATATATTTAAAATTTCACACACTTTTATTCTTTTTATTTTTTTACATTATTATTAATGATATTATTAAAAATGACTTATAAAAAAGATCGAAATAACCACTACTCCCTCCATTCAAAATTATTAAATATTTTTGGAAGAGATTTATCATTTTAAAATATAAGATATTTTGAGAAAATTAAGATTTCATTAAATAGGCTTGTTTTGATATTACATTTTTTTTCTATTTAATACTAATTAATGTGGATTTAAGATTATTAAATGAAAGATATTTTAAAATTTTATATTTTATTTTGAAAAAAATTTTAAGTATATTTAATAAAATTTATTAATATATTAAATTTTATTTAAAAATATTTTATAATTTAAAATAAAAAAAGTATTATTTTCTGACACGGACAAAATCGGTCAAGTTTGTCTTCCATTAAGAGCAGGAGGGAGCGTCTTTTTTCAACTTTTAAAATAAAGTTATTTTAATATTATTTTAGTTGAAAATATTAGGGTCGATTAATTTCCAAACACGCAATTTAATTTACCTCAATTTCTTAACGTGATTTTGCCTCAACCTCTGAAATTCTATTTACTTTTTAATTAAAAAATTTATATTTTATATACTTCATTTATTTTAAATTATAAGATATTTTTTTAAAAAAAATTAACATTTTAAAATATAAAATATTTTGACAAGAATAAAATTTTATTAATTGTATTTTTTAATACTACACTTTTTATATATTATCTCTCTTTAATATTATTTTATTAATAAAATATTAAATAAAAGTATATTTTTAAAATTTATAGTTTTATTTTAAAAAATAATATGGAAAGAGTATTATATATTTGACGGAATTTTTCCACAATTATAGCAAATTTATTGTTATGTTTTTTGACCATTTTTATTTTGTTTGATTCCATTTATTAAATCAATAAGTCGCAGTGGGTGCTTGTTTCTAGGATATTTGGGAGGGTAGAGTAATGATGGCGCATAGCGGGTGACTTGACGGGTCCGACATCCTAATTTGACAGTGACCCGCGAACTTGAAATAACAACATCATTTGGTAATCAATTTAATTTAAAAATAAATAACCTACTCATTTCCATCCGTCCTTACGATAATAATAAAAAAATGCAGAATGCTTCACTGTCGCTCTTTATAAATTATTTTTATTAATTTTATTAATAGTAATATAAAAAATATAAAAATAAAAGCATATAAAAATTTAAATATATCTCCATATAATAAATTTAAAAAATAATATCATATTATTTTTTTATAAAGGATAATTTTAAAAATAATTTTTAAATATTATTTAAAAATTTGTATTGTGACTTATAAGTGAGAACAAATAAATTTTTTAAAATATAATTTATAAATAATATTAGAGTAAATATTTTAATATGGATGGTTTCTTTTCCATCATTTGATAATAATATAAAAAACATCATATTTGCGGCCAGTTTTAAATAATATAATTACCATTATTATAGATTTTATATTTTATATTAGTGATCATCACACAAGATTTATTACACTATATATTTTACATTTATTAAACAAGACTGATCCACCAAATTATTTATTATATTAATAATTAAACACATTTTTCATAGGTTGCAACATGTTTAAATTAGTCTGCATGATCGAAATATAAATAATGTACTGACAGGGGATAGGTACAATTATTCCTCACAAGACTGAATTAAAATTTTAATTTTTATTAAAAAATATGCTCGCATTTAATATTTGATTAAATTTTAAATATGATTATTTCAATCTAATTAGAAGACACATGTAAATAATTTGGAATAATGTTATAATGGAATGAAAGGAGGTTGATTGACATGGAGATTGATAACAGGGAGGATTAAGTGATGAAAACCATGGGATTAGAGACACTAATTAAGAAGAAAGGGGGGGATGGCGTGTGAGAAAAGCTAAGAGAGGATGAGTGTACGATGAAGTGGAAAATAATGTGTTGGGCAGTGATACCCCACTTGCATTCTCCTTTTTGAAGGCAGCGAGTCCATTCACAGAACAAGTGTGATGGATGACCACCTCTGTCATTTCATATATAGTCATGTGATGAATCATGAGTATCATGATATGTGGTTATCATATATATTCCCATGAACTAAATTACTCATGCCATACCAACAATAATAATGCACATAATTTTTAATCATTGATGGGAGAGCCCGAGAAAGGCGAAGGAGAGAGTGAGTGTTATGTTATGAGTCAGATTCAGTCAGTCAGTAGTTCCCTCAATGCTCATCATTCACTCTTTCTCTTTCCTACAGGTTTCGGTCAAACGCATACTTCCAACCCAACATTACAACATTACCCCATCCAATTGCTTTTTTTATTATTTACTCCATCAATCTTTATATATGAAAAATTTTTAACATACTTTTTAATAAATAAATAATTATATTTTTATTAAATAAAAAAAAATAAACATTCTCATTAATTACTTTAAAAAAATTATTTTTTATTTATAATAATTAAAAATAAAATTAAAATATTATTATATTTTTAATTAGATGATTAATTTTATTAATTTATGTGAATTAATTAAAAATATTTTATATATAAAGACGAGAAATATATCAAATTTTACGCAAGCTCCTCTCCACACTCCCACAATTTTTTATTTTTATTTATAAATAAAATTATAAATTTTTAAGAAATGCTTGTTATATGTTTCTCAAATTGTCTTTCATAAATTTAATGTTTATTTTTATTAGATAAATTTTTTATTAATTATGAAGATAATTTAATCTAAATTTTTTAATGTCTCGCAATTATTTTTTACTAGACTAACCGTTTTTTTTCCAGCCCAAACTAGGCTAACCAGCTTAAACAGTATGAATTGGTTATTTTCGTTTACATTTGATCTCTTGAACATAATTATAAGATAACTTGATATAAAATTATGTATACTGATAAAATTTAATAATGATACTTTAAAACTTATTTTTTAAATAAAAAAATAGTTGATCAAAAAATAAAAAATATAAACTTTTAAAAATGCCTTTCATTTAATAAAACTTTAAATTTAAATACTTAATCATTATACTGCAATATCATTTCAATTGACTCTCCACTTGAAGGATAATATTAGAAAAGGATCATCAATAAAATCTTATTTTTCTTCAATTGTCTTATATTTTAAGACAATAAAATACCTTTAAAATTGTATTATATTTTAAACAGAGGTAATAAGTTGTACTTTCTCTAAATCACAATATAAGACGTTGATAACTAATTTACCATTCTTCAAAAAAGTTTGTTAAAACATTAATCTCTTGAAAAAATTACATTTTTTTAATTATATTCTCATTAAATACTTTATATAAATATTTTAATAATGACAATTGAAGTTTTAATATATTATTTTTTAAAAAAGAGTAACAAATGAAGTAAATTTATAGTTAAAAAATAATTATAAAAATTATTTAATATTTTATATTTTGAAAGAAGTTATATTTTAAAAAGATGCTTTTTGTTATGTCCCAGAGAGTATCAACTTAATCAGAAGTTTGAGAATGTGGCAATATTAAGTAGCAGAGCTTCTAAATGAAAGGGTCCCAATCTGGCTCGATTCAGATTACTCAGGGTTGCAGGCTTTAGGACATCAGGTGATTTACAACCAAAAAAGTAACACAAGCCACGCCAACAACTAAACAAGTCAATCCTATTGTATTATCATAAGATATTGTGAGCGTTGCGGGAGAACTTAAAACAATTCTCTCTGTTATCTACTTTTCCAGTCATACATTTACATCAATTCTAACCAGTTTATATTGAAATTAAGAAGCAATAAACTTTTCTCTAGAAAAGAAAAAAGAAAGAAACTTCTTAGTTTGCCCTTCTTGAGTAATGAGATATGGAATAATAGTTAATTAAAATAATTAAAATTTATGTAAGATATTATGTTATTTGTTAGAAATATTTAAATTAGAATATTTATCAATTAGAATTAGAATTTATTATTTTATTTTATAGTTATCTTAGATTATGTTTAATAAAATAAGGTATTGTCATCCTATCACTATCTTTGTAAATTAGATTTAGAATTTAGATTTAGATTTATTATTTTATCATTAGAGGACTTTATAAATATAGTTAGAATTTTTTTTATTCAACTTTGATAAATATTGAATAGAGTTTTGGCCTTTTTCCTTCCTTTTCCTCTCTCTTCCCCTCTTTCCCTTTTGGTTTTACATCAATTGATATAAGAGTTAGATTCCACATTCCTTTCTTATGTTACTTATAATGACTTTTGTTATTAACCACTCTAAACCTACTAACCAACCAACCCTTACAATAAAGGATCATCCATAATAACAATTAAACAAATCGAGATCTTTAAATATCTTTTAAAAAAATGGGATCCCAACATATTTAAAATTAAGATAATATTGAAATATATTTAAAATTAGAGTAGGAAAAATTTGTGAAAACATGGAATAAAATAGAACATTGGAAACTATTTCATTAAGGGTAAAACAAGTATTGCAGTAAAACTACACTCATCCATTATGGCTAAAGAATCATCTGCCTCGACCAACATTACTCAACCCCATTGGTAACAATTTATTCATAATCTAGCACGGCCTTTAGTATAGAGACCACTTCGTTGCGGCCAAAGGTGAAATTGGCCACAACCAACCTAAAATGATGTATCTATTTTGGCCAACGCATACATTTGTCATAGTGGGAACCCTCCAATGGCACAAAATTAAATAGCATTCAAACATAACTTCTAGACCACCTAATTACTTGCTTGGACCTCCAATCAAGGTTATCTAAATACCCATATGTAGATAATTAAAAAAATCTTTTTAAAGGCTTCAGTTATTAATCAAATCTAGTACCAAATGAGGATTCTAGAATACTTAGTGTCAAACAAGTCTCTACCTTAAAGACACCTTGACTAAGTGTCTCCTATAACACCCTTGACTCATAATATGATAAAACAATTTATAAAATAAAATTTCACATTTTTCAAAGACTTGCCCAAGATCCTACCTTAAGGAATTTGCCACATACATAAATAGTATAACCCAAACTAGTAGAGGGGGCTTCCACCTTTGAGGCCTAACACAACCATAAAGATAACAAAAAAAATCTATAAAATAACATCACAACATTCAACCCAATTATAGTAGAGTAACCAGCACTGATCATAAGTCCAAAAGTACAATTTACTAGAATTAAGGGTTATTACATAATTTCAGAAGTCAGTTGAACATATCAAAACCTAACACTTGGCATTTGTACAATAAACTCTTAATTTATAGCACATATACTAAGTTAATGATAGTACATCCCTACCCTTTCCCTTCTACTCTAAGTAGTTTAGGATTTAGGCGCTAGCAGGCCTACACCTCTTAAAGCCAAATGTGCCCCAATTTAGTATAATACTCCAGCCCTATCACCTTCCACTATCAAGCCCAAAGTAAATGGTTCAGTGAAGTAGGCTAACAACTAGTCACATGCTCGTTCCATCACTTGGCCGTAGGTGAAATAGTTTAGAGTCATGCACCATTACCATGTGGCAATTAATTAATTAATAAAGGATACAACATAATTGATATCAATAGCACAATACAGTCAAAATGGTATAACAAAGATATATATAAATATATATTCAGTCTTAATTTCATAGCATATTTAATCTTCCATGATCATAGCAATATTCATAATTCCATTTATCATATTTAATTATCAACATTAATTTTATACATTTAAAATGGTTGGCAATTAATAATGAAAAGGAATAAACTCCTAGTTACCTCTACCCTCCATAACCAGAAGCACCAGAATAAATAGGTACTGTTGCTCACCGCAAGTGTACGGGTCGTAGCAAGTAATATAAAATGAGTAGAGTATCGTTCCCTCGAGGATTTGTTTAGAAAACTATAATCAAGCAAAAGACTAAGTAAATTTGATCAAGTTGAGCTACACATAGTTAGGTGAAATGGTTTTGCAAATGAAACTAACACGAGAAAATTAAGAAAGTGAGTGATTCACAAACTTCCAACACAAATTGAGACCTAGGATTAATTATCCCCCTTGTATTTCATAACACCAAAATTATCTCCTCTCATAAATGCTTTTAATGAAAATAAGTGCCAACCTAGGGTTCTAAAAATACTTGGACAAGCTCTCTCAAGTCATGAACAAGTGTTTAGTTAAATTAATTGCTCAATCTCTTGTTACAATTAATAAAACTCAATTTTAAACACCAACCCTAATGTGGCTATGCAAGGCTAGCAAGTATATCTCTATCTTACTAGCAAAACCATCCATTTAATATGCAAATATCAAGTTCTTACACAATTTTACTCAAGTTCTATACTCAACCTAGCCCTCTCAAGTATCAATTAAGTGAACCCAATATCTAAATGGTGGCCAATCAAGTAGAAGTATTAAGGAAAGAGTAAAATAAATACATATATATCATTAATCACAAAAAGAGAGGAGAAATATAGTGTTAATCCATACAAGGGTTCTAAATAATCCTAGAACAAAGGGTTTAGCTACTCATAATCATCCACAAGCTACAAATATACAAAATAAGTGGACACATTTCAGATTACAAGAGAGGAAAGGGAAGAGGAATAGAAAAACTAAAGCAAATGAGCTCCAAATGTCTTCAAAGCTTCAATCTCTTGATCCCAACTCTTCTAATGCCCAAACCCTAGCACAACCAAGCTCTAAAAATGTCTAAAAGTTTGAAGAATCCATTCTGAGTCGAGCTCTCAGCTTATATGTATCCTAGCCAACTAATTTCTAATAAATGAAACGCAGCATTTTTCTGACAGCGGTGAAAGTCGCGAACGAAAGTCACGACTTTAGGACGATTTGACAGTTTTGCATTGTTTTTACAGCTAACGAAAATCATTCATTTTGCTCTTAATTTCTTCATCCAAGAGCCTTTCAAAGACATCCACAAAGCTCCAAAAATGCTTCTAATCAAAAATTCAATCAAAATAATAAGAAATTAGGCTAAAATATCAAATTAAAGTTAAGAACACAAGCCCAAAACAAAATGCACATTTTCCTAAATTAGGCAATAAAAACATATACAATTAAACCAAAATGGATTAGAATCTAAGAAAAATGTGATGAAATAACATAAAGTTCTAGAGGTTAACAGGTACCAATCTCTAATGCTAAAATGGGCCTACAAGCCCAACAACATAAGTTTATTACTAGTTTCCATCAATGGCCTTAATTTTCATCTTATAAGCATTTTTTTTCCTAAATTTTTAGAGTAAGAATCTTAAATTCAAAATGATAAATCAAATCAACTCCAAACGCCATAAACCTTTAAACATAAGTTCCTTGTTATCTAAAGTTTCCAAGAAAATAAATTTCTTGTTTACAAAACATCATATTTGCTCCAACAACAATTCCATAAAAAGTCATATATAAATTCCAACAAAATTCAGTCATCCTTTAAACTTATAATCCAAGTTGAATTTCTTATTCTAATGGACTCCACTAAGTTACCCAAAACTCAAATTACAAGTTCCAAATGAAAAAAAGCTCTGAAAATTAAAACCTTTTTCTTGAGCACATAGGGTTTGAGGTAAAGTAATATATTTAAGTTCCCACATTCAAATTTTTAGAAGAAAATCTCTAATCAACTCCCAATAGCATATTTTAACTACCAAACAACTCAAACATAGTAGATTTTCAGTCATATTTTTAGATTTAAGCAAAGGGAGACAACTAACTGATGAAACTTGAGGAAAATAAAAGTAGATTGAAGATAAAGCTTTACTTTGATGATTAAGAATGATTAGATGCTTCATAATAAGCCCCAAGTGATGGAAATTTCATGCTCTAGCAAAGCAAGATGCTTCATCTTTGTGGTCTTCACGTCTAATGTGTTTTGCTGATGTCCTCTTTTTTTTAAAAAAAAAATTGGTGCTTCTCACAAAATTTTTTCATGAAAACATCCATTTTTTTATAAACTTAAAGATTCATAATTTATTCCACATATCTTCAAAAATTATGAATTAGGACTCTGTGAAAAACTTGAAATGCCTATTTTAAAATGCACAAGGTCCCATCCAAAAATAAAATCATTTGTTCCTTTAAATAACCCATCAAACAATAGCTTGATTAGCTTAGTTAACTTTTTTAATAAGATGATTCATTACATTTATCCCTTCTTACTTCTCAAATTTTCATCGAAAGTAAGTTCCATCAATTAATCCTCTAAATAAGCTAAATAATATAACTAAAATTTTAGGATGTTACATCTCTCCTCATGTAACATCCCAAAAATTATACCTTTGATTAATTAAACTAATAAATGAAAAATATATAAATTTAAATATAAAAAATTTTGAGAATAGCCTACTAAATAGTCATTTCATGTTAGAGGTATTAAGAGGGTATAAGGTTAGCATTGATCATGCATATCATATCTCAACCACATGATTGTTATTCTTGTAGTCAGGCATAATTTTACAGAGACATATGGTTATTACTATTGTGACCCTATATGTGTTTTAATGCATATCATTATATGACCACATGGTTGTTATTTTTATAGTTTTGTATGTTTCATAAAGGGCATATGATTGTCAATATTATAACCCTTGCATGCTAAATAATCTAATATTACATAATTGCTAGTTTTGTAATTGAATGAATTATGTGATTTAATATGTGAACGCACTTTATTTAATTATGCCACTTGCATACTATGATTAATTAACATGTATCTGTATAAGTTATATTAACTTTAATTATTGAGTAGTTATATTCATCCTCATTTAACATTTTACAGGCGCTAGTTATGGTTGGGACAAGAGAAAGGCATATGAGATTTAGGAATCAAATTTTCTACTGTAATGTCTCAATTACTTTTCATTAATGTGTAATTATCATGATATTACCAATTAGAATAATTATTTTAATTTCTTGTATCATTGCATGCTTGTGTAATTGTTTGTTGGTGTTTTAGTGCCATAAGTTAATTTGTATGAGTTAAATATGCTTCTTTATGGTCTAAAATGTTTGTGCAAGTATGTTTAAAGTTGTTTTTAGGGTTGTAAATGAATAATTGAATAATTTGAATAATATTGACCTCTCCCTTTACTTTCAATGAGATTGGAGTTGAGGGTTGAATTTGTAATATATATATATATATATATATGATATATGGTTGTTGTGGTGTGTTACATAAGTTATCTTAAATCTATTGAGTGTGATCTAGGTATTGGGTTGTGCTTTTGACACTTGGTATGAATTTTGGATACTTAGATTATGGTTTAAGGATGAAAAGGTGCTAGTTTGCATTTGAGTGTCTAATTTATGATTGGGTTAAAATTTAGAGATGAAATTAATGCTATTAGTTAGAATTTTGAAAGATATTTTTGTGAATATCTAAATCACTTCTATTGGACATTCGATGGAGATTTGGCACATGTTGGAAGTTTGGTTAGAAAACTTGCCATGATAGCATGTCATGGGTTCTGCATTTTATGCCACAATATAAAATTTTATGCCACGATGTATTGTGTTAGAAATAAGTTTAGCTCTTTTGACCCTAAATTGATATACTACCTTATCTAGTATAATTTTCACGCTTTCATATATGTTTCTACTTTGTTTTAAATTAGTTTATATTTGATTTCAAAGTAAGTTATTAAACTTGGAATTCCAACTTTAAAATGTTTATATTTTCAAATTAAGTTATTGTTGGATTGTGAAGTAAGTATTATAATACTTGTTTTGAAATTTTTTAAATCATAGTAGACTTTTTATTTGTCTTTTCCTTCATATCATGGTTAGTCTTTTAACAATTGGTTGAAGTTTACAACAATGGTTTTGGTAATCATATGGTTTAATCTATAGTTATCATGGAGGTTTTTGGTAAGTGCCGGGATAATAAGAAAAATGTTACACCTCACAGTACCAATTATCATAAAAACCACGTGCATAAAACTCTTGCATGCATAAAACGTAACGATAAAGCCGATTGAGATCACAATCAATGAAACTCAATAATTTCATCACAATCATGAAGGCTACCAGAGGAAAATAATCAAACAATGACACGAATATTGGTATAAATATCACCAATGTTATGGTTATGAAATCTTAAGGATGTGCATGGTAGATTGTTGAGGATGAAAGTTTTGATGATGAATTAGAAAGGTGAATAACTGAAGTCAACATAATGTTGAATTTAACACTGAATTGGAACATTAAATTCAAAAAGGTTCATGTCTAACTGAAAAATAAAAAAGATGTTCCAATATATTATGGAGTCGTTAAGTAATCAAGATCTGGCTAATAAACATATAGATGTGAAAACTCCAATGCTAGAATCAAAAGAGTCTACTATAACTCTTATGAAGCCTAATCATGAGAGTTGTTTGTCCACCTTAGTACCTTTACCATCGGAGGCTCCTTTAGAAGTTCTAACAAAAATTCCTCTACTTGCTATACAATTGGTACTTCCCAAGTTATGATCAACTAGAACCAACAACGCCTCACTATAGATTCATCTCATCTACGAGTTGTACATGCCAAAAATGTCTTATCATTTAATAGGAAGTTCTAACAGCATCTTGTATGCTAAAGAGGTTTTTCATATATTTCAAATAGTCAATGTTGTTCTCTACATGATGCAATCCGTGGCTACTTCACTTGTTGGAAAGGATTGCCAAATCTATGGATGTGGATGAACTTTTTTCTCACCTATCCCTCCTTAACTAATTTGTGCCTCAATTTTTAACTTGTTGAGAGATGAGTTGTTCAAGTGGGGAAGAAATGATAAAATATGAGATAATGGTTATTTAGGATAGTTATATTTTTTTAAAAAAATATTTTAATTATCCATTAAAGATATTTAAATAAGAATATTTATCTATTAAAATTAGAATTTAATATTTTATTTTATCATTATCTTAAATTTATTCTTATTCAATAAAATAGGATATTATCATCTTATCAGTATCTTTTTAAATTAGATTTAGGATTTAGAATTTAAATTTATTATTTTATCGTTTTAGAACTCCATAGATAGAGTTGAGATTTTTATTTGTGTTTAGTTTTTAACATATATTGAATAGAGTTTTGGCCTCCCCCCTCTTCCTCTCTTCCTCTTCCCTTTTTACATCATTAAGTGTATCATCTTTAAAAATAGTTTACTCATTTTGTTCAGAATTATAAAATATTTTTGATTAATTTTCTCTCATGATAAATTAGTTAATTACATTTTAAATTATATATTTTTTCTTAATTACTCTTGTTTAATAGAGTGCCATAATTTAAAAAAATTATTAAATACACTTTTTATAAAAGCATTTTTTTAAAATTATTAATTACATTTTTAAGAACTCAAAATGCAATTATTTTTTATTATGATACTTCATAAAAAGTATCTTCCTGTAAATGGAGGGAGTACTTTACTCATAAAAAATTTAAGAGTAAAATTTAAAAAAAATTAATTAATGATTTATTTTTTGTGCAAAGTTTCTTATAAAAAAGACCATTAAATTTTTTTAAGATTTTATGAATGAAATTTTAAGAAAAAATCACAATCAAGGACCCTTGGAAATAATTAATTGCATTACAGGATCAAATGATTATGATATTACTTTACAAGATCAAAGTACCCACCTTTATCGTGAAAAGATAAAAATATCCTTCATGTGTATTTTTATACTCTTTTAACAACAACTTCCACTCAAAAAAAAAAAGAAGTTATGTTCACATTTTAATAATAATCAATTCTTTTACTAATAATTCTAAAAAAATAACTTGGTAATGGAGAAGAATAAGTATTGTGATTTAGTAAACAAGTTCTCGTTCAAGTAAAAATAAATCCCATTTTCATTCTAACAACAATCAATTTATTTATTAATAATTTTAAAAATTAACTTGGTAATAAAGAGAAACAAGTGTTTCAATTCGGTAAATAAGTCTCCATTTAAAAAACAACAAGTCTCATTTTTATTATAACAATAATCAATTCCTTCATTAACAATTATAAAATATTAATTTGATAGAGGAATTGTTATAATTTAGTGAACAAGTCTCAATTAAAAAAAAAGTCTCATTCTCATTTTAGTAATAATCAATTTGCTTGTCACAACAAAAATACATCAGGGACAATTTTGTCTTTTCATAATAAATTTTAATTATATTTAGGTCCTTTGACCTTGTAGAGTAATATCAAGATTTTTTGGTCCTGCAGTATAATTAAATTTCCTCGGGGTCCTTGATTGTAATTGTTCCTAATATTAATCACTTCACGCTCCGGCGCGTGCTCCTCCCGCAGCTGGGTTTTGTTTGAGGTAAATAGTCATGTGGGTTTCTGTATTCGGATGGCACTGTAACATCCAAGTCAGTATTATCTGCCAAACACAGTGTGTGTATTGGGAAAGAAAGCAACGAGGGAAAGTATTATCCATGGACACGGAGGTTACTTATTCAAACTGATCCTGCAGCAGATAGGCCCTGACATAAGACCTCAGATACTGAGAGAGAAGAACACCATGGCGGCAGGTGCGTGTGAGAGAACAGTGAAATTACGCAGAGCAGGGTTGAGCTACAGTAACATACAGAGAGAGAGAGAGAGAGAGAGTCTGTGAAGATGCTTTAAATGAAATACACAGAAGCGTCACTGTTCCCCGTTCTCTTCTTTTACTTCGCTTCCAACGCTACACTAACCGGCGCTTTCAAGTTACAACCCTACGTTCATTTACTTCGCACCTATTATTCGTATATGATTCTGAACAATACAGCTTTCACATATTAGTCGAGTATGACTACGAATCTTCCCTCGGGTTCCGCTGATAATAATATAAAGTGTATTTTTATTAGTCATCCAGGCTTTTTTTTTTTGATAATTTTTTTATTTAAAAAACGTAAATTTCACTCTTTAATAAAATAATTATTTATTTTTAAATTAATTCTATCATTTTATATGTATCATTATTAAAAACTTTATGATAAATATAAAGTCATTATTAATAGAGGTACTTAAAAAATAATTAAAAAAATTAAAAATATTTAATATTTTCTTAACATATAACTTTTTAAAAAATATTTTACATTTTTGAATGAAAAAATATCTAATATTAAATTATTTATATTTTAATGTCATCTGGTAAAAATATTAACAAGATTCAAAGTCCTGGTAATCATTCAAACTTCGAGAATGTATATTATATTAATCAAATGATCTTATAACCGCGATCAACTCGTGAAGGGTGATATAAGCGTTCTACGCGAAGGAAGAGGAATCCATTCAATTAATTAAGCTTTTAATCTCTTTTGTTGTCACGAATTATATCTTTTTAACCACGTTGCTACGCATGAAAAGTAAAATCATATAACACATAAGATTCCAGGTAAAAGGAAGTATGTTTTTCCCACCATTGTTTGTCAAGTGATGAGTTGGGAAGTTAGCCCTTTCCTTTTCTGTATTATATATATAATATATATAGTGGCGAACAAGTTTGTTTTGTTGCTTCCACTGGAGAAAAAAATACTGAAAATATTGTTCGCTTTTTGAAATTGCAAATAGGTAGGAGTAGTACAAATTAAATGACTAAACGAGAAAACGCATTGCAACTATTCTCACACTCTAGAGGAAGAAATTCTAAGGATTCCAGCCATGTTTCTCATGAACTTGTCCCTTTTCCTTCTTTTCCATTGCTGTCTTTTTAAACACATCAGTCAGAAACACCTTCTCATACATGCATGCAAGAGTAACACAACATTGAGCCTAATTAAAAAGTAAGATTCCATCTCTTTGCTCTAGAGACAAGGCTAATAAGCCATAACACAGATCTTCATGATTCCCCAAATAAAAGACGAGGGAAGGTCTCTGTGCCCTCTTCGGTCCGTTCC
Source organism: Prosopis cineraria (assembly GCF_029017545.1). Lineage (NCBI taxonomy): Eukaryota > Viridiplantae > Streptophyta > Magnoliopsida > Fabales > Fabaceae > Prosopis > Prosopis cineraria. The sequence continues at coordinate 39,163,127 of NW_026555344.1, read as the reverse complement.
CGCCGTATCTTCTTCATAAAGACTTGGGCCTTACTTTATAATAATTAGACTTGGGTCCCTCAAAAAACTGTTAAAATATTTATATAACTTTATTATAATTAGACTTGAGCCCTAACACCCTTCCTCCAAAAACTGTTATTTATATAACACAGATCTTCATATATTTTAATACTGGCTCTGCTCTCATGGGCAAATAGCACGAGAAAACGTCGCTCCTTACTAACAACTACATCTGTAAGAAAAACAAAAAGCTCCCACAGAGAGAGAGAGAGAGAGAGAGAGAGAGAGAGAGAGAGAGAGAGTTGTTTAGACTAAAAGATGTAAAGCCCATACTTAATTACTTAGCAAACTTCTGCGAGTAAGCAATTAAAGCTTAAGAATATATAGACACTAGATTGATATACCGCATATTTTTTTGCCATCTAGCACTAAATTTAAATATGAAAGTAAGTGGTCCACAGTCCTACAAAACAGATTAAAGCTATACTATGCCTCTTGCTCTAAAGTAGGTGCTTTCAATTAATTAAACCTGCAGAGTCCCTTCCCCATCACCACCAACGCTATCATCACTCTTGCCTTCATAGCAATCAGCCACCACAACCACCTTCTGTACATTCTTGTACGAATACCTTCTCGCGAAGAACACAAACACGAACAAATTCACTGTCGTCATCCCTGCGAGTAGCCAGTAAAACCTATCCAACCTGCTACTGTTCAAATCCTTCCCGATCCAACTCTTCCCCCCGCTCTTCTCCGTGGCATGATCCACGACAGTTATCAGCAAACTGCTCAAGAAATTCGCAGCCCCAATCACGCTCAAATAAAGTGCTATGCCTAGGCTTCTCATTGAATCAGGCACTTGGTCGTAGAAATACTCCTGCAGCCCCACAAGTGTGAATCCATCGCCGAAACCAATTATCAGAAACTGAGGGGCTAACCAGAACACGCTCATAGCAAGTGGACCTCTCAGCGGGTCTTTTTCTAAGGTTTGAAGCCTCTTTTTTTCCACCAGGGCTGCCACGATCATAGTGGCGATGGAGAATATCATTCCGAAGCCGATTCTCTGGAGGATGTTGATTCCTCGTTCGTTGCCTGTGAGTCTTCGCAGGATGGGTACGAGGATCTTGTCGTAGACGGTGATGGAGACTATCATGCCTATAGCTCCAAGGGTGAAGATCGAGGCTGGGGGTATCTCGAAGTCGTTGATTTTTCTGTTCATGGAAGCTCCTTGTTTGATGAAGAAAGTGGAGGTTTGGGCGATGCAGATTCCGAAGGGTAAAGTGAAAACCCAGATTGGGATCATGTTGATGATCAGCTTCATTTCTTCCACTTTGGTTACTGTCGCCAGCTTCCATGGACTCTGCTTCTCAGCTGATTCTCCTTCCTTCGGATCAACAATTGCTGCCTTGTCCAAAAACCTGTCGCACCCACGCATTCATCATTTAAAATTAACCCAATTAACCAAAAGGTAATTCGGATTAATTATTAATACTCGAGGAATTCGTTGAAATTAGATTTGTTTTGGGTCAAACTTGTTCCGGGGACATATTATACAGGCCTGCCATAACGGCTTTACTTTTGGGCCTAATGGGCTTAACTTTAAGTATATTTCCTGGGCCTACTGATTCCACTGTCTAGTAAAGTTAGCTTTTGTGGGTTCAACGACAAAAGTATGAAAATACTTACGAACCATGCTTGGGCTTCACTCATGGGTGTAACCTCTAGCTCTTCAAGGATCGAGATTAAGGTTTGTTTGAGGCGCATAATTTAATCACGTTGAACATAGTGAAAGCGAATATGAATGTTTAAGTACGAGGTCAAGTCTATATGAATGCACAAAATACTTTTGAAAGAAATATTATAATTAAATATGGCAATGCTCGAATTTGACCAATCAGATAACCATGTCAACAAGAGAATGTAGCTTAATGTGTTGCACGTACTTGAGTTTGTGAGTGTGACACAAGATCCTTGCACCGGTTCTACTAGATTTGGGGACTTCATACAACAGAGCAGGGTCGGAAGGATATGGAAGCTTTCTCTTGGAAATGGCAGCAACAAGAACCTGCAACAATGGAGTCAAGGGACTCCCGGTGGGCTTCCTATAGCGATAAAGAGGCCTTCCTGCTATGAAAACAAGCAAGGACAAGGCCATGACCCCAGTGAGGATAAGATCAGCAACGCCCCAATTCACATGGTCTTGTACATAAACAATGAAGGTCACTCCCAGAATGAGGCCACAGCAAAGGCCACAGCTCCACCAGTTGAAGAAGGACATCTTCTGCCTTCTCTCCGTCGAGTGGTCGTCGTCAAACTGGTCGGCTCCGAAGCTCTCCAACGAAGGCTTGTGTCCTCCCGTTCCTATGGAGATCAAATAGATGGCAAGGAAGAATGCCACCTCGTGTACCCTTCTCGGTTTGGTGCATGCAGCGATAGGCGTATCAGAATCACATGGCTTGAGGGCTGGCAAGAACCATGAGAGGGAAAGCAGAGCCAGACCCTACATGCAAGTAAGTTTTGTGATCAGAGAGGTTATGATGTAAGAAAAAGTGAAAGAGAGAGGGAGGGAGACAGAGAGGGAGAGTAAGTACGAGGAGATAGAAGATGCAAGAAGCGAAGACAGTGGAATAGCGACCCAAGTAGGCATCAGCAACGAAGCCTCCAAGAAGTGGCATCAGAGTGGTGACGCCAGACCAAAAGTTGACGTTCCTAGCCGCAGTCTTTAAGTCTTCATGGATCACCTTCGTCAGGTAAAGCACCAAGCTTGTTGCTATCCCGAAGTAGCTCAGCCTCTCGCTGAACTCTATTGCTGCATCCATGTCAACATATATATATATATATATATATATATCTTGTCACTCACTTGCCAACTCAGTCATTGATCATGTACGTTTCCATACTAATTAAGACTATATTTGGTTGGCTTGTATATACTAGCTAAATGCAATTCATATGTGTGATAACAAATATTTCTGAGTCTTGTAATAGAAGGCACCTTTTATTTTTCATACAATAATTGTTTTAGAAATATTGTCGACCCATAAATTTACTGGGCATATATATATTTTTATTATGTGATAGAGAAGCCCGAAAAAAAAAAAACTTTTCCATGGAATTGATCAATATAAATAGAATCAGAATTACACAATTAGAAGATTTTTCTAAATAAATATAGGTACGGCTGCTTTTTTTAATAAATAAAAAGTAGTATTCAGAACCGCCCTTTAATTTGAAATGTCTCATTGGCGGATCACTCGTGCTTCAAGAACATCACTTAAAAGTGTTTTGTGTTTAGTCCATTCAACTGGATTCCCCCAACATAATATTCAACCCTAAATGTCAGAAGTGAAAGGGAACGCACGCCACTATGAAATTCCAAAGAATCTTATGAGAGTACTTCCTAGTGCAACTTAACGCAGTGCTCATCATTATTTTTTTTAATTTTTTTAATTAAGACAATCTTATTCCAAACACGTACTGTCGGATATTAAATGATTATCTTTTTTTTAATTGAAAATTATATTTTAATTCATTACGCCATAAAATATTAGTCACTTTGCTTGACTCGATCAACCCTCATTTTAGTTTATCAATATTTTAATTTTGCCATAGAAAAAAAAAATCCTACTTTAAATTTAGAGGGCACTTTTAAGTCTAATTTCATTTTTCTTAAACTTCACTTTTTAATTAAGTCATTCAATTATAAATATAATCATACTTGACATTCATTCTATCTCTCCATCCAAAAATAAAGCCAACATGGATAGTCGCTATTCTCAAGGGACTTGTTTTATCTCCTATATATAAAACTTACTCCATCTATTAAAAAATATAAGACATTTTTAATTGAATCTAAACTTTCAATAAAGTAATATATACTTTTAAATTAATTCTATTTTTTTATATTTACTCATATTAAATATCCTATAATAAATATAAAATTATTATCAATAAAGGTATTTTTTAAAAAAATAATGATTATATTTTAAAAGACTAAAAATATTTTATATTTTTTAACATTTAATTTTTTTAAAAATATTTTATAAATATTTTTTAAGGGAGGGAGTATATGATATTGCCATGAAACAATGAATTGCGATACTTAATTTGTTTTATCCTTCAGAGTCGGTGATCTGGGGCAAAAGATATATGATTGATATCCACTGATGAGGGGGCAATAAAGCGGCTGACTAATGTAGACCTCACGTATCCAATCCTTAAGCCTAGCTAGCTAGTACACATATTTAATTCATATATAACAACTCATTACAAGGTAGGCATCTTGAAAAGGAAAACCACAGATCAACTTTATATTTCAAGGTTTGTGTGGTTGTGATCTCTTGTGACATATTTTATACTAAGGTTTCAATATAAAGTGGAACCGGAAGCCACCACTTTCTGTGGACATGGAACTCCTGAACAAGACGCTAGCTTGGAAATTCACAGCCACGTGTAGTTGCGATTGACTTTAGCTAATAACTTAACCTATACATGGCACCCTACAACAGCAGAAATTATATATATATGAAGATTAATTATTTTATGATCGCCACGGATCTTTCCATTGTTCATCATCTACTTTTATCAACCAAGTAATGAGCACACCCAAAATAGTGGCTTTCACAAGGGACTTTGACTTCCTAATTATACATACAATTTTCATAAAAAAGACAAAGGTTAATCTATTTGTGGTCTTGAAGAAACAATCATTTTAGGCGTGTTTTAGTTTTCTGCTTGTCACATGGATATTGGCTTGAATTATATATAAAGTTTGTTTTTTTTTAGTTAAATCGCTTCGAACCAATAAAATAATTTTTTGACCAACAAACAAATGAAATATTGACATATTCGATTCAAATAAAATACGGTGGGCCAAATATGATGGATTGATTAGTCTAAATTATCTTCTTTAGTATCAGGAGCATCATAAGCTTGAAAGTAGAATAAGAGAGAAAATAAGGTATGTTTGACAACATGTTTTGAAAATAATTTTTTATTCTCCAAAATAAAAGAATAAATTTTTTTGGTAATAACGTGTTTTCAAAAATTATTTTAAAAAATAAAAAAATAAAATATTATTTTACTGAATGGAAAGATGGAAACAACCTTCAAGTATTTTGATATTATTGTTTTGAAGTACAAGAGAGAATGAGAAAAAAAATTTATTTTTATTATTTTTTATTTTTAAAACATGTTTTACAAAATATCAGTTTCTAAAATAAAAAAATAAAAAAAAATTCAAATAATTCCTAATATTGTCAGATTCTTTATACTTGGTGGAGGGGTATACATAAGATGAAGAGAATAAAGTGAAAGTAAAAAACCATTGGAATCCCTGAAAGTTTACAAAACTCTGCGCGCCCAAAACAACGAGACGGAATTGTATTTTTTACTGAAATATATTCTCATTTTGGCTTTTGCGAGTGTCATGTCAATAACAAGATATCTTATGCGAACTACACAGTCCATTTAGCTACAGCGTCTTCCTAAAGCTGGGTCGTGTTATTAGTTATTATATTACCACTACTACTTCTTCTTCTTTTTGTTTTTTGGCTACAAACTCGTTGTGTACTACACCAATTCTGCTTTATACCAAGTAACAAGTCCTACTATTTATAGGATATATGGATGGCGACTTGGTGAGCCAATATACATTTACATGTATGTATGTATATTAGAATTAGAATACGCTTCTTCATTTTATCAAACAAAAGAAGAATATACCTCTTCAGATAGGCGACAACATATGCGGGCTTCACTTACAGACTAGAAAGAAACAGAAAAAAATCCAGCTATAATACAAAGTGAAAATTTCCGGAGAGACTTGTACTAAAGGATGTTGCAGAAACCTGGTTTGCTCTCTATAAATATATCGTTCGACTTGAAATGAGGAAAACACAGACCAAACAGTAAGGACTGAATCGAAAGTTTGTTCAAAGATTAGAAAAAGACTTGACATGAAAGAGATGATATATGGTGCATAAGAAATAAAATATCAAAAAGGTCGTGGAATTTGAATGATAGAGCAGAAACTTAACTACAGTACTACTTTTCTTGACAACCAAATGAAAGAAGCTTGCTAGCTAGCTAGCATATGGAGAAGTAACAAAGCGTAAGTTTGATAGGCATGCATGTTCTTACCAATAATGAAGAGTGACGCTTTCCAAGAACCAGTGGAAGCTCGAAGAGGAAGTCTTCCTTTATGATCCACTGAAGAATCATAAACCCATTTCATCTCATCAACTTCGGCTCCCCCACCTTCAACTTCTTCCATTATTATTGCTTTCTTCTTCTCCATCTTCCCTGAAGGTTGATAGCTGAAAAAGCTGAAAAAGTAGCCTAGCTTCTGCTAGCTAGCTCAAGCACTACTATCTGTGTGGCTTGGTTTTGTACACACAACCCTATCTGACGCCTCTTTATATAGGAAAGGTGATTTGCCTTTTTGATTTACAAATCATCAGTTTCCATATTGTTTATTATTATTACAAATAATAGAGTTAATTATCTGGGCAGACGATGTTTTCCGAACTTTACCTCTCTTGTTCTTTTTATATGACGAACTGCCTGGTTATTCCTAGTGAATAAGGATAAACGGGAAATTCCTGAGATTGCGAAGGACCAAAGGAAGGGGTCATTAATTATGTTGTTAACATCACTGTCATAAAGGAATAGCATCCATGACCTATCTTCTTCGTGATGCGTGGGCCCACATTTTGTTGATATTTCAACCAACTAAAACACAAAGCTGCCACTCAGTCTGCTATTTCTTTAATTATACATGTTTTTGTATATTTAGATATCTAAGAATTTCAACCAGTTAAGTGGACAAAAGCTATTTGAGTGAGGGATAAAATTCATGCCAATTACTCTTATTTTCTGCAACCTACTATTCAACTTCTTTCTGAATTATTCTTCACCGTTATTTACTGACTTCTGTAAGTTAATTAGATGAACAAAAAGTTCAGCGAGGGATGAAGTTATAATGACAATTAATTACTTGTGCTTTTTACTCCTCTTATAATGGCACAATTGACTAGATTCAGCTTCTTTCTTGTATTTATTCATCATTAACTTCGCGAACAATAAAATGGTTGTTGTGATGAGTGAAAAAGGACTTCCCACCTCTAAAGCAAAGTTGAGAATTTAAACTGTAATTTGTAGATGAGAAAAATCACGCTCGAGTTACCCTTCTTTAGACATAATAAAAATATTCGAATCTGAACTAATTAGTAGTAGCGGATACATACTAGAAAATTGTAAAAACAAACTTTTACATCCTTAATTTGTGCATGTGAAGGAAACTACTAAAGAAAATTAATTTTTTTTATAAATACGAAGCAATACAAATTCTTCACTTATTATCAACTGTTTACGGAAAAATTAAGTGATGAATATATTCAAGAAAGAATAACAATAAAGTCCCAAAACTTGGAATTTCTGAAAACTAAGTTCCTAACAAAATTTTATGAAAAATAAGTAACAAATATTTATTGATTTAAACAGTTACAAATAAGAATCCTAACTGTAAACTGTGATTTATATTTAAAATTTACATGTCCTATTTATAGTTAAAACTTTTAAATTTATGACTATTTAAATTAATATTTATAATTGACTTTTCAAAAAATTTTGTCGAGGATGTAGCTATTACATATTCATTGTTTTGAGACTTTAATATCATTCTCTCCAAATTCAAAGGATGTACAACTTTTTTAATTGAAGGTTTATATAAAATAGGACATAGTTACGTGCTGTAAGCCTATAATCTTTTTGTTCGAAATTAAACTAAATCTTTAATTACTTGATGTAATTATTCAGTTGAATTATATATGGATCAACATATATCGTCACACTCAACAGTAACGGTCACGACGTTAATGATCAAATACAGTATATCTTACCAAGTATATAAATATGCACGGACGTTATTAAAAAGGAGAAGAAGAAGGCATATTTACATTTGAAGTGCCTCGTAACATTAATGGGATAATGATGTATGACTGGGTGCACAGTAGCTTCCCAACTTGAAAGAAACGAGTGATTGTAAAGAGAGCGACGCATTCCCATGCTACCAAACGCAAATTAAGTGTGAAACAACGTGTTGCTTCCTAGCATACGTTTCTAGAAAATTATTCTCCTGCACAAATTTGTTTATTGCCGTCAATTTATTCCCGAAATTCAGAACCACATATAGCAGAGACATTATTGCCTTTAAGAATTGGAACGATGGAGCTTACCCAAAATCATCCTTTTATCAGCGTAATCTCAAAAAAAAAAAAATCAAAAATCTTCTTAAAAAAGCTTGCTCACTTTGAAAACCATGTTAATTTTGACCTTAGAATTTTACATGACCCACTTTTGAGGTGTTTGGGGAATTTACTCCCTCATGTTACTTAATTTCTTTTTTTTTTTGGTTAATGAGTAACTAGGACCTTGAATTATTGCTTAAAAATCTCTTTGAATCTTAAACTCTTAAAATATATAAAATAAATCTTAACCATTAACTTTTTAACACCGTTACTATCCACGTAGGTACTGTTTAAAGTTTATTTTCTTATAAATTTAATCCTAACTGTTAAAGAACTCGCGTGGACAATAACGATGTAAAAAAAGTTAACAGTCAATGTTTATTTTATTATAAATTTAAAAGCTTAGAGTTTATTTTGTATATTTTAAGAATTTAGGGTCCAGGTTAATTTTTATATAAGAATTCAAGGTCCTATTTCTAAAGAAAGAAAACAACGACCAACAAGCTAGGGAAATGAGAGATCATCAGAATGATGGGATATGTTTTGTAAGCGTTCATCTTTCCTTTATCTCTTTTTTCACCCACAACACACCTTCCTAATTCTATTAATATAAGCAACATATATTAGATTAGGACTTAGACTTCTTGCAATACCCTCATAAGCTTCCATATATAGGAATTTCTTTGCTAAATATATATTTAAAAATCCACAAAAATCAGACGACATATATTACCTTCCAAAAAAGAAAGAGAAGGAATGAAATCTTGATGGACCCAATTTTGCTGCCCACATAACTTAAAGTGAGAACTAGATTGCACAAAATGGTCTTCCCCATGATAAGTCTCTAAAATTCAAACATAGTCTACTTGTACTTTATAAGTCAACTGATTGCATGATGAGTAAGTTTTGATTCTTCTGTGTTTTGATTTTCCCAGTAAACAAAGCATTCCTCAACCATTTTTTTCCCGATCGAGAAATGCAAGCGAAAAAAGAAATAACGGGCTCTGATTCGAATTCCTTATGCCCCCCCCCCCCCAAATGATTTTTTTAACCTTTCATTTTCTTAGGCTTTGCCTTTTTGGTATCTAAAAATTTTTTCTTCAAGAACTTCTGATACTTTTAAATCAATAATAATGTATGAATATCGATCAGCTTTATAAAAAGAAGTCAATGAGTTTGATGTTGATATTGAAATTCTAAGAAGTTAACAGGTTAGAAAAAGTTGATTTTTTTTTTATAAAACTAATGGGTATCCATAAACTATTATTAATTTAAAAATATCAGGAGTTGGATTATTAAAAAAAAATCCGGAGTTGCTGAAGAAAAAGCTTTTAAATATTTTTGCACTTTAACAATACAATTTTTCTGTAGTATATAGATGGAGATGCCATACAATCATGTTCTGAGTTTTCAATTAATCAAAAGAAGGAATATTAAAATTAAAAATGATGACTCGTTTAAGCAATTGCGATTTATAGGGAGTCCCTCCGGAGCCCATGGATAGTGGAATATAGTATTATTTAATTGGACACCTAACTCCCACGAAATAGGGTGATTCAAGAGTGATTGCCAACCCATGGTAAGACAAAAATAATAAATTAATAAAAGTTAATTAGGGCATATGATCACGCCTATTCCAATATTCAAAACCCTTCATTCCTTTGTTTGTCCACGTGCATGAAAGAATTGTTGAATTGATTCAATTGAAATAATGATATATATCTTTTGATGATTCAGACGACTATTTGATTTTTTTTTTGGGGTGCCAGACAAAAGTATTTGAATTGACTGTAAATGAAATAGAAGATTAAAAAAAATTGATGGAAAATTTTGTTAAGAACTTAATTGTTATTAATTCTATCTTTTAAAACTTAACTGTTATCCTCTCCTAAATCTTGAATGACAAGTAAATCTTACCCAAATAGCTAAATGATAAAAGAATACCACAAAATAACATAATTACTTTGAAATCTCTTGGGACTTATTTGACATTTTTTTTTTGCAAAATTACATTTATGAGTCTACTCAATTCTAGTCATTTCCTCATCTAAAGTAGTTATTTTCCCACCTGAAGTGGTCACTAATAATCTACATGCCATTGCAATTGACTAGTTAAAAAAGTTATATAAAATTAGTTGTCATTTGCTATTTATTTTTAGTCATACTTTCTCTCATCTAAAGTAGTTATTGATGACCTAAAGACTCTTGCACTTGATTGATAAAAAAAAGTTACAGAAAATTAGTTGTCATTTGCTATTCATTTTTAGTCAATATCCTAATCAAAGTAATTATTTTTTTTTATCTGAAGTAGTCATTGACTTACAAACCTTTACACTTGACTGATTAAAAAAATTGTAAAAATTTAATTGTCATTTACAATTCAATTTTAGTCAATGGCCTAATAATCGAATTAGTCATTTTCCCATCTAAAGTTGTTACTAACCTATAATGGTCTATAAATCACTGACTACTTCAGAAATATATGGAAATGACTATTTTAAGTAGGAAAATGATTAAAATTGAGTTGCAAATGACAACTTTCTTTCTATTATTTTGAAAGGGATAAAAAATTTAATTTCTCAAAGAAAATTTATGTCAAATAAGTTTTTAAAGACTTCAAAGCAACCACCCTATTTGGTAGTACTTTTTTTATTATTTATCTATTTTAATGAGATTTATTTGCCATTGTCCTTTTATTCAAACTATAGTAATGAGATTTATTTGCCATTGTCCTTTTATTCAAACTATAGGGTAAGCCGTAAACATAAATGAGAAAAGTGTAAATTAATCACATGGTGCATTGGACGAGAGAGTGAAGGGACATAAATGCTTTCCATCGATGGCTCTTTCATATTGCTCTTAATCTTCTTACTCCAAATGAGCCCGTTAACAAGAATCCACCAAAGATTGTCCCCTAAAAATTCCAATTTGGCTGACCCTTACTTTTAAAAATTTGCTCAATATTTATATTACTTGATGAAACCTATTGCAAGTGCTTTGGCCACAATGACTTTTTGCTATATTCCACTCAAATCCCATACAAAATTAGTTGACCTCACCCTTTATTAATTATTTTCTTAGCTTGTTGCAGGTTCATTACTTGATTACCTATCAATTGCGTTTAACAAACGTTAATTGTCGTCCACATATTATTTATTAATTACTGTTGGATGCCACTAATTTAATAATTATTATCATCATCATATAAACCTTACCATTCGACCAAAAAAATATAATTATTAATTTTAGCTTTTATTAATTAGTTTGCATTGTATGATATAGTATAATATATAGAAAATTATTCCCAGTGCTCATAATCGATGCACCATACTAAACTACCATCAATTATGCATTATGAGTTGGAAAAAAAAAAATATATATATATATATATATTCTGCATTATATGCATGAATATTTTATTCCACACACACGTATATGTATTTATCTTGAAATAATTACACTCTAGGTCATCTTAAAGTTAGTGCAGTGTTAGAATATGTGCAAAAGCCATCAGCCGTCTAGGGAGGGGGTGTTCACTGTTTAGTTATGTGTGTGTATGCCAATTTCAATATGTAATATAAAAGAGATGATAAATGATGTTACTTCGTTTAAAAATATAAAATAATTTTAATTAAATTTTACTCTTTAATAAAATAATTATTTATTTTTTAATTAATTTTATTTTTTTATATAATAAATATAAAGTCGTTATCAATGATGGCACTTAAAAAAACAATGATTATATCTTAAAAAATTAAAAATATCTTATATTTTTTAACATACAACTCTCCAAAAAATATCTTATATTTTTTAACAGAACGAGCATTAATTATAAGCTACAAAAGGTGAAAATTATCATTTAGAATATAAAAATATGACTGTGTCTGATAATATTGTATATTAATCAGGTCATTAAAATTTCATATTCATATATATATAATCAATTCATTTAAAAATTAATTAATTTATTTATTAATAATAAAATTTTTAATCTTTTACATTTATTTCAATTTTTAATTTAATTTTTAAATTTTAATTTTTATCAACCACGTCAAAATTTCAAATCATATATAATTAGTCTTTTTGATTCTTTTCAGTTTGTCCCCAACCGAGGCTTCTAGACCAGTCAGTGCCTACAATTTTTGTGCCAAGTTAGACGTACAACTGCTAATAGTCAATCACTGAATCACCACGATTTAAACATCCTCACCGACGAGTCCCTGCCAATGGTCAGTCGGCAACAAAACATACATGGCTCCTCACAGGCTAAGTCCCCATTTATTGTTTTTCCCCTTCAACAACAATTTTTTTTTTATTTTTACAACAAATTTAACTTAGGTTTCAAGAAACACATAAGGAGAGAGAGAACAGAAAATCTAAACCATACTCCCTCCGGTCCTATTTATAAATTATTTCTACCAACCTCATCAATACCAATACAATAAAAGTATAAGGAATAAAAGTAAGTAAAATTTTAAACATGCCCCTATATAACAAATCTAAAAAGTAATGTCCTGTTACTTTTTCTCTCTCATGAAGGGTAATTTTGAAAATACCTCTTAAATATTACTTAAAAAGACGTACCATGACTTATAAATGGGACCAAATACACCTTCTAAAATGGGACTTATAAATGGGACCGGAGGGAGTACCTCTTATAATATGAGATATTTTTTTCATTAAAAAATATAAAATATTTTTTAAAAAAATTAATTATTAACAAATAGAAAGTATTTTTAGTTTTTTGAGGTGCAATCATTATTTTTTTTTAAAGTGTTCCTATTAATAATGACTTTATATTTATTGTAGGATGTTTAATAAGGATAAATATAAAAAGAGAGGGTTAGTTTGAAAGTAAGTAATTATTTTATTGAGGGATGATATTTAATTAAAAATGTCTTACATTTTTAAACGAATAAAATATAAGTTATACATTTTTACCAATTTGATTAACCTTCAATCATAGTTAATCACCATGTCAATTTTAGTAATTAATATCTTGTTGTTTGCTAGTTGTCTTGATGACAATGTCACCTACCTTATTTAAAAGAGGTCTTTAGGTTCAACTCTAATGGCATGAACATGTTTATATACGTGCATGGCTGTGGGTGTGCATGTTTCTCGAAAGGTTAAGTTAGGGGTAGAATAAAAAAAAAAAAAAACTGGTTTGACAATTTTATTTAGACAGAATGATAAGGAAAAACTTCACAAAAAAATTAATGCCAAATCGAATTTATTTATCTTATCTGTTGTGTCATTTATTTAACTGAGGAATTTGGCTATGGTTAAAAATAAATAGCAACCAAAATTAAAATAATTGGATAACGTGGTATTTTCACATGACTGCAGGATCTTGGTCCACCCACTAGGCTATGAACATGACTCATGAGTGATATGTCTATCTATCTAAAATTAAAATAATCGCTAGTTTGCCACAATCTAAACAACAATTAAGAAGAAGAAATTAATTAAACTTGAAAAAACAGAACTATATCTATCAATCTATATATGCATGTACGTATATATGTATATGTCTATCTATATAATTCACGACTCTTCTGCAAGAAAATATTTATGGCAACAATTGGAAAGCTTTAATTTGAGCGATTTCATAGGGTTTGATAAGAAGGAAGGTCTTGTGTGCATTACGGAATCACTTGAGAGAAGTTGACATCAAAAAATCTATTTCATTTTTTTTATATATTTTCTTTCATTTTTCTAAAAAAAAAAAGATAGTTTCTTTCATTGTATTATTTTTTCATAAAACATATAATCTTCACACTCTTTTTTTTAAAAAAGTAAATGTCATGAAATGGATACGTAAAAAGAATCGGGCAAATTACCCCCAGTAAATTGGCAAAAATTTCGTTTGCCTTCATGTTAAAATTGCACTCATTCCCCACAAAAAAATAAATTTCCTCATACTCTCTTTAAAATTATTAAACACATATTTAAAAATACTGTTCACTCCTTTATTTATCATAAGAATAAATTTATGATGCGAGTAAAATTAACAAATTGTTAAACTTCTCATATAGTTTATCGATATATTTATTTAATTAATATTTAGAATTATATTTTTTTAAATATTAATATTTATATTTGGAATGAATATTGTCCCACTAACAAATTTTTCTGGGTTAGTCATTGCATGAAATTTACGGACTTCTTATTTCAAAGAATCTATTCACCTTTCCTCTCAATTAATCCATGGCAAAACGTGATAAGAAATCTTTCATTTTCTTTTTATGGATATTCTGGTCATTTGAATGTATTTATCCCCACACCTTTCTCATTTCTATCATAATAAATACATCACCTGCGGTACTTATTTTCGTTTCACTCAAAATCTTTTCTCCAATCTATGTATGGACAGAACCAAAAGGTATTCATGTATGAAACATCAGGTTATGTTATGTTACACACACACACACACACACACACACACACACAGCATTTTCAACGAGGGGAAAAAAAGAAAAATCTGATCATATATTCGAAATTCAAAGAGGCAATGGCATAAAATGAAGAACACAAAAATCAAGTAAATATTCTATGCCGTCAAATCGGAAGCAGATCCTCTCATAATCCTCTTTCTCCTTTTTTTCTCTTCATCTCATCTCCACCTTTGAATAATAAAATCAGTGGTTCATATTTCATTATTCTTTTATCAAAAAATTTAATTTTTTATAAAATAATTATCATATAAAAAAGAAATAAATTTAAACTGTTTAAATTTAACCTGCCTAGTTTACAGTTACATATTGTTACTGAATTCTTTTATAAATTAAATTTATTTATTAATTTATTTTATTGCAATTATATATTGAGCAGGTTAAATTTAACCATGTCAAATGATTTGTTTATTTTACTAAGGTCATTTGGTTAAATTAATTGATGAAATTAAATCAACTTCTCTTGTGATCTCAAATCGAGTCTTGAAATATGCAATTTCTCAAAATACATGAGAGGCTATCGTTGATGATACAGTACTATCCAGCAGGGGTTTACATTAATTTGACATTCCTTATCTCATTTAAAATGGAAATGAGATGAGGAGAGTAAAAAGAAAAGAAAAGAAAATGAAATAGAGAGCTGCGGAGGGCCACTGAAGGTATGCTGCGCAGACGATCCAGACCCCGTAAAATCATGTAAATTAAGATGTGCCTTGCACTATAATAAAAGAATCTAGATGAAGGGGCAAAGTCAGAAATTTTTATTAGGAGAGGTTGGGATGACAAAATATATATAATAATAGAACGAAAATTAAATCTATATATATTACTGACATATTTTCTCTAAACCATAATATATGACATTTTTTAAAAATCTTGCTTGGTCTAAAATATAAAGTGTTGGATATTTTATAATTATTTTTTTAACTATACTTTACTTCATTTGTTACTCTTTTTGGAGAAAAAAAATGATGTATTAAATTTAATTATTATTATTAAAGTACTTAATTATATAAGGTATTTAATGATAATATAACTGAAAAGATGTAAAAAAATTTAAGAAATTAAGGTTCCAAAACTAATATTTTTTAAGAATTGTAAATTAATTACAAATGCTCTATATTTTGGTCCGGAGGGAGTAACATAAATATTTTAATATATATATTTATATTTAATTTTACAAACATATAAAAAATAAATATATACCTCCAATTTTTAAGTTTTGGTCATTGATTTTTCATTATATAAAAATTATTAATTATCATGTCTGCCACAAACCTTTTAGCAATCTTCTTTTCAATATAAACGATCATTAAATTAATGAAAATTTCATCTTTCCAATATTAAATGATTTAAACGCGTCATTAAAATTTAAATTTTTGTTCAATCTAGAAAAAAAAATAACCAATGTAAAACTTTGTTGAATCTATCATGAACATGGACAATAGACGTTATAATGTTTAATCTAAAAAAATCTATTACTTACTAAAATTACTATTTAATTCTTTTAATTGATAACTATAGTAAATAAATATATAAACATGGTAATGGAACTCTACTAATACAAAATCTTTATATTGATGAAATCGAATTATATCAAAGTAAAAATTATTTATATCATAAATTTCAATAGTCTGACTGTTAAAAAAATTAAATTCATTTTTTTGGTAAGAATATTTTAATCATAACCTCTTAACTTGTGATTTTATGATAGATATCATCAAGCACATAATATATTGGGATTTTTGTTGCAATACTAGACAAAGTTTTTTATTAATAATTCTCATTATTTTTTATCAACTATAAAATAAAAGCAAAATTAAATGATATTAATATTTTAAGAGATATAGCATTATCTTGTTAAAAATAAATAAATCTTATGATAACTATAACTATATCTTTAGACTACTAAAACACTTGTACTATATATATGTTAAAGATTACATATAAAATTGAAATTAAAATTTCATCTAGTATCTTAAAATTTTTATAGTGTGCTAATTTAGAAAGGTTAAAAATATATAACTTTTATATTTTATTAAAAAAAAATCAAAAAGTTAGGAAGACTATGACTTCCGCTAGTCACCCTATCTCCACCCATGCTAGATGGTTTTACTTGTTGACCTGTTGATCTTATGCACGCTATTGATTAGTAGTTTGAATTACCACCAAGTAGTGATTCAATTAATGGGGCAGCTTAAAACCAAGACACAATGGCATTATATATCTGCAATGATTACTTCTAAATCACAAATACTGACCAATAATTAATCACTTTGGGCATTCAACCCGGGTGGGTACAATGAGATCCTCCTTTAATTTTATATCTCATTTATTATATTTCCGCTCATACTAATCGTGCTTAAATTATGAAGCGAAACTTCAATTTGGAGCATGATTGAAAAGATTTGTCCACCAAATTACGTCTCGTTTTTGCATAAATATTTAAAACGTGACCAAATTAATAAATGTTGATGTTGTGTTCCCTTTCCAAATTCAATCTCATCCCAACTATTATTATGACCACACATTAAAATGGAGCTTTTTATAAAGAAATTTCCTTTATTTGGCCGCCAAAAAAAGAGTAAATCCATTATTTTGGTCCTTATAATTAGTACGTGCCACTAACTTTACCATTGATGAATTTGCTCTTGTGTGAGTGGGTTCACATACCTCAAGTTGGAGTCTGCTTCGACACTTTTTTTTTTTTTGAATATCAAGGAAAGCTAACATTCAACAGAATGAGGACATACACAGAGATATAAAGGCAGGCGCCAAAAAAAAAACAAAATAAAAGAAGCCAACCACCCAACAAAAAACTAACTAAAAGGATGGGGCATCGAAAAAGCATACATCAAAAGTAAAATTATGAGCTAACTTAGCCATGAAGTCGGCCATCCTATTGTCCTCTCTGAACAAAAAATTAAAATTGATGGGCTAATGTCTATGTAAAAGCAGTCTAGTTGCATAAATGGTATCAAAGAAAGACATTTTTTGACACATTCAATATGGCTCATATCAACACTAAATTTTCAATTATAATTAGCGCTACTTATATAATTAATATATATTCCTTTCGTTAAAAAATATAAAATATTTTTTTAAAAAAATTAAATGTTTAAAAATGTAAGACATTTTTAGCTTTTTGATATGTAATCATTATCTTTTTTTTCAAAAGTACCTCTATTGATAATAAATTTATATTTACTATAATGTGTTTACTAGGAATAAATATAGAAAGATAGGATTAGTTTAAAAGTAGATAATTACTTTATTAGAAGGAGAAATTCAATTAAAAATGTTTTATATTTTTTAACGGAGGGAATATGTTACACCATATCAATTATGTGATTCGAATATGAGTTTCATTTTTGAATTCAGTTGCTCCTAATGAGAACCAATATTTGGTTTCATAAATATATTTAAATAACTGAATAATTTATTATTAAAAATAAATTTCAATGTCATATAAAGGTAAATTTCAGCTTTTTCAAAAAATTGAAATAATAGGCAGTAAGTGATTTTAGTTTAATATAAATATGAGGGGAAACTAACTTTAAAAAAAATTACTAACTTTTAGATAGTGTTTGGTTGAAGGGGAGAAAAGAGAAAATTTTTAAAAAAATTTCCTCCCCTCCCCTTGTTTGGATGGGACAAGGGGAGGGGAGGGGAGGAGAAATTTTTCTCTCCAAAACTTCTTCTCCAAATTGGGGAGATCACCCTCTTCTCTCTCCCTCCCCTTACCTTTCGTCTTCTTCAACCAAACAAATTTTAATTATCAGCTGTGAGGTAAGATTTTCTTGTCTCATGCTCTCTCAAAGATTCTAGCTAATGTACCAGCACAATTATTAATTTGTTTATTTTATTTTTTTTGTTCAAAGAAATAACATATATATAAAGAAACCTTAAAAAAGTGTAAAAGTAGTATGAATTTTAAAAATTATTTTCTTAAATATATTATTAATATGATCAAAGCAAATGTATTTTTGTAAAATTTAATTTCGGTAAATGATTTTCTTTTTTTATTGTGCATACGTTCTTTTATTAGAAGTATTGGGTATATTAAATAGCCTTCCATGTTATGATTAGATAACTAATCATAAAATAAATGTGGTGAGTCCTTTTAAAACAACTTGAGCTATTTATTATATAGTCAGTTTTAGTTTGTGATTAATGCAAAAAATTAAGCAACTATATTTGTGATTAATGCAAAAAATTAAGCAACTATATTCAAGACATAGTTGACACTAAAGGTGGGCCATCAACTTGTGAGGAATTGACCCTTTTTACTAGACCCAAATTGTTGGTTTTGTTAAATGATTTTCTAATCAATTTTTATCATGCATGCATGCTTGCTAGCTTAGATTATTTCATTATTTATGAAATTGAGTATTTGAATTGATAAAAGTCATTGATAAAATTGTTACATTGAGTGATTGAGAATTTCATCACTTAAGCAAATGGTTGGGGCAAGTTCAAGCCACAACTCTTATGTATATAGTAATTTAGTTAAAAAAAATTTATTCATTATTCTCCATACCTTAGGGGAGATATCAGCAATGGATACCTTAGGCAACTAAAAAAATATCTTAGGGGAGATATTTTTTTATTGTCAATGGAGTCTATTCCCTATATTTATATTTAATTTTTATACATGTGTAAGAGCTGTGAGTGAGAATAGTAAAGTCATGTGAAGATGAAAGCAAGCAAATAGTTTGGATATGCATACCTACAAGCTAAGTGAGCTTTTTTTTTTTTTTTTTCCCTTTCTTGCTTTCATTTTATTCATAGATCAGCGATGGAGTGAGCTCTAGCTTTTTTGTGAAAAAGCAGTTTCTTAATTTAGGGATATATTATCACTTTGTTATATGCGTACTGATTCACATACAACACCTTGAATCATCATCTGGACAGTATCACTCAATATCCAATGACTTGTTCATTACAAAATGTAATTAATTTGAAGAAATTATAATTGTTCCAAGAATTTGACGTTTGTTTTAACTATAAAAATAGTTATAATTTTTTAAAATTTTAAAATATAATACCAATCAATATAAGATTTATTCACATGTTATAAACAATGTGGGTCAAAAGGTAATTTTGTCAATTATTGAACCCTCTGAAGGAAATTAGTGGGCGAAAAAAAAATAAAACACTTTAAAGGAAATGACACTCGCACGCACAGAGATGATGGTAAAGCCCAAATATTCGAACATGATTATCCGCTGACTTGAGAAAACAATTCAAAGTGGCACAGCCCACTTGAACGGATACACTGAAACAGATGTGTTTGTTTCTGATTTATATTGGACGATCCCATTCACTGTTATATGTGATAATATATTCTACTTGACATGCGCCATTTTCCCACTCTATCCCAACCCTACTAATTTGCCATCAAGTCAAAACCCAAAAGTTCGTCTTATCCCAAAAGCTTATAATTTGCCCTTAATCAAGCTTAATTATCTTTGATGTAATTTTCTTTATGAAGTAGGCAGAATCTGGAGGACATATCTAACGACGGTGACTGAACCATTTTATTATTATCAGAAAACAAAAATGAAAAGAAAAACCCCACAAAGTGCACTTCAGTGTTAATTTAATTTCTTGAACAACAACCAATTCTGAGGCCATAGCTGGATGGATATGGATCAGTCATAATGCTGTTGGGAGAAAACTCAGGCCAAGTCAGTGTCTTAAAAGTGACGCCCTCAAAACTGCCCCTCACCATATGGAATGATGTAAATGGCTATTTCATTATAAAAATCTTGAGTGTGTTAGGTAACGATTCAAGGAATATAATATATGAGATTATAACAATATAATTCTGCAGATAAATCCATGAATCCTCAACTTTTGTTAGACAATACCCTCCTTTCAATTCTATTTATAAATCATTTTGATCAATTTTATCAATATCAATATAATAAAAATATAAAAAACAAAAATTATAAAATTATAAACATAATCCTTAAAAAATAAATAAATTATATAATATTATTTTTTACTTTTTTCTTATCTTTTAAGAATAATTTAAAAATTTTATTTAAAATAAAATATAACTATCAATTCAATAATTTATAAAATAAATTACTTTATCTTTTTAAAAAGTAATTAATAAAATAGATAAGAGGAAATATTATCTATGCATGCTCTCCAGAACCTCTAGAAAATACGGTTGGAAAAGCATAGCTAGCTAGATCTTTAGAGTCTTTAAAACAGCGACTTGAGAAATTGTCCCTCTGCAAGATCCTTGATGCTTTTTCACCGAGAAACACACATAAGTTGGGCCCATTTTCACCATAGGAATACAAACTACATAAAATCTTACCAAGAGAAACAACACTGGCATTTTTTATGTTATTGCACCAAGCGCATAACAAGTTGAGAGGCATGTGCCACTTATTTGCATTGGCACATATTTCAAATTAAATAGTCTAGCTAGCTAGAAGTTGCTATACAACGCTATATAAATTAAGGTAAATGTGTATTTTTATTTTTAAAGTTTTTGTTGTATATAAATTAAGGTAAATGTGTATTTTTATTTTTAAAGTTTTTATTGAAAGACACCCAGCATAAAAAATTATTTGTTATTTTAACATTGACAGTTAAAAAATTTAATGGCAAAAAACAAAATATTTCGTTTTAATCATTTAAAAAATTATTCCAATTTAAAGTGTTGGACGTTTTTTGGAGAATAGTTTGAAAGAAATATATATATTTACCTTATAAAGTATTGGTTATCAGAAATTTGAATCGGGGTAGCTGGCCTGTGATGCACGTGGGAATGGCTCTATACTCAGAGCTTAAACCCTAGTCTATAATGAATGAGCTGGTTGCATAAATTACATCTTACGTATATTAAGCAGTCGCCAACTTCAATCAGGAGCCGTAGCCGATGTTCCGACAGAAAATGACACAAACATCGATAAAATCGAACCCCGGTCGAGTTGGGCTTCTGGTTCCGACTTCCGAGGATTAGAAATCACTGCCATGTTTAATTGCACTTTACTTGTCCATGTTCCGCTTTCATGCTTTCTAATGATTAAGCGTGTATTTGAGTTAAAAAAATTAACAATTAAAATTAAAATTCAATTGAAATTAGTAAATTGTGGTTGAAAAAATAGTCAGTGAATGTAACATATTTTATATTTAAATTTTTTTTAAAATAATTAGTTAAATAAATTAAAATTTATTTAAATAATTTAATTTAAAAGTCAGTTGAAATGTTTAATGAAAATTATTTTTTTATATATTTTTTAACTAATTAATAACTAAAAAAATTAAACTCAAAATTACAACTAATAACTAAAAAATTTTAAATATTCAAGATAAAAGAGAAGAGAGAAAAAATATAAGTTAATGGATCAATGCAAAAATCAATGTGAATGCAAAAACTAGAAATCCTAACCTTGGCGAAAAAGCTTGTTCAAACCCTAATTAAAGTTGAAATTCTTTTATAATCTAAATAAGTTTTTTAAAGCTTTTCTCATCCTAACCTCAGTTGATCCATCCTAACTCAAGTTACAAAGTAATTCAAACATGCTCTAAATAAAACTCAGGTTCCACTAAACATATGTTAATTCCATACCTATATATGATATAAAATAAGGGAAAATTATATTGAAATCTCATAAAAAATTAATTATCATAATATTCATTAACAATTGATATAACTTGTCAATGGTCTCATTTCAGTTATTAATAAACCAGGTGGTAATTGTAGAATTTACATGTAATTTTTCCATAAAATAAAATAATGCATCATTTTGTGTGTGATAAATGTCATCATTTGTGTTTCAACTCAAGCATTCATACAATATAATATAGCGCCTAGGGCAGTGACGATCCCAAAAACATAAATTAATGGGGGCATAATTTATACTTAAAATAAAAATTTATATTTTTCATAAAAATTAATTTTAAATATATATAATTATATTTATTATATAAGTCAATGAAATTAAACATTAAAAACAAAACATAAATATAACATTATAACAACATAAAAGGCTCTCTTCATATAAGCAAATTATATATACATCTATATTAGAATCATGCTTTTTTTAATTTTCATTAAAAAAATATATACTCCCACATTTCAAAAACATAAGATATTTTTAAGCTAATTTTACATCAATAAAATAGTTAGTTATCTTCAAAATAATATCATCTTTTTATATTTACCTCTATTTAATATAATATTTTACTTTAAAATAAATATAAAGTGATTTATTCATTAGAAGCATTATTGACAAAAATACATTAATTATATTTTTTAATAAAGAGAATATACTTTTTTATAGTAGAGAATTTTACACACAAAAACCACTTCATTTCCTTATTATCATTTTGCCTCCAAAGAGATTGCATGTTTGAGAATTTTTGTAAATTTTTTTCTCTAGACTATTACTTTTCCATTTTAAAACTATTGCCATTTAAAGATCTCTCTCTCTCTCTATACATACATGCGTGCGTGCATGCATACATATACATACATACATACATACATACATACATACATACATTCATATATATATATATTAGTTTAAGATAATGAATTTTTGACTAAATTATACTTTTAGTCCTCTAACTTTATATAAGGTTTTGATTTAATTTTTTAATTTTATAAAGTATCTTTTTTGTCTTTTAATCCTAATATCATTATTTTCAAATGATTATTTTTTGTGTCAATCATTGTTATCTTGAAAAAATTAAACTTAATATACCAGCATTTAAGAATGTTTTATCAATATTTAAAAGTTTAATGTAAAAATTTGTTGGGATAAACTAACAATGTTATAATTAAAGGAATAAAAAGATATTATATAAAATTAAATGACTAAATATATACTTTAATCTAAATGGGATAAGTAAAATTTTAAAAGGGAATAAATGAATTTTTTTTAAGTGAGATGGCAGTTGAAATTTTTGTGAGGGGGCAATACAAATATTACTTAGGGTCACTTTAAGTAGTTTTTTCTTGGGCTAAGGCAAACGTGAGTTTGTCCCTGATTTAGAGTCATTTTAACTTTTTAACCTTAGTTGAAGGATCAATGGAAACCATGAACTCAAATAAGGGTCTATTTTGCCCCTCAACATTAATATAATACAGTTGACTTAGCTGGATATTACATTTTAACCTAAAACATTAAAAGTGATAGGTTTATAGGTTCTTCTACTGTGGTATGTTCCTACCTTTTCCCACCCCAACTCAGACTCAACATCCCAACTTGCTTTGCTTAATCTATTCCAGATTTATAACTGAACCCAGATGCATCATCACAACCCTGTTTAATATATTAGCATCGCTGGGATCTTGTTTCCTGCTTAGTTGTGCTTCTAGTATATAATTCTAATGCCTGCACGTGTATCTCCTTTAGTTTTTCTTGTTTCTCAAACAACTTCATTAAAAGCAGGTCGATCTCTTATTTCACAAACAACTACAATATTAAAAGCAAGTTGAAGTGACTTGAAACTCAATATAAAACCAAGAGTTATTAATATAAATCTACTGATCGGAAGTTTCCATCAAGCGTCCCTAATTGTAGGATCCCTCTTTACAATAACAATCCAGCCACAGTACCCTCATATAAATAGCCACTAAAATCCTTCATATCCTTTGCATATAGTTTCTTCTCAAAATTATATTAAAGCCAGAAAAGTATGGCTAAGTTGCTTCTCTTTACTTGGTTACTCTTGTCAGCAAATTTTCGAGTACTGTAGCGATGTCGGGCTATGAATCAAACGCACCTGCAGACGCGCCTATTATCAGGAAACTAAGTGTGGGCCCGAGCGAAGCACCCAACAATGATGAGAAGAAGCAGCATGCGGGAAACGAAGGAAGCACTAATATTCCATGGCACAAGAAGACTTCGATCGAGCCAACGAATGAGCAGGTTTTAGGTTCTGATGTGAGGCTGCATTTGTCAAGGCAACATCACCTGTCGTTTGATAGGTCAATCGCCGCCGGTGTAGTCATTCTTGGAGCCCTTGCAACTACTTTCTTGGTGGCAGTTTTCTGTTATATCAGAACTTCCTTGCAACTACTAGCCTGAAAGTCTTATTGTCTTCTTTTCTTTTAACTAGAGTTAAGAATATCCTCAACTTAAGTACTCTGATCTGATCTCGGACAAATTTTCTTTCATGGTTTTGTATGTGTTGTATGTACAGAGAGATTGTAAAAGGAAAGATTTAATCACTTATCACTAAACAAACACAAGTGTGCTCTGTACTTATCCCAATTAAGGATTAAATCTGCACGATAGAATGTGTTGGTATTATGATTCTTAGTCGTTGTAAGACTAGGGAGATGGTGATATGTCACGTATTGTGATTGATATTTTCAAAGCATACTGTGTCTAAAAATTATGAATTTGAGTCTAACTAGACGAAGAAATTTCTCAATATCAGTGCCAATCCAGGTAGAGAACAGCTAGAATCGAATTGGCACAGTCCTACAAAATTTTATGATTATTTATACTAAGCACAAGACTCACTTACCAGAAACCTCGACACTTCCAGAACCGCATGTCCTTGGAAATCTTCATTAAGGTTTGAGAGAATTGTGCTACTCTCATGGGTCCATACTTTGTCTTAATAAGAAATTTGAACCCGTAAATCTCGTCCTGAAGAGCAGAAAACGCAGAAAAGAGTACACTGAAAAGAATCTAGTAAGCCCTAAATTCAGATGGAATGACTCGTTAGCCAAAAGCAAAACTGGACATAACATATCATATCAACACCAAAGTGTGTGAGAAATCTTACTATGGGCCCTTTTGGGGCCCATTGATTAATTTGGCTCATGGCTATCGGTCCTGGATTCTCAGAAAAAGGATTATGGGCTCCACCTTGCAGTTTAAAGGAAAACGATCAAAATACCCCCTCCTAACCTTTCTTTGAATTAAGCTCTGGCCTTGTTTCTGTGCCCAAAAAATGTTAAAAAAAAAAATCACCTAACGATTATTCCAGATTTCCCTTTCACAATATTTAATATTTATATATTTTCTATGTTTAGAATATTTCCATTTGATCGATCTGGAAGTATGGAATGTTGATCAACTGGTCCAGATTTTTAAGATATATTTAAGATCTAAGGAAGAACAACCACGGTGGGCGTGCCGGAGTGGTTATCGGGCATGTCTAGAAATCATGTGGGCTCTGCCCGCGCAGGTTCGAATCCTGCCGCTCACGTTTTGCTGTTTTTGGAGGTTCGAATCAACACCAACGGTGCAAAGCACACAGTACAAAACAAAAGGGCCGCGTTTCTATTTTTGTTTTTTATTTTCAAAAATTATTTTATAATAGAGTTTTTAAAATACTTTTTAAAACAATATAAAAAATTCATTTAGTTATGTCAATTAAAACAATAGTTTTAGAATTAAAAAAAATTAATAGTGATGATTATAAGTAGTTAATGATGATGATTAATAATAAAAATTAATCAAGATAACTATAATTTTCTAATACTTAAATGTAGTGTATTTTAACAAAATGAAAATAAAATAAAAACAGCTTAAATGTTTCTATTTTTTTAAAAGTGAAAAATGAAAACAGTTTTAAAAACAACTAAATGAAAAACATTTATAAAAAAATTAATTTTTTTTGTTTTACAAAAGTAAAAACAATAAAAAAAGAAGACAAACAGATCCTTGAATTTAATGGGGTTTTTTTTTTGGCCTTTGACATTGTTGCTTTAGAACAGTAATTAAAGGAATGCGTGCGCGTATCATATATCTGAGCTTCTGACGCAGGACTTCAACTCTTCAATTTATGGTTAAACTTGGAGAGCTAATGGTTTAGCTTGAAGGTGGATAACGTAATGTTATTCGCATAGATAGACCAAAAAGAAGGTTCTTGTGAAGACGCACGATTAAATTCACTTTGGTTATAATCACCATCAATAGCTAAAAAGAGTTTAGAATCTGCGAACAAAACTTTGGAGTTTGATTCTGGGAAGTCGTAATCATTCATAAATTTTAGGACAAAGAAAATTGTTACACGAATTGAGTTGCTCATGATCATGCGGTTTGGTTTGATTCTATCCCAATCGTCCAAATCCTTGAAAATAGTAAGATAAAAGTAGTTAAAAATATTAAAAATATGCTGTTAATTAGAGCTGATAATTTTGATTAAATTCAAAAAAAAAATTAAAGTTGGGTTTAACTATATATTTTTTTAAAAAAGTATGATATTATAAGATTGATTTGAATAAACTGGCTCGAATCAAACGCGACCCAAATAAGCTGACCATTAAAATTTTTAACTTTATATATATAGAGTTGGTAAGTTCGGTCAAACCTAATTGACAAACCCAAACTCAATCAAAAAAAGTTAGAGACGATTTTAATTATATATATATATATATATTTTAAAAAGGTATGATATTTTAAATTTAATTTAAATAAATTTAATCTGAATTAAATTCAACCTAGATTACTGATTTTATTTAACCCTAGCAGGAACGGGAACGTAACCTCTGGAATAGGGGGTATTACTTTTCCAATTTTCCAATCTGGGAAAAGCAAAAAACGAACCAAGAGTCCAAGACTCGCATAAGGCAGTGAAAATTCTTTCACGTAACTCTCCCACGTGCTATTATATCACATACAACTTCTAAGTTCGGACAAAAGGAATCCAATTTTTGGCCAAAAACAAAAACAAAAGGAATCCATTTAAACCATGAATTCTTACCTAATATTTATGCAACGCCAAATATTTATAACTTTTAATAGCTAGCTACTTGAAGATATACCCTCTAGTCTAATTTACCTTTTTTATTTTGTGTGGGGGGAGACATAGTCTACCTTACTTGTCCCCTTAGAATTACGTAATAGAGATCTTAGTGTGTTCTGGCTATTAACTTCCAAGAAGACACTTGTATATTCAAAACTTGTGTTAGCTTTATATGTAATTACAACTTACAAGATTGCGGTGTCGCAATCAAATTTCAGAGAAATATAATGCCTTCTATATACGTACCTTGTGGGTCGTTGATTCTTCTATTTTTATGAGGGGCTTAAGATCATTAAATACATAAACTTGAGAAACAACTAAATGACATCTTTCCAATGAGAATTTTTCCATAATTTAATTATAATTTATCACTAGAACTTGTATACATTGTCTTTTTAATAAAAAAAACCATACTATCAAGAAAATAACAAATAATTAAATGTTTATTCCTACTTACGCGCGCGCGTGTATACGAAGGGAGTGAGGTTAGATGGGTTTTGAAGTAATGAGGCGTATCATGAGTTGGAAGGATAATCAAAATTAACTTGTTTTCTGGAAGTCATATGGAATCCTTTGACCAGTATTTGGGAATGTTGTGCTCTTATATTCTCTGTGAGTTTTTCATGAATTGCTACTTTACCAAACATTCGATTTCCATATTTAACTATCACAAAAACAACACTACCAAATATTAGTTTAGTTATTAATTATGCAGGTCATCTCTGTGCATTGCTTTTAACCATGGAGACAAAAACCTTATTGATGGACTTTACCTTCTTATATATCATCATAGACATTCTTTAGTTTCATGTTTGCGGTGATCATTCAAACTAGAAAAGCTGGCAATCATGTATTATAGATTGGGTGATTATTTTTAACCACGTGAGAGACAAATAATTGTATTGAATGACTCACTTGCCACGCTGTGCTATTGATGACAACAACGACACAAGAAGTTCTCATGTTTCACCGCCTTCGTGAAGATACTTCTTGAATTTTGATATGAATTGATTTTATTTTTTTCTTCCACATTTTTTTGTGGCCTTAGTTTAAAAGAAAAAAAAAACTGGCGCACATTCCTTTCGGAGATCCAATGGATGACATTTTGAGTACTATGAAACTAGACTTTATTAAAAGTAGGCGAGAGTCATGGATAAATGCAATTATTATACGTGTTTGTATTCCAATTGGTTTTTTCCAGTTTCTAATGCCTTGACGTGCTACGCTAGAATTTTGTGAACACCTTTTTCAGTTTCCGTGTTTTTTGTGTGTTTTAGTTTTAGAATTAGAAATACTGCTCCAATACTAAAAACAACTCTGTTATAATTAATATTCCCATCAGTTACTTTAAATTTAATTCAATGATAATTCTGATTGTCAGTTAATAACTATAATTAACTTGAACAATTAAGATGACTAAATTTTACCGCGCGCAATGATAATCGTAAGAATTAATTGCAGTCCCAGAATAAGAAGCAATAGCAGAGCTTGTTCTTAAACAAGTGAGAGCTTGATATTTTACTATATACGGCACGTCAGAAATAATTCGTGGCTTAATTATGATATTTGATTATTAAATTATTCTCCTATATCAATCACAATTTGTCTTCTTGATGGTTGAGTAGGAATTAGGAAATGATTTATTTTTTTCTTCTTTTTATGATATTATTTTTTCTTTTCCCAGCAGAATATTATGATGTTATTTCGTTAATAGTTTTTTAGTGTTTTGTAATTTTTACTAACACAAAATAGAATCTGGTAGGTGAAAAGGCTGTAAATTTAGAGGATTGCTTCAGATTTATAATACGAAAAAGAAATCCAAACAGAGATGAGAAAGATTACGAACTTTTTATATATTCTACTTTTATTAACCGCATCTATATTTATTTTATGGCGCGCGTGCACATGTATATGTATGTGTGTATCTTATGAATGTGATCTAAAATAATGAACACCACTTAGTTAAAACTGGGATTACCTTCAACTTTTTTGTTGATTTGGTTTCTTCACACACTAGTTTCAATTTATTTTTTTAATTGTTCACAGATGTAACCTATTCAAAACATAATCAAATACTAAATGTAAGCTCATCTTTCAGCGATAGTTCAAACCTTAACTTGATTTGCTCCAAAATTGTTCACACACTAGTTTTAATTTGAATAAATTAATTGATACATTGATGCAATTAAAAAAAAGATTTATTTAACTCTAAATTGGTATGAACGAGATGGAAAAAAATTATATAGTCAACTTTAATACGAGGCCAATAAATTTTAGAGGACAACTACAGGTGCGCTTACATGTATTGTATGAAAAAAAATATTCATCGTGTACAGATAATACATCTTTCTATAAATTTTATATTACACATTGATTATGAAATATATTTAGATTATTTGCAAAAAAATTGTGTATGATATGATTGGAAAGAAATATTATAAAGATTTTAAACGGGAAAAAGCTTATTAATTTCTTTATACTCCTGAAGTTAAAAGCTAGTTGACTCTGTAGCTGTACCCATCCCCCCTACATGGCATAAATATCACTATCCATATTTTATAATAAATAATAAATACTCCATCCAATTATAAATATAAATTCTACTTGAACAATTTGTTTTTTTCTTAAATATAGGACCTCAGTCTTTCTTATTTCTCTAATTTAATATTTTTCATAAATTATTTTTAATAGATCAAATGAAAGCTGAATCAATTTTTCCAGTTACTTCACTATAATACTGTATACTTGATTTGTTTTTTCCTTCTTAACCTTGGTTGCTTCATAATTCTCTGCGCCTACAAACACATACTAAGTGAATCAATTTTTCCAGTTACTTCACTGTAATACTGTATGATTAAGTTTCATATTTTTTTTATTTTAAAAAATAAAAAGTACTTAAATTTAGACTATTTAAATCATTTAAGGAGTGCTGATACACACTAAGGGTGCTCCCATAATGAGTGAAGTCATGAGTTCAAAATACATGGCAAGTCGTTCGCACACAATCCATATATATATATATATATATATATTCTCATTTTTTAAACATGGGAATTAAGATTTTAAAAATAAAATTGATTATTAAACTGAACTAGTTATTGATTCACGATTCATTGATTCAATTGTGATTGAATCAATTAATATTAAATTAATATATTTTTAATTTATATATCATAATTAAATAAAAAATATATGCAAATATTTATATTTTTCAAAAAAATTAATAAATGCTTGGTAAATTGATATATTGTTGATGAATACGTGATTGATACTCCATCCTTTTAAAAATATAAGGTATTTTTAATTAAATCTCACCTTTCAATAGAATAGTTACTTTTTTTAAACTAATCTTATATTTTCATATTTATACCTATTTAATAAGATATTTTACCCTAAAATAAATATAAAGTAATTTATTTAATAGGGGCACTTTTAAGAAAACATTAATAATTATACATTAAAAGATTAAAAATGTCTTATATTTTTTAACATTTATCCTTTAAAAAAATATCTTATATTTTTTAACGGAGTCAATATTAATTATTCTTAACTGTTCTTTATTTTAATTAATTTTTAAATTAATTTTTTTAATTTTTAATTAATTTAGACTGATTTTTAAGAAAACTCGTCCGATTTTTTCAGTCATTGACTGATTTTCTTGTGATCGATTTTGAGAGATCAATCAAATCAATTCGGAAATCAAATCCTAATTCAATCAATTGTACTGACCGATTTGGTTCTATTTTTAAAACACCGATGGAAATATGTCCTGGCAGGTTCTAGTAAATTTTCAGATCCAACTCACTTATTTTGAGTAAAAGGCATGGACAGTTGTTGAGTTGAGACCACTTGCAGTGCCTCGACAACTCCGCTCGCCGCATTCTTGTGTGGTGGTCCCCCCATTGCCCTCTCCCGATCACTAGTAATACTGTAATAGTAATATAATCCTTGCTTATCCACTCTCTTTAATTATCACGTCACTGATTGACAATTAGTTTACAAACTTTATAATAAAACGATGCCGACCACACAAACAAATCACAATACATTGTTTAACATGGAATTATATTGAAAAATGATAAAAATGTATATTTTATATTTTAAACCAGATAGATATAGAAGTGATCATATTGGTCCTTATCTTACCATAATTGAATAAATATCTGAACCGGGATGTCGAATAGCACTTATCGTCATAGTTCCTTTCAGATCATTCTGTGGCCAATCACTAATAAACCCAATTAGCGTTCTTATCTTCGGCCAAAAAAAATTTAGCGTTCTTATCCAAAATACAATGACGGTCTTGCCCTGTCATTCGCATTAAAATCCTTGTTCTTTGATAATTGAGTTACTTTTAATTTTCAGAAAGTTAAGTATTATTTTTCTGCATCTCTACTATTCAAAGACAATAGCCTAAACACATACTCCGCCTAGTCCTCTTTGTAAGAGACCATTTGAGAAGCACATTGTCCTCCTTTCACATGAGTCTGTTTGGAGTTCTGGGAAATATATGTTCTATTAAAAAGTTAGAAATAATAAAAGAACATTTTTCTCACCAAAAAAGAGAAAAGAAAGGCATTTAACTGAGAGTATAATTGAAATATAATGGTAAAAAATTTTAGGACATCAACCGCTTTCATGGTATTCATGAATATCCAAACAAAACTCTTTTTTTCTTAAAAAAAAAAAAGGACGGAAGAACACCTTTCTGAGATCAAAGAAATTAGTTAAATGTTATAGATTTTTACAACATTCTAAAATTCAATCGAACTAAGAAAATTATTTAACCTAAGAGTGGAAGAGATAATTGCATTTTTGAAGATGCATTATTAATGTTTCATTAATTTTTATAAGGGTTTTTTTAATTAAAAACCAACTAATAGAATTTTTAAGCAGGGCCAAATGAAGTAGTACATCATAATGAAATTAGTTGACCAATCTCAACGCATATAAATCAATTAAATCACCTGTGATCGATTATATATGTGGGTCAATACACACACACACACACAAATCAAGAGCAAAGATTTTGGTCTTATTAGTTCAGTTGAAGTTATCTCAACATTGTATTATTTTGTTGATAGGGTGAGCAAATGGAGTGAGACTCCTATTTTGGCCGTTGCATTTGTAAAGGAGCTTGTAATTATAGTTCTTTTCCTGATTTATAACGAAAAGAAAAGAAGGATGGGTCCTACAAGACGAAAAGATAAGGTCAATGACGCCAATAAGATGAGATCCTCTGACTACTTTTTTTTTTCACCACTGTTGAAAGACACCACTGCCTGGACCCTGCGTGACCATAAGAAGAATCCAAAAAGGGCAACTCCAAATTTAGATTCAAACCGAAACACCCACCACCCACTTTCTTCTCGCCCTTCCCCTTCTCCATTATTACTTTTGCTTCTATTATTATTTTCAAGAAAATTATAATCAACTTATAAATTAAATTATCAACTATTTTCTTGGTCTATTTATAAGTTAAATTTTTACATTTACACACTAAATTTCAACTTCTAATTAAATTATTATTTTTTATTCAAGACTTACACTAATCCTTCCTTATTTCTAACTTAAAACTTATTTAACACTTCTCTTTAATACTTCACATGAACATATATGATTTTTATTTTTAGGTTTTGGTAAACCTTATTAATTAAATGTCATGTACACCTCCAATTTCATTATTCATTCACTCTTTTACTATAAAATTATAGCATTAAATGACTTATTTATTATTTATATGCAACTATTTTTTATTATTTATAAGTATTTTTTTTATTGAAGATAACTTTATTTAAAACAAAGTCGGATGTTAAATGTGAATATATATTTTGATAAGAATTTAAATTTTAACTTGTGATGCTGTAACAATAACTCTTTAGCAATGCACACACGATTTAATTATGAGAAGATTAAAAAAAAAAACGCACATGGATTTGAAAAGTGAAAGTGAGGGAGATATAATCATGAGAAGTGAATCATACTACTTCCGTCCAAAAGAAAAAGGACCATATTACCATCTCTCTTATGTTATTCTCTCTCCAAGTAGGAAAGAAATCCAATCTTGATTAGTTCATATTATTATTATTATTATAAAAAAATTCTAAATCATTAATTTTAAATCTACTGTAATATAATATAATTATAAAATATCCATTTAAAAGAAAATAACGAACAAACGAAGTAGTGACAGAGGTATAACCAAGTGAATCAAATATAATTGTAATTTATGAGATATGAAGCATACAACCATTTTGGCAAAAAAAAAAAAACTTTTTTTATATCATCAGTCTCATTGTATATGAATGGAAAAGGTCTAATTTGCATTCTTTTGTGTTATTCTTCTTCATATTAGTTTACAATATTATTATTATAAAAAATTCAAAATCTTGAAGTTTAAAAAATATGTTAAGAAATTGTATAATAAGAAAGAATAAAAAAGAAACCGGTTCCCTTATCCACTAGGGCGTAGGCCCTCTTGGAAGTTAAAGGTGGGGACTTGCTTGTGGGTCGCAGCTGAAGGCTCATGGGACCCATGTGGCGCCAATCTGTTAAAGGTTGAAGGAAGAGAGCGGAAACAGAAAACTGAAGAGAGGCACAGAGCAAATTCGTTTGTCATCCTCTCGGTGTCTCGCAGACGAGAGGGCTCGTCGGCGAAGAGGAAAACTTTTTCGATAAGAAAATATCAGACATTAACAATTATAATTGTGAGAATTAAATTTAAAAAAAATAAAAAAATTCAAACTTTTACCTTCAGGGACCGTCTTTTCTGCCTTATAAATGGCTGGGAACGACGGTTTCGTTGCAATTCAAGAGAACTTTCTCTGTCTCGTGAGCGACCCTATCACGTGTCTCTCCCTTTTCCATTTCGTTTTCTTGTTGGTTTCCCATGAAAAATTTTTAATTGGGTTTTTCTCATTTTAATACTTCCTCAGGCGGTGTTTGATGTTTCCTTGTGGGATTTATAAATCTCATTCTTGCGTATAGGATTCAGTTAAGGGATTTGATTTGAGAGGTTTCACGAAAGAGAATGGGAGAAAAGAAGCAACTGGGTTCGTCTTCTTCTTCACTCACTTGTGAACTCTTCGGGTCCAAGGAGTCTTACCCGTCTCCATCTTCTGGGATTTTCGGGTCCATATTTTCTCCTTCTTCAAAGGTAGTGATCTCATTTCTGGAGCTTTAGCTCTATTTTTGGTTAATGAGCATTTGTAGAGGGTAGTTATTTTATGATTGGAATTTGCTTGTTTTGGATGTTTTGAATCTGAAACTTAGGTTGAAACATCATCAAATTCACTTCACGTCTATTGGCTTAGGTTGAAACATTTTCAAATTCACTTCACGACTATTGGCTTCTCTGAAATTTTACTTGGTTTTGTTAATTCAGGTATTAGGGGGAGAATCTCTGCTTTCTGAATTGAACGGGAAAACTCCAAGCGGCTCATTGAGCTCCGAAATCGGAACTCGTGGTAGGTTTACTCTGATTCAAGCTTTCCTCTCATAGATTTTTATATTGGCTATTATTGATCAAATCACATGGTAGTTCTGGCGATTTCCCTTTGCCTCTGTTTTTCCTTGCCCCCAGTGCTTATATCCTTATCTTGTTTAACATTTCTATGGAAAGCTTCCTTCTATTTGCAAGTGCGCGCTTTAGATTAATTTGCGAGTTTTTCCTTATTATTTTCCTTTCACAGATGTTATCTCAAGGATGAATGATAATGAAACTCAGTGCAGAGCAAATAAGGAAATGAGTTCCATCTATCAAGAACAAAGAGTTCAGCCTTGCCACCTTAGTTCTTCCATCTTTTACGGGGGCCAGGACGTATATTATCATCCTCAAAATACAGAAAATGCAGGATTGAACTCTTTGGCAAGTGTATTCTCTTATTTTCCTTTTAATATATTTCCTGAAATCATTTCAGAGACTGATGCATAGTTGCTTAGGTAAAGCATACAAAACGCTTAGGTAAAGCATCGTTAATGGCTAGTGTCTGCCATGCTACGAGAGGGAATTCATTCAATTAGGTGCCAAAAGGCCAGCACATTTGGCACCTTTTCCGTGGTTCCAACTTCTAATCGTTGCGAGAATCAGGCTCGAAAATGGGATCACGTTTAGCGCCTTTTTCATTGTTTCAAGCATGCGCCTTATGTGTCGTTATGTTTTGAAAGCAATAAGAGAAAGGTCAACTTAAAAGCCCAATCCAAAAAAATGAAAACAGGGGCCAGGTCAAGTAGGAAACTATAAAACTCAAGAGAGGAGA
Source organism: Prosopis cineraria (assembly GCF_029017545.1). Lineage (NCBI taxonomy): Eukaryota > Viridiplantae > Streptophyta > Magnoliopsida > Fabales > Fabaceae > Prosopis > Prosopis cineraria. The sequence goes on along the minus strand of NW_026555344.1, from coordinate 39,127,427 downwards.
AAATAAAGCTAAGTATGGACATAAGTTTGATGGTTTCAAGTATTAATTTGATGGCTCTCAGGTTGTTTTCCAATTTCTGTGAGGTATTTTTTATTTTTCTTTTGGTTATTTAGTGAATTTCGTTAATGGCTTGGTTTGCAACGGCTACTGCATTTATTTCCTTTTTTGTTCATTCTTTTTTTGGTGTCTCGTTCTACTCAACTTGAGGGCATTTTTTCCCTTTGATTACCTTGATTTCAAGAGCATGATTAGATTAGAGACGTATTAATGTAAAAATTATTCATGGTGCTATGTCCTATAGGTTGTTAACCTTGTGAATGAAAGTGATGCACTGATGCCTAACTATATTGAAGTCTGAGCATGGATGGATATTGATTGACATGGACATGAATGCCATGACAGCAATTTGAAATACCGTGGTTTGTGTAAATATTTCACCCGTGTGAGAGAAAGAGTCTTGAGTGGGAGGATTATCATGTTAGTAAAACTGTAATACCATTTTAACTCAGTCCTGTATAGAGTTCAACTCAAACCAGGCTATTGCAAATAAACAGCTACTCTTTGGGTTGATGCTTGGCTGATATGTATATTTACTGCTATTGGATATCCCTAATATGTTTTGCTTTTCACAGAACAAGAAAGATGGAGGGGAGGATGATTCAGGAATCGCTTCAAGAGGCAACTGGTGGCAAGGTATATACTTTTCTAATAGATATGTGGTTCTGTCTTTTGGATATTCTTTACTGTCTATCTCTCTCTCTCTCTCTTTGTGGCAAGCTTATCATTGTTCTCATTTCTTGTAACTTTGTTTCTACAGGATCTCTCTATTATTAAGATCATACTTGCCAAATTATATGTTCATCAAGGTAAATTTGACTTTCTGAGCTAAATGGGATGGCACTCCAGATACTATGATTTTTTAAATGCCTTTTTGTTTACAAGATTGCTCATTTTGCTTCCTGTAAGTTTTAACATCCTGTCCACTTCGAAAGAAGCCTAAAGTGTTGGCCAGAATTTCTAGAGGGATAGTGGACGATCTTATCCCTTTTCACTAGAAACATATCTGTGGTTATATTTTCTGCATTCATGGTCAGAATTTGATTAGTGTTTGTTGTTTGTCAATTATATAACTTGCAGGTAAATAGGAAGATAGATGAATTAGCAGTTAGTCTATGTTTGTTGAATGCAGAGAGTTATAGAGTAGGAAGAATGCAGCTGATGGCTACTGGCTTTATATCAAATGACAGAGCCACACTGTGATGAAAAAATTCACATTACTATCGGCTTTACTGCAACCAACCTTGCACTTGGTATTGTAAAGCTTTAAAGGTTTCTGTATTCTGTGAACTCCATGTATCATCAGCTGATCTTATACAGCTGAGACTTCCCAATCACTTACTTTATAAGGGTTACTCTATTTACTAATTTCCCATTTACTTTGTAATTGTACTTGAGAAGTGATAGTTATGGATATTTTGGGTCTTTTGTTTATTTTCTTTAGTGAAGAAATCCTCTCTGTGCTGGTTTCTGTTTACCCTGTAATTCAGATGTGATGAACAAATGGCAGAGGTCTTACCCACCTCAATTGTACATTTGTGTTGTTCAGAAGTTTAATGAACTTCTGATTCTGTTTACCTTTCTTAAGCTTAGTAGTTTTTTGTCACAGCAAGCGGTACAACGTGTATTTCTTGAAAATCAACACTTTACAGCAATTGGCAGAGGAAAAAAAAAAATCAGAGAGGAAAACTACACTTTACTAGAAATCTCTTTAATTAACCATCTCTTTATTTTTCTCAAAATATTGAACCTTTCTTGATGATTTGAGTCATTGTTGCTCAGCACTGATGGTGGTTGATGTGGCGGTGAAGGAATTACTGCTACGTCTTTAAAAAAAAAAAAACAAGAAATTAAACCAAGCCTATTATGACCGATTTCGACCCTATTCTATTAGACCAATTTATCTTTCGTTAAAACTTGGCCTCCAAAAATATATATATATATTTTTTTTGGTTGTTGATTCCTTTATCTACTTTATCAAAGGACATTAGTGTAACGTTTTTTCCCCCTTCACCTAAGGAGTAACTCTTGCGCTTGCTAATTCTAGGGCTAAACCAGCTGAACAAAATTAAAATTGCAGGTAAGTCATAAAATTTATTTGTTCCAATCAAATATTCCAGAGAACAATGGAAAACTAGAAGTTGTAGCTTTTCAAGCTTCTTCTACACTGCAAAATATAAAAGACCAGAGACCGCCACGCAGTGCACGAAGTTAAGATGACCATTCAGTAGGTGTGGCCCGCCAGAATATTTATTGATTGTCATCTGGAAAGCTATCCAACAGTTTGTTAACCAACTTGTCCATTCAGTTTCCCTTATCCTAAGTTTTCAGGGTCTGCCAACATCCCCCAATCAGAATATGACAGTATGGACTGTTTCATGTCAATCCTTACCCTTCCATTGTGGGACACAGACCTGAGTCGGTCGTTGTGTCTGCTTGTGAAAAGGAAGATCCTTTTATACGTTTCTTCAGTACAGTGTTAAATATTCTTGGTTCTTGACAATGATATTACTTGATGGCCAAAGGAGGGGGGAAAAAAAGACAATGATATTGCTTGCCACGTACTGGCTTCGTAATTGTGTAACATATCCTGGTTACTATATAACTTGAGTATTCCAATTTTCCTTCTAATTGTATTCATTAAGGGGATTTTTTTTTTTTTTGGGTATTGTGATTAGCTTGTGTTTGAGTTAGTTTGTGGCCATCTAAACAATCTCGGGTTTCTAAGTTACCTTTATCAGGTCATTGACATGCAATCCTCCTTAGATTTTTAAACTTTATGAACGAACTTCTTGAAATTACATGGGGTCTAACCTTAAACTTGCCACGGCTAGGATCTGAATGTGATAGCATGTTTTGCCGCACATCAGACCTCGTCTCTACCATTTAACCAAATCCTTTTGAGCCAGTTCAAGTAAAATAAAGGTAGCCATAAATCATTAGATTATATAACTAGAATTATATGATTTATAAAGGATGGACACAAATGACATGCCAGCTCTTATTGACTATAATCTACAAGACAATAAAACATAGTTATTGTCAAAGTAATTGCTAGCAGCTATTAATGTTGTCTTTAAGCCCAGTCCTCCTCGTTCTCGTCTTGTCCCTTAAGGCAGAGTGTAAGCTGCAAAAGTCAGAAATTTTATATCAGAAATGAATCAACAAGAAAACAAACTTTGCCATGGGATTTATCTATGACTTGGATAATGGAATTTTGGATTTTGATCTGTTGTCCAGTCTGACTTGGCCTAGTTTACTTGCATAAATACAAAACTGAATTTACAATAAAACCACAGGAGGACCCTGGTGCAATGCACATGGGTGTTGAAATGCATGCGCAGTATGAAAATAGTAAAATGAATAATAATGATGCAGTGATTCTACAGTTCCAAAGCATTCTGTTTTATCATCATGTATTGATCTGATAGGTACTTACGTCCACACTTGTAACCGACTGGGCGATTAACAAAGTTGCAGCGCTTGGGAATGGTAAGGGCAATCTGTGGATTGACTCCGGAGCTTTTGGCTGTGTCAGAGAGCAGAACAGCGCAGAGGCAGCCAGGGTTCTGCCCAATTTTCTTGACCTGAGCACAGCAACTCCGAGGGACCCTGGCACTTTCATCTTGAGCTGCTGTAGCACAAGGAGCAAGATTGAGAGCCTCATTATCTGGTGTGGTAGACCCCCCACATTCTCCTGCACCCACAACTCTCTCTATCACTCCAACACTTACAAACAATGCCACCATCCCAACAATGCACAGGAACTTCATAGGAGCCTCCATTTTCCTGAATATGTGATCTCTGTGAGTGAAGTGAACAACTCCTACTTCTTCACTATCTCTTGATGCAGGAACGTTTTGGCTGTGATGGGGTATTTATAGCCCAAATTCGACTTCACAAGTGTGGTTGGTCTAGGGACCCACCTGGGATTAATGGAGGTTGCACTAGGACAAATGATGGGTTTTCTTATTGTACCACTTCACTTTGCTACTAGGATTATGGTGTTAAAGTATGAAAGCAATGTTGTTGCTCTGTCTACTGTCTAATCAAAGTTGGTGAAATCCTTGCTAGAGCGTTTCTTTTTGGATTTGAGCCTTCCAGGTGTTGCCATTACTCGCAGTATGCTAACAAAAAGAGCTTCTTTTCCTGCCACCTCACTGTCCATCAAGGTTGTTTCTTTTTGCACATGAAACAGCAAACAAGAATATGGGTTCCGTCTATCAGGATCAAGAACAAAGATTTCAGCCTTGCCAATCTAGTTCTTACATCTGTTAAGGAGGCCAGGAGTCAGTACATGTAATTTTATCGTATTAGTATAGAGAAGCAAAATTAAACTCGTATGGTACGTGAATTTATTTCTTTTCGCATGGAATGCCTCTGGAAATTATTTCAAGGGAGTGGTTAGATTAAAGAATTATTGGTGTAACCATTAACTGTTCATGAGTCCGTATATGTAGAATATAAATCGTGTAAATCAAGACGCAACTTAATTGGTTTATATCTGAAGAGATCAAGTCTATATATATAGAACTTCAAATTTTAAGTCATGTTTTATACCAATCTTAAACACATGGTCGATGTGTTTTGGTTATTTCTGATATGATTGTTCATTTTTCTAAGATAGAAAAGTGAGGAATATATTTGAACAAATATTAGGTTCCACCAAAATGTGCGCTGAAATACTTGCTTATTTATTGTTATATGAATATAGGTAGTCAAATAAATTAATAAAAGGAAAAGAATGCTAATTTTGAATAACAGGATTATATTATGCAAGCAGCCTGCGATCAAATACAAAGATCTCGCATTATGTTCAGCCTGTGTTCCGTACACAAAGTATGATATATACGTATTTTGCCCTTTGTTCTTGAGTTTGAAGTGATGATCTATTGATTTTCAGTACTGCCGAATATAAGAGTCAGACATTGGAGCAGCAGAATTCTGAACTTTGATAAATCATTATAAGCCTCTCCGGAAACATTTTATATATTTGTTAAACTTTGCTATACCACAATAGTTCTTGAACCATCTTTTTACTGCATAGTCTAGAAGAAAAGGGATTGTCAAGTTAAAAGCACCCATCGTGAACAGGTGTGGTCCTGTCAGGCCAAAGAAAGAAAGGTGTCTTCCAACAGGCAAAACTTCCAGCAGTTTGTTGCTGAACTTGTTCATTCAATATTCCTTATCCCTGTTTCCTCCATGATCAAAATATGTCTGTACTTACACATTAATTGTGGGACAGAGAGAGACCTCTGGCTGTTGCTGTGTCTGGTCTTTAAAGAAGATCCATTTTGTTTCTCTTTTGAGTATAGTGTTAAATACAGTTTGTTCTTGACAAAGGTGTTAATCCCACATGTAGGCTTAGTTTCTTTCCATCACATCTTACTTACAATGTCATTACGAATTGTCAGTGTCTCCTTCCTCCCAATAAAAAAAGGTTATTTGGTTATTGAGGTTTGTTGTTTGAGAGAGATTTTGCGCATCTCAACCTACTATCCGTTTTATTTTTGTCCGTCTTTGTTTGGTCCAAAGCATACTATTCATGTTGAGATTAGATAATCACATAAAAGTTGTAATCTTTTGTGTAATTAGCATAATTGGAATTCAAAATTGTGATGATGAGTCAATTTCTTGGGATCAGTTAAAGGTAAGAAGTAGATACTCATATTTATTTTTTTGAAACACAGAGAAGGGATTAATCCAACTTACAAGGATTGGGCTATTGAAAACAACACCAGAGACACTGAAAACTAGAATGTCGTGTTTGAAAGGATGGACACAGAAAAGCTGCTAGCTCTTATTAAAGTTACAAGAGAATACAGCACGATTATTGTCAGTTATAGCTAACAGCTATTGTTCTCTTTAAGCCTTGTCCTCCTTGTTCTCTGCGTCTCTCTCAAGGAAGTGTGTAGGCTGCAAAAATCAGCAACTTTTATATTAGAAATGAATTGATGACACAAACTGATACTAGCAAAGTAGCTACTTAGTGATGGGCATGAGTTAATTAAGTTGAATTTTGGACTTGACACATGAACATACATAACCAATACTTACGTCCACACTTGTAGCCAACAGGTCGGTTAGCCAAGTTGCAGCGCTTGGGGATGGTGATGGCGATCTGCGGCTTGACTCCAGCGCTTTTGGCGGTGTTGGAGAGCAGAACAGCGCAGAGGCAGCCAGGGTTCTGCCCAATTTTCTTGACCTGAGCGCAGCAGCTTTGAGAGACACTAGCACTTGCATCTTGAGATGCTGCAGCGCAAGGAGCAAGCTTGAGAGCCTCATTATCTGGTGTGGTAGACCTCCCACATTCCCCTGCACCCTCAACTCTCTCAAACCCTCCAATGCTCACAAACACTACTAGCATCCCAAGAATGCACAGGAATTTCAATGGAGCCTCCATTTCTGGATTTTCTGAATATGCTTCTCTCACAAGTGAACTTCTAGTTATTCTTCTTCACTGTCTCAGAACTGAAGAATGCTTTGGCTTTGAAGGGAATGTTATAGCCCGGATTGGACTTAGAAAGTGGTTGGTCTAGTCATCCATCTGGGATTAATGGACATTGCACTATGGGAAATGATAGATTTTCTTATTGCCCCACTATACTTTGCTGTTATTATTATTTAAGTATGAACTCAATGTTGCTTCTTTGCCTTTTGCCATTGTTTCTTTTTCCTTACCTTCTTTGCTTTATCATCAAACTATATGGTGTCTGATAAAATTTGATGAAATTAATACTTGTCAACCACGCAGGGTAGCTAGTTAGTTTTTTCTGAGTTTGTATTTTTTTGTTTTCCTTTACTTGAGAGACTTAGTTCTCCATTTGTTCACCCGAAAAGAACATATACACATATATGCCTATTTAACTGATGTTACATATTTCTTGAGAAAAAACGCTAAATCTAAGGGAGATTGTAGGTGAATTTTTTAAAATATAGGAAGACATGCCATTTTCTCTCTTTGTCATTCAAATGACGTAGCTGTAATAATGTCATTATAATTATGGGAGTTAAAAATTATATTTATAATAATTCTCTTTGATAGGTGAATCTTGATCTTCTAAAATTATCAATGAGACAATACTTGTCTCAACAAGTTAATGTTTTAATTAAAATTCACTTTGCACTCAATCCATCTTATTATCAATCTCTCAGCCATGGATGGTTCTAAAAGCTGATGAATGGGGGGTTAAATATTGAAAATAAAACATTGAGTGGGGGTTAAAATCCATTTTTAAAATCTGTTACAAGCAAAATTTATAATTTTTATCAAAGGAGCATTTAAGTTGGGGGGGGGGGGGGAGGAAGCACCCCTTCTTGGTCCTTGGATCCTTCTCTACTGTCAAGCGAAAATAATTATATTAGGAGTTACAGTGCCCGCTTGTTTAAGATAAAAAAATAAATAATTTTTAGATAATTTAGAGATTTTATAAAGAGAAATTTATTTTGTAGAGATTCTATAAAAATAAAAAATTATTTTATGTTTGGTTACAATAATAAAAAAGTGATTATTAATTAGTTATTTTTAAATTTTATGATATCATGATTTTTGTTTTATAAAAATAATTTATTGTTATATTATATAAAATTTTATGATATCTTCACGTATCTTGTTTTTTTAAATCACTTTTTTTCATCTACCACATTGAATTATTTTTAGAAGTTATTTAAAGTAGATTCTTAAAATAATCAAATTTTTTTTATATATTCTGATTATTTTTAAAAACTTGAACAAATATTATAAAAATTTATAAAATAATTTTTAAAAAAAATAAGTGATTTTTTCATGAAATAAGCTAAAACAAACAAGCACATAATCTTTTTGAGTCTGATTCTAAAATACTGAAAATAATTTGTTACAAAGCATTTTATTTTATTCTTGACCCTGGGAGGTGGTGCCATTAATCACCCACTAATCTAAGCGGTGACAAAATAAAACGAGCTTGTTATCCTGCCACCTCACTCTCAAATACCTGAAACACAAAACGAAAGTGTGCAAACCATTTCAATTCACCATGTGAATATGAATGTGAATGTTGGTTTCGGTTCACGGAAACCGGTTCATTTAACAAAGACGGGGCATATCAATATCATACTCTCATAACATGTTTTGCTAGAAACAGTAATCAATGATGAATTGGTTATTTTAGTCTTAAGGCATTTGTTTGGTAAGATGCTTGAGCATGATTTCACACCATCAACTAGTTTAAGCATTTATTGGAATTATTTATCCAAATGGTCGTTAGTTCATGACATTAATTATGACAAAAAGAAATTAAATCAAAGGTGTTATTATAATATGTAATTAAACTGATCCTGTTACCCAAAGACAATTTCTGAGAATTTTTTGATCCAGGGGTTGCTTTCTAGAGAGACGGTAGTAGTTGGCTTCCAAGTGCGGAGAGGGATGGCGCACAAAGGAGTCAGGATTACATTAGTTGAAGTGGATATTAAATAACTAATTAATTTGTGACAGCAGACGACCCTCACACCAAAGGGCATTTGGTCTAGTGGTATGATTCTCGCTTAGGGTGCGAGAGGTCCCGAGTTCAATTCTCGGAATGCCCCATTCTTTTTTGTCTCCTTTTGTGCATGTCGTAGCCGTTATCACAGGAAATTTTAACTTAAGAATAAGATAAGATAGCAAGATACCATCCGCTTTACATCGCATGCCCTTCCCTTGTATTCATATACATTCAAAGTTAAAAGCAACCGAAAGATGGAAAAGCCAGTTAGGTGTCTCTGTCATGAAATTTTTCTATTCTACAAACTACATATTCCACTTAAGCTAAAGCTCATATTTTGAAATCAGGCTCTCCAAGTAACTTCTTCACATATTGTTGAACGGCCTACCACCTCTTGACCGGAATGAAACATAGATTTGTTAAACTAACAGCAAATTAACTCGGACACCACCCCCAAACAGCTTGGTATGCTTGGTCAGATTGAGTTCCTGTGAGTCTGCCCTTTGGTATCAATGGTAAGATAATCTGTCAAAACTCTCTTGGCCCCTCCCCCACGCTGGGGAAGAAAGTTGTTCTTGCTCGTGCTACTAATGATTGGGGTTTTCTCTTCCTTTGAAGATCTCTTGGCTCTCGGAGGAGTTTTAGTTGGTGTTGTTAAACACGTCCTAGACGGAGTGCGTGGCATGGGCACTGGAAAACGATCCCCAGAATGTTTTGTCAAGTCATCAACATAGAGCACATCATCGATGCGTGCTACTATATTGAACGCCAAACTCTCCAATACTCTTGAATAGCTCTCCAGAATCGCCTTCCCAACATCCTAAAAACAACACACCAGTTCAAAACATTCGCGTTACAATGAAGTTAACTCTTGGCCATGTATACATACTCATTGATCATCAAGATCAGACGAATCTGGAACAAAGGGAATTTACAAAATGCTGACCTTGTTGTCTTGAATTTTGCTGATATCTAGGTTTGATTGAGGGAGACCAGGGAACCGCTGTCTCAAGGATATAATAATGCTTTCTGCTCTCTCGGCGAACAATTCCCATTTGTCTCCATCCACCATCAGATCCTTGACCATCTCCCAAGATGTCTTTGTACTGTATCTGGCTGTGCCGTTCACAGGTTTTGAATTGGCCCTTTTATGCCAAATGTTAATGGAAGCTTCCACTCGGTTAGCAATGTCCATAGCTTGATGTTCAGAGGACACATCAAGACAATCTACCACACTCTCCGGAGCAAACTGATCCGACGCTATGTACCCATAAATAAGGTCCCCCAAGCTGGCTCGTGCAGTCTGAAATAAAAACGTTGGATCAGCAATTTGATCATCCACGACTTATAATTCTGCAACGCATATAAAACCATGTTGTAAGTTATAAGTACATACCTTTGGAAGAGATTCCAGGTATGACTCAGGAATATCCATTTCAGCCAAAGTAATAGTGTTGATGGCTATGGCAGCCTTTAATATCTGGTTGGTGCAATCTCGTTTGTGCTGCAACTTCTTTCTGACACGTTCACGGAGACCAGAAGGAGGGACTCGGGGAACAGGAAGCCACCATTTTTCCTCATGACGCTGAAGTCTTCTTCCTAAAGCAGAAGACGTATCCTCACCATCTGAGGCAGCAACAATCCCCTGGTCCACGTACCAGAACTCTGTATCCACAAAACTGTCCAATATGTCCTGCAAAAACACCTTCATTAAATAAAAATGTCTTTATTTCTACACAATTATGTACAATGAAAGTGAATGTTATGGATATATGCTTACAAGAAGCATGTTATCTAGTTTACGTAAAGCTGGAAGGTTGACATAAAGATCCGAGCGAGGTCTGCTACCCATGACCTGTTTCATCAACAAACAAAACAGAAAACATGGTCATTTATTGCTATGATTATGGATGAACCATGGATATAAATGTTGCTAGGCCATATCTGAGGTCCAATTAATTTTAAAAGTTAGGGCCAAGCCCAAATGGAATTCAAAAAGAGATTGATTGTGATTTGGGAAGCTGTACCTCCACCTTACTTCCATCTGGAGAAGTCTGCCAAATAGGAGCCAACTCAACGATATGATCACTGACACTAAGAAACCATTCCATCTCCCTTCTCCACATTGCTTTCTTCTTCTGAGGTAGAGGCTCTAGTCTCAGAATTTGCCCAAACAGTGTGGCTGCAAACTCGAAAAGGAAATGAGGAATAAGTAATAATCCGAATATAACATCAACTTCTGATTTGTCATTTCATAAGTGACTTGAGAGGATCCTATTAATAACCTATTGGAACAAAGAAATTGCAGTCATTTTCATTGATTTGGACATCAATCGAGACAGACACATAGGAATTGTTTCATGTGGTTACCACAAAGGTTGGTTATGGCATTTGATATGGCCAACGCTGCAGCCACTCCGTTTCCGCAGCCAGACATGTCTTCGCCAAGTAACAGTTTCGCAAACCTTTCCTTCATCATCTCTATCTCTAAAAATCACAATCAGAATAAAATTATCAGAAAAGGCATGTACGCTGCACAAATAATAATAAGATTGCTAAAGAATACACAAGAACTGAAATGTACCAGATAATTCCGAGTCCTGTTTGTTTATATGCAAACGCATTTTGTCGCCATGATCAATGGCACGGGAAATGGCAAGTTCTGGAGCAGGAGTTTTCTGGACTGGCTTTTTCACTGAAGGCGGCGACGATGACGACGATGACTCCTCCGAACTACTCCGACTCTGTTCCTCATTTCCCGTCGAGGAAAAAATATCGGAGTTAGAACTGCTCTCGCGACTATTATCTTCGCTCAGATTGGCAAAAGCTTCAAGCTTGCCTCTATTTCTTCTGTCTTTTTCTTCTTTCTGATTGGGAGCTTCTTTCTTGTGAATGAAAGCACCCATTTTTGAAACCTCACCTTCTTCATCGTCTTCATGGTCAGGTGAGGAAACACAGAAAGCAGAGTCTTTGACGGGCATATCGTTGTCGTTATAGTGAACGCTCTTCAAGCAAAAACCACCGGAGACTTTGGAGACCCAGAAACCCAAATTGGAAAACGGGTTTTGATAGGCGGTAGTGGATGTTCGAAGCCTTGATAAGGGAACACAATGCTTCAGATGATATTGGCGTTGGATTAAAGTACTGTCCATAATTAATGAACTGCGAGAGCGACTGGAACACGGCTTCTGTGGGTCTCTCTCTCTCTCTCTCTCTGGTTTCTTGCTTATATATCAAGCTTAAGTTAAGCACCACCCAAAAGTTGACACCGTTAATCCGATTTATTTGAAAAAAAGGAAACAGTAGACCATTGCACTTCTATATAATTTTGTATTTGTTGATGAGTTTTAGAATTGTGTGAGTGTAGCTTGTACAAAAGTCCTTGTAAATCTTTTGCCATATCCATTAACCTCGTGACAGACCTGAAACAGAGTAACTCTTTATGCTAAAAGGAATTCGAAACTCGTAGAGTATAAACAACTGTGACGGTTTTAACCAGAAGAGGAAAAATAAAAAGAACACAGAGAAATAACTGGCAAGCTCTGCAACAATATTTTGTTTCATTTAAACCCAATCATATTTATAATTAGTTTAGTATACAGGTATGTGTTTGTGTCCAAAGCAGGGAAAACGATCAGAAGCATACAAATTAATGTTAGTATATTTGACAATTTTGATTAAAAAAAAGTGATGGGGAGTCATGCATAGGACGGATTCCATAAAGTTTTATACTTAAATAATGCTTGAATATAACCACTATAAAAATATAAAGTTATAAACAAATTTCTTTGATATATGTATATTCGTAAGCGTTGGGGATTATATATATAATACTTATAAGCATGCCTATCCGATGAGATTTATTATTGTTTTATGGTTTCATATTTTCAGAGAGGGGACGACTAATTAATCAATTAAGCTTCAAACCTAAATGAGGTTTATTGGTGATCACTATTAAAGACTTGAGAGGACAGCAATATTTATGCATCCATACGTAACGAAGGATAAAATAATAAAAAATTATTTTGAAGAAAAGAAAGGAAGCATGATTGGCATAAACTGTATGCTTTGTGGTTTGTGAAATATTCAAAATGGAATTACGAAGGGTGAATCTTAGAAGGTTGATTTTGAGGTTGAAAAGCACAGCAAATAATATTTAATAAGAAGGACGAATTTGAAATGGGTTGGCTCTCCCTGTTAAAGTTTGATACTATAAAGTCTCTCTCTCTTCTTTTTTATTTCCACCAATATTTTCTATATTCCTATTTTCAATCACACAATTAGATTAGATGGAGTTTCAGCTATCTTAAAAAAAGGCACAGAATGATTGGAAACGTATAAAAATACAAATTTTGAAGAAGTTTGCTGTTTTTGATGCCGTTGCCGTTGGGACATAAAGTGGCCAATATCCTACCGTCTCCGGAATTGCATGCAATATATATATATATATATATATAACTGATAATTTAAAAAAAAAAAAAAGTTGTGCTTAAGGGTCACAAAACAATACACAAACTCGAATGACAAGTGCAGTATCTTGCTTGGATGCCTAAGTAAGTTGAAAACTCAGCACGAGTTTGATCGAAATTGGGGTTAGTATTGTCTGAATTCGAAAAAAAGGTCTCAGGATTCTCGTGTTTGCATTAAAGGCAAAAGACATTGGAGTGTTACTTTCTTTCTTTATTCCTTTTGAAGGGTCAGCTTTCTTATTTTGTTTTCCTTGTTTTCAAATTTAAAACAGTACCCCTCTTTAACTTTTGAATGCTGACCTTCTATTAAATGTGAAACCATGCATGTATTATATTTATAGTATACATGTGATGTGTATGGGGATTTCTACTCTACCATTTTGAAATTTGAATGTCACGGCTATGTCTCCGAGCTCTCACAAATTTACATGCCATCTTCCACCTTTTGGTTCACAATTTTATCGTTGCCAAAAAAAAAAAACAGAAATTTCTCCTTTTCTCCTACTTTCAAGTTTTTTAACTAAATTAATTTTCATATGTAGGCAGCAAAAGTTCATAAAAAGAATAAAAAATAATCTTTCATCATATACTTCAAAAACATTTATAGTGATTGACCTCAACTTTGTTGCATATAACCTATAGTTTTGTCATATTTTATTATTTTATTTCCCAAGGTATCTTTATAGGGTTGTCTTATTTCAAACAATGTTCTTCATACATATATTCAGAAATTAAAATCTGAAATGATGTTTAAGTGGCTCAAACCATTTGATTCTCGGTTTTGATAGAAATAACTGGCTCTTTGCCTTGCTTGGGGGGGGGGGGGGGGGGAGTAACAATCGACCAACTAGATTAACATCCCTTTGGCCCACAAATGCTTTGATTTGGGCTTTGTTCAGATCAACCCACGTCATTATTAATATTTACTCTCTCTCTTTTTTTGCCAACATTAATATTTACGTTCTAATTGCCTGTGTTTTATAGTCATAATATACTTGTTTTATATCGCTTCTGTTATTATTTCTCTACCATCCCTTTCATGACCGAATTAAGAAAAAAATGTCATGTCGAGAAAGAAGAATGGGCTGAATGGTTATTTTGATCGGGTGAGACACAAATTATAATTTCAAGTTAGGTAGACTCACTCAGAGCGGCCCAAGCTCATAATTTCAATAGACCTACATTGCTTTATTAGGCCCATACTTTGCATTGCTTAATATTTGAATCCCCTATCCTCCCAACAAAAAGGGGGGAAAAAAAGAGTAGAATATTTAGATCATTATCAAATAATATTATTTTTGTTTGCTTCCGATATCAAAGTGTTATTTGTTTGGGGGACCCTAAAGAAATACCCACAAATGTTGACTAAATTAGTTTAGATAAAAAATTTAGTATGCTAGGATAAAAGTAAACAAATTAATACATAGGATGTGAAATAACAAGATCAAAATTTAAAAAAAAATTAATCATTTAATTTTATAGTTTTGATTAAATTGTAACTCAATCTCTCAATTTTAACTTATTATAATTCAGTTTCTAAAATTTTGACTCAGCTATAAATCAATCATTAAACTTTACCTCTTATAATTTAGTCCTTGAAGTTTCAACCTCTTAAATATTAGTTCCTATATTTAAAAAAATTATAAAGATTAAAAATATTTGAAATTTTAATATTTATAATATTTAAAAGTGTTTAATAATTTAAAATAGAAAAAATTAATCATTTAATTTTTTGTAGTTTTGACCTAATTATGACTTAATTCTTAAATTTTGACTCGTTATAACTCAATCTCTAAAGTCTTGACTTGATTATAAATCAATCCCTAAACTTTTCCTCTTATAATTTAATTTCTGAAGTTTCAATCTCTTAAATATTGGTTCCTATATTTTAAAAAATAAAATTATAAAGATTAAAAATATTTTAATATTTAAAAGGATTTAATAATTTAAAATATTTTTTTAATCTTTATAATTTTATTTTTTAAAATATAAAGACTAATATTTAAGAAGTTGAAACTTAAGAGACTAAATTGTAAGACGTAAAATTCAGAAACTGATTCATAACCAAGTCAAAACTTTAAAGATTGAGTTATAATAAGTTAAAGTTAAGGGATTGAATTACACTTGAGTTAAAATTACTAGGATTAAATGATTAATTTTTTATTTAAAATATTAATAATAAATTTTAAAATATTTTTAAGTTTTATAATTTTTTTAAGAGATAGGAATTAATATTTAAGAGATTTAAACTTTAAGAACTAAATTGTAGGAGATAAAGTTCAGAAACTAATTTACAACTAAGTTAATATTTTAAAAATTAAGTTATAATAAATTAAAATTTAAAAATTGAGTTATAACTAAATTAAAATTATAAAAATTAAATAATTAATTTTTCCTCAAGCCTTTAATATACCGACCACCAAACACCTTTCCAATCATGTTCTAGAAATAAATAAAAAATGGTATTATGCAAAAGGATAAAATAAAATTTCCCCCTGTTATCCAATAATCTTTTCAATTATACATGTCTATCGCGATTAACTTTTTTTAATTTCAGATTTTTATTTGATTACAATATCACTAAAATATTTAGCATATAAATGGAACGGTGATCGCCGCTATAATCATCAAAGTAATCCTTTAAAATGATTTCAAGTGCTGCCTTTAAAACCAAACCAATCCAAAAAGAAAAATTCAGGGCATAAAGATCAAATCCAGACTCAAACGGCTCTTGAGCTGGGCTTTTGAAAATTGGAAGAACCATTAATCCCTCACCCAATTCTTGAAAAAAGAAAAATCAACGCTTAGGATGAAGACACTAAACGTTGAGAAAAACGAAGTCATAGTTTAAAATTACTTTAGCACGAAGATGCGAGGAAGCTAACTACCTACCCACCAACTCCAAGGATCCAATCCGCCATAGTTGACCAAATCATTTCTAAGTTAAAACACAATAACCCAAACTGCAACAACACAGCTGAATCCCATTCAGGCAGACCATGGCTGCCAGGGAAGAACAAGTGAAGGTGCTAGGGAAATGGCCCAGCCCCTTCAGCAACAGAGTGGAGCTGGCTCTCAAGTTGAAAGGAATCCAATACGATTTCTCCGAACAAGATCTCTCCAACAAGAGCCAAGAGCTTCTCACTTGCAATCCTGTTCACAAGAAGGTCCCTGTCCTCATTCACAACGCTAAACCCATCTCTGAGTCTCTCGTCATCGTTGAGTACATCGATGACACCTGGAAATCCCACCCCTTCCTCCCTCAAAACCCTTCTGATAGAGCCTCTGCTCGATTCTGGTCCAAGCTTATTGATGACAAGGTTCGTTTTTTTTTTTTATTATTTTTCCCTCAATGGGTGAAACAGAGCATTTCAATATTTCTTATGTGATGGGTTACAGTGCTTGCCTGCTTTATGGAAAGCGTTCTGGTGCGAGGAGAAGGAGCGCGACAAGGCTGTGGAGGAAGCCATGGAGGCTCTGAAGATGCTGGAGAATGAAATCAGCGACAAGAGATTCTTCGGAGGAGACGAAGTTGGACTGGTAGATATTGCCGCTAATTTTGTCGGTTATTGGGTGGACATATTACAGGAAATTGCAGGTTTACAGTTACTCACGTCTGAGAAATTCCCGAAGCTATACAAATGGAGTCAAGAATTTTCCACTCATCCGATCGTGAAGCAAGCTCTACCTCCCAGAGATGAACTCTTTGCATTCTTCAAATCTCGCACTGCCTAGACTCACGGTTCATGATTTGTGACGACCTGAATTTTTCCGGAAAATGATTGTCTGGTGTAATAAAGGAAAAGCTGTTCTGTTCTCCATGTTTGGCTCTGGTATTTCAATCGTTAAGCCATAAAATGTAATGGATTTTCTGATTAATCTGCTCTTTGCTTGAATTCTCGAATCAAATCATTGCAGCTGGGGATTATTTTGCTTTATTTTAAGCTCCTCGTATAGTTGAAACAAACACTGAACTTACTGATGAATGAAACACTTCAAACAACCTCGGAGCGCTAGCTAGGTGTAGTTTAGCTAGGTTGAGAGGTCTGAATATTCAAACATTTTGTGTGACTGAACAACCTTTGCACAAATATTTTAAGAAACTAATGTTTGTAAATTAAAATTTTCTTGAAAGTCACTTACTGTAACACAGTTTATGGTTAGATACAAAAGAGTTATACTGTGGTTGGCTATAAAAGAAGAAAACAATTGCCTCTCATTCTAAAGCTAGGTCTCAAACCGCTTTTGACTACAAAAACAATCTAAATTTTAAAAAAAAATTAATGAAACCAACTTTGTAAACTTCTAACTGATGTAATGCTGATTCAACGTAGCAAAAAAAAAGACACTGATCCAAACAAGCACTTATAGATTGAAAAAACTCTCCCCGGAGAATTGTTTCATTTTGGACTTGTATTTAAAAAAAAAAACCTAGTTTAGCCATGGAGAACCAAAAAAGTATTGTAATTTATTCAAATTTAATATTTTATAAATTATACATCAGATATTTTTAATATTTTATAATGCAGAATGCTTGGGAAGCATCTTCTTGGAATGAAAAAATTGTAAATTTCCAAAAGTCTGCTACTGATTGGAATGAGGCTCGAGTAGGAAATATTCTAGCGAAAAAGAGAAAACTGTTTCATAGAATAGAAGGGGTTGAAAAGGCCAGATACATAAGAGATTCATAATATCTTAGACAGGTGGAAAAAGAGCTTTGGGATCAATACAATAAGACTTTGCAATAGGAAGAGCTAATATGATTTCAAAAGTTCAGGTGCAATTGGCTCAAATAGGGAGATAAAATAGCAAGTTCTTTCATGCAAGTACCATAATCAATAGAAAGAAAAATGCTATTCTAACTTTGAAAGATAAGAATGAGAATTGGATTACAGATAAGGAAGCTTTGAAGAATGTTGCCTACTCTTACTATAGTGAGTTATTTAAAAACTCCTCTAGCTTTATCTTTGATACAGTTTCAAACTTTCCTCAATTGCAGACTCGAAAGTACCAGCTATTAACAGGAAAGTGGATGATGAAGAAATTAAGAAAGCTATTTTTGAGATGGAAGGTTTTAAAGCACCTAGGCTTGATGGAATCCAAGCATTCTTTTACCAACAGTATTGGTCAATTGTAGGGGAGTCTGTTTGTAAACTGGTAAAAAGAAGCTTTTCTTGAGCCAACTAGGCTGGGATAGTTAAACAAAGCTCACTTAATCCTTATTCCCAAAGTTGAAAATGTGGAAACCATTACCAACCGATTGAAGCCTATCATGAACAAAGTGGTTGGAGAACATCAATGCAACTTTATCACTAGCAAGCAAAGCAGTGACAACATAATTATGGCTCAGGAAATTATTCACTCTATGAAACTCAAGTAAGGTAAGAATGGTTATGTTGCAATGAGAGTTGATCTTGAGAAAGCCTATGACAAAATTGAGTGGCCTTTCCTTAAAAACACTCTCGAAAAGCTAGGGATTAATGACAACATGGTTGATTTGATAATGGCTTGTGTTAAAAGTGCATCGCTTCAAGTACTATGGAATGGTGAAGCTTGCAAGGAGATTTAATCATCAAGGGGGCTTAGACAAGGAGATCCAATTTCTCCTTACCTCTTTACTCTATGTATGGAGAGGCTTAGTCATATTATTGAAGATAAAGTTCAGAGAGGCTATTAGAAACCTTTCAAATTCTTCAAGAATGGCAAAGGTTTTTCTCACCTATTCTTTGCCGATGATCTTGTCCTTTTTGGGGAAGCATCTACCTCTCAAATGGAGGTTATGATTAATTATATGAACTCTTTTTGTGAGGCTTCCAGCCAAAAAATGAATACAAACAAGACAAGGATGTGTGCTTCTAAGAATGTCCATTTTTCTCGAGCTCTTGATTTGAGTTCTTACTTAGGAGTGGCTTTCACTGGAGATTTAGGGAAGTACCTTGGCATTCCCTTACTTTATAAACGTGTTACTGTTGGAATTTTTGATCCTATTATAAAGAAAGCTAGGACAAGATTGCAAGGATGGAAAGGAAAATTGTTGTCCATAGCAGGTAGAACTACCCTCATTAAAATAGTAATTTCTGCCTTGCCTAGCTATTATATACCAACGATGCTTCTTCCAAAGAAAATCCTAGATGAAGTGGAAAAGTATAGTTAAGAGCTTCCTTTGGGAGACACAGATGAGGTGAAAAAGTTGCATCTGCTGTCTTGGCAAAAGATAATTACTGAAAAGGAATTTGGAAGATTGGGTGTAAAAGACCTTAGGATACAAAATCAGGCCTACATCATGAAATTATGTTGGCAACTTATTTACGCAAGACCAAAAACTGTGGGTACAAGTAATTAAAGAAAAATACAAATGTGGAGATGGGCTGTTACCTAATATAGTGAAGAAAAGAAATGCCTCTCTAACTTGGAGGTGCATATGCTCAATTTGAAAAATTTTCAAGGAAGGCCTGGGCACCAAAAGGAGCTTGACTTGAAATACTAACTTCTGGATAGATGTTTAGTCTAATCTTAATTCCAGCATTCTTGAGGTTTTTCCTAATTTATTAGGGCTGATTGATCTTAATGAGAAAGTGACTGAGTATATCCTTTCGTCGGGTGATTGGAATAAGCACAAGCTAAATAGTATCCTTCCTATTCATGTGGTTAATATTCTGACTCACACTAGACCTAGGTTTAGCTTGAGTGAGAGAGAATTTTTTAGTTGGAAACACTCGAGAGATTGGAGATTTACAATTAGATCTGCTTATGATTTTTTACATGCAGGCAACCAAGATGCTTAACTTTTAACTGGAAACCCATATGGCAGCTACAAGTACCAGAAAAGATGAAAGTCTTTTTATGGATGATGGCACATAGTGCTATTCGCACTGCTAGCCTACATCACAGAAGAGGTCTACTACCAATAAACACATGCCCACAAGGTTGTGATAATGAAGAGGATGAGATTCACTTGTTCAAAGACTGCAAAGAAGCAAATATTAGATGGAGTCAACTTGTTACACTTAATCACTAGATGAAATTCACATGTGGGAACATACATCAATGGCTGAAACTAAACCTCAATGGTAATCTGGGTAATCAAATGACAAAACAAATCTCTTGGAAAATCCTCTTTGCTTACACATGCTGGGAAATTTGGACATCCCGATGTAATGCCATTTTTAATGCTAATGATAGACATACCCAACAATTTAATGCAGAAACAATGATTTTTAGAATTCTCCAAGATAGAAAACTTATATATGCAACTAACTCTTTAAGAGGCAGTGCTGGTGTGATTCCAATTCAACCGTATCCTAATCATAACTTGATTAAAACAAGTAGAGCTACAAGGAAGACATATGTGTGCAGCAGTGACAAGGAAGCAAGATCAATCTCCTGAATTTGGCTGCAGCATAAAGATGGATTCTGCTCTAGGGGACTCTGTTATATGAACTATTCTTATGGGCCTAGGAAAATGCTGGAATGATGGTGTCAAAACAATAGAGATTGATTGCCACTGTGATAATACTTTTAATTGCTTAGGCAGGGGTATAACTTATGAAAGCCCTTGGCATGATCTCCTTCTCCAAGTGCAAAGTTTTGCTCTTCGAAATTGGACTATCTCTTTTAATTTCCTTTGTAATGATTATAGTACATTTTTTAAAGACATGATTATTATAGGTCAGCTTAGGATCAATTCTTTTGTTTCCCTTCATCATCAACCTTCCCAATATTATGGGAGGGTGGATTGTGAAAGGAGTTAACCCCTTGGGGGTTTTGTTCGTTGCACAAATTTTCTAATATTATAGTACTTATTTTCAGTCAAAAAAAATAAAGAAACCATTTTCTGAGTAATGTATACGAAGTTTGAACATCATATTCTTCTTAAATGTTGAGGTTACCTTATCGCCAATAGCGACTATCACTTGTGCAAGTTCTCTACCAAAATTGACGTTTAACCAACATGTGGAAAAGTAATTGATGCCCATGCAATTTTTCATTTTTAAGAATGAAGATAAAGAAGAATGGCATCCAAAAATACAATCGAAAATTGTCTCTTGTTTGAATAGTTCGCCATGAAATTTTGTCCTACCCTTAGAAAAGAAAAATAAAATTAATTTATTACATTTAAAATATTTCTGAAGTATGAAGAGTAGTAAGCCGTTGAAAAATAAAATATCAATTATTCAATAGGATTGAATTTAATGTGATATTTCAAGTCAAAAGTTGCCAGCATTTCTTGAAAATAAATGTTTTAAATTAATTTCATGGTTTGATTCAATGGCACTGGATTCCAATGAGTGAGGTAACAAAGCTAACAATGGACTGGACCAGTACTTATTTTAAACACCAAATAGGCAAAAGTATGATCTCTTACATCACTCCCCTACACTACGCAAAGTTAATACGTATCACTTAATTCTTCTATTTTGTTTAATTTTTTCATGCCATTCTTCATTGACCTCTCCATAATATAATTTAATAAGAAATTGATATGAGATAGGATTGGGTCTATAAAAGGACATTTTATGAGCCGAGAAGACAACATATGTATCAGTGAGAAGTGAGATGGCAGAAGAATGTGGAGAAGTGAAGTTTTTTGGGTCAGGAGGAAGCCCATATGCTCGAAGGGTTCAGATAGCTTTGAAGCTGAAAGGAGTTGAGTACAAACACTTCGAAGAAGACATCAGGAACAAAAGCGAACTGCTTCTCAAATACAATCCTGTCCACAAGAAGGTGCCAGTTCTGGTTCACAATGACAACCCCATAGCCGAGTCCCTCATCATCCTTGAGTACATCGATGAGACTTGGAAAACTCACCCCATCCTCCCTCTCCACCCTTATCACAGAGCCCTCGCTCGCTTCTGGTCAAGGTTCATCGATGATAAGGTCTCTTCTCTTCCTTCTCTTTTGTTTATTTTGCATCAAGTCAATTATTTTTTGTGTCGGGATGTGTCGGGTGTAAGTGGACCTGACTTGTTGTAGAGAGAAATCCCATGTCTGATCTAGATCCTTTCATATGATGATGTAAGATCTAGTTAACGTCAACGTATTAGTTACGAATCTTTGATAAGAAACTGAACAAGATATAAGATAAAATTGCACCTAATACCAAGTCATGCTTCAACCTATATAAATTTTCCTCTCAATATCCTTTGAGAGTTATGAGGCTTTTGGTGGGGAAGTATAGATTAAGTTAGGATTTGAGAGAGAGCCTAGTCTATGTAATAATCCTTGACCCACCCATTATAAGTTTTAGTGAGGTTAATAGTCCACACTTTAATTGCTAGCCGGGCTCAATAGATTGCGTGTCTAACCCATCAAAAATATATGGAAAAAAAAAAACATCTTTAAAAAACCTACATTTAATCAGACACGACAATGCTCAAATATTAAGTCAATAGTCAAATTAAAAAAAAAATTGACCATATAACCTAATAGGACTTTAATATCTCAGGGCCGCTAGTTAACCCATTTTAACAAATCATAAATAATTATTGTAAGATTCACTCATAAAACTCGTAAATAAATTTTGGAATGTGATAAGATGGTCTTAATTGGGAGGGCAGGTGCTGCCAGCGATACAGGAAGCAGCATGGACAGTGAAGGAAAAGGAAAGGGAAAAGGCCATTGAAGAGGCAAGAGAAGGTCTGGGATATCTGGAGAAGGAGCTGAAAGGCAAGTTCTTTGGTGGCGACGCAATAGGAATAGTGGACATAGCAGCATCCTACATAGCATTCTGGCTGCCATTAGTGGAAGAAGCAACTGCTCTGAAACTGCTGAGCCATGACAAGTTTCCAAAGCTGCATCGATGGAGTCAGGAGTTTTGCAGCCACCCTGTGGTAAGGGACAACCTTCCTCCTCCTGCAAGACTCCTGGCTTTCTTCAAGGCTCGCTATGCTGCCATTGCTGCTTCTAAATAAGATGCAACGTTGGAACTGATGATGCTGTTCTCTGCCTCTTGGAGTTTTATGTCCTTAATATAATAAAGCTGTATTATGTACCCTTTCCATGTATTAGCCTCTTAGAGAGTTTCATTCAATAATAAAAATTTCATCCATTTCACTAATACTATTTTGATGCCCCTCAATCGGTGTTTCAAATCTATTCTGTCTTCGGTCTTGGCTATATATAAGCATTTCAGCCTGTCGACAATAAATATATACATTGACTGTGGTTCTTGACAAAATAATAAAAAGCTCTCTTTTCCAATTTCATGATAAAAGAAAAGAAGGATTTGGTGAAAGAACGGATAAAAATCCAGTGTTTGTCGACATGGGAAAAAGGGATGTTCAATAGCATTTCTTAATGACCATTTTCAATTTGAAAAAAGAAAAAAAGAAATAACCATGTTCAAATACTTGTGAGGTCTTCGAAAAATGAATAATTAATAATAATGGACAGCCTTCTAGTTTATAAAGGACGTGTGATTAACTTTTATGTTTCTCGTTGACGTGAAACATCGGGCAAATAACACAAAAGAAATAAAAATTGAATATAAAATTTATTTATTTTTATCTTTTCTTTATTTCTTTTCTTCTGTTTTTCTAAATGTTACAGTATAAAATTTCGAATGTCATGACATCTTATATACTTTTATCTTTTCACAATACAATGAATATAATAAATACAGAACACATGAAAGATTTTTTCCCCCCTCGTTTTCTATCTCTAAAATTTCATCAAACCGAGTGCAACACATAGTCTTCTTTTTCTACAAATAATTCTTCTGATGAGAGTTGTGGGTGAAACCTCAGAATAATTTATTCCTCTAGCACACAATTACTTGTCCAACGACATGGGCTAAATTATAGTTTTTTTTTTTTTGTTAAATTCTTGAACAAAACAAGCTTTGACTTCTGAAAAAGTTATTTTTTTAAAAAAATTTTTAACCAATGACAGAGAGTTGAACTCCGTCTTTAAGCCCTACAACAACGTGGGTTGGTCTCATAACCTAATGACATACAAGTTTTTCTATAAGTAGGAAGTTGAGGGTTTTATCCTGTCTGTAACTTTAGGTCATTAGTGCCTACTCTTTTAATTAAAAAAAAAAAACAGTTGGCTCTCAAGGGTAAAAAAAATCTAAGCTGACTTACATACCCAAAAAAAAAAAAATCTATGCCGAATTTAATCAGAACTTGAAGCAAATGAAATGTTGAGGAGAATCAATTTTTTCCCCTCGGTATTGGAAAAATAGATTTAAATACTGGGAAAATTACATTTACAGCCGTAAATTTTAAAATTTTAATATTTAGATAATGTAAATATTATATTACAATTATTTATAGACATCAAAATGATATCATCAGCATCAGCTGCAGCAGAAGATTTTATAAAACTCATACTGCTAAGTTATTGAAGTTTTATTAACTTTGTAATTTGTTTAGTTAAATATTTCTTGGCCTACCATTAAATTATTGGATTCCTTTGATATAATTTTGGACGGCACCTATTAAAAGTAACACCTGCTGGGTTCATGAATTGTGATTGCTCATGCTCATTGCTCAACATGGATGGGAATAGGATCCTTAAGGTGGTGTATTTGGTGGGATGGCATCAGAAATTATTCCATTCCCAACAGTGATTCTTGCTAATGTAAATAATGCATTTTGTATTCCTTCCATCAAGTTGCATTTGTCCTCATCATGTGCCATTCATTTCAAATTAATTTTTAATGTTATATTATTAAAATAAAAAAATTAATATTAAATCTATACTGTTCAAAATATATTTACACAATTAATTTATAAAAATTGTAATATTTTTAAATATTAAATTACATCACTTAAATTTTATTTGCACTGTTCAAAGTACATATAGATAGTCAATTTATAAAATTATAAAAATTAATATTAAATTAGAGAGTTCAAATTAAATATGTACTAACCAAGTTGATGGTGAATAGATTTATTAAAAAAATTATTTTAATAAATATAAAATAAAGTGAAAATAAAAGTGAAAAGATTTAAGTCTGAACAATTCAGATTTCATCAAGGGTAATAAGGGTCATGGTGCTTATCCTCTGTTGAGCACCAAAGACAATCCAAATTTAATATTAAAATTTTTATAGTTTTTATAAATTAACTATCTATATATACTATGAAAGTATATATTTAATATTAAATTTTTTATGATTTCTAAAAAAATTTATTTTAATAATACAATATTAAAGATATTTAAAAATTAACTTAAAATAAATAGCATAGAACATTCTAAAATTGAATGAATGGTATAGATCACCCAAAATGGTGATGACCACTCCTTGCTTATCATGCTAATGAATACAAAATACAAACGCCATCAAATCATGAAATATCACTGTTCTTGTCAGAAACATTTATGAATTTACCTTCTTCCTTTTTACTTTTCATAAACTGTAGTGAGCAAATTTTTTTTATAACAATAAAATCGAGGGAATTAATTATTTTTACAAAAAAAAAATTCCTTGGTCATTCAAAAAAAAATAAAATCTCTTGACTTTTCAAAACTCCACTATGTAATAAAATATACTTACAAATCAATGAAATTAGGAAAATTAAATATGTTTGCAAATTAAAAAAACCAGTGTAATTTTTGCAAGATGCGTAAATATTAAGAAATATGGCATCCCATCCATAGATTTTATATAACATGACTTGCTAAAATTTATATATTATATATAAATTAAAATTTTCATATCTTCACTTTTTTTTAGTAAAGAGATGTAGATTGTAATTTTTAGAAAAATAAGAGAAGGTGTAGGTCAGTCACTCGGATTCTTTTTTATTCCTTTCTTATCATTATTTTTGCTATTATAATTTTTCCTTTTTGCTATAACTTTTTTCTCATACAGAAATAGTATTAAGGAGAACTCGAATTCAGCTGAGCAAGGTTTTGTTGGGCAGAATCATTCGTAAAAAGACAAGGAAAAAGCAAAAGGCATCAATTTGTGCTTCTATCCCTCTTCTCTTTGATTATAGCCACGGCAACCCCTTCCCAAAGTCTGAAACTTCCCTCTTTTGAAAGGCAAAATAGGGCCACACCAGACATCATATTCACTTGTTACTTTACGCCTCTTTCTAGGATTTCTGCCAAGACACCGACTAAACATAAAACACTTCAAACATTACATGGACAGATTTTTATCCTTGAAGAAAGAAGCACTCGAATTACATTATTCTTTAAAAAAGAGTCTAGGGTAGACAGATAATCTCAACATAACCAACATGATAGAATATGATTTAATAGGTTTCAAACTGTTCCAGATAATCTCATCATCAGGACTAGTTGCTACTGCTTGAATCCTTCACGATGGTCACCGGGCAAGGAGCATGAGTCATCACAAAGTTGCTGACACTTCCCAATATAATCCTGTTTTAATAACGAATCAACCAACCCAAAAACTCTATCATTAGACCCACATCACAATACATTAACACGGAAGGCCCTCTTAATTCCCACAGAATAGTTGAGAGGTTTGTCTGGTTGGTTGATATTTTCATCGATAAAGTAGGCAAAAAATCATTATCATCAAATCAACCCAGCCCGATAGGAACCAAGAACACATTCACATCTTTAGCTATGTGAAATGCTGAATGACCCATATGGCGTGATCCACTATTTCCCAAATATTTTTTGATAAATGAGACGCTAACTAATCTTTCAAATAATAACTTCATTCTAACCATTTTATCTTCACTACGACAACTTTTTTCTAATAACTATAATAAGATGTTGGTAAAATTCTGAAAGCTCTCAAATATACTCGGACAGTTATTTCTTCAAATGGTTACTATTTATTCTTATAGATTGAGAAAGTTATCTATAATTTTTTATATACTAATATCTCATTGTTAATATTAAAGAAATAATCTTAGTTGTTGCAATAATGTTAAAACCATTGAAAATAAGCAGTGCACTAAAGTCAGCAATACCAGAGGGATTGTTAGTGAGTTGTAAAGGGTATTCTGGTGAAAGCAAACTATATTTTTGGTCTTCTCTAGTCCTTTGCATCAGCTTACAAATATTTTGACTATTCTACAATAATTTTCTAAAAATAATTAATGTTGGCCCAATCAATAAATTTTCAAAATCAAATTGATGATTCTGACTGTTCTACAATGACACGGATGAACAGCTAGGATATATCCAGAGGAAAAAATCAATGTCCCCCATACGTAAGTGGATTTTCCTCACACACATCACGACGTGAAAGACTGAAATAATATCGCTAACTTGTTTGAGACACAACTATCAAAGAATTGGAAAAGCACGAACCTTCTGAGAGTGCTAAGGCCCCTGCTTCCCATGACCAGCGAATCCAACTTCAGATCTTCAATGGCATCCAGAAGTTTCTCCCTCGCATCACCCCAGTATATTTTTGTCACAATGTTCACCTATAACTCAACTTTACTAATTAGTAATAAGCACCACAATTTAATCTGCAGGATCTTAAACCCTGAAGTTTTAATTTAAGCAAGAAGCTGTAAAGCATATTTCAATTTTGCTCCTGAAAAACTAAAGAATGCTCCGTGATTACATTCACTAGTACCGAAAATTAGATAAGCCAGAGAATTCCAGGGTCAAATATTTAACACCATCAACTTTAAAAGAGAAAGAAAACACGGGAGGAAAATATACCTCTTTCTGTCTAGCACCAGTGTCAAGCAAATCAAGAACCTCAATATCAGTCTGAACACCATACTTCTTCATAATCTCTGGCTCTCTGAACTCAGTCAAAGGAATAAGAGCTGGAAGAAAAGAAAAGGTTAAATTAAATCAGATCCAATCCAAGACGATGAGCACAAGGTGAAATGTCCAAATATCTTACGTCAGTGCACAGTTCAACGCCAAACACTTGTCAGACAAAACACTAGTCTATTCATAGATTAGATCTGAGAAGCACAACTACGGAAAATGTATACATAAAAAATACAGGTATGAGATACGTATGGAACGCGAGTTGGCTCCGATAATTGAACTATCGAAGTATCGGTGGGATGAAAAGAAAGTAAAAGGAAATCTAAGAAAAAGCGTAAGAAAATGACTCACGAGAACCGGATTGAGCCCAAAGCTGGTTACGGGACTCATCGAGGGAATTGGGATTGATGTGGATGATGTAAAAGGTGTCGCCCTTATCGGCCAAATTGTCCAGAGCCCATTTAAGAGCGTTCTTGCTGCTTCTGGAGAAGTCGAGGGCGACACCGATTTTCCGATCCTTTACCATGGTCTTCTTCTCTTTGTTTCTCTGCGCCTGTGAGTGCTAGAGCTTGTGTATCGTCACAAGCAAGGTATAGAATCCAGCAAATGCTTTTGGCGTGAGGATGCGAGTGTGGACACTGGTGAAAAGGCAAGCGGCCGAGGATTATAGGGGAAATGACGTTCATGGGCCCTGTAAAGTAAGTTAATGTTGATAAAGGCCCTTCATTTTCGAAAATCTTAGTAAGGATCCAAGGATAAGAAAGTCAATTTGAAAGGACAAAAGCGTCATTAAAACTTGAATATAAAATTACTTTAAAATATATTTAAATCTTACGGGGCTTTGTTCTTATCCTTTTTATTGAAAAGAAAAACATTCTAAGAGATCTTATTTATTATTCAACGTTTTTTTTATTAAGAATTGGCTTTCCTTCTTTTCAGTCGTTAAATTAGATTTCATGATTTAAATTTAATTTAAACGGCTTAAATTTTTAATAAAAAATGCAATACTCTTTATTACATTATGTTACTTCCATGGTTGTAAATGTCATTTTAGCCTTTACAGAGACAAGTGGAAGTAAGATGCCCATGGTGTCAGAGAATTTCATAATATGATACGCCCCTAAATAATTAGTATATTCGCACCCGGTAATGGCGGTATTTTTTGTTGATATTAATATAATTATTGATATTGGTTATTGATGTATATAATATCAAATCTATAATAAAAATTAGTAGCACTGTTTATAATTTATTGATTTTAATATTATTATTGATTACTTTTTTTATTTTGCCCATGACTAGAGCCAATAATTCAAGTCAAGTCTGATGAGCCAATCCAAACCCTCTCAAAAAAAATCAAGGCTGGGGCCTGCTTTTTTAAGAATGTAGGATATTTCAAACTTGATTCGAATAAGTTTGACTAAATTGAACCCAATTATTGACATTTGCAACTCTATATGTATATAAAGTTGAAAATTTTGATCAAACCTGACGAGCCAACTCAAATCCTCTCAAAAAATGTCAGAATCAGAATTAATTATATGCATTTCTTTAAGAGAATATGATATTTAAAGTTTGATCTAAATAAATTTGTACCCTCTAGATTACGATGGTGATGTGCCAAATTATTATTGCAATTTGTAAGGGAACAAGTCAAGCTCTCTTAAACAATAAAAATTATAATTACAGCTATATTCATCTTTAGACTTTCGTATGGAGGTTAAAATCTTTGTTTGATTTTGTCTCTTAGCGGTCATCGTTCTTCATTTTTTTTCCTTAAAATCCGTCTTTTGTAAGTTTTGTGCATCCACTTAAGAGTCAGCCTCATATTTCATGCTTAATTCTTAAATAAAAATTTGCATAAATTAGCCTACTAACATAAAAATATTTGTATCCAAAAAATATAAATTAAATGTTTAAAAATTTAAAAGTATAATCAGTTCATATTGATATACTAAAGTTTATTATTAAAATTTTTGAAATTTACAAATATTTATTATTAATATATAGCAGTGAATTATTAACAAATATAATAAATAAATTATAATAAAAAATATAATAAATATTAAATTATTTATTTATTTTAATTTTATAACATCGGATATATCCACAAAAGTCACTGAAAATTTTGTGATGATAAAAAGCAGGCTCGCATTATTTTATCCAAAAAAAAAAAAGGCTGGCTCACAGATCTTTTATTCTGATCTCCTGACTCATGCGACGGTGATTGAAGATATAAAGTAATTAATGGAAGTATTTTAATAAAACAGTTGTCAACTGTAAAAAAAAATACAGCTAAATGAATTAAGGGAATCTAAAATTAAATTATGGATTTGATTCGATGGCATTGAAAATTTGAAATGTTTGTAGAAGTAAGACGGATCCTGTGGATTGTGTGGAACTATGGATCGTGGATATGCTCATCAGTACTCTATAAATTAATATTGAAAATTTGTGAAATTAAATAGCAAAAGGACAAAGGAAAATAAATCACATGGATCCAAAGAAACATTGATAAATGTAAATTAACGGATTGATGCAGACATCAGGCAAAAAAAATCTTAAAATATCGGGGTTGTCTCATATGGCATCAGAATTCAGTGAAATCAGAATCGTTTATTTATATAGTCAATTGCTCCCTAAATTAACGCAGGAATTCATTTTCCCTGATCATAAATTAGATGCAAGTAGGATGCCAATCATGTACAGTGGAAAATCGTGTAATAGCTGAAAAGTAAAAAATTGCGACCATGAATTTTTACCTACTAACTAATAAAAAAATATGTGCATAAAAAGATTTTTCATTTGCAAACATACAGTCACATTTTATTTAAAATAAAAATTTATAAAAAATATTATATTTTTAATAAGTTTGTTAATCACTAACTTAGATAATATAAATTTTATTTGAACCAAACATACAGTCACATTTTATTTAAAATAAAAATTTATAAAAAATATTATATTTTTAATAAGTTTGTTAATCACTAACTTAGATAATATAAATTTTATTTGAATGACACAGTTTAATGTTTATTTTTTATTTTTTATAAATTGACTAACCAAGTGTACTTTATATAGTTTAGATTTAATTTTAATTCATATTTAAAATTTTGACCTTGTAATTTTTCAAAAAAAATATTTTTTGAAAAGTGCTAGATATATTATCTTTATTTTGTATTTTGTATTTATCAAAATAAAGAATTATAAGTACTATAAAAAATTTTAATATTAACTATAAACTGTTAGAATACATTTAAATAGTCAATTTATAAAAAAAACTAATATTAAATTGGACCCTTCGATTAAAATCTATTTTGTTCAAATTAGTTATTAACAGACTTATTAAAAATTTGGATAAAAATATGATTGTGTATTTGCAAATTAGGAATATTTTTACACGCCTATTTCTTACTAGTCATTAGATAAAAAATCATGATTAGGATCTTCTACTTTCCATCCACTACACGATTTTTCACTACATATGATCCATATCTAATGCAAGTATGAGCATTGTTGCCAAAATCGCAATCAAGTTAACGATTACAGCCCAAAAAAAAAAACAATTCACCTCACTAGTAAAAACGAAGTAAACACAAACTCAAAGTTCGGTACAAAGATATGAATTTTGAGAGATTGAGATTGAGACTGAAATTGGGATTAAGACTTTAAAAATATGTTTGGTATGAAGTAATATTTGGAGGGAATATTTATATTAATTTTTTTCTAATTCATCATAAATGATCAAAATACCATAATGCCCTTTATTATTAAAAATATATACAATCATCAAGATGAATAGCGCACAACTCAGGGGAGGAAACGGCAGATTTGGAGCTCTGCACTTCAGATCTGGAGCTTCCCGGCGGTGGATGAGGGGAAGCTATAGGAGAAGGCGATGAGTGACAAAGGAGTAAGAAAACATTCTCAAATGCAAGTCTAACACCAAATCAAATCTGAAAACATATACATCTGCACAATTAAGGGAGGAAGAAGACAATCCCATTGCAACCTTTCATTGTCGTTGCTTCTGTTCTTGCTCACCCATCATCATGTCTGAAAACATATCAATCTTACACATTGCCTAATCTGAAACAAGAAAATGAATCTTGCTCACCCATCGTTGTTGCTTTTGTTCGTGCTTTTGTTATTTGCTTTGCGATGCCAGCAAAGGAGGAAGTTGTCGATGGTGAGAGGAAGTCGTCGCCGGAATCATCCACGGTAAACATGTCTAAGAAAAAATTCTATGGTGCATGAGAGGGGTTAGATCTGGGCATTTTGGTCAATGATAATTTCAATCCTATGATTAATTTTGCAATATCAGGGGAATGGTGGATTTGAGTATTCTTACCTAAATGAGACTAAACAACCCCAATAATAGGCTTAGAAATTTTATTTAAATAAAGGTTTGTGTTTTAAAAATTAATTTTTTTAAAGTAACTGAGCTTGAAGGCCCAGCCTTAATAAGCTTTGTAAAAAAAGGCCCAAGCCTAAGCAGCCTTTCTAGCTTTGTTATCTTATTATCAATTTTTTAAATTTTTAAGTGGAATGCTGCATTTGAAAAAGGGATCTTGCTAAGGCTTAAGCTCCCTCAACTTTTTAAAGATTGAAGAACTCAAATTAAGCAATCGCTTGTTGCTTCTCCTCGCTCATCTCTCCCTCACACCCTTAGCTAGTCAACCACTCAACCTCATGCCCTCATTCCTCATCTCTACCTCACGATTCATGCCCTACATATGAGGGATCTAATACAGATATTTAATTAATAATGATGTAATTTAATTAATATTTATTGTAAGTAAAGAAAAAGTTGTAAAGATGATTGACATTGAATATCCACTTTTATCTTCAACAAGTAGACTTACATCTGAGGGATTTAGTACTCTATTTTTAGATGATGATGATGAGGATTTGGATTTATATTTGTGAAGATTTTAATCTTCATCTTAAATTTATACTTTTATATCTTTATTAAATTTTATGTAAGATTTTCATTTGTTTTATATTAAATTTTAAAATACTTTATTTAAATTAAAATGTTAAATTTTTTTTCTAAAAGAGAGCTTACAAACCTAGCTCTAAGTCTTTTAAACAAGGGTCAAGTCTCAAAATCAAGTCAAATTTTAGAAGCCTGGCCATCCCGAATTCCTATCTCCAAGGCTTCCCCAGCCACATCATCTAACACACATAAAATTATACATATATATATATATATATATATTATGTATATAAATTTTAAATTATTATATTAAATACTATTAATCATCATTAAAAAATTATAATTTAAATTACATTATAAATTATTTTTTATTACATACTAAATATCTAAATGCATGTTAAAAAATTATCTAAAGACCCTTCTATTCTACGCTATATTTTTAAACAAAACAATGCGTTATTGAATATTTTTTTTATACAAAATCATTCCAAAATATAAAAAAAGTAAACTAATTATAAAAAATTTTATGAACAAATATTAAGCTTTTTAATTAGACATATATTAGTTTTGTATTATATGTTAATATATTTATATATTTGCATAGTAATTTGTTAATAAATATAAACTCTTTACGTTTTTAAAATACCAGTTTAAGTTACGAGTTCATCTTTATTTATGACTTTGGGTACCAAAAATTCTTTTTGACTAAATTAATTGATTAATACAAAATCATGCAAACTGAAAAATCTCAAAATGTCAGCATAATCCACTAACCTGATCTGAGATGACAGAAAGGATTTAATTAAATGAGAACCGGAGAGAGCGGGAACTAGAAAAACCAAAAGAAGGATCCATGAATAGTGGGCCCGAGCCCTAGCATATGGTAATGTTATTATTTTTTCTTTTTGGGTGCAAAGACCTTTTTTACCCCGAAATTATTTGTACACTGATATTTTAATTTTTTTTATTTTAATATTTTTTTAACTTTTAGAAATAATATAATATTGTTTTTATCATTAATAAATTTTAACTTTAGCTTTCAGTGGACTAGAAAATAAGAAAAAATGACATTATATAAAAATTAATATCAATTAAGTTTTCTTAAACTATAACAAATGTTATTTTTTATTCATGTGAATGACTAAAATGTAATTTTAATCAAAGACTTTGAGCAACCATCAAATGATTATCAAATCACTTTGCTGCCAACTTAACAACATCAATAAGCAACTAAAATTATTACGTATGTAAATTGACAAACTTAATTGGTATTAGTTTCCGTATAGGGTCTTTTTTGTGATTTTTTAGGTTTTTTCTGTCATTTTTATTTCCTTTTCTATATTTTTCTTATCAATTAACAATCAAAATTGACATCTATAAACAAAAGAGACAACATTATATTATTTTTAAAAGTTAAAATGTAATATTATACTAAAAAAAATTTAGAATATTAGATGCCCCTACATCAATAGTTGAAGGACAAAAATGTTATTTAATTTTTTTTTATTGTTTACAAGTATCTTTTCATAAGAAACCATTATATTTAAGATGTAGTCAAACATTAAATGTAAGTACTGTTTTTAATAGGGGTTCAAAACTTTTATTCATTATGTTGTAAGAGATTAATTAGTATTATTTGATCCAATCCTTAATAATATTGTTGTTATTTTGGCCGCCAGCACTGGCAACGTTAAAACTTAAAAGGAAACAAAAGTATTGATGTGTATAATTCCAATGGATGTGGCATGGCTTTGCTTCTTTAATGAACTGCCCTCTCTCTCCCCACACTGCACGGAAATTTGAGGGACTGAAATTTTATTTTAGAGACTTGTCTTTTTTCTTTCTTTCTTTCTCTCTGTTTTTTTTTAATAGTTTTAGGACAGATCACATGGGAGAGTGCGTATAGGACAGATCACATGGATTCTGTGTTTATTGTTTAAAGCTGAGGAATGAGGATAACTGTGTCTGGCTTGATCTTCCACCAATGTTTTTGTCAATAGGCTCATTCCCACTCTCATCTCTCACCCTTCCATGTTTTCATTATGACTGAGTGACATGCAACACTAGCAAAGGTAACTAGACAATTAAAATCACCAGATTCAAGAGAAGGAACCTAATATTTTGTATAGCAGTACTCTATTTTAGAGAAGAAGAGATGCAAAAATTTTATAATACAAAAAAAATACTCTGCCTCTTCTTCAAACCAATTCTTGCTGGCATGTTTTTGCAGCATCTTGCAATGAGTGATAGGTACCGGCAATCAATATGTCACAGAACGATTAAATTTGGGAGGATTAAGATTTTCATACATGATAAAAATTTCTACAATTTTGCCACAGAACCAAAAAAAAAAAAAAGAGTATTGATCCCTAGGACATGCAACATATGCTTTGCTCTTCTAGCTCAATTTCACTGGAACGAATTAGTCAATGTTAGATTTCTCATATCTCTCTTCTTCTTTTTGAAAAAAAATTAATAATTCAGTTTTTATAGTTTTGATTCAATTATAACCTATTTCATAAACTTTAATTTATTATAAATCAATTTTTAAAATTTTAACTTGGTTGCAACTTAATCCTTGAACTTTAACTCGTTGTAATTCAATCCTTATAATTTTAATAAATAAAAATTTGGTCATTATATCTTGCAAATAAAATTCTGAAAAATAAAATTATGTTGACATTTAGGGATTAATTTCAAATTACTCAAAACTTATAATTTAATAAAGATTTAATGTATCTAATTTTATTTTTTTTAAAATATAGAAACTAATATTTTAAATAGTTAAACTACAGAAAATGAGTTGCACGAGTTAAAATTTAAGGACTGAATTATAATCTGATAAAAAATTATAAAGATTGAGGTATAACGAGTTAAAATTCAAGAATTGAGTTACAATTAAATTAAAACTATAAGAATTAAATGATTAATTTTTTCTCTCTAATTTTTTTTAACTTTACCTCTACTGCCTTGTCAACTGTAACTTCTATGGATTTTAATTTTATTTAAAAAAAGCAACGATTTTCTTTTATAAATTGATAATTGAAAAAACAGAATTAATGTCGTTGATTAAAAACAATCACCACTGAGAGATAATTCGGCCCCCGACCGTTCAAACTCTCTTTCTTGGGCCTTTGAAATTTAATGAGTCCTGGGATGAAGCAGGGTCAACCCCTGAACTTAGAGTCCACACCTACTGGGCTATTCGGTGCCTCCAACTCTGATTCATGATTTGTGATTTCTTTTGCGCCTTCAGAGTTCTCCAATTGTTAAGGCCCAGAATGAGTTATCAAATTTGTGCGAAGCTGTACGAAGGCCTATTTTGCAACTTCGATTTTTATAAAAGGAAATAAATTTTTATTTCCATAAATAATGAAATGAACTAATCCTTCACAATATACCGAACCAAAACTCAAAATTTCATTGGGACAAGTGTTATAGTTAATTATTGATAGAATCTGGAACATCATGGCCTTTAATAAGAAAATAGTTGTGCACAATAAAAAAAATTTGGTTTCCAAGGATCTCATTTTTAATCATTTTGTAATGGTTTCGCCAAGAATCTAGCTGCTAATTTTCTTCCTTGTGCCTGCGGTGAATAGTTCTGTTATCTTATGTTCTCTATAGTCTCTCTTGCCCTCCGTCCATCAAGATTTTATTTCACCTCAAGAAAAAATGGATTGAATCTCCAACAGTTTCCACCGTCAAGTGTTCCCACAGACTCTTTCCTAATTTCCTTAAGCATCACGCACTGAATATTTTTTCCCTCTGATTTCTCATTATACTAAAAGACGAAAATTTCATAATAAAAGGTGCATTTTATTGCCAATAAGCAATTGGGTTAGACT
This sequence comes from Prosopis cineraria, assembly GCF_029017545.1. Classification (NCBI taxonomy): domain Eukaryota; kingdom Viridiplantae; phylum Streptophyta; class Magnoliopsida; order Fabales; family Fabaceae; genus Prosopis; species Prosopis cineraria. The sequence goes on along the minus strand of NW_026555344.1, from coordinate 39,090,982 downwards.
CTCATCACTTCTTACTGAATTTGCCTCTTGATCCAAATATACACTCAATCTAACACTTGATTATTGCATGTTGTTGGGATGTCAAATGTAAGTATATTTGACTTAACACAAGAAGGAAAAAAAATCTCACGTGGGATAGAATGGGTGACGTTGCTTTACTTGTGTACTTGCATACACAAGTAAAGCAATGCATAAATTTATTACATTAAAATTTTGAAATAACAAATGATGTGGACTCTTGGCTTAGTGGGTTTCTTCTCTCCCTCATTTTCCAAACACATGTGGTTCCTTACTTGAATTATTTGAATTGAAGTCTAAAACTTATTGTGTTTACGTGGATCTGAATATAATCTCACTGGCCACACAAATTGACCTAAAATACTCTACTCTTGGGGGGATTCTAAATCCTAAACCTTATTATCTGCGATTTTATACCCACAAAAAAAAAAACAAAATAGTAACCTACTTGCTGTTTATTTTGTTTTGCACAGTATTGTGTGCGCTATGATAATTTATTCAAAAAAAAATAATAATAATGAAAAAGGGAACGCAAACCACTGAGGCTGATAGGAAAGAAGAAGAAATGTAATGAATAAGCAAATGCTTTAATAAACATGGAGAAGATAAGGAACGAGAAGGTATGGTTGAGTGATAAGGTTGGGTAGTGAACCCTACTTGCAACGTGGAAAAGGGAAAATTTTCCGTCATTAAAGGGTCCAATTTAATTAGTAAATTTTTATAAGAAATTAGATTCCGAGTGATTCAGCTTCCGCCACACTCATGATGAGATTGAACGGTGGATTCAGTTAAGGCTTTTTGATTATTGTAATTAATTAGTTAAGGTCTTTCTGGCATCCACCAGACGGTTTAGTGGTGGACACACACACCAACGTGGCAGGCAATCTGCATGAAATATTATTTGTAGTTGGGACTTCGAATTATGGCTCTCGTATAATCATCCCCTTGATTTGATTTACATGCTATATTTGATTTAACATGTAGAATATTAGAACCTTGAATCATGGACGCTTTTGTGGTCAAAAGTTGTTTTTTTTTTTTATTATGTTGCCCACAACACAATCTCGATAAGCTCACTAAACCCCCCAAACACACCGCCAATCAAGGTGACATGTTCCTTCTTCTCCTTTCTTCCATGTCCCCCCTTTCTTCTTTACAACCAACCTCAACTATATTTCTTTAAAATATCTTCCATTTTGTATGGTTATCTTATTGGATGATATTCAAATATTATCAATTCTAATTTAAGGCTGCTATTTTAAAAATATTTTTTACATTCACACAAATTAAAATTTAAAATCTCAAACATCATCCCATTTATTAGGACTAACATCAACAGATCTTGTCTCAATATTTTTATTATACATTTTATAAAATTTCATATGCATCATAATTTTTAGTAAGATGTTCACTGCATGTAAAACCACAGTTGCTACTGTAATTGTTGCTATAATTTTCTAATTAAATTATATAATTATTTTCAAGATCATGGATAAAAACATGTGAATAAACTATAATTACAAATAACAAATCTAATGATAGGTTAGTTTTATATTTTCAAATTTGTCCGATGTTTTTTTCTTACACCTGAATAGAAAACTGTGCCTGAACCCGAATAATTTGTTCTGCTTTCTTTCATGATGAAATAATTAATGCAATCTCGACTCCTTTTAGTTGACATTATTTGCATAATTTGGTGTAAATTTCCCAAAGATATATTTCTTACTTTGTTTTGGCGGAAGGGTTTGTTCATTGAGAGAGAATGGGATGAAAGCAATGAAAAGAAAGAACCTAAACGGAGTAGACCTAGGAGAGGATTCTAGTAAGATATTCTGTGTTTCTTAAAATGCAAGATACTTGTAAAAAAAAAAAATACTCGATAAAACTGTGTCAATTTGTGTTAGGGGGATGAAAACATTTTTCCCCAATATTATGAAGCAAGTTAAGATGAAACAAGGGGCGGATTTTAAGTAGGGTTTGCTTTTAAAAAAGATTAATTTCGTTAATCAATTATCATAAGTGAGTGATATCACATGGGATTGCGTAAGGCACAAATGATGACCCATATCATTGCTATTAAACTTCTTCCTCACGCCATCTTTACTTACTGTCTTTACTTACTTGAACATATTCTTCATTCTTTATCCCCTCACCCCCAACACAACACCCAGCCTTGTTGTACTCACCATAATCTATTATCAAGGAGCTATTGACTTAACATTTCAAATATGTGTCCCTAAACATATACTATTTTCATTTTTTTAATTTATATTTATATTAATTATATCTATTTATTTGAATTAGCTACTAGATGCCAGCTAAACTATCTGTCAAATTTAGGGTCTCTGTTTTTAAGTTAAGCAATATAGTTGTAATTTTTCCTAACCACCGTACGGCACCCTATATCATGAGTCTACCCATGCCGAATTGAGAGAACTTCCTATTAAATTCAGGAAACTTAATAAGTGATCAAACTAATTTGAATCGAGTTGAGTAAAATATTTTTATGTGATAAATTATACCAAATATTTAGCACGAATGTATTGTGACGGAATTTAACCACCACATGACATATAGTATCTTGAATTTACCCCACATTGAGTTGATGAATCTAATGAGGATTCATACTAATGTAGATCGAAATAAATACAACTTAGATGGTATGCCCTACCACCAAATATTTAACATTGTTTTATTTTTCAAGGCTTAAATTTAAAATTTTTAATTAAACTAGTACAACTTTTTAACTAGTTGAATCAAATGCTTGGCAGTTATACATTGTGCTGTTTAATTTAATGCAACATTGTTATACTCCATAACTAAATTCTTTTAAAAGATTTATCACATAAACTCCAATTTAAGATGTGTTTAAATGATTGTAAGTTATAATCATTTTACTATAACAAACGCCTGTTTCTTTTATAAAAAAAGGAAAAAGAAAAAAGCTTCAAGTTTAGAGACCATCATCTATATATTGTTTTCGCATAATAATTCTCACGTCTAAAATTTAATTTTTTGTAATTTAAATAGTTAATACAAACGGTTAAGACATACAAGCAATATGCACTTTTGATGTCACCGTCTAAAAGCGGGTCCCAACTTCCACTTTTTATCATAGAAATTTAGGAACAAGGCCTACTATTCGTATATAATAAATAGTTTAAAAAGTCTGAAAACAATTCAGTAATTTCACTTTCCGGATTGATTCTTACGAGCTAAGTTTCCCACTCAAAAGGGTAAGGAACAGAAAAAAGGCGGTGCCTCATGCTCTGATGAAGAAGAAAATGGTGGGCGAAGAAAAAATGAAGATTCAAACTTCGGCAGATCCAAATTCCCAAAATTAATCATTAAATTAAACGAAATCTCTATCGTCTCGTCGTCCTTGTCATGCGATCTTCACAAGCTCCAAATCCGAAAATGCTCGTCAATTAGCATATTCTGACTTTCTTATTAGGCTGAACTTTGCTTGCGTTTTGTGATAAGTTTTTACTCCTTTATTTAAAAATATAAAATATTTTTAATTTTTTAAAATATAATCATTATCTTTTTTTAAAAGTATCATTATTGATAATAACTTTATATTTATTATAGAGTATTTAATAGAGATAAATATAAAAAGATTAGGTTAGTTTGAGAGTAGATAATCACTTTATTGGGGGTAAAATTCGGTTAAAAATATCTTACATTTTTTAATGAAAAAAATACATTTTTTTTAATATTTTAAGTCTTTATATTCTTATTTTTAAGTGTTTTAGATCCTTTTAGAATCTTGACAGTTTATTCATCTAGGAACTTAAAATATTAAAAAATAAAAGTGTAAAAACATAAAACACTCAAAGAAATAAAAATTTATAATAAAATGTGAGTAAAGCGCAGAAAATTAAAATTATATATTTTTTATTTTATTAACCATGCTATCCTGGCGTCATATATTCTCTTTTTTAATTTTTTATTTTTAAATTTATGATAATAAATTTTTTATATATTAATGATAAACTTCTAACATATAAATAATAAATTCTTTATATGACAATATGGAGCAATCACACTCTTAAATTTTTTAAAATTTAGTTTATATTTTTTTGGGCAATTTTTTTTTCTGGTTAGTGGGCTAATTTGTCCTTGGATTAAATGTTTTCAAAAATATTTTTACTTCTTGTTCCTAAAATGATGGAAACATTTTAGAACTGCTTTTACCTTTTTATTTTTTTATTTTTAAGGCACATTAAATTTGACTTGTAGATTACCTTTAGTCACGGTTTACTCCCAGTCACGGCCAGGAAAATAAATATCAATGTTTTTATAATAAAATAATTTTAAATATCTATTGAATTATATTAAGAGTATAAATTAATAAAATTAAGTACTAAAAAAAACTTATATAACATATCATTAATTACATAAAAGACACTTTTTATATAAATAATTTTTCGTATTTATTAGAATCATGTACTTTTAATTTTCATTAAATAAAATCCAAATACCTATTTTCTACGGTAGAGAATTTTCCGGGATAAATTTTTATATACAATTTTTTTAAAACAACTACTTCTTCATTTTAAAACAACTACTTCTTTTGGACCATAATATAGAGTATATTTTGAAAACTTCGCCTAGTTCAAAATATAAAATATTGAATAGGTTTTATATGTGTATATATTTCAATTATACCTTTACTTATCATATTTCACTCAAGTAATTAATGAGAGTAGTGTTTTAAATGAATCAAATATTATATTTATTTCATTCAAATTATGATCAAAAAGTTTATAAAAATTTGTAAAAATAAATATTTTAACAAATTTTTTATAAACATAAATTAGTTAACAATGATTTATGTTGTGGTTTGAAGAAAATACAATTTAAGATTATAAAATATATAAAATTTGAGATAATAAATTTTTTAATGAGATAAGTAAAATTTTATTAGTGGAAGTGAAATTTTTTAAAGTAAGGGCAACTAAATTTTCCAATGAATTTTTTTTATAAGGGCAACTAAAATTCTTAAGGGCCATTACAAGTAAGTTTTTCTTTGAAGGTGGTGGGGGCGGCTGCACCCTCTAGGATCAACGTGGATCGGTCCGCGTTCACTCCTATTGTTCACCTTTAATAATCACTAATAATCTTTAGGCTATGTTTGCTTGAATTGATAAAGTAAAAATAAAATTAAAGATAAAATTTTAATTTAAACATTATTAGTACGTAAGAATTGTAATTTTTAAGAATTTTAATTCTATTAAAAATATTAGAATTCAATACCATCATATTAATCATGCAATTGCTTCAATTCCCTTGAATTCAATTTGTGGATCCCACTATCCTCATCTTTTTTGTTCATTTATAATAAGATAGGTCTTTTTAATTTTTTAAAAAAGGACAATTTAGTCTTTTCCTATTTTAAGTACCTATATAAATTAATATTATATTAAAATTCTATCTTCATATCAAACACACTTTTAAAACTCAATTCTATTTCGATTCTGATTCCGATTCCAATTTCGATTTCGATTCCGATTCTGATTCCATTAAAAACTCTTCTATCATACCAAACGAGGCCTTACTGTCCGTCAACTTTTAACTTGGAAATTATTTTTACATCAAGTGATCAAACAAATTTTTGTTTTATTTTATATTTGAAAACTAATTTTTAAAAATTAATTTAAAAAATATTTTTTAAAAACTAAAAATGATATTAAAACCAAACAACCCTAAAAAAACTGCAAATTTGGACACCAACTATAGTATACAAAATTATTTATTAACAGATCAAAATCTGCAAATACCATTGAATCCTCATTCAATTAATAGCAAATTAATTAAAAGTAGAGTAGGAAATAAGGGTTAAGTTTGACATACTATACATTTAAATCCTATTTTTATAAGGGTTTATATTTTAAAAAATAAAATATTTTTAATATAACTAGATTTTTAAGTTGAGTCCTGCTAAACCTTAAAAAATGAGTTTGGGTGGCATTCCAAATCCTTGTTAATTTTTAAAAAATTGCATTAAAAAATAAAAATGAGGAAATATAAATGTTCTACATTTTTTTTCAAGTTAGTTCATGAATTAAAACAAGGTATATGGCCATGAATTGCATATCCTTTTGTTTCTACAGTGAATTTGTCATTTAAAAGGTTTTTGTGATGGTGTGATACTATGAAACCATTATTTATTTGGTTCTTTGATTTGTCGAGCAAGTTTAAGTGTAAAATATTTGATTGCTTTCATTTTCAATTTAAATTAAATTCATGAAAAGTGAGTTTACGGACTTGAGTCCATAAGAACTAAATCTATCAATTTTCCAGCTCCAATGGGAAGTATCGAGTTTAAGTTATGGCAATGCATGTTGATGGTAGAATTTTCACTAGAAAATGTCAAATAACATTTGCCATATGCAAGAGTAAAAAGCCAGCAATAACAGCTTTTGCAAATTTAAAAGATAGATTGGAGTATATAGGTCCGAGTGATGTATAGACGGTTCTTATGCACTTAGAGTTTACTACAAGCTCTGTTCATCTTACAAAAGTGTGTATATTTTCTAGGTACATTCTACATGAAGTGATATCTAAATACTGTTTTTAATGAAGAATAATCGTGATTTAAGGCGCTGGGATCAGGCAGAGGAGACATCCATGAGCGGTTCGAGCAGCGGTGGTTGGAGGCGGGGAGGGAAGTCATTGGACCACGTGGAATTAGTTGTGGAGATGGGCCCCACCGAGCGCGACCGGCAACGCACATGCACCCTTTCCCTTCTCACTGATTTGCCCTCCCTGCCTCTCTTTTCTTTTTTCCAATTATATAATCCACGGCCTTCTTTTTCTTTCTCTTTCTGTTTTTTTTTTAAATCACACTTATCCATTAATGAGTGATAGATTTTTTTTTGAAAAAATGACGTTAAAATTTCACACAAAAAAATTAATTACTGTAAGATCTATTAACAACTGAATTAAATTGTATTGACAACACAATCAGTTGTTAATTCAGTTTAGTTCAATTATAAATAGACCTTATAGTAATTAATTTTTTTGTGTAGAATCTAACTGTAATTTTTTATTTTTTTTAGGCATGAATTCCAATATCCTACATTTTTATCATCGTCAAGTTTTCTTTTAAATATTCCACGTAATCTGCTTTTCTTTTCTTTTTTATTATTCTCCGGTTCAATGAATCTCGTGATAAAACAATCACAGCCCCGATTCTCTAAATGATAAAAATTTGAAGTAGTATAGCTTTTGTCATTGATTGATCCCTGATACATTAGAATAACTATAACTAATTGAATTATATTTTGTTTTCTATGATTTAGAGCACCAAGTTGCTTCAAAAAATATTTTATAACATGAGGCTCGAGGATTATTTTTTTTAAGAGTTAATATATAATTCAAACTCTAAATTATAAGTTTAAGGAGAGTTTCAATTCTAAACTTTTTTAAAAAAATATATTTTAAATATTAAACAATTAAAGTTCAAGTAATTTTTTTCTACCATTAGATTTAAATAAATGTCTGTCAATTTTTTTAAATATGAAACTTAATATGCAGTTTTTCTCAAATGAAAGCAGGAAAGAGAGATAGTAAAATTTGATGAAAATCACATTAGGCCCCCAATTTAAAAAAAACTAACAGATATTTGTTGAAATTTAATAATGAGTTGAAATTGCTCTAACTTTAATTGCTTAAAGTTTAAAATATAACCTTTAAAAGTTTAGAATTTAAATTTTCTTTGGATCTATGATTCAAAGTTTAAATTACATATTAACTTTTTTTAAATATTTTTTATTGGAATATTTTTATGTGTATGTAATAATTTTTAATCATTAAATGAAGGCAGTATTTCTTTAAAAAAAAGTCTCAAGTTCTTTAAAATCTAAATATTAATTTCAAATAATCAATTTACTTATAATTCTTGAACTTTAGTACTATAACGAGTAATTTGAGTAAAGCCCAACAAACCATTCTTAATATGTCCAAAAAATTTTAATACTCAAACTTGAGAGTTTATAATATTTTCTTACTTCAACTTATTTGAACAGCTTAAATAAATTTAAAAAATTTGGACAAAGCTCAAATCTATATGAGTTTAGCTCAAATGCTTGAATTATTTTTTTTGTTATTAATAAAATTAAATTAACCTCCACTTCAACTTTTAGTCAGAACTCACAAACCCTTTCAGGGACCCCCAGTTTGAATATTTTGCATTCTTATGTGAAGTTTTAATGTCTCAATAACTGTTTGTTTTGAATATTTTTGTAAAAATATTATGAAAAAAACTAAACATGAGATATTATTTCACTTATTTTTATTTTTATTCTTTCAATGTTTGATGTGAATTTAATGAGATAGCAACAAGTGGGTTGTAATATTTTGTCGTGAAAAATCTTCCAATTTTGAATTAAAAATCAAAATTGGCTAAGAAAATAAAGAAAATCTTTTTTAAAAATTTACATATGTAGATCAGTACAAATAAAATCGAAAGTTTGAAGTGCTAGATCTGAACTTAACTATATAAGCCTTTTTTTATATATTTAAATATTTTAAACTCAATTCAGAATAAATCTGATTTGAATTACGGGCTCTAATTTGCACTAATTAATAGAAAAGAGCTCTTATTTATAACGTGACATAGGAGCAGGACATCTCCGGAAGAGAGGAAGCGGTAATTGGAGTGCGCCTACAGTTGAATGGCGTGCTAGGGTTTCATGCGCCGCCTGATTTCCCAACCGCGAAGCGCTCTCTCTCTCATCCAGGGAACATTTTTTGTAAAGCCTCTCGAAACGAATGCGTTTTGGTAATGCCTCGTTATTTTTTTTATGAAGGCGCGTGCTAATTTAGATCGCACGCTATCCACACGTAGCTAACCGAAATTCCTCCCTCCCTTCCACGTGTCTACGCCACATCATCCCTTTCTTCCTCATTCTCGGGTATTCCCCTTCATTTTCACCCCTCCCTTCTCAATATTTCCAACTTTGCCACCTCCACCACCAATATTTTAATTAAATTTGGAATTTATTTATTTCCATGTCTACAAATAATTATGACTTTTGTTACCCAAAAACATAACCGTGACTTACTGCTTCGTCCAAAGTGAAATTTCATTTAAAATCTGCACCTGCCAATATAAACTCACGACGACCAATATTCATTGAATTTGACATGCATTCATTGACTCCCACTTCTGGTTATTATAGCATCAGTGAAAGGATGAGTATTCATTAAATTTAGTTGTTTTTGTCAAATAAAAGTTAAATGAATAATTTACTTATTAAAAGTTAAATTTAGTTTACGCTTTATTTACATCTTTTATATACGCAAACCTTCCGAGCTCCTGCTTCCCACTTATTGACTTATTTGCATATAAATGTAACTTCAGTTCCCAAGCCAAGATTTATCGCATGCAACTTCGCAAAAACGGAGATAACTCCCGTAAATGGTAAATTATTTTCCCATGATAGTCCAAATTATGATACAGAACCTCATTGTTATTTTTCATATTTGAGGGGATTTACTTTTATTTTCCCTTTTAACTGTTCTTTGAAAAATCTTACATATTTAGTCATAAATTAATTGCCTTCAATTTTAAAATTGAAGTTTTTTTTCCTTACTAATATCTTTTTATTTGAAACAATTTTGTCGGAGATAAGGTAGTTCTTTCAATAAATATTTAAATTTTAATTTGATACACTATAAAAAAACTCATTCTTTTCACTAGATTTAACTCTGTTGGTGGCAACAATTATATTTAAATTATTGAGTTATGTTTGTCAGGCACAGCAAGTTATTAGGCGCATTAAAGATACTGAATCTCAATCAATAATAAAAGGTTCCCGAGCTCTCTTACCACAATTTACTCTAATATAAAAGATACATAAGACTTAGTAAAACAAGTGGTTGATTAATACTAAAGGATTACAAAGCGTGAATGATTATGAGTTTAAAATGAAAATAAAAGTTATACATAAAAACTATTTGATAAATCTAGGAGCAAAATGTAAGTGTTTGGAGTGATGTTCATGTGTCCTTTCTATGATTTGGTGCTCTATTTATAATGATAAAGTGATGGTAGTCTCTCCCGTAGAATTTATAACGCTCTTACAAATAATCAAGGATTCCTTACACATGGTTTGTGAAATTTATGGCACGGTGGTTCATCACCATGTTTCATTTTTGAGCAACGAGTCCATTCTCTGGAGATACTTGGGAATAACAATTATGTTTCTGCAAGATCTAAGATCATTTGAGATTGTGATTTTATATATCAATTATTCAAGAAATGGGTTTGCAATTAGCGGGATTTCAACATGCTTATCTAGCCAAGGCTTTTTCTTGAGATTTGAGTTGATCCTTTTGTTCAAATTATTGATTAGACCTAACTTTTCAACTACTTAACTGATATAATTTTATGACTTATTCAAATCCCTAAGCAAGTAATGTTTTATATTTAGTTTAAATAACTTAAAAAATAGACATTATAACATACAAATAATTTATTTGAAATTGAATGCACTGGCCATGGCACACTGCGAAGAAGATGCTTTCTTTTCTCTCGAGGTCAAGAAAAAAAAAAAGTAAAATACACAGTAATAATCACAAAATGCGACACGAGACCACGTACCATTCATCGCCTTTGGCGTGCCAGAAATGTAACAAAAATATTAATAAAGAAATGCATTTCCCCCTGCTGTTATTTTCCAAAAAAAAAAAAACTTAATTATGATACTACGATTATGATAATAGTTTGGTTTCGTTTTATTTTTATTTTCTTTATAATTTTACCAATTACAATCAATCTACTTTTTTTATCTTTGTTTTAGCAACACAAAATATTATTTAATAACATTAATTTTAAATTAATTCTTATATATTATAAATATCGGAACACATGACTATGCATATAACTAAATATTTTATTTAAAATGAAATTTATTTTGTTGTGAATTTGAATTTTATTACTAGAAAATCCTAAAATATATGTTCTACATAGCAAATAAAACTGTAGGAAGCCTTGTTCAATTAAACATGAACTTTTGCAAGCAAAATAGAATAAATTAAATCAGGTATCCGCCACTCCTGCCTGAATTTCCATGGTATTGTCATCAATTCATTTGTATGATTTGTAACTGTAATTAACTCAAAAACATATCTGACTGAACAAAAAGGTCCGAATAATCACATAACTGGCGGCATGGGTGATGGCAGTGTTACTTGTTAGCAGGAGGCCGTCTTAAAAGATGCGGAGTCGATGCCATGAAAACGACAGCGTTCCGTAAGGGTAGGGGCTAGGGATAAAAGGATGTTTGATCAGCACACTTGTCAAATTAGGCCACCTAAACGGGACTACGGTGACCGCCACGTCCGCCCTGCCATCCCTCCTCGCCGTAACTACCACGTAAGCTTTTATATTTTAAAGTTTGCAATTTTTAAAAATAGCAAAACAGACTTGCCCAAAGAGTCATTTAAAAAAAACATAATATTTTATTCATTTAATTTTATTTTTAATCTTTATATTTTTTTAACAGTATTTTCAGTTTTTTAGGGACTCAAATTATTTAAAAATAAAAACTATGAAAATTTTAAAAACAAAAGTCATCCAATCTTTTTAAATTTATAAAAATTGAAAATATGAGAAAAGAATTCTAAGGATTTAAAATAAAATTCAATACCACTACAACTGACTAAAGATTGTGTTTTTCTCTAAAAAAACCATTTTAAACAACCCCGTCCTAAAAAATTAAAGAGCAGCAAATTATTGGTTTCACACAGCCTTTTCTTAACTGCCACTAATACACGTTTTCTACGCAAGACAATGATTGACCCAGAGATGTAACGTGCGAATATTTGCTTAGATCAAAAATGAATATCAGAAAATGGAAAACGAACCAAATATTACGCGTGGTCTCCTATGCGATGCCACTCGTCTGTAATGTAATCAAACAAACACTTCCTGTATGACTACTTTCTTTGACAGTACACACAACTATAGAACTTGTCTTCTTTGAATTAAAGGGCCGTCCAAATTTCTCCCTGGTTATGAATTTTACAAAAATACACTTCCATGTGTCAAATTTTGATATACATTTCATGGAAAGAAATTAGCAATCGTAAAAATAAATGGCGTTGACTATTACAGGTTAGACAGCTGATTTTCTTTAAAAACGAGGCCTCTATTTTGTTGTCGTCGTTGTTGTTTGGCCTTGTGATTTTAAAATGCCTTTAATGTTATTGGTGTACGTTGGTGAAGTACTTAGGTGATGGGGAAGGGACATTAAAGTCTAAAAACGTAGAAAAGGAAAAAAAGACAAAAACAAGTCAAAAGAGGAGTGCAGGCCAGGCAATGTGAAAACTTACAAGCAAAGGATACCCTCGCCAAATTGTTGTTCTTTTTTTTTATTTTTATCAAATATTTGTTTCTTTAAGGCTAATGGGATCGTGTGTGTAATGCCAAATGGAGAACGTGTAAAAACAAATGCCAAATGGCAGTCCCACTTCAGCGCCGCGTTTTCTCTCCTCTATATTTTTCCCAAAAAAAAATCAGACATATATTTTTTTTAAAATATCATTGTTTTTGCCGGGAAATAAGTCACCGCATCCAATCGCAATAAGAGAATGATTTTATATTTGAGTAAATTAAAAAGAAAAAAAAATAAAATGGAGGTTGGGGGGGAAGTGGGGGCCCACGGGGACTGTATTAAGCGATGGAGCCACTCAACCGCAGGGCGAAAGAGGGGTGAGTGAGGGAGCACCCACAACGCCTCTCTCTCACTCACTCACGTCGTGGCTTGCTTCACTGATATCGGAATAACATTAAATAAAATTATCAATCAATTAAAAAAGAGGGAGTGGTGGCAACTGGATATCAATCATCTTCACGCCTCAGTCATGTGAGTTACACCTTCCTTCCATTCCCTTTGTCCCATACTCAAAACCCTAATGCGCTTTCCCTTTTTGCATGGCCTGCGCGTGTCTCCCACCTTCTCTCCCTCTCTTCCCCAAAGTAAAAAGCCCCGTTCCTGTTTTCCATAAAAAGCCTCGAATTCATCCTCCTCCGTCACTGCCCCCCCCCCTCTCTCTCTCTCTCTCACCGTCTTGTGCTTTTTGATTTGGCTGGGACCCATACGCTCTGCAAATCCAGGTGTATGCCCGGCTGTGAACTTTCTCTACTATTAAATCTTCACGAAGCAGCAAAAGCCTTCAGTTCAAATTCCAAATCTCTCACTCCGATTTTTTCTGCCGCTGCTTCTTTCCCTTCTCTCTCCCCGCGAGAATGGCCGAGAATTTGGATGACGGTGAGTTCTGGCTGCCTCCTCAGTTCCTTGACGACGACGGTATCCTCGAGGACACCGATGGCACTCTTGAGATCAGCTCCAGTGGCCTTCTTCATACTGTTTCTCCGGAGCATCTCCTGTTCCCTTCCGAGTTTCCTTATGATTTTGAATCCTGTGCCGTTCCTTCGGATCTCAGTTCTCCTGTTGAGTCCGTGGTTGGTTCCAGTGAAACAGAGAGTGACGAGGAGGAGCACTTGCCGGACTTAACCCGCCGGACGGCTCGCATCACTCTTGAAGTTGATTGTTCTTCTTACAAACCCAAGGTTCACATTATTACTGTGATTTTTTGGCGGATGCTCTCTAGGCGCATTATTTTTGCGCTCTTCGGCTTTTTGTTTCGGCTTTCTTAATCATTTAGTTCGACTAATGGCAGGAAATATTCACCTCTGGTTCGCCGCAATCCACCCTCTGCGCTTTTGGAAGCGGGTGCGGATGCCGGAAAGGTTCGAGCAACGGTAGCCCTAACACTGCTGGTAAGGTGTCCTCTCGGACGGCGACGTGGGATCTCCTGCACGCGGCCGCTGGGGAAGTTGAGAAAATGAAGCTGGGCGAGGAAGCGTATGGCTTCAATCATAAACAGCGCCCGTTGGTTAACTATCCGTTGAATCTGCCTGCCAGTAACTGCAATCCTCCTGACTCTAAGCTGTTAACCCATCGCCCGCTTTCTCACCAGCAATTCCAGTTACTTCGGGTAAGCTACTATCACACTTCGATGTTCTAGTTGATTTGGTTTTCACCTATAACTGGACTCCTTTAATCTACTAAATCTCATTCGTTTGTGTTTCCTGTTTCAGTTTCAGATGCTGAGGGAGCTAGAGATGGCGAAGCTCCAGAATTCCTCTTTTGGTCTCTGCCAACAGAGGCGAAGTAACCTAATAGCCCCAGTCAGTGGAAGGAATAGTGAAATTTCTGGGCCCAGAAGTACTTGCCATGTGAGTTTTCCGTCACCTGCATGGCGGCCTCAACAGGCGAAGTTCCAGGCTCAGACTCAGCACTTTGGGTCCGGAATGAGAGCTGTTTTCCTCGAGAACCCTTCTGGTAAAAAAAGGGAGTGTGCCGGAACAGGGGTTTTCTTGCCTCGTCGTGTTGATAATCCATCTGAACCAAAAAGAAAGCTAGGTAAAGAACATGGACAGTTTTCTTTTCTATTACAAAATATTCTTGAATTCACATCCGTATTTAGCTGGATTTTGGGCGGCCCTTGACAATTTGTGCAAGGAGCTACTTCAAGCTTAATCGTTTTCGCGAATTAATGTTTGCTGCTGGTTCGGCTTAGAATTTATGTTGATTTATTGCCGTTTCTTGAAATTTCTCTATGGTTCTTTCTTTTTCAATAAATGAGTCATTGTTAAATCTATTTCTGAATCGTAATTTAACGAGTTATTTCTTTTTTCGTCCGTAGCATGTTCAACAGTGCTGGTTCCTGATAGAGTGGCGCAGGCCCTAAACCTAAAGGTTGACAACATGGTGAGCGGCCAGCCTCAACGTCAAGAACCATCTCGATTTAATGTGGCGCCTAATATGGACAGTGGTAAATAATATTGTTTTGCAATAATCTCTTATTTCGTGTACCCTTAATTTTTTATCTGTCTGATGCGTTTAGATTTAGCGAGGAGAAAGTCAGAAAACTAATGGTCATAAAATTAATACTAATAACTGTGTTGCCAGTTATTACTAGAAATTGAGACTATTGTATTCTTTTTTATTCGTACAGTAATTATTGCATTCATTAACATCAACTGTTGAGGATTATAAACAACTTATTTCGTGTGGCTTATTGAGCCGTTTGAATCTTTGATCGCGCAGAAGCCGCTTTTCCTAAGCTTCAGAGGAGTCAGGGACTTGCCCACCAGAAACGCAGCTTGCGGCTGCAGCCTCCGGTGAACCATAACCTGCGGCTACCGACAGAGTGGACCTACTGATTGTCCAAATGCGTGTTGGATGCTTGGGATTTTTGTCTTCGGAGCTACTGTAGGAATGGGTTAGGAATTCGATTCTGGGAAATGGTAAAGTTAGTTTTTCCGTAGTTTTCGAAAGGAATAGTATTTTACAAGTTGAAACAGGTTTTTGTTTGGTGTGAACGAAAAAGGAGATGAAAGTGATATGTGATGTAGGAGGGATGGGAAATGATAGAATTAGGTAGAAAATAACGTTTGAGGCAGAATGAAGAACTGCAAATACAGCAACAGTAGGAGCAGGGGAAATAAATGAGGTTGGCCGAGGTTGCAGGGCAGAAAATGAAATATAAGTGAAGTCTGATTCCAATCTTTGTTTGTTCACCCGACATTGCTGTTTAATAATAATAGAAGGAATAGTGTCCATGTCTTCTCTGGCTCTGCAATCTCTCTGAATCACGAAACCGTAGTCCGTAGCATGTTCTTTTATTATATCCAATTTGACTTGGAAAGTGGACGATTCTTGATTTATGGGAATCGGAGAAATGGGTGGAAATAATGAATTATAATGTTGTAAATAGTGAAGGTGCCTGCTGCGTGCTTTTTTAAATGCTAGGTGTAAAGCAAGTAGCTTTTGCTTTGCCCAAGACGGTGGCAGCTGTGAATGAAGTGTCATATACATACATCATCTAAAGTCTAAACCAACCAGGGATCTTTCCGCAATCAAGGCCAAAACGGTTGGATATGGGTTTCCTGTTATTTGAAGCCCATGAAATGGAATTTTTGTTAATTTCAGAATATTAATAAATATTATGTTCGGATGTGGAAGATTTCTAAATTCTAAAATATTCTAATCTAGAGGCTCGTGTGGCGGGGTATTTCGTGGGTTGCATTTGAGCTTATTGACTGTCATGACAATGTGCTTCGTCACCACTCCTAATTGCTTATTCCTTCAACAATCAATTATTAATCTCAGCAGGTCGGTCTGTCATTTAACATAATGTAATTGGATTATGATTGAAGAAATATAATTATTAGTTTTTATAATTTCATTAAGTTTTGTTTTTTTTTTCATAGTATTTCAGTCCTTATAAAAATTGAAGACATTGAAAATACTGAAATTATAGAGATATGATTAACACGTGTCACCCACTTAAAAAGCAAAACTAATAAAATTATAAAAATTGATGATCGAGTTTTCTTATTATAATATAACAATATACATGCGAGTGGCCAACAGTGCTGGGACATCCAATGAAAAGAACCTCACGGAGAACGGAAGAGGAACGGTGCCAACAATTGACATGGTTACTGGGGATATCAATCAGAATGTTCCTTTGTTTGAGCCCAACTAATCCAAATTGGATGGTTGTGCTGTTTTTTCGTGATTCAATATGCAAATGTTATTGGGGATTGCCTTGGAGAGTATTTTAAGAAAAGTAACTCTTTTTTTTTTTTGGGCATGATAAAAACAAATATCTAATGAGGGAATGACAAGTAAGGACCTTATAGTAACATTGATATCAAATTAAAAATTTTAGTACCAAAATATGATTAGGAGTACCGAATCATATTTTGGTACTGAAATTTGAAAAAATTTGAAAATATCAGTGTTAAAAAATTTTCATTTGACATTAATATTTTTACAAAGTTTTTATTTGTCATTCTCCCAATATCTAATTTAACCAATTTTCATAATTTTTATAAATTAGTTAGTTAGGTGTTTAGGATGGAAAGGAGTGAATAGTAAGGTCTTGTTTGGATAACCCTAAAAAATACATTCAAATCATATCTAAAATATGCTTTCATCAAATTCAACAAATAAGTAAATTCTCTCAAAATTTTTTTTATTAAATGTAAACCGAAAACGAAACAAAAAACTCATAGTAATGGCGTAGTATTTTGAAATGAAGTAGGAGTGAATGAAAGCAAGTGGACGAAGGCCCAAAATGAGTTGAAAACGTGGAATACAATAAAAGAGGAGTCCATGAGTGGGCGGCACAGATTCAACGCTTAGCTCAACTCCTACCACACAAACCCTCTTCCCTTTCATTCATCATTTTCATTGGTTCTTCTTTTTTCGGTCAGACTTCTTCCGATCCCTTTTACAAAACGTGAATTATCATATTACTTAGACATTGCAAATTATACTTAAAATTAATTAAATTCCACATATACGATAAAATTGTAAATGATTTTTTAAAAATAACCTTCTTTATGGAGTTCAATGGTGCCTTATAATAATTGATCTCATTAATACGCAATCAATTCATGAAGCCAGGATAAGAAAATGTTAATGAATATTTTAGACAAGAAGTTGGGGTCTCTTATAAATAAAATTAAGATAACTTTCCTTAATTAGAGCCGAGAAAACAAGTCAAGCTATTTGAATAGTGTAATACTATCAACAAGGGCTTTTGTGAATAAGCCTATTTTTTGCAGGCTTAAAAAAAAAAATCCCCGTGCTTGAACTACTTATAATTAATGGATTTTTGAAAGAAAACCTTTGCATTCTTGATCCTATGATTTATAATATGGCTAAAAAAACAAAAAGAAAAAAAAACAGAGGAGTTTGACAAATATTGAAGTGACTACATTATCATCCTTACGCTTGCGAGGATTAAACGATATTTAGTAGTCATATTTCATTAAAATATCTAGTTACTACTGTAAAAACAACTAAACATATTGTAATTACCTTCGTCTTTTTTTGTAGTGCCCAATTTTCTACCCGCCCTTGTCCCTTTTTAAAATTATATCTTCAAAATTATACCTGCGTGTGTGTGGGTGTGGGGTTGTGTGTGTATAGTGTCAATAATATTATAATTCTTTCCTGCACCTGCATCAATTGGCATGATTCGGAATAAGAATGGGGAATAATCATCAATCATGGGAAGTCAACTCCGTTTAAACAGGGCTTCATCACACTCTGCTGACCTTGAAGTCAATGCCAACTTTTCACTATTTGTTCGGCAGCCCATAAATTCAGATACCAACAAGGATTATTTAATTAGGTCGCATCATTTCTGTGACGATTTTCCTCCTCATATTCAACTGTAAGATTGACGCTTCGCTTTGAGCGGGAAAAAGCGGTTGAGTCCCAACATCATCGGCTGACTCAATCGGAGGGATCGAGATCTGGCCAATCGTCTGATTCTGAATATCCCAAAATTGACTCCAAGGTGAATCAGTAAAACCGTGTCAAAATCAATGACAATGGTTAAAAAATCGACCTTGACTCAGTTTTTTTCCTGAAACTATAGTTTTGAGTCTTTTATTCTATAATAATGTAACTACTAAAGCATGAATTAGCATTCAAACCAATTTAATAGTACGTGATCTGATTGTGAAAATACTGAGAAAAATTCCTAGAATATTGATTAAAGTAACAAGAAATCCTCCTTCTTAGTATAAAAACTACGCACACAAGTCAAAAAAAAAATTGCTCGGTCGATCAACAAGCCGGAGACGGGAGACCTGCAATCAACCTTGGGATGAACACAGGCAAAAGCTAAGTTAAAGCAACATTGAGCTGCGCAGGTCGGCAAGCATTTAGTGCTGGGAAGGACGATGATGACGTAACTAGAGCCTATAATGTAACACAGTCAATAGACCTATTTCATACGTTTACGACGCCAACTCTGTTTGCAACATCTATGCGCCTAATTGCTGCTTCATGCTCCTCACCAATTTAATTGAAGCACCGGACAGTGTACAGAGCATTCCTTGGAAACGCAATGTTGTCTTTGTTGTCTCTTCCCTCTCCCTGGATTGAATTTCAATTAATTAAAGTCCCATACTTTGTTTAGTATTTTTTTTATAATTTAAAATAAGATAAATATAATAATAATACTTTACAAATTTACTTTTTTTTAAAAAATAAAATTATAAATTTTTAAAATGTCTTACATATTTAATCATTATTCCCTCCAAATTATAATATAAGGTATATTTTAAATGCTTGCTTGGTTCAAAATATAGGATATCGAGTAAATTTTATACTCCCTCCATTAAAAAATATAAGATATTTTTTGAGAAGTTAAATATTTAAAAATATAAGTCATCTTTTGAGATGTAGTCATTGCTTTTTTTTTTTTCAAAAGTTTTGCTATTGATAATGACTTTATATTTATTGTAAGATGTTTAATAGGGGTAAATATAAAAAGATAATGTTAGTTGAAAAGTATGTAATTACTTTATTGTGAGTAAGATTCATTTACAAATGCCTTATATTTTTAAATGGAAGAAGTAATTATTTTTTTAATTATACTCCTACTTTATTTATTACTCTTTAAAAAAATAATATATTAAAATTTTAATTATCATTATCAAAGTATTTATGTACAGTATTTTATGAGGGTAAAATTAAAAAGATATAAATTTTTTTAAAAAAATTAAGATTACAACTATTTTTTTGAGGACTGTAAATTAGTTACTAATGTATTATACTTTGATTCGGAGAAGTACGTTATATATATTATTTTTTTTTTTCAATTTCAAAGGTAATGTTAAGAAATATTATTAATGAATTCTTATTTTTTAATGAAATTATCTTTTTTTTAGCAAAATAAATTATCTTATATTTTGAGAGAAAAATTCTCCCAAAATTATCTTGTAATTTCGGATGGAAAGTATTACAAAAAAAAAAAAAAAGGCGGGCAGTTGTATTTTCCTCTGTTTTCCGTGATTCCCTATTCGGATGTTGGACAACATGTTGAGAAAAGCATAAATGAAGGCCTGCATTTGAGTTTTCAAAATTTTAGAACCGACGGAAATTCCTTCACCTTTCAGGTAATTAGATTTTATTGCTCTGTTCTTTATCTTTCCTTTTTCTCATTAATCATTTCACTCCTCGCTATATTTTCTCTGTTTTTCTTCTTTGTTTCCCCCGTTCTTTCTTATAGTTCTAGTTAACGGCATTGTTTCTGTTATTCTAAGGATTTCTTTTTCTCCCTCGTCTGAGGAGAAACATAAAAGTTTCAATCTCCAAGACGTTTTCTAATCTTTTGCCTTGTGCAATCCAGAGTTTTTAAGTTTAGCTTTTTTTGCGTTGATGAAGCATGGATAACTTGAACGGTTGAATAGCTGAAGGAATCGGCATCCCCTGAGAGAAAGCATTATAAACTATTTAGTTGTTTTCAGGGAAGAGCTACAATTTGGTTTAGTCCAGTCTCAATAATATATTAGTGTCCTGAAGTGAAAGTTCTGAGATTTAAGCCAAGGAAGTGGGCAGGAAGTTCACAAAAATAACTACGCTGCTTTAGATTTTCAAAATTAAAGGTTGTCACCTCTGCTACAGTTCCGTTTCGGTTTTTTTTTTGTGTTCTTGTCCTTCCTTCGTGTTCTCCTTTTCTACCATTCTCCTTATTGTTTTTGAAAATCATGTAACAGCATTTTGTCAATCCTATGACTGTTATAAACACCCCATCTCTCTGCTCTTCGCTTGTGGCAAAGTCCAGCCACTTAATATTTCATTGAGCAGCCCTGTTTTCAGATTCTTGTTAATACTCAGAAGTAGCTGTTGGTGTTTATCACCTTTGCTATAGTATAAGGGGGGAAACGTGAATTTGTGTCTGTTAGACATATTTTTCAAATCTCTAAGTAAAAGGACACTAAGAAATTTGGGAAAAGACTTTGGATCAATGAATAATTTGTTGGGTCAATATAAGGAGAGAGTGGTAATTTTCATGCTAAAGAGATGCCAATCATCTTAAAATTAGTGAAGGCCCTCTTCATGGAATGTTTTAGAAGACGAAAGAGAACGCCTAGACATTATTCTTGTGCCAAATTCTGCCCAGGAAAAGGGGAAGAATTGAAAACAAGTTCAAGGGCTTTTGGACTTGTAGAAATCTTGACACATAAGCGCAAAGTCACAACTCTTTCACTTGTAACAGAAGATAGCATCAGAAAACTACAGAGCCAATAAAGGTTTAATTTGACGAACATTCTTAGTTTCTATAACAAAATAGGCATTCACATGTCCATTTTTTAACAAATACTAATCCAGATATGTGCAACAGCATCACACACAGGTTTCTCGTT
The DNA here is from genome assembly GCF_029017545.1 of Prosopis cineraria. Lineage (NCBI taxonomy): Eukaryota > Viridiplantae > Streptophyta > Magnoliopsida > Fabales > Fabaceae > Prosopis > Prosopis cineraria. Next base: position 39,069,705 of record NW_026555344.1, on the reverse strand, counting down.
TCTGACATATTCATACGTATGTGGCTGATATATCAAGACGGTTTATTTGCCTAGGTTGTATATGCCAAAACCCTAACAACATATTATGTGCATCAGTATTTCGTGCTGATATGACATCCTTAAGATAACCCAGAAAACAATGCACAAACCAACGAAATTAAACCAAAAGATTGCTAGAGAAATCAAGCTTAATTCACAAATTAACTAGCCAAGAAGCACCTGCGATGGAAAAGGAAAACAAAACAAGAAAATCACAATGTACTGTGACACATGGATTTCTGCTAATTAAAGTAGTGTTTTAGATTTTCTGGGTAATAATGGAGGACCTATTCTGTTCTGTGTTGGCCTGGTCAATGTCTCGATACTTGGAGATGAAGAATCCCAAGGTGTGGCCAGCGACAGCAGCTATGAAGATGCCGAGGTTGAAGGACATAACAGCGAGCATGACCAAATAAGCGAAGCTGGTACGAAAGAAATGGAAAACAGCCTTGTAGAAGCCTCCCAGGAGAGGGCTAGCCCCACGTTTTAGGGTTGGCTGATTAGAAAGGAGCTCAGAAAGAATGGCGAGAACGAAGACGAAGAAGAGGGCTAAGATGTACATGCCAAGACTGTGGTTTGGCCAGTTAGAGAAGAGGACTATGGCATCTTTGCCCCAATAGAAGCTCATTCATCTTCATCTTCATCATCGTCGTGTCATTTTTCATCATTGGCATGTCATCCATCTCTGTGGCTAGGAGAATTGCCTCTTCAAACACTTGAAGGCAGAATTTGTGTGTTGCGTGTGAGAGAGAGATAGAGATGTGTTTAGGCCTTAAAGGCTAACAGTGGATTGTTTGGCTTCCGTGTAAAATTCATATGAGCTATTAATGAGATGACGGAAACAGCAAAGGAGCCAGCTGCCATGCCAGGGACCCTTGAAAAGAGATGATAGTTACAACTAACAAAACAGTATATCCCATAAAATTTTTACGTGTACATATACAGATGCCGTTTAAAAATAATTGATATTTAATACTCCCTCCATTCTTAATTATAAAATATTTTAAAAACAAATTTAATATTTTAAAATATAAGATGTTCCGGCAAAAATAAAGTCCCCAAGATGAGAACCAAGACCTAGAAGAAAAATTGAAAGAGATAGGCCTACTTTATTTTTCAATCAAAAAGAGATGAAAATGACAAATGAGAGAAGATGCACGAGTGATATAAGCATTAAAAGTGAAAACACAAAAATAATAACAACATTAACTTAATTCATCAGGACAAAATGTTTTTGTTTTTCCATCATACATTCTCGGCCAAAGTATAGTTTTGGTTCTCTAATTTTATAAAATTTTTAAATTTGATCCCTTAATTTTATAAAATATATTTTTAATCCTTTAACTTTAATACCGTTAATTTTAAATAATTATTTTTATACCATTCATTATTATTTTAAAAAATTAAATTCAATAAATCAACATTTGATAATGTTTTAGTAATATTTAAAAGTTTAATTTAAAAATTTTCGTGATAAAATTAATAGCATTAGAATATTAAAAATATATTTTATAAAATTAAGAGATTGAAATGAAATATTTTATAAAGTAAAAAGATTAAAAATGATCTTTAACTTACATTCTTACTTTCTATGTTAATTTTTTTTAAAATTTTAGAAGAACTTTATAACTAAATTCTAAAACGCCGTTCATGGACTTGATTGGATGCCAAATTCGATAAAAAGAATATTATATTATCATTGATATTAGGGAGAATGACACAAGAGTAACATGGAAGGAAATTAATCATTCTGAGGGACCACAAATTTTTAAAATGAGAATAACAAAGTTTTAAAGAAAAAGTAAATGAAAAAAAAAATGCCCATACATAATTTACACAGTTTTGCCTCAAATTAACAGAAGATGAGTCGCAAATCGTAAAATCTCGGTTAAAATGGTGAAAGGTTCATTGCAAATACGGGAATGTCATTTGCAAATGAGTTATAAATTATGAAAACTTTACAAATGCAAGCCAATTGGTTGTAAATTATTTATAAGTAAAATATTCTAATCTCTACTCTATTTTATCTTAATTACAAATACTCTTTTTGTTTTTAAATCCTATACAAACCTTTTTTTATATGAATAGTTACAAAAAAAGCATCTTCTCTATTTTTAATATTTTATTTCTATCTAACCAGCTATTAATTGACCGTTAAAGCATAAAAGATAGATCAAAAATTACTAAATAAATACTTTTTAAAAGTATTTATTTAGTAATTTTTAAAAAGTTGAATACATAATTTGCTAAAATAATATTAAAAATAAAATTTTAATACAATAAATTACTTAATATGATATATTTTTTTCTTTAAAGTTAATTAATTTTAACAAAAAAATTTATATTTTTATGTAAATTTTACATGCTTAATTATTCAAAGTTTTATTAAATTGAGAGCAAGAGTAGACAATTAGATCATAAGAGAAAATTAATGAATTTTAATTTTTAACATAATTACAAGTAAAAAATTCAGTATTTTAAAATCTTTAAGGAAATATTCGTAAGAATATTAAAGATTGGACAAAAATATTTGTTTTAGAAATAGAGAAAATGTATCTGTAATTTTAGTAGAACAGAAGGGATGTATTTTACTCATTATTTATATGTTGAAATTCTAAAAGTTCAATTTAAAACTGATTTCCAACTAACCATCTATTATTTACTTCTGAGCTTTCAACATTTGCAAATTATTAGCTTCCAAGATTTACAAAACTTTATAAAATTTATAACTTGCTTGCAACATATCTTCCTATATTTGCGATATACTTTTCAAGGTTTAGCAACACATCGTCTATCATTTGCAGTTAACCTAGGCGTCAAGCGTCAACTATGCAGGAGTTTTTTCTTTAAATTTACTTTTTTGAAGAGAAGAAAAATAAACTCAGCGCTTCTTCTGCATCTTAAAATTCCACAATCCTTTAGACTTTTTTATTTAAAAATATAAGATATTTTTTATTAAATTTTACTCATTAATAAAATAATTATTTACTTTTAATCTAATCTTATCTTTTCATATTTATCCCCATTAAACACCTTATAATAAATATAAAATTATTATTAATAAAATTATTTTTTAAAAAATAATAATTATACCTCAAAAGATTAAAAATACTTAACATATTTTAATATTTAATTTTTAAAAAAATATTTCATATTTTTAAATGAAAGGAGTAACAATTTATTTATTTTCGTGGTCCTTGTGCGTCATTCTTCCTTGTTATTAGTTGTTGATTGTTGTCGATCGTTTTCGATTGGTACGTAGTTAACGTCATAATAATCCAAACTTTCCTCGAAGAACATGTCCCATTGCCACATCCAATCGGCACGTTTTTCTGGTAAACACACACACACACACACACACACACACACTCATAACTAGGAAACCTATATTGAGTAGGAGGTCACATCTCTTAAGAAGTAATTGAAAATTCATTAAAATCATTTTTTTAGTTTTTATATTCGTATTTTATATAATAATTTCTATTTAAAACACAAGAATGCGGGTGCAACGAGATGGCCCTTTTCTATAGACATGATTTTTTTTTTTTGGCTTCTTTTAGTTAGCAAAACAACTTACATACTTTTTTAAAAACAAAATTAATAAAAATGTCATAAGATTAGAGAGCTTAGTGGATATATTTGGTAGTGAGGTTTGAGGTTGGGGATGAAATGAAAATGGTAGCAGCAATGGAGAGAGGATACCCTTCATTTTTTTCTCTTTATTTTCTTTCACTTTTTTTATTTCAACCATTCATTAATTTTATAATTTTAAAAATATTTATTTATTAAAATAATATGTGTGATTGAGATGAGAAAAATAAAAAAAAATAAAAAGAAAGAAGGGGAGAGACCTTTGGCCGACAGTAATGATAAAATTTTCATTTCTCAAGTGTCAATTCCTGGATGAGCTTCTTGAGGACTTGTGTCAATGGGCTGCACAAAGATATGATTGGTTTATCTTGTTATAGAGTCTTTGACTTTTAAATTCCCGTTGGTTGCTAGAGAGAAACAAAATAAAAAAAATAAAATTATTAAAAAAAATAGTAAATTAAATTTATAAAATAAGAGGAGTAATTTAGTTCATTGCGATAAGAATTAAAATTGATAAAATTTTTAAAAGGTATAATGATTCTTATATTTATAATATATATTAATAAATTTTATCATATTTAATAGTAATTTAGTTTATTTTTTATTAATTTTTTTAATATATTTCATTACATTTTTTTTAGTAATTAAATGAGTCCGTACTTTTTGTTTTTGTTTTCCGATTTGTATTTAAAAAAAAAAAATCATTTCCTGGGTGTCGTTTACCAGCACTGCTTCATCATTCTATCTCCTTTTTCCTTTTTATCAAAATAATTGCTCCCCTAACGCAAATAGTCCAATTTCTCCTCTAACTACGCATCACGTTCACCCTACCGTGTTGGCAATTACCAAAGGGATACGGTATCGTGACGTTTAAGTCGCGGAGAATTTGGTAATTTCACCACCTCAATGTCATTACTTGCTATCAACGTAGTTTTTTTTTTTTGGACCGTTGAGCTATCAGCGTAGTTGAATCATCCATATTAATCGACATCTGTATATGTATATTTATAATTTATAAAACTGTTACATGTGAGTAGTGTCAAGTGGCTGGTCAAAACGGCACAAGCTAAAACCTGATTGCAAGGTCACGGTAGTGGTTTTTTCTAATGAACAGGGGTATTTTAATAATTGCATCACAAAATTTAATTTCATTTGAATGTCTTGGATTTGTAGTGAGATTTAAGAAATCCTTTCATATTGGTGAGCAAGGAAATACATCTCCTCACTTTAAAAAAAATTATAAATTTTATCCTACAAATTTCAATATTTTATATTTATATTTTTTAAAATTTAATATTTTGTTCCCTCGCTTGAAGTTAAAGGTATTGGCTCGTTCAACATTTTTTAAAACTATAATGTCTCTTGTGAGGGCTGTAAATACAATTTTTTTATTTTATATATATAATTTCCTCATAAAAAGAATAGTGTGAAGTCATAGCGGTATGCCTACAAGGGCATGGTCCCTTTGTCCTTATATATAAAATATTTTTAATTGAATCATACAAATTAATAAAAGTTGGTTATATAATTAAAAACATAGCAACATTTTAATTTTACCTTAAAGTATTGTAAATAAAAAAATAATTTTTTAAGTAAATTAATAAAAGTATTTATCTTTTTTTAATTTAATAAAAATTTAATAATTCATTTATTAAAAAATATACTAGTAATTTTTTATATTTAGAATAAAAAAATTTTTATATATAAAAATACAAAGAGTAACTAGGTACCATATAGCTAAAAATGTGGGTCCATGAATACTCATAGCGATGCACAAATTTTATCGTGTGGTTGACTTTTTAGCTGTGATGATCGAGGGACCAATTATCTCCATATATTTATAAAATTCCTCCTAATTACATAAATAATAATTTAATTTTTTAAAATGTTATAATTTTAATAAAATGTTTAAAAAATTTTATATCAATAAATTTTAAAATAAAAAAATTATTTTATTTTTACTGAAATAACAAACTTCAATCATAATTTTTAAATTAAAAATCACAACTTATTAAATGTTATTTCTATTATTAAAAAACAAGTTTTAATTACAACGTTTTATTTAAAGAATAACAACTCTTGTTATGTGAATAATAAGAATTGAATAAGAAATTTTAATTTATCAAGTATAATTTTTATTATTAAAAAATAAGCTCTCAAAATAATAAATATGATTCACAACTTGTGTTTAAAGAATTATAACTTTTATTCAAAAAATTATAATAATTAAACAAGAAATCAAAACTTGTCAATAAGAGTAAAATAATTTTTTTAATTTATAATTTACTAACAAAGAGGCCTACAGAAACTTTAGTGAAATTATAATATTTTAAGAAATTAAATTATTATTTATATAATTTAGAGAGATTTTGTTATTATTTTCCCTATATAACATGCACACTCATCCGCATTGACCGTATCTTTATTTATTTATTTTTTTGTTTTTATTAAATTGTGGTAAACAACCTCACTATGCAGGTCTTGCCTAGTTAATATTCCTTCAATTTTTTTTAAAGTCATTTTTATCAATTTTATCAATATAAATACAAAAATAGTGTAAGAAATAAAAGTGTATAAAATTTTAAATATGTCTCTATATAACAAATAAAAAAATAATGTTATGTTACGTTTTTTTTCTTATAAAAAATAATTTTAAAAATATATTTTAAATATTATTTAAAAAATTACATCATAACTTATAAATGAGATTAAATTTTAAAATATATTGAAGTGTTCTTAAAATCTAGACTCCCCATCTTTATAAACTCATGCGTTTGGTTTCTGTTAACAAATTATGATAGTCCGGCCCACAAATCGTGAAGCACAATGTTGGACTGGTAGAGAACCAACCCAACTTGAGACGCAATGTTGTTTCGTATATGTAATGGATCGTGCTGGAAGAATTGATTAATTTTAAAATAACCGAGCTTTTGGGCTAGAGTCTATGCCCACCGACTCTAACCCAATGCCTGTTTGGATTGCAAAATTAATTTATTTTTTGGGGGAAAACCATGGTTTTAATGAAAAATTCCAAAACACAAATTGTTGCTAATCGATTATTTAAACTTGGATCCCATTTTGTTATAAGATATATAGGCTGGCAGCTTCTCTCAATGAATTTTATCGTTAGAATATTAATTGCTTGTCAGGATATTTCACATGACGATATCACCCCTTGTTTATGCCCCATTCTCTCATTAACCCTTTATATTATCATCTTATTGTAAAATTAATATTTAATATTTAAAAATTATATCTTTTTTTTATATCTTTTTTTTTATTAAATTTATTTAAACTTAAATATATTGAGCTATTTATTTATATAAATTAAATTGTTAATATTGATATAATTTAAATTTCTATAATTAATCAAATACAGAGGTTAAATAATATATTTTACTTCTTAAATAAAGTTTAACAAATTTAATATTAATAATTTAATTTTAAAAATTAATATTCTATATGATAATTCGTACAATTAAAATTAATTCTAACAAAATCATTCAAGAATCTTTAATTATGTCAAACTCAATTTCAAAAAAATAATATCCAAACGAATTGCATTATAACATAATCAGTTATACTTAAAATTAATCATATTAATTAATTATTTTTATAATTAACTATACCCAATTAAAATCTAAATGGTCCCTTTGTCTAGCCTTGAATGTCCTAGCCAAATTAGGCTACGGTTGATGAATCTACTATAAACCCTTGCTTCATCAAAGCTCAATTCTGAATTGATATTTAATTTGACTTGTCTTTATGTACCATTATGGGCCAATTTATTTAAGATTAAAACTAAGTAATTTTTAAATAATTTAGAGATTTTATAAAAAAAAAATTATTTTGTTGAGATTTTAAAAAAGCCAATATTCATAGTTATAATAATAAAAAAGTGATTATTAATTGATTATTTTTAAATTTCTTGATATCTTCTTTATTTTTTTTATAAAAAAGTATTGTTTAACTATTTTAAAATTTTATGATATCTTTATACATCTTTTTTTTAAAAAATATTTTTTCTCATCTGCCGCATCAAATTAGCTATTCAAAATAGTTTTTTAAAATGATCACAACTCTTCTTCTTTTCACAATTTAATTACTTTTAAAAATTTAAATAAAAATTTTAAAAAGTCACACAAATTATTTTTTTTTAAAATAAACTAAAACAAACGGGTTTTTAATTTAAATCATAGAAAGAAGTGAAACAAACTAGCCCTGTATATGATTTAATTTAATTATTTTGTGCATTTCTAGGTCCATGATCTCCGCGCACAGTACCATAAGTACGTATTTATAATTTTTTGGAACCTTTTATTTATGATTAATAAATAAGTACTTTTTATATAATTTAAAAATTATCTAAAATATGCATTTAGTATTTTAACTTTATATAATATTTTATTTTAATTTTTTAATTTTATAAAGTATTTTTTAGTCTTTTAATCTTAGTACTGTTAGTTTTATTTCAACAAATTTTTTACATTAAATTTTTAAATATTAATAAAATATTTTTAAATATTGACATATTTAGCTTATTTTTTTAAAAATAAAAAATAATTAACATAAAAAATAATTATTAAAAATTAATAATGTTATGGCTAAAAAATTAAAAAGATACTTTATAAAATTAAAGAACCAAATTAAAATTTTATATAAAGTTAAAAGACTAAAAGTATATTTTAACTTTTAAAAATTTTATAAAAATATTTTATTTTGTAAAAATTTTATAAAAAAACAGGTATTATTATTTTATGTTTGGTTACAATAATAAAAAAGTAATTATTAGTCAGTTGTTTTTAAATTTTATAATATCTTTATTGATATTTATTTTATAAAAATAAATTATTATTTAATTATTTTAAAATTTTATGATATTTTTATATATCCCACATGTAATTATAAAAGTTCATGAAATAGATTTTTTTTAAAAAAAAGCTATTTGCTCCTTAAAAGAATTAAAACAAGTGGTGCTTTATCACTATATATAATAATATATTCCTTTATGCATTGTGAAAGCAGCCGATGTGGCGATCGGTGATAATTTCCCCCCTCACCCTTTTTGCTGGTGATAGATGCTTGAGGGAGAATGATAACAAAGTTTTAAAAAAATTAATTAATAATAGTTATATTCCAATAAATTTTTTGAAAAATGTATCATAAATATTAATTTAAACAGTTATAAATAAAAATTTAAATTGCAAAACAATTGTTATATTTATAACTTAAATATTTTATTTGTAATTGAAAATTTTAAATTTGCAATTATTGAAATTAATATTTGTAATTAATTTTTTTTTAAATTATTGAAGATCTAACTACCATTAATTTCTTCCTTTGGAACTTAACTATTCTTCTTTCTTCTGTTAATGTCAATAATTTCCTTTGGACCAAAAGAAATTGTTCATAATTTCCAACGAGAAGTTTTTTCTAGTAGTGCTAGATTGTGATTTTTAGAATAAGTTATTTACAATCAACAATATAAAACTATCGCAATGATGTGCATCATGAATTATGCCACACAATTTCGATGGACTATTCACTAATTACCCGTTGACTTTGATGTAGATTAAGAAATAAGTTGCACTATTTATGAATTGGAAATGGTGCAACTTATTATAAATGTTACATTATAATTATAAATTAATCAATAATATTTATAACATGTTTTTACATTATGTGTTTCAGATTTATGCTCACACATATAACATTATTTAATAGACGTGGGTTTTAGTGAAACGAATCACTCAATTTTTAGTAGTTAAAAAAAGTTTATAGCATATTACTTTAAATTTGTGAATTAAGACGTATTGCTTGCATATGCACATAAATGGTGCATATCGATGTGGAAGTGTGGCATATTGACAAGGATACTTATTGCCACAAGCTGCTTCAAGTACATACTAATATTACTATACTGTTATTTTTGCTTATATAAAACAGTTATGAATGATCCAATATGCTTCTATCATATATTGAAAAAACAAATATTAAATAATTTTGCAACTGTCCATTAGTACAATATTAAAAAGTTCAAAGAAATGTCACATATGTAGAGAGGGAAAAATATATTGGACAACTTTACTATAACCATCCAATATAAACCTTATATTGGACAGTTATGGTCAATAAATGTCCAATATGTTATATTATTTTTATAACTGGGGGCTTTTAATAGTACAATTTAAATATAATGAAAAGTATAGTTCAATAATCCAGACCGAAATTATACTAAACTAATAACAATTATATTAAACTAATAATTTTATTAAAACTATATAAAAACCAATATTATTTGTTATACAATTGCTCAATGGTAAAAAAATATTATTTACTGTACTAAATCAAAATTATTCTAACTTATAAAACATAAATGAGAAAAAAATGATATAAAAAAAGTCCAACTCACTTATTTTTTACTCACAATTGAAAAGTATACTCACACCATTTCTCAATCATTTCATTGATGTGATGGTCTTTGAATTTTTCATAGTATGAGTTAGGGTAATACTACAATAATATAATAAAACAACAGAGTTAATTAACTAAGTAAATTAAAATTCATAATCACACATAATTGAAGCTAAATAGCATATATACTGTAGTGGGGATTAAAGTCATCTCTTAAGTGATGACGTCTTTGAGAAACTTTATCATGCAATATTCACAATTCTCATTATATGTTATTTATCGCGAGCACTACATAAGGAAACCAATAAATATGTTATAGAATTAATTAAAAACTTAATATTGATTGTTTAAATTAATAGTGATAAGTACCTTTATTACAAAGGTGCATAATGTTATTATGATCTGTCCCATACTCTAATGCAAATCTAACAAACTCCTTAACTTCATCCACATATTCTTTCATGACTCTATTTGCTAACATCCTTTTGTTGTTTATGATCTCTCTTAATCTAACAAGAATTATTGAGAAAAATGACATTAGTAGCACAATTATATTTAAAGAGTTAATTTAATGAATAAATTAACCATTAACTCAATCAAATTATGAACCACATACTTTCACATATATCATTCCTTTTTAAGCTAATCAAATTTAAGATAACACTTATAGTTATGTTAAACTAATTATAATCCATCTTAAATTAAAACTCGACAATATAGCGGCTTAAAAATAGAAATTTTTTAAGTTATTTGTCCTCATTTCAATCACAAAAAAATAAACAATAACATCAATATTATGCAGCCTCACATGATCACAACTTCAGAAAGGTCGTAATCCAACAGCACAAATTGTAAATTCACAATCCAACAACAATCTCAAAAAGGTCCCAAACTAATTACCAAATTTCGGTAAGAGAGTTTATATAATCACATTCAAACTTTAATCTAAACTATTACTTTCAAACCATAATCTAAACAATTATTTTTAAACTTGGATAAAATAATGGCTTAAAAGTAGAATTTCCCCAAACATTTTGCCCTCACTTTAGATTGAATTTAATTCTTGTATCATCTTATATCACCTAATTCAACTTAATTGCAATACGAACCAAATTAAAAACAGAGTTTAAAAAATTAGAAAGCTAAGTAATACAACCTTCATTTATTACTATTTAAAGTACAATCTAATAGCATAATGATATAAAAATAAAACTTTACCGGGCATTTAGCCCTCTTTTCATTTAAAATTTAATTCATATGCAATCTCAAATACAAAAACTAAATCCTCACAAAAACCAAGGCAGGCATTTTGAAAAAAAAAAAAAAACTAAAACCCGATAGCAACCAACAAATTAATTCCAAGCTCAAGATAATTCCACCATGAATAGATGAAGAAAAATTATGGGAGGGATTGGAAAGCAACTTACAATGAAGAGAGCCAGGGATAATTTTTGAAATTGGGTTCGAAATTAAGTAACAAGATGGTGAGACGGTGAATAATAATAATAATAAAATCGCCAAAAAATACAATGCCACAAAAATCACAACCCCACATGGTGAAATCAAATGAAAACCATAGAGAGAGATGAATTAAATTTACATGGCTTGAAGAAGTGAAACTTGCAGAGAATGACGTCTTTTAGCTCCCAAATGCATAAGGAATGCCATGAGCTTGCGGACGAGGTTTCCTTGAGCTTGCGGACGAGGCTGCAGAGTGGAGAAAGGAGGAAGACGAATTCGTGAGAGGCAATGTAGGGGTTTGGTCGGCAAGATTAATAGAAAACGAGGGGGGAAATTGCTCGAGGAAGAACGACAATGGGGACAATGGAGTTTTAATTCATGGACGTTCCAAAAAAATTAAATTCTATGAACTCATATTAAATAATTTCATTGATAACCGTCCAACATACTTTACCATCTCCTCTTATTGGACAGTAAGCAGCAGTTATCAGTAATTTTGTTATAGTATCATCAACATGCCTTCTATCAGTTGGGACAGCTTGTAAAATACAAAAATTGAAGGAATTGACCTTGCGGTTGTGATCATTTTAATTAAATGTAAGGAACAATATTGCAATATGTCCCTAAGGAATTGTGCCTAAATTCTTAACCATTATTATTGTTTTTTTGGCCATGAAAATCTTAACCATTATTCACTCACTAAATGGATGACCTGTGCATTACTTAAAATTAAGGGTTGTGATTCAATGTGAGTTGTTAACTATATAAGTTAATTTTATAATTGAGATTTATGATATTGATAGCACAAGCATGCACACGCGCAAGTTTCTTCATCATCATTTTGTATATATGTTAATTCACAATCTTTGTTTTTTATTTTCCCACTTAGCAAATTGCAAAGCTGAAAGAGCTGACCTCCAAGTAACATCAAATTTAAAAACATTAAAAAATTTTTCCATTAAAAAAAATCAAATCACAATGCTATTCCTCCCGACTCATGCCATAAAATCTTAATGAGTTGTCACTATTTTTTTATAAGAAATTTAAAAATTTAATTATGTTATTTAGTATTTATAAATAGTACGTAATGGTAATGGTTTTATATTTTACATTAATAATAGTTATGGTTGTCCTCCTCTTCTTTGTTTTTAGTTTTTTCTTAATTAAATTGTTTTAAATAATTAATCACACTTTTGTTACCCAGCTTTTTTTTTTGTTCAAAGTATTCCCACAGTTGAGAACTGTAAATAAAAATCTGCCTGTCAGGCCTTTTTTTTTGGGGGGTAAGAAAGGGCTGAGCCCAATAAATTAAAACAAGACGAGGTCAAGGGATTGAAATCCCAGAGTCTTTCAATGCAAGGTCCCTCAGGAAGTGGGGAACAACATCAAAGAGAGAGCGGGAGGAAATCCCTTCCTTTGCTAGTAAATCAGCGGCTAAATTTTGTTCTCGTGGAACAAATGTCACAAGCACATTCCAGTCCATAAAGGATGTGGTTCTGGATTTCCAACAAGACTAGGCCTTGTTTCATTGTAATTCTCGACTCCACATTTTCTTTCGGTCTGAATGGAGTAGTTCAAAAATGGAGGCCCAACTTTGTAATTGAAAAATACATTTTCCAACCCATGAGAAGTCTCTGTGTGCGTGTGTGGGTTTTAGGCCCTTTATTGTGTTTGTGTGGGCGTGTGGTTGTACAAGGTTAAATTATATAAATATGTACAAAAGGTTAATAATTAGAGATAAATTTCTCCTGGACTTTATTGTTTAAAATTAAATTTCTGCAGTAAATAAATACTTTTTAATTATTAGTGTAACCATACGTGCGATCTTTATATTTTTTTGGATGAGTATAATTGATATTAATAAATGATATAAGAAATAATACGAGTATAAGAGTGTGAGACAAACTTACATGTATGGTATATGATGCAAATTGCAGCCTCATGAGTGGCCTGACGAAACTTATTTCAATCAACCATGTTCTAAATATAAAGATCACACACACACACACAGAGCATATGATTAGTTGTGTACTTACTTTAATTGACAAAATTTAACAAAAAATAGTAAAAATTGATGAAGAGATTAAAAATAAAACTTGTTTAAATTATAACAACCTTGATTGCAATATTTTTAATCATATTAAAAAAAAAGAAACCAAATTATTATATTTAAAAAGCATAACTTATCTTGTCTTCGATATTGTTGAATTTTACTAAGGTAAGATTACTCACAAGAACCAAATGTAAAAATTATTTATCCACGAAGACCTTGAGTGTTAAATGCTTCAACAAGCACTTGCAAATCCGATTATTAAATACTTAAACTTAATTCTTAGGGATAAATAGTTTTGATAAACCTAGTTCTTGTAAATAATTTTCCGTTATACAAAGGTATTAGATGATATTTAATTGTTTGAATATGAAATTAAATATATAGACAAACCTAAGCAGACTTGAGTTTGATATGAATGGACCAAGATGGAACCCGGCCTTCACTTATATAAATACAATCCATGACCATATCATCACACATGTATTGGAAGAAAAAGCAAAATTCCACATCTCTCAAACTCTAAATATTTATATAAAACATCACACAGATTATGTAATTTTTTATACACGCGAGTATATGTCTATGTGTATATACATAGCATAAGCTCCAAGGAAGACTCAGAAATTAATCTGGCTAGTTATCTTCCTAATTATTTATGCAGAATTATTTATAACAAGAGAGAGCTAGCCAGCAAGCAAGCTTGCTTTTTGATTATGTTATAATTAATTACTAGGAATTCATAGATGGGAGGGTTTTGATTCAGTTTCAAAAAATGTGAACGAGTCTGGGCCTGCGAGCCTGGTTGTAGTAATTGGCAACCTCGCACTTGGGCACCGTCACCGTCAGCACGCCGTTGTCCATGTAGGCCTTGACCTGGCTCACCTTGGCGTTCTCCGGCAGACTCAGACGCTGCACCAACCTCCCGGTGCTCCGCTCCATCTGATACCACATCCCCTTCCTCTCCTCCCTCGCCACCTTCTTCTCTCCGGTGATCACCACCACCCTCTCCTCCTCCTCCACCTCCACCTTCACCTCGCCCGGCCTCAGCCCCGGCAGGTGCACCTTGTACACGTGGGCCTCCGGGTTGTCCTTCCACTCTATGTGGCTCGACGTCAGCGCCGTTCGCAGCTCCGGGTCATCGTAAGGGCCGTCCCAGACTTGTCCACGCGATGGTTCGTGTCGCCGGACACCGTAACCACCGTCGCCGCGAACAAGGGACATTTTCTTCTGTAATTAAGGAGATTAATATTGGATATTTAGCCGTGGATGATTTGCGAGGCAAGAAAAACAAGTTATTTATAGTGTGGCTGATGTGCATGATGATGTAAGTATAGATATGAAAGAATATGAGGTTATTATTATATATGCAAAGGGTGACACAGATTATAATTATATTAATTGAGAATATATATAAATTGATGGTAGCTCCCTCCTTTCCAAGTGAACACGATATATATGTGGAATCCAAGCATCTTAGGGCCACAGACCAGTGGAATTTGTTCTTTCTCTTGATTGAAAACAATTATATGATGGGTACAGTTTTAAACTTTTTAAGAACTGTTTTTCTTGTAAACAGACTAGAATTTTAACGTTGCTCGAAAAAAGAACTAAAATTTTAATAATGAGTGGCATTTTAAATTTCAAACAGATAGTAGGAAGAGATCGAAAATAAAAAAGAAGAAGAAAAGTGGGGAATGCCGGGGAAAAAAAAAAAACAGAGAGAGAAACTTTGGGTCTGTTTAGTTTTGTTCTATTTTTTGTCTCAAAAACTATTTTATTTCTTAATTTTAAAAATTATTTTTTAAATCCAAATAAAATAGTTGGTAAAAAAAATCAAAACAAAATGAAAATTTGATTGCTTATGTTAACTTCAAAAAATTAGAGTTAAAAAATGGTCAATAATCATGGTCCCAATGGTTAATGATGATAATTTATGAGGGTGGTTAACCATAGTTAAAAAAAAAACTTGCAAAAATAAAATGTATCGTGCTTTAAAAATAAAAATAAAAATAAAAATAAAAACAGTCCTAAGATATTTTAATTGTTTTTATTTTTTAAAAAAAATAAAAAATGAGAATAGTTTTAAAAATATTTAGATCTAAAACACTAACTCAAATAATTATTTTTTAATTTTTTTTAAATAAAAGAACATTTTTTTAAAGTAAAATTCAAACAGGTTTTTCTTTTCTTTTCTTTTCTTTTGTTTTTTGTTTTTTGTTTTTGAATGGAAACTGAATAACAAAACTAAACAAAGGAAACAAAATACAACAAGGAACAAAAAAGCTAAAAAAACTATCCTCTTTCATCATCTTCCATATCAAAATTAAGACACGGATGATGATTAAAGAGACAAAAATTAACTTCTAAAGTGTAAGATATGATATTGTTATCATCGCTAAGAACATGATTTAATTCAATTTGACTTCCCACAGAGAAATAAGATCTAGCTTGTGTGAATAGGAAGATGAAAGCAGCGTGAACATGAAGGTGAGTGGTGGTGTCGTGTTAATATGGAAATCACACAATTCCATTTCCATTCAAGCTTTTTTAAAGAGACGAGCATATTTACCAGGTGGTGCTTCTGATCTTGCTGTCACAAAATGTCTGTAGCAACAACTCGTGAATAATAGTTGATGGGATGGGGATGAGCTGTTGTAAATGATGAGTAGGCATCAATTCTTTCTAAGATATTTCCTCACCCCCTAAATATATGCTGCCTTTTTCATATTCTTTTTTGAGTACGTATGAGTTATAACCACCCCAAGCTTCAATTCTGGAATTTTTAATAATAATAATAAAAAAAATCTCCTATACCCATAACGGCGACAAGAAAAAAAAAAGGAAAAAGAAAATAAAAAACCCTACTTTTAACAAAGACAATTCTTGTGTGTTTTGGAATGAAAGTGATGAGCGTTAATGGTTTTGTAGACGATGTTAAAAGTTTTTTCATTTTTCTAGAAGCTCATTGTTATCGACTCCATGATTTCATGATTTGGCACTAGATTGTAATATGTAGACACTGTGTTTGAGACTATATATTTAATTATACCTAATAATGCCAGGTTATTTTTATGTTGGGGTAGAATTTATGAGGAGAATCAGGGTGAATCCTTTTTTGGGGACTCATATAGGCACATATAAATAATGAAACAACATTCCATCTTCACTAAAACTCTCAACTCAAATTTTTAAATTATTCTACACTTATTTATGTCTATATAATTAAGTTTTATTCTTTTTTTTAGGCAAAACTTCTAGTAGTTTCTATATCAACTCAAATCTATTCATAAATTTGATGGCTTGAAAAGTAGGCGAAATAAGGGTAAATTGTATGCAATTACCAAAGCGTTTCTGCCTTGTTCGTGTTGTACATATGCCAAGTCAGGTATCAAATTATCACTTGTTATTATTTATTTTGTTATTTCTTTCGAAATTGGAAATTGTCACTACGAAACAGCACTGCTCTTTTTATAATTGAGTTTGGACCTTCCGAACGCAATTTAGTTTTGAGGTGAGAGGCCGAGTCCTGATTGAAATATTACTTTAAAATAGCCACAATACCAAGCTTGTTAATCTTAATATAATGCGCCCAAAAGTGTTTATTTGTAAATATAATATTATTTAGTAAGCAACCAAAAAAAATTGAAGAAAAAGAGGGAATTTTCAATGTCAAACAATATTCTCTCCTCTCTTTTTTTGTACTTGTATTTTTTTTTTTAATGCACGAATTGTTCCTATGTCTACGTGATACACATGTTTGATTTCTTTTTGCCTAACCTTTTATCTCTTCACAACTGCAGGCAAACTGCTCGTTCTTCTTCTTGTTATAGTTCTTTTTTGTTTTTTTGGGAAAAAATTGCTTTCATAGAAGAATTGCATGTAAAGTTGGCAGTTTAGTTACCCATCATGCCTAAATAATTTTTAAATAACCAACAAACATTGATCCTAATAAGAGAAACTATAGCCACTTAGACATGATAATATTTAAATTTAACCCAATTAAGTAGTTATATAAAAAGAACTTACAATTATTTCCTTGGTTTTTATGTGGGTTTATATTGTTTTGAGGGTTAATATTGATTTTTGTTTTTAAACTATTCACTCAAAAACAACAGATATCTAAATTCATTGTTGGTCTCTTCTTCTAAAGTGTCAAAAAATGGGTCATTTTTGTCCTTATATGATAACCATTAAATGCCAATATAGAACGGATTTATGCCACCTGTCATGTCACTTGGCAAGCTGAATCTTTTTTTTTTTATTTCACCAACAAATCATTTTTTTTAATTAAAAACATCTCTTCTTCAGGTGGTGCACCAAAAACCCAAAAATTAAACACAAAGACGAACCCAAAAATGGACATTAGCAAATCCAAATACAAACCTAGAAATGCAAAAATCTCAGTGAACATAGAAACATCGAATTTAAAAGCATCATGACTAGATTAATATTATGATTGACCAAAAATTAGAAACATCAAGATCAAAGCAAAATAAATCGAACCAAAAATCTCTTTCATCAAAACTGAATAATTTCATGGAGTCTTAATGACATAGAATATACCCAGATCATTCATAAAATCTAGATCTCAGAGCTTCAAAAACTAGGAATCAAACCCTCAAACCAGAAATCATGAAATCATGACCAGAAATAAAAAATCGAACCTTTAAACCCATCATCTCCCAACATGCTTTAATCGAACTCTCAAACCTTCAAACTCAAAACTAAAAATCAAACTCGCAAACATTCAAACTAGAAATCTGGGATTAAAGTACATGAAGGGGAGATGCCGATCGAGGTGGGGCACATGCACTTTTACCCACAAAATCCCATTCTAAAACATCTCACAACCCAATTTCTTCTTTTGCCAATTGATCTTGCGGGCATGTTTGTTTTCTGTTTTTAAAATTTACTTTTTATTTTTAAAAATAAAAAATTTTAAAATTTATTTGGATAAGTGTCATTTAATTATTTTTATTATTTGTTTTTAAAAACAAAATATAAAAACAACTTCAAGTTATTTTTCTTTTTAAAATATACTACATTTAATTATGAAAAATTATAGTTATTTTGACTAATTTTTATTATTAATCATCGTCATTAACTTTCTATATTCTATAACCATTACTATTAGTTTATTTTTTAATTTTAAAATTATTTTTTAATTCACTTAATTAAATAAATTTTTATTTTATTTTATTTTGAACAACAATGTTAAAAAGTAAAAACAGTTAC
The DNA here is from genome assembly GCF_029017545.1 of Prosopis cineraria. Lineage (NCBI taxonomy): Eukaryota > Viridiplantae > Streptophyta > Magnoliopsida > Fabales > Fabaceae > Prosopis > Prosopis cineraria. Next base: position 39,050,912 of record NW_026555344.1, on the reverse strand, counting down.
AAAACACTTTTTAAAAATAAAAAATGAAAGTAGAAATAAAAGACCACCAGCCACCAGGAGCTCCGACACAAATCGGAGGCCTTCAAGATCAAAGGCCGAGCCGTCGCGTCGTAAGCACGAGCAGCATCCTCAGCGGAGTCAAAGGTGACGAGCCAAGCACGCACTTTCTTCCATGGATCTCTGTTTTCAACGGTGAATCGACCCCATGGCCGCTTCCTGATACCTCTGAATCTGATTTCCACCATTGGTTTCTTAGATTCTTGACTGTTCTCTTTGGTGATTTTTGGAGATCGCAGCCTGAAATCGTCACTTGCTTCTCCATCTTCTTCCATCGATTGCGTTGCCTTCGAAATTGTTCTTGTCAACCGTCAACAGACAACAGCATCTTCACCCTGTATTAAGGCTTGTCCGGGGAGGGTGAACACGTTTAGTTGATTTGGTGAGGGGAGGAAGAGATGATACTCCAAGCTGATTTTCCAGATTCTTCATGAGAAGGGGGAGGGAGAGAGAGGGGGGAAGAGAGTTGTATTTTTTTTTTTTTTGGGGGCTGATGACGTGAGGTGAGGATGAGGTGGAAGGTGAGACACGGAGGACAAGAAAAAAGGTCAACAACGATTTCATTAACAGTCAACGTCCCATGAGTCTGACAGGAAGTTGTTGATTGATCTCTCTCTGTTCTTTTTAATGTTAAAAGAAACGAATGTACCGAGAATAGACTCAGGACAGGTTGGTAAAAAAAAAAAAAAAATCAGGACAGTGTATCCCCTGAAAAAATAGTTTAAAAACAAAAATGAGCATTAATTCTTATTTTAATTTCATTGCATGATCTGCTGATCAAAAGAAAAGAAGCAAAGCTGGCTTTTAATTGTTTGTTTGATGGCTGGTTATGTGAAGAATTATGAGTGGGCATCGTGTGGGGGATTCATACGACTTGCGAGCGTTAGAAACTTTTCATTTGCATGTTTGGGGTCAGGCATAATGAAGCACGATCCTCTACGAAAGATATTATAATGTGTGCGAAAGCACTTGGACCCAGATGGGGTTGTATTTTAATTCAGGTGACTTGTCGTCCTGGAAAAGGTATGCTTTATCTTCAAGATAGAGCTTATACGTAGTAGTTTAATGAACCAAACAAATAATATTGGTATTATAAATGATAAGAAGAATTTTAGTTAAAGATTAAGAAAGAGACTTAATTATTGATGGGTTTTAATTTTAAAACCTCAGTTTAGTCCATTAGAATTAAAATGAAGATAATTTGAATATTGAAAAGATGAAAATACTTTCGATTTACAAACCAACAAACATTTTATTTAATATCACTTGTTAATCTTTAGATTTAGTAAATTTTCTAACTTTATTTGTTATCAAACTCCATACAATTTACAAACCAATAGACATTTTATTATTCAATATCATTTGTTAATTTCCTTTATCACACTAGTTAACTTCTTGAGTTTATTTATTATCAACCTTTATACAATTTATAAACCAACAAACATTTTATTATTTAATCACTTGTTAATCTTTTATATCACACTAGTTAATTTCTTAGATTTATTTGTTATCAATCTTCATACAATTTACAAAGCAATGGACATTTTATCATTCAATATCATTTGTTAATCTTCTCTATCACACTAATTAATTTCCTGAGTTTATTTATTATCAACCTTCATTCAATTTACAAACCAACAAACATATTATTATTTAATATCACTTGTTAATTTTTTACATCACATTGGTTAATTTCCTGGATTCATTCGTTATCAACATTCATATAATTTACAAACTAACAGACATTTCATTCAACATTATTGGTTAATCTCTTGTATAAAATTTGTAAATTTTATAATTTTACTTGTTATCAAGCTTAATAAAATTTACATCTTCATGACAAGTAAACTAAGGATGTTTTTATTTTTTCAGCATTTAAATTATTTTCACTTCAATCTTAGAAGATTGAATTGAGATTTTAAATTGTTCTGGAACTTATCAATAATTAAGGCTCTTTCTTAAATCTTTAACTGAAATTCCCCTTAAGTAACAATAGTAGTAATCTGATAAATAAGAAAAGCAACACCGAGGAATCCTTGAGTATGACACGGCTTTACCCAACATGCCAGCATGGCAGCATTAAATAAGTTATTATTATAGAGATAGTAGAAGAGAAGAGAGGGGAAAATGCCACACTCTCATTCGGTGCCCAAATTTGTTCCTTATGCCAACTTGGCGCTAGCATACATCTGTGGCCGTGTCACGCCCTTCCCGCGAAAAATGTGGATTTGTTTCCTACTACGTTGTCGCTTTCATGACTTCGTCTCTACCAACCAAATCAACATCAAGCATTGCCCTTGTTTATTTTTAAAAAAATGAGCATCAAGCAATCAAATAATTTTGTGCAGAGGGTCTTCTACAGAAGCTGAATTAGAAGGTATTATATCAGATTTAAAAGTGTGCTAAGATCTTAATCTTGAGAACATTCAGATTCTCGATTCATTGAAGGGGATCCATATGATTATGAGGGAATGTGATCCAAATCATCCTCTCATACCTCCGTCTTTTGAAAGAAGTAGAAATCTTCTTCCAATGAAGGGAATTTATCAAAGATGCTGATTTATTGGCTAGAAATGCACAATGAGAATCATGGTTTTTGGGCAGTCAATGATGTCCCTAAGATCTGTCAGGAAATTGTTGATAAAGAAAAGAGCTTGTGCTCTAGTGTTTAAGTTTTGAAAATTTTTTATTCAAGATCCTTTTACTACACATAATAAAAAAAAAACCTTTAAATTCTAAAAATTCATTTCAATTCAGGAATATTAAATTGAAATTAAAATATAAATTATTATCTTATTATCCCTCATACTCTCTGATTCTCTACTAGAGTTGTTCATTTCTTTATAAAAAATTTGTTCATTAAGGTATAAGAGTTTTTTTCCTCTTATTATTGAATCTTGATTTTGTTCCAAGTGTTTTAATCATGGTAAAACTAATTGTTTATTTTTTTATATGAAATTGTTCATTGACCTATAAGAATTATTTGTATCATTATTGAACAACTTCATGTAGGGAAATAAAAAACTTTATACAAGTCAATGAATAATTTCATGTAGAGAAATGAACAATTTTAATAAAGAATCAGAGGGGATGAGGATAATAAAGTAATTTTACTCTACATTTAAATTTCACCTAAGTACTCCTAATTTGAAGTAAATTTTCAAAATTTAAGAGACTGTCTATTTTATTAAGTATGTTCAAGGGATTTTATTAAATAAAATTTTACCCTAACTCTTTGTAGCTCACTTCATTTCAAACTTAAGCTAGCCTTTTGTATTGAAAAAAACAATCAAATAATTTTCTTCTAGTCTTGCTTATATAGTATGAGTGAAATTTTTTCATTATTTATAAATTATGTTATTAATTCTTATCATATTTTTAACTCTCTATTAAATATTAGTGAAAAAAGTATATTTTGATAGAAACAAAATTAAAATTTTTTATTAATTGTTTAAACAAAATTAATAAATTTTAAATTTTTTCTTAATTTTGATAAAACACATTAAAATTAATAATAGAGAAATATGAGTATAAACGAAATAGAAAGAATAAGACGGCATTTAGGTGGAATTGTACGTAGAAGTTAAACCCCTAAATATATCACTTCCTCTTGCTTTAGATATAATATACATATTCATTTGAAAATTTTGGTTTGGTTTTAAGCATATGATCTTATTTTCTTATGTTAATTTTTTTTTTTCATACCATACCTTTATTTATTAATAATAAGGTTAAAAGACTCACCACAAAGAAAAATTGCAATTTTGTTGGTTAAAAAAAAGAAAAAGAAAAATTGCAATAATAAAATTAAAAACTAAAGGAATGATACAATGCTGCCCTCAAGGCGTAAACAGTTGCAGAGGCATCTAACTAAGGGCAACCTGCACAGGGCTCACAGGCCATGGAGCCCCTGACGACCTAGGGATTCGTGACAGCGATGCAAGTCTCCTTCTGTGGGCCCCACCATTGGCATTGGCCCACCACCTCGTTCCCACTACGCGACGCCGGCTCCACCTTTCTCCTTCCTCTCCTTTAACAACCTCCATCCCAACAGTCTTGCTCCTTTTGTTCTCTGCTTCACTTTCCTCTTCGTGCCGTGGCTTTGGCCTCCTCTTCAATCCCTCAATTCCTTTCTTTTCGCTGCTCTTCCCCCAAGTATGGGTGGTTGCGCTTGCCTGAATAATGGTATACTTGATTTTCCTATCCCTTGCCGCTATTCTTTACTTCGCTTGTAATCTACGTTCGGCCTCCACCGCCTCCGAATCGATTACGCTTTTCATCTTTATCACCATCCTCCATACAGTTTCGCGAAGTACCATACCGTCCTCATCCTCCTTTTAGCTCTTGTTTCTTCTTGATATCTTTCGGATGCTACATTTTCTCAGATCCAGTGGCTTTTGCGTCAACTCAATTTGATCAAGTTCTTTTGTTTTTTTCCCTCTCCATGGAACTGTCGGCGCCGCTGGTATTACTCTTCCGGTGAGTTGATATTTCTCCGTCTGTTTATAATTTGTATTTAGTATTTACAGTTTTCCAAGCGGCCAGAGTTTACCTTCTTGTTTGCACTTTTGGATCGTATTTGTTGTCAGAAATCCATCGTTTTCCTTATTAATTACTTGATTGTTTTCGCAAACTAATTCATGCTTATCATCTCTTTTTTGGGACTGAATGTTGGTGTCCATCATTTTGCTCCTTCAATCATAACGTGGACATCATGGCAAGTCCTCACGTCTACTTTTCTTAGACCAATCAATCAATCAACTCACGTGGCTTCCTTTCACAACTTACTCGCGAAAATGTCAAAATCTATGTAATGGTTGGAATATATCACCATGGCTGGAACGCTCATTTCCATGTTCTTCGCACTAGCATTGTCTTTGCCCTTGGATATTTTCTATATTTATTAAGCCATTTATGACTCTGGTTAAAATCTTAAGCTAACATTTGCAAAATTGGAATCAAGGACGTAGATTTCTCCGCCTTTGAAATCAATATATTCGTGTAGCTGCTTTTTCTGTCCCTTTTCAATTTGCTTGTGATGCCTCTGCCTTTTCACCAAATGCATTTTTGGCAAGTTATAGCCATTCTGCCGTGTTATCCTTTTTTTAGCACTTCCTTCTTCCGTTCCGTGTTATGAGAGTGAGTTAGGTTATTAAAATGAGAAATTTTCCAGATACATAATTGCAAGATAAGCTAGAAAATCCTTGCCAGCATGAGGTCCCACGGGTGGGTGAAACTCTGAAGTACGGCTTAAGCATATCTTCTGCCATGCCATTCGGTATACAGCGAAGTAATGAGTATTAAACCCCCGCTAAGGACATGGCATTACATTTAGAACTAAAAAAGATGAGGTCAAAAGGGCAACAAAGCAGCGCGAAGATAGTCAAGGAGAGGCTTGATTTGCCCCAATTCGAGAATGGTCTTAGTCCACCGCTCGGGAATCGCAGTCATGAAGTGAGACAGAATGCAGATGGTAAGACTTTTGTCCAGTCAACCAGAAATAGCAGACGGCAGAGCTCTAAGAGAAGGGCAACTAAAAGTGATGAGCTTGTCAAGCACATGACTAATTTGCCCCATTATCTCCTGCATGCTGATAGAGAAGAAAATATTCAAGACAATCCTTTAAATTTTGGAGTTTTAGATTGGACGCAGCTAGAAAAATGGAAGCACAAGCAAAGGTATGGGCCAGTAAAAGCTAGCAATTTCGCGTCATTTCAAGACGGTGAATCATCATCAAGAAAAACCACCAAGTCATCTGCCGCCGCCACTGTTGGAACATCTCATAAGCATGGCCTCTATGAAGGTGCCAAACCATGTTTTCAGAATGTCAGAAGACCTCGACATTTTGAAACTGAAGAGAAGAGGAAAGATCTGGATAAATCAGTTTCAGCAGTGAGAACTTTTGCATCCTTCTTGAGGCAGGACGGGGTCCCGCTAGTTTCTAATGAAAACAAATATGGCGGGGACAGTGAAGCTGAGAAGAGCATGGAGAGTTTGCAAGAGTCTAACCTCGAGAAAAAAGAGAAAAATCGTGAATTGAGGTCTGATATGGGATTGCGATCATCGAAGGTCAAGAGTAAAGGGATCTCTGTGGGTTCCAAGAAAAAAGGTGGCTCCCGCAGCAGCAAAATCAAGATAAGAAATGAAGAGTTGGAAGAGTCAGATATCGATGTAATGGAATCACATGATGACAAACAAGACCGTATCAGGCCAAATAATATTGTTCTGCTTCGTCCTCGAGAAATTAGTTCCAGCAGCAACAAAACCAATATAAAGGATAATCAGTTGCAAGAGTCAGATACTGATGCCAATCGCAAACAAGGCCCTGGGAAGCCAAAAAATATCGTGCTACTTCGCCCCCGACCAATCCCCCAATCGAGTTCTGACATTTTAGAGTTGTCTCGTAGAAGAACGTCATTTGACGAGTATTTTGCAGAGTCAAGTCGAAGTAGTTTGTCAAGCGTTTCCCTTTTTAAGGACATTGACTCCGAAGATGCATGCTCTAAAATTCCACATTCAAGTGAAATGTGTTCTATGGTTCAACCTGTTCCAACTTTAGGATCATTGCTTCTTAGAACTGATACTGATCAGGGTACAGACTGTTCTTCTGTTGCATCTGAGACACCTTCTTTCGCATCTAAGACCTCTACTCTGCATTCTGAAGGTGCTTACCTAGAAAGAGATGCGTTAAGCAATAAGCTTACAAATCAGTGTGATTTCAGTGACTTAAAGGAATCACTGGACCAGGAAACTGCTGAACTGGCTGCTAAGAGGAGCAGGAATCTATCCAGTAGTCGTCGTTTTAGCTTTAGTTTAAGTCGGATTGGAAGAAGCTTCAGTTTCAAAGAGGGATCTGCTCTTCCTCAACTTAGCTCCACATATGTTAGTGCAAAGTCTGGTCCCGTAACGTCTTCATCTTCTGCTCGTTGGTATAGTTCTAGCAAAGAGAAGGAAAATGGTCATGACAGAAGCAGGTCCAGCCCCTTGCGAAGGTTGTTAGACCCAATATTGAAGCGTAAGGCATCAAAGTTACGGCATTCAGCTGAAAGCAGTCAGGTACAAAAAGAAAGCTTGGACTCGATCAGCTTTAGGACAACCAGTGTTAGTGAATCGCTTCTAGATCAAATGAGCGAGAGTTCCTCAATCCAAGCCCATCTACAGGTTACAATAAAAAATGGACTACCCTTTTTCAAATTTGTGCCCAACAATGAAGTGGAGATTCTCGCTGCTGCTATGAAAAGCTTAGAATCATCAGTGAAGGATGATTTGAACTACTATTTTACATTCTACCTACTCCATGAAGTTAAGAAAAAGAGTGGCGGATGGATAAGTCATGGAAGTAAAGAAAAAGGCCATGACTACGTCTACAATGTTGTTGGTCAGATGAAGTTCTCTACTTCTACAATCACAAAACCAAGCAATCAAGACTCTAAGACACTGTCTGTGCAAAAAGAATATGTCTTATCGAGTGTTGAAATTGACCAGACAGATCAAGGGCCACCAAAGGTCATTCGGAGAGGGGAGCTTGCTGCTGCTGTTGTTGAGATCCCATTGGAAAGCCTAATCCATAAAGGTCCACGTTGGGATAATAATTCGGTGAAGGGATGCTTAAAATGCTCGGCAGAAGAAAGATGTAGATGCAACTTGGGAGAAAATGATATCTCAGGGAGCACTACAGTCATACTGCCTGGTGGCATCCATGGGTCATCGGACAGAGGAGAACCTTCACCATTGATCCATAGATGGAGATCGGGTGGCCTATGTGACTGTGGGGGTTGGGACATCGGTTGCAAATTGCTTGTCCTCTCCAATCCAAGGCTCAGTTCAGAATCTCAACGTGAATATTTTCAGCTTTTTGTTCAGGTATAATAGTCCTCTCATGTATGCCATTCTAAATTTACTGTTCTGACAGCATTATGTAAGCCATTTACATGTCTTTTGTCTAACTTCTAGGAAGGTGCTGAGCCAGACAGCCCCGCTTTCAGTTTGGTGCCATTGAAGGAGGGATTATACTCGGTTGTATTCAATTCGTCGATCACTCATTTACAGGCTTTTTTCATTTCAATTGCTGTGTTAAGCTGCCAGAAACCAAGTTCATTAGAAATGACCGTGATGCAAGAACAAATTTTTAAAGAACTGAGCAGTTTGAAGAGCGGTAACAACCTTCCTGGGAATGCGCCTGTGAATTATACTCCAATTCCACCACCCTCCCCTGCAGGAAGAGTTTAATTTTTGAAACACGAGGTTTTTCGTTGTTCATAGATAGCTGGCAAAGATCTCCCGAACCCCGATTGCAAAGGAGACTTTTTCCCTCTCTTCACAATTTCGTAGCTGCTATTTGATAGTTTTTTACTTTTTCTCCTGCTGAGCAACTTGTGGCGAAAGGTATGCTCATGGAACCTTCTCATTCATTGTACTACTACAGCACCTCCGTCTTTGTACAAATCAACATGTGAATAAATAAAATCAGTGGGGGTAATACACTTCAAGGTTCAAATCCTTAGCCTTGATGCCTTTTCCTACTTAGAGAAAGATATAAGATTATGTTAATTAATTTGTATTTTTCTTGTTTGGCTTGGATATTTTGAAGGCAGGTTACCAGCCTTTTAACTTTTATAGCCCATTTGTAATTATACATCACTTTACTTCGGCCCGAAAATTATATCATATTGGACAATGATTTTACTATGATCCGGGTCCAATTCCGTTTTTTAAAAAATGGGCAAGGGCGACGTTGGGCACGACCTGTATTTGTTGAAGAGGTTTATAGTTGTTGAACCCAGCTTGAATACAGTTTCACAAAAAATGGTCCAATTGATAAAGATTTAATCTATAACTTATGAGGCCATGGGTTTTGACCTCATTGCTGATGTGAGGACTTTAATGATAAATGCTTTGTAAGTACCTTTCTAGGTATTCTAAATTTATAGGCATACCTTAATTTTAATAAGTTTTTAAAATTCAACTCACATAAGCTTTTCATTATTAAAAAAATAACTCTTGTGGTCTCAATTTACTAACTTATAGCCTGTTGGTGGAAGAGCTTTTAGACTTTCAATTACGAGCAATGGTTAGGCTTTTAGTTTCTCTGCACCCCCGTCGAAAAAAAAAAATTGAAAAAACATAATTTAGTGGCAGATGGCGTCAGGCGAATCAAGAACTGTACAGAAATTCTATCCAGGCTTTTACCTGTCTCAGTTAAAAAAGAAGAAGAAGAATTGTACAGAAACATTACTAGTTTTTCAAGGGTTTTAAAAGGATTCTAGATTTTATAGATGAAGTGATCAAGGAAATGGGGTGGGCTGTAGGTACATGTTAATGATTTGATTCTCACTCTATCTATTTTAAATTATAAAATATTTTTAGAAAATATTTAATATTTCAAAATATAAAATACTTTAACAAAAATAAAGTTTTATTAATAATATTTTTTTAATATCACAATTTTCATTATATTCTTTTTTTAATATTCTTTCATAAACTAAGTATAAAATGCAAGGCCTTATGTGACACCATGCCATTAAAATCATCACCTTAGGCCTAAAAATATTCACTTATACCCTATATAATCAATCATTATTTTTCACATTAAGCATTAATGTTAATTATATATTTTCATTAAGAATTTATTGTTTGTTAATAATTTTGGTTTTGCACTTATAAATATACTATCACAACAAAGCGCTAAAACTTGCAAGTGTATTACTTGCTCTCATACGTGATTTTGCACATCAAAATCTATTATCACTTTTGTATGACAAATCACGCGTGAAACATTTACATTCTCTTGCATGAAATGGCTAGCAGAAAGTCAAGACTATTCAATGTGATCAAAAATCACGTGGAACCAAAATCATATCACGTGTGAAATTATAAGTGCTGATATATAAACTTATTTAATGCATGGATTTTGTGAAACTCGTGATACAATCTTTAATCACTATTTTTTTATTTTTAGTAACCAGCCATTTTGCTAAGATACTTGGGTACAATGATGCTGTAACTGTGGGATTCAAGATTGTTTGAGATTATGTCTTTATGTACTAATGGTCCACGGAGTAAGTTTGCAACTGGCAGGATTTTGACATGCTTATCTATCCCAAGCTTTCCACTAAGATCGAGGCTGGCCCTTAGATTATTGATTGGGCTTGACTCTTCAGTTACGCCCATATTACTTGATGGCCTACTCAAATACTTTGGCAGGCAACGTTTCGTATTTAGCCCAAACACTTTCAAAAAAAAATTCACAACCATACTGATATATGTATAGTTCTAAAATAATTATGATTTAAAATATAATAAATAAATTAGTCAATGTAATTTATATTTATTTTTTAAAAATTTATTTAATTTAAACACAACATTTCTACATTATTTGTTTAACTATTTTCATAATTATTCAAAGTTTCTTAAATTGAGAGGGAGAGAATATAAAATTAGATTATAAAAGAAAATTAATAAATTTATTTTTTAAAATAATTAAAAAGAAAAATTAAAGTATTTTATAATATTTAACAGAATATTCTTAACTGTGTTAGAAATTAGATTAAAGTATAGATTTTGAAAATAAAGGAGAGGTCTCTGTAATTTTAACAAAATAGAGGGGTGGTCATTGTAATTTGTTCAATTAATTAATATTTACCGTGAATAAAAGTTTTTAAATTAAAAACAAGAACAATTAATATGGATAGCAACCATGCGCCTTCTCCTTTCTCTAAAAATCCATCCGTTTTGTTTTTGCATTGAGTGTTTTATTTCTTTTACTTTATAAATTGTATTGTACTATTTGTTTCTTTCCTTCTTTATAGGTTGTGGGGATATTGTTATGTGCCTCACTATCAATATCAATATCATTTTTTATATTTAAACTAAATAAAAGTTAATACCTTTAATAATATTTAAATTTAAAATTAAATTAAGAAAGTTGGCACTATGAATATCATTAATATAACTGGATTACTTGAGGTTTTGGATTAATCTAAGACCGTCTGTATTGGCCATTTTATTTATTTTAGCCACAAATCTTTTTTTTAATATTTAAATTTGTCACTAATTAAAACACGTTTTTTAAATGACATGTGTAGTTGTCAAGTTACCATGACAATAATTTAGGTCTACCTTTTTCTTTATTTTTTTTTTGGGCCGAAGAACATTTTAGGCTTACCAATGACATGGAAAGGAGATAAAGAGTAAAGCAAGAATGCGACTATTGAGAGAAAGGGAGCTGTAGCATTAAAATTGTAATTGATAAAATGTGATGTGTAGGGTACAAGGAGGGGTATTTGAAAAGTTGTAATTGATGATGATAGTGTGCAATTCCAACTCTCACCTGTCCTCCTTCTCTCTTCAAATTCAAAGTTCTCCCTTCTCTCTCTAGCCAAGAAATAATTAAAAAAATAAAACTTATGTGTCATACAAAGAAAAAATAATATTTAATATAAAAGTTAAAGCAAATGTTAATGTCATATTATTATTAATAAAAAAGGAATTTGAATATTTGGATAAAGCTCATTTAGACTTGGGTTTATTTGACTTGATTAAATTTGAAGTAACAAAATGGGACAATATTAACATATGAAATCTTAAATTTTGGATGGCTAAGAGAGGTTATCTGATTAAATATATTATTAGCTAGATTTGAATTAGGTAACTATAGTTAATATAGGTATTGAGTGCTGATACCATCAAAGTAGTTAAAATTCATATTAATGGTTTAGATAAATTTACTTATTCATTTATTTTAAGTGAAGTATAAATTCAAAATTATTAATCGAAATTTTAATAATTTAGAGTGCAGATACTAAATATAATTATTGAATTTAAATTCATTGTTGGCATGTAGAAAATCTTGAGAATCCTAAGCAAAGCGGTGGTCTCTAATCCTTGTATTAGTTATTAATATAATTACCTCTTTCACATGTAATGCCTATTGTTTTTCAGTTTTTTCTGTGATTGTATTAGTTATTAATATAATTACCTCTTTCACATGTAATGCCTATTGTTTTTTAATTTTTTCTGTGATTGAGACAGCATCTCTATGCCATCTTCCTCTTACTTCTTACATATATTGGCATGGTTGTGATTTTTTTTAAGTTAGCAAATGGCTTTTAGTATTATATGAAAGACTAGGTATGAATGGAATGTGTACTATATACAGACAAGGTTTGCATTTTATATTTTTTAATATTATATTTTAAAAAAATATTTATAATAGACAAAGTGTGCTCCCTAGTCATGTTAAAGTGTTAAGCCCATAGTCATATCACATCAAGCCTACTCTCTATATGTGTAGGCTTTAATACAAGCCTTTTAATGAATTTTTTTCTTTTTTTTCTTTTACCAACTTTATTAATAAATTCAAATGAGCTGTATTTTTTTGACCCAAAAAAATAAGCCGTGTTTAAATATATTAAATCAATGAGTTTTCCAATATAAATTAGGGCCTAAGAGTTGTGCCTGATGCCACTCAATAATTATTAGAAAAATTAATATTAACAACCTCGAGATTGATCCCATGAAATTGTATAGGAAATTTCAGTTGGAATTTAGAATAACTTTCTTTTATTAAGATTTGTAATAGAAAGTTATTTTTTCTATTTTTTTAAATTTATAAAACACTTTTAATTATTTTTTAAGAATTAAAAAATAATTAAAAGTGATTTGTATTAGTATGATAATAAAAAGTCATCACTATTTTTTAAAGTTATCACCCAATTAAAGCCAAAAAATTTTAATTACCTTTACTTTCATTTTTATTAATCTTTCCCAAAGTTACACTTTACAAAAGAAAAATGAAAAGAATCAACAGTCTTGTTTGATTACATTGGCAAAGTGAGCATTTCACTCTACAGGATGATCTTATCATCTCTTATGATGACCCCATTCTCATTGACCACTGACCTTTTTAAATAAATATTTGTTTGTTTTTTAACTCTTCCCTACTTGCCTTTTTAATAATAGAATATGAGCACCTTTGAGGAAGTGAAGTGCCCACGTGGAGAGAGAAGCAAGCAAAATGCTATAAGACTCTATTTATTTAATAACTTATTTCATTTAAAATGTATTGTGCTTAGGATGAATATGTTAATCTTCAATAATTATACACTACTTCTGATAATATGAGAAAAAATTTAAAAAAATAAAAAATAATTTTTATTATTAAGTTATGCTTCAGAGTAGAAAATTTATTCTCAATAAATATTATTAAATCTATCACTTGGTGCTCCAACAAATTAAAATATAAGTAACAACTTTTTATTTGTTATGTGTCATTCTCATGCATAATAAAAAAATATAAACATGTTTAAAATTTCTTATCCATTAAAAGTTAAAATAAAATTAAGTTTAGTCTGTTTTAGAATATTTTGACTCATTCATCACCTAAAAAATAAAACTTTTATTATAATAAACTGTATAAATAATAATTATTGCTAAAATTAAAAAATAAATGTATTCTAAAGTTAGCAAATCGCAGCATTAAAAAAGGGTAGAAGTATGTGATGTGAATAGATCAAGTTGAGAGGGCAAGGGAAGAGAATCGTACGATTAAAGCTATGATTGATAAGATGTAGTCCAGAGATTGTGACATCAATCTTCTTGTAACAATTTTTTTTACCACTATGCCCCATTCAAGGATTAATAATTGAAAGGTCTTGGAGATGGAAAAGAAAAGGATCAAAGTCATGACTCATTATATAATATTTATATCACACAAAGAGCAAATGATTTTATATTTTCACTATAGCCTTCTGATTCTTTTGACATATTAATTTCACAAGCAAAAAGATTAAAATGCCCCTCATAGTTAAAAAACAAAAAAAAATCCTATCGTTGCCGACCGTCAAAAGTTGATGGGATTGTTTTATTTTAAATTAAAATTTTTAAAATTACACTTACAAAGTAAGAGAGAGAAAGACAGAAAAATTTTTATTATATTATTTGTTTACTTTTTGCTTTTTACTTAAAGGTTATATTTAAAATTTTACTTATTTTTATTCCTTGTATTTTTGTTACATTGATATTGATTAGATTGATAAAAAATAACTCATAAATGAGATCAATGGGAGTATTTCCTAAGCTTTACAGGCCATACTCTCATATCTGTCTTTCTTTCCCTCCTTTGAACACATGTCCTTTCACCCCGTTAGATCTCTTTTGCCTATGTCTTGGTGGTGTGGTTCACATCTTTCCTTTCTCTCCCAACTTAATCAAGTCACATCATTTACTCTCACCTTTCTCTTAGTCCACCACTTGCTAACTTGTCTTGGAAAGTAGACTCTAGTTTTTGCTTCTTCTTTTTTGTAAAAAATAAAATTCGTCCAAAAGATATGAAAGTTGTATGGGAAACAATAACATAAATGGCCCAAATCAATCAATATTCATAGCCTTATAATAAAAGGTAAGGAATAATTAAGAAAAAATTACACCTAAAAAATTTATTGCACAAAAATCTTATGAAATTCACAAAATATTTTTAAATTTTAGATCGTATGCATTTAGAATATAAAATTTATAAAATACTTTTAAATTTTAAATCCTACATATTTACAATTTAGCAATGAGTATTTACACTTTAAGAAGTATTTTGTGAATTTGATGAGATTTCTAGGCAATAAATTCTCTTCTACGAGACCTAAGTGTAATTTTCAATAATCAAAGATACTAAAAGTGCTCTCCAATATTTTTTGAGATACTTTATATCTTAAAATAAATTTTAAATTTTTTTGAGATATTTTGATATATTTTGATATATTTTAAAAAAATATCCATAATAATATATGCAAATACACGTTCTTCTACTATAAAATGAAGTAAAATTTTGATTGTAGAGTTGGTTTAATGGATATATATATATATATATATATATGTAACCAGTAGTTTTTTTTTGCTTTTATTTTTTTAGCTCATATGGTGTTGTGCAAGCTAGGCACACTTATGGTCCACTAAGTCATCCTAGGGTGTGTTTTGATTTTTGAAGCCTCGGTTGGGAGTTATTTTGAAACATAACGTCTACACAAACAGTCATCCATCCATCCATCCATCTTCTATTCTATCTATGATTGTAAAATTCATGAGTTGATTATTGTTTAAGAATTACCTTTATAGTGTTTCTAATTTTAGTTAATTAATTAATATTATTAATCCTTGTGTGGATCCCCTTTTGATATTCTGGAATTTTGTGATCGAGATAAAATTAAGTAGACACAAACAAACAAAATAAAATTAGTGCCATTTGATTTTCTGTATTTTAATTTTACTTTTAGGATACTGTAAGTTTTTTGAGTAAAATATTTGTAAGAAAGCACATCTAAACAGTGGCTGAAAGTAAATTTGAAAAATATAACTATTTAAATTTTTTGAAAAGTAAATTTAAAAAGTAAGATGTTATTTAACCATAGTACCCCCAATTTAATCTCTTATTCTTTTATTTAAACATAGTTAATTTCTTAAAAATATAATTATTATTTCAATAATAATGATAATTAGGTATTAAGTTTTTAGCATTATAAATTGAATAATTAATCATGTTAATTTTTAGTATTTATGTACAATAAAAATTATAAATCTGTATTACATTTTTTAAAATACAAATTTAAAAAATAAAAATAACTAGAGATCAAGTTTTTAACATTATAGATTAAATTTTATGTTATTTAAAATCTTTATCATATTTTTTAAATATTTTAAATATATTACATTTGTATAATAAAAATTATAAATAATCATAAATCAATATCCTTTTAGTAATTGTATATTTAAAAAATATTTTACTATCATAATTCAAATAACTTTTAATGTATCAAACTAACTTTTAAAAAAATGTATTTAAACATAAATTTTGTTACAACAACTGATTTTTATTAAATGAAAAATAATTAGAATTAAAGGTAAAAATAAAAAACTACCTTTAATTCCAATTATCAATACAATTCTCAATGAATGAAAAATAACTTTATACAAAAATCTAAATTAATAAATAATTTCTATTTTGTTGATATATAAAACATAATTTTACTATTGTATCATCTAGTAATAGGCAAATCAATTACTAAAACAATACTTTTTCAGGCTATTTTTTGTTATGTATTCAAATCAGGAATGGAAGCAAAAGAATTGTATTTTCTAGGTTACAAATTAGGATGAATATGTTCTCATGTTATTGGTTTTACTCTTGCATCATTGCAAAGAAATAGGATTTGAATATTTACCCACTAAACTAATTTTTATTTATGCAATTATGTTGTTTTTTATCTTCTTTTTCACGACGAGAAATTGTAAAATAACAAACAGCAAGAAAAGGTGGAATTGTACTCAACATAATCAGAATGATATATCTACCATGCAGACTCGACGCCTAAAATGTAGGCTACTATCAATAATAAAACAAGCTTTTATAACAACTATTATGTTTTATCATATACAACTTAAAAAAAATTGTATACATTTCTCGGTTTGTATAGTCACATAAACTAAAACAGTTACCTCCTTGAAAGTAGATTGCAACAAATTTTTCAATGTACATATTATTCATAATTCAAATAAAAAGATTAATTCTCATCTAACAAAAGCTAGATATGCACTTTGACAACATTTATAGGATCAAGTAACTTAAACATTCAAAACTTTCGGCAATACTCATTAAAATATTATTTATAAAATGCAACATGAAATAAAAATATGATTTCTAAACAATAATGCTAGTTGTAAATTTATTTTATTTAATATTTATAAATCCCAATAACAATTTCTCTATTACATATAGATTAAATTAATACATATATCTTACCTGGAAAAATAAATGCAGAATGAGAAAAAGAAAACTCTCAACCCTAAATTTTTAATAATTATATAAACATTGCATGTACAATGTTGATGATGCAGGGAGCAAAAGATGAGGTATTTATATACATGAAATAATGATATACAAGGAGGTATATTTTTCAGCATTGTTGCATGCAAGCTTCTTGTAAGTAAAAGCTTGTGAGTTTAATCTTATGTATAATCTCACGTTATTAGTATCTGCCCCTCTAAATAAAAAAATATTTCCTAAAATAAAATGTGAAATATATCTTGGAAGAAAATGAGATAGACATATTTCTCATTTTTCTTTTCTAAAAACATTTTTCTACTTGTCAAACATTTCATATATGCTTAATCCTAACATTTTTGTTTGAACTCTTATCAAAGTCTTCTTTTCTTTTTTTGTTGAAAGGGCTCTTCTTAGATTCTCCTTCAAAGGAGATGATACTATTGGATGTGGTGTGAGTGGTTGAAAAAGGAAGGGAAGGTGAGATTTAGAATGACTATACCAATTTGATACACCATAAACAGGAGGCACACTGCAAGTGGGAGTAGAGCCCACCCCCATTCCTTTTCTCTTTATTGGTATGTTTCTTAAGCTTTTTCTCTTATCAATCATTATCTCTCATTTCTTTTTGACCAAAGACTCTACTCTAGCATGTAGACAAAATTGTGTATCCAAAATTACCATTTACTAGATCCAATATTTTAGCAAAATTGTTATCAAGTGAGGGTGAATTGAAATCTTAACATGGCAGCACTATATCAAGTATCACATATATGCCAAATCTATGCTTGGCATGTGCATCAAAATACATAAATTCAACTCAATCACATGCTTGTGAGATCTAATTCTTTTGTTAATAATTTGAAAAGCTGCTTTGTTTTTTAAATCACGAGAAGGAGGAAGACTTAATTAATACATGGAATGATTTTCCAAACAAGACACAAATTCAACTTAGATATACTATTTTCCTACCAAAACATATCATCATCATCATCATCTCCTTCTTCTTCTCATGCTTCTCTCAGCTCTTCTCTGTTGTTCTATAATATGATTACATTCATTGAATATATCAAAAAGCACTCCCCTATGTAGAAGGGGATTTGGAGATTCGTAATTATTGTTGTATAACAATCCTCTAAAATAACAAAAATTTTCATGGTCGAAAATGTGTTGAGCTAATTAAAATTCACCATTATTAATCTCTCCATTGTTACGCATTTTGATTAAAAAAAGTAACCAATTGTGCTAATGTTGGATATTGCATTGCTTGTTGTGATTGTTG
Organism: Prosopis cineraria; assembly: GCF_029017545.1. Taxonomy (NCBI): domain Eukaryota; kingdom Viridiplantae; phylum Streptophyta; class Magnoliopsida; order Fabales; family Fabaceae; genus Prosopis; species Prosopis cineraria. Next base: position 39,032,766 of record NW_026555344.1, on the reverse strand, counting down.
TACTATAAGAGCTCCTTGCTATTGCTGCTCGTTAGGAAATATTGTGCATAAAGTATTTACAAACCATCTATGTGGCTCGCCATCTTTTCCAACACCAATAGCATTCTTAAGACTGTATCGATGTATAAATTATAAAAAAAGCATAAATATTAAGATTATGAAAAAAACTTACTGCTAATTAATAAAGAACATAATTTAAAAATAAAATTCTTCATTGAATCCTCTCCTAAGTGTATTCATCAGTGTTGAATATATCATTTAGGGCATGTGCCCATTGACCTCTAAACTAATTCGTGAGGTTTTGCAAAATAGAAACATCTATGTGCTCAATTTTGTATTGAAGCATGAGTTCAATGAGGCACCTGATTAGTTCAACTCCTCATAAAAAATGAGAAGACATGATGATAAACAAATGAAACTGCAAGGTAAAGAGTGAGTGAGTAAGAAAAAAAACATAAAAATATGAAATTATTAAAATATTAAAAAGAAAATATGTTATCCAATATTGTTTATATCCAATATAACCTGTAATTAATTTTTTTATTAAGCATTAGGTTTCTTAAATACTTTAATATTTGATTTTATAGCTTAAAAAACTAGAAAAGTGGTGTATGGGGATAAATAAATAATAATACATTAAGCCTCTTAAACAATTTTATCTTAGGTCCCAAAACTACTTTACACGGTCCTAATTAAATGAAGGGCATTTTTATAAGTTTATATTTTTATTTTTAAAAAAATTGTAAAGTGTATCTAATAAATTTTATTAGTACATGTAATTTTGTTTAAAACTATCGTATAATTTGAAATGAATAGAGTACTATAATAACTAGAAGAATTATAGTTAAGATGTGCATGCCGTACAAAGCAATTAGGGGGTTGATTAAAATGAAATGAAATGGGTTGACAAAGATAAAAATAAAATGAAAAAATATAACTTTGGGTCTCTGTACTTTACTAGCATTTTATTATTTGTTCCTATACTTTTTTTTAAATATATTTTAGGTTCCTATATTCTTATTTTTATTATTTTATATCCTTCCATGAACAAAATGTAAAGACCTTAGAAGGATCTAAAATAATAAAAATATAAGTATAGAGATTTAAAATATTAAAAAAAGTATTGAAACTAATAACAAAATACGAGTAAAGTACAGGAAGTTAAAGTTATATTTTTCAAATAAAATGGACTAAAATAAAGTCATGAATTAATATAGAGATAATAATGATAGAGATAATGGACCCAAACTAAAAGTGATAAAGAGATGAAAATGAGATTTTTTTTTTGTTTAACCAATGAGGTGAGAATAAAGATTGGCATGATCAAGATCATTAATCTACCTATATTTTTTTTATAAGCTGATCTACCTATATTTTAAAAGTAAACTAGCAATACACCATTGCACCGGATATTCTTAATTTTTATATAAATTAATATTAAATAAAATTTTAAATAGTGTACAATATTTTTATTTATGTATAATCATTCAATAGTGAATTTTGTACAAATATACTCCCTCATTCAAAAATATATGATATTTTTAATTGAATCTCACCTCCTAATAAAGTAGTTATTTATTTTCTAACTAAACACATCTTTTCATATTTATCCCTGTGAAATACCATACAATAAATATAAAGTTATTCATCAATAGAGGTACTTTTAAAAAAAGACAATGATTACACCTCAATAGATTAAAAATGTCTTACATTTTCTAGCATCTAACTTATTAAATAATGCCTTATATTTTTTAATAGAAAGGGTATTATATAATTGCAATTTTAAAACTTGTCACCCCTTTGTAACTGAAAGAAGTACCAATCATGGGTATTGTCATAAAATGGTAAAAATATACACTGATATCTTTCCGCCATATCCACACACTCACACACTGATATTTTAACGAAGATCAATGACTTCTCTTTGCATGTGAGGTTTAGTTATTTATTCTAAATATGTTTTTAAAGGGATCAAATACAAACACTAGCACATGTACCTTTTTATCTATCCTTTTTTTCTATGGATAAGAGTGACACATACACTCACACACCCACCACTTCATCACTGAGATATAGAAATAGAACCTACACTCTCTCTCCCTTTTAAAGTCATGGGAGGTATATTGTGTCAAGAAACTCTTGGCATTTATTCTTGATATTTGGGATGGGAACAATATTTATGTTGGCATAGATAAGAAGTAGGAAAAATTACTTATAGGTCTAATAGAGAAAATTTATTTGAAATTAGGGTATAAAGATAATAATATTCTTATTAAAAATACATTAAATCAATTAAATAAAACAATTGTAGTTTCACATGTCTAATAATTAAACTAATCATGCGTTTTAAGTTTAATAGTAATTGTATACAATTATTTCATCAATAATTTATAACTATAACTTTACACATTTAATAGTTAAGCTGATTGTGCATGGGTAACAAAGTTTTATATTAATTATTTATAATTACTTTATCAACAATTAACAGCTATCACTTTAATTTTTTATAATTGTAACTTCATGTATTTAATAATTAAACAAATAATGTATTACATGTAAGGGTAGTACTATCTGTGCATCTTAATCTTAAATTACATTCAAGTCTCAACTAACCTAGTTGTAGTTTTTAAATTTTAAAATTTATTTATAAATAAATTTACTCCACAAAACCCATACATAATAGTCCCCAAGAAGTAACTCATTTTCTCGCAAGAGTGGCAATATGGATGTATTTTTAATTAATGCTACAACTTTTAAAAAAAAAAAAAAAAGACAAGTCATGACTGAGCCATAATGGATCATGCCGGATTTTTTTTTTTAGGATATCATGGAGCACGCTTGATTGAGACTTCGGAGAAGAGCTTGTGGCGGTGGTGATGGTTCAAGGCACTTGAGGGCCCAAATGAACAAAAATGGGGTTGAGACTCCAAACAATTAAAGAGGCCATTTATGAAGGCCCTGGTCCCCCTCATCAGATTTCCATGCTACATTTACATTGGACCTGTCATTTGATCTTTCCTTCTCCTTTCATTAATGCCACCAAACATGATCAGATTCTCTTGAAATCATTTGTAAAATAATCCTCCTTCTAAAACAATCTCAAGATACCTCCAATTATATATAATTATATATATTCATTGTATACGATACAAGAAACCGCTAACGCCTTGGCTTACGTTCGTTGTCATTCACTCTTCAAGATTTAAATTAGAAGGCACTACCAACTGACACCAATTTTGATTATAATTATATAAATTAGATTTGATGACAAGTCAAACTTTTAATTCTACTTCAGAAAGCAATTTTCTTCTATACATGTTAGATTTGAATTTTAAAACAATCAATATCCATGAAAGCTTGCCAGCGATACTGTTGTATTTTTTTTTAGAATCTTATAAACAAAAAAAATATAAAACTGAATAATTTTATGATATTTTTTTTCTTTGAGAAGACTTCTAGAAACTAAAATTATATCATTCCATGACTGCAAAATGTCACATTTTTTATTTTATCTATGAAAATTATTCACAAGGACCGAATTCAAAATCTATTAAGGACTAAGTTCAAGCGTGTGACATTTAGATTGTGAAAATTCACAAATGTCCATTCAAGCACTTAATGTATGAGGTTTTTGGGAATAAATGGTTTCTGGATTTGGATCTTATATATAATTTTTTATTTATGAGATAATGATTAAAAAAAAAAAGCATAGGAAGGAAGGAATTGGAGGCTCCCAACTCTTCTAGTGCTAGTTTAGACATTGGTATTGTAATTACTTGAAGCTTAAGCTACATTGTGATTCTAGACTGATGTGTTGGAGGAGCATTAAAAAATATTGCTGAAAGTAAAACTACCAATTTCTTAAGTGAAGGGTAATGAGGAAACTAATGACAAATATACATGATTAAATTAACACGGGCAGGGAAATAATGACTTACTAATACGAATTCCGATGTTTTCAAAGTCCAATGCCATGTTATTATACATTTAAATGTTGAAAAGAGAGAATTGTAGGTATGTGGGTTGTGATTAGTTCAATGCGTTACCTCGATGGCATAAAACATAAAAGATCTATGTTTTTGTAACCGAAAAAAGAAGATGGTACTGTAGTAATATTGAAGAAAAATATTTTTGATTGCTATATTATAATTATTATTACGAAATGAGCAAGGTAGTTTACAATGAAGAAAGTGGGGCATAACGCTTTATTAGCCGTCTTTGCCGTTTCAATGTCTGCCAGATTGCCAAAAGGCCCAATGCCAATTCGCATGCCAGTCACCAAAACTCTCCAATGTTATTTTAAGAGATAATTAAACTTGCCCTATGTGGCACAAAAGCATTGAATTTTGTGGGTTTGAAAATGAAATTGAAAATGAAATTAAAAATAAATTTTAAAATTATATTTGGTGTGTTATGGGATTAGAAAAATTAAGACTGGAATCCAACAAAAATTAGATAAAAGACTCTAACACCTATCTTCTCAGGTGTGTTTCATTGTGATTGGTAGATTTGAGATGATTCATTGCCTCTTAACCTCTCACAAGAAAGGACTTATCAGAGTCAATAGATAAGGTATGCTTCAAGCATTTAATTGGTTTATGGGCTATGAAATTTCTTACTTGTTTGTTTCTAGTACTTTGTATATGAGCAAAGAAAATCAAGCTTTGGAAAAGCAAACAGATGTGTTAATCTTTTAGTTCACCAGCCTTTGCATGGTACATTTAATATTATAATTTTTGATGTACCATCGCACAAATGTAGAAACTTCATAATTTTAGATATGATTAAATCTTAATCTCTTTGTATAGTTTTACCGTGGCCTTGTAATTTAAAAAAAAAATAATCCTTGAAATTGCATATATAAGATGTGTGGACGATGATTAAAGATGGTTGAAAATCTACTTGGAAGACTTGCTAACTTGAGACACGAGGGAGACGATATTGCTGTGGATGGAAGACGATGTCGCTAGTAAGGGAGGAAGCAAATGAAGTGAAGGGGCACATCATCACCATCAACGATAAAGGTTGACATAGGGGATGACTCAAACAAGGGAGAATGGAGTGAAGAGGCAGTGTGGTTTGGAAGTTTCAATCCTAAGAGGAGGTAGTATTGGTGTTCCACTTAGATGGTATTGGATTTGGGATTAAATTTGTCATTCCCACCTTCCAAACTTAAAAACTTAGTATTACCGGAACCCAATCCCTCTCACTCAATCCTTCCTATCAAACAAGCCTTTAGTTTCTTAAATTTATATTAATTATTAATTTGGTTACTTAAGTTTAATTTTTATCAATTTAATCCTTTATTTTAAAAAAAATTATCACGTTAGTACATGAAGTTTTAAAACAATTTACTCTCATATTAATTTAATTAATTTAATGTGTAGAGTGTAACATCTTAATTTTCATTCATAAAATTTAAGAAAAATTTAAAATATGAATTAATTAAATTGAGACTTGAGATAACTTAATTAATATTTTTTGAAATATAGAGGCACGTAGTTTATGAGTTTAACAAAATGGGACACAAAATTAGAGAAAATCTTGATCAAGATAAATTGAGTCTAATTACATTTTTAAAGCATCAAATTATTATTTTATGAAATTGAAGCAAATAAATTAATTAAAAAGTAATAAATATTTATTAGCATCGGTTTGAATTTAATAGAATATATTAGGTAATTATTCGAGTAAAAAGAATTTCATTCAAAAGGGGCTAAATATTTTAAGTGAGGATTAAATAAAAATATGTAAATTATTTTTCATTTAAGAAACTGTAATCATATAAATATAAAAGTAATTGTGTTTGAGCATAGTTACTAGTAGAGTCTAATTTTAGAGATATTAAGAGAATCTTAGAAAATGATAATATATATATATATATATATATCTATGTATGTATGTATGTATGTATGTATGTATGTATGTTAAAAAAATTAAAAGTTTATTGAACAAAAACAAAATACAAATAGAAGTTAAAAAAAAGGTATGGATGTACGAGGGAAGCTTCATAATATGATACTCTGAAAGTAATTTTAAGCATTTTGTACCCTAAACATTTTTTTAGCTATCTTCTTTCATTCATTTTCAGAATTATTGATAGTGAGAATTTTAAGGTTTGTTAAATTTTGAATTTTTGAGTGTTTTTATTAACTATTTAGTTGTTAACAGAGCTAATGATCTTAGAATAAGAGTTTGTATGATTTGTATATTAACATTAGTATCTTAATTGATACAAATCAAATGAAATTAAGTAAAGTAACATGCATACATAAAAAGTCCATGACTTATTGTGACTCTTCAATTACCTTAAGTAGAGACAGACTCACAATATACTAAACTCTCATGGTTCACTGAGAGTACAGAGATAATAAAAAAAGCGGAAAGTGTCGTATGTGTTAGTTATTGACTGATTGACTTAGATAAATCATATTAGTAACTAGCTTAATAAATAAATAAATAAATTAATCTCTCATTATCTTTGTTTAGTTAGTTAAGAGATAGGGAATAACTAATGGCTGCAAAGTTATAGGTTAGATCTCTGACCATTATGCTCACTTATGCAGTCTGCCTATCACAATTCACACTAGATCATAAAGACCAATTTGTTTGGGTTTAATATCTAATTAATACAAATCCATAATATATAAATATTTTATAAATATTTTAATAATCTCCTACTTGAATTGCATTAATTAAACAACACTGGGTCACCAATAAAATTTAAAAAATGAAACTTTACAAATCATTGGATCTTATAAGAAACAAGTGATAATAGACATAAAAGTAGTGTTTCATAATCTATATAGAATAGAATATAAAATTTTTTTCAAATACAATTCAATAAGATAACAATATAAAATCACTTACTCCTATGAGAAAACAAGTGACATATATAGTATACTATAATAGAATCATTAAATTCTATAAGAATACAAATAATACATATACATCTAATTGAACTGTACACAAAGTAGGTCTTCTGACTACAATTCAATGAAGAGATAACACAAAGTTACTAAATCCTCTAGAGAAACAAGTGACATAAAGTGTATTAACACAAATTATTGAATTCTATGTAGAGATGAATGATATAAAGCACTGTAATGTCTTGAACAAAAAAAAATTGAAACACAATAGAGAAACAACACAACATCACTGAATCCCAAAAGGAAACAAGTGATACAAGATGCATAAACACAAATCATTGAATTTACGGAGAAACAAATGATATAAAGCATCTCATTATTTTTAAAACAAAACTAGCATAATAATAACATGGTCTTAAACCATTAAATGTCCTTAAAAGGATACAACTTAAACTCTTATTAAACTAAGGCTATCTTAAAATATCAATAAATCCCATATGGGTAAGCCTTTGATCATACAAATATATAAGCATATATTCACCATAGAATTGAATCAAATAAGTCTAAGTGTCTGTAATATTCTCTAACAAAATCTTTGAGAGAAGTTAAAGGCAGACAATATATTGCATTAAGCCATTAATAGTTATAGAAAATAATAAAATGCATGCCCAGTGATACTTTCCTCAACTACATGACCCAATGAAAGGATTTACAAGAAACTATATATATATATATATATATATATTTTACATCCTAAATTGAGGCAGCTACAAGTGTTGACAATACATTTCTTTCACAAGACAAATCCTATTTGTATCATAGAATATATAGGATGCATCTTCTAATTTGGTAATGTGGTGAGAGGTGATATGATGGGCCAAAATGAGATGTAAATATGTGATAGTATATGTGACTATGGTCAATTTATGAAAATTTGACAAATGTTGTGTGTTTATATGGAATTTTGAGATGTAGGCCCATTGTGTAAAATGGGCAGTTTGATAGCCAAGTTTGTATGGATGTGTCATTTTGATGATATTAATGCTTAATTGGGTTAAATATGTCTTATTGGATGTGATCAAGCCAGTGAAAGTAGCTAATGACATATGGGTTGTTTGAAACACTTGGGTTGGGTGAAAATGACAAAATTTTACATCCGGATGTATAATTTTCAAATGAAACATCAAATTGAAACAAAACCCATGTCATTAGTTAGCTTATTAAACAAGTTTCGTGTAAGTACTTGAATCACCACAATCGAACATCATATGTTAAAATACCACATGCTAGAAGTTTGCATTTGTGAACTATTATGATAGCAGAAAACTGTCATGTGCATTGTGGCGTATGCTTTGTATGCTGCAATACATGACATAGAAAGAGAACTCATGCCTCTATATTACATGTCACGATACATGTGGCACAAGCCATGATACGTGGCCATTTTCTTGAAATTGATTGTTTTGCTTTAGTTTCCACATTAAGGGTTGCGTACGCAGTTTATAGGATTTCACTGAGTAATAAAATATACATTTGCATGATTTTCAATGGTTTTTAAAAGGTTTTGGGATCTCAAACATTTTAAATATATAATTAAATATTTATTATCTTGATAACACGAGATGTTTGTGGAACCTTTAATTGTGTTGGTGCAAATTAAGTATGATAAATTAGTAATGTTAGGTGAATGTTACAGTTGTGACTAAAATTCACAAAATGAATTTTGTATAGAGCACTAAGAGTAGAAAAATTGTAACTTGAGGCTTATTGGTTGAACCTTAGACTTATGTGGTCAAGATTTTCTTACACCTGAATTTTTAAGGTGATGATTAGAAGTTTATTTATATATAAAAAAATATTCATAAGGTATTCTAATGATGATTTGAGAGTTGGGTTAAGCCCTAAATTTTTTTGATTTATTAAGTGCGAAAAATAAGGTTTCCAAGAGATTAATTATGATAATTAGAGATAAAATGAGTGTATTAGAAGTGAATTAACGATGGAGATGATTAAGTTTTAAAATTTAAAGTGTATGAAACGGTGTTGGGTTAATGAAATTAATTAACCTAATTTTAGAATTAATGTTTAATTACAAGTGTTAATTATATTCGACATTATTATGCAAGTAGATTGTAATATCATTGCAGCGAAGAACCACTTGTATGGGAAGTTTAACTGTTGGGAGCAAAGATAACATGTACCATTATTATGTTGTGACGTGTGTTTTGTAATTAATTACCTATATATTATATAGCAAATAAATGTTGTTTGAAAAAATTGTTTGAACCTATAGTTTAGGATTTAAATTATATATTAATCTTAATAATTAAGATAAATTTAAAGAACTAAAAATTTTATCATGCCTTATTTTAATCCACCAAATTTAAAAACCACAATGTTCACACTTACTCCTCACCAAGCAAATTGCATATAGAATATAAAGTTGTGTTTGTATTGATAAAAATTTAAATTTCTATTTGAGCTAAATCTTTTACTTGGATGCATGAAAATAATACATTTGAATTTGATTCAAATAAATCAATTTCTTCAATTTCTTAATATAATTGTTTCATAACTTTAAATTTTCTCTTAATCCAAGTTATATGAAATTTTAGTTATCTAACGTTTTTGTGCTTTAGGCATTTTCACTATTAATATCTTTGTTATTGTTGTCTCTTTCTTCAATTATTGTTTTCATCTTTTGTTGATCGAAGAATATGGATAACTTCATCACTCTCATTCTTATATTTTCACTTCAAATCTTAATTTGTCTCTCTTTTTTCTTGAAATTTTTTACATTGCATAGACAAATAATTTTAAATACATAATTTTAAATGTGAAATTTTAGATTTAAAATTCAAATATATTAATCTTAATGCATCTTAAGTGAATTTGTGAATAATAAAGCTTGCTATTGATTTCTTGATTTATCAACTAAAAAGTAGAAATAACTAAACATGATATTGGATTTTGTACTAACACTTTTTTTGTTTTAAATAGAGCACTAACACTTTTCATACCACCTTTTTAAATCTCCTCACAGACATCAATAGCACCGTGTAATCTATCTTATGCTGAATAAAAACAGTATAAATTAACGGTTGGTTTGTTTTCTGTTTTTAAAAACAGAAAATTTAAAAATTTATTTGGACAAGTGTTTTTTATTTAGTTGTTGTTTAAAAACAAAAAATGAAAACAATTGTAACTTTTTTTGCTTTATTTTTTTATTTTAAAATACATTACATTTGATTATTGAAATTATAATTATCTTAACTAATTTTTATTATGAATCACCTTCATTAACCGCATGTAATTATTATTATCAATCTATTTTTTAATTTTAAAATAATTTTTAATTGACATAATTAAATAGATTTTCATTTTTTTGTTGTAAAAATAATTTTAAAAATTGTATTACAAAATAATTTTTAAAAATAAAAAATAAAAATAGAAATCACAGGCGTAAATAATTAAAAAATTGTTTTTCTTTCTGTGCACATATTTTCTCTTTGTTCATTAAAATATTTTAATATTCTCTTTTGATAATATTTAAAAGTGAATCATGTTTTGAGATTTTCAAACACGGCCATTTTTTTTAAAAAACATAACTTTGGGTCTAGCATTTTACTTCATTTTGTTATAGATTATTATACTTTTTTTTAATATTTTAAATTCCTACATTTTTATTTTTAATTTTGTAAGTTCTTATATTTTGTTCACTTAGGGATATAAAATATCAAACAAAAAAAATGTATGAATTTAAAATATTAAAAAAAATACAGAGACTTATAATAAAATGCAAACAAATTATATAGGTCCAAGGTTATGTTTTCCTTTTTTTTTTAACTGCATTTGATTAAATTTGTTAAATTTTTATAGTTGTTGGATAAAACTTTTTTAAAAATTTATTAGGTATTCTCTGATCATGAATAACTCATATAGTATTTTTTTTATTTGAATCATTTAACTTGTTTCATGTGTACAACATCCCATTAATTTCACCATCATTTTAAACATATGCTTTTAAATATTTAAACTTTATCAATTATGATATGATATATCAGAAACAAGTAAAAACAAAATTAAAGGGTAAGCATTTTCTTTTTTTGGTGGGGACCAACTATAGGGTAAACATTCAAACAACTACATACAAAGCAGAGCCTAGAAAAAGGTGCAGCTTACATTACAAGTATAACTAGGCCGTGCTAAACGACCTTTGACCGTCGACCCTACGCAACGCTAATCCTAATGGCCACGTTCTAATCTCCCGCCATTTCCGATATCACTCTTTCAATTCTTTTAATTATTTTATTTCACTAACCATTAATCATTAAACAAACAAAGCATCCGTGTTATCCAGGTGGAGGAATACTATTTGAATTTATCATTTCACCAAGAAACTGAACACATTTGAATGACTGCAAGGATTTTTATTTTTGATAAAATTCTCCAGCGGTTGACTTTAATTTCTGGAGGAAGAACCACGTTGAAAGTCAAATTTGTCTTCCTTAATTTAATTATTGCAGGGGGCGGATAAGAAAATTGAGGTTTTTTGGCCTAAGAAAGTGACGCGGGCCAAATTGAAATACTAATGGCTATCTTATCATGTTTGGAAATTCATATCACAACAGGCCAAATTTCTCGTTAGAATCATGTCTTCTTATGTTTTTAATTACAATTCAATCTTTTAAATGTATTCGAAGTTTTTTTTTTTTCAAGTGCAAACATTGTCCGGCCTAATTAATTCAAGTCTCCCAGCATAATTTTTTTCACTAATAAAATTTAAACCGTTCACATTACCTAAATTATGAATGAGTGGTTTTAAACTTTTGTGTTTGATATTTTGATTTAACGGGACCTACACTTTTAAATAAAATCTCTTATATCAATAAATATCGTTAAATACACTTAATAATTTTATTTTTTTAAAATAAAAATATAAATTTTTAAAAATACCTATAATTTAATATATTAAAAAAGATAAAAATTAATTATAAATAAAAAGATAATATTAAAATTGACCCATTTAATAAAATTTTAATTTATTTAAATTATTTTATATTTTAAAATAAATTTTTTTTAAAAAATATTTTATAATTTAAAATGGAACGAGAATTTGATTTTAGTGAAATAAATTTGAATGGTAATATCTCCTGACTCCTTTACTAATGCATTTATTGGCAGGACGTGGAGTGTGAAAAGGGGTTGGGGGTTGGCTTCGAGTCTCCCACGACGCCTTCAAAGTTCAATGTACGGCCCCCCATGGAGGCTTGACCTCATCATCTTTGACCTGGTCAACAATTTTTTTTTTTTTGGGTTTATTTTCTGCCTGTGAAGTGAAGGTGGCTGTATAGGACCGAAAAATCCACCTTATTGATTTTTTTTTTTCCTAAATTTTTATTTCAGATAGTGATGATGAATTTAGTCAAGAAGGCAATTTCTTCTTTGCATCCTCGCGCGGAAGCACTCGCAATAGAAGAAACACAACGGCTGCTTTTGTTATGAATGAAAAGACGGAATACATTTTTTAATATATTTTATAATTATATTTCTATTTGTGAAATTAAAATTAGTGAATGTGATGTAGATTGATTATGCAGTGTAAAGCATAGTAGAAAGAAAAAAAATTTAAATAAATTAAATGTATTATGTCATTTATAGTTTGCTCAATAAAGTCATGACACTTAGATGATATTAAATATAAATTTATTATGATATTAATAATAGTTTAAAGAAAAAAATAAAAAATTAAATGAGTATTTTATTATAAAAATAAAATTAATTTAAAAAATATCACAATATTTTATTCAAATTATTTAAAATATTTTTATTAAATAAATTATAAATGATATGACACGATTGATCTATCAAAATAATTCTCTCAAGAAGGACCCACGTTTTGAAAGCAAGAAGTAGGAGTGAGGGTAATACGAGGTGGGAAGGAGGCAGGGTAGTGGGCTGTAAGGCAGTGCGTAATGGGACAGTGATGCAAGCTGATATGTAATATTTGCTGTATTTTTTATTTCAAATTCATAAATTATTGAAAGATATAAGCAATAAAAGTAATGATACAGGGGCTATTGGTTGGATGGAGGTGGCAAAGCGGTGGCCACGTGGGGCTGAGGGTTGGGTCCCGGGTCGGGTCGGGTCAACGCCCCTTAACGTGGAGTTTTGAAAAGCGGAGTTCCGGGAATGCCCTTCCAGGGGAATTTAGACGCCAAATTTTAAATTCAAAAGGAGACGAAATGGGAGGGAGGTTCAGTTTCAGACTTTCAGTTACGGTGGCCTCGTAATTCGCTCCAACATGCCCCCACCCACCCTCTCCTTCGCTCCAAATTTTCCCTCATTATTATATTCAAACAATTTACCACCAAACAAATTCAGAAATATTAAATAGAATTACCCACACGCTAATATTCATGTAATCATTAATATACAGCAAAAATAGAGTACTAGTAGGTGATAAACTTTATAACAAGTTAGGTTATTCATGGATCTTCCAATTCTGCACAATGTATCGGACCGCATGCTTGCTTATTTTTATATCTACTTATGATCATTTGAAAATATTTGTTTACGAAGAATCATTCTTAAAAAAAAAAAGAAAATTAAAAAGAGGTTAACTCACTATTTCAACTTTAAAAATTAAAATACGAAGACGAGAGCTAAACTCACGTGAAGCGATCGAGGTGAGGACAAGACGTAGTTAAGAATATTATGGAGTTATTATTTGGAATGCTATAATTATAAATCTTCCCAAATTTTGCATTACGTAATTTATGGCATTACAAGTTTGTATTATCGTGTGCATTGGCAGTCAAATATTCTACTCTCTCCCCACATAGTGTGGGGTGACTTGTTAAGGAAACATTTTTATCGTTTTGTCTTTACCTTAATTAAATCAACATTGGAGAATTTGTTTGTACCGATCGAAACCATAAGCATGTAAAATTCAAAGCAAAAGTTTTTAGAGCAATTGCATCGGACTTCGTTACTATCTAAAGCACCAAGGACTTACTCACACGTTAATTTTTAAAATTTTTAAAGAAACTATAATATGAGTTTTTTTAGCTGCATCGCACATGGACATTAATTAATGTTTGCAACAAATATTGGCGCCACAATTCACCAGCACCATTGATTGGCTTTAAACACATGGAATGAATATTGTAATTGTAATGAATTTTTTTATATTGCAAGCATGGAAGATATGATGGTGTTTGAAAAAAAAAATTATTTTCTCCAGTCCTATATATATTCACAAAATGATTAATTATACTTGTAAGCACATTAAATTACCTCGCCATCCGGCCCATTACTTAGCATATGCGTCACTCACACTTATTATTAACTTCCATGGGCTATGGTTGCAACTTTAAAAATGAATTAAAATTATATTAAGCTAACTCAATAGTCTTTCTAAGATTCATTTTTTTCCAGCTTATTTTATAAAAAATTACTAATTATTTTAAAAAAGAAATACATTATGTGAATTTTTATAATATTTGTTTAAATTTTTTTAAAAATAGAATAAAAAAGCAGATTTTGTATGAAAATAATCTGAGTAGATAATAAAGAATGTTTTGAAAACGTGGCATAAATGAAGCATACGATTTTAAAATAATTAAATAATAAATCAATTTTTAAAATAAAAATTAAGCAACATTTCATAAAATTTAAAGATAACTAAGTAATAATTATTTTTTATTGTTTAATTAAATATAAAATGATGTTTGCCTATTATAAAATATCTATAAAATAAATATTTTTTATAACATGTTTGAATTATCTAAAAATGACTTATTTTCTAATCTTAAACAAATCAATCATCTGTTATGTTTCAAATATTTTTTTAAAAGAAGAAGGAGGGTTCAAATATTTCAATGCAGATCAACCCATATCAGTTTCTTGTTCAACTATACTATTTTTTATAGAAATTATAAAAAATAATATAAAGCCCTTTTTTATATTTTCATTTTTTGTTGGGGCAAACCAATCAGCCGTGTGGCGTGTAGATTGCAGGCCGAAGCCGGAGGGTTCGAGAAGATTTGCAGCCACCACTTTCAAAACAACAATTTTGTTATTTTAAAAAAGAAAAACAGTAATAAGTTTTTATTTTCTTGCCCTAAAACACTTAAACGCTGGAAGATTCTCATTCTCTCACTTTCGTTTCGTTTTCGCAGTACCAGACTTTGATAGAGAGAGAAAGAGCTCGCGTTAAGGAAAAGTACCAAGCGGCGATCTTTCTTTTTTAAAATTAATTTCAAAATTTAAATGGTCAATTGTCAATATAAGAAAGGTCTTTCCTTTGCAATTTTTCTCCCTTCTCAACTGTCTCTCCGTGTTCATCTCGCGTGCATAGCAGTCAGACAAAGCGAGAAAGAGAGAATCAGGGGCGCACAGGGAGAGAAAGAGAGAGAAAGAGGGGGAGATAGGGAGGGAGAGAGAGAGGCATTAGGGAAGAAAAATCCTCCTTTTGATAATTGTGCTTTCATTCCACACACACGCACCCAACTTCTTAATTCCAGAGAAGCCTCTTTTCTTCCTTTCATTTTATTTTTTGAACCGGGATTCTCTGATCGCCTGCGTGTTCACGATCTTCATTGCTTTGCTTTTAACTCGCTGGCCAGATCTTCTTCTGTTTCGGAATCTGATTCCAATCACACCTGTGTGATTCTTCTCGTTGTGTTTGTTTGATAAAAGGGTGGGACTCGTATTTGCATAGTTAAAATAGAAAGCAAGGGGTGTTTTCATATTTGGGTTTGGGTTTGGGTTTTGATGAGATTGTGTTGAGGGAAATGGTGCTTGCCTCAAGAGTGTGGTGTTGAAGTAATATGGAAGTTGTCATTACACGCTTACGAAGAGTACAATAACATGTCGCTTTACATTAATCGCGAGGCTTCAAAGGTTGGTTTCAAAGTTTTTGGCCTTTTGCTGCTGCTTGTTATTCATCTTCCCTTGTCCTTTTTTCCCTTTTCAATTAATCTCTGCCTGACTGGTTCGTTCTGATGCATAGCTATGGAAGAGAATTTGCGCAGAGACAACCACAGAGATCAACCTTCTTGCAGAGAATTGGAAATACATTCTCGCTGGTCTCATTTTTCAGGTTTCCCCATTTTGATCATGAATCAGTCCACAAAATAGTTACGAGCACTTATCTGTTTGTGAAAATAATGTTAGAAAAAACTTTCTTCTTTTGCTTTCCCTTGGGCAGAGAAATTTTTGGAAGTATTGGTCATATGGAGTTAACTTTCGCCTCAAAAAAGTTTTCTGCATGTTTGGGAACCGCGTTTATATGTCTGAGTTTAACCCTCAAATGCGATTTTGCTAATGATTCTTATCATCAATTGTTGGAATTCTGAAATTCTGATATTTAACGAGGCAAGCGAAGAAACTAGTCACTGATGTCTGCATCTTTTGTCATATTCTATAGCCTGTAATTCTGGGAGTTTGGCATTCAATGCATGCACAGCATTGAATCAATAATTGCGTCCCAAATCAATTGTTGCATTAATCAAGGATTCTCTATTTATTTACACCTCTAGAGTTGCAAATATACTGAAATCTATGAGGAACTCTCAGGCTATCTGTACCACAGGAAGATTTCATTCTTCTTACTGGAAACCTTTTAAAATCTTGCAGCTCAACTAGAGCGCAGGAATATTTTATCAAAATGTTTTTGTGTTTGAGAAAAGGAAAGAAATAAGAATGGCTGATTTCGTTAAAGCATTTTTCGTTGGGAAGTGTTATATCCTTTACCCTTGTGCATATGATGCTACTGTAGAAAATGAATTTACTCGGAAATTGGGCATGATTTCATCATTAATTTTAATTTTAATTAAAATCTAAGTTGCAACTGTTTCCCAACAGTACTTGCATGGTCTAGCTGCCCGAGGAGTTCACTATTTACATAAGCCTGGCCCTACTCTTCAGGATGTTGGATTCTTCCTTCTACCGGTTTGTATATGCCATTTCCCCTCCATGTAGTAGCTTCGTCAGCTCACCCTTCTATCACGTAAGCTTTTTAATTTCATTGTTGCTGGTACAGGAGCTTGGGCAAGACAAGGCTTACATCAGCGAAACATTGTTCACCTTCATCTTTTTATCCTTCGTCCTGGTGAGGATTTGTTCCTTCCTAATTTTTTCTGCATTCTGTTAACATTTATTTTTATTTTAGGAAAACTTATCAATTATCCATATTGGGAAACTGGCTTCTGCCATGGGCTCTATTTTGCCTTGATATGGCATTTTATTCAATAAGAGAACATGAATTACATAATATATATTCAAGTCTGAATTTCTGTCTTAGTTTTGGGCTCAAAAAATGTGAGTTAAACTTGGCTTCAGTATTCATGTCTACGCATGATTGTCTGGTGAGACTGGCATGCTTTGTTTAATTGAAGCTCCATGTAACTTAAGTTTTATTTCTGTGATTTAGAAAGTCACTCTCTCAAATCTTTTTGTTGAAAATCTGCATAGTGCTTTTATGTTAGTTATGAGTTGTGAGTTAGAGTTGAGGATGAAATTTTTAAATAAATAATGATAATAACAAACTCACAATTGATATCTAGTTTTGATATTTCAAGTATCCTTCTATATTAGAGTGGTTGCTTATCTAGCTGAAGGCCTTTTGCTTGCTTTCTTCTTCCTCCTGACTCTTTTCTTGGTTTGTTAAGTTCTGCCGCGCTTCTAGTATTATTATTTCTGCTACATTTTGATGGTATGTGCTATTTTACATGCTTTTGCAGTGGACATTACATCCTTTCATTTTGAAGAGCAAAAAGATCTATACAGTTCTAATATGGTGCAGAGTTCTAGCATTCTTAGTTGTAAGTGATGAACATATCATTGTCTTGTGACCTGCTTTACTGGGTCGTTTTGATTGTTTATTCCCCCCCCCCCAAAAAAAAAACCTTTTTTTGATGCATAACAGAACAAAAATTTGACGCTTTTAACAAGTGAAACGCAGTAAAAGAATTCTATTGGATGCTTTATACTGAAACTGAAGTGGATAAACCATCTCTTGGGTGCAACTGAGGTCTATTTTGTACTCATTCTTCTTCTTTTTTTTTTTAATAAGCTGTACTCATTCTATCTTAATGTCATCTGTAGAATTTAACTAAAAACTGGCACTGTTTTATCAAAATTAAGCAATAAATAAGTATGTTCATGCTTTTTATCTAGGAAACGGCACTCTGGGCATAGTTCCATTATCCTTGCAAATTTCATAACGGCAATTGGTTACTGCAGGCTTCTCAATTTCTTCGTATTATCACATTTTATTCAACACAGCTTCCAGGTCCAAATTACCATTGCCGAGAGGTAAAATTGTTTAAAAAATGTTCTTTTTAAAATTTCTTGTCATACACGGTATTCAAAAAATAATCTTACAGCTTGGCGCTATAACTGTCTTGCAGGGTTCAAGACTTGCCACACTGCCTGCTCCAAAAAGTGTCTCTGAAGTTCTCTTGATTAATTGTAAGTATGCATTACCCCCTTTTACTGTAGTCATTTAACTATAATTTTTTTTATTGTTTTTGTGCTAATTTGATTTTGTATGTGCAGTCCCCCGTGGTGTGATATATGGATGTGGCGATTTGATATTCTCCTCGCACATGATCTTTACTCTCGTCTTTGTGCTGACCTATCAGAGATATGGCACAAGAAGGTAAAGTTGGCCTATAGTAAATACTTTTACACGGATGTGAGTGTCTTTGTCCCAAAAAAAAAAAAAACCAGCTTTTACTTGAGTATCCAGGCTGGATGGCCTTTATTTTTACTTTTTATGGAGTGTCAATCTGGTTGTCTAACTTTATGTTATTTGCAAATTCTGATTTTTTGTGTTGTGATTATTGATGAACCGCTGCAGGTGTATTAAGCAGTTAGGGTTTGTTCTTGCTGTGATTCAGAGTCTCTTGATAGTAGCATCTCGCAAACATTACACTGTTGATGTGGTTGTTGCCTGGTAAGGAGTATGCTCTGATTTTCAACTTGGGAGTTTGACCAATTTCAATTTGCCACTTCCCTTTTGAGTTATTTCTATAATCTGCGGCAGGTACACTGTTAATTTGGTGGTATTCTTTGTCGAGAAGAAATTGCCAGGTTAGTACATTGGGGCATGATGTGTTGTTGAGAGGTACATTAATCAATACGTTGGTCCCGAAAAATATGCAAACTTTTTCCATTCCTTCTAATTCCGTCCTTTTGTCAAGCTCAAATCACTGAGTCTAGTTAGTGAGAGATCAAATCGAGGAAGCTTGTGTCCAGATGCTAAAGCAATAGAGTAACATACAGAAGTTTCTCATGTTCACCTACTTGACCAGCAATATGCTGTTGAATGACATTTCTAAAGTTCCTTAGACGCTCGCTTTCAGATTCTTCAATAAAGGAGTGACTTATTCAAAACACCCAATTTTGTTGAACTTTGAAAAAATTATCAATTACCGTGTTCTTATTAGACCTGAAAAGCAAAGACTTAAAATCTATACCTAAGTTTTCTCCTAGAGTAAGCATATTTGGTTATGTTATTTTAGTTTGAGTAGCAATATGCTGTTGTGCTGACTTTTGTTGTCTTGCAGAATTACCGGACCGGTCCAACATAGCAGCAACCTTGTTGCTACCATTGAGCAATAAAGACAAAGATGGCCGGACCAAGGAAGAGAACCACAAGCTATTGAATGGGAATTCTGGGGATCCTGCAGACAGGGTATGGTGGAGAATCCGCTTGCCCTTTCCCTATATCCATTTTCATTGTAGTGTCTTTTTCTATGATCTGGACATAACACGGTCATTACTATTGTTACCCCAGAGGCAGAGAACTCAAGTGAATGGCAAGATTCTTGAGGATGTTAATACACACCTTGCTGACTCTGGGATGAATGGTGGGTAATAGGACATAGGGGGCCTTCTGCTTTCAGAAATGGGATCTACCGCAACTGCAAGACTTTGCTGTAGGGAAAGCAACAACCTTGTTCAATTGGAGGATTAGTGAATTGTCAAATGTCCTATTTTAATTCAAATTAATAGGGCTAATTTGTGTTAGTGTAATTTTACTTGGGTTGTGCTTTTTACCCATTGTGTTCCCTGGTTAAATTATATATAGCATGAGCATGTGCCATAGGAATTTTCCCCTCAAATCCTGTCTCCTCCGTCATCTTTTCGTGATTTCATGTGCATAGTCTGCTCTTCATTTTCTATTTTTGGTTCCTTTTGCCCTTTGCAGTCACATGGGGAACTAATGATGGGGACAATGCAATAGTGCTTCTAATGTAAAGAGTAATTTCTTTTCCTATTCTGGCTGTGCCCAAACTGATCTTCTGAAGTCTGAACATCGCTAGGTAGGAATCTGAATCCTTCGTATCTAAGAATTAATATTTGGAGAGAGAAAAGAAAAAAAATGAGTGGGAAGAGGACTAGATTTTATGTAGTACTCATTTTCTTTCATTTACAAATGTATGATACACAACAGATCTCAATCCTCTCGGTAAGTTGATGAGGCGGAAGAAAAATGATATATCTTAATCGTTAAACCTAACATTATGCTAATTTTAAGGGCGAAGGATCCTCCTATGTTATAGAGACTTGAACAAAATTTCGCCTCACTTTCCGAAGCCAGTTGTCGGCGAGTTTTATCCTTTTACCAATAACATTATATGGTACTTGTAAAAACAAGGGATTCAAATTGCACATTTGTACATGGTTCGTTGAGCGTATCATGTGCTAGCTAAGAACTCTGGAGTGATAAACAATCTTGGGAGCAATGACCGGGGGATAAAATAAAACAAAGAAAGGAAAAGGTGAAAGCAAAACATGCAGAGGACAATGTAATGTTTTGGGAAAAGAAGGGGTGAAGAGAAGGAGTGGGAATGATGAAGGTGAAAATGACAAGTGAGAAAAAGGACGCATGGGCTTTAGAGGGCAGAATTAGAATAGTGCTTTTTGATGTTATGAGTTTGAACGGGGAAATCACATCCACATGCATGTCTCTGCCGTGCCGCTCTGGGGAAGTCACATGGGGTCACCATGCAAGAAAAAGAAAGATGGTTTGATTTCATTTCATAGACCCACTGACACGCAGACTTCATTCCTATGATATGCTTTGTTCCCTTTCTCCTTTTGTTTCCTTTGTTTCCCATCCCCCCATTATGATTCATCATTTCCTTCCTCTCTATTCTCTACTCTCTACTCTCTACTCTCTCTACGCTAGCTCTTTGTCTCCATCTACACCATTTCCTTGTGTACTACTTTTTATTTAAAATCTCAGGCACTCGCCACATGGATCAAACTTGTGAAATTTCCTTTACAAGGTAACTTACATGTTACCAGGTTATAAAGCCATTGGCTTATTGTACTTTTAAGTTTTGATATAAGAACATAAAACAATCTACTCTATTAATCAAATTCATAAAAAAGTTTTTATTTTTGTTTGAACCATGATCGAGCAATAAATAGAAGCATATATCCAACTGAAGATTTGCGTCTTAATCCACCATTTTGTCAGGAACTAGATTTTCTTGTTAAACCTAAGTATGTTGGTAAAAAAGTTCACATTTTATTATCGTTATCATTAATAAGATGTTCATGGTCTTATGCTCACCTGAAAATTATGTTCGTGCATTCATCAAATTTCTCTGAGATCATCATCATCATCATTATTGGAAAAACGCAGCTACACTTTTTTTTTTGGGGTGAAATGGGGCAGTAGGTTTTAGAGCCACCACTCCAAGTCCTTAGACATAAAGAAATATCCTTAGGTCGGCCCATTCCCAGTAATACTAATTACTAAGGCTGAACCCATGGAAATTGAATTTAACATTTATCGACGCTTCTATTTGATTTGTTTACAACTATTCTGAACTTAAGTATTATTGGGTCCTAACTTAGATCAACACTCTCATCATGGTTTTTTTGTTTTGTTTACAGTAGAGTGAGTGAGAAAAAAGAGAATGAAGAAGTTGAAATTGATTATGAGGAATTTGAATTCAAAATTAAGGGAAAAGGATTGGGTAAGATAAAGGTAATTGAATAGAAAGG
This sequence comes from Prosopis cineraria, assembly GCF_029017545.1. Lineage (NCBI taxonomy): Eukaryota > Viridiplantae > Streptophyta > Magnoliopsida > Fabales > Fabaceae > Prosopis > Prosopis cineraria. The sequence goes on along the minus strand of NW_026555344.1, from coordinate 39,010,864 downwards.
AGGGGTTGGTGATGGAGGTGGGGTTGGGTGTTAGAGAGGAGAGAGAGCAACGAGGGCCAAACTTTGAACGAAAAGGAAGAGAGATTAGCGGAAATTAAGCTGGATGGGATGAAAAGGGCAGAATCCAATAATGATGAGGAGGCAGGGTGACATGGGTATGCCTATCATACCAAATAATGACCATTTCCTGTGTGTCTTCCTTTACGTGCTGCAACACTCACCTTCTTTTGATCACCTCAATTTACCACCACCCTCCCACTAACCCTACTCCTTTTCCTTTCCATTCACTGTTGTGCACAAAATTAAATATCGCGTCAATCCACCTAGTCAGTTGAATGTCGTTTAAATTTTCGTTAGGTATAATAGATTATGAAAATAATTATTAAGTGGTAAATTTTAATCATAATTGATTATGTTATAACGCAATCAGTTTGGATACTATTTTTTTAAAATTAATTTTAACAGAATTAAAGATATTTAATAATTTAATCAGAATTAATTTTATTTATATAAATTATTATATAATTTAATTCTTAAATATCAAACATCAATTTTTTAAAGATATAAAATTTAAATTTTATTAAGAAAAAAAGTTAAAAGAAAAGAGTTTGGTTTTATTTTTATTTAATGTTGTGCCTTTTTTATAATTTTTTTTGAGCCTTTCTTTGTAATTTTTCCAACACTTTTAATCAACTTTTGGCAGAAAACCAAAGCAGCTTTTGGAAAAATGCGCATTTTATCCCATAATTATTTTTAATTTTTTTTGACTGTTTGGGTAAATTGGTTCAAAAAATCGATTCTAAGATAAAAAATGATTATATTACGTATCCAAACACACTAAAAAATGTTAAATTAATGTCTTAACTAATCCAACAAAATATTTTATTTATAATTAATTTAACCATGATTTGATTATAGTTTAAATATCAACACTTAAATATATATTTTGACCAGTCCAATAATTAGCTTGATTTTCAGTATCTTATTAGAGAAATTCTTACACAGCTCTATGTACTAATACACCAAGTCATTCATATTCTATCTAATAAACATAGGCTTTGTTGCATAATTCAATTAAATAAAATATCATGTGACATTACTTTTAATTGTCTTAATTTTTTGAAATATAGTATCCCTTTAAATTCTTGCTCTCTCTCTCTCTCTCTCTCTCTCTCTCTCTCAAAATTATATTAAAAAAAGAACATCAAAGTACATAAAATTAATTTATATTTACAATCATATGATATGTTATATTTTTATTGGATAAAACATGAATAACATGGTGCACTAGATTTATGAAAGAATTTATTGACTTTACCAATGTTCTCTTCCTTCCCTCCTCACTGTAATTAAGAGGTCTTGCGATTAATCTCTAATCATTGATTATTTGTTAGTACACTTCCAACCCTGAAAATTAGACATGCAAATTAGTTCATTTCTTCTTCACATTCCCCTTAATTTGTGCCCACTTAAGTTATTTAACTTTTTCTGATTTGATTAAAAGAAAATTATCTGACTAAAGAAGAGCTATACAATCTAGTTAATTAATTTCCAAGCATTAACAATGCTAAAGCATAATCATCAAGAAGACGTGCTTTACAATTAAAAGAAGGCAAATGAAATACTATATACACTACCAAGACAACACTAATTAATTAATAGCTACCTCTTCGTTGTATTCTTGCCTTTTTGGAAGCCGTGACACATGCCATGACATGATGCTTGAGAATAGCCCGTCTAAAGCCAAACACCTTTTCCTTTGATTGAGGTTTCAGGGATTCAGGCCACCAAAGGTTAAAAAAAAAAAAAAAGAAAGAATAACAGAGCAGACAAGGTGTCATGAGCTTCAGGTCTCCAGGATTTGCCAAACCAAAAGGAAAATTAAGATATGGTCTTGACGCAATGCAAATGATAGAGGATAACGCCCATGACAAAGAATGAGTGGATGCCGTATATAAAAATTTTAAAGCGCTCCTAAACCTAAGCAACTTGGAGTTTTTTTATACTATCACATTGACTAAGGCAATGAATGTGTTCAGAGGGGTATTGTATTATACTTCATTTAAGAGATTTCGTTTGGAAGGACATGAGATTGTTTGAATATTTGCTTTGAAAAGCAATTACTTCCCTTGTTAGTTATTGACTCAACCTTGCCTATTTCTCATATGGCATCTCTTCCTCACACAAACAAAACATGTGACTCTCTAATGATATTTTTATCTACATTATTACATTATAGTTTTCTTCATCTGAGTATTACTACGTAATACATGATAGTTGGATCAACTTTTTGTTCAGCTTGTATTTTATTTCTGATAATCAGCATAATGTGAATATGAAATTAAAATAATAGTTTGAAGTTTTTTTAATCATAATATACAGTCATCTTTAGATTTAGGTAATCCAACTGTAAAAAAGCTTAAACAGTGGGTTGAAAAAAAAAAAGATTTGTAATATTGTTTTGGTAAATGTGAGAGAAATGATGAGAATGGAGTAAAGCAAGACAGGTTGAACAAAGAGAGTAAAGGCCCTTTACAAATTGAAGCTCAAGGCAAATGCCCGTTCGAATACGGAAAAGAAAAAGAAGAAAGATACAGTAAAGCGAAGGAGGTTTCACTTAGCAATAACAGCTTGTGTGGAGATCAAATGAAGAGCCAAAGCAAATTGAACTAGAAAAGTCTCTACCTTGAACTGAATTGCCAACTCCTGCCATTTATGCTCAAACAAACAGACCCACTGGAGTCAGAACAATGTATAGCTCCGTCTGATCAGTGATCAGTTTCTACGCTAACTTTTTTCGGTTTCAGCTACTTCACTAAATGGGTGCTCGTTGCTCTAAGTTCTCCCTCTGCTGGTTCCATTCCCACCTCAAACCTTCCGTCCTTGAATCCTCCGACCTGGGTATTTGCCTTACCACCCCACCCATCACACACAGTGTTTTGGCATTTCCGTCTCTGCTTAAAAATGGCGTCTGTTTTAATTTTGTTGCAGAAAATGGAGGGAAAAATGAGGGAGAAAGGTGGCCCAGTTTTGAGGAGTTCAACTTGGAACAATTGAAGGTTGCCACAAATGGTTTCTCCTCCGAAAACATAGTGTCGGAGCACGGTGAAAAAGCTCCCAATGTCGTTTACAAAGGGAAGCTCGAGGATGGTCATATGATCGCCATTAAACGCTTCAACAAATTTGCTTGGCCTGATTCACGCCAATTCCTCGTCTGTTAACTTGCTTCACTTCATTATGTATTTTCTCGGGGATAATCCTATTTTGATCGGACAGTTTAATTCATGATTTGGTTCAGTGAATCATGAATATATTCACAGTAACCAACCGCTAAAATATTAGCTTCCCTTCAAATGCTGATCCACAATTTAACGCTGGAGTTAAATATTTTCTTTGATATCAAATATGGGATGGGAATTTATAATGTCAGGGAATCAAATCATGTCTATGTTAGCAGATCTAAGTGTTAGTTTTCTGTTAATTCCTTTTGGTAAGGATATGCTACGCTTTGAAGAAGAAACAACAAATATATCGATAGACTTTTAATGATCAAATAACCAAATTGAAAGAAAAAAAAATTGATAGTGAGTCAGGGACCAAGATAGGATGTCATTGTATGCCCTTTCATGTGTCTGTCTTTTTAATATGATGACATGTGATTCTAGGAGGAAGCTAAGCAAGTGGGGAGTCTGAGAAGTGAGAGATTAGCCAACTTGATTGGCTATTGCTATGAAGGAGACGAAAGGCTGCTGGTAGCAGAGTTCATGCCACATGAAACTCTGGCAAAGCATCTCTTTCACTGTGAGCTATTCTGAATCATTATAGGCTTATAATTTTCACCTTAAATCTTTCTTGGATTTTTGAATCTTTTATTTAGCCCCTTGGCATTTGATTCTTGAACAGAGAGAATAATGATGATTGATTTGATTCAGGGGAGGCACAACCCATGAAATGGGCAATGAGGTTGAGGGTGGCCTTGTACTTGGCTCAAGCTCTAGAGTACTGCAGCAGTAAAGGAAGGGCTTTATATCATGATCTCAATGCCTACAGGATCTTGTTTGATCAGGTAGAAAGGTTTTGTAAAAAGAATGCTTCCATTTTTATTTTTGGCTTATGTAGACTTGTAGAACCCATAGTTGAAAGTAAATCAGTATTGCTATTATTTGAAAATAAATTGAACACAGCTTAAATTCTGTTTTTAACAGCATGACTAAATGTAGCTATACTGCTATGCAATTGTTATTTTAAATTGTTTTGATCTAATAATCAGAGAGACAATATTTCTAAGTCAACATTGGAAGGGCTTAAATTGTTCTCACAGATAAAGGGACAAGATTATTCTAACTGGAACTGAAAGGACTAAATTGTTTTCTTGCAACTGCTTATGTTGAATCAACAGGATGGTAATCCGAGGTTGTCTTGCTTTGGGCTCATGAAGAACAGCAGAGATGGCAAGAGTTACAGTACAAACTTGGCATTTACACCACCTGAGTACTTGAGAACAGGTAACGTTCTTAGCATGCATGTGTGTTTTCTACTTTTCCTTGATATGTTCAGTACACTACGGATTGATATATAGCTGCATGATTTTGGAATTCTTGGATGGCTGGGAATCTTTGGGTGAATCAGACATGCAAGTAGACTGGTTTGAACGAACAACATAGACCTGTTAATATTATTACAATGCCCCCGTCTGTTTGAATGGATGTTTATTTTATTTTATTACAGCATAAGGGAGAAATTACATCATCTTCTGCAAATAATTAATGAAAGTTCTGAAATTTGAGAAATATTATAGTTTAGTGAAGCATGTTGAAATTTATGTTGAAATTCACATTGCAGGAGACGGCTTGCCTTATTGGTTTCCCTACCTGTAAAGATAATCCTTCTTATAACAGCTTTCTAACTTTGTGTCATGCCTGGAACAAAAACATGTGTCAGCACTGAACAATTTGTTGTTTGTAAAGTTGCCTCCAAATTGCAGTGGGAACTATTTTAGCTTGAAATAGATGCATATGCATTTTCAGTCTGCGGATTTTTTGCTCACCTATAAAATAGATTTGGTATTTCACTATTATTCTTTTATTCTTTTTCAATATGCAGGCAGAGTGACACCAGAGAGTGTAGTTTACAGTTTTGGAACTTTGTTGCTTGATCTTCTGAGCGGCAAACATATTCCCCCGAGCCATGTAAGTTCCCTCTCCAGAGTTTTGTTTATTTATTTATTTGCTGAAAAACACTAGAAAAAAAGAGGCAGTGGCTATATGTTATTTTGAAGTTATCTGATATTTAACTCCACAAATTTTCTTGGTCGAAATACCTACTGCAAGCTGCTGCTTTCAATAATAGCAGTCAGGAATCGATTCATTTTACATTATTTAAGCTGGCTTTATATAATTCTCATCTAGCCAATGAAGTTCAGAGATTTGATGTTGTCGCCATTTATTTTTCTTAATTTACAGGCACTTGATCTGATCCGCGGCAAAAACTTTTTGATGTTAATGGATTCTGCCTTAGAAGGTCACTTTTCAAAGGAGGATGGAACTGAGTTGGTGCGGTTCGCTTCTCGTTGTTTACAGTATGAAGCTCGTGAGAGACCAAATGCAAAGTCTCTTGTTGCATCTCTAATGTCACTTCAGAAAGAAACTGAGGTACAACGCCATGCTTGATAACCTTTGATTTGGTAAAACTATGCCTGATAATCTGTTTTGCTCGCTATATATTAAGAGGCGCCTGATAATCTGTTTTTCTTGCTATATATTAAGAGGCCTGTTATATTATTGAATCTACTGCCACAATATTTTTAAACCTCTTTCTGAGACCCATAAAAAATGTGATCGACATGTTACACATGTCTATTCATGATTGACTCGGTTAACTTATCTTTGGCAGATGTAATCTACTTATAAATTTTTGAACTTGTTATAGATCATCAAATCCATCTTGAGAAGACTATAATTTCTCATTTGGATAGTATTTGAGCAGGTCCCCTCCTATATTTTGATGGGTATTCGGCATGAAGCTGCATCCTCAAAAAAGCCATCACTGACACCTATGGGTGAAGCATGTTTGAGACTGGATCTTACTGCCATACATGAGATATTGGAGAAGATTGGATACAAGGATGATGAGGGATTCGCCAATGAGGTTTATGCTGCCACCATAATTTACAAGAGAGAGAGGAATTCCCTTTCTTAGATATAACATTGCACATACAGGAGGGGGAGGAGGGGAGAAATGTTTTTCTTTTATAATATTATTCTGTTAACACTGCAATGCTGATCCTCTGCTTAATGTGGGGAGTTGCAGCTTTCATTTCAATTATGGACCAGTCAAATGCAGGAGACCCTGAACTGGAAGAAGCATGGAGATACTGCTTTCCGGGCCAAGGACTTTGTCACTGCCATTGACCGCTACACGCAAGTAAGTGTTCTTTGACTGAGTGTTGCGACTTGGCTTGGTTGTGTTAAATAGTATGGTAAAAAATATTCTTGGGCTTCGCTTAACAGTCTAAGTTATGGTTATTCAAGATTAGAACAAAACTATGAATAAATTTCATTCAATCCTGTGAGGTTCTTGAAAACCTTTACTTACACCTCCGGTTTCAGTTAGCACTAGAACTTCGCATTAACTTTATGAACTTACTCGCCTCATTGTAAGAAAGGCACACTAAACTACCTTCTTTTTGGTTTTTCATAAGCATTAACTTGCTCTTGCGATAATATCGCCTACGTGGTATCAAGCTATTATGAATTTCTTGGAGGAAAGCATATAGGGTATAAGATTTGCTAACAAAATCGTTAATAGAAGGAGGGTTTCCCTATAAACTCAAACTACTCTTAAGCATTTACATAAAAAATTTGAGCTGCAATAGTCATTGATAAGATGTCATGCTTAGTTTAATGTGGGGATCATAGCTACACATCAGATGAAAATATATGCAGATTAAAATTGTATAATTAAGAAAACATACAAGCCTGTCAGGCAGATTTTTTTATTTGGGCTCACTTGGTGACTCTTTCAGTTCATAGATGGAGGGACCATGGTCTCGCCTACTGTGTATGCAAGACGCTGCTTGTCTTATTTGATGAAGGGGTTGGCACAAGAAGCTCTTGGGGATGCAATGCAAGCCCAGGTGGTATCACCCGAGTGGCCTACTTCTTTGTATCTTCAAGCAGCTTGTCTTTTCAGCCTTGGAATGGAGAATGATGCCCAAGAAACTCTCAGAGATGGGACAAACATGGAAGCCAGAAAGAACAAAAATCTGAAAACTGTATAGATTTTACATTCTGTTTATCTTTGGCATTATTTGATGTTTCTTTGGGCCAGTTTTGTTAGGCTTTTGAATTCATTTTCCTCTGTTATGAAAGATTATGGCTGGTTTGGATTTTTTTTTTTTTAATTATGCCTGCAGCCTCCTATCTGTCTGCAGTTTTCTTCTTTTCCCAACTTCTAATGAATACAGGCACTTAATTTTCTGCTGTAGAAATGAATAATATATGTAAGTAGTTGAAATTTCAAGCTTGAAGAAAACTTGAACAAGACTTAATTAGGTATTTGGGGTTTGGGTTAGGTATTTGATTTTCACTTGAAGCAGAGAATGTAGCGGAGAAATAAAGAGAAAAGAATGAATGAATGTAATTGTAAAATCTTAACCCGGCAAATTTATCCAAATGTTACAGCAAAAAATAATAGTTATTCAAATAATATATTTTTCAAACATTTACCCAAATATTACAATTCAAAAATTATCTTTCAAGCCAAGTTTTTAAAAATTTTTGATATACAACTTAGTTTGCATCGACCCAAGTTTCATGTCAAATGATTTTTTTTTTAAATAAAAAATTGAGTTAGCTTGTCACCTTATGCTTCTATGCTTCCATCCTCTCTTGGCCCAGTAAAAAATAATCCCTCCGCCGCCCTTTCTCATTTTCTCCCAACCCTGTTCCTTGATAATATATCATATATATGCATATATGATAAACCTAGTGACTAATTTATAAGTATATATTTTTTAAAATAACAATATATAATGTATATATCATATAATCTTGTATTATTATTAAATAAATAATAATGATGAAAAATAATCTTATTTAATATTTTATTTTAACAATTTTTATATAATCATGGTTTAAATATTTTATATTTCTTATTATTTTTAATAATTTCATATATAATTTATTTTTTTCAGTCAAGTCAAATGGATAAATATAATCATTAAAATGAAAGAAAAAGAAAAATTAAATGACTATTGTAGCTATTGAAAAATAAGATAGATTAAAGGCATCTAACAACCACTCAAAGCTATACCAAGCAATAGTCTTGTCATTGAATGAAAAAAGTAGAATAGCTATATCTTGGGTCAAGTGTTCAATAAAGTACAACCAATACCACCACTTGACTTAACGGTATTTAAAATCGATCTAAACCGAAAGAAATCGATCAAAACCAAACAATAATCAAGTCTGTTTTAATTTTTATGATATGAGAACTGATTGTTTTGGTTTAAGTTCAATTTTAAGTACTAGAAACTGAACCAAACCGAACCAAACTTGATTAAAAAATACTATTTATTTATTTATAAAATATATGACCATTTATCTACAAGAAACAATTTGTTTTGAATTTTTTATAGTAATAGATAAATATTTTTAAAGGACTTGAATGGAAATGTATAATATTAAATAATTATAATAATCATGCTATGACCATCATTTAATTATTTACAACTTGAAAGCCTCAGTATTTAATTTATCTATAAGAAGCATTGTGTTTTGAATTTTATATAATAAGTTTTTCATTATTTATTAAAATATTTATTAAAATATAGATACATAGATAAACATTTTCAAAGGACTTGAATGGAAATGCATAATCTTAAATAATTTTAATGTTAAAAACTCATATCAATTTTTATGATTGATTATCATTATCACATTAAAATTTTATTATATTTTTATACCTTTACTTATGAAAGAAAGGAGCTAAAAAGAATTAGACTTAATTTTAATATATAGCACTATTATGAAGATGGAAAAAAAGAAAAAAAAATTAAATAAGTGCATTGAAGTCTGATCCAAACCTTAATCAAACTGAAAATTAAATCAAACTAAACCGAACTCCATAAAAATCGATCAAGTCCTAGTTATGAGTAAACTGAATGGTTTGGTTCGGTTTGGTTTTGCCAAAATCAAACCAAATCGAACCTATGAACACCCTTAACTTGACTCATATTCAAACCAAATAATATAAATGTGCCCAAGATCCAACAATTCCAATTTTGCCCCTTCTAGAAGTGTTGAATCCAATAAAGCAGGCTATAAAAGTATATAATTAGAAAGCTTTTCGATTTCATAAAAGGAGAATTTTCTTGTACAAATAATTCTTCAACTTTTAAAATTAGTGTAATTTGGCCCATCTCATTAACAAAAGATAATTTAATTGTTAGTTAACTAAAAAATGATATAAAAAAATTAGATAAAATGACCAAAAACTATAATAAAAGACCCAAAAATTACGTTCAATGACTTAAAATTATAGAAAAGGATTAACAATTTTTTGTTGTCCTTTTTGGTAATTTTTGAGATCCTTTTTTTATCATTTTTTAGTTTATTAATGGTGAAAGTTAACTTTTTTTAATAACATAGGCCATATTGTATTGTTTTCAAAAAATTCAAGAAACAACTTACTCTATAAACGAATTCAAAGTCTATAATGTCACTAAACTTAAAATTTAAGAGATAATTTATTCATTTACACTATTTGTAAATATATGAGTAATATATGCACACACACATGATGGAAGAGGATTGGGTAGATAAAAAACAGGAAAAAAATGTAGGAGTTTAGAGGAAGGGGAGGTGGACTAACAGGTGTCAGCGGTGCCTACCATTTTGTTTTAACATGACTTAAGACTGGCGAAAAATCCCCGCAAACACAAATGCGATGATAAATGTGATGAAAAATATGATGAATATGCAAAATTCCAGGAGGTGACGATCTTGCCAAAATCTTGGGGGAGGTTGTGGTTGAATTGTGGCTACTGTGATAGGGTTGTAGCTGTCCCATAAATTCTGGGTTATCTCCTCACTTGTTCCAAAAACATTCTGTGCTGCAGAATGACAGATTTCGCAGGTCCTACAAGAATTTAATCATACCTGAATAACTAAAATTACTTGTTAAAGATTTACATAGAATCATAGCCTTAAAAAACTTGCTGTCTTCATTATTTTACAGTTTACATGAATTTTGCTTTATGCAGGACGACAACTAGCCACCAAACCCCATCCGAAGCAATGGGAAAATTCAAATAGCTGCACTTCATGAGATTATCTGGCAGGAGGAAGATAGAGAGGAAGCAATCCTGTATGCTACAAGCCTATAGAATAAGATACTCCAAAAAAAAAAAAAAACAAATAATGGAAAGAAAGTGAAAAGAGTGTTTCATGTACCTCTTTATGAGCCACAGCAAGATCATCCTTGCAAGAACAACCCAATTCAATTGGAGCCCCATTTACATGGCTATCACTCTCCAAACCCATGTGACAAATCCGACACTCTCTATCTCTAGCATCAGAGAGATTAATGCTAGTCTCAGCACTCATGTCTTTGAGGTGGCTTCACTTCGTCAAATCTGCCCGGGACATCTGAATGATTGATGACATTTTCAAAGACTAGGAAGGAGAAGGAGGGGGGGGGGGGATCTTTCTTCAGATCTTGAGACTTAGCATGAACTTCCTCAAAGTTTGTAAATTTGGGGTTTGTAGATTTAGCTGCAGACGCCCTTTATGCAAGAAGAAAAGGGCATACATAAAAGCAAAGAATTTTTTTTCCATGGCCTTGTGTTAAAAAACAAGGGCATATATGAAAGGAAAAATGACAAGTAAGAATCTTTTAAGAACATTAATGTCAAATTAAGAATTTTAGTATTAAAACATGATAGAAAGAGTATTAAAATTTGGAAGCGTCAGTGTTAAAAGTTCCTAATTGGACATTAATGTTAGGGAGAATGACAAGTAAGGACTTTATAAGAATATTAATTTCAAATTAGAAACTTTGGTGCTGAAACATAGTGGAAGAAATTCTGAAATTTGAGAACATCATGGTTGAGAAACCATTAAGTTGATACTTTGTTTCCATTAATTCTTTTTCTAAGAACCATTAAGTTGCAAAACAGGTTGAGAAAAGTTCTACACCTTTCAAGACTCCAGGCTCAACGATGTAGAGATGAAGAAGAAGAAGAAGAAGAAGAGGGGGCTAGTGACTATATTGCCAAAAATTCAGAGTCAGTGCTCAAATTATTCTTAAGCTCGTACATAACTATCTGAGTAAGTTGATAGGATGTCGAGCACAACGTGAAGGTGATTAAAGGATTGTAACTACATATCAGATAAAAAGATAAGCAGATTAACTAAAACCAAGTCATGAAGAACCATATAGCCAAGCAAATTAGACACATTTTTTGTCAGGACTTACTTGGTGTGACTGTTTCCGTTCATAGATGGAGGGACCGTGGTCTCACCTACTATGTGCACAGGACGCTTCTTGTCTTATTTGATGAATGAGATGGCACAAGAAGATCTTGGAAAAGCAATGCAAGCCCAAGTGTGGTATCACCTGAATGTCCTACTTCTTTGTATCTGTAAGCAGCTTGTCTTTTCAGCCTTGACATGGAGAATGGGACAAACATTGATGCACAGGAAACTCAGCCAGAAAGAACAAAAATTTGGAAACTCTATAGATTGTACCTTCTGTCATACTTAGCATTATTTGAAGTTTATTTGGGCTAGTTTTTTCAGGCTTTACCCATTTTCCCCTGTTACGAAAACTAATAGCTGGCTTGGAATTTTTTGATATGCCTGCAGCCGCCTTTTCTGTCTGCTGATTCCCACTTTCCCCAACTTCTGGTGAATACTGACACTTGGTTTTCTGCAGTAAAAACAAAGAACTTGAGATTTCAAACTTGAAGAATTCAGATATGACTAGGATAACCTTGATGTGTGAGGAAGGTATTGCATAAGAAGTTGCTCGCAGGTAAAGCTGAGATGTAGCCTCTTGAAGTGAAGGGAAATTAAAAGGTTTCCTTTGACTATTACCTAAAAGAAAAGGTTGAGATTTTAGGCATTAACACGGATAACAAAGAGGAAAACAGACATCCCAAATATAATAGTTTATGATGCCCTTGCATGTTTCGGTCTTTGTAGTCCACAGTTTTGACCCAATGACCACAGTTTTGAACTTGTCATGAACAAAATGAATCAAAATCATCCACAGTAACTTCGCTATGCCTCTCAGACCCATTCGATGTTGACATTCTTTTAATCATTTGCCAATGGATATCATCAAAGAGATCAAAGACTATCATTCATGATTGGGTTATTACTTCTAATCATCTTTTTAGAAGAGCTAGTAGATGTGCTCACTGTTTTGTCAATGAAGCTCATCACTTTGATACCGATTATAAGATTTTACTACTCTTCACTTAGAGCGTGCAAAGATATTTTGCTTGCTGGTATAGTTTGACATTGCTTTGTTTTGTACGGCTATTGGCTACTGCCTTGTACTCCAGATAATGATAACGATGAAAATTTTCTGTGGTCATAAATCAATGATTTTAAGTATATTTAAAGATTTGGAAATAAGAGGCAATAAAAATGGATTAAAACACCGAAAAAATAGAAAATAAAAGAAATAAAAATATTTACTTGGCCATATAATGGTGCATATTCTTCATCATCATTCATCTCAGTAATATTTCTCTCAGTATCAAATTGTTTGACTAAAATCACTCATTCATCTTCCATTTGGTTGTCTTTTCATCATTTCTAAGTGCTTGTATTTTCTTTTCTATGAAAAGCTAAACATAGACGTAAGTTTATGAGGCAAAAGCCACGGACATAAAATTGATATTGATTAGAGAATTCTAAAAGTTCAATATTCTTATTGATAGCTAAGTTTTGTTTTAATTAAAAATGGCATTTTAAACAGTTGAGATGAAACTAACAATTTGATTAAAATTTATGAATACTTATTTACCATGCATGCATTTGTAAATCATAATTACGGATAAGAAGGTAAAAATACTCATAAAGTAATCGATTAAAAGCATTTAGTAGCCTAAAGTAAGAAAAAAATAAAAATATTCATAATGTTATGAAAGTGGGTCAATAAGTGACCAAATTTCCGGTGTTAACTATTGATTGTGCTACTTACTGTGCTTGCCACTTATTAATATTTGTTGACGTGAATTAAAAACGGGGTAAAAAATACTCATGAAATCGTAAGTTAAGAGTATTCAATAAATTAAAGTGAAAAAAGGACAAGAGCACCCATAATATTAATTTAACTGGTGCAATAATGATTAATCTATCAAAATTTATGTCATATGTTTTCTTTCCATCACCACATATCTCACCCCAACTCTCCCTCCACTCAATTTTTTGTCTACAAAACTTAAAATTTAACATAGTGAGATAGATTACAGGCAGTTGAAAATCGAGAACAAAGAGATTGTGGCTCGCTACAAAGAAACAATCACTTTCATAAACAAGATTGTCTCTGTTCAGGACGTCTTTGTGACTAACCTTCTTGTGCCACCTACCTTAAAAACATTAGCATAACCTTAAGCGATTACGTTTTACGATGAAGTTCAAAATCTTCAATTGGCTTCTAGCATTGCTGCAAAGAAGTGAGCGATTTAACTTGCTGTTCAATCAAAATGATATTTTTTCACATGATATTCATAATATGATCGATCAACCTCCGTAGAATTTCACTTGAAATATTTTTTGTCTACATTAGCCAAAAAAATGATCAACTTTTATTTAAATGTTGGCCAAACGGTCAACATTTAAGGAAGTTGATAGATTAATCATTATTGTATTTACTAAAATAACATTATGGGTATTCTTGCCCTTTTTCTTATTTAAGGCTATTGGATGCTTCTAACCGACGATTTCATAGGTATTTTTGTTCATTTTTTAGTCCACGTCATCAAACATTAATAGGTGGCAAGATCAGTCAGCATTTAACACCAGAAACTATTGAACATTAAGCCAAGTTAACGATTTAGTCACTTTTACACCAAGTTTGATAACGTTATGGGTATGTTTGTCATTTTTCTTACTTTAAGCCTACTCTTACTCTTGGCCAATCTCTTGATAGTTATTTTGCCCTTTTTACCCTATGATTAAAAATCATCACCTCAATAAACTATATTAGGGTTTGTTCACGGGACGGGACGGGACCGGGACACCCCTGTCCCGTGTCCCGTCCCGAAAAAAATATCGGGACTGAATTTTGGGTCCCGTGTCCCGTCCCGTCCCGAAAGTCGTCCCGTCCGTTAAGAGTCGGGACGGGATCGGGACAAGATCGGGACGTCCCGCCGTCCCGATAAATGGAATGATGTGAAAAAAAAGATCTGAAGAATAACGTTTTTTAAAATTTTAAATCATATAATTTATTAAGTTTAAAATCAAAATAACGCAAGTACATAAATAACAATAATTTAAATCAATTATTGAATTATATTAATCACAACTACATATTATAATAAAAATACAAGTGATCTTTATGCTATAAGATTAGCACAAACAGGCAAATCAACCACAACATTAAATAATTATTCTTCTACTTTAGTAAAGATTTACTAACCCATTACTCTTCTAAAAATAAGTAAGAAATATGTTATAAAGAAAATTTATTAAATAGATAGATATAAGAATAAATATAATATTAATATAATTAATATATTATAAAGAAAGATATCACCATGTTTACTCCATGCCATTAAAATTATCAATATAAAAAACTTTTAGTTTTAAATAAGAATACAAGTATTAAAATTATAATTGATATAATTTATAAGTATAGATTATGTAATATAATTATATATTTAAATAAAAAATAATTATATAATATTCGGGACGGGACGGGACGTCCCGATGGTAATCCCGTGTCCCGTCCCGTCCCGCACTCCTTTCCTGTCCCGTCCCGTAAAGTCCCGTCCCGATTATTTTCGGGCCGGGACAAGACCCGTCCCGATATGATCGGGACGATACCGGCCAATCGGGACGGGTCCGGAATGAATACCCCTAAACTATATCAACAAGCAATCAAGATTTGATGCCATCATTGAAATATATTAAGTTACCAACTAAGAGTTAGGCCTAATAGAAAAAGCTAGTTCCTTATAATATAGTGAATTAATGTTCAAATCCTATTGAAAGGGATAATCACATTTAATGGCCATATTTTGAATATAATAGCCTTCAATAAAAAAAGTACTTGTGAGTAATAAAAAAATTAAATTAAATAATTAAAAATAAAATGGAACAGAAATGAACAAATTATGATCCATCACTAAGATTTCCGAACAGCCAATAAAAAGGAGCAAGACAGAAATTCATCAACATCAACGTTCTAAATAGCAAGTTCCATGTGCTTATCCAGTCCTTGCTTTTTATGGAAGAAAATAGACTTCTTATGCATTATACAAAGTATGATAGATAAATTGGAAAACTACTTTTTATATAAAAATTCTTCGTATGAAGTAGGAGAAGAGTAATATTACGGAAAATGACAAATACGGACTTTATAAAAAAAACATTAAAATCAAATTAGATATTTTAGTATTGAATATGGGGAAAAGAGTAATGAATTTGGGAACGTTAATATTAAAAAATGGATAAAGGTGCATTTTTGCTCTTAAAGTATTTCTCAATGAGCACCCAACATCTTAACATTTTTATTGAAATAATTTTACCTCTAAAGTTATTAAAACAAAATATTTTTGCTCTTTCCGTCAAATTTTCTAATGTCAACGTTTGAAGTCAACGTTAAAATTTTGACAGAAAGGGCAAAAATGCTCAGTTTTAATAACTTTAAGAGTAAAATTGTCCAACAAAAACATTAAGATATTGGGTGCTCTTTGGAAAATACTTTAAAGATAAAAATGCATCTTAACCTTTGAAAAATCCTAATTTGACATTAATATTCTTAGGGATCCTTACTTGTCATTCTCCCTAGTATTAATCATGATTTATAAATACTATAATTTTTATAGATATTATTATGTATATTGCGTCCATTTTTCCAAAGATTATATGAAGTTTGATGAATAAGAATATAAGACCACTTGCTAAGTGCTGGACCTAGAAAATTAGTTGGTGGGAGCGAAATATGTTCCTAATATATAATATTAATATTTTATAAAAATATAATTTTAATATTTATTAAATTAATGTAAAATTATAATTTTAAAACTTATTTTTATAATCCATTTAATAGAATATAGTATTATTAAGTGTGTGTGTGTGTGTGTGTGTGTGTGTGACTTAAAAAGTAAATGCAGGTATGTGTGTGTGTGTGACTTAAAAGTAAATGCAGGTAATCAGACTTTTGTGTTGGGGGGGGGGGATGCATTTTTGGGAGGGTAAGTTAAATTTTTTACGGGACTATATTCAATTTTTTTAAAAAAATGACATTATCTTGACGTAATATGAAATTTGAAAAACAAGTTACATTGTTCCAACTCATAAATAATATCACTTGCTATAAATTTTATTTGGCTAAAATATATGTAATCTCTGAACTTTTCATGAATTGCATTTAACCCCTCAGTTTTATAAACGCAAAAATGACACCCAAAACTTTCAAACTTTGTCTATTAATCTTTTTCTGCTAAAATAGCAGTTAAATTTAACAGAAAATGCCACCAATTTATTAAACAGAAACATGTAAACAAATGAAATGGAATTTTAATTTCATTACTTTTTACCCGTCCTCAAACTCAGAAAACAAAATGAGAAACTGGAATCAAAACTGATTGAAGACCCAATCAGAATTTTTTTTTTTTTGAAACTGGAAGAAGCAAAATTGATTGAGACAAACAATCCGTAAAACTAGGAGGAGACAATAATAATCCCAGCTTTCCTCTCCTTTCGCCGA
Source organism: Prosopis cineraria (assembly GCF_029017545.1). Taxonomy (NCBI): domain Eukaryota; kingdom Viridiplantae; phylum Streptophyta; class Magnoliopsida; order Fabales; family Fabaceae; genus Prosopis; species Prosopis cineraria. The sequence continues at coordinate 38,993,914 of NW_026555344.1, read as the reverse complement.
GCAATTTCCTCAATTTTCCTTGCCTTCACTCAAGCTAGGGCAAGATTAAGACTTCATATTCCATTGCTGAGAGGAAAGAAAGGAAAAGTTAGAGAAGAAACTTCCTTTTCACAATCTGCAGACAGGCAATTTAGTGTCAGTTGGCGTATCTTCTCCTTTTTCATCTTTTCGCCTCCCGTCATCTACAAGAATTACTACCAATAGGAAGGAAAATGGAATTAGGGTTTAAGAAATTGGCGCACGTGGCTTCCATAAAAAAAAGTTAGAATATGAATAATTAAATTGTCAAATTTCCATTATTAGCTTATGTGTTCTTTTTCACTGGTTTTAGGCGGCATTTTCTGTTAATTTTGACAGTCATTTTAACGGTTAGGTTTAGTTGTCAAAGTTTAAAACTTTAGGGTGTGCATTATGAAATTTTAAAGTTGAAGGTAGTTGTTTGCGACTCATCTAAAGTTTATAAGAGTTACATGTTTGGCCTTTTATTTTAAATATAAAAAATTAAGAGATTTAAAACAGCTCAGGAATATAAAAGGTAAAGAGAAAAAAGTTTTGGTCACAAATGATAATATTAAAGATATATGAGAGGCTAACTTTTTCAAACTTTTCAATGAAGGAGGGAGTTCATCTAATAACTTGAAGGATTTAGTAATTCATGAAGAGCAATTGTGTTATTCTATCAAAGGATATATGACTGTGAGATAAATGAAGTTTTTAAAGAAAATAATAAATGGTAGAATCAATGAACTTTGTATTCCTATTGAGGTGTAAAAATATTTGAATAAGGAGGGAGTGTGGTGGATATCTAAGTTATCTAATAAGATTTTACAATTCAAAAAAATGCTTGACGATTGAAGGAGAAACACCTTAATTTTTATTTATAAAAATAAAGAAAATATTTAAAATTACACTAATTACAGAGAGATTAAACTTATAAGTCATACAATTATAGAAAGAGTAATTAAGCATAGATTGAGATTGGAGAATAGTATTTATGAAAATTAATTTGGCTTCATGCTAGATAAAGTGACTACAGAAGTGATTTATCTATTAAGGAGATTAATAAAAAATTATTGATGCAAAGTAAGTAAGGGTGTTCACAAGTTTGATTCAGTTTGTTTTTTGTTTTTTAGACCTAATCAAACCAATCAATTTGCTATAGTATGGGACCCATTCAATTTTTTTCTCTAATCAATTTTAGTTCAATTTTTGAGCAGTTTAGTTCATTTTAGTTTATATTTAGATCAAGTTTGAACTTTTTTAATGAGATATTCTTATAATCACCAATATATATTTATATTCACTGATAATTTTTAACTATTAATTATTATTTATATAAAAAATTTCTTGAGCACAAAAGAATATTTTTTATCAATTAATTAGCTTATTTAACTATTAAAAATCAATGAATTATCTCTAAAACATTTGATCATAAAATTAAAAAATATCTTAAACAAATATAAATAACATATAGCTAATTGTAACTTATTTTTACTAATAATTTACAACTAGCTAAACTTGGGAAAAAGAAAAAAAAATTGAAAAATTTATAAAATATATAACAAATATAATAAGACTTGGTTTAGTTTGGTTTAAGTTTTTAAAAGTAAAAACTCAAACCGAACCAAACCAATTAGTTTTGTTAAAAGAAAAACCAAACTAGACCTAATTTATAATCAGTTTTTTTTAGGTCATGTCGATCTGGTTCAATTTAGTTTGGTGTGATTGATTTGGATTGTTTTAAAACACTCTTATTGTAAAGGTAAAGGTTTACATATGGTTTTCATTGATTTGAAAAAAAAAAATATGATTGTGTACTGAGAGAAATACTTTGGAAAGTCTTGAAAGAGAAAGGAATCTAGGTTGCCTATATTAGAGATATATAAGATGTTTATGAGAGGGCAACAAATAGTATAAAAACATCTGGTAGTGAAACGATGAACTTTTCTACAAGGATTGAACCATACCATGAATCATCTTTGAATCCTTATTTGTTTGACTTGGTTTTAGATGTTTTGACTGAGCATGTATATATTATCCAAATACATGTTTTTCACGGATGATTTAGTTCTTGTTGTGAAGACAAGAAAATAGATTAATTATAAATTAAGTTATGGAGGAAGATATTAAAATAAAAAAATTTTCACATGAATAGGAGTAAGATGGAATATTTGCATTGTAATTTTGACAAGAGATAGTTGGTAGTAATTTGCAAGCAAAATTGGGAGATAAAATTATAGCTCAAGTGTAAAAGTTTAAATATTTGAGAGTTATTATTCAACATGATATGAAAATAATAGGGATGATGTACATGAGATACATGCTATGTGGTTTAATTGGAGAAAGATAAAGGAGTTATTTGTAATTGTAAGATACATAATAAATTTAAAGGAAAGTTTTATCAAACTAGTGTAAGACTAGTTATATTATATGATAGAAAAAGTTGGGTTTTAATGAGACAAGAGCATAAAGTTGGAGAAAAAGAGTTGAGAATGTTAAGATAGGTATACAAACATACAAAAAAAAATTGAAATGAGCATATATAAGAAAAGGTGGCCGTAGCACCTATTGAGGAGAAAATGATAGAAAATCATTTAAGATTGTTTGTAAATGTATAAAGAAGACTTTCAAAGGCACCAATAAGGAGAGTGGAATAAATAATTTTAATCCTGTTAAGAGGAGTAAAAAAAGATCAAATAAAACACTCATAAAAAATATTAATCAAAACCTCTTTGTTAACATTTCTAAAAGTTTAATAAATGATATAGCACAATAATTTTATACATTATGTAGCCGACCTCACCAAGGGATAAAGTTTGTTGTTGTTGTATAAATTTTATTTTAAATATACATGGACAGTGGTGAATAATTTTAGATATCATTTGTATTGATAGATTTGGATTTAGATTTTAAATTTAAAATCTTGCATTCAAATTTTACATTTGAAATCTATGCATTTAAATTTTTTTATTTTGATAGTTTAAAAAAGCCAAATAAAGAAGAGAAATGAACTAAGATTTGAAATAAAAATAAAGAATTGGAAATGAAGAATTTATTTATTTTTTAGAAAAAATTAATCATTTGGTCATTGTTGTTTTTACTCAATTATAATTCAATTTTTAAACTTTAAATTATTGTAATTCAATTCTTATATTTTTGACTATTTAACAACTCAGTCCTTAAATTTTACAGTTTTATAGTTTTAACTATTTAAAATATTAATCTTTATAGTATAAAAAATAAAATTATAAAGATTAAAATTATATTAAAATTTAGGACTAATATTTTAAATTACTAAATTATTTTAATCTATATAAAGATTATAATTTTAACACATTTTTAAACTTTCTAATTTTATTTTTCAAAATATAAGAACTAATATTCAAATAGCTAAATTTATAGGGATTAAGTTGGAAAAGATAAAGTTCAAAAATTAAATTATAACTAAATGAAAACTAAAAAGGCCAAATGATTAATTTTTTTATTTTATAATGGACAATGGATGAAAAAAGATATGAGAATTATAGATATATTAACAGTGAACATGTGAAAGTAACAAGATGTTTCCAATTATTAGGGTGTAGAAAAAAATTTAAAATTATAAAAGAATTATATTTTGAAATGAACTAAATTTAAATTCATGAATTTTTGTGTATTTAAATAAGTGATTTGGTTTAAACCAAATCCTTATTAGATATGAAATCATAAATGTCCATTTTTTTATTTAGTTTTATGTAAATAGCAAAGGTGTTCAAAACTGATGTAAACCAAAAGAACCAACCCAAATCAAAAGAAACTGACTAAAATGAACAACAGTCAAATTGCTTCAATTTTTATTATGTGAGAATCGATAGATTTGGTTCAAGTTTTGATTTTGAGCACTAAAAAACCGAACTAAAACTGATTAGAAAAATAATAGTTATTTATTTATAAAATATATCACCTAAATCCCAACCAAATCCAATATGAATTTGTAAATAAATCCAATCCATTATTAGCCCACTTCCTAGGGCCCAAATGAAGCCTATTGCTAATACATAGATAAATATTTTTAAAGGACTTAAATGAAAATGCATAATAATTAAATATAATCATGCTTTAACCATCATTTAATTATTTACAACTTAAAATACTCATGTATTTAATTTATCTACAAGAAGTATTTTGTTTTAAATTTTGTATGATAAGTTTTCATTTTATATTAAAACGCAAATGAATATTTTTAAAGGACTTAAATGAAAATACATAATATTAAATAATTTTAATCTTAAAAATTAATATCAATTTTTTATGATTAATTGTTGTGAGCACGTTGAAATTTCATTATAATTTTATTCCTCTATTTATGAAAAAATGAGCCAAAAAATTAGATTTAATTTTGTAATAAAAAAGAATTAGATTTAATTTTAATACACAATACCATTATGAAGATAAAAAAAGAAAAACAAAATCAAATAAGTGTAATAAAACTTGATATAAACCTTAACCAAACTGAAAATAAAATCAAACTTAACCAATTTTCATAAAAATCAATTAGGTCTTAATTATAAGTAAATTGAATAGTTCAGTTCAACTTAATTTTTGCCCAAAATCAAACCAAATCAAACCCATGAACACCCCTAGCAAATAGGGTAACCAACCAATTTAGATATTTTAAAATCACTTCTATAGTTACATATAGTGGATTAAAAAAAGATTAAAAAATATATTTATAGAAATGAGTGAAAAAATTCATAAACCCTATATAGTACACATACACTGGTACAAAAAGAATAAAAAAATATATTTATAAAAATGAGTGAAAAAAAAATCATAAACCCTATACAGTACATATACTTTTTTTTGGCCAAAATCCTATATAGTACACATACACCGGTACTCTTTTGTATCATTCTATTGCAATGTACATTGTACGATCACAAAAGATTCAATCTGCCAACAAAACATCCCACAAATTTGGCATAATCATATAGCAGAAGTAAATTCAGGATGCACCCAAAAAAGCAATGGAGAAGCAATAATAATACTATGATATACATTTCAACACAACATTCCAGTACCTGTCTATGAACCACGTTAATTTTTGGATGGTAGACTAAATCAGCCATACAACGCTAAAGCCCCAGTAAATTATGAAGAAATGCAAAATAACAACTGATTTTTATGAGGCATCATCAACCTGTGAAAACTAAGAACACTCATTCTCAAAAGAACAACTTCTGAAAGTTGCAGTTCAAGATTTCTTCTTTTCTTCATTCATTTCACCTCGTTTCCCCCCATTTTCCCCCCCTAACAAGCTTCTCTTTCCTTGAGATCTTAAAAGAATGACACTAAGGTGAATGAAAATGGAAGTGAAAAGCCCACGATATGACAAATGCGATCACCATACAAATAAGCATAAAATTCAGGAAGCCTCGGCCTTGCCAAAATCTTCGAGGAGTGTCTGGGGAAGCCGGCGCCGAAGCTGTGAATAATGTGATAGCATTGTTGATGTCACTTAAATTCTCACTCATCTCCTCGTTCGTTGCAAACACATTCCGTGCCACAGAATGACAGATTTCACATGTCCTACAAGAATTTAATCAATACCGAAATAATAAAAATCACGAAAGTTGAGGAATTACAGAGCAACATGGTCTGAAAAACTTGCACTCTGCATTGTTTCACACGGTTTAGGTGAATTTTCCTTTATGCATGACCATGACTAGTCTTCAGACCACATACAAAACAATGGAGGAATTAAAATAGCCGCGCTTATGATATTATATAGCAGGAGGAAGATGGAGTGGGAGCAAAATCCCATTAGCTACCAGCCTACAGAATGCCAAACAAGGAACAAAGAAATTTCTGTGCAAATATAAGAGATCTGAAAATCAAAACATTCATGAAGAAACACATGCATGTCAGTCAAACACATTTTTCACTGAAACCCAACAAACAGATGCTTATATGTCTCTTTCATAATTGGTGTAGTTTACTTAAATTTAGTAGACTATGTCTACCTTGAGGATTTTTCTAATGAAATGGGGAACTTCTTCTAATGTAGACTTGTTATACGTACACTAAGAAAAGGCAGTGACAAATGGATACATAGACATATTAGAGATATATCCCGCTAAATATCCATCTCGCATTAGCTTGGTTTATGTGTATTGAGTTTGCCAAATAATTCATTTTGAACAAGGAAATACCACGGCCTTGTCAACGTGAGAACTCAAAGTACATTACTACAGCTCTTGGCCCCCCCGAAAAAACATTGATGATAAACTTTATGGTTCAAGGACAATTATCTCATTCTAGCATGCCTTGATTCAAATTGAAGCATTATAGCTTTCCAGCTTAAGTTAGCCAAATTAGACTATCCCCATAGTATTCCCTGCCTTTAAAGCATGCAGGATTATACTCAAAAATGATAAAATGATATGTCTCAAAACTCAAAAGGTTATGGAATCTCTAAAATGAAGAAAAAGATGCCATGAATTATTATTTGCTACTAATGAAGGCATCAATACATAAAAGAGAGAAGATTCCCAGCCAAAACAGATGCAAATTCCTACTCCATTGCTCGTTATTTTTAATTTTAATTTAGAGGTAAAATCATGCACCAGGGTGAATTAACATCTGAAATAGATATTTAATAGATCCAAACTTCATCAATCAAATGGACCTAACAAATTGCCTTTCACTTAAAGCAGAGCATCAACAGTGAACTTGCAAATCAGAAGAGTATCTTCTCCGTACCAGGAGGCAATTAAAGAAAAGGAAGATTGTAGTAGGATTACTTCATTCCACTATTTAAAGCTGACAATTTATCTCAGGAAATTGCTCAATGGTATTCAATAAAGGTTTCAACTTTCAACCATTCCAACATCAGCAAGCAACACTAATGAACTTTAAGAGGTGACACAGACAGTAACATTAAAGACTGAAAGGACATAAGTATACAACATGAACACTGTGCATGATACATTTTCATGTGTCAATATGTAATTTGAATAGCCCAGCCCCAGTAATATGTGATACAACTGTGGAACACGTGAGGATACAAATGATCGTGAAGTATGGATATATGGTACCTTAAGAACTGCTTCTAGGATTTGGACAATTGCACTTATATGCAAGACTTTATAGTACTAAAACACAATCATGCATACTGAAAGTAACTGTGGTCAATGTCATAATTTTTGTATGAACAAGAAAGATGGGGTTGAGCTATTAATAGAGTAAATAATAAATAATTCTAGGTGGCACATATGAGAGCAACAAGCACCCACGACGATATTTTGAAAACATATTAAAGGTTGAAAGGGTCAAATCTCCACTTCGATGGACATTTAAAGAGAACTAAAAAGCAAGATAGAGATTCTTAAATTTTAAGGAAGGGACATAAAAGGTTGAAGGGATCAAGTCTCTACTTGATTGTAGATAAAGAGAGAACTGTAAAGAACCAAAATGAAGATTCCTAAATTTAAAAAACAGGACATAGCATTTTGCTCAAAAAAAAAAAAAAAAAGGACATGGCAACAAGGAAGCTCAATTTGCTGAGACATGCCGCTGACTCAGCAGGACCGACTCATGAGCATTTCTTTTTCCCATCATCTTATTGGTAATTAACGTTAGCCACTTTCCCTCTCTTTCAAGAACTTAATCGATCCTACATCCTCACCATGTTGTTCGTTAAACTAAAAATTCCATTCAAGTCATCCACGAACTAAAAATTCCAAAACCATCCAGACTGAATAATCAAACCGACCTTTTGCGTATTTCCAGTTAAGCATGGAGAAGCACTGGTATTTAACATGAAACTCTGGAATCAAAAAATTAGAATTGAAAGAAAGTGAAGATGGGGTTTCCCATACCTGTTCCCTTTGATCTTGAACCAGGTTTCAGCACAGAGTTTATGAGCAGCTGCAAGATCATCCTTGCAAGAACAACCCAATTCAATTGGAACCCCAGATTCATGGCTTTCACTTTCCAAACCCATGTGACAAATCCTACACTCTCTCTCTTCTACATCCAAATGCACCTTAATTTCAGGAACCCCACCTTCAATTTCCACCTCCACTGAACATTCAGTGACAGAAGAAGCTCTTCCAGACTCGGGAAGGTCCTCAATAACCTCAGGATCAGAAACAAATGCAAAGCTATACTCATCGTATGAGCCACCATTTGTTGAATAGAAGTGGGAATAGCTAGAACCCTCTTCAACATCAGAGAAGCAAATGCTAGCCTCGGCACTCATGTCACTTCGATGGCTTCCCTGCTCCAAATCTACACGAGAAATCTGTATAATTGACGACATTTTCAAATACTTACAAGGGGAAGGGGAAAAACGTTTTGCTTTCTCAGAGCTTGAGACTAAACATGAAATGCTTCAAAGTTTGGAGCTTTGGGGTTTGTAGATGTAGCTCTAGACTTCCTTTTATGCAAGAAGAAAAGGATGTATATAAAAACAAAAACTTGCAGGAGTTAAGGAATTAAAAAAATGGATTAGGTGATTCTTCGCCTCCATCACTGCTTCTTTCGAAAAACTATTGAGTTGTAAAACAGGTTAAGGAAAGTTCTACACTTTCTAAGGCAGCAGGCTCGAGAATGCGAAGAAGAAGGAGAAGGAGAAGAAGGAGAAGGGGTTAGAGACGTAGAGTTAGTCTAAGGAGGCAAAGAATGGTCCACGAGACAGAGACTCATGCTCTGGTTTGAAGAAATGGACAGTGACACTGCAAACAAGAACAGAAACGTGCAGTGCAAGAGCACAGAGAAACACCCGAGATTTTCATTAAAGAAGTGTGACATTGAAAACAAAAGGCAGATTAAAAAATCACCCAAAAATACGAGAAGATTATTAAGAATTAATCATTAATAATTATTAACTATTGAATGAGTAAATAAACAAAGCAAATAACTTGCTTTCTTGCATCTATATATTGATTCTGCAAGTTTATAGTATTGAGAGTGAGAGGGAGATGTCTACGGCTTAGATCGGAGGCCTCCCAGCATGATGACGAAGCTGCACAGGAAACTTTTTTCAACCATGAAATACTGGGCCAGTAAAAAAAGATATTCAAATTAATGCGATCTTTGAAAAACAAAAACAAAAGGCAGTAAAGTGAATGTGATCTTATATTGCATGGCATCCCAAGCCTGCCACATGTAGCCCAAGTGATATGTAGCATCACAACTACAAATCACACAATTTAACCATAAATTTTGAATTTAATTATTACGTAACCACTTTGAGGCATTAAATTATAATTATCAATTGAGTGAAAATTTATGTAAAATTCATAGAATACAAAATTTGTTTCAGTTTTTAATCATAGGGAAACTATTATGACAAAAATAAGGAAAAAGACATTTATCCAGATGCAGTAAAAATTTCAGATGATGTCGATTCTATTCTGTGAGTAAATCAAATGACGAACTAGTCCTTACTTTTCGGTTACAATGCCGATGGATTTTGCTCCATGGACGGTGTAATTCCGTAAAATCAGTTCAGCTACATTTGGATTTCGCCCGCATGTCCCCATCAAATGATTAAGCGAGGCTATAATCCGCTGAATCGCGGAAGAAACTTTTCTAAAGTAGTGTTTTTTTGGGAGAAGTACAAATAAATTAATTGATTAATTTCTAAATTTATTTACATATCAAATTTTTCATTGACTCATGTTAGAACTAGGAGGCAATTATTTTCTTCTGTAAGAATTTACCCGTAAATCTTCCAAGATTTTTTAATCATGGAGATAATTCTTCCTTGTCTATATCTCTACCTCATCTCATCTTTATCATCTTATCTAATCTTATGTAACTATTTTTTAAAATTTTACTAGTTAAATAAAAACAGATAAATTAAGTTCAGCTTTGAAAAATGTATGGCTATTTTATACAAATTTTTAAAAAAATTCATTATACTGAAAATCACGTTAAAGTCAGATCTTAAAAATCTATAGATTGGAACACTAATTACATACGATATACAATGTGATTTATTCTTTATGTTTTGAGTATATACAAGAATTCACTTAATTAAAATAAATATGTCACTATAATATGTAAAATTTTTTAAAATTTTTTATAATTTTAGCTGAGTTCACCATTTTTTTGGATGAACGTTGTTGATATTAAGAGGGATGTGGTAGTGTGAGGCTGTGGGCATTGAAAAGAGAGTTGTGATTATGTGAAGCAGTGCAATAGGAATGATAGGGAGGCGTGACATGGGATGGGACAAAGATGGGGAGGAAGTTGACTGAAACTGGAGGTGGACCCCACCACAACGTTCTTTGCGCGGCCAACACAAACGTTTTTCCCCCCATCTGTTTCATTTTCGTTGTAAATAAATTGATATAATGCTCTCAATAATTCAGAGATAATAGTTGACAACGTGATGCTACTTTATATGACACCCAAAGAAGAAAATAACACATCATTTCAGTTTTGTTTCTCACGAAGAATCAATGAAAGTAAAGGTCGAATCACACTATCACTCACTTCTTTATGTTTCTCACAAACTTTGCTGCTACAATTAGAGTGAATTAGTGAAATTTCTTGGTAAATTATGTCATTCATAAAATATGAATTGAGATTAGTGCTACCTTAATAATGAAAGACTTCGTGGAATATTGGTGTTTCTTAGTCGTTTAACCATCCTTTTCTTCAGGATAATGATTGTTTTCTTATACATCCCACGCTTTCTCACCATGCACCTTATTGTTATATCTCTCTATATATGTTAACGTCTAAATAAGTGTTGTGTGTGTGTGTGTGTGTGTGAAAAGATTTTGAATTAACATCTAAGTTTAAATTTTAGTCAATATAATTATTTTGGTTGAGTAACGTCATTTACAGGTTGGACAAAATTGTCACATGTATGAATAAGGAAGTAAGGCTTCAAAGAGATATAATTAAAGTGATGAATCAAATCTCTGTTCATGTGTATTTCACCGGAATGGGGCTTATTTTTGTAACTTCCCAGCAAAATAATCATTTTCAGGTATCATTTTCTTGATAAGAACAAATTAAAATCAGGACTCTTATAAAATCCAAAATTCTAATTTGAAACTTTACCAAAAGCCATTGAATTAGAAACATGAGCATCAACAGTATCAATAAGCATAATCTTATATAAGTTGGATATTATGTCTAACTTTAATCCTCATCACCTCAAATCGACGTAAGGAATGAAATACGTTGGAGGATCGGATGGTTTTCTTTCATGTTGAATATCACAGACAAATCCCTTTAGAAGACATTGAATCCGAGCTTTTTGATAAATTTGATTAGTGAAATTTTAATTGGATAAAAGGATAAAAATACCCATAACGTTACATGGATGGGTGCAAAAGTGATTAGACTATTAATTTGACCTAACGTCGTTAACTTTGACCGTTAAATTTTGACTGTACATGCTACGTATCAATCTTTGCTGACATAGATAATAAAGAAGCAAAAAAATATCTATAAAGTTGTCGGTCAGGAATAAAAATATCCACGAAGTCATAGACCAAGAGTAAAAATATCCATAATATTATCAGAGTTAGAGCAAAGTATCAATTCAATCTAATTTCTTAAATGTTAACTGTTAACTGACCATCTAAGCAGAAGTTTAACTATTTTCATTAATGTAGACAAAAAATATTCCTATATGAATTTTTGATGATGTTGATCATCATTATATAAGTACCCATAATGTTACTTTAGTAGGTGCAATAGTGATCAATTCATCCAAATCAATGTCACATAGTTTATTTCCATCGTCACATATCTTGCCCCATTTCTTTCTCTCTCTTCACTCATTTTTTTGTCTATAAAAATCTAAGATTTAACATAGTGCGATAGGTTGTACAAAATTAAAGATCAAAACTGAGTACATCTAGCTTAAGAACATCATCACAGCCTTAAGCAATTGCATTCATGATAGGTTTAGAATTTTAAATGGTTTGCCACTATTGTAAAGAAACAAATGATTTAATTTTATATTCAGTCAAAATAATATTTCTCACGTGATATTCATACAATAACTGATTACCTATAGAGAATTTTATCTAGGAATATTTTTTATCCATATCAGTGAAAAAAGGATCAATGCTTAGGTGCCAGCTAAATGGTTAACATTTAAAGAATTAAATAAATTAATACTTTTGTACCAGCTCTGGCAATATTATGGGTATTTTTGCTCTTGACCTACGACTTTGTGAATATTTTTGCTTTCAATCGATGATTTCATGGGTATTTTTTGCCCTTTATTAGTCCATATCAGTAAAGACTGACACGTAACATGCACAGTCAGCATTTAACGGTCAAAGTTAACGGCGTTAGGTCAAAGTTAACGTCGAGTCACTTTGTACTTATCCATGTAACATTATGAGTATTTTTACCTTT